>NC_133652.1:149627638-150891257 GCF_009905375.1 Apium graveolens
CATATCTTCTAGTAGTCAACATGACTCATAGTTTCTCTCAATTCTAAGAATTACATCTTAAATACAGAGACTGAAATATGCTACAACACTAGACTTATTTCTAAGTAAAGCTACACCATCAACGGATAGCCAAAGTGGTCTTATCCGTTGAGGCTACAGACACTGAATTTCTACTTAAGTGTTTTATTAAACATATCATCAAACTAATGCACATATATTCCTAACAAAACTAGATAATTTTTCTCAAGATTTTTCTAAACAGCTCTGGAAAAATTCTATTCTAATTACTAGCTGCCACTTGGTTTATATAACACCAAGTTTACAAGTGAAGACAAAGATAAAAAGTACAATAATAAAATAAGTTCTCCACTTGTTTCTTCTCCATTTTACTCCAGTGCATTGTTCCTGAAAAGCTTCTTCATCTCAGTTGTAGGTACGGCTGCTTTTTCTGATGTTCCTGAAATAGGCTACCACATCTCAGTTGTCTCTGTCAACCCATGTGCCTCTGTTTGTAGGTACAACTACCACTTGTCAACTGCTATTTAACAGAACATCCGTTGAAGCCTTCATCCATTGATGGCTTTATCCGTTGATGTGTTAGCAGTTGAAGCTCTATCCGTTGATGCACTCATCCGTTGAAGGATGTTATCCGTTGACGCTTTAGAGACATCCGTTGAAGCTTTGTTTCTCATCCGTTGAAGGTCTTTAAGTTATCCGTTGACACCATTTCATTTATACAAAATTACAAGGCATGAAATATTTACAATTGGCCTTCCTATCTGCATATCCTTTAGTAGTCAACATGACTTATAATTTCCCTCAACATTTAAGAATTATATCTCAAATTCAGAGACTGAAATGTGCTACAACATTATACTTATTTCTAAGTAAAGCTACACCATCAACGGATAGCCAAAGTGGTCTTATCCGTTGAGGCTACAAACACTAGATTTCTACTTAAGTGTTTTGTTAAACATATCATCAAACTAATGCACATATATTCCTAACAATCTCCCCCTATTTATGTCTATAACAATTGTAGACATAAATTCAAGGTTAACTTGATGATAACAAAACACTTAACAAATATATGAACTGAAACTAAGTAGAAATTTAAAAGTGCTGCAAAAGTGTATGTACTAGAAGGTAATTGAAGATTTACAGTGTTTCCAAGGGTGCTCCTCTAGCCTGAGCAAATCATCTTTTTCTTCTTTGATCCCTGGTTTTCTTTCCTAGCCCTTTGTCATTTTCCTCAATTTGGAGTTGGAGTTGTCTGAAGAATTCAGCTTCATCTTCATCACTGATATCCAACTTAGATTGCATTTCTTTGAGAGTTTCATTGCTGGCAATCTTGAGTTGGTCTTCAAGTCTGAAAAATCTTCTGACTCCTTTATCATCTCTGAATTCCATCAACCAATGAGGTGATTTGTGAATTGTAGTTCCCCTTTCTTGAATGAGTAAGGTTCTGGGCAAAGCATTGGGCCTCCCTCCAAGTTTTCCTTATGTTGGCAATCTTGTTGAGAATTTCAGTCTTGGCAGTCCTGGTAAAGCCAGAATCCTTTTGTATGGCTGAAAAGACTCTGATCAAGGTAGAGTAGCCTTCATTCAGAATCCTGTAGAGAGGCCATGTTCTTTCCCCAGCTCCTTTGTATCTGAACACCAATCTCTCTGGTAGCTGTCTGTAAGCAGCAATTCCCCTTACATCCTCCAGCTCATCCAGATAGAGTTCAATGTCTGAAATTTCTTTTATGTCACAGATGTGAACATAATCATCTTTAGAAATGGGTGGCTTAGGGTTAGGTTTATGTTTTTGAGTGAATTTCTTAGAGTTTAGGGGAGGTGTAGATTTGGATTTTCTTTTCTGTTTCTTTGGTAGTGGAAGAGTGGTTAAAAAGGTAGGCAAATTGATGGTGTCCCAATCAATAGGTTCCTCTTTTGGGATGATTGGTTCACCATGGATGTTTATAGTGGGATCAGCAACAAAGGGTTCAGGTATGGAAGGTAGAGATTTAGTTTCTTCAGTGTTGCCTTCACTCCTTCTATGTGCCTTGGCCTTTCTTCTGTTTCCCTTCTGCCATTCCTATTTTTCCTCCATGCTTTCACCAAATATACTCCCAAAAACCTCATCTAAGTTTGCAATCTTGTCTTCACCCCTGACTTCAATTCCTTTCTCATTTTCAACTAGACTTGACTTTAGCTTTTGTTCAAGCTTTGCTTGTGCTCTTTTGTCAGCCTTGAGTTTTTCAGCTTCTTTCTTTAACCTTTTGGTTTCTTCCCTCTTGGCTATTGAGAATTTGGGATGTCCTTGCATCACACATATGCTCTTTCCCTCTCTAAAGATAATAGCCATGTTTCTCCTTACTGCCTCATCCATGGTCTCCTTGTGTTTTATGATGCTTGTACCCAAAACTTTGTCTTCATCAGGCTTTGGAAGAGGAAAGTCCACTTCTTTCATCTGAGCAAAGTCTAGAGGGTTCTTTGTGGAGTCCTTGCTGGATCTGGTGTTGGGCTTGAGAACCATAGGTTTTAGATTCTTGAAAGAAGTCTCTCCAACCTTATTTCTCCTTTCTGGCTTGTGCTCCATATTGATTGGTTCAACCTTTGTGCTATGTTTCACAGATATTGATTTATCTTGTGTTGAGCCAAACAGCTGTTGCATCCTTTCATCAATTCTCCTCCTTTGCTCTTTCACTTGAATTTCAGCTGCTGCTAGCTGGATTAAATCAATTCCATCAGGCTTTCCTTTGATTTGAATGATTGGAGAAGTAGTGATGGCAGGAACTAGCACTTTAGATATTTGGATTTTTGTAGATGGCTCTCCTTCCCCTTCCCTTTTACTCTCCCCCTTTTTGTTATCATCAAGGAGAGGGGTCAAGCCCTGTGCTTTTGCCAGCTGCATAAGTAGATTTGTTTGAGATTGTTGGTTGTGAAGAATGGTGGCCACAGAATCTTCAATAACTTGAACTCTGTCTTCCAATTTGGCCAGCCTCTTTTCAGTATGTGATTCCTTTTTCAATCTCAACAAAATGTCCTGCATTGTACCAAAGGGCATGACTGAATCCAATTTTTCAGAATTGTAGGATTTCAAGTCAGCAATATCCTTTCTGAGTTCATCCACACTCAGATTCTGTCTTACTTGCTGCAACTTCATGAGATGCAGTGAGTCCAAGTGAGCTGTAAGGATAGCCTTTGTACCAGCATGAGAAGTTTTCTGAATGGCCTGTTTGATAGTACTGATTTGTTTGACTAAGGAGACATTGAATTGCCCTGTTGTAGACTCCTTTGTGAAGGCCCATTCAGGTAGATTTGGAATAGAACTAGGGCCTTCATCTCCCCCTAAGTTCATGCTTCCATCAGAAGAAACAAAGTCATCATCATCAGAATTTACTCCAAATTCTTCAAATGACTCACCAGCTGTTGAAGGCATCTTGTTAATAGCAGTTTTGTCCCTTTGAAGAGATGCTGTTGTATGTACTAGATGTAGTGTCTTTTCTGCCTCCACATTGCCCTGTGCAGCCAATACTTGATAGGCTGAAACAGGATGAGTAAAAGTGTCAGCATCCAAGGAAATGTTATCAATTACAGCTTTGTAATGTTGCTGAAATTGTCTTTCCTTTTCAGCATCATTCACAATCATTGACTCACTAGCAATGGCTGGATCCATCCTTATATCTGCTTGTACCTGCCTTTCTCTCATTTTCTCTATGTTCTTGCATCAGGGGCTCCCCCTGGCTCACACAACTCACTCCCTCACCTTCACCTACTAAGGTGGTACTCCTCTCACTTACTTTTGCCATGCTGGAAGAAATAGCATGCATATTTGAGCTCTCAATCTCTCCTTTTGCCTGGGAGCAACCCAGCCTCTCACTCAAATTGTCACTCCCTTCCCTCAGTCCTAGAAGTGATTGTACAGTAATCAAGTCTTCTACACTTGGAATTGTTTCAGTTGTGTGTGTAGAGACTATCAACGGATGAGGAATAGCCGTTGAAGGTGAAACTGATGGTATCAACGGATAACTGCTGTTAAGCTTATCCGTTGAAGAACAACCACTTGTCAACGGATGAGTGATATCCGTTGAAGAAGGAAAAGAAGTAGAAATTGAAAGTGATATAACTGTTGAATCTGTGTAGATTGATATGAGTTTTGGTGACACAGATCCTTCAATTACATCTGAAAGAATTTGCGGGTGATCCAACAAATCATCTAAAAGATGATGATCACCTGTATTTGAGTGGGGCTCCTCCCTGAGTTGTAAAGAGGGAGAATCAGGAATTGATGGGAATAACATATCCACATCTAGAGATGGTGAAGAAGTGTGTGGTGATTGATGTGTGTTAATTGTGAGAGAATGGGGCTGTGACTCCACATTTGTTGGAGCCACATCAAACTGAGTTTGAGAAGGCATAGATACAGATGGATGTATCTGTGCAGTGTGTGCACCCTGTGTAGAAGATTGGGTTCTAGCTCTCTTTCTTCTAATAAAGGCTTTTGTTGGTGAGTGTTTGGCTTTAGTGTCCCTCCCTCGTTTGTGTGTTCCTGGTTGGGAACTATTTTCAATAGTTACATCCTTTTGGGAGGATGCAGCTAGGGATATGCTAGTAACCTTTTCAACCACCACAGCTTTTTGAGAAACTGTGGCTTGGCTAGCTTGGGAAGCACTTTTCTCTCCTTCCTTATCCTGGGGGTTTCTTTGATGTTCACCCCTCCCCTCACCACTCACACCCTGTTCACTCCCCTCAGGGTTAATGGTAGGTGTTACAACTGTTGTCTTTTGAGAAACAACAGAGGTGGTTTTCTTTGTCTTTGATTTTGAAAGTTTAGTTTTGGTGACCTTGGTAGGAATCTGTTGGGGCATTGTCACAGATTCCATGGCCACACTAGAAGATAAAGAAATAGAGGGGTTGGAAGAAGTAGGAGTTGTAGAAGCAATTACCTCACCTACCTGAGGTGCATTCATGATTGGTAAATATACCAATGGCACACTGCTGTTGAGATCCATTCTCAATAAATCTGCAAGAACTCTTTTCTCTTGTGCCCAGCACTTGAGTTTATTATTCTCATTCGTAATGACCAAACCTTCAGCAACATGGTTAGCCAATAACATAAAGAATCTAGCATAATAGATGTTATTAGGTCTATTAGCTTTGTTACCTAATCTAGTACCCAATTCTAGCATAACATAGTTGCTAAAATTAAAATACCTATCAGAAACAAGCATATAGAGCATATTAACAAGAGATGAAGTTATGGCATCAAAATTGCTAATTTTCCCAGAGAAAACCTTGATAAAGGCATCCCCAAGAAAACTCCATTCTTTCCTAAGGCCTTTTCTTTTAATACTCCCTAAACTAGCAGAGTTAAGAGAATAACCTATGGAATCTAACATGCTGGATACATCATTATCAGTGTGTGGTGTCATGGCATTGTTCTCAGGTAATTTAAAACATGCTAGTAAGTCATCACAGTTAACACAGTGATTTTTACCTTTGAGAGTGAAGGAGATAGTCATATCTATGGAGTTGAACTCAGCAGTTGTCCAAATCTCCTCAACTACTTCACAGTAAATCGTTGGGGCTTCCAGCATTGCATAGCTAAGTTTACAGTTTTTGATGAAGTCCATCATTTTGTGATAATCTGAGTGGGCTTCATTCTTTTCTACCAAAGCTATGAAATTGTTCTTCTCATAGATGAACCCAGATTGAGACATAATCTTTACTACTGGTGCCATTGTTGTGAGTAGAAATTGCAGAGAATAACTTGAAGGTTTTGCAGAGAGAAAATGGTAAAAGCTTTGAAATTTCAAGAAAGCGTAAAGTAAAAATGAAAAATCAGAAGGGCTTATATACTTTCTCAAATTAAAAAAAACATAAATAAGAGATTAAACAATAATATGTGTAAGTGAATTTCAGCCGTTTAAGAATAAACTGTAAGTATTCTAAAAACTACCTTTAAAACAAATACATACAGCTGTATGTATGAGTATCAACGGTTAAGACAATAGAATCAACGGCTGTGAAACACTTGAATCGACTGATGTGATATTTCAACGGATAAGGTAAACTGTCATCCGTTGAAGAGCACTTCAGTATATCCGTTGACGGATAAAAATTCCAGAAATGTATATGACTTTCAACGGATAATGAACATCCGTTGATAGAGCAATTTTGACTTTCAACGGATAGGGAATATCCGTTGATGGAATAATCTATGTTAAAAATCAAATTTGTTCTTGCAGCTAATACATTTCAGGCTTCAATTCAAATTGCAATAAGGACATGAATTTTAAGAGTAATTAAGCATACCTAGCTCACTTACCAATCTTGTGAATGTTGATTCATCAAGTGGCTTGGTAAATATGTCTGCAATTTGTTGTTCACTTGGAACAAAATGAAGTTCCACTGTACCTTTCATCACATGTTCCCTAATGAAGTGGTACTTGATATCAATGTGCTTGGTCCTTGAGTGCTGCACAGGATTCTCTGTTATGGCTATGGCACTTGTGTTGTCACAAAAAATAGGAATTCTATCAACATGTAGTCCATAATCAAGGAGTTGATTCCTCATCCATAACACTTGAGAGCAGCAACTTCCAGCAGCAATGTATTCAGCCTCAGCTGTAGAAGTAGAGACTGAATTTTGCTTTTTGCTAAACCACGATACAAGCTTGTTTCCCAGGAATTGGCAGGAGCCTGTTGTACTTTTCCTGTCTATTTTGCAACCTGCATAGTCTGCATCTGAGTAGCCAATTAGATCAAAACCAGACTCTCTAGGGTACCAAATTCCTAGATTTGGAGTCCCCTTGAGATATCTGAAAATTCTTTTAATAGCTACTAAGTGAGATTCTTTAGGGTCAGCTTGAAATCTAGCACAGAGACATGTAGAAAACATTATATCTGGTCTACTGGCAGTTAAATATAAAAGTGAACCAACCATGCCTCTATAACTTGTAATGTCCACAGACCTTTCAGTCTTATTTAATTCAAGTTTGGTGGCAGTGGCCATGGGAGTTTTTGCAGATGAACATTCTATTAAGTCAAACTTCTTTAAAAGATCATAAATATATTTAGTTTGACTAATGAAAATTCCATCACTAACTTGTTTAACTTGTAAACCAAGAAAATAGGTTAGTTCTCCCATCAGGCTCATTTCATAATTACTTTGCATTAGCTTAGCAAACTTTTTACAAAGCTTATCATCTGTAGATCCAAATATTATGTCATCTACATAAATTTGAACAAGTATACTAGAGCCATTAACATTCCTAAAGAAGAGAGTTTTATCAACAGTACCTCTAGTGAAGTGATTCTCCAAAAGGAATTTTGATAAGGTTTCATACCAGGCTCTAGGTGCTTGCTTCAGTCCATAGAGTGCTTTCAACAGATAATACACATAGTCTGGAAAATTTGAATCTTCAAACCCTGGAGGTTGACTTACATAAACTTCTTCCTCCAATTTCCCATTTAGTAATGCACTCTTGACATCCATTTGATAGACTTTGAAATTGGCATGGGCTGCATAGGCTAGAAAAATTATGATGGCTTCAAGTCTTGCAACAGGAGCATATGTCTCATCAAAATCTATTCCCTCTTGTTGAGAATAGCCTTTAGCAACCAATCTGGCTTTATTCCTTATGACAATGCCATTTTCATCCATCTTGTTTCTGAATACCCATTTTGTGTCAATAGGACTCTTGTTCTTTGGTTTGGGTACCAGCTTCCAAACTTTGTTTCTCTCAAATTGGTTCAGCTCTTCCTGCATAGCTAATATCCAATCTGGATCCAATAAAGCTTCTTCCACTTTCTTAGGTTCCTCCTGAGATAGAAAACTACTATACAGACATTCATCTTGAGTAGCTTTTCTTGTTTGCACTTTAGATGATGCATCACCAATGATCAGTTCAAAGGGATGATTCTTGGTCCATTTCCTTTGAGGTGGAAGATATACTCTAGATGAGGTGGCCTCAGTATTGTCATGATGTGAGACAGAGTGTTGATTAGTTGAAACTCCCCCTGAGTTGTTGGTCCTTTGCAGGGAACTTGGAGTTTTATCAACTGATGATGTAAATCGATTATCCGTTGATGAACTATGATCAACGGATGCTTCATTTTGTACTTCAACAGGATGATGCACTATGTCTTTCAACTGGATACTGCATTGCCTCTATCAACGGATGCAGGAATTTTGTGCATTATCCAAGGGCATGTTTTGAATCCCTTTTGAAGTGTCATCTCCATCAGTCTCCTCTTCACTATCATCACAATATATCTCAATGTTGTCAAATTTGAGTCTCTCATGGTGTCCCTCATCTGTTAGTCCATCAATCTTTTTATCATCAAACACAACATGCACAGATTCCATAACAATGTTGGTTCTTAGATTGTAGACCCTATAAGATTTTCCAGCTGAGTAACCAACAAATATCCCTTCATCAGCCTTTGCATCAAACTTCCCTTTATGGTCAGATTGATTTCTCAGTATAAAGCATTTACATCCAAAGACATGAAGAAAGTTTAGAGTTGGTTTTCTTCTCTTGAACAACTGATAAGGAGTCATGCCTTTAGCTTGATTGATCAAAGAAATATTCTGAGTGTAGCAGGCACAATTAACAGCTTCAGCCCAGAAATATGTTGGTAACTTTGATTCTTCAAGCATTGTTCTAGCAGCCTCAATTAAAGATCTGTTCTTTCTTTCAACTACCCCATTTTGCTGAGGTGTTCTTGGAGCTGAGAACTCATGCATGATTCCATTTTCTTCACAGAACAGCCTCATTGTTAAATTCTTGAACTCAGTTCCATTGTCACTCCTGATATTCCTAACCTTCAAGTCAGGATGATTATTGACTTGCCTGATGTGATTGATAATGATTTCACTTGCTTCATCCTTTGATCCAAGAAAATAGACCCATGAAAACTTTGAGAAATCATCTACAATCACTAAGCAATATCTTTTTCTTGCAATTGACAATACATTGACTGGTCCAAACAAATCCATATGTAGCAGCTGTAATGGTTCATCAATTGTTGTTTCAAGCTTCTTTTTGAATGATGCTTTCCTTTGTTTGCCTTTCTGACAAGCATCACACAAACCATCCCTTGAGAATTCAACAAGAGGAATTCCTCTAACTAAGTCCTTTTTGACTAGATCATTCATTGTCTTGAAATTCAAATGGGATAGCTTCTTGTGCCATAGCCAACTTTCAACTGGACTTGCTTTGCTGAAGAGACAAGTAATAGATTCTGCATCAGTAGAGTTGAAGTCAGCTAAGTACACATTTCCTTTTCTAACTCCAGTTAGAACCACTTTGTTGTCTTTCTTACTAGTGACAACACAGGCTTCAGAATTGAAGGAAATTGTATTCCCTCTATCACATAGTTGACTGATGCTCAGTAAGTTGTGCTTGAGACCATCAACTAATGCAACTTCATCAATGATGACATTCCTTGTTGAAATCAAGCCATATCCCATAGTAAACCCTTTGTTGTCATCTCCAAAGGTTATGCTAGGGCCAGCTCTCTCCTTAAACTCTGTGAGCAGGGAGAAATCTCCTGTCATGTGTCTTGAACAGCCACTGTCCAAGTACCATAGATTTCTTCTGTTTCCCTGCACACCATAAAATCAATCAAGTTGATTTTGGTACCCAAGTTTCCTTGGGTCCATTCATGTTAGCCTTTCTCCTAGACTTCATTCCTCCTGCATCTCTAGACTTAGGTAACTTTGAGTCAACCTTGATCTTAGATGTAGTTGGTTGAGGTGTAGGGTTAGTCACAGAATCATTTAGCACATTTGGAATTTGATAAGGCATGGATTGTGCAAACATGTTATTCCACATAGGCATATTGTATGGCATTTGAGGCATACTAAATGCAGCAAGATAAGGATTGTTAAAATATGGCATGTTTGCAAAATGTGCATAAGGATTCTGTTGAGACATAACAGGCATAGCATGCAGAGGTGATGCAGACATATTAGGCATGGAAGAGGGTACAGGTATGGGAGTTTTCTTAATAGATTTGCAATTAGCAGATAGATGATTAACACTATTACAATGCACACAGCTTTTTCTAGGAGCATACTTATCAGGTGTGTAATTGTTATGTTTGTTAACCCCTACCTTCCCATTTCTATTAGATTTCCTTTTAGTTTCCTTTTTATCCTCAACCACTTTGAGCCTATTCTTTAACTGTTCTAAGGTCATGTGTCCTATATTCACCTTACTGAAATCTTTGGATGTGCTTGCTTCTTCTTTGACAAAGTTCTTGGAAGTTGAACCAAACTTTTTGTTGAGTTTCTTTAGATTTTCACTGTTAGAAACATCTGCCTGTTTTAATTGAGGAACCTTCAACGGATGCTCCTTTTCTTCCTTCAACGGATAATTTTCATCATCCGTTGATTCCACATCCGTTGACAGCCCATCAATTAATTCTATTTTCTTTTTGTTTTTATCCCAGGCAGTCTCACAAAATGATTCAATTCCTTGGACCTTGACAATTTGAGCACTAACATCCCTAGATGTCTTCCAGGCTTTAATCACCTCTTGCTCTCTCCCTAATTGATTAGAAAGTATTTCTACTTTCTTAACAGATTCAGCTAGTTCATTTTCAACAGATATACAATGTAGCTTAGTTTTCTCTAGGTCAATCAACTTATCTTCTAACACAGCATTTCTATTACTTAAAAACAGATTGTTCTCTTTAATCCTACTATTTTCTTTAGCAAGAGATTTAAGAGACACACGCAAGTGATACAATTCCGTAGACATGTCATTAAAAGCATCATTGCACTCTTCTTTAGTAAGCTGTGTTAAATCAGTTGTGATTACCTGGTTGCTTGATGAACTAACTTCATTTTCCTCAGAATCAGCCATGAGAGCCAAGTTGACATATTCCACATCTTCATCCTCTTCTTCTCCATCAGCTGCCCAGTCTTTTTCTTGAGTAATGAAAGCCTTCTCCTTTTGCTTGAGCAGATCAAAATATTTCTTTTTGTAATCTACTTGGTCAAATTTCTTCTTTTCAGTAGTTGGCTTTCTGCACTCACTTGCAAAGTGTCCACTTATACCACAATTGAAACACTTGAACTTGGATTTGTCCACCATGTTCTTATGAGGTTTAGTGGCTCTAGTGTTTTTCTTAAATTTCATCTTTGCAAATCTTCTGGACAGAAATGCAAGATGCTCATCAATACCATCAGAGTCATCTTGGCTGGAGTTGTCTTCATTCTCAGCAACTTGCTCCTTCCCTTTGCTTGATTCTGATTTGCTTGTGCCATCTTTGGAGTTTAATGTTGATCTCACAGTTTCTTGTCTGCATTCTTTCTCATTTTCAGCTACCAAGGCAACTGAACCTCCTTTCTTTCTTCCCTTCTCCAATACCTCATCCTGTTCCAGCTCTAGTTCATAAGTCTTCAAGATTCCGTATAATCTTTCAAGAGTGAAGTCCTTATAATCTTGAGAGTTTCTCAAGTGGACAGTCATGGGTTTCCATTCCTTTGGCAAGGATCTTAAAAATTTAAGATTTGAATCCTTCACCTAGTACACTCTACCATACAGCTTCAGTCCATTCAACAGCTTTTGGAATCTATTGAATGTGTCATTTAAAGATTCATTTTCTTCAAAATGAAAATACTCATACTGTTGAATGAGAAGCTGCATTTTGTTTTCTTTTACTTGTTATGTACCTTCACACAGTAGCTGAACTGTGTCCCAAACCTCTTTGGCAGTTGTGCAATTTATCATATTATCAAACATATCCTTGTCAAGACCATTATACAAAATGTTCATAGCCTTCTTATCCTTGTGGACTTCTTCTGTGTCTTCCATTGTCCATTTTGCTCTAGGTTTTGGAATGGATTGACCAACAACAATTGTGGCTGTAGCAACTGTGGCTACTTTGTGGGGAATGTGAGGACCATTCTCAATGCAGTTTACATAACCTTCATCTTGGGAGAGTAGATGAAGGTGCATTTTCACCTTCCAATGGTGATAACTGTCTTTGTCAAGAACTGGGATTTTTACTCCAATATCCTTCTTACTCATCTTTGTTAGTTTCCAAGAACTTTAAACTCTTTGTGTGTCAAGAGCCTGCTCTGATACCAATTGTTATTCCTAGTGAACTAACAATGAGATTTACAGAAGGGGGGTTGAATGTAAATCTCAAAACTTTTTCAAGTTTTGAGCAGTTTCAAAGGCTGTGTGTTTAAGATAAACAAGTGTGTGAATTGCTTTAAGCTAATACAGATAGATATATATTCAAGCACAAAAGTACAGAACACAACAGACCTTAAAAACTTTTCTGGTGGATTTGTTGTTCCACCAGAGATGGTATTTCAGAAAATCTGTGATTCAAGAAGTTGATCACAGCTGCATCCTAGTACAAACTAGATAATTTTTCTCAAGATTTTTCTAAACAGCTCTGGAAAAATTCTATTCTAATTACTAGCTGCTACTTGGTTTATATAACACCAAGTTTACAAGTGAAGACAAAGATAAAAAGTACAATAATAAAATAAGTTCTCCACTTGTTTCTTCTCCATTTTACTCCAGTGCATTGTTCCTGAAAAGCTTCTTCATCTCAGTTGTAGGTACGGCTGCTTTTTCTGATGTTCCTGAAATAGGCTACCACATCTCAGTTGTCTCTGTCAACCCATGTGCCTCTGTTTATAGGTACAACTACCACTTGTCAACTGCTATTTAACAGAACATCCGTTGAAGCCTTCATCCGTTGATGGCTTTATCCGTTGATGTGTTAGCAGTTGAAGCTCTATCCGTTGATGCACTCATCCGTTGAAGGATGTTATCCGTTGACGCTTTAGAGACATCCGTTGAAGCTTTGTTTCTCATCCGTTGAAGGTCTTTAAGTTATCCGTTGACACCATTTCATTTATACAAAATTACAAGGCATGAAATATTTACAATTGGCCTTCCTATCTGCATATCCTTTAGTAGTCAACATGACTTATAATTTCCCTCAACATTTAAGAATTATATCTCAAATTCAGAGACTGAAATGTGCTACAACACTAGACTTATTTCTAAGTAAAGCTACATCATCAACGGATAGCCAAAGTGGTCTTATCCGTTGAGGCTACAAACACTAGATTTCTACTTAAGTGTTTTGTTAAACATATCATCAAACTAATGCACATATATTCCTAAAATCTTGAGAAAAATTCTCTAGTTTGTACTAGGATGCAGCTGTGATCAACTTCTTGAATCACAGATTTTCTGAAATACCATCGCTGGTGGAACAACAAATCCACCGGAAAAGTTTTTAAGGTCTGTTGTGTTCTGTACTTTTGTGCTTGAATATATATCTGTCTGTATTAGCTTAAAGCAATTCACACACTTGTTTATCTTAAACACACAGCCTTTAAAACTGCTCAAAACTTGAAAAAGTTTTGAGATTTACATTCAACCCCCCTTCTGTAAATCTCATTGTTAGTTCACTAGGAATAACACGTCTCCTAGCATTCACTTGCCTATATAAGCAACCACTTCACATCAGCTTTCCCATCAAATTCTTTCTCACAAACTTACCTTCATACTTTTTCTTTCAAAAACACAATGGTCAGATACAACATGTTTTTGAATTACCAAACATTTAATATGGAGCTAAGCTGTGCTGATTGGCAGCAGGAATGGCACGTCACGGCCATTCCTGAGGAGATATGGGACTCTGTCCCACAGGAGGTACTGACCCACCTCCTGTTCTTCTATATGGATTACCATCGCTATCTGGAGCGATTGGAGGAGGAAAGGCTGGAAGCTCTCCGCCAGCAAGAGCGAATCATCCGACTCGCCATTCTGTTTGTCGAGAGTAGGAAGAAGAAATGATTTATTTTCTTCTTCCTATTTTTCTTCATCATCAGCCTTGCCCTGCTTCTTGAGCTAGGACTAAGGCTGTTGATCTTAGGTTTAGTAGCTTAGGGAAATCTTGTATAAGTACTGATGTAATTTCAATTTCATGAATGTATTCTCTTGATATATTAATGAAATTTGTTTTTGTTTCAAGATTTTGTCTCTAAGTTATTGTGTAATGCATTGATAAATCCTGATAATTATTCATATTCTGATGACCATATAAATTCTGTTTTAATTTAAGTTCTGATTTTCCTTTATCAGTACTTACTCATATAATTTATCTTGGTCATTTTCACTTGATTTCTTTTCAGAATATTAATGATGCAGTGAAAAATAATTAAATCAGTGGGAACGGTTTCAATTTTGAATTAAAACTGTTTCACCTTGATTAATGGAATATCTGAGTAAGTGGAAAGTTTTTCTTTGAAAACAGGCAAGTGGGTAAGTAATGATTACTGTTTTCTCGAGCCCAGTAACTATCCGTTATTACTGCATGTCTGACAGGTGTCCCAACGGTTACTTTTTGTGTATAAGTAACAGAGAGAAAAGATTGTCAAATCTTTTATTTACTTTTCTCTTTTATCTCTCTCTCTTTACTTTCATCCTTTCTCATCTACTGACAATTTTTCATATAGACATTTTTTCAAACACAATACAGGCAACCGTATTTCTCTCAAATTTTAATGGCACCCAAGGACATAATCTTCCATGGAGCAAAGTTTGTTCCTAATAACTTCTCTGCAATACTCAACACGTCAGAGGCACCCTCTGAATTTCATTTCATTCAGGACTTTCTCACTAATTCTGATATTGGGTACGCTTTAACTGAGCCTGAATCAGTCTCTGGAGTTCAAGTACTGGAGTTCTGGAGGAGTGGAGTATATGATGATGGTGGTGCTCAAGGGTCCCCGAGTATTATCTTTTCATCAGGGGAAAATGAGTATGTTGTGACTTTGTCTACGATTCGACAAGCACTGCAGCTACCTGAGAACTGTGTTTATTCTACGGTTGACGAACCAGTTCTTCAGAACATGATGGCCAGTATAGGATATGAGGGAACATTGGCAAAACTTGGAAAGTTGAAGAGATCTTTCATGAGGAGGGAATGGAGTTTCTTCTTTGACTGCATTACCAAGGCTTTCGCCAATAAATGCTCAAATTTCGATGCAATTCCCATATTCAGCTAACAAATCGGGTATGCTCTTATAAATCAAACTGATTTTGATTATGCAAGTGCTGTCTTAGGTTTTATTGGGGATAGGATGACAGAAGATCGCAATACTGTATATTTTGCCAGATTTTGTCAGCTTATTTATAAGTTCTGTTGTAATCAGCCCCAAAATTTTGGTGATTTAATTCCATCCTTCAGAATTGCTAAAAGTGCTTTCACTGACTTATTATCTACTGATAATAAGAAGACTGTGTTAAGACCCCTCTTAATACCTTTATCTGTCAAACAAGCCTTGATCACCTATGACCCTGTTAAGTACACTGCACTTTTTCCTGATGTTCAACCATCAGAACCTCATCCCTCAACACCTACTGTGAAGCCTTCATCTTCTAAATCTAAGAAGACAAAGACTGTTCCTAAAACTCTTCAGAAAAAAAGGAAAATTGCCTTGAGAGATGAATCTGATACTGAGGACCAGGTTCCTTCTTCAGAACCTGTTGTAAGTGAAGCTGAGAAAAAGACTTCTCAGAAGGATTCTGGAATTGGGGGATCTAGGCTTCTCAAAAGGCTTAGAAAAATGACAGTTCCTGAAACTCTCAAGGAATCCAAATTAACACCGAGATACAAGAAACAGAGGGCAAAAAGGCCAGTTTCAGATGATGAAGAGGAAGCAGCTAAGGAAGGGGATCAGGAATCTCTGATCTCACAAGACAAGAAATTTGCTACAGTCACTTCTTCTCTATCAACTCCATCTCAGGAAGCTGTTTCTGAAAAGGCTACCACACCATCTGTGTCTCCTGTTGATCCAGGCACAAGTGCTGATATTGATGTTTAAAACTTAGTTGTGCCTGAAGTAATTATCTTAGAAGCTCCAACAACAACTAATCCTTCAATAACACCTGTTACTGATGCTGTTCAAACTCCAGAGTTATCTACACCACCTTCTCTGCATCATGATGCTGATGATCAGACTTTAGGTGAGCATCAGGATTTGGCTGTTGATCAGAACTTAGAACCAGATCAGCAACTAGAGGATGTTGAAGCCTCCATTGCTACTCACACTGTTGTTTTATCAGAAGATACTGATTCTGTAAGTTCTGATGCTGCAAATGCTGGAGATACTGGTGATGCTGCTATAAATGCAGATGCTGATGCAGCAGATCCTTTAGGACATGCTCCTCAACAAACTACTCTTAAGTCTAAACTTGTTAAGAAGTTTGTTACCAGAGAAGCACCAGTGCCTTGGAGTGAAACTACTGCAGGACATGAGTGGACTAAGGAATGGAACTCAGTCACCTGTGTTCCAACTGCACAGAATCTGGCAGAGCAATTGACAAAAACTGATGAGATGTTACATACTGATGACTTCAAAACATAGCTTAGAGTCACTGCATTGAGTACTAAACATTTACAAGGTCTTCATTCAAATACTCATGCAGAGTTACATCTCTTAAGGGAAGAACTAATGAAGCAAGAACAAGTTCACAAGATTGATAAGAAAAAGTTCTTCCAACCTACCTTTGACAGGATTGCTTATATTGAGAAGACTCAAGATACTCAACAAGTTCAGATTGATGATATTCTGAAAAATCAAGCTTCTCAGCAATCACAACTTAATGAAATCCAATCTTCAGTGGAATTGCTTGTCTCTCTTCTATTACCTGCTGATGCCAAAAAGGGGGAGAAAGTAATTAAGCCCAAATGCAAGACTGACAAGACACTGAAAGGTAAGGATGATGGAAAAGATGATCGAGGAAGCTCTGGAATGGGTAGAGGTCATAGTCAAGGTAGAGGATTCACATCAAGACAAGCTGAAATCACAAGTCACAGGACAAGTTCTGATACTGGGAAAAGGATAAGTTCTGCTACTGGTAAAAGGATAAGTTCTGATGAACTTTTAGATCTTGATGAGGAAATGTCAAGACAGTTATTTCTTCAGGAAAATCCAGGAATGGACTTGGAGAGTTTAATGGAAGAAGAAGCCAGGCTTAAATCAGAGAAAGTCACATCTAAATCTGAAGCTTCTGGTAAAAAGCCACTTCCAAAACTCAAAGGCATTGTGATCAAAGAAAGGACACATTCTGAAGCAACATTGGCTAGATCACAACCACAGATAGATCCAAGATCCAAGGGTAAAGAGAAGGTTGGTGAACCTATCAAGGTTTATGTACCTCCTGAGGATGAAGAAATTACTGATGAAAAGGATGATCTTGCTCTGACTTCAAGAAAAGTTCTTAAAACAACCTCTGACATGGCTCAAGTTGTTCAGAGTCAAGAAATTGTAAGTTCTGATATTCAGAAGAAACAAGTAACCTCTGACATAGCTCAAGTTAACTTGATATCAGAAGATAGACCAAAGACACTCCTACCAGGATTCACTAAGGCAAAACAGACTCAACCTTCCTTGAGTGAACCAGGTATTGGAGCAACTCCTGAGAGATTGAATCAACTGGAATCTGTACAAATGGTTTACCATACCTACTTGAAAGAATACATCTTGTTGTATTTCATGACAGATGGTAGGGTTTATCATATAAGGCAAAATGCCATTCCGTTGAAGTATTTTGAAGAATTGGAGCATGTACTATTCTTACTTCAAGTGGATGACAGATTGACAGGGACTGCTGCAAACTATTTGAAGGATCAGATTCAGAGACAGAAAAGGCTTTATTCTGTTAAGTTTGACAGCACATACGTTCCAAAGTACAGAGATCACAAGGGTGATATAGTTGAAATGAAGCCCAATTCTGCTCAAATTATAACTACCTTTCTAGGGTACAGGGCTGTGGAATTCAATCTTGAGTCTGATAAAGCTTATTTGATCAGACTGGATCAGGATATAAGAAAAGCAAAGATCAATGATCTCAGAGCTGCAATCTTTCAAATTGGTGAAGATACTGCAGAGCTTAAAGATGCCAAAAGGAGAATGATTGATGAACTTAGATATGCTGAGAGATGTTTGTTGAAGAACTATCTCAGAACAACTCCTGACATCAGAGAGATCAGATAATGAAGCCAAGTCAAAGATCTACAACTGCTTAAATTCTGATATTTGTACAGACTGAAGTTGTTATCAGAAGTTAAATATTGGTAAAGCTTTAAGGACTGTAAGTTGTAGTTATCTAGTCTAATTCTCATGCATTTGTACTTAATGTTTTTGACATCATCAAATATCTGTTAAACTTGTATATTATGTTAATTTACAAGTTGGGGGAGATTGTTAGATATATTTGATAATGTCATGGCTAATATAATTTATGTTTAGATTTCAGATCTTACTTAACAGGACAAGTCAGTACTTAACCGTTAATCAGTACTTATACTGGAAGTCAGGACTTAAGGATATCAGTACTTATATTATCAGGAGATAATCATCAGAAGTTAGATATCAGAACTTAAGTGCTGAAGGACGTTCAGATAAGGACAGTAGCTGATTAAAGGAAAGAAGATCGAGATAAACATAAGAAGAGATATGCATGAAGAAGGAGTTCCGTGAAGAATGGAATACTTGTAAGAAAAGATATCTGATTGATATATTTTAGGAAGCAGAATTATATTCCATATCAATTAGCGATTATCTTGTAACTGTGTAGTATATAAACACAGACATAGGGTTTACACTATAAGTGTTATCATATTCGAGAAGATTATTTATTGTAACCCTAGCAGCTCTCGTGATATTTGTTCATCACTGAGAGGTAACAGTTCCATACTATAACAGAGTTTATTGTTTCAATAAAGTTTGTTTTCTGTTACTTAAGATATTAAAGTTTGATTTGATTGTATTATACACTGTATTCACCCCCTTTACAGTGTGTGTGACCTAACAAAATCCATTCTTGCATGTTTGATTTATGGAAAACCCGAATGGGTTCTAAGGAATAAAAAGAGGAATTAAGTTGGTTTTTGTCAATTATATTAACGACTAGTGAGAACTTGATTGCATGATAAAGATGGGGTAGTGTTTATGTTTGAATTTTGATGATTAAAAGAAGTTGTTGATTTTGACTCTTAATGTGTTTGTGATGCAGATTTTTGATTAAAAAGGATAAGGTTAAAGTGAGTAAATGAATCTTGTAAATTGCATTAGTTGTGCATGATTGTGTGAGATTGAAATTGAATATATGTGGATGTGTTTTGTATGTTTGGTTCGAATTAAGGAGTAAAAGAAAAAGGGAATTAAATCGTTTGATATTAAAAAAGAGCTATAAGTGATAGCTATGGTCGTAAATGTTTGGTTGTGAATAAATCATGTATTCGTAAAGTTATATTAGTATGATTTGAGAAATAGCTAAGATTAAGCAAGTACGCTTTGGTTGTTAAGGATATAATAGTTGCGAGAAAGGGTTTATGCTATATGTTATGTGCTATGTGCTTATGTGTATAAGCTATATTCGTATACTCGAGTAAAGGATATATTCGAGTTATCGTATAGAGTGATCATTCCGGGAACGAGAGATGAGAATCTGATTAAGGTTTGGTTTTATTGTAGATTCGGAGCGTGAGGGCATTCAGGCTAGGAAAGGAAAGGGTATACTAGGTGGCAGTAGTTCAACCTTTAGGAAAGCAAATACAGGCAAGTAACTCTGATTACTTGTATAAATGGTTATGAAGAGAATGTTGTTCATACCATGTAGAGTATTGAACTGTTTAATTATGAAACCCTGATATTGATTTGAAGTACCCTTGTTCTTGATAATCTGTTATTGATAAGCTTATTGATTTCACCCTTTGATAATCTGTCCTTCCTGCTCAAATTATGTATTGAGCCATGAAATATATTGAACCCACTTATTATCCTTGTTAACCCTGTCTAATGATACCCTGTTCTTCCTGATCACCCTATTGATCCCTAAACAAATGTTGGTCCTTCTAACTTAAGTGCTTTGTTATCCCTGATACAGAATTCTTATGAATTGTTCCTTGTGTATCTTTGAATCACTCCTTGAACTTTGTTTCCTTAAAATCTGAATTAAGAATGAGTTTCGACTTGAAAGAGTCCGAATGATTTCAAATGCTTGGTAATGATAAAATGAATTTTAGAAAACCTATTTGTTTTTCCAACTCAAGGTTTTCCAAATGAATTCCTGATGGATTGGATTGGGACGTAAGAGGCTAGTGGGACTAGTCCAGTCATGGTAAGAGGCTAGCTGGGCTAGTCCAACTTAAGGCTGAAATTATGCCGATTGGTACCTTAAAGACCGGAATGGAGGTCGATACGGGCTGGTCACCCGTATATAATGAAATGGAAAGATAAAGTGATCCAATCAAGGGTTCTAAATGACTATTTAAAAAGGGAACTGAAACTTTCTGTTCAGTAAATTGATTCTTGAAAATGAAAATGGTTTATATTGCTTTGAAAAGAGTTGATTATGTTATTGTGAAGCTTAAAGCTCGAGAACCTTGATACTTGAATTTGTTGATCATATGATTGATTCCATATATTGAAATATTGTCGCTTTCCTCTTTTGAAAGATCTATTCTGATCCTTTAATGATTTGTGATGAATGTCGGCTTGTGTCCTGCTTTGAGCCTTGTTCCTTGAAAGCCCCACATTATCCTTCAAAACCTTTCCTTAACCCAAAAGATGGAAATCTGCCACCTAGATCTAATAAAGTAGAATACCCTGAGTTTGGTAAAGCATATTGTGATTTGATATTGTAGAACTGCTACATAGTTACTTGCTGATTTTTATACTCATTTGTTTTGTTTTAATCTAACCATGGAAGTTAAGCAAGAAGATGGCCAGGCTTAGGCGCACTGCTCGTAAGAGCGTACCTGGTGGTCCCTACCGTGTTGAGGGCTTCCGGTTGCCAGAGTAGGTAGTGGTAATTATGAGTGAGCTCGCGCCTAGAAAGAAGCGTTTAAAGATACAATGGGTTATCTGTCGGTTCTCAGCCGGAATCGATATTGTTTATTTAATAATATTTTGGGTTTGTAAGTTATATTTTGTGATTGGTAGTTGTAATCTTGTCTCAAACTTTATCCTGTTGATCCTGTTAGTAGTTTAATCGGGGTTTATGCATATTTAATTATTAGATTGGAGGTGTGTGAGTCCTCATTTCCTAACCCAGAGATTGAGGGCATCACAAGTTGGTATCAGAGCTACAGGATCTAGTCCCTGAGACAAGTTAGGATTTTAAAAAGGGGTATTTTGGGAATATATCTATATCGCGAGAGAGTTCGACTCATATAGAGTTGAGTTAGACTATTAGGTATAGTCTAAGGAAAGTGTTTATTGGTGAAGTGGAAACTAGAGTT
The DNA here is from genome assembly GCF_009905375.1 of Apium graveolens. Taxonomy (NCBI): domain Eukaryota; kingdom Viridiplantae; phylum Streptophyta; class Magnoliopsida; order Apiales; family Apiaceae; genus Apium; species Apium graveolens. The sequence continues at coordinate 149,648,930 of NC_133652.1, forward strand.
AGGGTGTGAGTTAGCTGGAAGCTTTATTTAACCCTAACATTGTTTCTTGGTTGCTGTTTTGTGTTTTCTCTCAGGATCCCAGTAGTGGTAGTGACTCAGACTCAGACTCAGAGATTAGTTTGTCTGGTACCCCTGTGGACCCCATTCCACCCTCTCCAGAGGAGCCTGTTTATGTTAGTTCAGACCCATAGGAGGACCCTTCTGAGAGTAGTGAGATCCCTATGCAGATTTCACCCTTGAGGCCAGATTCAGAGACCCCTGCCCCTGAGCCAGAGTCCGAGATGTCTAAGACTGTTCCTGTCAGTGTTGGTGGCAAGTTAGCCCAGGATCGAGACTTTATGTACTCCCGCATTCCTGAGTTGGGAGCTTTGGTGGATAGGTTGATTCGAGATTCTAGGCAGAGGACTTCAGTAGTGATGGAGGAGTGGAGAGCTAGGATTCAGTTGGTGGAGCAGGTTGCTAGGAGGAGATTGGATGAGGGACTATCCACTAGTGATGTTGATGCTGAGGCCCAGAGGCTGCATAAGATCATTCGCTGGATGTTGGTTGTGTTGAGAGAGATTCTAGATGATTAGACAGGGCTGTTGGTTGAGCCCGTAGATTGTTGTTTTTCAGCGCCGGTAGGCTTTGGGATACTTGGTCAGATGCCGGGATCCCTTTTTCATTCATTTCGTTATATTTCAGATCAGTGTTGTAGTAGTAGTTGTTGGAAGTTAGGGGTAGATAGGGGGATATTTTCCAGTTTTTCCTCTGTTTAACCCTGCTATTTATTGTACCTTATTTCAGAACTTATAATATCTAGAACTATCTTTATGTACCCTTGTTTAAATAAATCCATTATCTTGCTTTCCATTGTGCACCTTGAATATCTCATAAACTGTTCTCAATACCATGTTTTAATACAACCATGTTTTCGTATAACCATGTTTAAAGATCATAAAACCCTGTTCTTTGCCATGATAAAACAACACTGATATGAGAATTATGTAGTAATAGGATTGCATGTGCAAATTGGGTAAAACTTAAAACCCACAAAAGAGATTTTATAGAAACTGTTATTATATATATGCCATCGTATTGCTAAATAATTGCTCAATCAGGTTTGTAAGAAATGGCCAACTCACCAGATCACCAAGAAGAAGAAATTCCCACCCAAAACCCAGAAGTAAACCCAGAAACCACTATGATGAGCAGACTTGCTCAGCTTTTGCAACAACCTGTGGCCCCTAAAGTTGGAAACTTTAAGCACTTTCAATCTGTTCATCCCCCAGAGTTCTTAGGTTTTCCAGACCCGATTAAAGCTCATTCATGGTTAAGAGAAATGGAAAAAGCTTTTGAGTTAGCAGAAGTTAAGGACGACAAGAAAGCTCAGTACGCAAGTTATTACCTGAAAGATGAAGCAAGTTTCTGGTGGGAGTCTTCTAAGGCGTTGTTGGAAGGCAAAGACTTATCTTGGGAGAAGTTCACCGAGATGTTTCTGGAGAAGCATTTGCCAAGCTATATGCAAGATCAGTTGGAGATGAAATTTCTGGATCTTAGACAAGAGGAAATGTCAGTAGCGGAATATGAAGTGAAGTTTTAGAAATTGTCTAGATTCGTACCTGAGTACATGAATACAGAGGCGAAGAAGGCTAAGAGGTTCCAACAGGGACTTAAGCCATGGATTAGGAGTCGAATAGCAATGTTGGAGATCAAGAGTTATGCTGCTTTGGTTCAGAAAGCAATGATAGTGAAAGGTGAGCGGGAAGCTGCAAGAAGAGAAAACGAAGGAAGAAAGAGGAAGTTTGAAAGCTCTGAGCAAGAGCAAGGAAGCTCAAAGTTCAGAGGGAAGTTTGGGAAGAATGGTGGAGGTCAGAACCAAAAGTTCCAGAAGTTTAGACCCGGTAATGGAGCTCAGAAGAACCGTTTCCAGAAGGCTGGACAACCGGGGAAAGATAGCAGACCCTGGATTCAAGAATGCAGGAATTGTGGAAAGAGACACCTGGGGAGGTGTAATAAGCTGGATATAACGTGTTTTAAGTGCAACCAGAATGGGCATTATTCTTCAGAATGCCCAAGTGGAGCAAGGAAGCCTGATTCTGCATGTTTCAAGTGTGGCAAAGTGAGCCATATGGCCAGGAATTGTAAGGAGCCTGTTCAAAAGGCTAATGTTCTCAGAATTGCTGGACCGCCGTCTCTCCCAGCACCATCAGCTCAACCCAGAGCTAGAACCTTTAAGATGATGATGAAAGATGCAGTGCAAGATGTGGACGTGGTAGCAGGTATGCTTGTTATAAACTCAGTAGAAGTAAAAGTTTTGATGGATTCTGGAGCAACTAGATCTTTTATCTCTGAAAGTATTCTTGATAAGTTAAATTGTGTTGCGTACCCTCTAGAGTCTAATTTGATTATAGAGGTAGCAAATCAAGAGAAAGTTATTGTTAGTAAGATTTGTCCTGATTGTGATGTGTCTATAGAAGGTCAGCACTTTTCTGCTGACTTAATTTCTTTTAAGTTAGGAGAATTTGAGGTCATACTAGGAATGGATTGGTTGTCAAACCATGAAGCGCAAATAGAATGTAAAAGTAAAAAGGTGAAGTTAAGAACCAAGGATGGTGAAGAAGTGATATTTAAAGGAAAGAGGCAAGAGAAGAAATTTCTAACGGCTATTGAGGCAAGAAGATTAATACGTCAAGGATGCGAAGTTTATTTGGCTCATGTCGTGGACGTGGAGAAAGAATCTGTGAAGATCGAGGATATTTCGGTAGTAAGAGATTTTCCGGATGTGTTTCCTGATGAATTGTCTGGACTACCTCCAGACAGAGAAATCGAGTTTACGATTGATTTGGCTCCTGGAACGGAACCAGTGTCAAAAGCTCCCTATTGCATGGCGCCGGTCGAGATGAAGGAATTGGCAGCTCAGTTGCAAGAATTTTTGGACAAAGGAGTGATCCGACCGAGTGTATCCCCGTGGGGCGCACCGTTGTATTTCTAAAGAAAAAGGATGGAAGTATGAGGTTGTGCATTGATTACCGCGAACTGAATAAGTTGACGATCAAGAATAAGTACCCTCTACCGCGGATCGATGACTTGTTTGACCAGTTAAAAGGAGCTTCGTGTTTCTCAAAAATTGATTTAAGATCTGGGTATCATCAGTTAAAGATTAAAGCGGAAGATATACCCAAGACATCGTTCCGAACGAGATACGGACATTATAAGTGTTTGGTAATGGCATTTGGCTTGACGAATGTGCCAGCTGCATTTATGGATCTTATGAACAGAGTATTCAAGTAGTATTTGGATAAGTTCGTTATTGTGTTTATCGACGATATACTGATTTACTCCAAGACGGAAGAAGATCATAAGGAGCATTTGAGGATTTCCTTGGAAATTCTGCGAAAAGAGAAACTGTATGCTAAGTTTTCAAAGTGCGAATTCTGGCTAAAGGAAGTGCAATTTCTTGGTCATGTAGTTAATAAAGAAGGAATTAAAGTGGACCCAGCCAAGATAGAAGCTGTAACGAATTGGGAAAGACCCAAGACTCCGACGGAAGTCAGAAGTTTTCTGGGATTAGCCGGATATTATAGAAGATTTGTGCAAGATTTCTCTAAGATTGCCGTTCCGTTGACAAAATTGACGAGAAAGAACGAGAAGTTCGTTTGGACAGAAAAGTGCGAGGAAAGTTTTCAAGAGTTAAAGAAAAGATTGGTAACCGCCCCAGTATTGGTACTACCAGATGATAAAGGAGAATTTGTGATATCCAGTGATGCTTCATATAAAGGAATTGGATGTGTGTTAATGTAACACGGGAAGGTAATAGCATACGCGTCAAGGCAACTCAAGCCGCACAAGCAAAAGTATCCAACGCATGATTTGGAATTGGCAGCAATTGTGTTTGCCCTTAAGATTTGGAGGCATTATTTGTACGGGGAAAATTGCGAGATTTACACGGATCATAAAAGTTTAAAGTATATTTTTACCCAGAAAGAATTGAATATGCGACAAAGAAGGTGGTTGGAACTGATCAAAGATTATAATTGTGCGATAAACTATCATCCTGGAAAGGCAAATGTGGTAGCTGATGCTTTAAGTCGAAAAGAAAAATTGAATCTGTTAACGTCATCAGAAATATTGATCAAGGACTTTGGAAAGATGGAAATAGAAGTGCAGACTCCAGAATGTGGAGGTGAAGCTATATATGCAATGTCATTTCAACCAGAATTTTTGGAAAAGATTCGATGTTGTCAAGAGCAAGTGATGAATCGCGAAAAGAATAGGTTGACGGGAGAAGAAATTAAAGCTCAAAAGGATGGAAAAGGAATATACCGTGTTAACTCACGTATTTGGATACCTAATGTTGTGGAACTAAAGCACGAGATTTTGCAAGAAGCGCATAACTCGAGATTTTCAATTCACCCTGGGAGTACGAAGATGTACCAGGATTTAAAAGAAAGTTATTGGTGGCCCAACATGAAAAAGGAAATTGCGGAATGGATAAGTAAATGTTACACGTGCCAAAGAGTCAAAGCGGAACATCAAAGGCCAAGCGGATTGCTTCAGCCACTGGACATACCCGAATGGAAATGGGAGCATATAGCGATGGATTTCATGGTGGGATTACCTAAAACCAAGTCAAATCATGATGCGATTTGGGTGGTAATCGATCGGTTGATGAAGTCAGTGCATTTCTTGCCAATAAATGAAAGGTTTTCGTTGGAAAAGTTGGTCAAATTGTATCTGGATGAGATCGTGATGCGTCATGGAGTTCCTGTATCTATCGTGTCTGATAGAGATCCAAGATTTAACTCGAGATTTTGGCAACAATTCCATGAACATTTGGGAACTAAATTGAAAATGGGTACGGCATATAATCCGTAGAGAGACGGACAAAGTGAAAGGACGATTCAGACAATTGAAGATATGTTGCGAACCTGTGTAATATATTTCAAAGGAAATTGGGACGATCATTTGCCCTTAATTGAGTTTTCCTACAATAACAGTTATCATACGAGTATTGGCATGCCTCCTTATGAAGCGTTGTATGGAAGAAAGTGTAGGTCCCCTACTTATTGGGATGAAGTTGGTGAGCGCAAGTTAATTGGCCCAGAGCTAGTTCAGCAAACGAAGGAAAAGGTAGAAATGATTCGAAAAAGGTTAATTGCAGCTCAAGATCACCAAGCAAAGTACGCAAATCAAGAACGGAAAGATGTGAAATTCGAATTTGGAGACAAAGTCTTGTTAAAGATATCTCCTTGGAAAGGTTTAACCCGATTCGGAAAGAAAGGGAAGTTGAGTCCTAGGTACATTGGACCATTTGGAGTATTGCGACGAGTTGGGAAAGTGGCGTATGAATTGGCGCTACCTCCAAAAATGCAACATCTGCACAATGTATTTCATGTCTCTCTTCTAAAAAAGTATAATGCTGATGCGAGCCATGTGATCGAGTTGGAACCAATGGAAATCCAACCAGATTTGTCCTATATGGAACAGCCAGTGCGAATTTTGGATCGAAAAGAAAGGACGCTTAGAAATAAAGTTGTACCTCTAGTTAGAGTGTTATGGAGAAATCCATTAGTCGAAGAATCGACTTGGGAATTAGAAAGCGAAATGAAAGAAAAGTATCCCCATCTATTTGCTTAGATTAGATTCTGGGGACAGAATCCTTTTAAGGAGGGTAGATTGTGACGACTGAGAATTTTGCGACGTAATTAAGTCAATAAAGTATGTGTTATGTGAGGTGATTATAATTATGTGACTAAGTGATGATTAATTATCTTTTCTGTATATTAGAGTATGGGAGCGTAAATAAAAACGTTCCAATTTAAAGAGTCAGCTGAGAAGTTAAGCTGTGGTGTCGGGCCGTCAGGTAGAACGGAACCCGTCCTAATAGGGAGATAAAGAATATAAAATGTAAAGTATGTGTGATTGAATGAACTGAATGTTTGAATAAAGTATTTCGTCCTAAGTGACGTGTTGATTGATAATGATAATGAAGCGCAATCGAAACGCTGAGCGTCGGGCCGTCAGGCTGAACGTGACCTGGTACGCATAAAAGAGGATAAAGATTAAAGAAGGATAAATTCTATGATCAAACCTGAGTCGTTACGTGATTATATATGTGAGATTGTTGTCTGTGTGCATGACTATGTGTTCTGTGACAATTTTATGAATTTTAAAGGGATTATGTGACTTAAATAAAGGTTTAATTAACCTTCGCGCATTTTTATAAAATCATTCGAGTAAGATAAAAACATGGGATTTGTTCTGATATCTTCTTAGTAGTCCCGGAGACTTTTTAAAAATGATGAGTGAATTTAATTGTTGGTCTTTGCATTTTTAAATTGATTTTATGTGAAAAATGTTATTATTAGAGCAAGCTTGCGAAATTCATATAAAATCAACCGTTTGCTCAAAAATCTATTATGAGTAATGGTTAAAAAGCTAATTTCGAGGCCTACATATTAAAATTGTCATTTTCAATAAATCTCGACTTCCCGAGAGAGATACATTTTATATTTAAATTTTGTTGCATTTGAATAAAAAGAAAAGGGACTATGAGCATGAAATGGAATTAGTAGATTACAAATTTGCCCTTGTTTTTAGTGGTATATAAACCCACTTCCCTCCCCCTTTTTCTTTTTCCTCCCGTACACTCACTCTCCCCTTTTCTTCTCTTTTCTTTTCTTTCTCTCGAACACTCTCACTCTCTCTCTCGGCTCTCTCCATCTCTCATCTCCTTCACTTGCATGCAACCCTCAAATCTCATCCAAACTCAAAGATATTGCTACCTTTAGACTTTATTTTCGGTATACTCTTCGATTCCTATTTTCATGTAAGTGTTTATAGAAGTTTTGTTGGTTAATCACTATGGTGGTGTTCAAGGAAAATAATTTCTTGATGCAAAACCATGAGAGTAAATTCAAGCACTTTTGGGGTCATAAACTCGAGAGGAGACCCGTTATGGGCTCTCTCAAGTTCGACCACCACCGGCCATGATCCAAAGGAGAGCCGGTGGAGTTTCTATGATATGATAATATAATTTTAGCTTTGCATGTTATGGTTTCTTGAAAGCTTGAAGAAGGGTTTTGTTTCTTGTGTTGAAACTCGAATATGTGATTGATAAAATGATTCCATTGATTGTTTTAGGATGTAAATGGATATGTGTAAGTGATTGTTGTTTGGAAAAATCAAAAATTAAGGTTTGCATATGAGTTTTTACTTCGGCTATATGCTAATTAAAAGAGGAATTTGATTTTTATAAGTTGATCTTGGTGTTATTCCCAGTGGACTAACAATGAGATTTACAGAAGGGGGGTTGAATGTAAATCTCAAAACTTTTTCAAGTTTTGAGCAGTTTCTAAGGCTAAGTGTTTTAGTGAACAAATGTGTGTGAATTGCTTGAAGCTAATACAGACAGATATATATTCAAACACAAATGTAAAGAACACAAAGAACTTAAAAACTTTTCTGGTGGATTTGTTGTTCCACTAGAGATGTGTTATTTCAGAAAATCTGTGATTCAAAAAATTAAATCACAGCTGCGTCCTAGTACAAACTAGATGATTTTCTCTCTGGATTTTTCTAAACAGCTCTGGAAAATTCACCATCTAATTACTAGCCGCTACTTGGTTTATATATCACCAAGTTTACAAGTGAAGACAAAACTGTAAAATACAATTAAATGATTCTTCACATGTTTCTTCTTCATTTCTCTATCCAATGCAATTTAGGTTTAGTTGTGAATCTTTAAATACTTCCTTGTTTGTACCAGAATGGAAATGCTGCATTTTCTTAATTCCTCCTAGAGGCTACCACATTCCAGTTTGTCTCTGTCAACTCATGTGCCTCTGTCAGCTTATGAATTGTCACTATCAACTGCTATTGAACTAAGCATCCATTGAAGCTTTCATCCGTTGATGGCTTTATCCGTTGAAGCTTTATCCGTTGATGCATTAGCAGTTGAAGCTTTATCCATTGAAGCACTCATCCGTTGATGGATGTTATCCGTTGAAGCTTTAGAGACATCCGTTGAAGCTTTGTTTCTTATCCGTTGAAGGCCTTTAATATCATTTGATACTACTTCACTTATACAAACTTACAAGGCATGAAATATTTATAATTAGCCTTCCTATTTACATATCTACTAGTAGTCAACATGACTGATATTTTCCCACAACATCTAAGAATTACACCTTAAATACAGAGAATGAAATGTGCTACAATACTAAACTTATTTTTAAGTAAAGCTACTCCTTCAGCGGATAGCCAAAATGGTCTTATCCGTTGAGGCTACAAACACTAGATTTCTACTTAAGTGTTTTGTTTAACTTATCATCAAACTAATACACATATTCCTAACAATCTCCCCTATTTATGTCTACTATAACTGTAGGCATAAATTTGGGTTTAACTTGATGATAACAAAATACTTAACAAACATATGAACTGAAATAAAGTAGAAATTTAAAAGTGCTGCAAAAATGTGTATACTGAGATAGAATTGAAGAATTACATTGTTTCCAAGGGTGCTCCTTTAGCCTGAGCAGATTAATTTCTTTTCCTTTGATCCCTTGTTTTCTTCCCTAGCCTCCTGTCATTCTCCTCTATTTGGAGTTGGAGTTGTCTGTAGAATTCAGCTTCATCTTCTTCATTGATGTCCAACTTAGATTGCATATCCTTGAGAGTTTCATTACTGGAAATCTTGAGCTGATCTTCAAGTCTGAAAAATCTTCTGACTCCTTTATTGTCTCTGAACTCCATCAACCAATGAGGTGATTTATGAACTGTAATTCCTCGCTCTGGGATGAGTAATGTTCTAGGAAAGGCATTGGGCTCCCACCAAGTTTTCCTTATGCTGGCAATCTTGTTGAGAATCTCAGTTTTGGCAGTCCTGGTAAAGCCAGAATCCCTTTTTATAGCTGAGTAGACTCTAACCAAGGTAGAATAGCCTTCATTCAGAATTCTGTAAAGAGGCCAAGTCCTTTCCCCACTTTCTTTATATTTGAACACTAGTCTTTCTGGAAGCTGTCCCAGGCATGTATTCCCCTTACTTCCTCCAGCTCATCCAAATAGAGTTCAATGTTTGTAAATTCTTTTATGTCACAAATGTGAACATAATCATCCTTTGAGGCTTGTGGCTTAGGCTTAGGCTTCTGAGTGAATTTGATTGAGGTTAGAGAAGGTGTTGATTTGATTTTTCTTTTCTGTTTCTTTGATGGTGGAGAAGTGGTTAAGAAAGTGGGCAATTTGATGGTGTCCCAATCAATTGGTTCCTCCTTAGGAGTGATTGTTTCACCATGGATGTTTATGAAGGGGTCAGGCACAATGGGTTCAGGAATAGAAGGTAGTGGTTTGGATTTTGATTGGGTTTCTTCAGTTTCATCTACAATCTTCCTTTTTGCATTGGCCTTCTTTCTGTTCCCTTTCTGCCATTCCTTTCTTTCCTTACTTCTTTCTTCCACATCATCACTAAGCATGTCCCCCATACCTACATCTTCACCCTTGTGTTCAATTTCTTTCTTTTCTTCAGCTTGACTTGACTTTAGCTATTTTTCAAGCTTTGCTTGTGCTCTTTTGTCAGCCTTTAGCTTTTTAGCTTCTTCCTTCAACCTTCTGGCTTCTTCCCTCTTGGCTATTGAGAATTTGGGATGTCCTTGTATCACACAGATACTCTTTCCCTCTCTAAAGATAATAGCCATGTTCATTCTTTCAACCACATCCTTGGTCTCCTTGTGCTTCATGATATTACCACCCAAAACCTTGTCTTCATCAGGCTTTGGAAGAGGAAAATCCACTCCTTTGAACTGAGCAAGGCTTAGAGGGTTCTTTGTAGAGTCCTTATTGGATCTGTTGTTGGGCTTGAGAACCATAGGTTTCAGATTCTTGGAAGAAGTCTCTCCAACCTTATTCCTCCTTACTGGCTTGAGCTCCATAATGATTGGCTCCACCTTTGTGCTATGCTTCACAGATTGTGATTTTGAAGTTGTAGAACCAAAAATTTGTTGCATCCTTTCATCAATTCTCCTCCTTTGCTCTTTGACTTTCATCTCAGCTGTTGCTATCTAGATTAGATCAATTCCATCAAGCTTTCCTTTGATTTAAAGTGTTGGAGAAGTGGTGATGGCAGGAACTAGCACCTTAGATATTTGAACTTTTGTTGATGGCTCTCCTTCCCCTTCCCCTTTATTCTCCCCATTTTTGTTATCATCAAGGATAAGGGTCAAGCCTTGTGCTTTTGCCAGCTGCAATAGTAGACTTGTCTGAGATTGTTGATTTTGAAGAATGGTGACCACAGAGTCTTCAATGACTTGAACTCCATTTTCCAACTTGGCCAGCCTCTTGTCAGCATCAGATTCTCTCCTCAATATCAGCAACAAATCTTGCATTGTACCATAAGGCATGACTGAATCCAACTTCTCAGAATTGTAGGATTTCAGATCAGCAATATCCTTTTTGAGTTCATCCAGACTCAAATTCTGTCTAATGTGCTGCAACTACAGGAGATGCAGAGAGTCTAGATGAGCTTGAAGAATAGCCTTGGTACCAGCATCTGAAGTGTCCTGAAGGGCCTTTTGAATAGCCATAACCTGCTTGACCAAAGCTACACCAAACTGTCCTGGTGTAGATTTCTTTGTCCATGCCCATTCAGGTAAATTTGGAACAGAACTTGGGCATGCATCTCCCCCTAAGTTCATGCTTTCATCCAAAGAAATAGAGTCATCATCATTAGAATTTACTTTAAATTCTTCAGATGGCTCACCAGCTTGAGAAGGCATCCTATTAACAGCAGCTCTCTTTGAAGAGATTCTAAAGTGTGCACTATGTTCAAAGTCTGCTCTGCCTCCACATTGCCCTGGGCAGCCAACAGTTGATAGGCTGAAACAGGATGAGTAAAAGTGTCAGCATCCAAGGAAATGTTATCAATTTCAGCTTTGTAATGGTGCTGAAATTGTCTTTCCTTTTCAGCATCATCCACAATCATTGACTCACTAGCAATGGCTGGATCCACCCTTATAGCTTTTGTACCTGATTTTCTCTCATTTTCTCTATATTCTTGCATCAGGGGCTCCCCCTAGCTCACACACACCCTCACACCCTCACCCTCACCTACTAAGGTGGCACTCCTCTCACTCACTTTTGTCATGCTGGAAGAAATAGCATGCATATTGTGACTCTCAACCTCTCCTTTTGCCTGGGAGCAACCCAGCCTCTCACTCAAATTATCACTCCCTTCCCTCAATCCTAGAAGTGATTGTACAGTAACTATGTCTTCTACACTTGGAATAGAACAGTTATATATGTAGAGACCATCAACAAATAGGGAGTATCCGTTGAAGTAGAAACTGATGATATCAACGGATAACTGCTGTTAAGCTTATCCATCGAAGAACAACCACTTGTCAACGGATGAGAGATATCCGTTGAAGAAGGAAAAGATGTAGATACTGAAAGTGACATAATTATTGAATCTGTGTGAATTGATTTTAAGTGAGGTGACACAGATTCGTCAACTAAGTCTGAAAGAATTGGCTGATGATCCAACAAATCATCTAAAAGATGATGATCACCAGGATTTGAGTGGGGCTCCTCCCTGAGATTTAAAGAGGGAGAATCAGGAATTGATGTGAATATCATATCCACATCCAGAGATGGTGATGGAGAATTTGGTGATTGATGTGTGTCTATTATGAGAGAATGGGGATGTGACTCCATATTTGCTAGAGCCACATCAAGCTGAATTTAAGAAGGCAAAGATACAGGTGGATGTATCTGTGCAGTGTGTGCCCCCTGTGTTGAAACTAGGGTTTTAGCCTTCTTTCTTCTTGAAAAGGCTTTGATAGGTGAATGTGTGGCTTCAGTGTCCCTCCCTCTTTTGTTCTGTGTCCCTGGTTGGGGACTATTTTCAATAGCTACATCCTTTTGGGAGGATGCAACTAGGGATGTGTTTGACTCCTTTTGAACCACCACAGTCTTTTGAGAAACTGTGGCTTGGCTGGTTAGGGTACCACTCACCTCTCCCACCTTATCCTGGGGGGTTTCTTGATGTTCACCCCTCCCCTCACCACTCATACCCTGTTCACTCCCTTCAGGGTTTATGGTAGTTGTTACAACTATTGTCTTTTGAGAAACAACAGAGGTGGTTTTCTTTGACTTGTGTTTTGGAATTTTAGTTTTGGTGGCTTTGGTAGGAATCTGTTGGGATAGAGACACAGATTCCATTGCCACACTAGAAGGCAAAGAAACAATGAGGTTGGAAGAAGTAGAAGTTGCAGAAGTATTTACCTCACTTACCTGAGGTGCATTCATTATTGGCAAATATACCAATGACACCTGGCTATTGAGGTTAATTCTCACAAGGTCTGCAAGGACCCTTTTCTCTTGTGCCCAGCATTTGAGTTTATTGCTCTCATTAGTTATGACCAAACCTTCAGCAACATGGTTAGCCAATAACATAAAGAATCTAGCATAGTAGATGTTATGAGGTTTATTAGCTTTGTTACCTAACCTGGAACCTAATTCTAGCATGACATAGTTGCTAAAATTAAAGTACCTATCAGAAACTAGCATATAGAGCATATTAACAAGAGATGAAGTTATGGCATCAAAATTGTTAATCTTCCCAGAGAAAACCTTGATAAAGGCATCTCCAAGAAAACTCCATTCTTTCCTAAGGCCCTTCCTTCTAATGCTCCCTAAACTAGCAGAATCAAAAGAATAGCCTATGGAATCTAACATAGCAGAGACATCATTATCAGTGTGTGGTGTCATGGCATTATTCTCAGGTAACTTAAAGCAAGACTGTATATCATCACAGTTAATACAGTAATCCTTACCTTTGAGAGAGAAAGCAATGGTCATATCTGTGGAATTGAACTCTGCAGTTGTCCAAATCTCCTCAATTACCTCACAATAGATAGTTGGGGCTTCCAGCATTGCATAGCTTAGTTTTCAGTTCTTGATGAAGTCCATCATTTTATGATAATCTGAGTGGGCTTCATTCTTTTCCACCAAAGCTACGAAATTGTTCTTTTCATAAACAAATCCAGACTGAGTCATAATCTTGACTACTGGTGCCATTGTTGTGAGTAGAGGTTGTAGAGAAAGATTGAGAGTTTTGGGAGAGAAAGAGAATAAAACTTGCGAGAAATCGTAAAGTGAAAATAAGAATTCAAGGGGCTTTTATACTTTCTCGAATTAAAACGTAAATAAAATGATTAAATGATACTTTAAAGTAAATTACAGCCGTTTGAGAATAAAGAAAACTGTAGAAATTCTAAAAACTGCCTTTAATACAAATACATACAACTGTGTATATATGTATCAACGGTTAATTAAACGAATCAGCGGCTGTGACTCACTTAAAGTAACTGATGTGACACTTCAACGGATGAGGTAAATAGTTATCCGTTGAAGATTAACACAGTTTTTATCCGTTGAAGGATAAAATTACCAGAAATGTATTTGTCTTTCAACGGATAATGAACATCCGTTGATGGAACAATTTTGGCTTTCAACGGATAGGAAATATCCATTGATAGAATAATCTTTACTTAAAGCCAACTTTGTTCTTGCAACAAATTCATTTCAGGCTCCAAAGCAAATTATAATGAGGACATTAATTTATGAATAATTAAGCATACCTAGCTCACTTACTAATCTTGTGAATGTTGATTCATCAAGTGGCTTGGTAAATATGTCTGGAATCTGCTTTTCACTTGGAACAAAATGAAGTTCCACTGTACCTTTCATCACAGGTTCCCTTATGAAGTGGTACTTGATGTCAATGTGCTTGGTTCTTGAATGTTGCACTGGATTTTCAGTAATGGTAATAGCACTTGTGTTGTCACAGAATATAGGAATTTTGTCAACAATTAGTCCATAGTCAAATAGTTGATTCCTCATCCAAAGTATTTGTGCACATCAACTACCAGCAGCAATGTATTCAGCTTCAGCTGTTGATGTAGAAACAGAATTTTGCTTCTTGCTGAACCATGACACAAGCTTATTCCCTAGAAATTGACAGGTGCCAGTTGTACTTTTCCTGTCTATTTTGCAACCTGCATAATCTGCATCTGAGTAGCCAATTAGATCAAAACCAGACTCTCTAGGGTACCAAATTCCTAGATTTGGAGTCCCTTTGAGATATCTGAAAATCCTTTTAATAGCCACTAAGTGAGACTCTTTAGGGTCAGCTTGAAATCTAGCACAGAGACATGTAGAAAACATTATATCAGGTCTACTAGCAGTTAAATATAAAAGTGAGCCAACCATGCCTCTATAGCTTGTAATATCTACAGACTTTTCAGTCTTATTTAATTCAAGCTTGGTGGCAGTGGCCATGGGAGTTTTTACAGATGAACAATCCATTAAGTCAAATTTCTTTAAAAGGTCACAAATATATTTAGTTTGACTAATAAAAATTCCACCACTAACTTCTTGTTTAACTTGTAAACCAAGAAAATAAGTTAGCTCTCCCATCATGCTCATTTCATATTTACTTTGCATTAACTTAGCAAACTTTTTACAAAGCTTATCATCTGTAGAACCAAATATAATATCATCTACATAAATTTGAACAAGTATTTTAGAGCCATTAACATTTCTAAAGAAAAGAGTTTTGTCAACAGTACCTCTTGTGAAGTAATTATCTAGCAGAATTTTTGACAAAGTCTCATACCAGGCTCTAGGTGCTTGCTTTAGTCCATAGAGTGCTTTCAACAGATAATACACATAGTCTGGAAAATTTGGATCTTCAAATCTTGGAGGTTGGCTTACATAAACTTCTTCCTCCAATTCTCCATTCAGAAATGCACTCTTGACATCCATTTGATAGACCTTGAAATTGGCATGGGCTGTATAGGCTAGAAAGATTCTGATGGCTTCAAGTCTGGCAACTGGAGCAAATGTCTCATCAAAATCTATTCCCTCTTGTTGAGAATAGCCTTTAGCAACCAATCTGGCTTTATTCCTTATGACAATGCCATTTTCATCCATCTTGTTTCTGAATACCCATTTTGTGTCAATAGAACTCTTGTTCTTTGGCTTGGGTACCAACTTTCATACTTTGTTCCTTTCAAATTGGTTTAGCTCCTCTTGCATTGCTAAAATCCAATCTGGATCCAATAGAGCTTCTTCCACTCTCTTAGGTTCCTCCTGTGATAGAAAGCTACTATACAGACATTCATCTTGAGTAGCCCTTCTAGTTTGCACTTTAGATGTAGCATCACCAATGATCAGTTCAAAAGGGTGATTCTTGGTCCATTTCCTTTGAGGTGATAGATTAGCTCTAGATGAGGTTGCCTCAGTATTGTCATGATGTGAGATAGAATGTTGATTGGTTGAAACTCCCCCTGAGTTGTTGATCCTTTGAAAGGGATTGGGAGTTTTATCAACTGATGAAGTGAAATGTTTATCCGTTGACAGACTGTGATCAACAGATGCTTCATTATGAACTTCAACGGATGATGCACTTTGTCTTTCAATGGATGCTGCATTGCTTCTATCAACGGAAGCTGAATTATGACTTTCAACGGATGCAGCATTCTGTGCATTATCCAAGGGCAGATTTTGAATTCTTTTCGAGGTGCCTTCTCCATCATTCTCATCTTCACTATCATCACAATATATCTCAATGTTGTCAAATTTGAGTCCTTCATGATGTCCCTCATCTGTTAGTCCATCAATCTTTTTATCATCAAACACAACATGCACAGATTCCATGACAATGTTGGTTCTTAGATTGTAGACCCTATATGATTTTCCAGCAGATAACCAACAAATATTCCTTCATCAGCCTTTGCATCAAACTTCCCTTTGTGATCAGGTTGATTCCTTAGAATGTAGCATTTGCAACCAAAGACATGCAGAAAGTTTAAAGTTGGTTTTCTTCTCTTGAACAATTGATAGGGAGTCATGCCTTTTGCCTGATTAATTAGAGAAATATTCTGAGTGTAACATGCACAGTTAACAGCCTCAGCCCAAAAGTATGTTGGGAGTTTTGACTCTTCAAGCATTGTTCTTGCAGCTTTAATTAGTGATCTGTTCTTCCTTCCCACCACACCATTTTGTTGTGGAGTTCTTGGAGCTGAGAACTCATGCATGATCCCATTTTCTTTACAGAACAACTTCATGGTTGAATTCTTGAACTCAGTTCCATTGTCACTCCTGATATTCCTTACTTTGAAATCTGGATGATTGTTGACTTGCTTGATATGATTGATAATGATTTCACTAGCTTCATCCTTTGATCCAAGGAAATAAGCCCATGAAAACTTTGAGAAATCATCTACAATCACTAGGCAATATCTTTTCCTTGAAATTGACAATACATTGACTGGTCCAAAAAGATCCATGTGTAGCAGTTGCAATGGTTCATCAATTGCTGATTCAAGCTTCTTACTGAATGATGCTTTCTTTTGCTTTCCTTTTTGACAAGCATCACACAGTCCATCCCTTGTGAATTCCACTAGAGGCATTCCTCTAACTAAGTCCTTTTTGACTAGATCATTCATTGTCTTGAAATTTAAATGGGACAACTTCTTGTGCCATAGCCAACTTTCATCTGGACTTGCTTTGCTGAGAAGACAAGTAATTGATTCTGAATCTGTAGAGTTGAAGTCAGCTAAGTACACATTCCCTTTTCTAACTCCAGTTAGAACCACTTTGTTGTCCTTCTTACTTGTGACAACACAGGCTTCAGAATTGAAGGAAACAGTATTCCCTCTGTCACATAGTTGACTGATGCTCAATAGATTGTGTTTGAGACCATCAACTAATGCAACTTCATCAATGATGACATTTTCTTTTGAAATCAAGCCATATCCCATAGTGAACCCTTTGCTGTCATCTCCAAAGGTTATGCTAAGGCCAGCTCTCTCCTTGAATTCTGTGAGCAGGGTGAAATCTCCTGTCATGTGCCTTGAACAACCACTGTCCAAGTACCATAGATTCCTTCTTTTTCCCTGCACACAACAAAATCAATCAAGTTGATTTTGGTACCCAAGTTTCCTTGGGTCCAGCCTTGTTAGTCTTTTTCCTAGACTTTATTCCTCCTGCATCTTTTGACTTAGGTAACTTTGGGTCAACCTTGGTCTCAGATGTAGTTGGTTGAAGTGTAGGGTTAGTCACAGAATCATTTAGCACATTTGATTGAATTTGATAAGGCATAGATTGTGCAAACATATTATTCCACATAGGCATGTTGTATGGCATCTAAGGCATACTGAATGCAGTAAAATAAGGATTATTAACATATGGCATGTTTGCAAAATGTGCATGAGGATTCTGATGAGACATAACAGGCAGAGCATGCAGAGGTGACATAGACATGTTAGGCATGGAGGGAGTTAAAGGCATGTGAGCATTCTTAACAGATTTGCAGTTATCAGATAGATGATTAACAGTTTTACAATGCACACAGCTTTTTCTAGGAGCATACTTATCAGGTGTGTAATTGTTGTGTTTGTTAATCCCTACCTTCCCATTTCTATTAGATTTTCTTTTAGTTTCCTTTTTATCCTCAACCAACTTAAGCCTATTTTTCAACTGATCTAAAGTCATGTGTCCTATATTCACCTTACTAGCATCTTTGGATGTGCTAGCTCCTTCTTTGACAAAGTTCTTGAAAGTTGAACCAACCTTCTTATTGAGATTTTTCTTTTTAGAATCACTTGCCTGTTTTAATTAATGAGCCTTCAACGGATGCTCTTTTTCTTCCTTCAACGGATAACTTTCATCATCCGTTGATTCCACATCCGTTGACAATCCATCAATTAATTCTAACTCCTTTTTGTTTTTCTTCTAGGCATTCTCACAGAATGATTCAATTCCCTGAACCTTGACAATCTGAGCACTAACATCCCTAGATATTTTCCAGGCCTTGATTACCTCTTGCTCACTTTCTAACTGTTTAGAAAGAATTTCTACTTTCTTAACAGCTTCTTCTAGCTCACTCTCAACAGTCAAGCATTTAATTTTAATCTTTTCAAGCTCAATTACCTGATTCTCTAACAAAGCATTCCTATCACTTAAAAACAAATTATTCTCTTTGATTCTTGTGTTTTCTTTAGCTAGTGATTTAAGGGAAACATGCAAATGATATAATTCATTGGACATATCATTTATGGCTTCATTGCATTCAATCTTAGAAAGCTGAGAGAGATCAGTAGTAATTACCTGGTTGCTTGATGAACTAGTTTCATTTTCATCAGAATTAGCCATCAGGGCTAGGTTGACATATTCCATATTATCATCTTCACAGGCTCCATCTGCTGCCCAATCATCTTGAGTCAGAAAAGCTCTTTCCTTTTGTTTGAGCAAATCGAAATATTTCTTTTTGTAATCAACTTGCTCAAATTTCTTCTTATCAGAGGATGGTTTTCTGCACTCATTTGCAAAGTGTCCACTTAAGCCACAGTTATAACATTTGAACTTAGATTTGTCCACCATGTTCTTGTTTGACTTAGTGAATTTTGCATTTTTCCTGAATTTCATCTTTGCAAACCTCCTAGACAGAAAAGCCAGATGTTCATCAACATCATCAGTCATCTTGACTAGAATTATCTTCATCCTCAGCTACTTGCTCCTTTCCCTTGCTTGATTCTGATTTGCTTGTGCCAATTTTGAGATTTGGCATTGTCTTTTCCTCATTCCTGGCTTCAATCTTCTCATTGTCAGCTACAAGTGCAACTGATCCTCCTTTTCTCTTTCCCTTTTCCAACAGCTCATCTTTCTCCATCTCAAGTTCATAGGTCTTCAAAATTCCATATAATCTTTCAAGTGTGAAGTCCTTATAATCTTGAGAATTTCTTAAAGAAACAGTCATAGGCTTCCATTCCTTTGGTAGAGACCTCAAAAATTTTAAATTGGAGTCCTTGACTTAGTACACTCTGCCATACAGCTTCAATCCATTCAATAGTTTCTGAAATCTGTTGAAGGTATCATTCAATGATTCTCCTTCTTCAAAATGAAAATATTCATATTGTTGAATGAGAAGCTGCAATTTGTTTTCTCTAACTTGCTCAGTACCTTCACAGATAAGTTGCACAGTATCCCAAATTTCCTTAGCAGTTTGGCTGTTAATGACATTGTCAAACATATCTTGATCTAGGCCATTAAACAGAATGTTCATGGCTTTCTTGTCCTTGTGAACCTCTTCAATATCTTCAACAGTCCATTCTGCTTTTGGCTTGGGAATAGACTGTCCAACAGCAACTGTTGCAGTAGCAGCTGTGGCCACCTTGTGAGGGATGTGAGGACCATTTTCAATGCAGTTGATGTAGCTTTCATCTTGAGAGAGAAGATGTAAATGCATCTTCACTTTCCAGTAATGATAGTTATCTCTTTCCAGGATTGGAATCTTTACACCAATATCCTTCTTACTCATGATGTTAGCAGAATAGATCTTTAAACTCTTTGTATGTTAAGAACTCGCTCTGATACCAATTGTTATTCCCAGTGGACTAACAATGAGATTTACAGAAGGGGGGTTGAATGTAAATCTCAAAACTTTTTCAAATTTTGAGCAGTTTCTAAGGCTAAGTGTTTTAGTGAACAAATGTGTGTTAATTGCTTGAAGCTAATACAGACAGATATATATTCAAACACAAATGTAAAGAACACAAAGAACTTAAAAACTTTTCTGGTGGATTTGTTGTTCCACCAGAGATGTGTTATTTCAGAAAATCTATGATTCAAAGAATTAAATCACAGCTGCGTCCTAGTACAAACTAGATGATTTTCTCTCTGGATTTTTCTAAACAGCTCTGGAAAATTCACCATCTAATTACTAACTGCCACTTGGTTTATATATCACCAAGTTTACAAGTGAAGACAAAACTATAAAATATAAATAAAAGATTCTTCACATGCTTCTTCTTCATTTCTCTATCCAATGCAATTTAGGTTTAGCTGTGAATCTTTGAATACTTCCTTGTTTGCACCAGAATGGAAATGCTGCATTTTCTTGATTCCTCCTAGAGGCTGCCACATTCCAGTTTGTCTCTGTCAACCCATGTGCCTCTGTTAGCTTATGAATTGTCACTATCAACTGCTATTGAACTAAGCATCCGTTGAAGCTTTCATCCGTTGATGGCTTTATCCGTTGAAGCTTTATCCGTTGATGCATTAGCAGTTGAAGCTTTATCCATTGAAGCACTCATCCATTGATGGATGTTATCCGTTGAAGCTTTAGAGACATCCGTTGAAGCTTTGTTTCTCATCCGTTGAAGGCCTTTAATATCAGTTGATACTACTTCACTTATACAAACTTAAAAGGCATGAAATATTTATAATTAGCCTTCCTATTTGCATATCTACTAGTAGTCAACATGACTGATAATTTCCCATAACATCTAAGAATTACACCTTAAATACATAGAATGAAATGTGCTACAATACTAAACTTATTTTTAAGTAAAGCTACTCCTTCAACGGATAGCCAAAATGGTCTTATCCGTTGAGGCTACAAATACTAGATTTCTACTTAAGTGTTTTGTTTAACTTATCATCAAACTAATACACATATTCCTAACACTTGGTGAACACTAAGCTTATATAGCCTAAAGAGTGATTGCATGTTAGTTTTAAAGAAGATCAAGTGGTGCATGTCAATATTTAGTCATTGAGTTGTAAATCATGTTCTTGCCGAATGGAAAATAAACTTAAAAGGGGATAATTTGGTGATTAAGTGGATGCTTGTTGATTGAATGAATTGATTAAAGCTAAAGTCACTAGGTAATGCTTGGTTTTGGTGTTTAAGTGAATGGAATGATCTAGTTAAGGACTAAAACAAGTGGGAAATGTGATATATAACCTTGCATGTCAAAATCCATTCTTGCATGTTTGATTTATGGAAAACCCGAATGGGTTCTAAGGAATAAAAAGAGGAATTAAGTTGGTTTTTATCAATTATATTAACGGCTAGTGAGAACTTGATTGCATGATAAAGATGGGGTAGTGTTTATGTTCGAATTTTGATGATTAAAATAAGTTGTTGATTTTGACTCTTAATGTGTTTGTGATGCGGATTTTTGATTAAAAAGGATAAGGTTAAAGTGAGTAAATGAATCTTGTAAATTGCATTAGTTGTGCATGATTGTGTGAGATTGAAATTGAATATATGTGGATGTGTTTTGTATGTTTGGTTCGAATTAAGGAGTAAAAGAAAAAGGGAATTAAATCGTTTGATATTAAAAAAGAGCTATAAGTGATAGCTATGGTCGTAAATGTTTGGTTGTGAATAAATCATGTATTCGTAAAGTTATATTAGTGTGATTTGAGAAATAGCTAAGATTAAGCAAGTACGCTTTGGTTGTTAAGGATATAAAAGTTGTGAGAAAGGGTTTATGCTATATGCTATGTGCTATGTGCTTATGTGTATAAGTTATATTCGTATACTCGAGTCAAGGATATATTCGAGTTATCGTATAGAGTGATCGTTCCGGGAACGAGAGATGAGAATCTGATTAAGGTTTGGTTTTATTGTAGATTCGGAGCGTTAGGGTATTCAGGCTAGGAAAGGAAAGGGTATACTAGGAGGCAGTAGTTCAACCTTCAGGAAAGCAAATCCAGGCAAGTAACTCTGATTACTTGTGTAAATGGTTATGAAGAGAATGTTGTTCATACCATGTAGAGTATTGAACTGTTTAATTATGAAACCCTGATATTGATTTGAAGTACCCTTGTTCTTGATAATCTGTTATTGATAAGCTTATTGATTCCACCCTTTGATAATCTGTCCTTCCTGTTCAAATTATGTATTGAGCCATGAAATATATTGAACCCACTTATTATCCATGTTAACCCTGTCTAATGATACCATGTTCTTCCTGATCACCCTATTGAGCCCTAAACAAATGTTGGTCCTTCTAACTTAAGTGCTTTGTTATCCCTGATACAGAATTCTTATGAATTGTTACTTGCATATCTTTGAATCACTCCCTGAACTTTGTTTCCTTAAAATCTGAATTAAGAATGAGTTTCGACTTGAAAGAGTCCGAATAATTTCAAATGCTTGGTAATGATAAAATGAATTTTAGATAACCTATTTGTTTTTCCAACTCAAGGTTTTCCAAATGAATTCCTGATGGATTGGATTGGGACGTAAGAGGCTAGTGGGACTAGTCCAGTCATGGTAAGAGGCTAGCGGGGCTAGTCCAACTTAAGGCTGAAATTATGTCGATTGGTACCTTAAAGACCGGAATGGAGGTCGATACTGGCTGATCACCCGTATATAATGAAATGGAAAGATAAAGTGATCCAATCAAGGGTTCTAAATGACTATTTAAAAAGGGAACTGAAACTTTCTGTTCAGTAAATTGATTCTTGAAAATGAAAATGGTTTATATTGCTTTGAAAAGAGTTGATTATGTTATTGTGAAGCTTAAAGCTCGAGAACCCTGATACTTGAATTTGTTGATCATATGATTGATTCCATATATTGAAATATTGTTGCTTTCCTCTTTTAAAAGATCTATTCTAATCCTTTAATGATTTGTGATGAATGTCGGCTTTCGTCCTGCTTTGAGCCTTGTTCCTTGAAAGCCCCACATTATCCTTCAAAACCTTTCCTTAACCCAAAAGATGGAAATCTGCCACCTAGATCAAATAAAGTAGAATGCCCTGAGTTTGGTAAAGCATATTGTGATTTGATATTGTAGAACTGCTACATAGTTACTTGCTGAGTTTTATACTCATTTGTTTTGTTTTAATCTAACCATGGCAGTTAAGCAAGAAGATGGTCAGGCTTAGGCGCACTGCTCATAAGAGCGTACCTGGTGGTCCCTACCGTGTTGAGGGCTTCCGGTTGCCAGAGCAGGTAGTGGTAATTATGAGTGAGCTCGTGCCTAGAAAGAAGCATTTAAAGATACAATGGGTTATCTGTCGGTTCCCAGCCGGAATCGATATTGTTTATTTAATAATATTTCGGGTTTGTAAGTTATATTTTGTGATTGGTAGTTGTAATCTTGTCTCAAACTTTATCCTGTTGATCCTGTTAGTAGTTTAATCGGGGTTTATGCATATTTAATTATTAGATTGGAGGTGTGTGAGTCCTCATTTCCTAACCCCGAAATTGAGGGCGTCACATAACAATCATGGAATATTGTATACATGTTATCATCACAAAACCAGTAAACACATAAACGAATTAAACACTTTTCCCAAGTAGCTCTGATGCCATCGTTGGGTTTCGAGCACATAAACGCAACGGAAACAGTAATTAAAAATGTAAAAAAAGAGAATTTTCGAAACCCACCGCAGGATCCATGCGAAAAACATATATTTAATTCGTAGATCAGATTATTTACCTTAAGAAGCTTTACAAATTGGTTGACTAATGGAGATCCAAAACTTGTTCAATCACCACGCATCCCTCTCTCTCGATCTACGCTCTATCGGTATCCACACGAATGCTTGAACTCAAGGATTGGATGTGTACTAGCACGAACTCGTTTCTTCTTGCTCTCTCCATCTTCTCTCTTGGTGGCTAGTGTTTTTGTAAAAGTCTTTTTTTCACCCAAAAATCAGCCACACAAGAGATAATATATAGAGAGTAGAAAAATGAATTATAACTCTTAACTAATTAGGAGTTATTATTAATTCGAAATTCATATTTGTATTATAATAAGTCTCACTTAATTATTTAACAAATAAATTTCATAATTAATATTAGTAAATTCGAATATCATTATTTATCTAATTAATTAAGCCAAACTTAATTAATATTATAAATAATTCAAATTACTTTAATTTAATTTAAATCCAATTTAAATTAAATAATCCTTCAAGCATTCTTTGTGTGTGACCCTATAGGTTATTATTACGTTGACAACAAATTTTAAATCTAATTAAAAATCGTAAACAATGAGCGGCATCTAGTAATACATCATTGCTACCCAAGTAATAATAATTAAATCGGTGATTGATTAAACCTTTCGTGAATAATGTACAATATAATATAATCCCTTTAACATAATATTATAGATTAAACTAGAGGCATGTAATGTGTCATCCTCGTCATAGTTTAATCCAAGTTTCCTTGATCAATGAGTAGACTATCATATCAAATCAACATTTGAGCGTGGCCACGCATTTCATAGTCTAGCTCACACAAGAGGCCAATAATATCACTCCTAAAATAGGAGGGTTAAATCCCATCTAGATCATTCATATTTCTCATATGATTCATAATATACTCAATGTCCACTTTTATCATTACCCGATCAAGGATAACTTTTAATGGAATCAATGTATATTAATTCTCGTATAGAAATATAATGACTTCAGGTCTAAGGACCATTACATCATTATCACTGTGAGAATTACTTATGGCACAATAGACATGTAGAATCTCACATTGGGTCTGTCCAGCACCATGTACATATACATCTGTCTGTGTTTTTGACTTTAGTATCACTGTACCTATGATCAATGAGATGTGATCATCAGTCAACAAACACACCAGTCTTAATGCATTATTATTGTCCCTTAATAATAATACTCGACTAGGGACCTTTAGGAATGTTGATACTATTCTCATAATCTCATTTCTAAGTCACGTACTTAGAGATATAGAATTGCATATCATATTCCAAGGATATTTATTAATCTAACATTTATATCACAGTAAATTAAGAATTAATAAATTATAAAGAGAATAATCGATAGAACATAAATATTAATAATCCTAATGTCTTAAACTAAAGCATCATAGTGTTGTCTCTAGGGCACAAACACTAACAATATACAGAGCATGTGGCAAAAAATCGGCTTTTCTGAAGTATGGGTGGAACGAGGAATTTAAGTAATCACTTAAGTCTCTTATAAATTTTTACATAATGGAGAGGAGTTTGAGCATGTGGTACCGCAAAGGGGGTTGCGTCAAGGCGACCCGATGTCACTGTATATATATAATGTGTGATGAGAGGTTGAGTTCAATTATACAGCGTAATAAGGAGGTTGGACTGATAGCGGGATGTAAGATAGCAAGGGATGCTCCAACAATCTCTCATCTTCTTTTTTAGGATGACTGTTACTTCTTTTTTAATGCCAATGAAAGAGAAGCGAGTTCAATGAATAATATTCTGCATCGATATGCTGATATTTCGGGACAAGTGATAAATTTGGCCAAGTCGGTAGTCACATTCTCATCGAATACAAGTAGGGCGAGTAGAGCAACATTTTGCGAGTTCTGGGAGTCAAAAAAAGTGATAGCCGTGGTAAATATTTAGGCATACCTATGCTAATTGGTCAGAACAAACACTCGATGTTCAGTTTTTTGGTCAATAGGGTGGAGCAAAAATTACAGACATGGAGTGTGATAAGTGGCATTTTATACCACTTAGAACGTCTTATAATAGCTTGAATTTATGTCTTGAAATCAAGTATTTTGCGTATTTGATGTGTTTTTCTAGTGTTTATGCATTTCAGGGTATTACTTGCATTTGTGGAGAGATTTCATCAAAAATAAGCCTTAGTATGTGCTTGGCATTGTAAGTGGGAAGATAGGAGCAGAATGCAGCGAAGAACGGGAGCAAAATAAAGATTTTTTCCAGAAAGGGTCTGGGCGCCCGCTCAGCCTGGCTGAGCGGCCGCTCAGGAAGCTGGGCGCCCGCTCAGGAAGCTGGGCGCCCGCTCAGGAATGCTAAGCGGCCGCTCAGGGGCGTGAATTTAAATTCTGATTTTTAGAGTTCTTATTCTGCTGGACTTCTAACTTCTGAGATAGCTGGGTTTTGTAGGGCTTCTATATAAGTAGATTTCAGAGACGTTTCACATGTGTTGAATCGTAGTATCAATCGAGGAGCAAGGAGATAAGGAAGAAGACCGTTTTAGCACACCGCAACGAAGAGGAAGCATATTTTGTTGTGATTCTTTATTTCGTTGTAACAGTGGATGCTAGTTTTCTTTACTTTGAACCTATTTACTCTTGTGACGTACTCTGGTTTAATATAAGTAGTTTATTTAGTTTTTCTCGTGTGTTATTATCATGTTTTCATATGAACCCATGGTGACGATGAGTTCAATCATGGGCTAATCGTGATCATGGGGTCGTAACGGATTTACTATGGAATTCTTTAGTTAGTTGTTTAATACCTTAGTGTGTGATGATTGTATAATATCTAGTATTGGTTGTGCTTATTCGTCTTATGTGTGTCGCGAACATATAAGATAGGGTGTTAATCTCCTGTGAAGCGATAGTGGATCTTGAGGTTTAGAACTTGCCATGCTAGCATAGGTTCATGTATTTGTATGCATGATTAGTGGGTAACTCTAACCGTTTTACTTGCCCTGTATAATCATAAGGAATAACTTGTGCTTAAATCGTTATGTTGTTAAATTCTGTAGACATATAGGGTCTCAACATAATTGATGCCTATTCAACTTCTATCTTAATTGTGGATGCTTGGTAGAATGGTATTAGTACAATGAAAGTTGGCTTTTATCAGTTTCGCGTTGTTCGATTAATATCATCACCATTACATGCTAAGGATAATAACAATAACTATTGAAGGAAGTAGTAATGAAGTTGTGATCTCATGAGTGTTTAATATTATTAATTCAAGTATCAATTAAGTGTTTAATTCTCGTAGTTAATTGTAGTTAATAATTAGTTAATCAAATCTAAGTGTTACTGTCTTGACATTGAGAAGTAATTATACATTGGTGAGTGAGTGTGAATTGAACATAATTAGTCTGAGTCTCTATGGGAATGAACTAGAAAGTATTCTATATTACTTGCGAACGCGTATACTTGCGTGTATTATTAGCGTGTGTTTTCCGCCCTAACAGAGTGCACAAACAATTTCAAAGGATGGAAAAGTAACGTTATTGAAAACAGCTGCACAGTCCATACCTAATTTTTGGATGAGCTTATTGTTGTTACCGGCTGGCATTTGTGACAAAATTGAAAGGAGTATGAATGCATATTTTTGGGGTACGGGGACTGATAAGAAAGGGATTAGATGGATGAAGTGGGAGAAATTATGCGAGGTCAAAGAAACTGGATGGTTGGGTTTTCGAAAGCTTGCTGAGTTTAACTTAGCCATGTTGGCCAAGCAGGCATGGAGGTTAATTAATAATTCTAATCCTCTAGTTACAGCTTTGATGAAGGATAAATATTATCCACACACTGATTTTTTAGAGGCTCGGCTTGGTACGAACCCATCTTTATGTGGTGAAGTATACTGGCATCTCAAGAAGCAGTAAGATCAGGGTGCCAGAGGAGAGTTGGCAATGGGAGGGACACGAGTATATGGGGAAATCTGTGGCTACCGTGTGAAATTAATGGCTATTTAACGAGTCCAACTTATGGGAATATTGAGCATAGTCTGGTGACTGGTCTGATGTATATAGATCAAAATGTGTGGGACATGGAAGTAGTGAATGACCTATATAATGAACGAGACAGGAATCTGATAATGCAAGTACCTCTGCCTCGCTGTGATCGTAATGACTCATGGTATTGGTTATTCAATGGTAATGGAGACTTTACGATAAAAAGCTATTATCGAAGGCTTCGAGGGGAGGGTCAAGGGAATGAAAATGGGTTTTGGAAGAAGATTTGAAGTTTACAGATGCCAGGGAAGATATTGAATTTCTTATGGAGGGCTTGTCATAATGTATTGCCAACTGCGATTGAATTGGCAAGGAAGTGTGTCGATATAAGTCACATGTGTACCATTTGTAATGTACAACTGAAGGATGCAAACCATGTTTTGTTTACATGTAGGGCTGCAAGGGAGATGTGGCAGGAAGTGGGAGAGCAGAGACTATTGAATATAGGGGAGGGGAAATGTGAAAGAGGTGCTGAAATGAGAATTCATGAATAGTAGTAAACAACGTTGTGTCATGATTGGACTCCATTGTTGGGGGCTGTGGTACAGAAGAAATGTGTGGGTATGGGAGAAGAAATTTCTACCAATTTTTGGTGTCCGTAACATGGTTATTAATCTATTGCAGGACTGGAGACGAAGCCAAGAAACTGTAGGTGGTTGCGGTGGGACAATGGGGAGACAAAGTAGCAGAAAATGGAGTAAACCACCGAAGGGATGGATTAAAATTAATGTAGATATTGTGTGTCCGCATCAGAAAGACGAGATTGGAGTTGCATGTGTAGCTCATGATGATCGTGGTGTGTTCTTGGGAGCCAAAAGTAATGTTATTTGGGGAGGGAGACAAGCACGTGAAGCTGAAGCCTTGAGTCTCCATGAAGCTCTCAGCTGGTTCATCAATGGCGTGATTTTCAATGTATATTTGAGATGGATTCGAAGATTGTGGTGGATGCAATTCATGGAAAGCAAGGAAATTCAAACTTTTATACTATTATTGATGATTGTATCCTATTAATGAAACACTTTAAGGAAGTGTTACTAGTTTTTTATTGTTGATCTGCGAATACCGTGGCTCACTTATTAGCTCGGGTTGCGGTTTCTGTGTCAGGTCTTAAAGAGTGGTTTCATCTTGCTCCTGATTTTATCCAATGTAATTTGTTGACTGATGCAAGTTAATGAAAGCACGTGCATTTTTTCAAAAAAAAAACTATGAAAGTCATATACAAACAACAGGTAAGCCAATCCACCAAACATAACTATTTTGATTTATCTTTTTTATACAAGTAGACAAGATAAATATAATCAAATCACATACTTTTCACTTAGGGCCCATTTGTTTACAGCTGAGGATAGATGAATGGGCTTTATCTGACCGATTCAGATTTATTCATATCGTTTGGGCTCCTTCTCCTCAACTGACCGAATCTTTTTTCTCCCTGAATCATTCATAATCAAAATCCCATCTGAAGCCATTCATATATATATATATATATATATATATATATACGTATTACGTACATAAACCCAATTCTAGTTAGGTATTATTCCGCGAAAGCAACGGCCGAGGAAGAAGAACACCTCTGCACATCGAACAAGGTAAAATCAATATATTAGCTATACAAATATACTTGATTTTCTAGTTTTTATCATCTGCTTGATTAATTTTCTGGGTTCTTTGTCATTATTTAATTGTTGGATATCTTTCTAGTTTTGAATGCTTTGTTTGTGTGGGTTGTTTAATTAGTTAATGTTCGTGTGTTTTTCATAGGTCGACGGGGTTCCATCCGGTTTATGATTTATGTGTGCTTATATATATAATTATTTAATCGCTCACCTGTCATAGCAAGCCTTTAAATTTTTCTCGTGGGGGTTGATTAGAAAGTACTGTATTGGATGATTGTGGAGAGTTCTCAATTTTGTAAGTCAGTATCATAGGAGACACTAGTCTGTTGAAACACTTGATCATCGTTTGTTTTGATGTAATCAACCGTATAGTTCAGAGTTTAGAGTAAAAATAAAATTTGTTTGTTTTAGGTGTCAGCTACTAATATGAGATGGCTCAATTTCATTGTCTATGCTTGTTCAAACAACTGCAAATTCCTATACATCTTATGTGCAAATGTTTGGCATAATAACTCCCTGCCTTCTAAAATTTACAGCTTTTATTAATTGAACTTGTAATCTAGATTGTGCTTCTTCTATTCGGTTATGTTTGTATTTACTATATCACCAGAAATGAGTCCTAGTAGGTTGATGATTTTGATGGGGACACCATGTAAAGGGGTCTAAAGTTTAGCGCTATGTTGGATGGTCTAATATGTGTGAGACCAGCCCTTGAGATTTGAGTATTGTAGACGGATTTTTGAAATGATGCCTTTTTTTAAGGTTGTAAAATCAATTATGAATATTCAAGTCAGAACATTCATACCATTATTGTAAAACAAAATAAAAAGTATATTACATTCAAATGCATTTATGCCGAGGGTGCCCTGTGCGTGAAATTAGATATGATGACAAATATTTGGTTGGCACATATCCCATTCTTATGTTCATGTATGCTAGAGTTCAGAAAAGGCAAGAGTCTCCTCTCTTCAGAAACTTTAACTTTTCTGGTTTACCATAGCTTTGGCATAAATACCTATACTTACATTTAAACATTCCCAAATATTTTTTTATCAAAACACACAATTGTCTTCTGTAATTTAGGTCACTATTTTTTCAGTTTCTGTAACTACTAATTTTTTAGCTAATTTTATTCTCTCGGAAGTTCTTTATAATGTACAATGTATCTAGTATCAAGTATCTCCTTTTTTGTGTTTTTTTTAATATTAAATTTGTATTTACTATTTCCACAACAATTGAGATTTTATACTATGTATCGTGTCTGGTATGTGTGTGTGGGTTGGCTTGCTTCTGCTCCCACATGACTCCATCATGGGGGCACATGATAATCTAGTACCGCATCCTGCACCATTTTTTCTTCAAACTTTCTTGTGAACTACGTAAAGCTAGGAGCCTTGTATCATCACAGGTGTGTTTATATTCAAAGTAGTCTGTTATGGAAAAAAGATAGAAACATATTCAGAAAATAGAAGACATTAATATTATGATAGAAGACAATCTAGTAAAATAGTGAAGCAAAGTCCTTAAATAAAAGGCATTCAGGCACCAGCAGCCAGCTCATAAAGTATTTAATTTCTGAAGTGAGATCATAAATGTAAATTATTTATTGCTACTAGATAAACGTTGATACATGTGTTTATTTATTATTCTATTTGGATCTTTATAGGGTTGATACCTTTGTAATGTAAATTATTAAATAGGAAATATGTATCTTATCTTTATTCTCGTATTACTTCCATGTAGTTATGGATCAAGCAAGTGAAAATGCAAGTCAAAAATCCTTAAGAATATATTGGAAGGACGATAACTTAACCAAAACTTTTCTTAAGGCTTGCATTCATGAGATTACAGCATATGGTAGGCAAGGTAGCAGTTTGAAACCTTATTCCTGGGATAACGTGGGAGAAGTTCTTAAGAAAATGCACAACTTTAATGTTGATCAAAGACAAATGAGAAATCGATACGATTACTTGAGGAATAGATATGCTGCTTGGTGAGGCTTGAAAGCTAAAACTGAGAATCACTATGATCCCACGAATAACACTTTTAACTTCACTGAGCAAGAATGGATACAACATATTCAGGTTTCACTCTTCAATAAAATTATTACTTAGTATTAGGACAGTCTCCAAACATTATTCTAAATTGAGTGTGTTTATTGTGCAGGCTAATAAACATGTAGCTACTTTAAGAACCACACCATTAATTTTTCCAGATCTTTGCAGAAGCCTTTTTGATGGCGCTGCTGCTACTGGTATTAGTGGATGGGGGCCTAGCTCTGAGAAGAATAGGAGTACTAAATTAAATGATGACTTGGAGATTCTTGGTGGCGATGATATCTGTAATAACCCCAATTTTTGGAAAATTTTTGAAACCCTTATGAATAGTGTTTTTGCTGAATGAGAAAACTTTTCATGCCACACTATGTAGGGGTTCTGATATGGATATTCTGAGATTTTATTAGTACTTTATATGGGATATAAGTGTATGTAAAGATCGTCAGAATCCAAATCCGAACACTTTGATTTTTCCCGGAAATCCACTAGATACGGAGAGAATTGAGTATAAGGTAACAGGATAAAAAGGATTTAAATTAAAGGATTATAGGAGAGGATCATAAAAGGAATATAATATATTGAGAAAGGTTAAGGGAACCTAAGTAATAAGATCCCGGGTATGATCCCTCAAACGATAAACGAAAACGAAAGTTAAGCGAACCGTATAACAGATCAGCGGTCATTAGGCAAACAATTAGGAAGTTAAGCAAAGGGATTAGAGGAAGTGATGTCACCCAACCAATGAGAAGAGGACAAGGAAGGGAGGATGACATAGCAATGTGATGTAAGCATGACATAGGGAAGGAGGAGGTGTGGTTGGTTTATAACCACACAAATATAAGGTTATTAAGGTAATTAACCAAAAACAAAACAAAAAACAACCAAGCTAAGCCAAACAAATCAAAAAACACAAAATCATTTCATTCTCATCATCTTGCTCTCGGCTTTTCATCTTTTTCAAGGGCAAGAATTTCAAAAATCAAGTTCCAAGCATTGTTAAATCACAAGGTAATTATCTAAGCTTCCTTGTACATAGATATGGATATGCTATAAGTTTAAGCTCCTAATTCCTTCACAATCTCTTCCAATAAATCAAGGAAGAAGATGGTGAATAGTAACCTTCAAGAAATAACTTTAGTTTTCTTGAATTTTTATGAAAGATTAAGGTTATACAAGCAAGGATCAAGGTTCTTTTAGGCATTCAAAGCTCTTGGGTTGTGTTAGGAAGCTTCAAGGAGGTATAAACAACTTTCACCTTTAACTTATAGTTTGAACTTTGAGTTTTGATGAGTTCATGGATGGATTAATGTATATATAGAAATATCCATGTATGTATAGCAAGATCCATGTATGTTAGATAGTTTGGTTGGATTTGTGGTGATTTTGGATATGAATCTTGGTTAATGGTTAATGAATCTTAAGTTATGGTTAGTAGATCATGTTTGCGGTTGAATAAGTTGGAAAACCTTGAGATTATGGACTGACTTTGCCTTGATATAAGTTGTGTTTGATGTATTGATGATGGTTGGGTGGTTTGTAGTGAATTGGTAAAGAATTGGAGTGGTATAAATATTGGTAATCGCGTAAACATAGCCGTCGTAACGTCCGATTTTCTTTAGACTGTTTTGTGCATAACATTAGGACCCGAGGACCCCCTGCTAGATTATGACCACTGCCATGTTTAGATAGCTCATGTTACGAGCTTCGTTTTGATATGTAGTACGTTCGATTCCGATGCACGGTTTAGGAGAAACGACCGTTTCAAGTAACGGCGTTTCGTTTCGCGAACGAAACTTTTTCCCTCGCCTTACTTTGAAACATAGGTTAAAGACCAAAAAGGGTTAATTAATGTATGAAACATTTATGGTAAGTGTGTTAGGCAGTTGGTAAGACACTCGCGAAGGAATCGCTTTAAAACTCGTAAAGGTTAAATTATTAAAAATGGTGGAGCCGAGGGTACCCGAGTGACTTAAGCGAATCAGTGAGCGCAAAACGAGCGTTAGAGTCTAAGTTAGTTAAAGTATAGATTTACAAGTGACTTTGGTTTAATTCCAACTTACTTGTTGCTTATAGGTTACCAGACTCGTCCCGAGCCATTCGTAACCCCCAGTCGCTCAGGCAAGTTTTCTACCCGTTATACTGTTGCTGTGATGTAAATATATGTATATGCATTATCTTGTGATATTGCATGATTGTTATTAGCAAATTTTGCGATATATTGGAGCATGCTAATATGGTATATATGCATGTCTGTTTCGTAATCTGGTTATCTATCTGTTGATTTCAATGCTTATAGTTGCATAATACCTATGCTAGAAATAAGCAAGTAGTTGCGTATACCCTTAGTATAGGGGATAAAAGGTGAACATATTTCTAAACCGGGAGTCGATGTTCCCGAGTATATTATATATATATATTTATTTATATATATATATATATGGATATAGTTTTTAAAACTATTAATCGAATAAGGTTTATTCGATAACTTTAACTTTATTTTATTATTGAATATTATTTTGAATATTCATTCGAGGACTTATGACTCCTTTTACTTTATTAATGAATATTATTTTGAATATTATTTGAAGGCGTATGACTCCTTTTATTTATTTATCTGAATATTATTTGAATATTCATTCGAAGGCTTATGACTCAGTTTATATTATTTAATGAATATTATTTGAATATTCATTTGAGGATCTATGACTCCGATTATTTGCTGAAATATATTCTTTATTTTATTAAAGAATAAGGTGTTAATAATCAAACATATTTTCGATTATTCAAATAAAGATAATACTTTCATATAAGTATATCTTTGGTTATTTAATACTCGTTTCAAGTATAAGTTTTAAAACTTCTACTTCAATTATTTTTATAAAAGATTATTCTTTATGGGAATATTATTTAAATAATAATATTCAGTCATTTTCTAAATATTCTGGGGACTGATTTACTTCATTAAATCAGCTTTACTCCAAACACTCTTTAAAGTGTTTTCGAGTCTTCAAAATGATTTTTAAAAGTTAGAGCGGATCCCAAAACTCATTTTTATATTTAAGATCTTCCTTTTAAAGGGGATTTAAATACTCGTTCAAAACCTGGGGAATCCGGCTCTGTGGTGTATTTTATATTCGCAACAAGGTTGCAGTTTTGGTAAATGAATTGATTACTTACCCAACGTTCGGGAAGTAAGTCCATCTATTGAGTCGGCATAAGCAACATGGGCTCAGTGGGCGTCCATGATAGTGTAAGTGGCTCAGTGGGAGTCCATCAAATGCATAAGTGGCTGAGTGGCAGTCCAGCATAGGTCCTAATGCGGCCAGGGTGATGACCAGTGGGGAATTCGTCCATCTACTAGTAGAAAAGGTTACTTATGGGTATCTTTGCCTGATCAGCAAGATATCTGGTTTATGCCAAAATTCTTTTCCTTTCCAAAATTCATTGGATGTTTCAAACTCTGTTCATACTTTACATAACAGAGGTTCCAGGAAATGTTTAAGAGATATATATATGTGGATATATATATATCGGGACTAAATAAAGTATCTCGTAACTTTATTTCATTCAATAATATTTCAAAGATTGAATCTATTCAAATCTTGTCTTGTAGTCTCATCTATGTGATGAACTTTTGAAACTGATTATAACTTGAACGGTGGTAGTTCAAGTAGTATTGGGAAAGATATAAGTATATTGGGGTATTTGGTAACCTCATCTTTTAAACTTATATCTAATTAATAATTGTCTTAGGAATGACAAAGATTTTCATAAAAACGTTGAAACAAGGTTAGATATATGAGATCACCTTGCAACGATATTTTTTTTATACAGTTATACACTGGGACTTTGTGTATATTATGCATGGAAGAGGACTTCTAATATTTTGAAAAGTATATATGTATATATACTGAATATTTTGCGACTTCATCACATTAAGATATCAAACTTGGTTCATTTCTTTTGACCAAGACTTTCATGAGTATTATGAGTAGGCTCATATATTGTAAATCATTATACATATTATTTTGGTGGGCTTGCTGCTCACCCTTGCTTTATTTCTTCATCACACAACAACAGTTAGGAAAGATGGCCAGACTCCAGCAGACCCAGCGCAAGCGCGTGGGAAGCGTCCCGCGTCTTCCCGTTGATGTTGTAGCTGCTATAGCTGCAGAGGTAGATCTATTGTAGATCAGACCATCTACTTTTGAGAATCAATTATGTATAATTATAACTTGTGGCAGATAATGGCAATTAACTGTAAATTTATCAAGTAATCATTTTGGGTTGTAATAACTTTTAAATTGTGGATTCAAAGACTTGTACTTATTTAAATTTCATCTCTGAGACTATAACGGGTTGTGGTGTGTGTTAGTGTGGGGTCACAGCATAAGGTTATTATTATTAATTAAGTGAAGTGATATTGTGGAAAGAAAGACCGTGACGACCCGGATCCTCGACCCCGGATCTGGGGGTGTTACAGAAATGGTATCAGAGCTAAGCATTATAAACCTCAGAGATGATGGGACGTTAAGATAATAAGTTAACTAAGATAATAAGAACTCTTGCCAAGTTCATAGTCGGGCTACCTAACGTAGTACTGACAGTTAAAACCCTTATGGGAACCCTTATAAATATCGTGATAGGAGCGTAGTTCGTTATCGTATATGGTAGCGGGACTCCGAACCCTGAGGTGGAGGAGCAACAGTGCGATGATATTTTATTACTAATTGGAGATCGGATTGTGGATCCGATAGAGTGTCCTAACGCAGGACCGGATGATGTTGATATTGAGGATGTAACGGTTGAGGATGTTATCCTAGAAGGGATTGTTGCTGAGGAGGATTCCGTGAAGGATCCTGACAAGAATGAATAAAGGACCACTGAGGAATTGATGACCATGGTTAGGGCAACTCCCAGAGGTAGGATTGGCCGGCTACTATCGTAGATTGGTACAGGACTTTGCGAAGATCGCAGCCCCTTTGACGCGGCTTACTCATAAGAATGAGAAGTTTGAATAGACAGAGAAATGCGAGAACAGCTGTTAAGAACTGAAGCAAAGGTTGGTGACGTTCCCTATGTTGGCGTTGCCGGATGGAAAATGAGATTTTATGAAGTGTAGTGACGCTTCGCACAAGGGCTTAGGGTGCGTGCTTATGCAGCACGGTAAGGAAATCGCGTACATGTCAAGACAATTAAGGTAATATGAAATTCAATATCCCCGCCCATGAGCTTAGGCTCGTGGCAATAGTTTTACCCTAAAGATTGGAGGCACTACTTGTATAGAGAGAAGTGCGAGAATTACCTAAGCCATAAGTGCTCTAGTACATTTTCACGTAGAAAGAGCTCAACATATGCCAGAGGAGGCAGTTAGAGCTAATCAAGAATAATGATTGGGAGATTCTTTATCATTCGGGGAAAGCCGATGTGGTGGTTGATGCCCTTAGTAAAAAGGAGAGACTCAAGATGATAATGTCTTTGGGAGAGTTTATAAGAGGTTTTGGAAATAGTAGTGAAGGTAACCGGAGCCGGTACCGAAAAGCTGTTTGAGATTGCAATAGAGACCGAATTATTGGAAAAGAGCATACGATGCCAGAGAAAGGTGATGAATGAAGGCAGAGAGCCAACAAATAAATATGAGATTAATACCGAGAAAGATGATAAAGGAATAATGAGGTATTCCTATAGAATTTGGGTTCCGAAAAGTTCAAGAGCGTAAGGATGAGAACTTAGATGAGAGCCATAGTTGGAGGAATAAGATTTAGAGCAAACCCTGAACGTGATAGTCAGGGAGGTCGCCATCAAGATAGAAGGAACCCATGACATAATGGAGTGGAAAATGAGGATTTTAAAAAAAAAATGACCCCAATTATGGGGAGTAGGATGAAACATTTCATACTAAGGAAATAGAAAGTCGAGTAAGGAAAGGAGACCCGACACGGTACTCCTATACGGCAATTCATGGACCTATCTAGAAAGAACTTAGACTATTATCCCCAGCCACCACCTTGAGGAAACAATGCGGTAGGAAATTCTTTCATGACCTTTAAGTCGCTAAGCTCTCAGAGTTCCAAGGAACAAGCTGACCCAGTCGAGGCAAGAGCCTGGCTAAAGGAAATATAGGAATCATTTGAGATTCTAAATGATTGACGAATCTCAAAAGACTGTTTTTATCACTTACCCTCCTGAGAGAGAGACCACCCGCTGGTGAAAGACCAAGGAAGGCACGGAGCAAGAGATTATAATAAACTGATTTAAGTTCAGTCAATTGTTTTCAGGAAAGTACTTCCCAAGGTTATAGAGATAGAGTAAAAGCTTTAGAGCCAGAACAAAGGCAGACGAGTATGAAAAATTATGAATCTAAGTTGTAAAAGTTGTCAAGATTCGTTCTGAGGACACGAATCCAGAATGACGGGATATTGGAATCAATGCTTATGTTGTGTTGGTTCATGAAATAATGATAAGAGAAAGGAAAATAAAAAAAAAAGAAATTGAAGTGGAAAGGAATATAACGGCAATAGAGTTTGAGGAATGATAAGGGAGTTTGGTATGAGGAAACCCTAAAGACTCGTAGAAATAGAAATAGAAGAGTATGTAATCGTCAGGATGAGGGTGATTCACCATGAGTTAAAATTGATGGTTGAGGGCATAAGAGATACATATATTTTTTCCCCTGTAAGTTGGGAAGATTCGAGGAAACCTTGAGATAATTCGA
The DNA here is from genome assembly GCF_009905375.1 of Apium graveolens. Taxonomy (NCBI): domain Eukaryota; kingdom Viridiplantae; phylum Streptophyta; class Magnoliopsida; order Apiales; family Apiaceae; genus Apium; species Apium graveolens. Next base: position 149,686,633 of record NC_133652.1, read on the forward strand.
AGGATAAATAATGAGACGCGGATAGACTAAGGGGATAAGAAAGTAAGAAATTAAGAAAATTGGATGAAGGAAGTGACCTTCAAGAAGGTGAAGTGTAAGACCGGTGGCATGATACCCAGAAAGGGAGACGCCAGATATGAAAGATATCCCAACATTGAGGTGACTGTTGAGATAAACAACAAAAGTAAATAAGGAATTATTAAGAAGAAGTTCACGTTGAACACGACCAATATCTTCCAGAACATCCATGTTATCGTTACCAGATTAGGCAAGAAAAGCGGATAACCGTTGTTATCTTTTGGAGGCCATTTTGATTAACCTCATTTTGTATACAGATGTTATTGTGAAATTAGGCATTTACTATCGAGGTGGGAATGATGAATAAGATAATCTATCAAGGATATATGACTTGATTTATCCATGGAAGGATGCATGTACCTTTTTAAAGGTGGAATTAAGAATAGAACATCGGTAACTTAAAACAAATCCTAGGGGAATGCATAAAGGTTGGCATTTCACCCTTAATAGGGATAGTATGAGTTTTGACAGTATGAATTGGAAAGGATTAAGGTAATAATAACCTTTAAGGATCAGTGGAGAAATTTTTCAGAAGTATATAGACAATGGTTCTAGTAATAGTGAATGGTATTTTGACATGCCCTGTATCTAGGGAATACAGGAGGAACGATTGAAGGATAACCTTAGAGGTTTTACAAGGAGAAAGGTAATATTCAAAATTCTCAAGAATAAAAATGTTGATAAAGGAAATATGACGTAATTATAATGTTGCCAAGTGGGGCACGTGTTAAACCACGAGAAAGTATGGATCGAACCAGTAATGGTCGAAATTGTTCAGGGCAATTAGGACTTAAGATAAAAGATGTTCTAATTATGATTGAGAGTCAGTCATGACAGTGATTAACCTCTAAAGACTGAGGGGATAACTTATGGAAAAATGGAAATTTTTTTTTTACTCATCAGATATTAAAGAAAAGTATTTTCACATAAGCTGTGATTGAAATAAGGTAGAAAATTTATTTGGAGGTGGTTAAAATGACATTGACTGTAAGGAAATTTTACTATCAGGAAAGGCCAAAGAGGTGGCCGACACTATAAAGGTAAGAGGATAATTATAGGCGCTTGTGCCAAAGGAATACAGTGATGATGGTTAAAGCTATGAAGGTTGTATTATGGTTTGGAAGATTGACATTCCTTCTGATGACTGTGCAATACCCAACCGTAATAGTAGTTGGTAAAGGTTTAATTCGTGTAATCGCCATGAGCAGGCTATCTATCTTAGAAGGTACTATCTTGAGATAAGCCAGGACCATGTTTCAAAAAGGACTAGACGAACCTTTGACTTAAGTCCTCTATTTAGGGCGTATGATTAAGAATGGTATTAACCTGCTATCGGTGCTTTGATTGAAACTCTTCTGCAATTTTATATGCTTCATGTCATGTATGTATGTCAGGATCGGGAGTGTACTCCATGAATCATGAATGGTGATTATGTTACCTCCTTAGAAGGATTTGATACGACATGTATGGACTCCGTATGGTTAGCTATTAAGACTTCATGGAAAATGAATGACGACAGTAGGTCAGTGGTGGACCATAGTAAGGCAGCAATGATTCTGCGAGTATTGAGCTGATTACAACCGTGAGAGTTGTATTGGAATGGGTGTTGAGATTGAGTACCACTAATCGGGTCGTGGTAGTGTATAAGTTATCATTGATAGACTAATTAAGTAGAGTATCTACCTAGTGAATTATTATTCTTTCTTATCAATAGAGAGTCGTATTATTATACGAGGAAGGTTGCGGTGCAAGCATAGAATTCAAGTAACGATGATGTCTAGAATGAGATCCCAGATTCGATTTTCGATGTCGAGGGAGTTTCAAAGGTAATTGTGTATAAGCTCGAGGAAGAGCATGGGTCCATAGAATGATGGACGGGATAGTGAAAATATTTAGGCATGGGAAATACGAGGCTATAATGCTTGATGCTGATATAAATACATATATGTTTTGTTCTTCTATGATAAACCTCTATAGTTCAGAGGTAGGTTCCAAGCCAGATATTTTGTGGCAGTATATTTTTTTTCATATATACAATTCTCTTCAGTTCGTTCTTTTCTCTTCTTTTCATTTCGTGTAAGCTGAGAAGAACAACCCTTCCAGAAGGGGAGGTATTGCCGAATGACTATCTATCTGTGTGATAGAAGCCGAGTAGGATACCAGCTATTATTTAATTGCTTGTCAAGTACTAAAGGCTGGCCACCTTCTGTACTAACTATGCGATATAACAAGTGTTCATGATCATAGTGATCTCTCAACAAATTCCTTTACTTCTATTTGATTGATCAAATTTTGGAAAATAGAAACAACTGAAAAAGGAGTAATAAAGTGGTGGTAGTATGCGGAATGGGAACACATTCGTGATACTAAGGTTGACGTGGTTATTAAAAGGTTATAGAACGCTAACGAGCAAAAGTATAACCAGTATAATATTAGGAACGGAAGGTAGTAGCGATTACGAACTGGAAAAGAATGGGTATTGAGAAGCAAAAGTTCTAATGATAAAAGCTATAATGAGAGTCTGTGCAATAGACTTGAAAGAATTTGGAATGATCACTTAATTCGGATTGAGTTATCTTACGACAATAGATCATATGTCATTATCGAGATGTCGCCTTATGAGATTCTTGAGGGAAGATAATGTCGATCTCCCTTATGTTAGGATGAAGTTGTAGAGCGTAAGATGCTCGGACCCGCAGTAGTCCAAAGGACCAAGGATATGATAGATCTAATCAGAGGACGACTGGTAGTAGCCCAAGATGGACATGATAAGTATGTTGATTTGACACGAAAGGATAAAGAGTATGAAATAGGGGGCCTAGTAATGTTATAGGTATCCCCTTGGAAACCCTTGAAAAAGGATTGATGAGGTTCGGAAAGAAAGGAAAGCTAAGTCTACAATTTGTTGGACCCTTGGATATATTAAGACGTTTGGGAAGTTAGCATATGAGCTAGCCCTAACCCCGAACATGTAGCAGGTCGTAACGTGTTTCATGTATCAATGTTAAGGAAGTGTAATTCAGATGCCAGATAAATAGAGGCATATGAGCGCATAGATATGCAACCCGACGTAACCTATATGGAGCAACCAGAAAGGGTTATAGATCGAAAAGGGACAAGTGCTTAGGAGAAGGGTTATCAAACTAGTCAGAGTTTGATGGTAGAACCACAATGTGGGAAAATTGACTTGAGAGTTAGAAAGTGCAATACTAAGAAAGTATCCCTATTCATTTCTATCTGATTCCGGGACGGAATCCTTTTAAGGAGGGGAGACTGTAATAACCCCAATTTTTGGAAAATTTTTGAAACCCTTATGAATAGTGTTTTTGCTGAATGAGAAAACTTTTCATGCCACACTATGTAGGGGTTCTGATATGGATATTCTGAGATTTTATTAGTACTTTATATGGGATATAAGTGTATGTAAAGATCGTCAGAATCCAAATCCGAACACTTTGATTTTTCCCGGAAATCCACTAGATACGGAGAGAATTGAGTATAAGGTAACAGGATAAAAAGGATTTAAATTAAAGGATTATAGGAGAGGATCATAAAAGGAATATAATATATTGAGAAAGGTTAAGGGAACCTAAGTAATAAGATCCCGGGTATGATCCCTCAAACGATAAACGAAAACGAAAGTTAAGCGAACCGTATGATAGGGATAAATAAGTCCTGATTTTATAATTAATGGGCTGCTAGGCCCAATAATAATAAGATGTATAATATTCAGACCAGAAAGGTTAAGTCTGACGGACCAGATTAGGCCTGGTGGAATAAAAAAGGCCCAAAAAGCCCTGATTATTAATTAATTTCGTAATTAATTAATAAGGGAGAAATCAGATGTTGAAAAGAGTCCCGATGAGGATATAAATCCTTAGAGATTAGCCTCAAGGGGACCTGAAAGGATAAGGAATCAGCTTCCTACTTCCTAGGACTCCTAAATCTATCCTAATTCAGAGGCTTATCCACCAAGCCTCCTATACCAAGTCCAATTCAAGGACTCCCACATCTATATAAGGGGTCTCCCCCCACCCATCAGAACTACGTTTTTTGACTTGATCCTTGGCAATCAGCAAGGTACGTAGGCATCTTGTTAAGGCAGATTGAGTCACGAAACACAAGAGCAGTCAAATCGAGCCTCGAAGCTCACGTTCCTTAGTATTAAATACAGCAATCATATATAGTAGTTTTAATCCATAACATTTGGCGCCGTCTGTGGGAAATACGCAACAACAACCATGGCGAGAACACGGAGAACAACCAGCACTCTGGAGGAGGGAACACCATCAGGGACAACCCAGGTGATTTCATCAACCGTGGAGGTTCCTCCCCATTCAACTTATGCATCTACTCAGGGGGAAGCCCAGACAGGGGCAACTCATCCTCAGCCACAAGGGACAACTCCCCCGACTGTTCAAGGTACGAATCCTCAAGTTCAACAAATACATATACCTGTGAATTCTCGACCCGTCGGGTATGAATACTCAACTATTGTTACTACTAACCCCCCTTATGGGATGCCCCTTCACCCTGAGGTTGGAGGAAGTGGATATGCTGGGCGAAGCGAAGCACGAGGGCGGTCGCCCCCCTATATACGAGGTTTGGATCCTATCCCTGAGGATCGGGAATTTTCTGGTCCATACACTGAGAGAGACTCCGAATCTTCGGATGATGAAGTGGCCCCGAGAAGGAGGCGTCCTGGGAAAGAGCCAATGGCCGATGGAAGGCAACGCCCCCAAAGCACCCCAGGGGCGAATCCCCAAGAAGTGCAGGAAAAGATCAGGGCTCATGAGGCTGAAATCCAAAGGTTGAGGCGTGATTTGGAGGCTCACCAAGCCACCAGACCCCACATACCTCCTAGGGGGAGAAATCCTCCTCCTATCATAGACCTGGATGGTCCGGTAAGAAGAAGGGCTGCTGTCCCAAGAACTGATCCAAGCAATCTCCTTCCCCTTGGAGATCCTGATGATCCAACTCCACCCTTCACAGAAGAGATAATGAATGCCCATATCTCAAGAAAATTTAAGATGCCCACTATCAAAACCTATGATGGCACGGGAGACCCCGCTAATCATGTTAGGACATTCTCTAATGCACTGCTGCTGCAACCCGTGAATGATGCTATAAAATGTCGGGCCTTCCCTCAAACCCTGTCGGGTATGGCTCAAAGATGGTACAGTCGCCTACCCCCAAATTCTATTGGATCATTCAGAGAATTAAGTCAGGCTTTTATTAAGCAATTCATCAGTGGAAGAGTCCATGAGAAAAGTTCAGCATCTCTTATGAGTCTTGTGCAGGGAGCTAAAGAATCCTTAAGAGATTACCTAAATCGTTTTACAAAGGAGGCTTTAAAAGTCCCAGACCTTGATGATAAGGTAGCCATGATAGCACTGCAACAAGGAACTAGGGATGAGTTTTTCAAGATGTCTTTGGCCAAACGACCCCCTGAGAGCATGTTGCAGCTCCAAGAGAGGGCAGGGAAGTATATCAAGGTTGAAGAGAGTATGAGGAAGACCGTAGTAAGTAATGAGCCCACTGGAGGCAAGAAACGAAAAACTGATTTGGAGTATATCGCTAAGGATAAGTATCCTAGAACTGAACAAAACCCTGATTCAACCCCCAAGAAGGGAGGACCTGGGCAAAAGTTCACTGAATACGCTAAGCTGAATGCCCCCAGAAGTCAGATTTTGATGGAGATTGAGAAAGACAGAGATATTCGCTGGCCTAAGCCCTTGAAGGCTGATCCCGCCAAGCTAGATAAGGGCAAGTATTGCAGGTTTCACAAAGATGTTGGCCATGACACCGATGAGTGTAGGCAGTTGAAAGATGAAATTGAGTTTTTGATTCGAAAAGGAAGGCTGAACAAGTATACTGGAGATGGAGGAGACAGAAACAATAATGGAAGGAAGAACTTTGAAGATCGTAGGAGGGACCAAGATGATCAGGGGCGGAATCCCCAACCTAGAGGACCAGTTATAAACACCATTTATGGAGGGCCGAGACCTCGAGGGCCTGTGATAAACACGATCTTTGGAGGTCCAACTGCTGCTGGATTGTCCAAAAATTCCAGAAAGGCATATACTAGAGAGGTTATGCATATTGTTGGAGAAGCCCCGAAGAGGGCCAGGACAGAAGTAACATTGGCTTTTGATGATTCCGACCTAGAGGGTGTGAAGTTTCCCCATGACGACCCGCTGGTCATAACGCCGATAATAGGAAATAGCCCGGTTAAGAGGGTCCTTGTGGATAATGGTGCTTCTGTGGATATCTTGCTCCACGACACCTTTCTAAGGATGGGGTATAACGACTCCCAGTTGACACCAACCGACATGCCGATATATGGATTTGCTGGAGTAGAATGTCCTGTGGAAGGGATAATTAAATTACCAACCACCATAGGTACGGAGCCAAGGCAAGCAACGCAGATGCTGGATTTTGTGGTGGTAAAGGCTAGTTCAACTTATAATGCTATCATGGGGAGAACAGGGATACATGCCTTCAAGGCAGTCCCCTCCTCCTACCATTCAGTCATGAAGTTCCCCACCCGAAACGGGATTGGAGAAGAGAGGGGAGATCAAAAGATGGCTAGAAGCTGTTATGTGGCCTCTTTGAGGGCAGATGGAGTCGGGGGGCAGGTTCTTCCTATTGAAGATATGGATGTTCGAGAAAATGATGAGAATAGAGGAAGGCCAGCAGAAGAATTGGTTTCGGTTCCTTTTGATCCCAAGAATCCTGAGAGGATGACTTTCATTGGAGCTACATTAGAGAAGCCCCTTAGAGGGAAGTTAGTGAAATTTTTGCAAGAAAATAGTGATGTGTTTGCATGGTCAGCAGCTGATATGCCAGGCATAGACCCGGGGTTAATTACCCACAAGTTAAACGTGGATCCAAGCCGGAAGACAGTGAAACAAAAGAAAAGAAATTTTGCCCCGGAAAGACAAGAGGCTATAAAGCAGGAAGTGGAAAAGCTCTTAGAGGCTGGTTTCGTTGAGGAGATTCAATTTCCGGAGTGGTTAGCAAACCCTGTAATGGTGAAGAAGGCTAATGGAAAGTGGAGGATGTGTATAGACTTCACCGATCTGAATGATGCATGCCCCAAAGACTGTTTTCCGCTGCCTAGAATTGATACTTTGATTGATGCCACCGCTGGACATGAGATGCTGAGTTTCATGGATGGGTTTCGCGGATACAACCAGATCAAAATGCATAAGGATGATATTCCAAAGGTATCATTTATCACTGACTTTGGTGTTTATTGTTATCTTGTTATGGCGTTTGGTCTCAAGAATGCAGGAGCCACCTATCAAAGGTTGGTGAATAAAATCTTTAAGGATCTTATTGGGAAGACTATGGAAGTCTATGTTGATGACATGCTAGTCAAGAGTCTAGTAAAGACTGATCATATAACCCATTTGAGGGAAGCTTTTGAGGTCCTGAGGTACCACAAGATGATGTTGAATCCCACGAAGTGTGCTTTCGGAGTAGGATCTGGAAAATTCTTGGGGTTGATGGTCTCAAAGAGGGGAATTGAGGCTAACCCCGATAAAATAAAGGCAATCCTGGACATGGAACCCCCGAAAACTGTCAAGGATGTTCAGAAACTCACAGGAAGGGTTGCTGCGCTAGGACGATTCATCTCCAAGTCAGGAGACAAGTGCTTGTCATTCTTCAAGTCATTAAAGAACATTAAAGACTTTGTATGGAGTGAGGAAAATTAGAAGGCATTTGAAGAGTTAAAGAAGTATATGGGCCAGGCCCCGTTGTTGGCCAAGCCAGTTCTGGGTGAAGTTTTATTCTTGTACTTGGCTGTTTCAGAAAGCGCCTTGAGCGCGGTGTTGGTTAAGGAGGAACTGAAAGTCCAGAAACCCGTATACTATGTCAGCAAAATTTTGCATGGTGCTGAGTTGAATTATTCAGCCATTGAGAAATTCGCTTTAGCCTTGGTGATGGCTTCAAGAAAGCTACGTCCTTATTTTCAAGCTCACCAAATTGAAGTGCTAACAAATCAGCCACTGAGAAATATCATTCACAGTCCCAAGGCAAGTGGGAGACTAATTAAGTGGGCAATAGAGTTGGGAGAGTTCGATCTCAAGTATAAGCCACGTATGGCCATAAAAGCCCAGGCACTAGCTGACTTCGTGGTGGAATGTACCATACCCAACCAAGAAGTCGGGGGGCAGGAAGATACCACACCTCAAGACAAGGGAGTCGACAATGGGGACAAGGAGAAAGAATATTGGGTTCTCTATTTTGATGGAGCATCAAAAACAAATTCCAGTGGAGCAGGGTTGGTTTTGCAAAGCCCTGATGGATTCTTAATTGAGTATGCCATGAAGCTAGACTTCCCAACCACAAACAATGAGGCAGAGTATGAAGCCCTGATTGCTGGCCTTGGTCTAGCTGGGACACTTAGAGTCAAAAACTTAAAGGTCCGTGGAGACTCGAAGTTGATCATATCCCAGGTAAAGGGAGAATTTGAAGCAAGGGATGATACGATGGCAAAGTATGTTCGCCTAGTAAGGGCTGTGATGACCCAATTTAATGAATGCCATGTTGAACACATTCCAAGGGAAGAAAATGCTAAAGCAGATGCGCTATCAAAGTTTGCTTCATCTGAGATTGAAGAAAGTTCAGGAAGTGTGTACTTCCGTGTTTTGAAGACACGAAGCATAGATGTTAAGCTTGTGGCTCCCGTAGGCTTGGGGACGTCATGGATTGATCCCATCAAGGCTCACATTCAGACCGGTTGGTTGCCAAGCGATACAATTGAGGCACGGAAGTTAACTGTTCGAGCACTAAGGTACTCTTTGATAGATGGGATTCTATATAAAAGATCTTTCGTGGTTCCTTACTTGAGGTGTCTCAGGCCCGATGAGGCACGCTTGGCTCTTGAGGAAGTGCATGAAGGCATTTGTGGGCAACACTTGGGGGGCAGGGCCTTGGCTCATAAGATAACTCGTTTAGGCTTCTATTGGCCAGAAATGATGGCTGATGCCAAAGAATATGTAAAGAAGTGTGATCGTTGTCAGAAGCATGCACCAGTCGCCAGACAACCCCCCGAGATGCTGACCTCCATCAACTCACCTATTCCCTTTGCTATGTGGGGGATGGATATTCTAGGGCCTTTTCCTATGGCCACAGCACAAAGGAAGTTTCTGATTGTAGCCATTGATTATTTCACCAAGTGGATCGAAGCCAAACCTTTGGCCAAAATCACAACTAAGCAGGTTGCACAATTCCTGTGGGAAAACATTATGTGCCGATATGGAATTCCCCGTATCCTCGTCACTGACAATGGAACGCAATTCAACAATGAGGAATTCAAGAAGTATTGTGAAGAAAATGAAATTGAGTTACGATTCACCTCTGTGGCTCACCCGCAAGCCAATGGGCAAGCGGAAGTAGCAAATCGGATAATCCTGGATGGACTAAAGAAGAGGATCGAAAAGTCGAGAAATAATTGGGTAGATGAGATACTTCCCATATTATGGGCTTATAGGACTACCTGTAGAGTCACGACAGATGCAACTCCTTTCATGTTGGCATATGGGGCGGAAGCAGTAGTTCCCGTGGAGATATCACATTCTTCTCCAAGGATTCAGGCTTTTGATGAAAAAGAAAATGAGGAAGGGCAGAAGTTAGCCCTGGATTTAATCGATGAAGTACGAGATAAAGCACACGCAAAGATAGTAGAATATCAGAAAAAGGCTTCGTTCTACTACAACCTAAGGGTTAAAGAGAGGTTTTTCAAACAAGGTGACCTAGTCTTGAGAAAAATAGAGGCTTCTGGTGTCGGACAGAAAGGAAAGCTTGCCCCAAACTGGGAAGGGCCGTATAGAGTCAAGAGCGTTCAGGGTAGAGGAACCTACAAGCTGGAGACTATGGATGGTTTTGAAGTCCCGAGAACCTGGCACGCACAAAACCTGAAGGTTTACTACGTGTAAGATGGTCGAAGTACGATTCTCACTCGTCAGGATGGCGAGTAGGTTAAAAAGCACCTTGAAGCTTTGCTTGCTTAGGATTTATATGTTTTAGTTTTATTACGAAATTTATTAAGACTTGTGTAAGGGACGAATCCCAGACAATTTTATGAAATTCATAAGTTCTTCAAAGTATGTTTGTGGCCTAACAAATAAAAATCAAATGCATGGATGCAAAACATAAAAGGTGATAAATGAGATAGATCTGATAGATGTTACAAAAGTTTGATAAATAAAGTCTCGAAAATAAAAAAAAGCCACGCAGGGCTGAAAAAGCTCTAAGGAGCTGAGGTGCCCTCGGCGTCCATATCATCGTCTTCTCCGCTCTCGCTAGATGTCTCCGTCGTCTCGGAGGAGGAAGAGCTGTCATCCTCAGCGGGTCTGGAAGAGGACTCGGGAGGAGGAAGAAGTGGATCCTGAGGAACATGATCCGAGACGACTACTCGGGTACGAAACCTCTGTAGCAAAGCCTCATCGTCAGGGCAGATGTAGTCCGCCGGGTTAATATCAGGACAAGCCTCATTCACGGTCCCAAGGGCCGTGTCCCAACCAGTCCTAAAAAACTCGGGAAAGACTGAATCATCCCTAATCCTCATGGATTGGGCAAACTCCTCCGAGTCCAGATAATTGTCTATAGCTTTATCCTTCTCCGCCCGAAGTACCACCAGCTCGGCGTTAGACTCTCCGAGTTCTTCCTCCTTGCGCTTGAGCTTCTTCTCCAGGGTAGCATACTTCTTCTGCTGCCTCCTGAGGGCGTTATCGGCCTTATCAGAAGCCCGCTTCCATGATTCGGCTTGCCTCACAGCGCCTTGAAAGTAGGCGTTAGACTGAAACAAAACAATTAACAAAGTGTAAGGCAAGAAAGTGCTACAAGAACGAGAAATAAGTTTAAAAAAAGAGAAGGCATACCGAAGCCAGAGATTGGGCTCCCATGAGCTTAATCCTCTCAAGGTCAGGAGTGGCCACTACATCAGTAAAGTCCTTTGGAGTCACGCTATGGTAGGACCAATCCCAAGCATGCTTCGTGGAACCAACCACGGTATCCCCTCGGCGGAATCCCCAGAGAGGCTGAAAGGTGCCTGTAGCAGCAGCAGCAGGGGCAGCAGCAGTGATAGGAGCATTATGGCCCTCGGCTCCTTCAGTTGAGGCCTCCCCCATAGGCTCCTTGTGCTTTCTCAAGAAGATAGGCTCTGTCGCCTTTCCTCGGGTGTCTAGGCCTGCTAACCGAGCTTTCTTCATCCTAGCTGTTTCCTCGACCAAGGGGACATTGTCCTCGTTAATCTCCTTAGCAGCTGAAACAAAGCAAAAGACAAAATAAGTGATGTTAATAATGCGTGAAAGAAAGAAAAATTGAGAAGGGAAGAGAAATACCCTGTTGAGAAACAGAGGATAGTCCCACATGAATCAGGGAAAACTCTTCTAAAAGAGTCCAGCTGGTGGTGGTGCCATCATCCTGAGTGAGCCCATTATAAATGATAGTTTCTTCAGGAGTTAAGTGAATGGATTTGAGGCTACCATCACTGACCTTCCCGAAGGAAGATCGAAAGAGCGTGCCCCAATCGCCATTCTCCCAACGTAACCCGACGAAACTATTCCTCCAATTTGGATTATTATCCGGAATAGAGGCGCTGTTAAAGATATGTTTGCTTTTGGGCCTTTGTTTGACATAAACCCAGCCACAAATATTGGAAGAACTATTGTAACATTGAAAGACTTTCCTAAAAACGGCTACAGAAAGAGGAAAGCCCTCCCTAAGACAACAAACCATAAAACATAGAATATTCCTCCAGGCGTTTGGAGGAAGCTGACACGGGTTAATTTGTAAGTCAGCCAAAAGATGAGGGATAAAAGGATGGAAAGGGAACCTAAGCCCAGCATTAAGGGCGTCGGTGTAGATGAAGAGAGTATCAGGCCTCCAGTGGCAAGTACGGTCACCACCAGAGACTGGAACTAGTCTAAAGGGAGGAGGGACGTTATAACGAGCATTTAGTTTATTGAAATCTATGTTATGCCAAGTATTACAGTGATTAAAGGAGTCGAGATGTGCAGTGGAAGGATATTCATCCCCCCTAGTGTTAATCATATCGATCAAAGACATATACGAAGAACGAATATCGATATCCTTACCTCGTTTTGAAGCCGAGGCTATCTTTGCCGCCCTCTCGGAATTCTTGTCAGCCATTAGAAAGCTAGAAAAAGCCTGAAGGAGAGGTTGGAAAACTAAAGGAGGGATTTGAGAGAGGAAAGGCTAGAAAGTTGGAGGAAGGATGAGAAGAAATTTGTTGGAAGATTGAAGAAATGAAATGAGAGGTGTGAGGAATCACACTCTCATCCCACCTCTTTATAGCCAAGAAGAAGGGGATTTGGGCCTCAAAAAAGCCCATATGGGCCCAAAAATGGAAGGATCTGGAATGTTCCAGAATATTTTAGAAAGTCTTAGAAAAGTATGGAAAAATCTGGAATGATATGGAAGATTCCAGAATATTCTAGAAGTCAGGCTTAAGAGTTCAAGCCCAACCCAAGTTTGAACGGGCTTTGGAATTAAAGCATGATAGAGGCCCAGTCCAAGAAAGCCCAGAAAGAGGGCCCGATTAGTTGACAAATAAGGCCCAGATTTAAGAAATAAGCCCGTGAGCTAAAAGCCCAGTTAAAAAACAATGGGCCCAAAGGATAGCCCCATAAAATCCAGGCCCAAATCAAGGGCCCAATAGAGTCCAGCCCAGACGTATGACCCTAAGAAAATATATGCATTAACATGTTCTTGACCCAATTCGATCAAGGCACAAACTGTATTTTTCCTTGAATGAGTTATGGTCGAAAGGGCATCGACCAGGGCTGAGAGAAAGATTAATTCGGTCAAAATATTATTTCCTGACCGAAAGGGTCAGGATTCTGATCGAGAAAGCCATGCCTGAAACCTTGTCGACTAGAAACCAAGGGAAAATCCTGGTCGAACTAGCCCTGCCCGAAATAGCTTCGACCAAGGCAAGGAAGATGGTTTATTCGGTCAGAAGAACAGGACTCCTGACCAAAAGGAACAAAATTTCTGGTCGAAAATTTTCTGGTCGAAAATTGTAAAAAAAAAAAAAAAAAAAAAAAAAAAAGAGAGGAAGGGGTGAAAATCCTGGCCGAAATTCGACCAGGATTCCTGATCGAATGAGCCCTGCCCGAATTTGCATCGACCTGGGCAACAAATGAAGGTTAATTCGGTCAAAAAACAGGACTCCTGACCGAAAGGAACAAAATTTCTGGTCGAAAATTTTCTGGTCGAAAATTGTAAAAAAAAAAAAAAAAAAAAAAAAAAAAAAAAAGGTTAAGAGAAAAATCCTGGCCGAAATTCGACCAGGATTCCTGATCGAAAGCATCCTGCCCGAAAAGCTGTCGACCAGGGCAATATGGGGGTTAATTCGACCAGGATCCTGGTCGAATGGATTCCTGGTCGAAAACTGTATTAAAAAAAAAAAAAAATAAGGAAAATTCCTTAAATAATTTCTGAAAAATATTAATATTTTCAGAAATAAGGAATAAATCCAGAAAAATTAGGATAAATCCCAGAAATTAAGGGAAAATCCAGAAAAAATAAGGAAAATTCCTTAAATAATTTCTGAAAAATATTAATATTTTCAGAAATAAGGAATAAATCCAGAAAAATTAGGATAAATCCCAGAAATTAAGGGAAAATCCAGAAAAAATAAGGAAATTCCTTAAATAATTTCTGAAAAATATTAATATTTTCAGAAATAAGGAATAAATCCAGAAAATTAGGATAAATCCCAGAAATTAAGGGAAAAATCCAGAAAAATTGGGATAAAATCCAGAAAATTAGGAAAAATCCCAGAAAATTAGGGAAAATTCCAGAAAATTAGGGAAAAATTCCTGGAAATTAAGATAATTTCTGAATAAAAGGAAGATTCGTTGTAAATGTGTAGGTCGCTCCACACTTTACGCAAAAACGAAACCCTGTAAGGGAACGAATAGATTTAACTTCTGCGAAACCTAATCAATGTTTCCCAAAAGTTGGGGGGCAAATGATAGGGATAAATAAGTCCTGATTTTATAATTAATGGGCTGCTAGGCCCAATAATAATAAGATGTATAATATTCAGACCAGAAAGGTTAAGTCTGACGGACCAGATTAGGCCTGGTGGAATAAAAAAGGCCCAAAAAGCCCTGATTATTAATTAATTTCGTAATTAATTAATAAGGGAGAAATCAGATGTTGAAAAGAGTCCCGATGAGGATATAAATCCTTAGAGATTAGCCTCAAGGGGACCTGAAAGGATAAGGAATCAGCTTCCTACTTCCTAGGACTCCTAAATCTATCCTAATTCAGAGGCTTATCCACCAAGCCTCCTATACCAAGTCCAATTCAAGGACTCCCACATCTATATAAGGGGTCTCCCCCCACCCATCAGAACTACGTTTTTTGACTTGATCCTTGGCAATCAGCAAGGTACGTAGGCATCTTGTTAAGGCAGATTGAGTCACGAAACACAAGAGCAGTCAAATCGAGCCTCGAAGCTCACGTTCCTTAGTATTAAATACAGCAATCATATATAGTAGTTTTAATCCATAACACCGTATAACAGATCAGCGGTCATTAGGCAAACAATTAGGAAGTTAAGCAAAGGGATTAGAGGAAGTGATGTCACCCAACCAATGAGAAGAGGACAAGGAAGGGAGGATGACATAGCAATGTGATGTAAGCATGACATAGGGAAGGAGGAGGTGTGGTTGGTTTATAACCACACAAATATAAGGTTATTAAGGTAATTAACCAAAAACAAAACAAAAAACAACCAAGCTAAGCCAAACAAATCAAAAAACACAAAATCATTTCATTCTCATCATCTTGCTCTCGGCTTTTCATCTTTTTCAAGGGCAAGAATTTCAAAAATCAAGTTCCAAGCATTGTTAAATCACAAGGTAATTATCTAAGCTTCCTTGTACATAGATATGGATATGCTATAAGTTTAAGCTCCTAATTCCTTCACAATCTCTTCCAATAAATCAAGGAAGAAGATGGTGAATAGTAACCTTCAAGAAATAACTTTATTTTTCTTGAATTTTTATGAAAGATTAAGGTTATACAAGCAAGGATCAAGGTTCTTTTAGGCATTCAAAGCTCTTGGGTTGTGTTAGGAAGCTTCAAGGAGGTATAAACAACTTTCACCTTTAACTTATAGTTTGAACTTTGAGTTTTGATGAGTTCATGGATGGATTAATGTATATATAGAAATATCCATGTATGTATAGCAAGATCCATGTATGTTAGATAGTTTGGTTGGATTTGTGGTGATTTTGGATATGAATCTTGGTTAATGGTTAATGAATCTTAAGTTATGGTTAGTAGATCATGTTTGCGGTTGAATAAGTTGGAAAACCTTGAGATTATGGACTGACTTTGCCTTGATATAAGTTGTGTTTGATGTATTGATGATGGTTGGGTGGTTTGTAGTGAATTGGTAAAGAATTGGAGTGGTATAAATATTGGTAATCGCGTAAACATAGCCGTCGTAACGTCCGATTTTCTTTAGACTGTTTTGTGCATAACATTAGGACCCGAGGACCCCCTGCTAGATTATGACCACTGCCATGTTTAGATAGCTCATGTTACGAGCTTCGTTTTGATATGTAGTACGTTCGATTCCGATGCACGGTTTAGGAGAAACGACCGTTTCAAGTAACGGCGTTTCGTTTCGCGAACGAAACTTTTTCCCTCGCCTTACTTTGAAACATAGGTTAAAGACCAAAAAGGGTTAATTAATGTATGAAACATTTATGGTAAGTGTGTTAGGCAGTTGGTAAGACACTCGCGAAGGAATCTCTTTAAAACTCGTAAAGGTTAAATTATTAAAAATGGTGGAGCCGAGGGTACCCGAGTGACTTAAGCGAATCAGTGAGCGCAAAACGAGCGTTAGAGTCTAAGTTAGTTAAAGTATAGATTTACAAGTGACTTTGGTTTAATTCCAACTTACTTGTTGCTTATAGGTTACCAGACTCGTCCCGAGCCATTCGTAACCCCCAGTCGCTCAGGCAAGTTTTCTACCCGTTATACTGTTGCTGTGATGTAAATATATGTATATGCATTATCTTGTGATATTGCATGATTGTTATTAGCAAATTTTGCGATATATTGGAGCATGCTAATATGGTATATATGCATGTCTGTTTCGTAATCTGGTTATCTATCTGTTGATTTCAATGCTTATAGTTGCATAATACCTATGCTAGAAATAAGCAAGTAGTTGCGTATACCCTTAGTATAGGGGATAAAAGGTGAACATATTTCTAAACCGGGAGTCGATGTTCCCGAGTACATTATATATATATATTTATTTATATATATATATATATGGATATAGTTTTTAAAACTATTAATCGAATAAGGTTTATTCGATAACTTTAACTTTATTTTATTATTGAATATTATTTTGAATATTCATTCGAGGACTTATGACTCCTTTTACTTTATTAATGAATATTATTTTGAATATTATTCGAAGGCGTATGACTCCTTTTATTTATTTATCTGAATATTATTTGAATATTCATTCGAAGGCTTATGACTCAGTTTATATTATTTAATGAATATTATTTGAATATTCATTTGAGGATCTATGACTCCGATTATTTGCTGAAATATATTCTTTATTTTATTAAAGAATAAGGTGTTAATAATCAAACATATTTTCGATTATTCAAATAAAGATAATACTTTCATATAAGTATATCTTTGGTTATTTAATACTCGTTTCAAGTATAAGTTTTAAAACTTCTACTTCAATTATTTTTATAAAAGATTATTCTTTATGGGAATATTATTTAAATAATAATATTCAGTCATTTTCTAAATATTCTGGGGACTGATTTACTTTATTAAATCAGCTTTACTCCAAACACTCTTTAAAGTGTTTTCGAGTCTTCAAAATGATTTTTAAAAGTTAGAGCGGATCCCAAAACTCATTTTTATATTTAAGATCTTCCTTTTAAAGGGGATTTAAATACTCATTCAAAACCTGGGGAATCCGGCTCTGTGGTGTATTTTATATTCGCAACAAGGTTGCAGTTTTGGTAAATGAATTGATTACTTACCCAACGTTCGGGAAGTAAGTCCATCTATTGAGTCGGCATAAGCAACATGGGCTCAGTGGGCGTCCATGATAGTGTAAGTGGCTCAGTGGGAGTCCATCAAATGCATAAGTGGCTGAGTGGCAGTCCAGCATAGGTCCTAATGCGGCCAGGGTGATGACCAGTGGGGAATTCGCCCATCTACTAGTAGAAAAGGTTACTTATGGGTATCTTTGCCTGATCAGCAAGATATCTGGTTTATGCCAAAATTCTTTTCCTTTCCAAAATTCATTGGATGTTTCAAACTCTGTTCATACTTTACATAACAGAGGTTCCAGGAAATGTTTAAGAGATATATATATGTGGATATATATATATCGGGACTAAATAAAGTATCTCGTAACTTTATTTCATTCAATAATATTTCAAAGATTGAATCTATTCAAATCTTGTCTTGTAGTCTCATCTATGTGATGAACTTTTGAAACTGATTATAACTTGAACGGTGGTAGTTCAAGTAGTATTGGGAAAGATATAAGTATATTGGGGTATTTGGTAACCTCATCTTTTAAACTTATATCTAATTAATAATTGTCTTAGGAATGACAAAGATTTTCAGAAAAACGTTGAAACAAGGTTAGATATATGAGATCACCTTGCAACGATATTTTTTTTATACAGTTATACACTGGGACTTTGTGTATATTATGCATGAAAGAGGACTTCCAATATTTTGAAAAGTATATATGTATATATACTGAATATTTTGCGACTTCATCACATTAAGATATCAAACTTGGTTCATTTCTTTTGACCAAGACTTTCATGAGTATTATGAGTAGGCTCATATATTGTAAATCATTATACATATTATTTTGGTGGGCTTGCTGCTCACCCTTGCTTTATTTCTTCATCACACAACAACAGTTAGGAAAGATGGCCAGACTCCAGCAGACCCAGCGCAAGCGCGTGGGAAGCGTCCCGCGTCTTCCCGTTGATGTTGTAGCTGCTATAGCTGCAGAGGTAGATCTATTGTAGATCAGACCATCTACTTTTGAGAATCAATTATGTATAATTATAACTTGTGGCAGATAATGGCAATTAACTGTAAATTTATCAAGTAATCATTTTGGGTTGTAATAACTTTTAAATTGTGGATTCAAAGACTTGTACTTATTTAAATTTCATCTCTGAGACTATAACGGGTTGTGGTGTGTGTTAGTGTGGGGTCACAGCATAAGGTTATTATTATTAATTAAGTGAAGTGATATTGTGGAAAGAAAGACCGTGACGACCCGGATCCTCGACCCCGGATCTGGGGGTGTTACAATATCCATAGACAGTCACAGGCTAATTCACCATTTTCGGGCACACACTCGAACTCTAATTCAACATTTCAAGCTACCACACAGTCAAATGTCTCAGATACACAAGATGAAGGAGAAAGACCAAGGAAAAAAGCTAAAAGCTCATCAAAACCATCCAAAAGTTCACAACTTGAAGATAAAATGGCTAGTGCACTAGACCTTATGATTCAAAATAATAGTGGACCGTCTCTTCAGGAGTGCAAAGAAAAATTAAACACAATTGGTTGGGAATCAACTAATCCATTACGCCAGATGGCCCTTGGTATTTTCTGCGAAAGTGCAACTTATAGGACACAATGGATGCTCCTTGAGGAAGATGAAATAGAACCTTGGGTTAAGATGGTTTCATTTAAATTAGGATTTAAAGTTTAGTTTTTTTTTGGTTATCGAGTAAACTATTTCTAAATTTGGTTTCAAACTCGAATGTTAAAGTTGTTTGGATTTTGTGATTTATTTGATTCTTGTGGTGAACATTGTAGCTAGGACTGTGAATTCAGTAATTTTAGTTAAATATCTTGTAGTGAACATTGATATGGTTCTCAGTATAATGAAATTTAGTTTACATTTTTTAATCATTCACTATTGTTTTATGTAGGTTGAATATGGAGACTATAGATCAACTTTTATGTGTCATGCTTGTGTATTATTATTTAAAAAAAATTCGCTCGAGGAATGTACCAAGGTTAAAAGATAATACTTCAGTTTTGGGTGGACATGCATATACACGTGAGTTGTTAAATGGTTCAAACACACAATGTCAAGAAATGATGCGACTCTCTCGTGTTGAATATATACAACTTTGTGACCTCTTTAAGCAGTGAAGTTGGGTTAAAGATAGTCGAAATGCAACTGTTGAAGAGAAAATTGCTATTTTCTTGCATGTTATAAGCCATAATGATAGCTTTATAAAGGTGAAAAATAGATTTCAGCACTCCACGGAAACACTTCACAGGTATTTTCATGAGGTGTTGAATGGAATGATGGAGTTTGCCAAAAAAAGTCATAGTCCCTACGCCATATGACCAAAATACCAGTAGATCAAAAAGACAGAAAAAGCTACTAAAAATATTTTCAGTAAGTTATTAAATGTCATTTAACTTATTTTATTACAAAGTAAATATAATATATCAAGGTAGTAATAAAACATGCATATATCCTTATATTACAGGGGGCAATTGGTGCATTAGATGGAACCCTTATTCATGCAATTGTTCCTGCTAGTCAACAAGCTCGTTACAGAGGACGAGGAAGGGGTGAATGCTATCAAAATGTACTAGGAATATGTGATTTCACTATGATATTCACATTTGTTTGGGCCGGATGGGAAGGGATTGCACATGATTCAAGAATATTAACAAAAGTTGTAGCTGATACTGATTCTGGTTTTCCCCTACCACCCCCAAGTATGTATCTTTTATTATGCTTTACAATATATTTTTTTAATAAGTAATCCGTATTAATAAAATCAAAATATATTATTATATCAATTGCAGATAAATATTATCTTTGCGATGCTGCATATGCAAACACTCGTGGTTTTCTAACTCCATATAAAAACACAAGATATTGGCAAGCTGATTTCCGGGGACGGCGTGCTTTGACTAAGGAGGAAAAATTTAATCATGCTTATGCACAATTGAGAAATGTTATAGAGCGTGCATATGGTGTTTTGAAAACACGATTTCCTATATTAAAGCAAATGCCTCCTTACACATTTTCGACGCAGAGAGATATCGTCATTGCATGTTTTGCCGTCCATAATTTTATAAGGTTGCAAAAATTAGAAGATGAATTATTTGATGAATGTGACAACAATGTCTCGAGTGACAGTGATGAAGAAGAAAATGAAGAAATGGTAGAAGAGGCAGAAGATGAATCACAACGAACTTCACAAGGAACACAATTCATGGGTAGATTATGTGATCACATTGCTTTGAAACTTTCACCGGGCTCATAAACTTTGTACTCCACTTCTGTTTTATTGTGACATGATAACTACTTGTTATAATTTAATATTTTTGTATGTTAAAATTTGTTCAAATTAGATGTAATGTTTTTTTGAACAAAATGGCATCCAGATAAGATAAATATTTTTACCAAACAATATTATTCATTCAGAATTTAGATTTTTGATTCCTTCAGATTATTCAGAAATATTATTCATATAGAA
Source organism: Apium graveolens (assembly GCF_009905375.1). NCBI lineage: Eukaryota > Viridiplantae > Streptophyta > Magnoliopsida > Apiales > Apiaceae > Apium > Apium graveolens. The sequence continues at coordinate 149,707,302 of NC_133652.1, forward strand.
ATAAGATATTCAGATTTGCCAAATGACCACTTAATACGATTTGATTAGTCTCATAATATACATACACATACTTACATAAATAAAATATAGGATTCGGGTTTTTAGGTTAATAATAATGTAATCTTTTTCTTGGGAATCCGTAAAAGTCTAATCGGAGGATGTAGTCGTGGATGAAGTTGCAAACGTTGAGAATATTTCGCAGCCAGTGTTTCATATGTTTACCTGGCACAAGTTGATAAATACAAGCAATATAGAATGAATAATTAAAACTCAAACTATCTTCTTTTTTAATTGGATATTCAAAATATAGAAATAAGTGAGTTTTTCAGGGAATAGATGTGAGCATTAGTCTTGAATCTGAAAATAAGAGTTATATCTATAGATTTTCAAACAGAGGATAAGATAAAGTTGTAAAACTTATTTGTTTGAAAGTAAACGGATAAGTTTTGTAAACAATCTCGTTAGTTTGTTTAAAGAGATAAATAATAGATATTTTTTTTGAAAAGTTCCAATAGATTTATCAAGATATAGTTTATTTAGGATTTAAATTTGTTTACCGTCAAATAGAATTACAACAAACCATATTACCTACAAATGTAGACTAAGTCTCGTAATCCGCATTCTCGAAAATCTTGAAATCATCATCAAAATTCTGCAAGTTAACAATATTCTGGAATTATGCGGGCTAAAGTTCAAATATAGGACTAATTTATCTTTGTCATGTGAAAGAGCAAGCAAACCGGACAGCTCAACTTATGACTGAGTCCTTTGTTTGTTAGATAGCTAGAGTCCTTTTGTTTGTTAGATAGCTACAATGTGTTATGTTCTAGTTTATTATTATTGGAAACGATATCTTTCTGATATTTCTTCTTAATGAGAATTTTTCATTTAAAAAAAAAACATTTCCCGCTATTAAGAAAAATTGTATCTTTTTCTTTTGTAGTTTTAACAATTTCCACCACTTTACACTCATTTTCCTCCCATCTCTGTGCTCCTCCCATCAAATGTTAAGAATCAATGGAGAGGACAAACATCGCAAGACAATTTAGCATAACTATTATTCAGGGGCACAAGTTATCGTGGAAGAACTCTTGGTCTCTTCATTATAGGGACTACATTACCTAATAAAGTTTGCATCTCATATACAGTAATGTTGAGTTTTCTGAGGTTGAGTTGAAGAGAAAAACAGGGCAGACAAAATTAAATTGAAGAAATTATGGCTCTAGGTTTGAAGAACTAAATTTTTGCCAAGAATCATGTCATCTGTGGTGAAATCAGCTTCTTTTCTGAACCCTCCCCTGCCGAAATCTAGCTCATAGGACCGTGTCAAACCTTCTACCAGACCATAATCTGGTATCAACCCAAGCACACTCTTCGCTTTCTCAACCGAGGTAAAGAAATGCTGCATTTTTAAAAACACTCGAAGTGAGTTAATCAAACAATCAATTTCTGATATAGATTTAAAAGATAAATATGCATATTTCAAGCTTTCAAAGCATAAGCCTATAACTGTCTATAGTTTCTAGTTATCAGATAATTTAATGATGTCATATTAGTGTTAATAGGATCCCTGACAGATATAAAAAATTCCTAGCAGATATAAGCAATATTCGCAACCACGTACCTGGTCACGGAATGGAAAAGCTTTCTTTTTACCAAAATCGAATTCTTTGGGATTGTAATGAACTAGTTCGGGCTCAGGGAATCCACCAGCCTGTGACAGATAAACGTAGGCACGTAGGCATTATTAACGTATAATTTCACTAGGCTCAGAATATGAGAGCATATATACTGAACAACATACCTTGGCACATGCTCTTGCTAATCCATCAAATGTAACATACTTCTCCCCAGATATGTTGAATATCTGTTTCATTGCTTTTTCATTACAAAGTACCTCAACAAAAGCCTTTGCCAAGTCCTGATATTAAGAAAAGTAGTAAAATAAGACGTGTCATAACTTATAACACCTCAATTTATAATGCTTTTCTGCATGGATGTTTAAACCTATTCAGAGGGGAGCGAAAAGTGCTTGACTTGCTCAGCCTCACTTGCAACAAATATGCAAGTAGAGTGATGGCTCTATCTAGATGATGTTTAACTTAGATGAATTTAAATTTTGTGGATATGAAGCAAAATTTAGTGATAATAAGCAAGCAATTGCTAACCTCTACATGTCCAAGTTGCGTTATTTGCATCCCTGAGCCAGGAATGGGGATTGGGCGACCAGCTTTTAATCGGTGAAAGAACCACTCTTCAATAGGGTTGTAATTCAACGGACCATAAATATAAACTGGCCTTATAGAAGTCCAGTTAGCATCTCTGGCTTGTAGCAAGGCTTCTGTGGTCAGCTTTCCCTTGTGCCTGCTCTTTGGGTCAACTGCATCAACCTATTAGCAATAAAATTGAAGTTTAACTGACATGAGAGACATATAGGATGTCAAGCACTACCAGCAACTTCTCAGCAGAAAAAAAACTTGCAGCCTTTTGCAGGAATTGATGGACATTAACTCTAGTATTATAAACATTATTGTGTTTATAATATAGGGTGGGTTGTAGATAGATTCAATCCTAAATTTTAACAAACAATAATGCTTTTAAGAAATGATGTTCATAAATTAAGCACCTTCTGGATAAGAAGAATTAACACAGGTGATATATCTATAACAAATAGATGTGCTAAAAATTGACTGATCTTTTGCTGCTAAATTGTGTAAGAGAAGGAGTTCTGCAGGATGATCTTTGCTCTCTATGGCATTGACCAGGTCTTGAATGATGCTGATTCAAGTAGTGAAATTTCACAGGGTTGATGGCTGTGCAGACTGTGTATAGACATATAGTCATCATTGTTTATGACTTGTGGTAGATGTTACTAAGAAAAAAAAAAAAAAGTAGCCCTGGGGTTTGTTCGTAAAGGGGAAAACATGGAACAGGACGATTACTGAGCACATAATTTCTAATTCAGCAGCAAGAAAAAATATTGAAGCAGTAGTATGTCTTCGTGAAATAGATTAATTGTAGCACACTGACCTCAAAATGGGGTAAAAGATCAGATTTCAGGTAGACACCAGCTGAAGAGCAGTATATGTACCTGTCAACAAGTGACTGGAGTTCAGCAACTAACATTATGAAAAAAGATGTCTGCAATCTCCTAGAGTAATAGAATGTGCTTTCCTACTTTACTGACTCTATATAAAGAGCAATCTCCATGAGCCCTTCATTCGAGAAAGCAATTTATAACTAATACTATCATAGAACCTTGTCCATTACGCTTATGAATTTTTGCGTCAGGAAGAGTAATTAATTCAAACTACAACGTAGCGTCAGGAAGAGTAATTAATTCAAACTACAACGTAAATTATCAAATTGACTTATTTTAAGCTTACTGTTCTAGATTTGGTAATGCATCCAATATGGGCTCCACTTCATCTGCCTCGCGTCCTAAAGATATGAAGGTATTTTTTTTTAGAAAAAGTAGACAGAGAAAAGAACAATAAATACATTAGCAAGGTGAATTAGATATACCATTGATATCATAAACAACATCAAAGCCTTCTGCAGCAAGACTAGATCTCACAAAATCAAAATCCTTGCGATCTCCTTTTAAGTGTGATATCTACAAATCAAATACATTTATACTCCTTTGAGCAAACGATTGGACATTCAAGTATATAACAGTAGGCATACCAAAAGATATATCAGAGCCACATATGATTGTAATTTGTACCTGAGATTTGAAAGCATCATAATCTGCCTCTGATTCACCAGGCAAGTTTTGGGTGATGGGTGCTTTCCCTCTAGTGAATAGGGTAACCTGCACTAGTAATTTTATACAGTTGATGATAATTTCAAAGATGTGCTGAGATGAAAAGACAGCAACAATGGTTTTTGCATCACACTTGAAGTCATGTTGTAAGATGGGAGTTTAGTAAATAAAACTTTGGAAAAGAACAAAGGAAACTTATACCACAAGGGGTTAGAAAATTATGTATAAACCTGATGGCCCTCTTTGACGAGAAGCCGGGATAAAAAGACACCAATAAATCGAGTGCCTCCCATTATAAGGATTTTTTTGGCTGTAACTTGTAATGCTCCTTTTGGCTGGCATACTCTCCGCTTATACTAGAAGCATATACAGAAGACAAAATCAATTACATAGTTTTAAAACAGTTTATCATATACAAAAATGAGAACATGCGATGATATTTTCTTGTAGTAAACAGTTGCTTAATAATTTAATATGTACAAGCATATGGTGGTTTATCTAAAAGCAATGTGAGTAGCATTTCTAGTTTCTTGATGGATTGTCATCTAACATTGTAATATCTAATTGTGCTTCATCAAGAACATTTGTAAATGGAAGTGATCCTAACATTAGTATACGATACTGGTTAAACGTACACCAAATGACAATAATAGAAACAAAATAAAAACATAAGAAGGAAGTGGGGGTGTACCTGAAGTGAGGAGGTCAGCTTGGTGCCAGTGAAGTCAGAGAGAGAAGAAGTGAGAAGGGAGAAAGAAGGACGTTGTACTTTATGCTGCTGCATCACTGCAAATGTTGTCATGCTGATGATGTCCTGTTATAAATGAACAACCCCCTTTGTTTTCTTGGAGCCTGAGACCTATGAAGAATGAATATAAAGGAAGGAGGCCATGTTGTAGTGTTGGGTTGTAGTTTGTTTGGTGATTTCTCATTCTTACAATTGTGATAAGAATTAAGACCCCACCCCCTCTCTCTCAAACTGCTTCGGTTTTATCCACACTTTCACAGCCTCTCGTTTCCTGTACTTTGACGCCTTCCAGATCACGTCACTGTCTAGCCCTCTTAAACCTTTTTAAGCCCACTTCACTTCACGGCTTCATTATACCATTCCAAACATTATTATTTTCAAAGGATTTACTATAATTTTTGCAAATGCCATAAATTTATCTATCAATCCTTTTTTTTATATTTTATCAATTTAAAGACACAATTAATGTTAAATTAATTGACTGGTCAAACCCGATACAATACAACCCAAAATAGGTCGTCACGATCACGGCCCAATATGAGTCTTGATAGTCTGAGCAGACTGTGACGGCCACGACACCAATTTGGTCGTGTAGCCCACGGCCCAATATCAGCTACGTGATAGGCCCGTCGAGAAGACCTGAAACTTCGGTATTGGACACAGTATGAAAGATCTTTTAAATGAAGTCAATAATGACACAAACATCGTATTCAATATGAAAACAGACTCTTCCTAGGAAGAATCTAGAATCCACCGTCTAGGAGAGTCCTACTTACCATCTAAGTAAGAAACTTGTCCACCAAGTCTTTCTACCCTAATCTAACCCTAGACTCAACATCTATATAAAGGGCTCTACCCTAATCTAACCCTAGACTCAACATCTATATAAATGGATCTACCATTCAACCTAGAACTACGTTTTGGCTTGATTCTCTACAACACAGAGATACATAGGCATCTTGCGAAGACAGCTTGTCCTCGCCGCGAGAACAAGCATTAAAACTCGAAACTCAACAACCCTAGCATTAGTTGTAATCACAACCCCAGTTTTTATTACATAATATTTGGCGCCGTCTGTGGGAAGACAACAACTACCATGGTTCTTACACAGAGCAGAAACAATGATGGACCCAACGATCCCATCCCCACAAACAATCTCATCAATAGTGAAGATACCCCCACACTCGACTTATGCCACCACCCAAGCAGGAACCCCTGCAGGGCCACCACCCAAGCAGGAACCCCTGCAGGGGGCTCAACCTCAAGGGACGAATCCCCGGATCCATGATCCGCCACTGGGGACGAATCCCCTGGCTCCTCAAGGGATGAATCCCCAATTCCAGCAACTACAAGCAAAAATAAACCCTTAACCCGTTGGGTATGAGTACTCAACGATCATGACCCCAGGGATCACCAACCCCCCTTACGAGATGCCTCTATACCCCGAGGTCGCAGGAAGTGGACACTCTAATCGAAGCGAAAGACAAGGGAGGACACCCCAATACGTCTGTGGCTTGGCTCCCATCCCTAAGAACCGAGAATTCTCTGGACCCTACTCTGAGTAGATACTCCGACTCATTGGACGATGAAGTCGCTCCAAGGAGGAGACATGCTAGTAAGGAGCCAATTCCTAGTGGTTATCGACAGCCCACGAGCACTCAAGGGACGATTCCCTAAGATGTACAAGAGAGGATCAGGGCTCATGAAGCTGAGATCCGAAGGCTGAAGCGTGATCTAGAGATGCACCAGGCACCAAGACCCCTACATGCGGTAAGACAAAGAGATTTTCCTCCTATCGTAGACCTGGATGGTCCAACACCAAGACAAAGGGTTGCGACCCTAAGGGCTGATCTAAGGGATTTGATGCCCCTAGGAGATCCTGATGATTCAAATCCATCATTCACTGAAAAGATAATGAATGCCCACATATCAAGAAAGTTTAAGATGCCCACCATCAAAGCATATGATGGCACTGACGATCCAGCCAATCATATCAGGACGTTCTCCAACGCCCTGTTACTACAGCCCGTGAACGACGCTGTCAAGTTTCGGACCTTTCCCCAGACTCCATCTAGCATAGCTCAAAGGTGGTATAACCGTCTACCCATAACTCAATTGGGTCTTTCAGAGAACTAAGCCAAACATTTATCAAGTAGTTCATTAGTGGCAGAGTGCATGAGAAAAGTTTAGCCTCTCTCATTGGCAATGTGCAAGGAGCGAATGAGTCCCTAAGAGACTATGAATCAATTCATAAAGGAAGCCTTGAAGGTCCCGGATCTTGACAACAAGGTAGCTATGATAACACTGCAGCAAGAGACTAAAGACGAGTTCTTCAAGATGTCTCTAGCTAAGCGCCACCCGAAAAACATGTTGTAGCTCCAAGATAGGCCCGTAAAATACATCAAGGTGGAGGAAAGCATGAGGAAGACGGTGGTAAACAATGAATCTACAGAAAACAAGAAGCGGAATACGGCCCAAGAGTACGACACCAAGGACAAATAATTTGAACTAGCAAGAACTCTGATCCCCCTTCTAAAAATAATCAACCTCCAAGGTTCGCTGAATATGCAAGGCTGAATGCACCACGGAGCCAAATACTGATAAAAATTGAGAAAGATAAGGATTTTAGATGGCCGAAGCCACTAAGGGGAGACCCCGAGAAGAGAGAAAAGAGCCAATTTTGTGGGTTCCATAAGGCTGTTGGTCATGATACCAACGACTGCAGACAGCTCAAGAACGAGATCGAGTATCTCATCTGACGAGCAAAATATGGAAGATTCGTTAAGGGCGATGATGACGGAGTTCATAAAAGAGATGATGATCAAGGGGGTAACAACTGAGGTCGAAACTCACAGCCTAGAGGGCCTGTGATCAATATGATCTCTGAAGGACCAACGACCGCTGGGACAACAAAGAACTCTCTAAAGGCTTTTGCTAGAGAGGTGATGAGTATAGTCGGAGACGCATCTAAACGTGCCAAGACTGAGATGTTACTTAAATTCGGTGACCCCGACCTTGACGGTTTGAAATCCCCTCAGGATGATCCCCTGTTTATCATCCCAATAATTGGGAATTGCCCTGTCAAAAGGGTCCTGATTGACAAAGGAGTTTCCGTAGACATTCTATTTCATGTCATGTTTCTAAGGATGGGGTACACTGACTCCTAACTGACCCTGTTGGTGAGACCGCGTAGCTGTATGAACAATTAAGTGATAACTCAACACGAGAACAATACTAGAACATGACAGGTTAATAATACTACGCCTACACAAGAAATTAGAAGAAATGAAGACAAGGCAAATACAAAGAATCAGAAGATTAGGATAAGGCTTGAAGTCTGTTTACAGATCACTGAAAGAAATTCATTAATATGATCATGCCTCAGTGAAGAATAAAGGTTAAAGACTTTCAGGATTTCAGAAATGATGAAGATTCAGTGTAGAAGTGCTACTAGAAGATTTCAGTGTATTGGCATTGATTGAAGATAGACAGTGTTCGAAGCATAGAAATCTGAAGAATTGAAGACGGGGTATTGACAGAGGTTAAAGAAGACAACTGAAGTCTTGAAGTTATACTCACTTACAGGAGTTCATTTATATGTTCAAGCGTCGGTGAAGAACAGTGAATGAAGTATTCAAGATTGTAGTAGCAATGAAGACGTTGTCTAAAGTACCAGAAAGGATTCCAGTGAAAGTACAGTTGTTTATTAAAAGCCAATGTTTAAAGCGATAAAATTGTTGCAAGCTTAACAATGTAATCAAGGCTATAATACAAAGACTTGAATCGGGGTTAGTCGTCTGTGAACCAGACTAGTTGCATTAGGCGTCAACAGCTCGTGAAAGAAATCTGGGTATTAAATTTAGAAGAATTGTTAAGTTGAAGAACGTACTTGGATTGAACGTTTATTTGTTAAAGTACGAGAAGAGGTGTGCGGGATATACAACTAAACTGCTCGAGGGATTGGCGAAGCTCAAAGGTTTAATTGTTAAATTAAATAAATTAATTTACTGGACTTGAATATAATTTATTTAATAAACTTAAATGATTTATTTTATAAACTTTAAATAAGTTTATTTTATAAATTTAATTAGTTTATTTATATAAGTTATATTTAAGTTTATTTTATAAATTAATCTAGTTACAATTTAAACTTAAATAAAAAGAAAAAAAGTAACAATGGTCGCTAGTTAGCTATATGGTCGCAGGTTGGAGTTGTGAAGAATATTTCTAAGGCAAAACCAACTTTGCAGTCGCAGGTTAACTTCTTAGTCGTAAGTTGAGTTTCTTGGTCGCAAGTTGAGTTATTTGGTCGCAAGTTGAGTTTCTTTATCGCAGGTTGAGTTACTTGGTCGCATGTTGAGTTTCTTGGTTGCAGGTTGAGTTACTTGGTCGCAGGTTAGCAAGCTTACTCCTTAGCCACAACTTTATTGGTTTGTTCAATTGATTTGTGTGGTTAATATTTGACCACATATTTCAATTGAATATAAAGACTACACTACAGCACCAGAAGCATTCAGCAATTCAGTTGTATTGTTTTGTTCATCTTCTCTCCCAAAGAGCTGAAGATTTGCAGCAAAGAGATACAGATGAGATATACACACAAATCCATAGCAGTTATTCTTCTCATCGGAGTAATGTTATAATGCCCGATTTAACTCTTGTATATTCATAGGGGCATTATAATCGCTACTCGGTAATTAAATCCTTAGACAAACAACGGCTAGATCATTGTATAGGATTTAATTTGGTGATCTTTGTAGAAGCTAGGAACTTTGTTGTTCTTATATTGTAACCAGTTAATTTATTTACCGGAGTGTAAAAACACCCCTCGCGGATTTATATACGAATATATATTTCCCCTAATATCTTGTGTTCCTCGTTTTATCATTCCAAATACTATTCACCTCAAGAACACGAACCACTAACCGAGTACTAAATAATATATCCGCAAAAAATTTGAAAGAATTTTTTAATTTACTGATTATCGTATTCAACCCCCCTTCTACGATAATTCGGGACCTAACAATTGGTATCAGAGCCGACTGATTGATACATAAATCAGGATCCTTAAAAATTTTATTTTATTAATTTTTTATTTACATAAAAATATTTTGTAAATTTGATTTAGAAAATTTATTTTATAAATTTAATTTAAATAAGTTTATTGTATGAACTTAATTTAAATAAATTTATTTTATAAATTTAACTTAATTAATTTACTACTTCAATTTTAGTAAATAAAAGTTTTTAATTTAAATCTATTTTTCTACCCGATTTCCGGCTGCCAATTTTATAGTTCTCTTTTTGCTGCCATTTTTTGTACTTAATGAGAAACTTGCTTTGTACATTTGTTAAATAATTGACAGCTTCAGTTGTATAAAATAAATACTAAATTGGCAGATCATGGACAATTTGGCAGCTAACTGATCTGTACACAAAAGTTAGCAGCTTTGCGCGTATCCTCCTGGTTGAAACACATGCACGCTAAGGCACCTCAGTTCCGCACATTTGTGTCACGCGTGATCGTGCTAGGCGTGTGGACAGACCCGGTACACTTGCACAGAAATAAACAGACAGCCACAGGTTAGACAGGGATGAAATAAAAAAATGCTAAGGCATTACAGCGTCGCAGGTTAAGCAGCCAGTTATTTTTTTCTGTTTTGTATCAACCTGCGACCTCAAGGCAAGCTTGGTCGCAGGTTAGAGGTTGTACAACGTCGCTAGTTAGCACTTGTATAAATTCCTGTAGCCCTAATTTTTTACTTTTTGATTTATTTATTTTTCAGAAAATTTAAAATTCTTAAATTTAATTTTTTCTTAGATAATAATTTACGTCGTATTTAATTTTTAAAAAAATTCGAAACTCTTAAAAATTAGATTTTACGTAAATATTTGTTTTTGATTAATTTATATTCTAGGAAAATTAAAAAATTTGAAAATTTAAATTTCTCTTAAATATTAAATTAAGGGTTCACAAAGTATTGGTAGACTCAAGATTCCTCCGAGCTTTTAAAGTTGATTTTAATCTTTCGAATAAAACCAAGACCATGTGTTATTCAGATAGAAAATTCCCGAACATGGAAATTGAAGATAATGGTTTTCTTATTCCAATGAAAATGATTTCAAGACCTACAGACAAAAATTGTGGAACTTCCTCAAAGGCTTACTCCATAGGATACCACTGGATTTTCAGATGCGGGAAAGGAATGAAATTTCAACGGGAACAATTTTTCTCGAAGATTTTAAGACAACTCTAATGATTCCAGATTATACATTCATATAGTGGTTTATACCAATGCTACATTTCTCCGCGAATCACAGAGATCATATAGGAAGGAATTGTGGAGGTCAGAGAGAATAGTGGGGACATACAAACATCTCAGTTACATGCATTAAAATTAGAACCTCGTGACAGAATGTAAGAGTTACTGATAGCTGAATCAGAGGAAGCTCATGTATAAGTACTTGAGGGACTTGACGTCAGGGCAGTGTTTCACATGTCAGGGAAGTTTAGTCGTATCAGATTCACAAAGAGTACTTAAGATATATCCAAAGATCAAGCCTATCTATTCCTAAACAGAAACTTTTACAGATTCAGTTCAAGAGATGATTACAAGATTGAGATTGGGACATAAACAAGATTTGATAGCTACAGGTATGATAATCAATATGTGTCAAGTAACTATCATGGGTTTTGCTACAACAGAATAAGAAGCTTGACAAACAAGGATGAGTAGGGATTCAGATGAAGAGTTGTGACAATGGTGGAATATTTTCCTAGGGAAGCAGCCAGTCAAAACTTATAGTGCATCGGGGAAGAGTTAATATGAATCAAATGATGAGAAAGAAGATCATGAATATCTTGCTTTCACAGCAATCTCTGAAGATGATCCAACTCACATATCTCAGGTTTCAATTTCTTGAACCACTGCAATATTTTGTTTTCAATATTCAATGCATGATAAGATCTTAGTGTTTAAATGTTTAACACTCGCACAAACATGATAGCATCACACATAGATAATGCTGAACTAGTTCACTAGAATATCTATCTGGTAGCTAGGATTGATGTTTAAGTTGTGAATGTTACTTTAGATGATCTTAAATATGTGTTTGAATATTTATTGAACATGATTAATTGCTTTAGTGAGATATATATTTTCCAGCACTTAAGACCTTTATTTATGCTTACTCTCTGTATCCTACTATAATAAGATTTATTCATTTGATCTGAATTGTTTGTTAAGATGTATTAATTTATAACAAGAATGAGATAGCTAGATGAGATACATCATCAGGATTGGACTAGATAGAATTAGTGATTTATTTATTAATTATGTTTATTCCATATCATGCATATCTTACTTAATTCTTATGCGTAATGTTTCTAAATGAATGCCATGTATTCTCAATGCAATGCTTGTTTATTTCTATGCCATGAATGCATCTCTTAGTACTTGCATTAGTTGTAGAAAAAACATGTTTAGGATTACAATAGGGCAAAGACTGTTAGTCCTCCTTATGTAAGGTTGAATCATTTTTCTCCTAGCCTAGAGACAATTTTGTCAAGGATATCAAAATTGAGAAAATGGTCAGTCAAAGATAAGAATTAGCATGATAAGGTTGAAGCTGTTGTTATCTCTGTTTATAATAATATCTCTAATCCATCTGGACCCAAACTGATAAGGTTAATTGATTCATATGTATTCTTGGTAATTCATACTCAATGCATGTGATCAAAAAGAGAGCTTCACAATCAAATGTGATTGACAAAAGCTATTCCGTCAATATTCTTTGGAGATGACAACAAAGGCTTTCACAACGAGACAAGCTATGCAGAAAAAGGAATGTCATCATGGACTCAACAATTGCTATCACTGATAACAATTAATCATTGGAGTCACTGATAATAGTTGAAGCATCTTTCTTGCTGTAGAATCAAGGCACAAATACTCTTATCAGACGGGTCTGCATCAAAGGACAAAATGTCAATTCAATGAAGGACTAGTGTCACATCTGAAGTAGGAAGGTTGAGAAGCTTGATCTTCTGTTAGGCACAAAGCATGCGCTAAATAAATCACGCAAGTATACGCGTTCACAAATAATATAAAATGATTTCTAGTTCGTTCCCACAGAGACTCTGATTAATTATATTTAATTAACACTTACTCACCAATGTATGATTATTCATTATGATTACACAGGGCAAGTAAAACGGTTAGAGTTACCCACTAATCATGCATACAATACACGAACCTATGCTAGCATGGCAAGTTCTAAATCTCAAGATTCACTGTCGCTCCACAAGAGATTAACAGGCTATCTTATATGTTCGCGACACACATAAGACGAATAAGCACAACCTATGCTAGATATCATACAATCACCATATACCAGGTATTAAACAATTAACTAAAGAAATCCATAGTAAATCCGCTAGAATCCCATGATCACGATTAGCCCATAATAGAACTCATCGTCACCATGGGTTCATATGAAAGCATGATATTAACACAACAATATAACTAATAAAAATACTTAATAAATAATGAAGTACGTCACAAGAGTATTAAGGTTCAAAGCATAAAGAAAACTAGCATCCACTGTTACAACGAATTAAAAGAATCACAAGATAAACGTATGCTTCCTCTTCTTCATTGTTGCGTGCTAAAACGGTCTTCTTGATCTTTTTGCCTTTCCTCTCGATAAGGAAAATGTCTTCCCATAAGGTTTATATAATAACCCAAGAGAATTAGCGCTAACAGAAGCCCATTTGTAATAGAATTATAAAATCCAGATTCTGAAAATCCGCACCCAGGCGGCCGCCTCCTTCTTCCAGGCGGGCGCCTGCTCCCATCAGGCGGGCGCCTGCTCCCATCAGGCGGGCGCCTGCTCCCATCAGGCGGGCGCCTGCAAGCTCTCTGGAAAATTCCTATTTTTGCTTCTGTTTTTGCTGAATTCTTCGCACATCAGCCGGGACTGATTCCAAGCACTTCCTTAGGCTTTATTCTGATGAAATCCACCTATCTAAGCAAGTTATACCCTGAAATGCAAAAACAATCGAAAACACGTTAAATACACAAAATACTCGAGTTCAAGACACCAATTCAAGCCGTTATGAGACGCTCTAAGTGGTATAAAATGCCACTTATCACACCCCCAAATTTGAATCGATGCTTGTCCTCAAGCGTCACAGACTCAAACTCAGAATAAAACATGCATGAATGTAAACTATATGAATGCAGCGATCCCCATCGCGATGACTAAACCAACTAACACATGACATATCAACAAATGCAATTAGGCGACTAAAGATCAATTAAATATCTCAAGATAACATACAACTAGAAACGTGGTGTGTGCGAATGCTTAACAGATATGCTTCGAAACTAGATCAATCACCATAACTCAATTATCCTCAAGGCAATCACAAGCTTAGACGAAGAATATATTCTAGACACAAAATGACTTATAACACTTCAAGATTATTAAAGTTTATTACGAAAGCATGCTTTTATTCAACACATAAACAAATGCTTATTTGATCGTGCAATGAGTGAGGTCCACAAAAGACTTATGCAATAGTACCCATTTAGCGAGCGTTAGGTTAGCGGATCCCAGACTATAAAAGCCTTAGGTCACTAGGCACAAATTCCCCTAAGAATTTAATAAATCGAATACGAAAGAGCTCACTTGTGATGAATTGTGCATTAAACCTTTTTCTCTTTTTTTTCTTTTTTTTTTCAATTTCTGAGCAAGTGCGTTTTGCTCCATCTTGCTCAACCCTAGACTACTCGTATACAATACGAGCCGGCCACTAGCCATTTGACGCATAGCCACAACTAGCAATAAATTCCATTTTTTTTTCAATTTTTATCTTTTCATGTCTTTTACATTCAGAGCCTATCATGCATTCTAAGCATAAGCAATATATTAACCTCAAAAACCATCAAACCATGACAAAAATCTAGTCCTTAAGCATACTCTAAGACTTAGTGAAATTACAAGTATTTCTAGCATGCATGTCAACCTAACAAGATTCAACATCACTCTAACGATATCACTACACTCGCATCAATATCACATATTAATCAGTAAAGCAACACAAAGGGATCATGGTATATGCATGAGCTATATGACATGATAATTAAAGCTATAAAATAAAATAAAAAACTCTATATAAAAAAACTATATGGAAAAAATATGCAACTATATGAACTAAACTAACATGAAAATGTAACTACATGACACACACACAAATATGTTCCTTAACTACCACCCCCAAACTTAAAATCTTTACTGTCCCCAGTGAAGGTAATAGAAAGGAACACAGGGAATACCTACTGCAGACGAATCATCCTCATCATCACCCTCAGAGGGTGGAGTGTCAGGAGGTGGATAAGCAGAATCCTCACCATAAACGGGCCACTGGATGTCAGCTCCAAGACCTCTAAATGCAGTCACAAGTGCTTGGGTGAGCTCCCGCGTAAACCGACTCTGTGACTCATACATCGCATACATCCTCCTGGAAAGCCTCCTGTCCTGGACATCAGCCAATCCCGAACCATCTCCTCCCTGGGCTCTCGAAGGACCTGTCTCTCCCCGAGCCTGACTGGGCCTAGCCATGGTAGCACCAGCTGCTGGAACTCCTCCTGGAAGGTGATATCCCAAATTATGTGACTCGGATTCTCCACCCATCCACTCCTGCATCATATTCAACGTCGATGAATCAATAGGAGCAACCGGCATCTGCAGCTTCTCATAAGACGACCACTGGACTCCATATGCCTTGCAAAGCTTCGTGACAATAGAGGCATATGGGATAGAGTACTGCGATTTCCCCCTCAAAAACTTCAAAATCCCTTGGTAGATGTACTCACCAAGGTCCACATAATATTCCTCATTCAGAATTCCCCATAACAACCTCACCCTCTCCACTGTAACCTCATGTGCATGCACAGATTGAAGAATATTAGCACACATAAATGCATTCCAAGCACGAGCATACCTGTTCATTGCGACAGCAGGGAAATTACGATACTCGTTGGTTCCCTTTTGAACTTCCACACTGTACCTAGCTGACAGAGAGTAGCAATAATCAAGTCCATATCAAAGTCCTCAGGGGACTTTTCATTTCAATGCTCCTCTTGTGGTTTCCTTTGTCGCTGTCCAATTACCCAATAGATAAGTCTAGGCTTCGAATCCTTCTTTGAGACCAGATAGCGGATGGCAGCGTGATCAGTGAACACTGTCACCTTTGTCCCAAGTAGATAAGATCGAAATTTTTCGAAACCAAAAACTATAGCCAAGAACTCCTTCTCAGTGGTGGAGTAGTTCAGTTGGGCTCCATTTAGCATCTTACTAGCATAATAGACCACATGAAAGATATTATTCTTTTGTTGCCCAAGAACTGCTCCCACTGCATAATCATTTGCATCACACATCATCTCAAAAGGTTCTCTCTAATCAGGTGCCGTAATAACTGGTGCGGTGATTAAACTTTTCTTGAGAGTCTCGAATGTTGCCAAACATTCATCATCAAATTTGAAAGGCACATCTTTCTCGAGCAAGTTGCACAACGGCTTAGATATCTTAGAGAAGTCCTTGATGAAACACCGATAAAAACCCGCATGACCAAGAAAGCTACGGATTCCTTTCACAAAAATAGGTGGCGAAAGATTTTCAATAACGCCCACCTTGGCTTTATCCACCTCAAGACCTTTACTAGAGACCTTATGCCCAAGAATGATGCCATGTTGCACCATGAAGTGACATTTTTCCCAATTGAGCACCAGATTGGTTTCAACACACCTTTTGAGTACCAAACGGAGATTATTAAAGGATTCATCATACGAATGTCCAAAGACAGAGAAGTCGTCCATGAACATTTCGACACTATTTCCAATCATATCGGAGAATATAGCCATCATGCATCTCTGAAAAGTGGCAGGTGCACCATATAAACCAAAAGAAACTCTGCGAAAAGCAAACGTGCCAAATGGACAAGTGAAGGTGGTCTTCACTTGATCTTCTGGTACAATGCAAATCTGATTATAGCCCGAATAGCCATCCAGAAGACAATAATACTCATGACCAGCCAACCTATCAAGCATCTGATCAATGAATGGAAGAGGGAAGTGATCCTTCCTCGTGGCTTTATTCAACTATCTATAGTCCATGCATACCCTCCATCATGTGACTGTTCGAGTGGGGATGAGCTCATTCTTCTCATTTGCTACCACAGTAATACCTCCTTTCTTAGGTACACATTGCACGGGGCTCACCCAAGAACTGTCAGAAATAGGATATATAATTCCTGCATCCAGCCACTTTAGAATTTCTTTCTTCACCACTTCCTTCATGATAGAATTAAGCCTTCGCTGTTGCTCAACAATTGGCTTGCTACCTTCCTCTAGCAGAATTTTATGCATGCAGTACGAAGGGCTGATCCCTTTTATATCTGTTATAGTCCATCCGATGGCCGATTTGAATTCTCTCAGGATCCTCAAGAGCTTGTCCTCATCACTACCTGAAAGTTTAGATGAAATAATAACAGGCAAAGTAGATGCATCACCTAAAAAAGCATACCTCAAGTGTTCAGGTAATGGTTTAAGCTCCAAAGTAGGTGCTTCCTCAATAGATGGTTTGAGCTTTCCTTCAGCATTCTTGAGATCAGTATTTCCCAGAGATTCAAATGGCATGTCTAGCTTTCGTTTCCAAGGAGAAGCATTTAGATATTGTAATTGATCATTGCCTTCATCATCTTCACTGTCAAAATCCCCCAATAAGGCTTTTTCTAAGGCAGTAGACCTTAGCACATGATCAAGTTTTGAAGTAACTGCAAAATCGACCAAATCCACCTTGAAGCACTCATCATCTTCCGTAGGGAATTTCATCGCATTGAACACATTGAATGTCACATCTTGATCTTGCACCCTCATAGTGAGTTCACCTTTTTGCACAACTATCAAGGTGCGGCCTGTAGCCAAGAAAAGTCTTCCCAAGATTATGGGAATCTTCTTATCTTCCTCGAAATACAGAATGACAAAATCTACAGGAAAGATGAGCTTGTTTATCTTTACTAGCTCGTCATCCATGATGCCTCGTAGGTATGTAATCGAACGATCAGCCAATTGTAGAGATATGTAGGTGGGCTTCGGATTAGGCAAATTCAGCTTTTTGAAGATAGACAACGGCATCAGATTGATGCTTGCTCCCAAATTGCAAAGGCACTTGTCAAATGACAACTTGCCAATGGTGCAAGGAATGGTGAAGCTACCTGGATCCTTGAGCTTTGGAGGTAATTTTGCTGCAGCACGGCACTGTAATCTTCCGTTAGAGCAACGGTATCAAGATCATCCAGTTTCACCTTCCTTGAAAGAATATCATTCATGAATTTTGCATAACTAGGCATTTGCTCCAGAGCCTCAGCGAAAGAGGGTTCCCCCTCTTTCTCCTTTTGCTTTTCTTCTTCATCCTTATCTTCAACTTCTACCTCTTTTGCTTTTTCAGCATCAGCAACTTTTCCAGACCTTAAGGTGACAGCTTCGACTTGCTCTTTAGCTTCCTTCCTGCCTGGCACTTCAGTATCGCTGGGAAGTGTGACAGGTTGACGATTGAGCAATGCATTGGCTATTTGTCCAATTTGATTTTCCAAGGTCTTGATAGAAACAACCTGACTTTTGCACAACAGCTTTAACTCCTCAAAATCAGCACTAGAAGGTGGAGCATCACCTACTTGTTGAGGATATGATTGCCTTTGAGCAAATTGCTGAGGTTGCTGGAATCCAGGTGGATTAAACTATTTACTTGCAGCTTGCTGATATGGTTGCTGAACAACATTCTAATTATTACTCCAGCTGAAATTGGGATGATTTCTGTTATTAGGATGATAAGTAGCGGGCACAGGCTGCTGCGGTCTCTGAAAATTGTTCACATACTGAACAGATTCATTAACAAAAGAACACTAATCCGTAGCATGAGAGCATGCACAAAGCTCACAGACACTAGCTATTAGATTTACTCCATAGTTGGCTAAAGAATCGACCTTCATAGACAGTGCCTGAAGCTGCGATGCAATAGTTGTAGCTGCAACAACTTCTAGAATATTTGCAGCCATAGTTTCAATGAGATTATAGGCCTCATTATAGCTTTTGTCCCACAAGGCGCCTCCAGAAGCTGCATCGAGCATGGGCTGAGATTGGGCCCCCAAACCATTGTAGAAACCAGTGATCACCATCTAGTCAGGCATAGCATGATGTGGACACTTTCTCGATATCTCTTTGTAGCGCTCCCAAGCTTCGCACATAGATTCTCCTGGTTGTTGCGCAAACTGAGTAAGAGCACTCCTCATAGCTGCAGTTTTGGCCATGGGATAGAACTTCACCAGAAACTTTTGCGCAAGATCTTCCCAAGTAGTGATGGACCCAGCTGGTAAAGAATGTAACCAGTCCTTAGCTTTGTCCCACAGAGAGAATGGGAAAAGCCTCAGCTTGATAGCCTCATCAGTAACACTATTATATTTGAAGGTACTACAGATCTCGTCAAAATTCCTGATATGCATGTTGGGATCTTCAGTCGCAGCACCTCCGAAAGAAACAGAATTCTGCACCATCTGAATAGTGCTCGGCTTGATTTCAAAAGTATTGGCCTGAATAGCCGGATGAATGATGCTTGACTGAATGTCATCAATTTTAGGCCGAGAAAAGTCCATAAGAGCTGGATCAGCTTGAACTACACGATCACCCATTGTTTCAGGTTCTTTCTTTTCACTCTCTTTATCTGAATCTTCAAAAACTATCTTCTCCGAAAAGTCAAGAGCTGTATCTGTCTCCTCAGCTTTATCCAGATTTCTCTTGCGAGTGCGAGAACGTGTTTGCATAAATGCTCGCTAGAGTACCTGAAACACAACCGGAAGCAGTAAGTAACAAGTTGTAATCAATGAATCCTAATGACCACTAATGGCAAGTACATAAACTAAACAAATTAACACCGAGTCCTCGGCAGCGGCGCCAAAAACTTGTTAGGCACAAAGCATGCACTAAATAAATCACGCAAGTATACACGTTCGCAAATATAGAATGATTTCTAGTTCGTTCCCACAGAGACTCTGATTAATTATATCTAATTAACACTTACTCACCAATGTATGATTATTCTTCAATGTCAAGACAATAACAATTAAGATTGATTAACTAATAATAACTACGAGAATTAAATACTTGAATTAACAATATTAAACACATATGAGATCATAACTTCATTACTACTTTATTCAATAGTTATTGTTATTACCCTTAGCATGTAATGGTGATGATATTAATCGAACAACACGAAACTAATAAACGCCAACTTTCGTTGTACGAATATCATTCTACCAAGCATCCACAATTACGATAGAAGTTGAATAGGCATCAATTATGTTGAGACCCTATATGTCTACAGAATTTGAGAATATAACGATTTAAGCACAAGTTATTCATTATGATTACACAGGGCAAGTAAAACGGTTAGAGTTACCCACTAATCATGCATACAATACACGAACCTATGCTAGATGACAAGTTCTAAATCTCAAGATTCACTATCGTTTCACAAGAGATTAACAAGCTATCTTATATGTCCGCGATGCACATAAGATGAATAAGCACAACCTATGCTAGATATCATACAATCACCACATGCCAAGGTATTTAACAATTAAATAAAGAAATCCATAGTAAATCCGCTAGAATCCCATGATCACGATTAGCCCATAATAGAACTCATCATCACCATGGGTTCATATAAAACCATGATATTAACACAACAATATAACTAATAAAAATACGTAATAAATAATGAAGTACGTCACAAGAGTATTAAGGTTCAAAGCATAAAGAAAACGAGCATCCACTGTTACAACAAATTAAAAGAATCACAAGATAAACGTATGCTTCCTCTTCTTCGTTGTTGCGTGCTAAAACGGTCTTCTCGATCTTCTTTCCTTTTCTCTCGATAAAGAAAACGTCTTCCCATAAGGTTTATATAATAACCCAAGAGAACCAGCGCTAACAGAAGCCCATTTGTAATAGAATTATAAAATTCAGATTCTGAAAATCCGCACCCAGGCGGCCGCCCCCTTCTTCCAGGCGGGCGCCTGCTACCAGGCGGTCGTTTGCTCCCATCAGGCGGGCGCCTGCAAGCTCTCTGGAAAATTCCTATTTTTGCTTCTGTTTTTACTGAATTCTTCGCACATCAACCTGGGACTGATTCCAAGCACTTCCGTAGGCTTTATTCTGATGAAATCCACCTATCTAAGCAAGTTATACCCTGAAATGCAAAAACACTCGAAAACACGTCAAATACACAAAATACTCAAGTTGAAGACACCAATTCAAGCCGTTATGAAATACTCTAAGTGGTATAAAATGCCACTTATCATCTTCTTAGAGTGAGGGAAAGATATGTTCGTGGCTAGACTGGAATCTCAGGAAAGGTGAAGTAAATGGTTTCCACTATAAAGCTTCATAGGACATAAGTTTAGCTATGGCATTAGAAGCTCTCACCCTTGAACATTAACACAAGGAACTCTTTTGTAAAAACGGTTAGTGAGAGGACTGCCTCATCTGGAATTCAGAAGATGATAAACGTGAGGCATGTCAGAAATGTTAGTGTTTGTGCCCTAGAGACAACATTATGATGTTTTAGTTTAAGACATTAGGATTATTAATATTTATGTTCTATCAATTATTCCCTTTATAATTTATTAATTCTTAATTTATTGCGATATAAATGTTACATTAATAAATGTCCTTGTCCTTGGAATATGATATGCAATTCTATAACTCTAAGTACGTGAATTAGAAATGAGATTGTGAGAATAGTATTAATATTTCTAAAGGTCCCTAGTCGAGTATTATTAATAAGGGACAATAATAATACATTAAGACTGTTGTGTTTTTTGACTGATGATCACATCTCATTGATCATAGGTATGATGATACTAAAGTAAAAAACACAGGCATGTGTATATGTACATGGTGCTGGACAGACCCAATGTGAGATTCGACATGTCTGTTGTGTCATAAGTAATTCTCACAGTGATAATGATGTAATGGTCCTTAGACCTGAAGTCATTATATTTCTATACAAGAATTAATATACATTGATTCCATTAAAAGTTGTCCTTGATCGGGTAATGATGAAAGTGGACATTGGATATATTATGAATCGTATAAGAAATATGAATGATCTAGATGGGATTTAACCCTCCTATTTTAGGAGTGATATTATCGGCCTCTTGTGTGAGCTAGACTATGAAATGTGTGGTCACGCTCAAATGTTGATTTGATATTGTAATATCCGGGATATATCGTATAATTATTTTTGCTAATAAATAATTATTATATGTGTTTAGTATCTATTCTGTGAATTATTTGTTAAGTGTTAAATGTGTTTGGATGTTTAAAAATATTATTAATTGAGTATTTTAATTTTTATATGTCCAAAATAAAATATAGATAATTGTCATATCTTCCTAATTATTTTCATGTTGATTTATGAATTTATAGGAATTATATGGATTTTATAAAATCTTTTTCCGGGTATTTAAAATCTATTTTATAAAAATGGGAACCAACCGACGTCATCCGGTTTTACGTTTTTAGAACCCGAAACTCTTCCGAGAACTCCTTCCTAACCTAATTGTAATATTCCGAGCATTTTCCATATTTCGACTTTTTCGATCCGGCATACGGTTTGTCCTGCGCGGGTCCCGACGCAACATTTTCGATACAATATTCATTTCGGTAAATCAATAAAACTCGTATTTTCGATAAACGGGAGCTTTTTATTAAACTATCACAATTATCACCTCGTAATACGTGTAACGAGGCGTTGAGACCAAGACCGCAGTACAAATTATACTGATTTGGATAATTATCCTGAAAACCGATACCGTTTGGATCATTTTTTTTATAAATAAACGTACCATTTTAAATCCGGAATGATCCAATGGGATACTAATTTTCCGTAAATATAAATAGCCTTTTACCGTATTTTATTTCGTATCAAAATCATTTGCAGTCAGCTAAATATATAATTTTCCATAGGAAAACCCTAAACTCATAAACCTTTCTAAGAATCAAACAGCAAAACGAAGGTGTTATTGATCTATGTTTTCAAAGCTTGAGTAACCAAAATGAAGGATTTGAGGAGTACTATCAGATTCTGAGCTTCGTTTTACTGCAGAAACTAAGGTTATTTTTCTATATTTTTATTTATTTTCGAATTATTTTTATTAAAAATATGAATTTCTGTTCGGATGATTGTTTGTATGATTTGATGATTGCATGTTGTAGAGCTTGTTTTCCTGATGATTTTCATATGACATACGTCTGATTTGGAGTCCAATAACATGCTCAAAAGTGGGTTTAATTCTCGAATTTTGAAATTAGGGCTTATAACCCGTATGAATGTTTTCAATTGAAATTTGAGGCTTTTTGATTTAGGGGTTATTAGCTGTTGATTTATAGTAGATTAGGTTCCTTATGAAATTTGCAATCGATTGGTATATAGCTCGTTAACAGAGGATGTCTGAATCGAAGGGAGTTGTGTTTTAAAAATTTTCGAAGTTCGCCGGAAACTGGCGATGTTCTTGGCCAATTTCCGGCCAAGTCTGGGGTTATTGATGTGTTTTGATTGCATGTATAGATTCCTGGTGATATGTAGTTTGATTCTAGAGCTTGTGGTGGTGTGACTGTACCTGGATCGCCTTCTCCGGCGAGACAGGGTATTTCCGGCGAAGTTCGACGGTGAACTTTGCAAAATTGCATTTCAGTCCCTGAGGTTTTGAAAACGAAACAGTTAGGTCCCTGAGGTTTCCAGAACTTGCAAATTTTGGATTCCTATTTTAAAAATATTCAAAAATCATATTTTCTATTTATTTTTATTATAAAAATTCATTTTTAATTTCTGAAAATTCCAAAAATTATTATTTTAATTCCAAAAAATATTTTTAATTCAAAAATAAATCTAAATCAATTAGTTAATTAATTTCGGTAAATTTTTAATTGATTAATTGGTCAATTAATTCGAAAATTAATTGATTAATTGATTAATTAATTATTAATTGATTTAATTAATTATTTAATTATATTTAATTATTTAAAAATGATTTAAAAATTTTGAAAAATAGTTTCGAGCTTTAAAATATCATTTTAAATTATTTTCAAGGCTCGTTCATTATTATAAAAAAAATTCGAAGCCAGAATTGGCCAGCCGAACCCTGTTTATTACACCAAAATTGATCCAACGACCCGTTTTAATTCCGAAAAATATTTTAAAAATCATTGTAAATACCCGAAAGCTTGTTTATGACCCGCGACTTCTTCATAAATGTTATATCATTGATTATGTGACGTATTATGTGCTATATGTGACTTGTTGGTTAATTGTCGGTCTATATATTCGATGTTTACTTGTTTATTGCATAATTTTCAATCCGTTAATCGGATTTGGGTGAAACGAGGGGTAGATAGAAGTATGTTTCGAATAGAATCGTATGAGTTGAATATTGATAGATGCTTATGATATGTGAGTAGAAGAGGCGAGGCGTAGAAAAGGAAAACAAGTAGTCGAGGAGTAAGACAGTGGTGATTAAAAGCGAGTGCAATATAGTAAAGCTAGTACCAGGAAAGTGTTCTGAACTTTCTCGAGATATATTATAGTGGATTGATAGTACTGTTTTATATTGCAAGTGCTTTGATGCACTGAACCCAAACCCTGATTCCAGTTATTGATCTTGAACCGTAAACCTTATTCTTTCTAAACCATTAATTGTTGTACATCCAGATACGAACCACAAATTTACGATACTACTCCACAAATACATACAAACTAAATATCAAACACTGAACCAGATTGCTTACACATTCAAACCATTGTATCTTATGCTTTGAAAGACCATGTTCTTGAAACCCTGAAACATTGATTCCTTTATTTTCCAATTCTTTCATTACCTAACAGCCAAGCTTTGAAAATGCCCTATTGATCCTTACGAAGATTGAAGCTATTTCATTACTGAGCATCCACTATTGTTAATGATTCTGTTTACTGCTTTATATTGTTTATTCTGTTATTATGTTAGAATTGGATTGTTTTTATAAAATTGTGGACCAGATTCGTGGTCAGACCATATAATGGTCAAGTTAGGCCAATGTGTGCCTTGGATCCAGTAGTTAGAGCAGTGCTGTGTGCTTTGCTCGGGGTTAGTGCGTGACTGATTAACAGCCTAACCTTGATTTTTAAAATGAAAATATAATATCCAATTCTAAATCATAATCAATTGTTCACTTGATATCATAACCATATTCACGTGATGATCATTATTCTCAGTTTTGTCATTGTGACTTGCTGATCTAGTTAGCTCATTTGTGCGATGTTGTTTATGTTCTTTTCCAGTTAAGAAGGAACCGGTTGGTACCGAGGATCCCCAGTCCAACGCGAGAGCTAGGGGTTCAGGTTGATCGAGTTGAGCCAGTAGGCTTCTTTTGGAATAATTTAAGTTTGTAAAAATTTGTAATAATATTTAATACTCAGTTCTGAGTTGGAATAGTTGGGATTCGAATGTTTGTAATATAAGTAAGTGTGTTTGGCTTGTGTGCATACTTTAACCTGTTGCGGTCCGTGGTAGTTGGTAAGTAGGGTCACTGCATATTATTATTATTATCTATATTATTGTTATAAGCAGGTTATAAATAGTGTGTGTGTGTATGGACCTCAAACTTCTGACCCGGGTTTGGAGGGCACCACAGATATGATAGTGTACTCATTGATCAAGGAAACTTGGATTAAACTATGATGAGGATGACACATTACATACCTCTAGTTTAATCTATAATA
Source organism: Apium graveolens (assembly GCF_009905375.1). NCBI lineage: Eukaryota > Viridiplantae > Streptophyta > Magnoliopsida > Apiales > Apiaceae > Apium > Apium graveolens. The sequence goes on from NC_133652.1 coordinate 149,732,699, forward strand.
TTTGGTTAAAGGGATTATATTACATTGTACATTATTCACGAAAGGTTAAATCGATCACTGGTTGAATTATTATTACTTGGGTAGCAATGATGTATTACTAGATGCCGCTCATTATTTACAATTTTAAATTAGATTTAAAATTCGTTGCCAATGTAATAATAACCTATAGGGTCACACACAAAGAATGCTTGAAGGATTATTTAATTTAAATTGGATATAAATTATATTTAAGTAATTCAAATTATTTATAATACTAATTAAGTATGATTTAATTAATTAGATAAATATTGATATTCGAATTTACTAATATTAATTATGAAATTCATTTGTTAAATAATTAAGTGTGACTTAATTATTATACAAATAGGAATTTTGAATTAATAATAACTCCTAATTAGTTAAGAGTTATAATTCTTATTATACTCTCTATATAATATCTCTTGTGTGGCTGATTTTGGATTGTAGACATTTACTAAAACCCTAGGCACCAAGGGAGAAGATGGAGAGAGCAAGAAGAAACAAGTTTGTGCTAGTACACATTCAATCCTTGAGTTCAAGCATTCGTGTGGATAATATTGAACTACTTTCTTGAGGGAGAACTACTTTCTAATGAGAACCACATGAGGGAGAACTACTTTCTAATGAGAACCACATGATAACATTGAACCAGATTTGGAATAAGATCAAGATGTACATCAAAATGTTGAAAGTAATCATGTCCAAGAAACACAGGTTATTCGTAGATCTAGTATGATTCACCATGAGCCCGGGAGAAATTATGAATTTCTTTTGACTCAAGATGGAGATGTGATGCTTACGGATAATGATAAGCCTCTCACCTACCAAGATGCTATGAACAGTTCAGACTCTGAGAGATGGCTAGAGGTCATGAAATCCGAGTTGGAATCCATGTATCATAATAAAGTATTGACTTTAGTTGATCCACTCGAAGGGGTAAAACCTATAGGGTGCAAGTGGGTTTTCAAAAAGAAAACTGACATAAATGGTAGAGTACAGACCTATAAGACGCGACTAGTGAAAAAAAAAGGTTTCAAACAAATTCATGGTATAGACTATGATGAGACTTTTTCACCGATTACTATGGTCATGTCCGTCAGGATTTTGTTAGCAATAGTTGCTTACTTTGACTATGGGATTCGGCAAATGGATATCAAAACTGCTTTCTTATATGGGAGCCTTGAAGAGGATGTATATATGATACAACCTGAGGGTTTTATCGATCCAAAGTTTGCTAAGATAGTTTGTAAGTTACTTCTATCTATTTATAGATTGAAACAAGCCTTAAGGAGAATGAATATTCATTTTGATGAAACGGTCAAAGAGTTTTGTTATTCCCAGTGGACTAACAATGAGATTTACAGAAGGGGGGTTGAATGTAAATCTCAAAACTTTTTCAAGTTTTGAGCAGTTTGTAAGACTAAGTGTTTGAGTGATCAAATGTGTGTGAATTGCTTGGAGCTGATGCAGACAGATATATATTCAAACACAAATGTAATGAACACAAGGAACTTAAAAACTTTTCTGGTGGATTTGTTGTTCCACCAGAGATGTGTTATTTCAGAAAATCTGTAATTCAAAATTAAATCACAGCTGCTTCCTAGTACAAACTAGATGATTTTCTCTCTTGATATTTCTAAACAACTCAGGGAAAATTCATATCTAATTACTAGCTACTACTTGGTTTATATATCACCAAGTTTACAAGTGAAGACAAAGATAAAGTACAATAAGACAATAGTTCTCCACTTGTTTCTGTTCCATTTTATCCAGTGTAATATGGAATTATCTGTTGACTTTCCATTTTGAACCAGACTAAAAACGGCTGCTTTTTCAGCTGTTCCTGAAATAGGCTACCACATCTCTGTCAATCCATGTGCCTCTGTCAGCTTTGTTAACTGTCACTATCAACTGCTATAAGACTGAGCATCCGTTGAAGCTTTCATCCGTTGATGGCTTTATACGTTGATGCTCTAGCAGTGCATCCATTGAAGCTTTCATCCGTTGATGGCTTTATCCGTTGATGCTCTAGCAGTGCATCCGTTGAAGCTTTAGAGACATCCGTTGAAGCTTAGTTTCTTATTCGTTGAAGGTCTTCAATATCAGTTGATACTTCTTCACTTATACAAAATTACAAGGCATGAAATATTTACAATTAGCCCTCCTACTTGTACATCCATTAGTAGTCAACATGACTGATTATCTCCTAACAACATCTAAGAATTACAGCTTGAAACCAGAGAGCGAGATGTGCTACAATACCAAACTTATTGCTAAGTAAGGCTACTCCTTCAACGGATAGCCAAGATGGTCTTATCCGTTGAGGCTACAAACACTAGATTTCTACTTAAGTGTTTTGCTGAACTTATCATCAAACTAATACACTTATTCCTAACAATCTCCCCCTATTTATGTCTACTAGAACTGTAGGCATAAATTTGGATTTAGCTTGATGATAACAAAACACTTAACAAATATATAAACTGTAACTAAGCAGAAATTCAAAAGTGCTGCATGAGTGTATATGCTGAGATGAAATTGAAGAAATACATTGTTTCCAAGGGTGCTCCTTTAGCTTGAGCAAATTATTTTCTTTTCCTTTGATCCCTGGTTTTCTTTCCTAGCCTCCTGTCATTCTCCTCCATTTGAAGTTGAAGTTGTCTGTAGAATTCAGCTTCATCTTCTTCATTGATATCTAACTTAGATTGCATATCCTTGAGAGTTTCATTACTGGCAATTTTTAGCTGATCTTCAATTCTGAAAAATCTTCTGACTCCTTTGTTATCTCTGAACTCCATCAACCAATGAGGTGATTTGTGAATTGTAATACCTCTCTCTGGAATGAGTAAAGTTCTAGGCAAAACATTGGGCTCCCTCCAAGTTTTCCTTATGTTGGCAATCTTGTTGAGAATCTCAGTCCTGGCTGTTCTGGTAAAGCCAGAATCCTTATGTATGGCTGAGTAGACTCTAATCAAGGTAGTGTAGCCTTCATTCAGAATTCTGTGAAGAGGCCATGTTCTTTCCCCAGCTCCTTTGTATTTGAACACTAGTCTTTCTGGTAGCTGTCTGTAGGCAGCTATTCCCCTTACATCCTCCGTCTCATCCAGATAGAGTTCAATGTCTGAAAATTCTTTTATGTCACAGATGTGAACATAATCATCTTTAGAGTTTTGAGGTTTGGACTTAGGCTTCTGTGTGAATTTGATTGAGGCTTTAGAGGGTGTTGATTTGATTCTTCTTTTCTGCTTCTTTGATGATGGAGAAGAGGTTAGGAAGGTGGGCAACTTGATGGTGTCCCAATCAATTGGTTCCTCCTTGGGAATGATTGTTTCACCATGAATGTTCATGGAGGGGTCAGGTACAATGGGTTCAGGAATGGAGGGTAGTGGTTTGGATGTTGATTGGGTTTCTTCAGTCTTATCTACCTTCTTTCTCTTTGCATTGACCTTCTTTCTTTTCCCTTTCTGCCATTCTTCCTTACTTCTTTCCTCCATCTCAGTACCAACCATGTCCCCCATAGCTTCATCTTCACCTTTGTCTTCAATTACTTTCTGATCTTCAGCCTGACTTGACTCTAGCTGTTTTTCAAGCTTTGCTTGTGCTCTTTTGTCAGCCTTTAGCTGTTTGGCTTCTTCCTTCAACCTTTTGGTTTCTTCCTTCTTGGCTATTGAGAATTTGGGATGTCCTTGCATCACACATATGCTCTTTCCCTCTCTGAAAATAATAGCCATGTTTCTCCTTACAGCCTCATCCATGGTCTCTTTGAGATATGCAATACTCCTTCCTAAAAGCTTGTCCTCATCTGCTTTTGGAAGAGGAAAATCCACCTCTTTTAGAGGATTCTTTGTAGAGTCCTTATTGGATCTGTTGTTGGGCTTGAGAACCATAGGTTGCAGATCTTTGGAAGAAGTTTCTCCATCCTTATGCCTCCCTACTGGCTTGAGTTCCATAATAATTGATTCCACTTTTGTGCTATGCTTCACAGATTGTGATTGAGAAGTTGTAGAACCAAATATTAGTTGCATCTTTTCATCAATCTTCTTCCTTTACTCTTAGACTTGCAATTCAGCTGCTGCTATCTGGATTAGATCAATTCCATCTAGCTTTCCTTTGACTTGAATTGGTGGAGAAGTTGTGATGACAGGAACTAGCACTTGAGAAATCTGAACTGTTGTAGATGGCTCTCCTTCCCCTTCCCCTTTATTCTCCCCCTTTTTGTTATCATCAAGGGTAGGGGTCAAGCCTTGTGCTTGTGCCAGCTGCATGAGGAGATTTGTTTGAGTTTGTTGATTCTGAAGAATGGTGACCATAGAGTCTTCAATTATTTGAACCCTATCTTCCAATCTGGCCAACCTCTTATCAGTATCAGAGGCCTTCCTTAGTCTCCCCAACAAATCTTGCATAGTACCATAGGGTATAACTGAATCCAATTTCTCAGCATTGTAGGATTTCAGATCAGCAATGTCCAGCTTGAGCTCATCCACACTTAGATTGTGCTGGTAATGCTGCAACTGCAAGAGATGCAGAGATTCCAGATGAGCTTGAAGAATTGCCTTGGTGCCAGCATCCTGAGTCTCCTGAATGGCTTGCTGAATTGTCATGACTTGTTTGACCAAAGTGACACCAAACTCTCCTGGTGTTGATGGTTTGGTCCATGCCCATGCAGGAAGATTAGGAACAGAACTTGGGCATGCTACTCCCCCTAAGTTCATGCTCTCATTCAAAGAATTAGAGTCATCATCATTAGAATTTACTCCAAATTCTTCAGATGGCTCACCAGCTTGAGAAGGCAGCCTGTTGACAGCAGCTTTGTCTCTTAGAAGAGATTCTGAAGTGTGTACAATGTGTAGTGTCTGTTCTGCCTCCACATTGCCCTGTGCAGCCAAAATTGATAGGCTGAAACATGGTGAGTAAAAGTGTCAGCATCTAAGGAAATGTTATCAATGACAGCTTTGTAGTGTTGCTGAAATTGTTTTCCCTTATCTGCATCATCCACTTTCATTAACTCACTAGCAATGGCTGGATCCACCCTTATAGCTTCTGTACCTGCCTTTCTCTCAATTTCTCTCTTTTCTTACATCAGGGGCTCCCCCTGGCTCACACACACCCTCACACCCTCACCTTCACCTTCTAAGGTGGCACTCCTCTCACTTTCTTTTGCCATGCTGGAAGAAATAGCATGCATTTGGTGACTCTCAACCTCTCCTTTTGCCTGGGAGCAACCCAGCCTCTCACTCAAGAAATCACTCCCTTCCCTCAAGCCTAACAGTGATTGTACAGTTGCCATGTCCTCTACAGTTGGAGTTGTTTCTGTTAAGTGTGTAGAGGCCATCAACGGATAGGGAGTATCCGTTGAAGTGGAAACTGATGGTATCAACGGATAACTGCTGTTAAGCTTATCCGTTGAAGAACAACCACTTGTCAATGGATGAGAGATATCCGTTGAAGAAGGAAATGATGTAGAGATAGAAAGTGATATAATTGTTGAATCTGTGTGGATTGATTTTAAGTGAGGTGACACAGATTCTGCAACTACATCTGAAAGAATTGGCTGATGATCCAATAAATCATCTAAAAGATGATGATCACCAGGTTTTGAGTGGGGCTCCTCCCTGAGTTTTAATGAGGGAGAATCAGGAATTGATGTGAATATCATATCCACATCCAGAGAGGGAGTAGGAGAGTTTGAGGAATGGTGTGTGTCTATATTGAGAGAATGGGGCTGTGATTCCACATTTGCTGGAATCACATCAAGCTGAATTTGAGAAGGCATAGATACTGGTGGGTGTATCTGTGCTGTGTGTGCCCTTTGTGTGGAAACTAGGGTTTTGGCCTTCTTCTTCCTTGAAAAGGCTTGAATTGGTGAATGTTTAGCTTCAGTGTCCCTCCCTCTTTTGTTCTGTGTCCCTGGGTGGGGACTATTTTCAATAGTTACATCCTTTTGGGAGGATGTAACTAGGGATGTGCTGGACTCCTTTTGAACCACTACAGTCTTTTGAGAGACTGTGGCTTGGCTGGAATGGGTACCACTCACCTCTCTCACCTTATCCTGGGGGGCTTTTTGATGTTCACCCCTCCCCTCACCACTCACACCCTGTTCACTCCCTTCAGGGTTTATGGTAGTTGTTACAACTGTTGTCTTTTGAGAAACAACAGAGGTAGGTTTCTTTGACTTGACTTTGGAGATTTTAGATATGGTGGCTTTGGTAGGAGCCTGTTTGGACAATGACACGGGTTCCATAGCCACACTAGAAGGCAAAGAAACATTGGGGTTGGAAATGGTAGAAGTTATAGAAACATTTACCTCACTTACCTGTGGTGCATTCATGATTGGCAAGTATACCAATGGCACCTGGCTGTTGAGGTTCATTCTCAAAAGGTCTGCAAGGACCCTTTTCTCTTGTGCCCAGCATTTGAGTTTATTATTCTCATTGGATATAACCAAACCTTCAGCAACATGGTTAGCCAATAACATAAAGAATCTAGCAAAGTAGATGTTATGTGGTCTATTAGCTTTGTTACCTAATCTGGAACCTAATTCTAGCATAACACAGTTGCTAAAATTAAGGTACCTATCAGAAACTAGCATATAGAGCATATTAACAAGAGATGAAGTGATAGCATCGAAATTGCTAATCTTCCCAGAGAAAACCTTAATAAAGGCATCTCCAAGAAAACTCCATTCTTTCCTAAGGCCTTTCCTTCTAATACTACCTAAACTAGTAGAATCAAAAGCATAGCCTATGGAATCTAGCATAGCAGAGACATCTTTATCAGTGTGTGGTGTCATGGCATTGTTCTCAGGCAACTTAAAGCAAGATTGTAAATCATCACAATTAATGCAATAGTCCTTACCTTTGAGAGAGAAGGCAATGGTCATATCTGTGGAGTTGAACTCTGCAGTTGTCCAAATCTCCTCAATCACTTCACAATAGATGGTTGGGGCTTCCAGCATTGCATAGCTCAGTTTGCAGTTCTTGATGAAGTCCATCATCTTGTGATAATCAGAATGGGCTTCCTTCTTTTCAACCAAGACTATGAAATTATTCTTTTCATAAACAAATCCTGTTTGAGACATAATTTTGACTACTGGTGCCATTTTTGTGAGTAGAGGTTGCAGAGAAGAACTTGAGAATTGAGAGAGAAAGAGAATGATAATTGCAAGAAAGCGTAAAGTGAAAATAAGAATTCAATTGGGCTTTTATACTTTCTTAAATTAAAACACAAATTAAAACAATTAACTGATACTTTTAAGTAAGTGAAAGCCGTTCAGGAATAAAAGAAACTGTAGAAATTCTGAAAACTACCGTAAATACAAATACATACAACACTGTATATCTGTATCAACGGTTGAGTAAAAGAATCAACGGCTGTGACTCACTAACGTGACACATCAACGGATAAGGTAAATAGTTATCCATTGATGAACAACACTAATTTATCCGTTGAAGGATAAAATTACCAGAAATATATTTGTCTTTCAACGGATAATGAATATCCGTTGATAGAACAATTTTGGCTTTCAACGGATAGGGAATATCCGTTGATAGGATAAGTCTTGATTAAAGCCAACTTTGTTCTTGCAGCAGATTCATTTCAGGCTACAAGACAGATTACATAGATGACATAGATTATAAATAGTTAAGCATACCTAACTCACTTACTAATCTTGTGAATGTTGATTCATCAAGTGGCTTGGTAAATATGTCTGCAATCTGCTTTTCACTTGGAACAAAATGAAGTTCCACTGTACCTTTCATCACATGTTCCCTAATGAAGTGGTACTTGATATCAATGTGCTTGGTTCTTGAGTGTTGCACTGGATTTTCAGTAATGGCAATGGCACTTGTGTTGTCACAAAATATTGGAATTTTGTCAACAGTTATACCATAGTCAAATAACTGATTCCTCATCCACAGTATTTGTGCACAGCAACTACCAGCTGCAATGTATTCAGCTTCAGCTGTTGATGTGGAAACAGAATTCTGCTTCTTGCTGAACCATGATACAAGCTTGTTTCCTAGAAATTGACAGGTGCCTGTTGTGCTTTTCCTGTCTAATTTGCAACCTGCATAATCTGCATCTGAGTAGCCAATTAGATCAAAACCAGACTCTCTAGGGTACCAAATTCCTAGATTTGGAGTCCCTTTGAGATATCTAAAAATTCTTTTAATAGCCACTAAGTGAGATTCTTTAGGGTCAGCTTGAAATCTAGCACAGAGACATGTAGAAAACATAATATCAGGTCTACTGGCAGTTAAATATAAAAGTGAGCCAACCATGCCTCTATAACTTGTAATATCCACAGACTTTTCAGCCTTGTTTAATTCAAGCTTGGTGGCAGTGGCCATGGGAGTTTTTGCAGGTGAACAATCCATTAAGTCAAACTTCTTTAAAAGATCATAAATATATTTAGTTTGACTAATGAAAATTCCACCACTAACTTGTTTAACTTGTAAACCAAGAAAGTAAGTTAGCTCTCCCATCATGCTCATTTCATATTTACTTTGCATTAATTTAGCAAACTTTTTACAAAGTTTATCATCTGTAGATCCAAATATAATATCATCTACATAATTTTGTACAAGTATCTTAGAGCCATTAACATTTCTAAAGAAGAGAGTTTTGTCAACAGTACCTCTTGTGAAGTGATTATCTAGAAGGAACTTTGATAAAGTCTCATATCAGGCTCTAGGTGCTTGCTTTAGTCCATAGAGTGCTTTCAACAAATAATACACATGGTCTGGAAAATTTGGATCTTCAAAACCTGGAGGTTGGCTTACATAAACTTCTTCCTCCAATTCCCCATTTAGAAATGCACTCTTGACATCCATCTGATAGACTTTGAAATTGGCATTAGCTGCATAGGCTAGAAAGATTCTGATGGCTTCAAGTCTTGCAACTGGAGCAAATATTTCATCAAAATCTATTCCCTCTTGTTGAGAATAGCCTTTGGCAACCAATCTGGCTTTATTCCTTATGACAATGCCATTTTCATCCATCTTGTTTCTGAATACCCATTTTGTGTCAATAGAATTCTTTTTCTTTGGCTTGGGTACCAGCTTCCATACTTTGTTCCTCTCAAATTGGTTTAGCTCCTCTTGCATTGCTAAAATCCAATCTGGATCCAATAGAGCTTCTTCCACTCTCTTAGGTTCCTCCTGTGATAGAAAGCTACTATACAGACATTCATCTTGAGTAGCCCTTCTAGTTTTTACTTTTGATGTAGCATTACCAATGATCAGTTCAAAAGGGTGATTCTTGGTCCATTTCCTTTGAGGTGGTAGATTAGCCCTTAATGAGGTTGCCTCAGTATTGTCATGATGTGAGATAGAATGTTGATTTGTTGAAACTCCCCCTGAGTTGCTGATCCTTTGAAAGGAAATGGGAGTTCTATCAACTGATGAGGTGAAGTGATTATCCGTTGACAGACTGTGATCAACGGATGCTTCGTTATGAACTTCAACGGATGATGCACTTTGTCTTTCAACGGATGCTGTATTGCTTCTTTCAACGGAAGCTGAATTTTGACTTTCAACGGATGCAGCATTCTGTGCATTATCCAAAGACAGACTCTGGTTTCTTCTTGAGATGTCTTCTTCATCATTCTCATCTTCACTATCATCACAATATATCTCAATATTGTCAAATTTGAGTCCTTCATGATGTCCCTCATCTGTTAGTCCATCAATCTTTTTATCATCAAACACAACATGTACAGATTCCATGACAATGTTGGTTCTTAGATTGTAGACCCTATATGATTTTCCAGCAGAATAACCAACAAATATTCCTTCATCAGCCTTTGCATCAAACTTTCCTTTGTGATCAGATTGATTCCTTAAGATGTAGCATTTGCAACCAAAGACATGTAGAAAGTTTAAAGTTGGTTTTCTTCTCTTGAATAATTGATAGGGAGTCATGCATTTTGCTTGATTGATTAGAGAAATATTCTGAGTGTAACATGCACAGTTAACAGCCTCAGCCCAAAAATAAGTTGGGAGCTTTGACTCCTCAAGCATTGTCCTTGCAGCTTCAATTAGTGATCTGTTCTTCCTTTCCACCACACCATTTTGTTGTGGAGTTCTTGGAGCTGAGAACTCATGCATGATCCCATTTACTCCACAGAACATCTTCATGGTTGAATTCTTGAACTCAGTTCCATTATCACTCCTAATATTCCTTACTTTGAAATCAGGATGATTGTTGACTTGCTTGATATGATTGATGATGATTTCACTAGCTTCATCCTTTGATCCAAGAAAATAAACCCATGAAAACTTTGAGAAATCATCTACAATCACTAGGCAATATCTTTTCCTTGAAATTGACAATACATTGACTGGTCCAAAGAGATCCATGTGTAGAAGTTGCAGTGGTTCATCAATTGCAGATTCAAGCTTCTTACTGAATGATACTTTCTTTTGCTTTCCTTTCTGACAAGCATCACACAGTCCATCCCTTGTGAATTCCACTAGAGGCATTCCTCTAACTAAGTCCTTTTTGACCAGATCATTCATTGTTTTGAAATTCAAATGGGACAGCTTCTTATGCCATAGCCAACTTTCAACTGGACTTGCTTTGCTGAGAAGACAAGTAATGGATTCTGCATCTGTAGAGTTAAAATCAGCTAAGTACACATTTCCTTTTCTAACTCCAGTTAGAACCACTTTATTGTCCTTTTTACTTGTGACAATACAAGCTTCAGAATTGAAGGAAACAGTATTCCCTCTGTCACATAGTTGACTGATGCTCAATAAATTGTGTTTGAGACCATCAACCAATGCAACTTCATCAATGATGACATTTTCTTTTGAAATCAAGCCATATCCCATAGTGAATCCTTTACTGTCATCTCCAAAGGTTATGTTAGGGCCAGCTCTCTCCTTAAATTCTGTGAGCAGGGTGAAATCTCCTGTCATGTGTCTTGAACAACCACTGTCCAAGTACCATAGATTCCTTCTTTGTCCCTGCACACAAAAAAATCAATCAATTTGATTTTGGTACCCAAGTTTCCTTGGGTCCAGCCTTGTTAGTCTTTTTCCTAGACTTCATTCCTCCTGCATCTTTTGACTTAGGTAACTTTGGGTCAACCTTGGTCTTAGATGTGGTTGGTTGAAGTGTAGGGTTAGTCACGGAATCATTTAACACATTTGATTGAATTTGATAAGGCATAGGTTGTTCAAACATGTTATTCCATATAGGCATATTGTATGGCATTTGAGGCATACTAAATGCAGTAAAGTAAGGATTGTTAATGTATGGCATGTTTGCAAAATGTGCATGGGGATTCTGGTGAGACATAACAGGCATAGCATGCAGAGGTGACATAGACATGTTAGGCATGGAGGGATTTGAAGGCATGGGAGCATTTTTAACAGATTTGCAATTATCAGATAGGTGATTAACACTTTTACAATGTACACAGCTTTTTCTAGGAGCATACCTATCAGGTGTGTAATTGTTATGTTTATTAATCCCTACCTTCCCATTTCTTTTAGATTTTCTTTTAGTTTCCTTCTTATCCTCAACCAACTTAAGCCTATCTTTCAACTGATCTAAAGTCATGTGACCTATATTCACCTTACTGACATCTCTGGATGTGCTAGCTCCTTCTCTGACAAAGTTCTTGAGAGTTGAATCATTCTTTTTATTTTTAAAAGAACTTGCCTATTTTAATTGATGAGCCTTCAACGGATGCTCCTTTTCTTCCTTCAACGGATAACTTTCATCATCCGTTGATTCCACATCCGTTGACAATCCATCAATTAATTCTAACTTCTTTTTGTTTTTCGTCCAGGCATCCTCACAGAATGATTCAATTCCCTGAACCTTGGCAATTTGAACACCAACATCCCTAGATGTTTTCCAGGCCTTGATTACCTCTTGCTCACTTTCTAACTGTTTAGAAAGAATTTCTACTTTCTTAACAGCTTCTTCTAGTTCACTCTCGACAGTCAAGCATTTAAGTTTAATCTTTTCAAGCTCAATTACCTGACTCTCTAACACAGCATTCCTATCACTTAAAAACACATTATTTTCTTTGATCCTAGTGTTTTCTTTAGCTAGTGATTTAAAAGAAACACGCAAATGATATAATTCATTGGACATATCATTTATGGCTTCATTGCATTCATGTTTAGAAAGCTGAGAGAGATCGGTAGTAATTACCTGGTTGCTTGATGAACTAGTTTCATTTCATCAGAATTAGCCATCAGGGCTAGGTTGACATATTCCACATTATCATCTTCATTTACCCCATCTGCTGCCCAATCATCTTGAGTGAGAAAAGCTCTTTCCTTTTGTTTGAGCAAATCAAAATACTTCCTTTTGTAATCAACTTGCTCAAATTTTTTTTTCTCAGAATTTGGCTTCCTACACTCACTTGAAAAGTGTCCACTAATGCCACAGTTGTAACATTTGAACTTTGATTTGTCCACCATGTTTTTGTTTGGCTTAGTGAACTTTGTGTTTTTCCTGAACTTCATCTTTACAAACCTCCTGGACAGAAAGGCCAGATGTTCATCAATATCATCAGATTCATCCTGACTGGAATTGTCTTCATCCTCAGCAACTTGCTCTTTACCCTTGCTTGATTCTGATTTACTTGTGCCAATTTTGAGACTTGGCATTGTCTTTTCCTCATTTCTGGCTTCAACTTTTTCACTGTCAGCTACAAGTGCAACTGATCCTCCTTTTCTCTTTCCCTTTTCCAACAGCTCATCTTGCTCCATCTCAAGTTCATAAGTCTTCAAAATTCCATATAATCTTTCAAGTGTGAAGTCCTTATAATCTTGAGAATTTCTTAGAGAAACAGTCATAGGCTTCCATTCCTTTGGTAGAGACCTTAGAAATTTTAGATTGGAGTCCTTGACTTGGTACATTCTCCCATACAGCTTTAATCCATTCAATAGTTTCTGAAATCTGTTGAATGTATCATTCAATGATTCTCCTTCTTTAAAATGGAAATATTCATATTGTTGAATGAGAAGCTGCATTTTGTTTTCTCTAACTTGCTCCGTGCCTTCACAGATAAGCTGCACAGTATCCCAAATTTCCTTAGCAGTTTGGCTATTGATGACATTGTCAAACATATCTTGATCCAGGCCATTAAACAAAATGTTCATGGCTTTCTTGTCCTTGTGGACCTCTTCAATATCTTCAACAGTCCATTCTGCCTTTGGCTTGGGAATAGACTGTCCAACAGCAACTGTAGCAGTAGCAGGTGTGGCCACCTTGTGTGGGATATGAGGACCATTCTCAATGCAGTTGATGTAGCTTTCATCTTGAGAAAGAAGATGTAAATGCATCTTCACCTTCCAGTGATGATAGTTATCTCTTTCCAGGATTGGAATCTTTATACCAATATCCTTCTTACTCATGATGTTAGCAAAATAGATCTTTAAACTCTCTGTATGTTAAGAGCTTGCTCTGATACCAATTGTTATTCCTAGTGGACTAACAATGAGATTTACAGAAGGGGGGTTGAATGTAAATCTCAAAACTTTTTCAAGTTTTGAGCAGTTTGTAAGACTAAGTGTTTGAGTGATCAAATGTGTGTGAATTGCTTGGAGCTGATGCAGACAGATATATATTCAAACACAAATGTAATGAACACAAGGAACTTAAAAACTTTTCTGGTGGATTTGTTGTTCCACCAGAGATGTGTTATTTCAGAAAATCTGTGATTCAAAATTAAATCACAGCTGCTTCCTAGTACAAACTAGATGATTTTCTCTCTTGATATTTCTAAACAGCTCAGGGAAAATTTATATCTAATTACTAGCTACTACTTGGTTTATATATCACCAAGTTTACAAGTGAAGACAAAGATAAAGTACAATAAGACAATAGTTCTCCACTTGTTTCTGTTCCATTTTTATCCAGTGTAATATGGAATTATCTGTTGACTTTCCATTTTGAACCAGACTAAAAACGGCTGCTTTTTCTGCTGTTCCTGAAATAGGCTACCACATCTCTGTCAATCCATGTGCCTCTGTCAGCTTTGTTAACTGTCACTATCAACTGCTATGAGACTGAGCATCCGTTGAAGCTTTCATCCGTTGATGGCTTTATTCGTTGATGCTCTAGCAGTGCATCCGTTGAAGCTTTCATCCGTTGATGGCTTTATCCGTTGATGCTCTAGCAGTGCATCCGTTGAAGCTTTAGAGACATCCGTTGAAGCTTAGTTTCTTATCCGTTGAAGGTCTTCAATATCAGTTGATACTTCTTCACTTATACAAAATTACAAGGCATGAAATATTTACAATTAGCCCTCCTACTTGTACATCCATTAGTAGTCAACATGACTGATTATCTCCTAACAACATCTAAGAATTACAGCTTGAAACCAGAGAGTGAGATGTGCTACAATACCAAACTTATTGCTAAGTAAGGCTACTCCTTCAACGGATAGCCAAGATGGTCTTATCCGTTGAGGCTACAAACACTAGATTTCTACTTAAGTGTTTTGCTGAACTTATCATCAAACTAATACACATATTCCTAACAAGTTTGACTTTATTTAAAATAAAGATGAACCATGTTTTTGCAAGAAGGTTAGTGGGAGCCATGTGATATTCCTAGTATTATATGTAGATGACATATAACAAATAAGGAATATCATACCTTCTCTACAGGCGGTTAAGACTTGGTTGAGAAATAGTTTCTCGGTGAAAGACTTAGGCGATGCTACCTATATATCAGGGATCAAGATCTATAGAGATAGATTGAAAAGATTAATCGACCTAGTCGGAGTACATACATTGATAAAATATTGCATCATTTTAGGATGCAGAAGATAAAGAAAGGATATAATTTCGATGTCTCATGGTATAGTGATCTAAAAAGATAATTGCCCCTAAATCATTAGATGATAAGGGCTGTTTGAGAAAGCTCCATATGCTTAGCAATTGGATCTATAAAGTGTACAATGATATGTATTTATCCTGATGTTTCTTATGCTTTAAGCATGACGAGCAGATACCAATCTGATCCAGGTGAGGGTCACTGGATAATTTTCAAGAATATTCTTAAGTATTTAAAGAGGACTAAAGATTTATTTTTGGTGTATGGAGAAGATAGGGAACTGGTTGTAAATGGTTACATTGATACTAGTTTCTTAACCTAATTTCTGGATAGACAAGGATGATTATGTGTCTATGTCTGGTTTGTGTTTTATCTAAATATAAGTTATGTTAGCTGGAACGGTTCACAACAAGAACATTGATGATTCTATAATGGAAGCTGAATATATTGATACTTTTGAAACAGCCAAGGAGACTGTTTAGGCATGTCCTTAGGCGATATCACCTTATTAATGAGATTAATGATCAAGGAGATATAAATGTAAAGTGCATAGTAATGATAGTATTGCAGACCCACTAACTAAGGCTTTGTCGCATCAGAAGCACGATGGTCATACTAGTTCCATGAGTATTAGATACATGGGTGATTGGCTCTAGTGCAAGTGGGAGATTGTTAGTGTTTGTGTCTTAGAGACAACACTATGATGTTTTAGTTTAAGATATTATAATTATTAGTGTTTATGTTCTATCAATTATTCTATTTATAATTTATTAATTCTTAATTTACTGCGATATAAATGTTAGATTAATAAATGTCCTTGGAATATGATATGTAATTTTATATCTCTAAGTACGTGACTTAGAAATGAGATTGTGAGATTAGTATCAATATTCCTAAAGGTCCCTAGTCGAGTATTATTAAGGGACAATAATAATGCATTAAGACTAGTATGTTTTTTGACTGATGATCAAATCTCATTGATCGTAGGTATGATGATACTAAAGTCAAAACACGGGCAGATATATATGTACATGGTGTTGGACAGACCCAATGTGAGATTCTACATGTCTATTGTGTCATAAGTAATTCTCACAGTGATAATGATGTAATGGTCCTTAGACCTGAAGTCATTATATTTCTATAGGAGAATTAATATACGTTGATTCCATTAAAAGTTGTCCTTGACCGGGTAATAATAAAAGTGGACATTGGGTATATTATGAATCGTATGAGAAATATGAATGATCTAGATGGGATTTAACCCTCCTATTTTAGGAGTGATATTATCGGCCTCTTGTGTGAGCTAGACTATAAAATGTGTGGTCACGCTCAAATGTTGATTTGATATTATAGTCTAATCATTGATCATGGAAACTTGGATTAAACTATGATGAGGATGACACATTACATGCCTCTAGTTTAATCTATAATATTTCGTTAAAGGGATTATATTATATTGTACATTATTCACGAAAGGTTAAATCGATCAATGATTGAATTATTATTACTTGGGTAACAATGATGTATTACTAGATGTCGTTCATTGTTTACGATTTTAAATTAGATTTAAAATTCGTTGCCAACGTAATAATAACCTATAGGGTCACACACAAAGAATGCTTGAAGGATTATTTAATTTAAATTGGATTTAAATTATATTAAAGTAATTCGAATTATTTATAATATCATACTTAATTAATTAGATAAATATTGATATTCAAATTTACTAATATTAATTATAAAATTCATTTGTTAAATAATTAAGTGTGACTTAATTATTATACAAATAGGAATTTTGAATTAATAATAACTCCTAATAGTTAAGAGTTATAATTCTTATTATACTCTCTATATAATATCTCTTGTGTGGCTGATTTTGGATTGTAGACATTTACTAAAACCCTAGCCACCAAGGGAGAAGATGGAGAGAGCAAGAAGGAACGAGTTTGTGCTAGTACACATTCAATCCTTGAGTTCAAGCATTCATGTGGATACTGATAGAGCGTAGATCGCGAGAGCGGGATGCGTGGTGATTGAACAAGCTTTGGATCTCCATTAGTCAACCAATTTATAAAGCTTCTTAAGGTAAACAATCTGATTTACGAATTAAATATCTATTTTTTGCATGGATCCTGCGGTGGGTTTCGAAAATTCAGATTTTTCACGTTTTTAATTACTGTTTCTGTTGCGTTTATGTGCTTGAAACCCTTCAAGAAAGAGGAGTCAAAGACAACATCACATCAAAGTAAAGATATACCTTAGTGATGATTGATGGCTACTCTTAACACAAAATTGTTGTTTGTGGATTCTCAAGACAAAACATCACAGATGGTGATTGATCGTATCAGAAGATCAAGCTGGAAGCAACTGTAAAAGAAATGATCTTGTAATCAGATAATGTGACTGAATTTAAGAAGCAGTTCTGATTAATATCTGTAACATCAAGAATATTTTGAGACATATTCAGCACTAGGAGCTCCGTATCATAATGGAGTGGTACAAAGGAAGAACCGGAACTTGATTAAAGCAACAAGGACAATATCAAGCCAATTAAGACTATCTAAATACCAAAGGGCGGGAGCAGTCAATACAGTTTGCCACAAGTAAGATCAGGCCTTGATTAGGATGTATACATGAAGACCACTAATGAGTTAATGGCCAATGGTAGCAAACACTGGATAACCTGAAAGTGTTTGGAGAGAATATTCTACAGAAGCAAACAATTAAATATTTTCAGTTGTTTGAAGACCTTGGCATTCGCAGGTAAGACTAGTTAGGATATTTTTCATGGCTACTCAGTGGAGTCTACAATCTAGAAGGCATTTGTGGTTGATCAACAGAAGATGATTGAAAGTCTGAGTGCACAGTTCAACAACTCCATGCTCCAAGCTATTAAAGGAGAAATTAATGGTATTAATGATTCATATCCAAGCAGTGGAATGGCATTGTATAACACAACTCATTATTTTAATGAAGCCCGTCAGCAAGGGTAAGAATTTTCAGGAAATCCCAGCAACAACTTAAGGGGAGCAATAGAAAGATCAACTAATCAGACTCAACACCACATTGTAAATCAAGAGGACACTGCAAGAACATATCTGCTGAGACAAAGGGTTTGGCGTCAATATTATTCCCATAGTCTAGTTCTTAAGTGATCCAGATGGTGGAGTAATGATTAGCAGGGCAACTGAGCATGAATGATTATTTCTTTAGTTTTCTATCTAAAGAAGAAACTGAGAAAGTTATAGAAACTCTGATAGATCCGGATTGATTGGGAGATTGAAAAGCAAGATGAACTCAATCAATCAGCAAGAATATTGAAGGGACGCTGGTATCCAAAACAAATAACAAATTTTGTAATTGGTATAAGGATAACCAGAAGTCAAAAATGGATGACAATGGCATTGTTATAGGGGACAAGGCCAAACCGGATGCTAGGTTATTATCAGGAAGCAGTATCTAACAAAAAGCACCAGTGATGAGACTTGAGGATATTATGACATATCAGGCACCTGTTGCACATTCTATATGGAATTGGACTCTGGTAAATGTGAACAAGTGTACTCCTGGTTGGTGAGTTAAAGGAAGTAGTCAATGCACAACAGTTCATGGACTTTGCAGTTGCAGATCTGTTGGACTATGTATATCTCTTCTTTACAAGCTCACTTCTAGATGGTATGAAATGGTATACTACTCAAGAAATCGTCAAGGACATGGTATGGCACTCTAAATGAAGTTACAGTTAAATATGAATTAGTAGAGTCGTCATATTAATATCTCTCTTGTCACTAGGAACAAACATAATGTTATATATATGCAGTGATATAATGATAATGTTATATGTTGGTCTACTAACAAAGACTTGTGCAAGATTATTTGCTAAGTAATTGCAAAGTAGGTATGGAGGAACATGTTGGAAAGGTTGTAATTCTTCTTGGAATTACTTCAAGCAAGCCATTAGAATAATTCTTTTAGGAGCTCAAGCAAGCCAAAAGAACAATTCTTTTAGCAGCACAAGTAAACTAAAAGAATGATGGCAATACAAGTAAGTTAAGGATCTTTTGAAGATGCAAAATTTGGAAGATTCTGAACATGCCAAGACTACTTACCAACAGAAACCACTAAAGTTTGATCAATGCAACTCAGGTATAATGATAAGCTATAGAGGCATGACAAGCTCACTCTTTTACTCAAATGCTAATAGACAACATGTAATGTTCTCAAGATGCCAATGTGCAAGGTTCCAAGTGGATCCTAGATAATTCAATCTTATAGCTATTAACAAGATTATTAGATATCTTAAGGGACTACCAACTCTTGGAGTAAAGTACCCTGAAGATATTGTGCTTAACATGTTTGGCTATATAGATATAGATTACGCAGGTGTAAGAAAGACAGGAGAAGCATTTCTGAAGCTGTCAACTTAAGTGACAGGAGAAGCATCTCGGGAAGCTGTCAACTTCGTGGAAGAAGATTGATTTCTTGTTATGATAAGAAATAACCTCAAATCCAACAACTCTGTGGAACACTCTATGACAAGGCACCTTCACACCAGGTATCATTTATTTCGAGAGCATGTCTTTTAGAAAAAGAGTCACTTACAGAAATACTTATTAAATCACTTGTTAAAGTTAATCTTTCAAGACTGATTTGTAAGTGTGTGAGATTATTCATTGCACATTAGTTGAAAATCCCATCTATAAGGAATTCTTAATATAAGTTCACAAGTATCAAATTTTCAATATTTAAAAGAATTGTGAATTTATCAGAAATCCAGTACCTCGTACTTAGTACTACTATCTTGATTATCATGATTACAATATCATATATATTTGTGGTAGTTAAGTTAATTGATTTAAATTATGATTATAAACAATTTCATTCTTTATCAATCTCATAATTTAAATTATATTAAAATAATATGAAGCATAGTTATTTGTATCATGTACGAATAATTGTGGTACTTTTAGTATTAGTGATATTATTTAGAATTTTTGTTCTAAGTAATCAATGCTTATTTCTAAAATCTCTAATATTGAAAGTTGAAGTATTTTCTAAGTTATGTGTATAAAACTCTCAATATTTTATATATATGCTTAGAAAGTATTTCTAAAAATTACCAAATATTCAGAAAATGATTGCCATGTGTAGAGATGTTCGCGAACCGAGCCGTTCGCGAACAAGCTCAAGCTCGGCTCGTTAAGGGGTCGGTTCGGCTCGGTTCGTTAAGGGCCCGAACTCGAGCTCGAACACAAAAATGTGTTCGTTAGGAAAACGAGCTCGAGCCGAGGTTTTGGCATGTTCGGCTCGAGCTCGGCTCGAGTTCGGCTCGGCTCGGTTCGACTCCAAAAAAATTAAAAAATATATATTTTAATTTCTATATATTTGATTATTATGAATTTTATTCAGATTTTTTATAAATAATTTTAAATTGTTGAACCATATGAATTTTAGAATATATATTTTAGTAATTTGAAAAAAAATCAGATATAAAAACAAATTTTTTAATTTGATATTTTAATAATTAACAAGTAATTTGACTACTACTTGTAACTAGTATTTATTTCTTGATTGGTGTTGTGATTTTATTAAAATTATTTATAAATGATTCAACCGTACGGATGTCAAGATCTAAATATTTAAATGATATAATAAAAAAAAATTAAAAAATAAAAGTATTCGGTTTGCTATTTTAACAGTTAACCAAGTTTGACAAGTAATTCTATTTAGTTCCATATTGATGTTTCGATTTTTAAAAAAAATATATATGAATGATCCAACCGTGCAGATATCAAGATCTATATATTTTAGTGATAAGACAAAATTTTTACAAAAAAAATATATTTTGTTTGTTATTTTAACCATCAGCCAACGGTTTGAACAGTACTTGTAACTAGTGTTTAGTGTCATATTAATATTTCAATTTTTTAAAAATATTTATGAATGATCCAACCGTACGAATATTAAGATCTATATATTTTAGTGATATGGCAAAATTTTTAGAAAAAAATAAAAGTATGTGGTTTGTTATGTTAACAGTCAACCGGTATTTTGACTTGTACTTGTAAATAGTGTTTACTCTCATATTAATATTTCAATTTTTTAAATATTTATGAATGATCCAACCATACGGATGTTAAGATCTATATATTTTATTCATATTACAAAATTTTTAGAAAAAGATAAAAGTATTTTGTTTGTTATTTTAACAGTCAACCGGTGTTTTGACCTATACTTGTAACTAGTGTTTAGTCTCGTATTAATATTTCATTTTTTTTTAAAATATTTATGAATGATCCAACCATACGGATGCTAAGATATATATATATAGTTATATAATACAAGTTTTAGAAAAAATAAAATATTTTGTTTGTTATTTTGACAATCAACTAATGGTTTGAACAATACTTGTAACTAGTGTTTAGTCTCATATTAATGTTTCAATTTTAAAAAAATATTTATGAATAATCCAACCGTACAGATGTTAATATCTATATATTTTAGTGATATGACAAAATATTTTAAAAAAATTAATATATTTGGTTTGTTATTTTAACAGTCAACCGGTGTTTTGACCTATACTTGTAACTGGTGTTTAGTCTCGTATTAATGTTTCAATTTTTTTTAAAAATATTTATAAATGATCCAACCATACATATTTTAACATCTATATATTTTAGTGATATAATAAAAGTTTTAGAAAAAAATAAATTTATTTTGTTTGTTATTTTGACAATCAACCAATGGTTTGAACAGTACTTGTAACTAGTGTTTAGTCTTATATTAATATTTCAATTTTTTTAAAATACTTATGAATGATCCAACGATACGGATGTTAAGATCTATATATTTTAGTGATATGACAAAAATTTTAGAAAAAAATAAAAGTATTTGATTTGTTATTTTAATTGTCAACCGGTGTTTTGACTAGAATTTTTTTACCTCGGCTCGCCTCGGCTCGACTCGTTTTGATGGAGAAAGCTCGTGTTCGGCTCGGTTCGACTCTGCTCGATTATGTTCGATAAAGGCTCGTGTTCGGCTCGTTCGTTAACGAGCTCGAGCTCGAACACGGTTTTCTATTCGTTATGAAAGCTCGGCTCGACTCGGTTCGTCAGAAAAAAAATTAAAGCTCGGCTCGGTTCGATCAAAACTCGATTCGGCTCGGTTCATGAACAGCTCTAGCCATGTGTTTAACTCATATATCCTTTTGATTATTATTCAAGGATAATTATAAATATTTAAGTGCTAGTATCTAACTCATAGATATTTAGTATTTATTTATTTAATATTTATTTTGGGTAGTTTGGACTATGGAAATTGAAGCAATTCAATGATTTATTTGCTCCATAATTCAAACTAATTTAAAATAAATAAGCAGTATGATTGATTACAACTAAATCTGTCAACAATTGATATCTAGTATATTGATTGTAACTTATGTGTTATAAGTTAATTATGAAATTTTGGTTTTAGTGAATTTAGCAATGTTTACATCTCAAGAATTCACTGAGATCAGAATCATGATTGTAGCATGATTAGTTGTATGCTAATTTTTGACTTATATCAGTTAATGATATTTAGTTAAGAGTTCAAGTATGAACTAATTGTGAAGTATTAGTATTTATGGCATTACTTAGAACTCCTCTAAGTAATCGATGCTTATCCTCAGTCACTTATACTAATATAAAAAGTGTAAAAATCTTTCTTAGGTACAACTATGGTCAATGTGGATAATGTTTTATTAGAAGTAACCATATGTTGTCCACGTAGAATAATTTTTATACTTATTTACAAATACCTAAACACTTTGATAATAGATGCAATACTCAATGGATCAAAGTATATGGAACTTAGAATGTTTTTCTAAGATTGCAAACAAGACAATGCTCGTTAATATTTCTTTATTTATCGAACCAGTATTATTTGAGATATTACAGTTGTTAGGAGTTAACAATTGTATAATATATGAAAGTGAATGCTAATGTCTATTTGATAGATAATTGGTATTTAATTCATTGATATCTTATTTTAATATATTTGAATTATGATGTAAGACAATACCATGTCAAATCAGTTTCATGATTTAAATTATATTAAAGTAGGGTACAACATAATTACTAGTATTTAAAATACTTGACAAGTATCAGTCAATGATATATTGTTAATATTTTGTTGTAGATAATTGTGAAATTTTAAGTTCTAGTGAATTTACATGAGTTGCTATATCTGACAGATTCACTATAATTTAAAATTAGCAGTATAGTCATTTTTATTAAGATTATTTATCAACAAACAATGTTGTTGATTATAATTTTATAAAGACAAATTATGGAGCTTTTGACATGAATGAGAATTGCTTAGACTTTACCCTAAATGATCAATACTTTTACAAAAACTCATTCATATTGAAAGATAAAATTTTTCTTTCTCTTATTATTACTGCTAGGTCATGAGTCTGTGTATTTTTCATATTAAAAGACATGGGTATTTATCTCTTTATGCATAAAAACAGACTCGTGCACTCGAACAGTTTTAAGAGAAAAATCAAACTTCTTTTTACAGTGGTGGTTGCTTACTTCATTAAAATCTTTGTGAAATCACTATTGTACATCATTTCTCTCAAAAGATTAAATGCATAATTTTCATTCATTATAGATCTTAAGTGCATTTTATCTCTATATTATCACATGTTCAGTGATACAGGCTCAGCTTCCAATGGCCTTCTTTTACTTGATAGTCATGAGATTGAAAACCCACAACTTCTATCCCAGACTGTAAAGACAAACACAGAAACATAACCAACTAACACTTTCTTACCACTAAAATAAAGTATGAATGAGCGTGAGGGAGAAAGTGCCTTGGTGCACCACATAAGGAAGATTCTGAAGTCAACCTAGCAGCTCTGTCTCCTACAAAGATGAATAGTATTTAAACTGAGGCAACTGCTAGCCCCCATACATCTTCTCAAAAAGAGAACTTTATAGAGAATTGATTATAGAGAAATTATTGATGTTATGCACTGATAGAGTAAAGAATTCTTATAATATTATTATTGAACCTTGTGATAAACCTTGATAACAATCCCTTTATTCAATAACTTATACCATGTTGTCATATTTTTCTATCTTTGTGATCATTGACCACGAAATGAACCTTATATATTTCATACCTTGTTAACCTAGATTCTTTTGATACTAAACTTGTGCCTTGTTTATGCGTTGTTCTTTTGAACTATCCCGATAACAGTCTTGTTATACCCTGTTTAATGTTTGATCATTTCCTTAACTTACGATCCCTGGTTATTTCCAATTTGTTCATTTTCCTTGAATTCTTGAATTGAACCTAAGAATGACTTCGACTTGAATGAGTCCAAATAATTTCACATATCGATAATGTTAAAATGAATTTAGCCAAACTTCCTTGTATTCCAATATAAAGGTTTTCCAAAATGAATTTCTAAAGGATTGGATAGAGAAGTAAGAGGCTAGTGGGACTAGTCCAGTCACGTAAGAGACTAGCGGGCTAGTCCAATATAAGGTTGAAATAATGTCATAGGTACCTTAATGACCGGATGGAGGTCAGTACGGGCTGATCACACGTATTATATTTAAAAGATGGATATTCCAATCAAGAGTTCTTTATTACTAAAGAATAAAATATAAAAGTTTTATAAATGTTGCAACAAGCGTTATGCTTTCCTTTTGATTTTGATTTGAAGTTGAATAGTTTGAATCAAATCTTCTTTAAAGTCCCGAGAATCTTATTCGAGAGACCCGTCACTTTACTTTTATATTGATTTTCATAGCTTAGAGCGATTTATCTCTCAAAGTGTGAAACTCTCTGAGAACCCTATCGATTGATCTTGAGAAACATTGATTATACGAATTTGAATCTTAAAAGCTTCAAAACCTTCTTTTGAAACCCTTTTCCAGAAAGCTGATAGAATGCTGCCACCTAGTTATTGGGAATAGGCAGCCTCATATATTATTTTTATACTGATATTAGAACTGTTTATATAGTTACTTGCTGAGCTCCTTTGCTCATTTATTTGTGTTGATCTAACCATGACAGTTAAGCAAGAAGATGGCAAGACTTAGGTGCACCGCTCGCAAGAGCATTCCTGGTGGTTTCTATCGTGTCGTGGGATTCCAGATGCCGGATTAGGTAGATGTTGTGTGAGCAAGCGATAATAAGTTGGTGGGAAGTGTAATAGTTGAATCAGATACTTTTGAGTTATCTGTCGATTCCAAGTCGGAATCGAATAATTTGGTTTTATTTATATTAAGGGGTTTTAATAATATTATTTTTGTTGGTAGTTGTAATCTTGTGTCATATTTTATCTTGTTTAGATCCTGTTAACTTCGGGATTTATTATATTTCTGTTGTTATTATATTAGTTTATTGGTGTTGTGGGTCCTGATTCCTAACCCCGAGTTTGAGGGCGTCACACCAATAATAATTATTTATATTATTATATATAAAGTCATAAATAAATATATAATGTTTTACACAATTCGATCATTTGAATAAAAATTCTCATAAATAATTTTAATATTTTAGTACTTATAATAAAATTTTATTAAAATTATAAACAATATAAAATAAAAAAATATTAATGAAAGCTGGTATATATCAGTGTTCTAAAAATCGAAAATTGGACCTAATTGGTTGAACTATCGATTTAGGATTAAACGAAAATCAGGAATTAATCGGAGTAAAAATCGGATGTATTTTAATATTGAAATATTATTTAATAAATTATTATGATTATATTAGTTATTTATTAAAAAATATATATTTATTATGTTATAAATTATATATTATTCATATAAATAAATGTAGTCTTTGATATTAATTAATTATTATATATATCCTGATAAATAAAAACTCATAAGAATTAATCAGATTTTAAAAATCGAATTGGTCAGGCACCTTATAAATGATTAATCAAGGATTAATCGATAAAATTGAGGATTTTTAGAACACTGGTATATATAATAAAATCGCTTCTATATCTATATGTAATAGCTCAACATGACTATAATATTAGTGAGACATTTATTCTCGTGAAATGATAGATTTGTCCATGTATTTATTATCTTTTAAAAATATATTGTTAATAGGAATCGAACCTGAGTATTCTCATTCACCAATATATCTTTAAACCACTACACCAAATTATCACTTGTGCTTTTCACCATACATAAAATATGTGAATATCATATAATACCAAGACATTTTATTTAACTTTAAACATAAATACTAGATTTTTTGTAGAGTTAATTTTAATAATTTGAATTTAAATATAAGTTCAAACATAATATTAACAAATCATTACCTTAGTTATTATTAATTTCTATGTTTAAAAATATATTTTAAACCTTTTTTACATAAATTAAAATCTACAAATCCGTTTTTTTAATATACTGAAAATAGAATCACACACAAACCCACCCCCATACACACACACACATATATTTCGTCACAAAATGTGTGCTTGCCGGCAAAAGTTGTGAATCCACTTTATTTCGATATAGTCTCTAACCTATCAGATTAGATAAATGGCTCGCGATTGAAAATAAATAAATATTATTATTGAATTAGTATATGAAAAAAGGTTGAAATCATTCACGAAAAAAGTCTCACAACGAGTAAAATAATGCTATATTAATCCATATACTAGAAAATAATCTATGTCCTACCTATATTAATACGACCAACACTACACATTCTAAAATACATAAATCTCATTTAACATACCTATATTATAATCTACACGTCGCTACCATGAATATAACAACCTTATACCAATACTTTATTGAGATAACTGAAGTTGAACAGAAATATTGTCGATTCCAAATATAACAAGTTTTAATAACTTACATCCATAAATATTGGACCTACACAAATTACAATTAGTATTGACATATATTTAACTCAAAGATCACATATACTCAAAATATTTATATTTCATCCCTCAACGGTGTATACAATCATTGATTAAAAACGATTTAGAGTAATATTTTTCGTACAGTTGAAATAAATAAGAATGATATATTTTATTTTTTAACAAAACCCGCTTAAACCGAAATTCAAAAATCATATTTTCTGCATTACAAAATATTGCTGGTGCCTGAGTTATTATACTAGTTTTGTATTTTTTTAAGGGAAAATGCTGGTAGTTTTCTTAAAAATGTCAAAGAGCGTTGTGTTAAATACCGGTGTTGTAGGAGTAATATTTGTACTTGTAGATCTGGTTAAAAAATAAAAAAATCGGAAACCAATTGATTACTAATATTTACAAACCTGGTTCAAAACCTCTGCACAATTACTAACCCCAGCGATTCATCAAAGTCCACTTCCATGGATCTCAATCCTGTAAGTTCCTCTTATACATATCTGTCTATCCATCTACTATTTGTATGCAATTTCATTATCTTTTATGTTCTTCCGCTGTAATTTCATCTAATTTGACCTATTATTTAATCACATACATTAACAACTCATTCACTTTACCATGTTATTCACCCTTATCCTTATAACGATCTGATCTGCCCCAATCTCTTTACTGTTTGTTTAAGCCCTGTGTTTATTTCGTTAAGTGATTGATTAGCATTTAGCCCTCGCCATCATATTAAAGTTTGTTACACTTTTTCATTACATACCTAATATTTTCGGCTTGGGAAATATAAGCTTATAACCATACTTCGGCATTTGCATTATATTTACCTGTCTTAGATCTATGTTGGCTCGGTGTCTATTTATGCGGAATGCAATTGTTTAAGGTTTAAAGAGTCTAATGATTAAGGCTGCAATTGTTTAAGGTTTAAAGAGTCTAATGATTAAGGCTTCAAATTATCCGTGCAGATAATACAACAATACGGCCCAGTCTGTTGTAAACTACCTACATTTAATTACACTCTGTAACTTTTAATTAGTTCTCTCCTTGATGCCTTCTTTTATTATGTAATAGAATAGTGGTATGGATGTATTGTACGAAGTAACACACACACACATTTACATTCATCAATGGATATTGATATGCTGCATATGTAGATGATTACTGAGATATCAAGTAATTGGAAGTGATCTAGGACAAGGGTGGGAAAGAGGGACGAAGACCTATCTTCGCAGAGAATTGGTGAAAACACAATTAAATCATTGGATATATCATAACGATTCAATTTAGTTAATCTCTATCATATGATGAAGGTCACAAATGTTTAAATATACCTAAGAGAAGGAAACTACTCCTAATTTTATAACTAGATGTCTAATATCATAATCAATGAAAGTAAATTAGGTATCAGTATTATTATATTTTGACTAATTTATTTTGTATTGAATTCTTTTTATAAATTAAATGAATAATTAACAATAAATAACTTAATCCATGCTCCCCATCAAGAAGCTAAATCAAATTCAGTTCCTATATAATAAGGAATTTAAAAATATAAATGTTAAAAGAAATTTAATCATTTCTTAATTATTTTCCCGAGCTCTCTTCATTAACACATTGCTACAATATGCAGACTTCAGGGGAGAATTATGCACACCCGCAGATATGTTTCTTCCATGTGATCTTCAAGGTTCATAGTCTGATATTCATTCTTATATATTCTTGTCTTATGGGTAGCAATTTTTGCTCTCTGACTAGGAATCTTTTTATTTGACAGGCTTCAGCTTTGGCATTTTACATACTGTCAGCTCTATTTTTTGATAGTTTTGTCATAATCTTTGTGGTAACTGTCCTTCTGTCTGCACTTGACTTTTGGGTGGTCAAGAATGTCAGTGGACGGATTTTGGTTGGTTTAAGGTGGTGGAATGAAATAAATGACGAAGGTGAGAGCATCTGGAAATTTGAATGCCTGGACCAGGAGGTTGGTGATGTCTTTCGTCTATAACATTTTTGACTGTGTTATTGAGGGACCATTTGACCTAGTTTTTTTCAGGCTTACAAGTCAAATTTTGTACAGGAGTGCCTTTTAGCTATTTTTTCTGTTGAACAAGTCACAGACCTTCAATCTTGCTTCTTTTTCCCGTTCCCCTATAATTTTGGCGACCTGAAAATTGAGTCTTCGCTGAGGTTTTGTGTTAATTTACTTACTGGTTCTCACATATTTTGCCTTTGCTATTGCTTTAGTCATTGTCTCGAATGAACAAGAAGGATTCATGGCTGTTCTGGTGGACTATTTACCTTACTGTAAGTTACTAGTTCAATAAAGCATCCTACTGGGTTGATGTTGTGTTCTCAAGCAGATAAAAGCATACAGATTTAGAAAATATGGAACCAACATTATTAGTACAATTATCATGAAACACTATTTTTTACATACCGGAAAAAGGATATTATCTAGTTTGCTAATTAAGCTTCTTAAAATTTCCTGGTCTACTATTCGCTGTAAGCTGATAAAGGTCTTTGTCTTTCACAATTTTTGATTCTGGAATTTATCTTTCTGTTTACTTGCACGACTTCACTCACCAATTTCAACTTATTTCTTTTTTGATTGCAGGCAGCCTTGTGGCTTATCCTTGGAATATTCTCTCTCATTAGGTTTCAAGCTGATTATGTGCTTGTCGTAGGAGTCTGTTTGACACTCAGTGTTGCAAATATTGTTGGCTTTACTAAGTGTCGTAAAGGTGCGCATACTACCTGCATTTCTGTTCTTTTCTTTAAATATTTAGGTTCATAATATGAGTATAAATTATGGTGTATTATAAGCGGTCATTTTCCTTCCTCTTCTGGCCCACCACTTCCTGCTTGACTCTTTTTGGGATTAACTAAGAGAAAGAGTCATATATATAGGAACTTCTTCGGATT
This sequence comes from Apium graveolens, assembly GCF_009905375.1. Taxonomy (NCBI): domain Eukaryota; kingdom Viridiplantae; phylum Streptophyta; class Magnoliopsida; order Apiales; family Apiaceae; genus Apium; species Apium graveolens. The sequence goes on from NC_133652.1 coordinate 149,762,346, forward strand.
GACATTGACCTACAAAAGCAAAATCAGTTGGTATTAACTTTGGTTTATTTAGTTACCGGAAAATTTAAACAAATTATCACGAGACTAGTGCTAGATTTGATATTCAAAAGCCTATGAGCCTTATGCTAAGCCGATGTACTGTATAGACACAATATTTGGCTTTCGCTATATTTCTCATGTTTCCAAATATGTGATTGAACTCGCTACTTATTCTAACATAAGTTTAATTAAATCTATCTCTTATGGAAGATGGAGTTGGGCATCTTGATGACAAGTTTTGCGTACCTTTTACTAAAAGATACCACCAAGAAAGATATGTATGGGACAAAAACTGTATGCAACATTATCCAATTTACGGAATTCCCAAATCAACACAAGTTAGCTTTTTAACAATCTGAATTGATTAGGATTCGACAAGTCAGACAAAGAAATTCTAGATCGATCAATCCCCAAACTTCAGCAGACCCCTAAGACTGTTTGTTAACATGAACTATGCCCCCCTAGAATGAATTTGCTGGAATTGCAATCCGGAGATTTTATTTTTTTTACTTATGATGTTAGTATCTAGGGCTATACTATCTGCTGATGAGGCCAACTCTTTATAGTTTTGAGAGGAATTACATTACTATGACAACTTGAGTATTTCTAAATAGTGATTGTTTATTAATCATTGAAAGCTGCGGCATCATGAACATGTTATCACGAAGGCGACTAGTCGACGTCGACGACTAGTCGTCAAGGTAGTCGGGCGCCGAGAGTCTCGAAGCCCGACTTGTTGACGACTAGTTGTTGTAAAGGTAACTGGGTCGACGCCCGATTTGGGGCGATTGTAGTGTGCCATGACTCGATACCCATGACAACACATAAGAAAGATATGAAAATGATATTAAGATGGATAATTTTAATTTGCTTGATATTCATCATACTTATATCTTTATTTGCTTTCACGTGTTTGATATTTGGAGTATGAATGTTATAATGCAATAACTATGCTTATTTGAGCTACTATTCTATTACCTTTGATTTAAATTATGGAATTGATATGTTTAGTTATATTTTATATCAAATCTAAGTATGTATATGTACAATGAACACTTTGCCGACTTTTTACAATTAGTCGAGCGACTTGTCGACTAGTCTTCTCGAAGGTACTCAGGCATCGAGGCTCGACTCGGCACCGTGATAACCATGATTCACGAAGATTAGGGGCTGTTTGGGTCCTTTGGGATATGTTAAAATAAGTAACTTGTGGCTTAAAGTGGATAAATGTCTATAAGTAAATAAAATTACTTAGGTTTTTGGATAAATTTACAAGTTAATAAAGTGTTACATGATTGTAATTTATAAGTTAATTTTTTTATACAATGAATGTAATAAAACAAGGATTTTGAATTGAAAAGACAAAATCTAAAATTTTAGATACATTAAAACAGGAAAATGTCTGATTTGGCTAAAATAATCATTTTAGAATCTCTTGTTTATTAGTTTTATAAAATGAAATACAAAATAAAAATAACGAAAAGACATTAACAAAATGTACCTATAAATGAAAATGAATGAACTAGAATGTGAAGGTGAAGAAAAATAGAGACAGCAGGACTGTGGATCGCACAACAAGTTTGGTGAAATAGGTAATTTAACAAAAATAAATAAATAAATTAAAGTTTGGTGAAATAAGTAGGGTTCATTTTTAGAAAGTACGTGGATATGTACATTTAACTTATGAAGGATTAAGTTGTAATAAGCTCGTTCAGCTTATTTGTCCAAACACCAGCGATTAGAGTAAGTGGAGTGGGCTTCAAACCTATAAATGCTCTTGCCTAACACCCACTAATATGTACAATGACATTAAAAGACCAAACTTATTGTGGCATTATAAATAAATTAAAGCTGTATTTATCCGAAGCACTTTTTAATCCCTTTCATCTTTTATTGCTGGAACTGAATTACATGTCCCAGTTTAAAGATGTTTTGTTTTTTTGCAGTAGTTGGAGTTTTGTTATTAAAAGCTTAAATCATTTTGATGATTTGGTGATAATTGTAGATACTTTTTAGCTCAAATTGTTTTATTTTCTTATCCATAAGAAATGTTGTAGAGAGCTTTTTAGGTTGCTTTCATACTTGGTGTAGTGCCTTCTATTACAACATATGAAGAGATTGTGATGCTATGAAACAACTGATAATTGGAGATAAAGTTTGCACACTAGTAACTTAGTTTTAGATTTTTACATCGAGTGCATAAGCCTTATTAAGGTCTTAAGTATGTTCTTGTTGTTTTTCAGATGCTAAGAAGCAGATTCAGGCATTTGCCTCTCAGACCATCGCGTCTCGATTCTCATCTACATTACAGTCTGCATTCACTGTTGTCTAAGAAACACAGGAAGATGGGATCAGGATCATGCATAGTAACAGGTAAACTTATGTGCCTAAGAAATATGGTGGACGACACTTGAGTTTGCTCTTTCAACTCTCGTTTGGACATAATTACTTTCTGAAGAAATTACTCAAGTATATAGTTATTGCTCGGAAATGGCACATTTTGGATGCATGAACGTACATTTTTATATGTGACTTTGTAAATGCTGAATACACCTAGGATCTTCTACCCCTATTATTCACAACGTTTTATTTTATTGTCAGTCTCCTTTTGCAGTGTAATGTGTTTCTCTCGTATTTTGTTTTTCAGCAGTGAAGAAATATGTTCATTTAAAGTCTGGATTTTATGTCTCCAACCCAGGTAGCACTCAAGGACTTGGCCCAAAAAAAGTACCCTGACAAAAATTGGTGGCGCGTTAACATACATGGGTGTTTAATGAGTAAACTTTTTTGGATTTTCTCATCAGTGAGGACTGAACCCTGGACTAAGTTCATGAATGAGAAGTCATTTATATTCTTAACAAAAACTCTGTGCGTGCTAGGAATGAGTACCAGTATGTATGGGGAACGAGAAAGTAGATGCAACATATATTATGCACTTGTATAATTACAGTAGTATACAGTATTTTCTCCGTGTTTTGTTTTGAGTTTCCAGATATGAAAAACGAAAACAATATCCAATAAAGCCCTGGCGAAAGTCATTATAAAGAGCTGAGTTTCTAAAATTAATTTTTTTAAATAAATTAGATGTATGTTAAGGTAACCTATAACTTGAAAATAAAAAACCAAAATTAAATGTTTTGTCCTGCTAGCTAAGGTGAATAAATTGCTCATATGATGCATGTATTAATCGGCGTTGTTAAAATTATAAAACAAATGAATGAAAAGAGGGTACTGTATGTATATTAAGTTTTCATGCTTAATTTAAATGATTGAGCATGACAATTATAAAGAAGCAATGAATGAAAAGAAAGAGGGTAGTGTATATTAGAGAATTTGGTGCAAAATAAAATTTCATAAGACTTGGAATGGAGAGGACATCTTTTGTAAAATGTTCCTATATTAAGCTACTTATCTCCCATATTTACACATTTTCTTCTTCTGGCCGCTTATGTTGTTGAACCATTCTCTGTTTAGCCATCAATTATATAGACAATCTCTCTGCTACCCTTTTTCTTTCTCTCATCTTTCTTTCTACATACACATTAGGCATGCATGCACAAACATTTTTCTTAACTTGAAATTTGAAGTTCAGTTTTTCTTTTGATCATTTTGTTATGAACACAGTTAAATATTTGGCCATGAAACCTTGTTGTCGCCTACTAAAACCTCGTTTTTTTGGATTCTCATCTCCGAAACGGCAATGTTCTTTTTCCAAGAATTCCACAAATAGTAATCAGAATCGTACATATTTGAGTCAGCCTTCTGGAAATTTGGGGGCTCAATGTGTTGTGGATCATACCCATAAGCCTTTTCGTAGGCAATATACAAGTTGGGGAAATTCTAGAATCTTTCTTGAAAAAATTAATGGTGGAATTGTGAGAAATGATAATTGTTTTGCTGTCAAGGCTTTGCCACATATTAGGAATAAATCAAGTAGAACCGAGGCCGGTAATGAGAAGAACCCTGAGAATGTCTATGGTCGAGGTGGAATAGACGTAAAGCCTTTGATAGAAAAGATTGACAAGGAGGAGAATGAATATAAAGAAAATAAGGACTGTAAGGCTGTTGGAGAGGTTGATAATGTAAATATTGAGAGTTCGGTTAGTTCTAGTGAGGATGAGGCAGTTAGTACTCGTGGTGTGGGGAAAGAGGCCGAGAAAGAGGCTTGGAAGGTGTTGGCAAATGCTATTGTAACTTACTGTGGTAGCCCTGTGGGAACAATGGCTGCTAATGATCCTACTGATACTCAACCATTGAATTATGATCAGGTCTTTATACGTGATTTCATTCCATCTGCACTTGCTTTTTTGCTCAAGGGGGATAAAGAGATTGTCAAGAATTTTCTCCTACATAACTTGCAACTGCAGGTAATTAATTGTCTCATTTGGTGTAAACAACCATGTCCATATGTTTTGGCCTTGACTGGTACATCCTATATGTAACATGTAATCAGGATCATAAGTGTTGCTTTTAATAAGATTATTACTGTATTTATGCTGATTGCTTTTAATTTAAATTGTTTTCCATCGTGGAATGACAGAGTTGGGAGAAAACCGTAGACTGCTTCTGTCCAGGGCAGGGGTTGATGCCTGCTAGTTTTAAAGTCATAACAACGCCTCATGAAGACGGCAAGGAGGAAGAAAGATTAGATGCAGATTTTGGGGAGTCAGCGATTGGCCGTGTTGCACCTGTTGATTCAGGTAATCAGTAATGAGTTTAACTCACTTTCTTAATTGGAGAAAAATAGGCAAAGATAAAAAGAAGATAAAAGTGAATAAGATGTATTTTCTACCACTGGCTTCCTAGCATAGATTTAAACTAGGTTATTGTTCTGTAGTTGTATGATACATGTGTTGGGCAGATCCAGTCTATAAGAAAACAATAATCAAGGGGAGTCTAGTTGATGCCTGTCATTTGAATTGTTGTCTGCAAATAAACTTGTTTATAGGTTTGTGGTGGATTATCTTACTCAGAGCTTACGGGAAGATAACCGGTGACCTATCTTTACAAGAAAGAGTGGATGTTCAGACAGGCATAAAGCTGATTATGAACTTGTGCCTGTCTGATGGATTTGATATGTTTCCTACTTTGTTAGTAACTGATGGTTCCTGCATGATAGATCGGCGGATGGGTATTCATGGTCACCCCTTAGAGATTCAAGTGAGTTACTGTTGTCTTATATTAAAGTTATCGATGTCAGACATTGTTTCAGATTTTTGTTTTTTCTAATGAAATCATTAGCTCTATGGAAGATTAGCACGGTACGTTTGAATTGGAGGTAGTCATGTTGCTCATGAAGATATCCTATATCCAAGATTGGCATTTTTCATGCATGATTGTGTACAATAAGAATCTTGCATCGTCGAGGTTTGTCCTAAAGTTGGGACACATTCTTATACCACTTTGTTATCTTAAGCTTGCCAAATTCGATTTTGCAGTCTTTGTTCCACTCAGCTCTAAGGTGCTCACGCGAAATACTATCCGGAGATGAAGGATCCAAGAATTTGGTATCAGTCATCAGTAATAGACTCAGTGCATTATCATTTCACATCAGAGAATACTATTATGTAGATATAGAGAAGATCAATGAGATATATCGATATAAGACTGAAGAATACTCGACAGATGCCAAAAACAAGTTCAATATCTACCCTGAACAAATTCCTAAATGGTTAGCGGACTGGATCCCCGAGGAAGGCGGATACTTAATTGGCAATCTGCAGCCAGCTCACATGGATTTTAGGTTCTTCACATTGGGTAATCTCTGGTCTATTATATCGTCTCTTAGTACCCCAAAACAAAATCAATGTATTTTAAAGTTAATAGAGTCAAAATGGGATGATTTTGTCGGGAGTATGCCTCTGAAAATATGTTTCCCTGCTCTGGAATACGACGATTGGCGTATAATCACTGGTAGTGATCCGAAGAACACGTAAGTTTCTTCTAAAAAGGCTACCAGCTTCTTTTCATATAGTACATCTTGAAAGTGTACCACTGAAGACATATTTATATAACTCTGCAGACCTTGGTCATATCACAATGGCGGATCTTGGCCAACGCTACTATGGCAGGTGATTAACGAATTACTCATTTCTTTTTGTTGCTAAAGTAATGCAGGCACTTTCAAAATAAATCAAGATATACATTAATTTCAAAAGATAGATGATGAGTAACCGTAACTTAGCAAGGAGGTAATGGACGAATGGTCATCGTTATATTTGATATATTATTTGCAGTTCACACTGGCATGCATTAAGATGGGAAGAACAGACCTAGCATGGAAAGCAGTTAATTTGGCTGAGAAAAGGCTTCCAGCAGAGCACTGGCCAGAGTATTATGACACGAGAAATGGCAAGTTCATCGGAAAGCAATCGAGACTGTATCAAACATGGACAGTCTCGGCCTATCTAACATCAAAATTGCTGTTGGAGAATCCAGAAAAGGCTTCACTATTATTCTGGGAAGAAGACTATGATCTTCTTGAAATATGTGTTTGTGCACTTAGCAAATCTGGCAGGAATAAATGTTCCCGAGATGCTGCCAAGTCACACATTCTTGTGTAATCACAATTGTTCCATTCTTTCTATGATGAACTTCATCATATTGTACATAATTACAGATATTTGTAAATATATAGTCCTATAGTAGTTGTAAGATATAAATCATTTATGACAATTCCATGTAGCAATATAGTTTTGTACATGTCATTCTTGTCTCTGTCACAATTTATATACAAAGTTCCACTGTTTTCTTGTATGCATTTTAAGTTATTCTTGTAACTACAATACTCAAATTGCAGGTCATGAGAGATTGTACATATTAGAGATATGGAATATCTTGATTGCCTTAATTGCTGTAAAAGTTCAATTTTGTTTAATCTTGTTGTTTAAGTAGTTTAGCTGTATATAAACAATCTTTGTATTCATATCATAGTCAGAGTACACAATTACATTATTCTCTCAAATTTAATATGATATCATGCCTCCATTAACAGAAACACTATCCAGTACATTACACAGACAACTACTTAAACAAATTTTGACGTGTTAATTATTTTAGCTGAATTATTTTAAATATTTAATATTTCGTGCGGAAAATGAGAGAAACTTTGTTATATCATGAGAAAGTGTACATTATTTAACTGTGATTAATTAAGTGTAAACTTTTGACGTGTTAATAATTTTAACTGAATTATTTTAAATATTTAATATTCCGTACGGAAAATGAGAGAGATATGACTCAAAGATCCTTAATCCTTCGGTATTTACCTCTGTCCCCTTCATCTCTTTATATTTTTTTTTCACATACTTAACACGTATTTTAACGTAAGTATTAAATATATTTCTCTAATTTATTTTTAATTTTTTTTATATAAATCAAGGTAGGTTTCGAACCTACAACCAGTCTGAGCTACTAAGGAATAACGAGAGTCTTATAGAATTCAAGTCCCATTGGCCATTCTCAACCCACGACTAATATGAGCTCGAAGCTTCCTTCATAACTCCCGGAATTTTTCCTTGGCCCCTTTCCATGCCTCATTTCATTGGAAACCCTAAAGTGCTCTATTTCATTATATTCCATCCATATTCTAATTCCATTCATTTAATATTTTTATAAAACATCTCCAATGGTGTTGGTTATAATTGGTTGTCTAAATCGGAGCTGTAAGATAATATGTAAAATTTGTTGAATTTCTAAGACATTGTACTTCGATGGTGTTAGGTATATTGGTTGACTATATTTTAAAAATAGTATGTTATTAAAATTTTATGTTGTTATTAATAGAATATATTGCTTCAATATGGTAATAAATGATTAGATTTTTTTTATAGATTTCTTACAAGTTTGTAGTGGTTCAACAAATATAGTCAATATACTACATTTATAGAAAATGAGAATGTACCATTGGAGATGGATTTTTTACATAATCTCAATATTTTTTACTTATAGTATGCATTAAAGATTTTTAGGAGTCATTTGGCAAATTTGAATCAATTATATCTGAATGATTAATATTTCTGAATAATCTGAATCAATCAAAAATCTGAATAAAAATTCTGTTGAATGAATAATATTATTTGGTCTACAAATTTTTTTTGTGATTTCTGAATGACAAAATTTTGGCATCAACTACTAAATAATAAATTTTAAAAAACTTAGAAAAGTTATTTTTTGGTATATAAATTTAACATTTTAATTTTTTTTAAAGACTAAGAAATAAAAAATTATAATTTTTACTTATATTATACTATACTATTATCAGAATACCCTATATTTGGTGGTCGGTACAATAAGTAACTATTGTTAAATATCACATCATGTAGATGTGAACCTTTAGATGGAATTCTAAAATAACATTTTATAATCATAATTATAATCATAAATTCAGGATTCGAATTTCGCCAATAACATAATATGGTTAAACATTTATAATATTTATTTGTATATTCTTTATTTTCTAAACTATTTTAAAAGGTTAGTTATGAATAGTGTGCATCAAGATATTAAATAATAAATTTAATTTTTAATTAGTGAATATTCGCAAAATCAACTGATTTTATTTTTTTGTTAGATTATTTGTTATTCATGTTTAAAATATGTTACTTCATTGAATTAGGAACTGAAAGAATTATTTATTTAGTAAAGTAATTTATTTTATTATATATAAATTTTATAAAATTTAAAGTAGCACGTACAAAATTGAAAAAGAAACAGAAGTAAAAAAGAAAGTAGAAGCACTTATGAATGATTCTGTTACAATTTTCTAGATAAATGATTAAGAGAATTATGAATCATTCGTATTAACAAAATTATTAAACAAATGAACTTGAAAGGATATCTTCGATATATTATTTATTTTGGTATTTATACGATTAAATATAAAAATTTAAGTACACTTATATCCTCTCCATTAAGACATGATTTCAATTGATCCAGATCAAAGTCAAATAGTCAAATCAGCTAAATTATTTTCAAGACTATTTATAAAAGAGATATTCCATTATTCTAAAAACATCAAAATTATATTTTATGGAATATATCTCTAAGGCAATTTGATCAAATAAGAAATATCAAGTTATGATATCTTTTAGATCACAGTTGCAACATCAATAAGGCAACAAACTCGAATAAGGAATATATCAGAAATATTCTTTAGAGATCTCGTGCTAAATCAAAAATGTTTTACTTTTCGCTCCTAAATATATTTTACATACTTCAAAATAGTTCTTTTTTCAAATTTTATTAATATTCATGGTTGAAGTATTAATATCCATTTTTACACCCATTATGTGTGTACGTAAAGTAATTTTCTCCTGTTTCGTAAAATCAGCATTTCTCGGAGAAAATTATTCAAAAATACTCAAAAATATTTCACACCACTCAAATACATTTTATATATTAGGAAATATATTTTAAGTATCTATACAAGTCAAAACTTTGGTCAAAATATCCATCTCTTTCATTCCAAGGCCAATAGTATTTTTATTCGGAAGTAAAAGCTGACAGAATCGCTTTAAATCTAAATAAATACTTCCACATACTAGAATTAGTTGAAATTTGGTATGTATCACTTAAATGGTATTTTATATGCATGGTAAAAATTTCGTAGCATTTCGAGAATTTTTGCCCCGGGCACGAATTTCGAGGCAGTTGGTCCCACAATTGACCACGTTTGACCTAGCTACCATTGATCATTATTGATCAAAATTTTTAGGATATCATTTTATAATATTTAGGTAATTATCATATTTTTTATGATATTTATTTAAGAGTTTTTGGGGTGATCATAATTAATGGTGCTTAATCCTTAATTAAAGTAATTAAAGAATGATTAAAAAAAAAGGAATATATATTATATATATATATATCAGCTGAGATTTGAATGAATACTAGCTTGTTTCTTTCTTCCCACTTGCAAAGAAACACAACATACTTGCCATGTCATCAATCCATGTGATACACTTCATCCACCATCCATTCCTTCTCAAATCTTAACCATTCATTCCACCCAACTTCCTCTATAAATAAACCCCCACCCCAAACCATTTTAAAGAAGCTAAAGAGCCAAATACTTGCTGGAAATTTTTCAAGAAGTGCTTCTCTTCATCTCTTTCAAATTCTATACACACACTTCTTCTCAAAAACCTTCTCTCTCTTAAATATATACACATATACTTAAGGTTTTTGATATCTAAGCTTAGATTCACCCAACCAAGTTTGTTCCCACCAAGTGAGCTCTTCCACCACCACTTTTCGGCCTCCCGAACGGCTGCCCAAGTTCGTCCATAGTGCCAAAATCCGGCCGAAGCTCCGGCGAATTTTTCCGGCAAACTTTTCCGACCATTTTCCAAAAGTGGTGAGTTTTTAGCTTCTTCTTTGGTTTTCTTTATTTTGAGATTTGTACTTAATTTCTCTACTTCATCTCAAGCTCTAATACAAGATCTCCTGTAAAGAAGGTTCTCTAAGAAAAGAGAACGAAGATTCGAACTCGGAATTCGAATAAGTACTTGATCTTCAAATCGAAGCTCCAAACGAAGAAGATCTATAATATACAAGTACTTTAATCTCTAAATAACTCCTCACGAGTGAGATTTCATAAATCTCTAAATAACTCCTCACGAGTGAGATTTCATATTTGACATCGCGAGTTGGTCAATTGTTTGCATTTTATTTATCTCGACGTTGACCAACATATTTCGTGAATATAGTATAATTACGAAAGGTATCATTTTATAATCTCGCTAACATCTCTATTATTTCGGGAGATTATAAATCGATCAATAGTGATCTTCGTAATTTTTTCAAATATAAGAGACGGATTAAATCACACGAGTTGGCCAATTACTCGCACTTTGGAACTTGGCCAACGCGTAGTTCGTGTATATAGTCCAATTACGAAAGATATCGTATAATCCCATTCTAGCACCTTAGTGTTCCGTGGGGTTCTTATTCGATATATATAAACTTTGTAATCATCCGTCCAAGCTTCAAAGGTGGATTTAATCACACGAGTTAACCAATTATTTTGCATTTCATTTATCTCGATCTTGGTCAACGCATAGTTCGTGTATATAGTATCATTACAAAAGGTATCACTTATAACCCCTTCTAGCATCTTCAGTGTTCCAGAGGATTATAAGTCGATCAATAGTAAACTTTGTAATCATCCACCTAAACTTCAAAAGCACAAATTCAAAGCCAATTACTTGCACTTCTATTATTTGGACCTTGGCTAAGAATCATAGAACCTATAGAGTTGCTTGAAGTTAAAAGTATACTTTGACCACATAATCGTCAAATCATAAGTATACTAAATCCATAAGCCTAAGAGCTTAAAAGGATAGGTACAATTCTGAGATTGTAACCAAAGTATTCTTCGATCCATAAATACATAATCGAAAGAAGAAGAATACAAAAAAAATTCATAAGACATAGTGCTTATACATATATACAAGACTTCTTATTACTCCGATTAACATATAATCCATAGAGACGGAGTAATCAAAAGTATACTTGATATAACATTTTATATCCAAGTCAAGTATACATATAGAGTATTAATATTCTTATATTATACTATCTTTTGGGCTAGTACCGTAACATACTAGTTCCACACATAATTTCTCTATACTTTGTGTTTTGTGGATTGTCTTATTAGTTTCGCAGTGAGGTGAGGTGACGTGAGGTGATCTTCGTTCTAAGACCCAAGTCTCATACGCACTAGCGGGGAGTTAGTCGTATTTGCACCGTGAAGAAGAGGAAAGACCCAAGACCGGATACTAAGATCCGAAACCAGTGAAAGCTAAGGAAGCCAAGTCCACACAAGGGATCTATATCAACTTTGAAGAGATAGCGGGGAGTTATTGTCTAAGATAAGTTGTGTAGGAATTATATTTATTTTGAGGTGGTAACCCTTGTGTTACGCACCAAGATAAATATTTGTAAGGGTGTAAAGGCTTCTCCGCCTACTAAAGGAGCGAGTTTATATTAAGGGAAAATCCCGAGTCCGGGAAAGGAGCTCGGTGACTGGAGTAGGGGTGAGCGGATCTATAGAGGTTGCGGCATCGCGAACCAGGATAAAATTGCCGTGTGGTATTTTCTTTCCTTGCACTTTATTTTCCGCACATATAAACTGCATAACCACTCGGTAAAGTTTTAAAAAGGGATAAAATTATTTTAAAACGCCATAATAAATTTTAAATTGGTAATTAAGCTATTCAACCCCCCTTCTAGCTTAACATAGCCCTCATACGGGACCTAATAATTGATATCAGAGCAGTGCTTTTTAACGTGTCTGTTAAGTGATTTGCAGATTTGCAGGCACAATAAAAAGTGGTCCAAATGACGTATATTAATCCCCTTGGTTGTGGTGAAGGATTGTCAAGCTCACGACCTCCTTGTTCGATGGCACCAACTTTGCAACATGGAAAACTAGATTTCGCATTTATGCAAGATCTCAAGGAGTCAAAGTTTGGATGGCTATCGAAGACGATGTTCGCATACCTAACAAAATTATCGATGACATCCTCATCGAAAAGAAGGTTAGTGAATACAATCTCGAGGAAGAAGCCACAATGAATATAGCCGCCAAGGCGGAAATGGTTCCCACAAGTGCACTTGCGGAAAAAGAATATAAAAGAGTAAATAATTGCAAGTCGGCACAAGAGATGTGGAACAAATTAGTGGTAACCTATGAAGGAACCACTGATATAAAAGATTCTCTGATGGAAACATTGATCCAAGATTATGAGAACTTTAAACTCCAAGAAGGAGAAAATATCATCGATATGGAAACAAGATTTACTCGTATAATCGATGAATTTTCTCAACTTGGAGAGAATTATACTCAAAATGAAAAGAATAGAAGAGTGCTTAAATCTATACCTCCAAGTTGGAAAGTCAAAGTTACTACTATAAAACAGATGCACAATCTAAATGAGTATAAGATTGATAACCTCTTTGGAAATCTTCGTGCTTATGAAGAAGATAATATTCCGGAAAAGGTTGCTCCAAAAGTGGAGGGCAAAAAGAAAAATATGGCACTAAAGGCCATATTAATAGATGAAGATGAAAACGACGAGGAGTTAAACGAGGAACTTCAAAATCTCAATGAGAGTGAAATTTCTCTTCTCACGAAATAACTCCGTCGTGTGCTTCAAAGCAAAGCTCAAAGATACGGAAAAAGGCTTCCTAAAATCAAATAATCAACAAAGAGTTTTTAACTCTAACGGAAGGCCTAATTACTCCCAAAACTATTCTTCCAACTATAAGAATAATTTTCCGTCAACGAGCTACAACAAAGGCAAAGGCAATCAAAATATGAATACCTATAGTAATTCCAATGTCTCTACTACTCATCTCGTTTACACTGATCCAAAACCAAAAGATTCATCTCCGGAGGAAACACAAGATGTGTGTTTTGAGTGTAAACAACCCGGTCACTATAAAAGAGAATGTCCTAAACTTTCAAAGGGATGAAGTCTCGTGGCTAAAAATGGTTGAGATTTGAGTGAAGATGAAGAAGCTCCGGAAGCTAGTGAAGAAGTGGTGAATCTATGCTTGATGGCTCTCAGAGAAGAAACTACATCTAGGGAAGTCTCCTCTACAAATGAAGATGTAACATCTAACTACATCTCAATTAAGTCATTATTTGATGAATCTAATTTATCACTAATGGACATAAATAAGCATGATTTAATTGGACTTGTGGTAGAATATAAAAGTAAATACAAAGATGTTGATCAAAGACTTCACTCAGTATGGTCTGAGAAAATGAAAATAGAAGAAATACATCATACTCAAAATAAAGAGTATACTCGGATGATGGACTCAAGAGTCCAAGATGAAAAAGAGATTACATCTCTAAAAGATCAAAACCATCTCATCAAGGTTGAAGTAAATAAACTTCAAGAAAGTATAATCAACCTTGAAACAAAGAATATATCACTAATCCTCAAAGAGAAAGAGATGGTACGTGAAAAGGTTCAATTGAATGAAAATATATGTGAACTTCACGTTGATCTATTGAACCTAAAGATACAAATGGAATCAAGTGTTCAAAATAAAGGAACATCTTTTAAAGATAATTTTGATAAAGAAAATGAACTAATAAAGATCAACGAGCTTACAATTGAAGCTCAGAAGTTGAAAGAAGAAAATCATAAGCTCATAGCTCAAGTTAAGGATCAAGAAATAATCCTTAACAACAAGATTGATGCCTTACAAAAAGATAATGAAAGTCTTGAAATTGTTCTTCAAAGATTTACAAAAGGCAATAAGATGTTGGATCAAATGGTGCATACAAAAACCTCATACAATCATGAAGGTTTAGGATATAATAAGAATTCTCCTCCTAAAAATAATATTCGGAGATTTGTATCACCAACTAAGACTTCACCCGAATCACCATCGTATAAATGTTCTTATTGTAACAAGATTGGACACACTGTTCAATATTGTAAATTCAAGAAAAGTGAAATTAAGGGGAAACATGTATGGATTCGCAAGGAATCATACAAGAAAGATGATAAGCGTGTATCTTACAAAAATATGGAATATAAAGATCAAAGGCAACAAAGGTCTCATCTGTTAGATATATTTGTGATGTCATGTCTAATAGTGATTTGTGTTTAGTTTTTGAGATCTTAACTAACAGGACAAATCAGGACTTAACTGGAAATCAGTACTTATACTGAAGTTAGAACTTAAGTTATCAGAACTTAAGATATCAGAAGATATTTATCAGGAGATAATATCAGGACTTAAGAAGACATTCAGATAAGGAAGACGGTTGATTGAAAGGAAAGAAGATTAAGGAAAACACAAGAAGAGATATGCATGGAGAAGAATTCTATGAAGAATAGAATACTTGGAGGAAAAGATAACTAGTTGATATATTTTAGGATGCAGACTTATGTTCGATATCAATTAGAAGATTATCTTGTAACTGTGTGTCTATATAAACACAACATAGGGTTTAAACTATTTGTGTTATCTTAATCGAGAATATTATTCATTGTAACCCTAATAACTCTCGTGATATTTGTTCATCACTGAGAGAGAACGGTTCCATTGTAATACTGTTTTATTAATAAGATTATTCTGTGTTTCATACTTATGTTCTTAATTCGATTTGATTGTAGTATACACTGTATTTAACCCCCTTCTACAGTGTGTGTGACCTAACAAGTGGTATCAGAGCCAATCTGTTAACACATATAGAGTAAAGATCCAAAATAATCATGTCTGAAGAATAGAAAACTCCAACCAAGCCCACCAAAACTGAAGAAACTCCATAGACTCAAATCCATAATCGATATGAGACTATTAGGGTTCCCATACTGAAACCTTATGAGTATCCCATATGGAAGGTGAGGATGACTATGTTTCTGGAAGCTAAAGTTCCAGAATACCTTGACAGAATTAATGAAGGACCACATAAGCCAACCAAGCTCTCTGTTGTAGTTGCAGATCAGCCAGCACAGACTGTACCAAAGGAGAAAAATGAATATACAGCTGAAGATATCTCATCTATTGCCAAGGATGCAAAGGTAAGACATTTGCTGCATAGTGCCATTGATAATGTCATGTCAAATAGGGTAATTAACTGCAAGACTGAAAAGGAGATATGGGATGCCTTGGAGATGAGATGCCAGGGAACTAACTCAATTAAGAAGAACAGGAGGACTATACTCACTCAAGAGTATGAGCACTTTGACTCAAAACCTGATGAGTCATTAACTGGTTTATATGACAGATTTGTCAAACTCTTGAATGATCTGTCACTGGTGGATAAGGAATATGATCTTGAAGATACTAATCTTAAATTCCTTTTAGCTCTTCCTGAAAGTTGGGATTTGAAGGCAACTACTATAAGAGACAACTATGCTCTTGATGAAACTACTCTTGATGAAATTTATGGCATGCTCAAAACTCATGAACTTGAGATGGATCAAAGAAGCAAGAGGCATGGGAGAAAGTCAAGAACAGTTGCTCTTAAGGCTGAGGAGGAATCCCCCAAAGTGGTTGTCTCAAAGAAAGGCAAAGGAAAGGCTCTCATCACAAAGTCTGATACTGAGTCATCAAGTTCTAATAGTGATGAGGATTCCGAAACTGAAAGTCTATCTGAGATGGATGCTGATGAAGAAATGATGAAATTGTGTGCTCTTATGGTGAAGGGCATCACAAAGATAGCCTACAGGAAATTCAGAAAGGGAAGGAAGTTTTCCAGGAAAAGTGGAAGTTCTGATAAGAAGGGATTCAGAAAATCTGAAGGCAAAGCAGGAAAGTCTGACATAGGAGATTACTCAAATGTTAAATGCTACAATTGTGGTGGGAAAGGCCACATATCTCCTGATTGCAAGAAAGGAAAAGGTGACAAAGGCAAGGCACTCGTCACAAAGAAGAAAAGTTGGATAGACACTTCAGATTCTGAGAATGAGGTGAACTATGCCTTGATGGCAAATACTGATAGCAGTTCTGAAAATACTGAGTTAAAGGTACCTCAAACAACTTATGCTTTTTATACTGATGATATTACTGAGTTGAGATCTTATCTTAAAACCATATTCATTAGTTATAGAGATCAGACTTTAACATGTGATAAGTTAACTTCTGAAAATCTGGCTTTTAAGAAAAGGAATGACTATTTAGAAAAGGAGTTAGTTATGTTCCATCAAACTCAGAAAGAAAGAGATGATGCTTTCTATGTTAGAGATGAAGTGTTAAAATTGAATCAATCTCTAAAAACTGAGTTAGAAAAGGAAAGAGAGATTATCAGAACTTGGACTAACTCTGGCAGAACAACTCAGAATTTACTAAGTAGTGGAAACTGGAAAAAGGGCTTAGGTTATGGAGATGATAAAAGTTAAACAGGAACTGAACAAATTAAGCCAATTATTGTTAAACAGACTACTAAGCCAAAGGTAAATCCTGTTAAGTTTGTAGCTAAAACTGTAAGTCTGATTCTGAAAAGATGGAAGATATTGAGATAGGAGTTAAGGCAGAGTCAACTTCTGACAAATTAAAATAGGATAAACCAACTGAAGTTAACATAGGCTTAATGACTAAGAAGCAGCTTAAGTATAAGCTGAAAGAGATTAAGAATGTAAACAAGGTAAAACCACCTAGGAAAAATAGGAATGGAAAGGAAGGTGTGAATAAAAGTAATAATTATATGCCTGTTCCTAATGCTCCTAGAAAGAAATGCTATAACTGTGAAAATTCTAACCATCTGGCTTCTTTTTGCAGGAAGAATAAGAATATAAACTCCTTACCTTCTAAGTCAGGAGTTAAGAGTCAGTCTGTTAGGTTTAAGCCACAAAATCCTTATTTTCATTGTGGTAGTTATGGCATTCCATTTATACTTGTAAGGAATATCATAGTTTGCAATATGATTATTATCAAATAAAACCTTCTTTAAAGAAAGTTAGCATTATTCCTTCTAGTGTAAGTTCTGATGCAAATTCTGATACTGTAAATTCTGATAAGAAAAATGTAAACATAAACTCTGATGTTAAATCCGCTGCAAATGTTAACAAACTTAATAAGGCCAAAGGATCCAAGCAAGTCTGGGTCCTTAAAACTAATCATTAGTGGTCTTTGTGATTGCAGGGCAACATGAAAAATATCATAATTCTGGACAGTAGATGTTCAGGACATATGACTGGAAATAAAGCCCTGCTATCAGACTTTGTAAAGAAAGCTGGCCCAGGAGTTTCTTATGGAGATATCAACATGGGAAAAACTATGGGATATGGTAATATCAATATTGGGAATGTCATCATCGAAAAAGTAGCTTTAGTCTCAGTACTTAAACATAATCTGCTGAGTGTTAGTCAAATTTGTGACAGAGGTTATCATGTGGATTTCTTTGAAGAACACTGTGAAGTTGTAAGCAAATCCACAGGCAAAGTTGTTCTAAAGGGATACAGACATGGTAACATTTATGAAGCCAAGCTTTCAACATGTTCTGATGGTTTTGCAATCTGTCTATTAAGTAGAGCATCAATTGAAGAAAGCTGGGATTGGCACAAGAAACTCTCTCATTTAAATTTCAGCAATATAAATGAACTAGTCAAGAAAGATCTTGTGAGAGGACTGCCAAAATCAGTATTTGCTCCTCATGGCCTTTGTGATTCATGTCAAAAGGAAAAACAAAGAAAAAATTCATTCAAGAGCAAGACTGAATCTTCAATTCTTGAGCCTTATCACTTACTACATGTTGATCTATTTGGTCCAGTGAATGTCATGTCTATTGCAAAGAAGAAATATGCTATGGTCATAGTAGATGAGTTTACCAGATACACATGGGTGTATTTCTTGCACACAAAAATTGAAACTGCATCTATCTTGATTGATCATGTCAAACAACTGGATAAGTTGGTCAAAGACTCTGTGAAAATCATAAGAAGTGATAATGGCACTGAGTTCAAGAATTTGATCATGGAAGAGTTCTGCAAAGACCATGGAATAAAGAAGGAATTCTCTGCTCCTGGAACTCCACAGCAAAATGGAGTTGTTGAAAGAAAGAATAGAACTATCATTGAAGCTGCACGAACTATGCTTGATGAAGCAAAGTAACGACCTACTTTTGGGCTGAAGCTGTGTAGACTGCTTGTTTAACTCAGAATGCAACACTTATCAACAAGCATGGAAAGACACCATATGAGATGGTGAAGAAAAAGAAGCTAAATCTGAAGTACTTTCATGTATTTGGATGCAAGTATTTTGTTCTTAAGACTCATCCTGAACAACTATCCAAATTTGATCTAAAAGCTGATGAAAGAATTTTTGTTGGATATCCACTTTACACAAAAGCCTTCAGAGTCTACAATTTAAGAACAAGGGTTGTCATGGAATCTATCAATGTCTTTTTTGATGATAAGAAGATTATTGGACTTGAAGATTTTAATGATCATGATCAGCTGATATTTGAGAATGAAGTTTTAAATTATGATTCTGCAAATTCTGATAGTCTAAATCCTGATACTTCAAACTCTGATTGGTTAAACTCTGATGTTATTGAAACTGTGGTGACTACGCCAAAGGAAAATGCACCTGTGTAGGGGGAATATATTGAAGATCCAACCACATCTCAAGAAGTATCAGAACCTAGAACAGGCTCTTCAAGTTCTGATTCATCAAGTTCTGATGGGCCAAGTTCTGAAAATTCTGGAAACTCAAATTCTGAAGGATCCAACTCAGAGTGCATAATTTTAGGGGGAGCATCAGAAAATGTTGATGGAGACAGCATGGATCATGGGGGAGCATCCAGTTCTAGAGAAAACCTTCCATCTGCAAGGAAGTGGAATAAAGCACATACACCTGACTTGATTATTGGAAATCCTAAAGCAGGTGTTAGAACTAGAACAACAACATCAAATGAATGTCTCTATCTTTCTTTTCTTTCTCAGGCTGAACCAAAGAAAGTGCAAGAAGCACTTCAAGATGCTGATTGGGTGCAAGCAATACAGGAAGAGTTAAATGAATTTGAAAGAAATAAAGTCTGGACCCTAGTGCCAAGACCAGAGAACAGATCTGTTGTTGGTACAAAATGGATGTTCAGGAACAAAACTGTAATGATGGCATAATTATAAGGAATAAAGCAAGGCTGGTTGCAAAAGGATATTATCAACAGGAGGGAATTGATTATGATGAAATATTTGCACCCGTTGCTAGATTGGAAGCCATAAGGATATTTTTGGCTTATGCTGCTCACAAAAAGTTTACAGTCTTTCAAATGGATGTAAAAAGTGCTTTTCTTAATGGAGAATTGGAAGAAGAAGTATATGTTGAACAACCTCCAGGTTTTGTAGATTCAAAATTTCCTCATCATGTCTACAGACTTGATAAAGCACTTTATGGCTTTAAGCAAGCTCCAAGAGCATGGTATGAGACATTAACTCAGTTTCTTCTGGAAAGTGGATTTAACAGAGGGACAATTGATAAAACTTTATTCTATCTCAACCATGGAAAGGACTTACTTTTGGTGCATATATATGTTGATGATATCATTTTTGGTTCTACAAATGACAGACTTTGTAAAAGGTTTGCCAAGCTAATGCAGTCAAGATATCAAATGAGTATGATGGGAGAACTTAGCTATTTTCTGGGCCTTCAAGTCAAGCAGAATGAAGAAGAAACTTTTATTTGTCAATCTAAGTACACCAGAAACTTGTTGAAGAAATTTGGAATGCAAGATTGTTCAAGTGCATCCACTCCTATGGCCACTACAACAAAATTGGATAAGGATACTGGTATATCAGTAGATATTACTGATTACAGAGGTATGATTGGCTCATTACTCTATCTAACTGCAAGTAGACCTGATATCATGTATGCAACCTATCTTTGTGCAAGATTTCAAGCAGATCCAAGAGAACCTCACTTAACAGTTGTGAAAAGAATTTTCAAGTACCTTAAGGGTACAGCTGATTTAGGATTGTGGTATCCTAGGGAATCAGACTTTAAGCTAATAGGTTACTCAGATGCAGATTTTGCAGGGTGCAAAATTGACAGAAAAAGCACAAGTGGAAGCTGCCAATTTCTTGGAGGCAGATTAGTTTCTTGGTTTAGCAAGAAATAAAAGTCAATTTCCATATCAACTGCAGAGGCAGAGTACATTACTGCAGGAAGCTATTGTGTACAGATTCTTTGGATGAAGAATCAGTTATTGGATTATGGGTTAGAATTTTCTAAAATTCCTATTTACTGTGATGATCAAAGTGCTATTGCTATGACCGGTAATCCAGTTCAACACTCTATGACAAAGCATATCAGCATTAGGTACCACTTCATAAGGGAACATGTGATGGAAGATACAGTGGAATTGCATTTTATTCCAACACATCAATAACTAGCAGATATCTTCACAAAACCACTATGTGAAGCTACTTTTACAAGATTGGTAAATGAACTCGGAATGGTTTCAGGTTCTTTCTCAAAATCTGTTTAGTTTATGTTCTGATACATCAGACTTTATGATCAGTATTTACAGATATTACTATCTTTATGTAGTCTGTGCTTAAATTGAAATTTACTTAAGTGCTGATTGTTGTCTGATGTGAATTTCTAAACTCTGATAGTGATATGAATGTTTCTGTGACTATTTAATCCAATGAGGATAACTGTGCTAGATGCTGACCTAGTAGTCTTTAATATACTAAAGATCCCATGTTTGAAGTAATTGTTTATGTGGAAATCTTTTAACACAAGCAAATTCTGATGTTGAGCTTGGTTATGTTTACTTTGTGTATCTTATTACTAAGTCAAAAACTAGAATGACGCTTCTTATCTGTTAAGTTCTGATGTTGGTAAATCTTATGGATGTACTAAGTGCTGATAAGCCTCACTTATCAAAGAAAAAGAAAAGAAAAGAAATAAATATCAGGTAATCCTTTGAGATCTAGAGAGAAATATATGTGGAAGGGAAGACCCAAGTGCATTACTGGTATTAAGTAATATGTATTAGAAAAGCAAAATAAAATTTTCTTGGTGACTTTTCATATTCTCTGATTACTGGAGAAATACTCTGATAATAGCATAAATTCTGATAAGCAGTCGTGACTCACTTACACTGAGAAGCCACTGTAAAAAGGAATTTCAAAAGATGCATAAAATAAGCACAAAACAGTTGAGGTAGACTCATGCATGAACTCATTCTATAGTAGACTTCAGACTAATGACATATTTTGAGCAAAATTCTTAGTTATGCCTTATTTCTAAGATGTACAGAAGTGAATCATACTTTACTCTTTGTCTGATATTTAGCTTAATGCACACACTTACACTCCATATGAATGATAAAAATTACTGTGGTGATCAATGTTGTTTTAGATGAACAGTTTAAGTGTCAGTTGCATAAATTCTGAGGACAAGTTCTGATGGAAGTTCTGATGATTAAGTTATGTTGAAACCATATCAGTATTTGTGTGAAGAATTACATAAATAAACATTCACTTTTGAGTTAAGAAGCCATATTCTGATGACTTTTAAATTCTAATAACAATCAAGTTCTGATGCTGACGTGGCAGTATTTATTTCCTTGATTTTTTTTAAGTCAATACTTGAACAGTTATATTTTATCAGAATATTGGTTTATGTGAGATAAAGACAGTCATAATCATTTGTTTAGGTGGGAACAATTTTTTTTAAAAACTGCATGTGCATAGTAATCATTACTTATTTCCCGTGCCCATTAACTATTGTCTTAACTGCTGCATGCCTGACAGGTGTAACGTCTGTTCCACTTCTCAATAACTGTTGTCAAGTGGGGTGTCTAAGTAAAAGAGATAAAAGATTTTCAAATCTTTTATTTACATTTCTATTCTATTTACTCTGTCTGTTTTTCTTATTCTCTCATATTTTCTGACGGTTTACTATACATACATTTTATCAAACACTTTTCAGGAATTCTAACTTCTCACCTATTTTCAATGGCACCCAAGGATATACTCTTTAATGGAGCAAAGTTCGTCCCCAACAACTATGCTGCCATTCTCACTAAGAGTGAAGCTTCTTCAGAACTTCATTTTGTACAAGATTTCTTAACTCATAGTGAGATTGGGTACGCTCTAACACAACCTCAATCTATTCCTGGCAAACAAGTGCTGACGTTCTGGCAAACTGGGTTATATGATGATGGTGGTGCTGCTGGTTCTCCAAGCATAATTTTCACATCAGCCGATGTCGAGTATGTGGTTACTAAATCGAATGTTCGTAAAGCTCTCCATTTACCTGAAGACTATACATTATCAATAGTGGAGGAGCCTGTTTTACAGCAGCTAATGGCCAATTTGGGCTATGAGCAAAGCCTGGGAAAGATGGGTCAATTGAAAAGATCACATATCAGAAAGGAATGGAGTTATTTCTTTGACTGCATCACCAAGGCATTCGCAAATAAATGCTCCAACTTTGATGCTATTCCCATTCTGAGTTAGCAAATCGGGTACGCTCTTTTAAACCAGTCTCATTTTGATTATGCAAAGACTGTGTTATGTTTTATTGGAGATAGAATGAAAGAGGACAGGAATGTAGTTTACTTTGCTAGGTTCTGTCAGTTAATTTACAATTACTGTACATCAGATGAACCAAAACTAGCAGGTGAACTCATAGAACCTTTTAGGTTAGCAAATAGGGCTTTTACTGATCTTTTCACTGCTGACAACAAGAAGGGAGTTTTGAGACCCTTACAAATCCCATTATCAGTAAATCAAGCTCTTGTAAATGCTGATGCTGCTACATATTCACTGCTATATCCTGATGTCCAACCCACCAACACACAACAACCACCATAACCAACCATCACTCAACCACAACAACCACAAACATCAGCACATGTCAATCAACCATCAGCACCTACAGTGAAGCCTTCTTCTTCTAGAGCAAAGAGGACAAAGACTGTACCTCAGACACAACATAAAAGAAGGAGGATGATTCTGAGAGATGAATCAGAAGATGAGGCACAGGTTCACACATCAGAACCTGTTGCAAAAGCAGTTGAGGAAGTGTCTTCTCAGAAAGCTCATGAAACTGGGAGTTCTAGGCCCCTAAAAAGGCTTAGAAAGCTAAACTCTGATGATGAAGCTCCCAGAGTCTCTACTTCATCTAAGAGACTTAAAAAGCAAAGAGCAAAGAGGGCTGTAAGTGAATCATCAAACTCTGAAGAAGGGATGGAAGCTGCAGCTAAGGAAGGGGGTCAGGAATCTCTGATCCCAACAGAACCAATTGTGATTGAATTACTTCCCACTCCTGAACCAGACCTTACTGAAGCTCAAAAATCTCCTATTCAAGAGCCAGAGAAAATTCCAGAGCCAATGCCTACACCTCCTGTGTCTCCTATCATTGATCAAGTACATGCTGAAACTACAGGTACAAGTGATGAAATAGATATTCACAACTTGGTTGTGCCTGGGGTTCTGTACTTGGAAGCTCCAACCATTCTTCAACATACTCCACCAGCAACACCAATTTTAGATGCTGATTTTAATGCAGATATTCCAACAACACCTCTTCTGAATCTAGATGATGAAGATCAGATATTAGGTGAGCATCATAATTTGGATGTTGATCAGAACTTAGAGGATGATTTTGAAACCTCTATAGCCTCACACACTATCATTTTATCAGAGGAAGCTGATTCTGCAGGCTCTGATGCTATAAATGCTGAAAATACTGGTGAAGCTGCTACAAATCTAAATGCTGATGCAGCTGGTCCTTCAGGACATGCACCTCAACAAGTTCTAGGCAAAGCTGATCTAATCAAGAACTTTGTTAGAGAGGATGCACCAGTACCTTGGAGTGAAACTCCAAGAGGACAAGAATGGATCAAGGAGTGGAACAAAGTTGATTTTGTTCCTACTGCAAATATTCTTGCTGAGCACCTGGCTAAAACTGATGAGATGCTGGTGAATGGTGATTTCAAAGCACAACTCAGAGTTACTGCATTGAGTATAAGGCACCTTCAAGGTCAACATTCAATAACTCAAGCCAAGGTGAAAAAAATTCAAGAAACCCTGATTCAGCAAGACATGAATGTTAAACTGGATAAGAACAGGTTTTTCAAGCCTACCTTTAACAGAGTTGAGGCTATTGAGAAAGCTCAGGAGAAACAACAAGCTCAGATTGATGAAGTACTAAAGAATCAAGCTTCTCAACAAGTTCAACTAAATGAAATCCAATCTTCAGTGGAATTACTTTTCTCTCTCCTTCTACCTGATAATGCCAAAAAGGGGGAGAAAGTGATTAAGTCCAAATGCAAATCTGATCAACCACTGAAGGGTAAGGATGATGATAATGAAGACCAAGGAAACTCTGAAAGGGGTAGAGGTCATGGTCAAGGCAAAGGCTTTTCATCTAGGAAAGCAGGAACTTCTACACAGAGATCAAGTTCTGATGCTGATAGAAGAAAAAGTTCTGATAAGCAAGTTCTGACTAAGCCTGATATTCTGATACAGGGTGAAAGTCAAGAATCACAGAAGTTTATGCAGACACTGAAACTTAAAGGGAAGGAAACATCAGTCTACTATCAAGCCCCAAGTTACAGAAGCTGGACGAAGAAATTTCAAAAAGACTATTTCTCAAAGACAATCCAGGAATGGACTTTGAAAGTCTGAAGAAAGAAGAAGCCAGACTTAAAGCAGATAATGACAAATTCAAGTCTAAAGCTTCTATTACTGTAAAGAAACCTCCAAAGCCCAAGGGCATTGTGATTAAAGAGAAGACAAACTCTGAGGCAATCAAATTTGAATCCAAAGCCAAATCACAAGTAGAGGTAGATCCAAGGTTCAAGGGCAAAGCTAAAGTTGATGATTCTATAAAAATCTATCTGCCAACCATGGATGAATAAGTAAATTCCGATGAAGATACTAGTCTGATTTTGAAGAAGAAGAATATTCAAACAACCTCTGTTAGAGATCATGTTATTCAAGATCAGGACTTAGTAAATTCTGATATTACAATGAAGCAAACAACCTCTGACAGAGCTCAAGTTGTCTTGATATCAGAAGATAAAGGAAAGGAAACCTCTGACATTGCTCATGTTAAACCTTCAAAAATTCTACTACCTGGGTTTACTAAAGCTCAACAATCTACTCAACCTTTGAAGACTACATTAAGTGGTTTTGAAGCAAGAGTTATTCGAGGAAAGGAAGCGAGAGACAAATCAGGATTGTGTAGTTCTAAAGAAAATAGAGTAAATAATACTACCTCTGATCCAACTTCTTTGAGTGAACCAGGAGTAGGAACAACTCCTGAATGATTGAATCAACCGGAGTCTGTATAAATGGTTTACCACTCTGTGTTAAAAGAAGATATCATGATATACTTCATGACAGATGGGAGGGTATTCCAGATTAGAAAGAATGCTATTCATTTGAAGTACTTTAAAGAATTGCAACATGTGCTATTTCTACTTCAAGTGAAAAATAGGTCAATAGATGGTGCTGCCAGTTACTTAAAATCTGATATTCAAAGGCAGAAGAAACTTTACTCTGTAAATTCTGACATACCATACTATCCTAAGTACAGAGCTCACAATGGTGATATAGTTGAGATGAAGCCTAATACCGCCAAAATCATCACTACATTTCTTGGTATTAAGGGTCTTGAATTCAATCTAGAGTCTGATAAAGCCTATGTCATCAGACTGGATCAGGATATAAGGAAAGCAAAAATAAATGATCTCAGGGCTGCTATCTTTCAAACAGGTGAAGATATGGTTGAACTTAAAGATGCAAAAAGGAGGATGCAGAATGAACTTGAATATGCTGAGAGGAGTTTGTTAAAGAACTATTTCAGAACAACTCCTGACATTAAAGAGATCACACACTGAAGCCAAGTCAAGGACTACAACTGTTAAATTCTGAAGTATATACAGGCTAAAGCTGATATCATAATTTAAGGATGGTAAAAGCTACAAGGAATGTGAGTTGTAGTTACTTAGTCAAATTCTCATATGCATTTGTACTTAATGTTTTTGACATCATCAAATATCTATTGAACTTGTATATTATGCTAATTTATAAGCTGGGGGAGATTGTTAGATATATTTGTGATGTCATGTCTAATAGTGATTTGTGTTTAGTTTTTCAGATCTTAACTAACAGGACAAATCAGGACTTAACTGGAAATCAGTACTTATACTGAGGTCAAAACTTAAGATATTAGAAGATATTTATCAGGAGATAATATCAAGACTTAAGAAGACATTTAGATAAGGAAGGCGGTTGATTGAAAGGAAAGAAGATTAAGGCAAACACAAGAAGAGATATGCATGGAGAAGAATTCTATGAAGAATAGAATACTTGGAGGAAAAGATAACTAGTTGATATATTTTAGGATGCAGACTTATGTTCGATATCAATTAGAATATTATCTTATAGTTGTGTGTCTATATAAACACAACATATGTTTACACTATATGTGTTATCTTAATCGAGAATATTATTCATTGTAACCCTAGCAGCTCTCATGATATTTGTTCATCACTGAGAGAGAACGGTTCTATTGTAATACTGTTTTATTAATAAGATTATTCTGTGTTTCATACTTGTGTTCTTAATTCGATTTGATTATAATATACACTGTATTCAACCCCCTTCTACAGTGTGTGTGACCTAACATCATCAACCTACTACATTTCCAAATAGAAGCAACCAACATCATGTCAACCATAATAATAATACACATAATGCTTATAATGCTCAATCTAGATTCTATGGTACATCTAGAAATTACCCAACTAGAAATTATGTATTTAGAAAGGTTCATATTCCCAAGGAAGATAATAACATGCCTAGCTATGCTTATAAACATTCAAATGCTCTTTATGATGTACTAACCCCAGGACCCTCAAGACAAAGGGGTACCTATAAATTTAATTAATTTGTTTTGTAGGTTTGTCTTGCCGCGAAACAAGACATATGGTACCTTGATAGTGGGTGTTTAAGACACATGACCGACAACAAGTCACTCTTGAACAACATTAAAAAGGATACCGCGGGGAGCTTAACATTTGGAGATTATAGCAAAGGAAACATTGTCGGCATCGGGGATATCAGAAATGGAAAGGTTAGAATTTCCGATGTACAACTAGTCACCGGATTAAAGTACAATCTTCTTTCCATTAGTCAACTATGCGACAATGAATACAAGGTAATCTTCTACACTACTCATTGTTCAATTTTAGATAAATCCGGAAAGTTGGTTCTCACTTGCCCCAGAAATAAAAATATTTATATATGCGATATGAGCAAGCAATTGAGCGTATGCCTAATCACTATAAATGATAATCCATGGCTATGGCATCGAAGATTAGGACATGCCAACATGAAGTTGATAAAAAATTTATCAACTAAAGACCATGTACGAGGTATACCAAAGTTAAACTATCAAAAAGATCATACGTGTGAAGCGTGCGAAATAGGGAAACAAATTTGAGCCTCTCACAAAGCAAAATTTATGGTATCTACCTCAAGACCTCTCGAGTTATTATATATGGATCTTATTGGTCCGGTTCCTATACAAAGTCTCGGAGGTTGTTCATATACGTTAGTAATCATAGATGATTATTCACGATTTACGTGTACGGAATTTCTCAAAGCTAAAAGCGATGCTTTTGAATCCTTTTCCTCTCTATGCAAAAGGATTCAAAATCAACAAAATACGACCATAGTCTATATAAGAACCGATCATGGTAAAGAATTTGAAAATTCCAGTTTTACCAACTTTTGTGATGAACATGGCATCACACATAACTTTTCCGCTCCATATACCCCACAATCAAATGGAGTTGTTGAAAGGAAAAATAGAACACTCCAAGAAATGGCTAGCACAATGCTAAATGAATATCATCGACCAAAATATTTTTGGGCCGAGGCCATGTCGACGGCTTGCCATATTCTTAATCGGGTTTTGCTACGACCTATTAAATAAAAGACTCCTTACGAGCTCTATTTTGGTAAAACTCCAAAGTTAAGCTACTTTTGAGTATTTGGAAGCAAATGCTTCATATTAAATTCAAAATAATACCTTACAAAATTTGATCCTAAGTCAGACGAAGGTATATTTCTTGGATACTCGAATAATAGTAAAGCTTACCGAGTGTTTAATCTTAAGTCGCTTGTGGTGGAAGAATCAACGAATGTAGCATTTGATGAAAGTAAACCACATGCGAAATATAAAGATCTTGTTGATCAAGAAAATGTCGAGAAAGATGATATTGAAATTATCATTCGACAATTTGAAAATATGGATCTCGGGAGTCCCATCAATAAGAATCCATTAGAAATAGACGAAAAAGAGGATGAACTACCCAAAGCCATTCCTACTATAAGAAGTCATCCATTTGAAAATGTTTTTGGAGACTTAAGGAAGGGAGTTCAAACACGGTCACAAATTCAAAATATTGTGAATCATCTTAGCTTTTTATCTCAAATAGAACCTAAGACCGCTAAAGAGGCTTTATTAGACGAGGATTGGATCTCTACAATGCAAGAGGAACTACTCCAATTTACTCGAAGTAAAGTTTGGGAACTTGTCCCAAAGCCTTGTGATACCTCTATAATTGGCACCAAATGGGTATTTCAAAATAAATTAGATGAAAATGGAATGGTAGTTCGAAATAAAGCGAGATTAGTCGCACAAGGATATACCCAAATGGAAGGTATAGACTTTGATGAAACATATGCGCCAGTAGCAAGAATAGAAGCAATAAGAATGCTACTAGCCTATGCATGACATAAAAATATCAAAGTATACCAAATGGATGTAAAATCTGCATTCTTAAACGGGATATTAGAAGAAGAAGTATATGTCAAACAACCTCCCGGTTTTGAAGATGCAAACCATCCAGATTACGTCTATAAATTATATAAGGCCCTATACGTGTTAAAACAAGCTCCAAGAGCTTGGTATGAAAGGTTGAGCAAGTTCCTCTTAGAAAATAAATTTAGAATGGTAACGGCCGATAGAACCTTATTTACGAGGCAAGAAAATGATGATATATTGTTAGTACAAATATACGTAGATGACATCATCTTTGGTTCAACAAATGATGCACTATGTAAATAATTCTTGGAAAATATGAGTAAAGAACTGGAGATGAGTATGATGGGAGAATTAAACTTCTTTTTAGGATTGTAAATAAGGCAATCAGATGAAGGCATCCATATCTCTCAATCAAAATATTGTAAAGAGATGTTGAAAAAGTTCGAAATGGAAAATGCCAAACCCATCTCTACTCCTATGTCTACATCCGATAAATTAACGGAAGATCCAAAAGGAATTCATGTAGACATAAAGAAATATCGAGGAATGATAGGTAGCTTGCTCTATATCACTGCAAGTCATCCCGATATTCAATATAGTGTTTGTAAGTGTGCTAGATTTCAAGTCACACCAAAAGAATCTCATTTATCAGCGGTAAAAAAGATATTGAGATATCTTAAAGGAACCACAGATGTTGGTCTTTGGTATCCTAAGGGTATACCATTTGACTTAGTATGTTTTTATGATTCGGACTATGCTGGGCATTTAATTGACAGAAAAAGTACTAGTGGTACGTTTTAGTTTCTCGGTGGATGCCTAGTTTCCTGGTTTTCAAAGAAACAAAACTCCGTATCCATCTCGACTACAGAAGCTGAATATATAGCAGCTGCAAAGTGTTGTGCTCAAATATTATGGATGAAGCAAACACTTGCTGACTATAATATAAAATTT
This sequence comes from Apium graveolens, assembly GCF_009905375.1. NCBI lineage: Eukaryota > Viridiplantae > Streptophyta > Magnoliopsida > Apiales > Apiaceae > Apium > Apium graveolens. The sequence goes on from NC_133652.1 coordinate 149,792,604, forward strand.
GAAGTGATCTCAATATTATGTGATAATACGAGTGCTATTGATCTTAGCAAAAATCTCGTAGTACACTCAAGATCCAAACATATAGATGTGAGACATCACTTCTTACATGATCATGTCAATAAAGGCGACATAAAAATGAGTCATATAGATACTGAGTTCAATCTCGCTGACATATTCACAAAACCTTTGAATTCCGAAAGATTCATTAAACTCCGCTTGGATTTAGGAATGTTGGAATCAATAAAATAGATAGACAATGGAATTCTTATCTATCTTTTGGGATATTTAAGCCTATCTCATGAAAAGGATATTTTCTCGATCGAGTTATTAAGTCTCGTAAATTCAGATTTGTCAATAAAAATTTTTTATTAATCGGATTTAGTGAGATCTTATATAGCTTTGATTAACCGGGAAAATAAACTGTTCAAGTAATTATTTAAATTACAATTGAGACTTATAAAGGCTAAATACATATATATATATACTATTTTTAAGATAAAAATTATATCTTATTATTAGTAAATATATATATATATATATATGATTATTTGGGTTTATCAAAAATCTATTTTCGAAATATATAAAAATAAATAATTTTTGGATTAAATATTATTCTTTTTTAAATCCAGCCCAAACAATAGTCAAGGCCCAAATTCATTATAAGTCCCGAAAACATATCAATATATATACATATATATAAAACCCAGCCCAAATCATTCTATATCAGCCCATTTTTTTAAAAACCCAGAAAATTAAACATTTTAATCTAGACCATTGATCATTTGTTTAGATCAATCTAAGCCATCCATTTTGGTTAATATAAAACCAAATACACTTTTGCACAGTGCACTCGTTTTCATTCCTAACCCTCATTTTTTTCCGCCTCTTCCTTCTCTCTGTAAACCCTAGATCAAGTTCATCGTTTTCTTTCAAAAACTCAATGAATATACACATATACTATGCTTATTACTCATATCTCATCATTTGTAACATACGATTGAGGATTAATCGTGTTTGGGTTGGAAAAATGAATGATTTCGATGATAACTTTCGAATCATGTTTATATACATATATACTTTCGATTTGATTCGATTATAACTGATTTGAAAAAACCCTAACCATTTTATTGAGATAATATGCAGGAGAAGAACGAAATCAAGGCTAAAATCAATCGGAGATAAAGAAAAATGTATGCATGCAGAGTTTTGGAAGTTGACTCAGTCCGCGACTGAGTTAACCAGGTAAGACCTGTAAGCCAGACTACAGGCTATAGGCTCAGGTATGAACAGATCTAACCCTAAATATGTGTTACTGATTTAGTTTTTATAAAATTGAAGATTTGAAGCATCTGTGATTGGAAATTATTGAAGTATATGTGCTATTTGTGAAGACTACTTGAAAGATATGCTTGTTTCTTTTCGAAATAGACTTGGTTTATGAAATATTTGAGAAAATCGAATTCAAATATAATTAATTGCTTATACGAGATCATAAATTGAGATATATATATATATGTTAGTTGAGGAATTTCTTGAAATATGTCTCTGGATTGATATTAACAAAACTTTATGTGTGATAATTTTTGATAAAATTAAGTCAAACATGACTGATTGATCAAAATTGATGTATGTAACTTGTATGTGAACTTTTGATTGAGATACAACTTTGTTTTGATCCAAAAATTGACTCTGTTTTTGTGTTATCTGGGAGAATCAAGTTGAGTGTAAGTGTTTAAACATATGTGATCATAACTTGATATAGACATGTGCTGTGTGTAATTGTATTCTTGGTATGTGTCACTGATTTGATTAAAATAAAACTCCAGGTGTGATTTATTAGGTAAAATCAAGACTACAATTGATTATGTGCTAGTTGTGATCAAAATTGATATATATATATATATATATATATTTGAATTGTTAGTCAATTATTGTGCAAAGTGTATCTTGACTTGAGTTAACTGCTATTCTGGGTATAACAGTCCTAAATGAATCAAACTAAACTAAGATTAAGTCAATTTCTGTGGTTTATATGTTTGTCATGTATGCTGAGTGACTATATGCAGTAATTGAGCATTATCACTTGAATGAAATCCAGAATTTGAACTCAATGGTATGATTGATTTATCTGAATGAATTGAAAACAAATGGATAATGATAATCTGTGGTTAATCTGAATACTTGTGATCTGTAAAAATTGTTTTAAATACAATTATATCTTAATTAAGATAATCATGTTAATTTGATATAACCAAGTGCTCTGTGATTAGGTAGACATATATACAATTGATTTAATTCAAAATATGAACTGCCTTTAGATATGAACTGATTTGGTATAAACTGATTAAGTGTGAACTTTTCTTGATATAATCTAACTCAGTGTGTAAGATGCATAGATAATACTTAATAGTATATGATCTAAAGAATCTGTAACACCCCCAAATCCGGGTTCGGGGATCCAGGTTGTCACGAGTTCCATTTCCCTTAATAACACCCAATCTTAATAAATACTCAACTATTCTGTACTGTGACCCCACCATAAACACACACACCACAAGTTATAGTCTCAGAGATGAATATCCAAAAATAATCACAAGTCGTTTTATTCCACAATTATATGCCAATACACCTTAAAAGGGTTTCTGAATAAATTTACATTTCTTTGCCATTATTACAATTCATAAATATACATAAATCTGGTTCATCAATAGTTGAAAACCTAGCCTATTGGTAGCTCCTACCTCAGCTACGGCGGCATCAACGCTTCCAGAAAACTGCGGAACATTTTCTAACCGCTTGCGAATTGGAAGCTTGGTCCTATTCATCTTGTCTAGCTGATGTTGTGTGATGAAAGAAGAAAGCAAGGGTGAGCTACAAGCCCACCAAAATAATATGTATAATGATTTACAATATATGAGCATTCTCATAGTACTCATGAAAGTCTTGGTCAAGAAGAAATAAACCAAGTTGATATCTTAACGCGACCAAGTCGCAAAATATTCAGTATATATACATATATACTTCCACAATCTTTGAAATCCTCTGACATGTATAATATACACAGAGTTCCAGTTTATAACTGTATAAAAATATCGTTGCAAGGTGATCTCATATATCCAACCTTGTCTCAATGTTTTTCTGAAAATCTTTGTCATGCATAAGATAATCATTAACTAGATATAAGTTTAAAAGATGAAGTTACAAGATACTCCAATATACTTATATCTTTTCCGAATACTACTTGAACTACCACCGTTCAAGTTATAATTAGTTTCAAAAGTTCATCACACTGATGAGACTACAAAATAAGACTTGAATAGATTCAATCTTTGAAATATCATTAAATGAAATGAAGTTATGATATACTTCATTAAGTCCCGATATATATATCCACATATATATATCTCTTTATACATTTCCGGAAAACCTCTGTCATGTAAAGTATGAACAGAGTTTGTAATATCCAATGAATTTTTGGAAAGGAAAAGAATTGTGGCATAAACCCGGTATCTTGCTGATCATGCAAAGATACCAATAAGTAACCTTTTCTACTAGTAGATGGACGAATTCCCCACTGGTCATCATCCTGGTCGCAATAGGACCTTATGATGGACTGCCACTCAGCCACTTACGCATTTGATGGACTCTCACTGAGCCACTTACACTTTCATGGACGCCCACTGAGCCCATGTTGCTTATGCCGACTCGATAGATGGACTTACTTCCCGAACGTTGGATAAGTAATCAATTCATTTACCAAAACAGCAACCTTGTTGCGAATATAAAATACACCACAGAGCCGGATCCCTCCGGTTTTGAGTGAGTATTTAAATCCCCTTTAAAAGGAAGATCTTAAATATATAAAAAAAATGTGTTTTGGGATCCGCTCTAACTTTTAAAAATCATTTTAAAGACTCGAAAACACTTTAAAGAGTGTTTGGAGTAATGCTGATTTAATAAAGTAAATCAGTCCCAATATATTAGAAAATATCTGAATATTATTATTTAAATAACATTCCCATAAAAAATAATCTTTATAAAAATAATTGAAGTAGAAGTTGTAAAACTTATATTTGAAATGAATAGTAAATAACCAAAGATATACTTATACGAAAGTAATATCTTTATTTGAATAATCAAAAGTAAGTTTGATTATCGACACATTATTCTTTAATAAAATAAAGAATATTATTCAGTAAATAATCGGAGTCATAGGTCCTCAAATGAATATTCAAATAATATTCATTAAATAATATAAACTGAGTCATAAGTTCTCGAATGAATATTCAAGTAATATTCATTAAATAATATAAACTTATCGAATAAACCTTATTCGATTAATAGTTTTGAAAACTATATCAATATATATATATATAAATATATATATATCATATACTCGGGAACATCTACTCCCGGTTTTTAGAAAAGGGTTCACCTTTGGGTCCCCTATACTCAGGGTATACGCAACTACTCCTTATCTCTAGCATAGGTATTATGCAACTAATAAGCATTTGAACCAACAGGTATATAAATCAAGAATACGAAACAGGCATGCATATATACCATATCACATTCTACAATATATCGCAAGAATTTGCTAATAATCAAATATGCATTTATCACAAGATCATACATATACAGATATACATCACAACAACAGTTATACGGGTAGAAAACTTGCCTGAGCGACTGGGGGTTATAAATGGCTTGGGGCGAGTCTGGTAACCTATAAACAACATATAAGTTGGAATTAAACCAAGTCACTTATAAATCTATACTTTAACTAAATTAGACTCTAACGCTCGCTTTGCGCTTACTGATTCTCTTAAGTCGCTCGAGTACCCTCGGCTCCACCATTTTTAATAAATTAACCATTAAGGGTTTTAAGGCGATTCTTTCGCGAGTACCTTACCAACTGCCTAATCCACTTTAAATAAATGTTTCATACCCCAATTTGTCCTTTAAGGTCTTTAACTTATGTTTCAAAGTAAGGCGAGGGGTAATGGTTCGTTCGCGAAACATCGTTACTTAAAACGGTCGTTTCTACTAAACCGTAAATCGGAATCAAACGAACCACATATCAAAACGAAGCTCGTAACATGAACTATCTAATCATGGCAATGGTCAAAACCTAGAAGTGAGTTCAAGGGTTCTGACGTTAAGAACAAAAACAGTCTACGGTAACTCGGGCATTACGACGGCTATGTTTACGCGATTACCCAAATTTATACCACTCCAAATCATATCAATTCAACTACCAATCAACAACAACTCAAGATACACATCAATACTACTGATTTCAGTCATAATAAGCTCAAGGATCTCAACCCAATCAAATATTATAACATCTCCAAATTCAACTAAACTACTATAACAATTAAGCTCGAATCACTAGGGAGCCTTTCTTGGAGGGTGGAAAGTCACTAGGGAGCCTCAAAGAACCTTGATCTATCCTTATATAACCTTGATCTTGCAAATGAAATCAAGAAACACAAAGTTAAAATTTTAAAACACTATTCACCCTAATCTTTGGTGAATTAATTAGCTATGAATCCATTTGAATCAAGAGCTTAAAATCATACCCAAGCTAAGTTATGAAATGTAGAATCCATAAAAACAAACCATGGAATTTATGCTTGACTGGATCTTAGACTTTGGATTTTCATCCTTGCTTTTTCTTTGAAAGCCGAGAGCAAGATGAAAATGGGGAGAGCTTTTGTGTTTTTTTGTGATTTGTTTTGATTTTGCCTTGGTTGGTTGATTTTGTTTTTGATTAATTACCTTTTTACCCATGAAAATTTGTGTGGTTATTAATCAACCACACCTCATTCCCTTATGTCATGCTTATGTCACCTTTCCTATGTCATCTTATTACACTTGTCTTCCTCTTGTTGGTGTGATGACATCATCATCCACTAACCCCTTGATTAACTCCTAATTACTTGGCTAATGACCACTGATCTGTTATGCGGTTCGCTTAACTTTCGTTTTCGTTTATCGTTTGAGGGATCATACCCGGGATCTTATTACTTAGGTTTCCTTAACCTTTCTCAATACATTATATTCCTTTTATGATCCTCTCTTATAATCCTTGAATTTAAATCATTTTTATCCTGTTACCTTATACTCAATTCTTTCGACATCTGGTGGATTTTTGGGAAAAATCAAAGTGTTCGGATTTGGATTCTGACGATCTTTACATACACTTATATACCACATAGAGTACTAATAATATCCCAGAAGATCAATAAAAGAATCCCTTCATAGTGTGGCATGAAAAGTTTTCTTAATCAGCATAATCAGCAAAACACTATTCATAAGGGTTTCAAAAATTACAAAAATTGGGGTTATTACAGTCTCCCCTCCTTAAAAGGATTCTGTCCCGGAATCAGATAGAAAACGAGTAGGGATACTTTCTTAGAATTGCACTTTCTAACTCTTACATAATTTTCCCACATTGTGGTTCTACCATCAAACTCTGACTAGTTTGATAACTCTTCTTCTAAGCATTTGTCCATTTTTGATCTATAACCCTTCCTTAACATTGATATGCGCTCATACGCCCCTATTTGTCTGGCATCCGAATTACACTTCCTTAACATTGATACGTGGAACACGTTATGAACTTGCTACATGATCGGGGGTAGGGCTAGCTCATATGCTATCTTCCCAATACGTCTTAATATATCCAAGGGTCCAACAATTCGTGGACTTAAACTTTCCTTTCTTTCCAACCCTCATCAATTCCTTTTTAAGAGAATACTTTTAACAATACAAGGTTCCCTCCTCCATACTCTTTGTCCTTTCATTGTCAAATCAGCATACTTCTTATGTCCATCTTGGGCTACTCCCAGCCATCCTCTGATTAGATCTAGTATATTCTTGGTCCTTTGGACCGCTGCTGGTCTGAGTATCTTGCACTCTACAACTTCATCCTATCATAAGGGAGATCGACATTATCTTCCCTCAAGGATCTTATAAGGCGATACCTCGATACTGACATACGATCGATTATCGTGAGAAAACTTAATCCGCGTTAAGTGATCATTCCAAATTCTTTCAAGTCTATTGCACAGACTCTCATTATAGCTTTTAGCATTAGAGCTTTTGCTTCTCAATACCCAATCTTTTCCTGTTCGTAATCGCTACTACCTTCCGTTCCTAATATTATACTGGTTATACTTTTGCTCGTTAGCGTTCTATAACCTTATAATAACCACGTCAACCTTAGTATCACTAACGCGTTAGAATCAGAATACCATCGTACTGATACTACTTCCTTTAGCTGCTTCCATCTTCGAAAGCTTGATCCATCATATAGAAGTAAAGAAATTTCTTGAGAGATCACTATGATCATGAACACTTGTTCTATTGCATAGTTAGTATAGAAGGTGGCCAGCCTTTAGCACTTGACAAGCAATTAAACGACATGTGGTATCCTAATAGGCTTCTATCACACAGAAAGATAGTCATTCGGCAATACCTCCCCTTCTGGAAGGGTTGTTCTTCTCAACTTATATGAAATGAAAAGAAGAGAAAAGAATGAACTGAAGAGAATTGTATATATGTAAACAAATATTGCCATAAAATATCTGGATTGGAATCTACCTCTGAACTATAGAGGTTTGTCATAGGAGAACAAAACATATTGTATTTATATCAACATCAAGTATTATAGCATCGTATTTCACATGCCTAAATATTTTTGCTATTCCGTCCATCATTCTATGGACCCATGCTCTTCCTCGAGCTTATACATAATCACCTTTGAAACTCCCTCGACATCAAAAATTGAATCTGGGATATCATTCTAGACACCATCATTAGTAGAATTCTATGCTTGCATCGCAACCTTCCTCGTATAGTAATACGACTCTCTATTGATAAGAAGGAATAAATATTCAATAGGTAGATAATCTACTTAACCAGTCTATTCAATGATAACTTATACATCACCACAACCCGATTAGGGGTACCCAATCTCAACATCCATTACACTACAACTCTCACGGTTGTAATCGGCTCATTATTCAAAGAATCGTTGCTGCATTACTATGGTCCACCACTGACCTACTGTCGTCATTCATTTTCCTTGGAATCTTAATAGCTAACCATACATACCTGTCGTATCAAATTCTTCTAAGGAGTTAACATAGTTACCATTCATAATTCATGAAGAACACTCTAGATCCTGACGTACTATCATGACATGAAACAGATAAAATTGCAGAAGAGTTTCAATCAAAGTAACGATAGCAGGTTAATACCATTTTTAATCATATGCCTCCAATAGAAGACTTAACTCAAAGGTTCGTCTAGTCCTTTTTGAAACATGGTCCTGGCTCATCTCAAGATAGTACCTTCTGAGATAGATAGCCCGCTCATGGCGATTACACGAATTAAACCTTTACCAACTACTATTACGGTTGGGTATTGCACAGTCATCAGAAGAAATGTCAATCTTCCATACCATAATACAACCTTCACAGCTTTAACCATCATCACTGTATTCCTTTGGCACAAGCGCCTATAATTATCCTCTTACCTTTAAAGTGTCGGCCACCTCTTTGGCCTTTCTTGATAGTAAAATTTCCTTACAGTCAATGTCATTTTAACCACCTCCAAATAAATTTTCTACCTTATTTCAATCACTGCTTATGTGAAGATGTTTTCCTTAAAATCTGATGAGTAAAAAAAATATCACCATTTATCCATAAGTTATTGCCTCAGTTTTTAGAGGTTAATCACTGTCACGACTGACTCTCAATCATACTTAGAACATCTTTTATCTTAGGTCCTAATTTCCCTGAACAATTTCGACCTTTACTGGTTCGATCCATACTTTCTCGTGGTTTAACACGTGCCCCACTTGGCATCATTATAATTACGTCATATTTCCTTTATCAATATTTCTATTCTTGAGAATTTTGAATATTACCTTTCTCCTTGTAAAACCTCTAAGGTTATCCTTGAATCGTTCCTCCTGTATTCCCTAGATACAGGGCATATCAAAATACCATTTACTAATACTAGAACCATTGTCTATGTACTTCTGAAAAATTTCTTTACTGATCTTTAAAGGTTGTTGTTACCTTGATCCTTTCCAATTCATACTTGTCAAAATTCATGCTGTCCCTATTAAGGGTGAAATGCCAACCTTTATGCATTCCCCTAGGATTCGTTTTAAGTTACCGATGTTCTATCCTTAATTCCACCTTTAAAAAGGTACATGCATCCTTCCATGGATAATCAAGTCATATATCCCTGATGAGGGTGTCTTTATTCAATCATTCCCACCTCGATAGTATATGCCTAATTTCATAATAATATCCTTATCCAAAATGAGGTCAATCCTTATGGCCTCCAAAAGACAATAACGGTTATCCACTTTTCTTGCCTGATTCGGTAATGATAACAAGGATGTTCTGGAAGATATTGGTCGTGTTCAACGTGAACTTCTTCTTAATAATTCCGTATTTACTTTTGTTGTCTATCTCAACAGTCATCTCAATGTTGGGATATCTCTCATTCCTGGCGTCTTCCTTCCTGGGTATCAAGCCACCGGTCTCACACTCCACATTCTTGAAGGTCACTTCCTTCATCCAATTTTCCTAATTTCTTACTTTCTTGTCTCCTCGGTCTATCCGCGTCTCATTATTTATCCTTCGAACTATCTCAAGGTTTCCCGAATCCTTCCAACTTGAAGGGGGTACAACATATATGTATCTCTTATGCCTTCAACCATCAATTTAACTCATGGTGAATCACCCTCATCCTGACGATTACTTACTTTTCTATTTCTATTGCTACGAGTCTTTAGGGTTTCCTCATACCCAAATTCCTTATTATTCCTCAAACTCTATTGCCTTTATATTCATTTCCACTTCAGTTTCTTTTTATTTTCCTTCTCTTATCATTATTTCCTGAACTAACACAACATAAGCATTGATTTCAAACATCCCGTCATTCTGGATTCGTGTCCTCAGAACGAATCTTGACAACTTTTACAACTTAGATTCATAATTCATCATACTCGTCCGCCTTGTTCTGGCTCTAAAGCTTTTACACTATCTCCATAACCTTGGGAAGTACTTTCCTGAAAACAATTGACTGAACTGTAATCAGTTTATCATAACCTCTTGCTCCGTGCCTTTCTTGGTCTTTCACCAGTGGGTGGTCTCTCTCTTAGGAGGGTAAGTGACAAAAACACTATTTTCTGATTCGTCAATCATTTAGAATCTCAAATGATTCCTGTATTTCCTTGAGCCAGGCTCTTGCCTCGGCTGGGTCAGCTATTCCCTTGGAACTCTGAGAGCTTAGCGACTTAAAGGTCCTGAAGAATTTCACACCACATTGTTTCCTCAAGGTGGTGGTTAGGGTAAAAGTATAAGTTTTGTTTTAGGCAGGTCCATGGATTGCCTAATAGGAGTACCATCCTGGTTCTTCCTATCTTGCTCGACTTCTGTTTTCTCAGTCTAAATATTTCTTCCCACTCTCCATAATTGGGGTCATCTTTAATTTAAAATCTTCATTTTCCACTTCATTATATTCTGGGTTCCTTATATCTTAATTACGACCTCCCTAATTATCACATTCAAAGTTTGCCCCTAATCTTATTCCTCATGGGGGCATAATGCTCGGAAATTTTTTAAGAATTTCTGGATATTTATTTTACTTACTTTGCTTAAGTCTTTCCCTCGCTCTGTCCTTGCATGATTGCAAATTATGAATTCTCAAGTTCTATAAACTTCATGACACTCTCTTAAGTGTTAATAGTGCAATTAACAATATGTACTTATCACAAACAAACTGATCTGAATTGAAATTAATGAATATATACATAACCATTTGTTCGAGGGTACAACTACTGAACACATTAAAGAGAATTACATCATTAGATCTGATCGCTTCTATCCCAAAAGTACTACCATAGATAATCATCTAGTCATTAAAACTAATCATTCATAATTTAGGCTAATCCTCCAAAAGCGGCGCTACATGAAACCCTTGTCTGATCGCTCTGGCTCTGCACACTACCATGGATCAAGAAATGCGGGCACGCACGACATCCCTAACCTGCTCCATCACAGAGGTGATGAGGTCTAAGATAGTGGCAAGTAGAGCTGGATCAATCTGACCCTCAAGATGGCCTCTAGCTGTAACACGGGTGGTAGCCTCAATCCTTTCCATGCTATGAGCTAATCCTGCCGGAAGTACCCCGCCCTCAATTCTTGGTGCAGTAAGTCGATCCAACAGATCACTCCTAACATTACGGGCCTCAGACAGGCCACCCAAAGTCATATAATAATCGGCGATAAGAGAAGCCTGAGTGGTAGCATCTAGCAGTCCATGGGGTACAGGTGGTGCAGACCCAGGAGATCCAAATGGATAACCTAGCACGGTATCAGGTGACAATGGTGCAGGAGATAAAGGTGGCATTTCCTCAGTAGGTGCTGGGCTCTGTACAGGGGAGGGAACAGGAATTGGTGGAACCTCATGGATGTCTTCAGGAGCCTCGGGAAGAGGGTCTGATATTGGTATAATTGGTGCCATTGAAGGCCCCACTCCTTCTGCCCTCATTAACCTTTGTGCCCTTGGTAACTCTTCAATCTCTAGTGCCAACCTCGCGGCCACTCTTGCTCTGGTAGTCGCCCTGACTACGGTCATCAATTCCTCAGCGGTCCTCTCTTCATTCTCGTCAGGATGCTCCACGAGATCCTCCTCGGCAACAATCCCTTTTGGGATAACATCCTCAACTGTAACATTCTCAATATGAATCTCATCCGGTCCCTCGTTAGGGTACTCTATCAGATTCACAATTTGATCTCCAACATGTAATAAAACATCCTCATGTTGATGCTCCTGAACCTCAGGGTTCGGTGCCCCGCTGCCCTATACGAGAACGAACTATGTTACTATCACTATATTTATAAGGGTTCTCATAAGGGTTTTAACTGTCAGTACTACGTTAGGTAGTCCGACTATGAACTTGGCAAGAGTTCTTATTATCTTAGTGAACTTATTATCTTAACGTCACATCATCTCTGAGGTTTATAACGCTTGGCTCTGATACCATTTCTGTAACACCCCCAAATCCGGGGTCGGGGATCCGGGTTGTCACGAGTTCCATTTCCCTTAATAACACCCAATCTTTATAAATAATCAACTATTCTGTACTGCGACCCCACCATAAACACACACACCACAAGTATAGTCTCAGAGATGAATATCCAAAAATAATCACAAGTCGTTTTATTCCACAATTATATGCCAATACACCTTAAAAGGGTTTCTGAATAAATTTACATTTCTTTGCCATTATTACAATTCATAAATATACATAAATCAGGTTCATCAATAGTTGAAAACCTAGCCTATTGGTAGCTCCTACCTCAGCTACGGCGGCATCAACGCTTCCAGAAAACTACGGAATATTTTCTAACCGCTTGCGAATTAGAAGCTTGGTCCTGTTCATCTTGTCTAGCTGATGTTGTGTGATGAAAGAAGAAAGCAAGGGTGAGCAACAAGCCCACCAAAATAATATGTATAATGATTTACAATATATGAGCATTCTCATAGTACTCATGAAAGTCTTGGTCAAGAAGAAATAAACCAAGTTGATATCTTAACGCGACCAAGTCACAAAATATTCAGTATATATATACATATATACTTCCACAATCTTTGAAATCCTCTGACATGTATAATATACACAGAGTTCCAGTTTATAACTGTATAAAAATATCGTTGCAAGGTGATCTCATATATCCAACCTTGTCTCAATGTTTTTCTGAAAATCTTTGTCATGCATAAGATAATCATTAACTAGATATAAGTTTAAAAGATGAAGTTACAAGATACTCCAATATACTTATATCTTTTCCGAATACTACTTGAACTACCACCGTTCAAGTTATAATTAGTTTCAAAAGTTCATCACACTGATGAGACTACAAGATAAGACTTGAATAGATTCAATCTTTGAAATATCATTAAATGAAATGAAGTTATGATATACTTCATTAAGTCCCGATATATATATCCACATATATATCTCTTTATACATTTCCTGAAAACCTCTGTCATGTAAAGTATGAACAGAGTTTGTAATATCCAATGAATTTTTGAAAAGGAAAAGAATTGTGGCATAAACCCGGTATCTTGCTGATCAGGCAAAGATACCAATAAGTAACCTTTTCTACTAGTACATGGACGAATTCCCCACTGGTCATCACCCTGGTCGCAATAGGACCTTATGATGGACTGCCACTCAGCCACTTACGCATTTGATGGACTCTCACTGAGCCACTTACACTTTCATGGACGCCCACTGAGCCCATGTTGCTTATGCCGACTCGATAGATGGACTTACTTCCCGAACGTTGGGTAAGTAATCAATTCATTTACCAAAACAGCAACCTTGTTGCGAATATAAAATACACCACAGAGCCAGATCCCTCCGGTTTTGAGCGAGTATTTAAATCCCCTTTAAAAGGAAGATCTTAAATATATAAAAAAATGAGTTTTGGGATCCGCTCTAACTTTTAAAAATCATTTTAAAGACTCGAAAACACTTTAAAGAGTGTTTGGAGTAATGCTGATTTAATAAAGTAAATCAGTCCCAATATATTAGAAAATATCTGAATATTATTATTTAAATAACATTCCCATAAAGAATAATCTTTATAAAAATAATTGAAGTAGAAGTTGTAAAACTTATATTTGAAATGAATAGTAAATAACCAAAGATATACTTATACGAAAATAATATCTTTCTTGGCTAATGACCGCTGATCTGTTATGCGGTTCGCTTAACTTTCGTTTTCGTTTATCGTTTGAGGGATCATACCCGGGATCTTATTACTTAGGTTTCTTAACCTTTCTCAATACATTATATTCCTTTTATGATCCTCTCTTATAATCCTTGAATTTAAATCCTTTTTATCCTGTTACCTTATACTCAATTCTTTCGACATCTGGTGGATTTTTGGGAAAAATCAAAGTGTTCGGATTTGGATTCTGACGGTCTTTACATACACTTATATACCACATAGAGTACTAATAATATCCCAGAAGATCAATAAAAGAATCCCTTCATAGTGTGGCATGAAAAGTTTTCTTAATCAGCATAATCAGCAAAACACTATTCATAAGGGTTTCAAAAATTCCAAAAATTGGGGTTATTACAGAATCTACGTGCTCTTATTAAACTGATCTTTTGTTCACTTAATCAAATATAACTCAGGCTTGGTTATACTCAATAATTTGATAAAGTTATGTTAACTGATCAACTTGTAATTAACTATAATTTGCTCCCATCTATAACTACTTAGCAAGATTTAAATGATAATCCATGGTTAAATCAAATATATGTGTAGAATCTCTTGAATGTAACTACAAACTGAAATTGATTAGAGTAACTTAATCACTAAACACTGCTTTAATCACCTGTGTATCTTAAAATAAGTACAAAAGTGTGTAACTTATTTAGGAATGCGTACTGATCCATGGTTGTGTTAATGTTTATGAGAATTATGTGCTTGACAGTGTATCATGTATCTGGACTCACTGTATCTTATCAGTATCTACTTGAATCAATCTACAATGTGTCATGTGCTTGTGATCTTTTGAAATCTGTGCACTTGTTTGCTTTGTCAGATTTATTTGAATTCAAAATGTGATATACTTCTTGATCCATTGAACTTCTGTGTACTTCAATCTTTATCTTTACCTGTGATATATGTACTCTTGTACACTATGATTGATTATACTGTGATGATTTAATGTAGAGTTAATATATGAATTTAAAGGCTTAAAGCAAGTAATTAAAACACAAGCACACACTACCCTCACAGAAAGACCCGCCATGGGAGCCATGAGCACCTCTGTATCTGGATCACTGTTGTGATTAATGGCCATTTAGAGATCTTAGGAGAAAAACTCTAAAATGCCATGAAGAAATTGTGTTTAAATCTGACTTATTGTTTATTCTGTGTGATTGTGTGATATTAATTGCTATCTGAATTAAATGGAATTGCACATGTAATATAAATCCATCAGTTGTGTTAAATGTGATATTATTCTCATTTATTCCTTATCATTTAACATAAGCTACCCATAGATATAAATGCATTATTCTGTGTTAAAAACAAAAAGGTTATTCCATTAATATCTTTGAAAATGTGTTACACTTTCTGCATATTCAAGACAACAAACTGAACATTCTTAAATGCATAATTTGTCATCTTACTAGAGTCTATGTGTTAGGGTATGCTGCACTTCACCTTTATGTCACACAGTTTCCCAAAATCTGTGCACTATGTACTTAAAACAGTTATAAAATAGTATAATTAGGCACTTCATGTCACTATTTGCCTATAACTGCTATAAATATATCATGTCCTATAATAACTAAGTAAATACCTAGGATTTGGACTTATGTGACACATCATGCTTTGGCAAACTGCACTTAATGATAAACACTATTCATGAACAGTAAAAGTGACGTTAAAATGAAATTATTTTCTAAACTGATCTTGGATTTTATGCAATATGCATGCATATATACCTGTTACTTGCTGCATTCACACACACACTTAGACAAAGCTTGTCTTCTCTACTTTACAAGTCATGAATCCAAATGCAATACCATATTACCCTAGACCAAGACCAGCCATAACCAATCCATATCTACTTCAAGATATGGAAAAGAAACATTTTATCCACCACAAAAATTCTGCCTTCAAAACTGTATACACTTCCGAGTCCAGAAACCCTAACCAAAGAGCCTTGTACAAGAACCCTAGAAAAGGATTTAGAAATCACACCATTCCATTCTATCAATGCAGAAAATTCCAAATCCCAAATGCTCAAAACCCTAGACCCTCTAAGCCTTTTCAAGCTAGGGTATACACTAGGAAATCAAACCTCAAAAATGAACCAAACACAAACACAAACACAAACAGTTCCAAACCCCCTCCTCCAGACCTTGCAAACCCTTCCAACTCAAATAAATACCTAGACCTTATCAAAATGTCTAGCCTGGGATTTGTGTGAATCTGACTGGTAAAGTTGAGAAGGTAATCAGAACTGCTAAATTGGATGGGTTCGTCTTTCATTTGTGTAGACAGTACTTCATACATTTGATGGGTGAATTCTATTGCAACATGAATATCATAAAGGGAGTAGATGGTGTGCTGCATTTTACTACCACTGTGAACAAGAAGGTTATTTGCATTAATAATAAGAGTCTAAACAGAGCTTTGCATTTACCTTTACACTTGTGTGAACTTCCTTGTCATGATATTTATTCCTTGTTTGTGTTTAACAAAGCTGAGTATGAGTTAATGTTGGGTGTCCTCTGTGAGTCTGATGTGCCTTTGGGGTTGTGTGATGTTAACCGTGGTATCCATTTTAAGCATTTTAAAGGGGTATTTCAACACTTAGCTTTAATAATTAGGGCCAATGTGTTACCTAAGCCTAATCAAAGCAAGTATTTTGACTTTTATGATGTAAAACTCATTTACCTCCTTTATAATAACAAGATAAACTTCAGTATATCCTATGTAATCTTGTTAAACATGATAAATGCTAATCTGGTAGGATGCATGCCCTATGGTCTTCTCATTACATGTTTCTTTCTGATGTGTAATGTTCACCTTCCTGAAAAATTTGCTAACTTAGGTGATTCTCATATCACCAAAGATCATATAAGATCTCAGATCTCCCTTATAACCTGTGAACCTCAAGAGGTTAAACCTGCTGTACTTCCTCCAGTACTTAGAGAAGAAGACATCTTCCTCCCAAATTATGAGTCTGTGAGAGTCATGATTAGTGAGCTTAAAACTGAACTTAAAAAGGTTAAAATAGAAAATAAGGAGATTAAGGACAATGTGGCTTACCTAGAAAGTGTAACTATATCCTGTAAAAATAGGATTTACTATTTAGAGAACCTAGCTGGATCAAACCTAGGGGAACATAGAGTTTATGAACTCATTCCAAGTTCCAGTCTCTAATGACTTAGATATGGTTCAGGAATTAGAGGATATAGGATTGGATGCTAGAGGACCCCCCATTGAACTCTTACCTGATCTGATTCATGTTTGTGATGTGGATGGAAATGTGGTTGGATGATCTGTGTTGGCTGAACTTGAAGTGGTGTTTGATTCTGTGCTACTTAACTCTGCTGATCTGATGTTAACTTTTGTATCTTTAACTTTGTTTGTAATGATGGAACTAGATGTTGAACTTGTAATTCTCTGGAGTGTATGCACTCTCTTTTCTTTGTAATGTTAAGACATGTGCAAATGTTTGTTCTCTTTAATCAGTGAACCACACTGATTAAAAAGGAATATTTTTGGCTTCTTGTAAATATAAAATTTGCATTCTGTTACATTCCCTTGCGGTACTGTATTTATGCCTTTATGAATCACTAATATGCATCTACAGGTATTGTTGTCAATATACTAAACGGTTGTACTGATAAACTAAGGAAATGATTTTAGTTTGCTGATAATTGAGATAGTTAAACAGTTTGATATCCTAGAACGACAACTGTTTTGTTTAAACCTGACTAGTCTACTAACCAGTTGTATTTAGTCCACTAGTTCAAAGAATATATATATGGATTAGCAACTGTGTATACTAATCATTTTGCAGATTAACAAGTTCATTTCTCAAAAACTCACACAGTGCACAAATAAAATGCAAAAGAAGTGTATTTGACATTTACACACTCACACACATCACTCAGGTATGAAAGGTACACACTGTTGGACTTATTCAAACTGTATTGTAATAGTTGTTTATTTACCTTATAACATGATAAGTTAGAATCAGTTTAGAACAATTTGAATATAAACAGTTGGTTCCTTAGAATGCAGTAGTGTTTATCCCATGTAAATTGCAAGCACAGATATGAGTTTAGATAAAAAGCACTGAAGTAGCATGTATCAGTCTTCTGGAAATGTAACAATACAAGACATAGAATGTATTAGGCTCTCACATGTGTAACAATTTCTATTACAAGATTGTACTTTGTATTATTAAATTTGTACAACTCGACAGGGTCATACATACTTCTACTAAAATATCATGCATGCAACTGAACTAAAATCAAGGATAAACAATTATATATGTTAGTTCAAGTTGAAAAGAATTGCGTAAAATACATTTGTATTTACAGTAAAACTCTTTTTGTGATTGCTTAAAACGAAACTATGCTTTTTTCAAATGTCATAGTATGATTTAATCAAGGTCTAAAATCACAAAATTACATGCAATTGAACTTAGTTAAGGCCTACATAGTTTGATATATACTTGATAATTCTTTAAATTGAAAAGTTATGCATGAAAAAAAAACTCGAATCACAAGACTAGTTTAAAAGGTATAAGTAAGTAAATGTTTTCTTATAAAAAGAAATTATATCTTTAAACTGCAATTAACATGTTTTAGCAGAGTCTTAAAATCCGAAATTGTGCATGCAACAAGGCCAAATAAAACGTGCATAAATGAATTACACTTAACATGTTTTCTTACTATAAGGACTATAAAACTATCATTGTTTGATTCAAGCTATGTATACTTAACCAAAAATTTCCCATGCTTAATCAGAAATTAGACTGCATGAATGAAACTGAAAACCAATAAGAAACTACTTACACTTCTTCACATATTCCATGTCTTAACATGATCATATAATTTCTAAATTGAGATTCACCTACTTTTTGTTATCTTCCAAACAAAAGGGGAAGAGAATTTAAAGTATTTTATTGTAAACTAAAAAAAGGGGGAAAAGAGTACATAAACGAATTTAGACCCCTCAATTTTTCAAATGCCTAATTCTGCTAGATAATCACTATGCTTCAATATTTTTGAAATATCTAACAAGGTTTTGCAGGATTTATCATAAGAGAGGAATCAAGCTGAGTCCCATAAACTGTATGTGTAAAAATATTTTAAAACTCATGCATACACCAAGGGGAAGCACACACTTGAAAAATTTAAATTTTATGTTTGTTTGGCAAATACCAAAAAGGGGAAGATTGAAAGGATATCTTCGATATATTATTTATTTTGATATTTGTACGATTAAACATAAAATTTAAGTACACTTAATCCTCTCCATTAGGACATGATTTTAATTGATCGAGATCAAAGTCAAATAGTCAAACAAGCTAAATTATTTTCAAGACTATTTATAAAAGAGATATTCCATTATTCTAAAAACATCAAAATTATATTTTATGGAATATATCTCTAAGGCAATTTGATCAAATAAGAAATAGCAAGTTATGATATCTTTTAGATCACAGTTGCAACATCAATAAGGCAACAAGCTCGAATAAGGAATATATCAGAAATATTCTTTAGAGATCTCGTACTAAATCAAAAATGTTTTACTCTTCGTTCCTAAATATATTTTACATCCTTCAAAAGAGTTTTTTTTCCAAATTTTATTAATATTCATGGTTGAAGTATTAATATCCATTTTTACACCCATTCTGTGTGTTCGTAAAGTAATTTTCTTCCGTTTCGTAAAATAAGCATTTCTCAGAGAAATTATTCAAAAATACTCAAAAATATTTCACACCACTCAAATACATTTTATATATTAGGAAACATATTTTAAGTATTTATACAAGTCAAAACTTTGGTCAAAATATCCATCTCTTTCGTTCCAAGACCAATAGTATTTTTATTCGGAAGTAAAGGCTGACATAATCGCTTTAAATCTAAATACATACTTCCACATACTAGAATTACTTGAAATTTGGTATGGATCACTTAAATGGTATTTATATGCATGATAAAAATTTCGTAGCGTTTTGAAAATTTTTGTCGGCACGAATTTCAAGGCAGTTGGTCCCACAGTTGATCACGTTTGACCTAGCTACCATTGACCATTATTGACCAAACTTTGCAGGATATCATTTTATAATATTTAGGTAATTATCATATTTTTTATGATATTTATTCAAGAGTTTTTGGGATGGTCATAATTAATGGTGCTTAATCCTTAATTAAAGTAATTAAAAAATGATTAAAAGAAAAGGAAAATATATATTATATATATATATCAGCTGATATTTGAATGAATACTAGCTTGTGCTTCCTTCCCACTTTCAAAGAAACACAACCTACTTGCCATGTCATCAATTCATGTGATACACTCTATCCACCATCCATTCCTTCTCAAATCTTAACCATTCATTCCACCCAACTTCCTCTATAAATAAACCCCCACCCCAACCAATTTTAAAGAAGCTAAAGAGATAAATACTTGTTGGGAATTTTTCAAGAAGTGCCTCTCTTCATCTCTTTCAAATTCTATACACACACTTTTCTCAAAAACCTTCTCTCTCTTAAATATATACACATATACTTAAGGTTTTTGATATCCAAGCTTAGCTTCACCCAACCAAGCTTGTTCCCACCAAGTGAGCTCTTCCACCACCACTTTTCGGCCTCCCGAAGGGCTTCCCAAGTTCGTCTATAGTGCCAAAATTCGGCCGAACCTCCGGCGAATTTTTAGGGCGAACTTTTCCGACCGTTTTCCAAAAGTGGTGAGTTTTTAGCTTCTTATTTGGTTTTCTTTATTTTGAGCTTGATACTTAATTTCTCTACTTCATCTCAAGCTCTAATACAAGATCTCCTATAAAGAAGGTTCTCTAAGAAAAGAGAACGAAGATTCGAACTCAAAATTCGAATAAGTACTTGATCTTCATACCGAAGCTCCAAACGAAGAAGATCTATAATATACAAGTACTTAAATCTCTAAATAACTCCTCACGAGTGAGATTTCAAAAATCTCTAAATAGCTCCTCACGAGTGAGATTTCATATTTGACATCGCGAGTTGGTCAATTGCTTGCATTTTATTTATCTCGACCTTGACCAACATATTTCGTGAATATAGTATAATTATGAAAGGTATCATTTTATAATCTCGCTAACATCTCTAGTGTTCCGGGAGATTATAAATCGATCAATAGTGATCTTCGTAATTTTGTCAAATATAAGAGACGGATTAAATCACACGAGTTGGCCAATTACTCGCACTTCTATTATTTGGATCTTGGCCAACACATAGTTCATGTATATAGTCCAATTACGTAAGATATCGTATAATCCCCTTCTAGAACCTTAGTATTCCGTGGGGTTCTTATTCAATATATATAAACTTCGTAATCATCCGTCTAAGCTTCAAAGGTGGATTTAATCACACGAGTTAACCAATTACTTTGCAATTCATTTATCTCAATCTTGGTCAACGCATAGTTCGTGTATATAGTATCATTACAAAAGGTATCACTTATAACCCCTTCTAGCATCTTCAGTGTTCTGCGGGATTATAAGTCGATCAATAGTAAACTTCATAATCATCCACCTAAACTTCAAAAGCACAAATTCAAAGCCAATTACTTGCACTTCTATTATTTGGACCTTGGCTAAGAATCATAGAACTTATAAAGTTGCTTGAAGTTAAAAGAATACTTTGACCACATAATCGTCAAATCATAAGTATACTAAATCCATAAGCCTAAGAGCTTAAAAGGATAGGTACAATTCCGAGATTGTAACCAAAGTATTCTTCGATCCATAAATATATAATCAAAAGAAGAAGAATACAAAAGAAGTCATAAGCCATAATGCTTATACATATATACAAGACTTCTTATTACTCCGATTAACATATAATCCATAGAGACGGAGTAATCAAAAGTATACTTGATATAACATTTTATATCTCAAGTCAAGTATAGATATAGAGTATTAATATTCTTATATTATACTATCTTTTGGGCTGGTACCGTAACATACTAGTTCAATACATATTTTCTCTATACTTTGTGTTTTGTGGATTGTCTTATTAGTTTCGCAGTGAGGTGAGGTGACGTGAGGTGATCTTCGTTCTAAGACCCAAGTCTCATACGCACTAGCGGGGAGTTAGTCATATTTGCACCGTGAAAAAGAGGAAATACCCAAGACCGGATACTAAGATCCGAGACCGGTGAAAGCTAAGGAAGCCAAGTCCACACAAGGGATCTACATCAACTTTGAAGAGATAGCGGGGAGTTATTGTCTAAGATAAGTTGTGTAGGAATTACATTTATTTTGAGGTGGTGACCCTTGTGTTACGTACCAAGATAAATATTTGTAAGGGTGTAAAGGCTTCTCTGCCTACTAAAGGAGCGAGTTTATATTAAGGGAAAATCCCGAGTCCGGGAGAGGAGCTCGGGGATTGGAGTAGGAGTGAGCGGATCTATTAGAGGTTGCGCCATCGCGAACCAGAATAAAATCGCCGTGTGGTATTTTCTTTCCTTGCACTTTATTTTTCGCACATATAAACTGCGTAACCTCTCGGTAAAGTTTTAAAAAGGGCTAAAATTATTTTAAAACGCCATAATAAATTTTAAATTGGTAATTAAGCTATTCAACCCCCCTTCTAGCTTAACATAACCCTCATACGGGGGACCTAACAGAATTTAAGATAAGAATCGGTCACGAGGACATGGGTGTTCAGGGCTAAACAAATGGGGCCTTAGTTAACGGTTCTACGTGGTTGAAGATGTGTTAGGAATATGTGTATTAGTTTGATGATAAGTTAAACAAAACACTAAAGTAGAAATCTAGTATTTGTAGCCTCAACGGATAAGACCATCTTGTCTATCCGTTGAAGGAGTAGCTTTACTTAGCAATAAGTTTAGTATTGTAGCATATTTCATTCTCTGGATTCAAGTTGTAATTCTTAGATGTTGTAGGAAAGTATCAGTCATGTTGACTACTAGTGGATATGCAAATAGGAGGGCTAATTGTAAATATTTCATGCCTTGTAATTTTGTATAAGTGAAGAAGTATCAACTGAAATTGAAGACCTTCAACGGATAAGAAACAAAGCTTCAACGGATGTCTCTAATGCTTCAACGGATAATATCCATCAACGGATAAGTGCTTCAATGGATAAAGACTTCAACTGATAATGCATCAACAGATAAAGCTTCAACGGATAAAGCCTCAACGGATAAGGCATCAACGGATGAAAGCTTCAACGGATGCTAAGTTCATTAGCAGTTGATAGTGACAATTCATAAGTTGACAGAGGCACATGGGTTGACAGAGACAAACTGGAATGTGGAAGCCTCTAGGAGGAATCAAGAAAATGCAGCATTTCCATTCTGGTGCAAATAAGGAAGTATTCAAAGATTAACAGCTAAGCCTAAATTGCATTGGATAGAGAAATGAAGAAGAAAATGTGAAGAACCTTTTTAATTGTATTTTACAGTTTTATCTTCACTTGTAAACTTGGTGATATATAAACCAAGTAGCAGCTAGTAATTAGATGTGAATTTTCCAGAGCTGTTTAGAAAAATCCAGAGAGAAAATCATCTAGTTTGTACTAGGAAGCAGCTGTGATTTAATTCTTTGAATCACAGATTTTTTAAAATAACACATCTCTGGTGGAACAACAAATCCACCAGAAAAGTTTTTAAGTTCTTTGTGTTCTTTACATTTGTGTTTGAATATATATCTGTCTACATTAGCTTCAAGCCATTCACACACATTTGCTCACTAAAACACTTAGCCTTAGAAACTACTCAAAACTTGAAAAAGTTTTGAGATTTACATTTAACCCCCTTTCTGTAAATCTCATTGTTAGTCCACTGGAAATAACAATTGGTATCAGAGCAAGCTCTTAACATACAAAGAGTTTAAAGATCTATTCTGCTAACATCATGAGTAAGAAGGATATTGGTGTAAAGATTCCAATCTTGGAAAGAGATAACTATCACCACTGGAAAGTGAAGATGCATTTACATCTTCTATCTCAAGATGAAAGCTACATCTACGGCATTGAAAATGGTCCTCACATCCCTCACAAGATGGCCTTAGCTGCTACTGCAACAGTTGCTGTTGGACAGTCTATTCCCAAGCCAAAGGCAGAATGGACTGTTGAAGATATTGAAGAGGTTCACAAGGACAAGAAAGCCATGAACATTCTGTTTAATGGCCTAGATCAAGATATGTTTGACAATGTCATTAACAGCCAAACTGCTAAGGAAATTTGGGATACTGTGCAGCTTATCTGTGAAGGCACTGAGCAAGTTAGAGAAAACAAAATGCAGCTTCTCATTCAACAGTATGAATATTTTCATTTTGAAGAAGGAGAATCATTGAATGATACCTTCAACAGATTTCAGAAACTGTTGAATGGATTGAAGCTGTATGGCAGAATTTACCAAGTCAAGGACTCTAATTTAAAATTTCTAAGGTCTCTACCAAAGGAATGGAAGCCTATGACTGTTTCTCTAAGAAATTCTCAAGATTATAAGGACTTCACACTTGAAAGATTATATGGAATTTTGAAGATATATGAACTTGAGATGGAGCACGATGAGCTGTTGGAAAAAGGGAAGAGAAAAGGAGGATCAGTTGCACTTGTAGCTGACAGTGAGAAGGTTGAAGCCAGGAATGAGGAGAAGACAATGCCAAGTCTCAAAATTGGCACAAGCAAATTAGAATCAAGCAAGGGTAAAGAGCAAGTAGCTGAGGATGAAAATAATTCCAGTCAGGATGACTCTGATGATGTTGATGAACATCTGGCTTTTCTGTCCAGGAGGTTTGCAAAGATGAAGTTCAGGAAAAATACAAAATTCACTAAGCCAAACAAAAACATGGTGGACAAATCCAAGTTCAAATGTTATAACTGTGGCATTAGTGGACACTTTGCAAGTGAGTGTAGGAAGCCAACCTCTGATAAGAAGAAATTTGAGCAAGTTGATTACAAGAAGAAGTATTTTGATTTGCTCAAACAAAAGGAAAGAGCTTTTCTCACTCAAGATGATTGGGCAGCAGATGGAGTCAATGAAGATGATGATATGGAATATGTCAACCTAGCCCTGATGGCTAATTCTGATGAAAATGAAACTAGTTCATCAAACAACCAGGTAATTACTACTGATCTCTCTCAGCTTTCTAAAAATGAATGCAATGAAGCCATAAATGATATGTCCAATGAATTATATCATTTGCGTGTTTCCCTTAAATCACTAGCTAAAGAAAACATTAGGATCAAAGAGAATAATGTGTTTTTAAGTGATAGGAATGCTGTGTTAGAGGATCAGGTAATTGAGCTTGAAAAGATTAAACTTAAATGCTTGATTATTGAGAGTGAACTAGAAGAAGCTGTTAAGAAAGTAGAAATTCTTTCTAAACAGTTAGAAAGTGAGCAAGAGGTAATCAAGGCCTGGAAAACATCTAGGGATGTTATTGTTCAGATTGCCAAGGTTCAGGGAATTGAATCATTCTGTGAGGATGCCTGGAAGAAAAATAAAAAGGAGTTAGAATTAATTGATGGATTGTCAACGGATGTGGAATCAACGGATGATGAAAGTTATCTGTTGAAGGAAGAAAAAGAGCATCCGTTGAAGGGTCATCAATTAAAACAAGCAAGTAATTTTAAAAATAAAAATCTCAATAAGAAGGATGATTCAACTTTCAAGAACTTTGTCAAAGAAGGAGCCAGCACATCCAAAGATGCCAGTAAGGTGAATATAGGACACATGACTTTAGATCAGCTGAAAAATAGGCTTAAGTTGGTTGAGGATAAGAAGGAAACTAAAAGAAAATCTAAAAGAAATGGGAAGGTAGGGATTAATAAACATAACAATTACACACCTGATAGGTATGCTCCTAGAAAAAGCTGTGTGCATTGTAAAAGTGTTAATCACCTATCTGATAATTGCAAATCTGTTAAAAATGCTCCCATGCCTTCAAATCCCTCCATGCCTAACATGTCTATGTCACCTCTGCATGTCATGCCTGTTATGTCTCATCAGAATCCCCATGCACATTTTGCAAACATGCCATATATTAATAATCCTTATTTTACTGCATTTAGTATGCCTCAAATGCCATACAATATGCCTATATGGAATAACATGTTTGCCCAATCTATACCTTATCAAATTCAATCAAATGTGCTAAATGATTCTGTGACTAACCCTACACTTCAACCAACCACATCTGAGATCAAGGTTGACCCAAAGTTACCTAAGTCAAAAGATGCAGGAGGAATGAAGTCTAGAAAAAAAGACTAACAAGGCTGGACCCAAGGAAACTTGGGTACCAAAATCAACTTGATTGATTTTGTTGTGTGCAGGGAAAAAGAAGGAATCTATGGTACTTGGACTGTGGGTGTTCAAGACACATGACAGGAGATTTCACCCAGCTCACAGAGTTTAAGGAGAGAGCTGGCCCTAGCATAACCTTTGGAGATGACAGCAAATCATTATCAAATTTTGCCTAGTGATTGTAGATGATTTCTCAAATTTTTCTTGGGTTTATTTTCTTGGATCAAAGGATGAAGCTAGTGAAATCATTATCAATCATATCAAGCAAGTCAACCATGAAACTGAGTTCAAGAATTCAACCATGAATTTGTTCTGTGAAGAAAATGGGATCATGTATGAGTTCTCAGCTCCAAGGACTCCACAACAAAATGGTGTGGTGGAAAGGAAGAACAGATCACTAATTGAAGCTGCAAGGACAATGCTTGAAGAGTCAAAAATCCCAACTTACTTTTAGGCTGAGGCTGTTAACTGTGCATGTTACACTCAGAATATTTCTCTAATCAATCAGGCAAAAGGCATGACTCCCTATCAATTATTCAAGAGAAGAAAACCAACTTTAAACTTTCTGCATGTCTTTGGTTGCAAATGTTACATCTTAAGGAATCAATCTGATCACAAAGGGAAGTTTGATGCAAAGGCTGATGAAGGAATATTTGTTGGTTATTCTGCTGGAAAATCATATAGGGTCTACAATCTAAGAACCAACATTGTCATCGAATCTGTGCATGTTGTGTTTGATGATAAAAAGATTGATGGACTAACAGATGAGGGACATCATGAAGGACTCAAATTTGACAATATTGAGATATATTGTGATGATAGTGAAGATGAGAATGATGAAGAAGGCATCTCAAGAAGAATTCAAAATCTGCCTTTGGATAATGCACAAAATGCTGCATCCGTTGAAAGTCATAATTCAGCTTCCGTTGAAAGAAGCAATGCAGCATCCGTTGAAAGACAAAGTGCATCATCCGTTGAAGTTCATAATGAAGCATCCGTTAATCACAGTCTGTCAACGGATAATCAATTCACTTCATCAGTTGATAGAGCTCCCAATTCCTTTCAAAGGATCAGCAACTCAGGGGGAGTTTCAACCAATCAACATTCTATCTCACATCATGACAATACTGAGGCAACCTCATCTAGAGCTAATCTACCACCTCAAAGGAAATGGACCAAGAATCACCCTTTTGAACTGATCATTGGTGATGCAACATCTAAAGTGCAAACTAGAAGGGCTACTCAAGATGAATGTCTGTATAGTAGCTTTCTATCACAGGAGGAACCTAAGAGAGTGGAAGAAGCTCTATTGGATCCAGATTGGATTTTAGCAATGCAAGAGGAGCTAAACCAATTTGAGAGGAACAAAGTATGGAAGCTGGTACCCAAGCTAAAGAACAAGAGTTCTATTGACACAAAATGGGTATTCAGAAACAAGATGGATGAAAATGGCATTGTCATAAGGAATAAAGCCAGATTGGTTGCTAAAGGCTATTCTCAACAAGAGGGAATATATTTTGATGAAACATTTGCTCCAGTTGCCAGACTTGAGGCCATCAGAATCTTTCTAGCCTATGCAGCCCATGCCAATTTCAAAGTCTATCAAATGGATGTCAAGAGTGTATTTCTAAATGGGGAATTGGAGGAAGAAGTTTATGTAAGCCAACCTCCAGGGTTTGAAGATCCAAACTTTCCAGACTATGTGTATTATCTGTTGAAAGCACTCTATGGACTAAAGCAAGCACCTAGAGCCTGGTATGAGACTTTGTCAAAATTCCTTCTAGATAATTACTTCACAAGAGGTACTGTTGACAAAACTTTTTTCTTTAGAAATGTTAATGGCTCTACAATACTTGTTCAAATTTATGTAGATGATATTATATTTTGATCTACAGATGATAAGCTTTGTAAAAAGTTTGTTAAGTTAATGCAAAGTAAATATGAAATGAGCATGATGGGAGAGCTAACTTATTTTCTTGGTTTACAAGTTAAACAAGTTAGTGGTGGAATTTTCATTAGTCAAACTAAATATATTTATGATCTTTTAAAGAAGTTTGACTTAATGGACTGTTCATCTGCAAAAACTCCCATGGCCACTGCCACCAAGCTTGAATTAAACAAGGCTGAAAAGTCTGTGGACATTTCAAGTTATAGAGGCATGGTTGGCTCACTCTTATATTTAACTGCTAGTAGACCTGATATAATGTTTTCTACATGTCTCTGTGCTAGATTTCAAGCTGACCCTAAAGAATCTCACATAGTGGCTATTAAAAGAATCTTCAGATATCTCAAAGGGACTCCAAATCTAGGAATTTGGTACCTATGTAATATCCGGGATATATCGTGTAATTATATTTTCTATTATATAATTATTATGTGTGTTCAGTATCTATTCTGTGAGTTAATTGTTAAAGTGTTATCTGTACTTGGTTATTCAAAAATAATATTAATTGAGTATTTTAATTTTTATATGTCCAAAATAAAATATAGATAATTGTCATATCTTCCTAATTATTTTTATGTTGGTTTATGGATTTATAAGAATCATCTGAAATTTCTAAAATCTTTTTCCGGGTAATTAAAATCTATTTTATAAAAACGGGAACCAACCGACGTCAACCGTTGTTACATTTTTGGAACCCGAAACTCTTTCGAGAACTCCTTCCTAACCTAATTGTAATATTCCGAGCATTTTCCATGTTTCGACTTTTTCGATCCGGCGTACGGTTTGTCCTGCGCGGGTCCCGGCGTAACATTTTCGATACAATATTCGTTTCGGTAAATCAATAAAACCGTATTTTCGATAAACGGGAGCTTTTTATTAAACTATCACAATTATCACTTCGTAATACGTGTAACCAGGCGCTGAGACCAAGACCGCAGTACAAATTGTACTGATTTGGATAATTATCCCGAAAACCGATACCGTTTGGATCAGTTTTTACAAATAAACGTACCGTTTTATATCCGGAATGATCCAACGGGATACTAATTTTCCGTAATTATAAATACCCTTTTACCGTATTTTATTTCGTATCAAAATCAATTGCAGAAAGATAATTATATAATTTTCAGAGAAAAACCCTAATTTTCCTAAAACTGTTCTAAGAATCAAACAAGCATTTGGAGGTGTTATTGAATTCGGTTTGGAAAGCTCGAGTAACCAATCTGAAGGTCTTGAAGAGCTCTACCAGATTCTGTAATCCATACACCTGCAGAAATCAAGGTTATTTTTCTAAAAAATTATTTATTTTCGAATTTATTTTATTAAAAATATGAATTTTTGTTCGGATTATTGTTTGTATGATTTGATGATTGCATGTTGTAGAGCTTGTTTTCCT
The DNA here is from genome assembly GCF_009905375.1 of Apium graveolens. Lineage (NCBI taxonomy): Eukaryota > Viridiplantae > Streptophyta > Magnoliopsida > Apiales > Apiaceae > Apium > Apium graveolens. Next base: position 149,822,077 of record NC_133652.1, read on the forward strand.
GATGATTTTCATATGTCATACGTCTGATTTGGAGTTCAATAACATGTTCAAATTTGAGTTTGATTTTCAAATTTTAAAATTAGGGTTTATAACCCGTATGAATGTTCTTAATTGAAATTTGGGGGTTTCTTATTCTGTGATAGATTGATGTTGTGTAATACTGGGTTGTGTTCTCTGTGAAATTTGCAATCTAGTCGTATAAGTTTCATGAACCAACGAGGTCTGTAGAGAAGGGAGTTGTGTTTTGAAGTTTTCCGATGTTCGCCGGAAACTGGAAAATTTCACGGCCAAATTCCGGCCAACTCAGGGATTGTTAGGTTGTTTTGATTGCATGGTTGTGTTCCTGGTAACCTGTAGATGTGATCTGGAGGTGTTGGTGGGGTGAGGACGCCGGGAACGTGTTCTCCGGCCATCCCCGACTGTTTTCCGGCGACCCCCTGGAAAATTACAGTTTAGTACCTATAGTTTTGAAAACGATGCAGTTTGGTCCCTGTAGTTTCCAGACTTTGCAAAAATTGGATTTCTGTTTTAAAAATGTTTAAAAATCATATTTCCTATTTATTTTTATTATAAAAATTCGTTTTTAATTTCTGAAAATTCTAAAAATTATTATTTTAATTCTGAAAATTATTTTTAATTCACAAATAAATCTAAATTAATTAGTTAATTAATTTCAGTTAATTTCTAATTGATTAATTGGTCAATTAATTCGAAAATTAATTGATTAATTGATTTAATTAATTATTAATTGATTTTAAGTAATTATTTAATTAGATTTAATTATTTAAAAATGATTTAAAAATTCTGAAAAATAGTTTCGAGGTTTAAAATATTATTCTAAATTATTTCCAAGGCTCGATAATTATTCTAAAATTATTTCGGAGCCAGAATTGGCCAACCGAACCCTGTTTATTAACCCGAAATTGATCCAACGACCCGTTTTAATTCTGAAAAATGTTTTAAAAATCATTTTAAATACCAGAAAGCCTATTTATGACCCGAGACTTCTTTATAAATGATATATCATTGATTATGTGATGTATTATATGCTATATGTGACTTGTTAATTGACTATCGGTCAATATATTCTTTGTTTACTTGATTATTGCATAACTTTCAATCCGTTAATCGGATTTGGGTAAAACGAAGGGTAGATAGAAGTATGTGTTGAATAGAATTCCATGAGCAAATTATTGATAGATGCTTATGATATGTAAGCAGAAGAGGCAAGACGTAGGAAAGGGAAACAGATAGTTGAGGAGTAAGACGCTTGTGATTGGAAGCGAGTGCAGTGTAGTAAGCTAATATCAGGCAAGTATTCCGAACTTTCTCGAAATATTGTAATACGTGATAGTCTTGTTGATATTGCAAGTGCTTTGAAGCACTGAAACCTAAACCCTGATTCCAGTTATTATTCTTGAGCCATGAACCTTATTATTTCTAGACCATTGATTGTTGTATACCCAAACACGAACCTCAAGTATACGATACTACTCCACAAATACATGCAAATAAAATCCCAAACACTGTACTGAATTACTTGTACATTCAATCCTTGTATCCTATGCTTTGAAAGCCTAAATCTTTGAAACCCTGGAATGTTGATTCATTTGTTATCCAATTCTTTCATTACCCAGCATCCAAGCTTTTAAATTGCCTTATTGATCCTTACAAGGATTGAAACCCTTTCATTGTTAAACATTTATTGTTGTTAATGATTTCGGTTATTGTTTATTATTGCATATTCTGTTATTATGTTAGAATTGGATAGTTTTTATAAAATGGTGGACCAGATTCGTGGTCAGACCATATAATGGTCAAGTTAGGCCAATGTGTGCCTTGGATCCAGTAGTTAGAGCAATGTTGTGTGCCTTGCTCGGGGTTAGTGCGTGACTGATCAGCAGCCTAACCTTGGTTTTTAAATTAAAAGTATAATATCCAATTCTAAATCATAATCCAATGTTCACTTGATATCATAATCATATTCACCTGATGATCATTATTCTCAGTTTTGTCATTGTGACTTGCTGAGCTAGTTAGCTCATTCGTGCGATGTTGTTTATATTCTTTCCAGTTAAAAAGGAACCAGTTGGTAGCAAGGATCCCCAGTCTAGCGTGAGAGCTAGGGGTTCAGGTTGAGAAAGTTGAGCTAGTAGGCTTCTTTTGGGATAATTTAAGTTTGTAAAAGTTTGTAATAATGTTTAATACTCAGTTTGAGTTTGAAATAGTTGGGATTTGAACGGTTTGTAATATATTAGTGTGTTTGGCTTGTGTGCATACTTTAACCTGTTGCGGTCCGTGGTGGTTGGTAAGTAGGGTCACTGCATATATTATTATTATCTTTATTATTGTTATAAGCAGGTTATAATTAAGGTGTGTGTGTGGACCCCAAACTTCTGACCCAGATTTGGAAGGAGCCACAGGTTTGGTATCAGAGCTACAGGTTATAAGTCACTGACACAAGCCTAGGTTAACGGGAATGGGTAGAGGGATAGGATTAGAAGTAAGGTATAGGATGATAGAACGTCGAGAGGTTGAGTGTTATGGTATAACCGGTATTAGTATAGGTTGCGTCGTGGTACAAGATTCTTATATTACGATATGATTTCAGATAGCAGAGATGGCCGACTCTTTTATTCCCGTATCAGCTGATCACTCAGAGCCTTCAGTTGGAGCACCAGCATCGGATCCACGTCCCGTTATTCCACCAGCATTGGCTATTCTACCTCTACCGATGTTGCAGCCCGTACCATTGCAGGCTATTCCACCTCCAGGCATGAGACCACCTGTTAAAGGACCCCCACCTGCTGATTCAGGATTTACTAGTCATTCAGTCACAGGAGTACCTTTCCAGTTCTCTTCCTATCCTGTCCCATATCATCAGTTTGAGGCTTGCCTTATGGAGCAGCGATTCCTACAGGGTCAGATCCAGGAGTTATTGCATATCATGCGTACCAGAGAGATGGGGAGTGGTGAGAGGCGACTTAGGGAGAGGCTCCAGGCATTTCGTAGAGCAGCTGCTGTGAGGATTGCTGAGGCTACACATGAGGACATCACCCCTGATTTCCTAGTGGAGTGGGCTAAGTGGGTTCTAGAGGAGCTTGAGGAGATAGGAGGTCCAGATTTGCCATGAGCCAGAGATTCAGAGATGGAGATGCTGAGCAGTGTTGTTATGATTATGTAGTATGTACAGTAGTGTGTAGTGTGTATCGGTAGACTTTTGAGTTATATTTATAGACTAGCGATGCTGACTAGTGAGTAGGTTGTTGTACCCTTTTTGCTTTTACTTTCGAAGCGTCTTTACGCTTGTACTACCTAAAACTTTTGATCTATATATCAGTACCTTTTTCCTTTCCAACACTGTCATTTACTTTATTGCACCAGTATACCCTGTGATACCATGTACCCTATTTTCCATAACTATTTATATTCTGTAAAGAAGCATGCAATTTACTTAGTTACAACTGTTTTCAAAAAGAGATATTCCTATTTTACAAAACTTTTCTTTTATACAAAGATTTGATTCAAAAGCTAAATAAATTGATTGATTCTTTACAGAAAATGCCTCCCAGAAGAAATACCCGCACCAACACCTAGAATGAAGAAACCAACAACAACAACAATAACAACCAAGATGATACAAACCAGAATGTGAACCCAGGACCCATGGACCCAGCAATAGCCCAGATTTTTCAAATCTTGGCCCAACAAACAGTTCACCTGGCACAACAATAGCAGAGACAGACCAATCCCCAGGTAACTTTCAAAACTTTTCAGGCAGTAAACCCACCAGAATTCAAGGGTTCCTTAGAGCCAATTGAAGCAAATGTGTGGTTAAAGGAAATAGAGAAGGCATTTGCCTTGGTAAAAGTGAAAGAGGAGCAGAAGGTTGAATTTGCAAGTTACTATCTGAAGAATGAGGCCACCTATTGGTGGGAGATGGTGAAGACATTGGAAAGCACAGATGTTATTACTTGGGAAAGGTTTAAGGAATTATTTTTAGAAAAGTATTTTCCTCAGTTTGTTCAGGATCAAATGGAGCTGAAGTTTTTAGAATTAAAGCAAGGGAACATGTCGGTAACAGATTATGAGGGGAAGTTTGAGGAATTGTCAAGGTATGTGCCGTCGTATGTTGATACTGATAGAAAGAAAGCTAAGAGATTCCAGCAAGGCTTGAAGCCATGGATCAGAGGGAAGGTAGCTATTTTTGAATTGGATACCTATGTCGGGGTTGTACAGAAGGCTATGATCGCAGAGACAGAGAGTGAGATGTTCCAGAAAGATAAGGAAAGTAAGAAAAGAAAAGTTGAGGGAAGTGAGGGTCAGTCACAAATAGGGAAGTTTCTAAATTTTAAGAAGGGCAAGTTTCAGCCAGGGAGAAATTTTAATTTCAGGAGACAAAATGCAGGAGACGGAGGCCAGGGTAATCGTCCAGCTAATGTGAATCAGCCGAATCAGTTGAGATTAACCTTTCCAGATTATCAAGTATGTGGAAAGAAGCATGGAGGAGTTTGTAACAAGTTGAATGTGGTATGTTTTAAATGCAACCAGAAAGGGAACTACTCGAGGGAGTGCCGAAATCAGCCAGCAAGAGAGCCAGCAAATAAGGATCAACCTATCCGAAATCCAGCAGTGAAGGTTCCAGTCATTGGATTTACATGCTTCAAATGTGGAAAGCCAGGACATATGGTCAGGGATTGCAAGACACCAGCCCCAGTCAGTAATGCATTAAGGATTATGGGATCTACCCCAACAGTGAATGAGACTCCAAGGGCTAGAGTTTTTGACATGTCGGTGAAGGATGCGATCCAGGATACGGATGTCGTGGCAGGTACGCTTAATGTAAATTCTTTATGTGCCAAAGTGTTAATAGATTCGGGAGCAACTCGATCGTTTATTTCACAAGATTTTGTTAGTAAGTTAAATTGTCCAGTTGGGTATTTAAATGAAATAATGACTGTGGAATTAGCAAATCAAGAATGTATAACTATTAACCAAGTTTATGGGAATTGTGAGATTGAGATTTATGGTAGTAAGTTTTGTGTAGATTTGATACCGTTTAAGTTAGGAGAATTTGACGTTATATTAGGGATGAATTGGTTATCTAAGTATGATGCTCAGATAGATTGTCGAAATAAGAAAGTAATGGTAAAAACGCCAGACGAAAGAATAGTAACGTTCAAGGGACAGAAGCAGGTAAAGAAGTTCTTAACGATGATTCAAGCCAAGAAGTTACTACGACAAGGATGTGAGCATTTCATAGCATATATGATCGACAGAAGTCAGGAGCCAGCAAAACTTGAAGATATTCCAGTTGTGAAGGAATTTCCAGACGTGTTTCCCGACGAATTACCAGGACTTCCTCCAGATAGAGAAATTGAATTTGCAATTGACTTATCACCTGGAACCGAACCGGTATCCAAGGCCCCGTATAGAATGGCACCCGTTGAGATGAAAGAGTTAGCAAAGTAATTACAAGAGCTGTTAGAGAAAGGAGTAATCAGACCCAGCGTATCCCCGTGGGGTGCACCGATATTATTTGTCAAGAAGAAGGATGGAAGCATGAGACTGTGCATCGACTATAGGGAGCTCAACAAGTTGACAATCAAGAATAAGTATCCGTTACCCAGAATTGATGATTTGTTTGACCAATTGAAGGGAGCCAAGTATTTCTCCAAAATCGATTTAAGATCGGGATATCATCAACTGAAGATCAAACCAGAAGATATACCAAAGACAGCTTTCAGAACAAGGTATGGGCATTATGAATTTCTAGTAATGTCTTTTGGATTGACCAACGCCCCAGCAGCGTTTATGGACCTGATGAACAGAATTTTCAAGGACTATTTGGACAAGTTCGTTATAGTATTTATAGACGATATTTTGATCTATTCAAAGACGGAGGAGGATCATGTGGAACATTTAAGGACAACTTTGGAGATTTTAAGGAAAAAGAAGTTATATGCTAAATTGTCGAAGTGTGAGTTTTGGCTACAGGAAGTTCAGTTCTTAGGACATATAGTCAGTAATGAAGGGATCAAAGTGGACCCGGCAAAGATCGAGGCAATTACGAATTGGGAAAGACCGAGAACACCCACTGAGGTAAGAAGTTTCTTGGGATTGGCAGGATATTATCGACGATTCGTTCAGAATTTCTCAAGAATTGCAACACCATTGACAAAGCTTACACGAAAGAATGAAAAGTTTATATGGAATGGCAAGTGCGAAGAAAATTTTCAGGAATTGAAGCGGAGATTAATCACGGCACCTGTTTTGTCACTTCCAGACGATCAAGGGAATTTCGTAATTTATAGCGATGCTTCTTACAAAGGATTATGATGTATTCTTATGCAGCACGACAAGGTGATTGCGTATGCAACAAGGCAATTGAAACCACACGAACAGAAGTACCCTACTCATGATTTAGAGTTAGCAGCTATAGTTTTCGCTTTGAAGATTTGGAGACATTATTTGTATGGAGAAAAGTGTGAGATTTTCACGGATCACAAAAGTTTGAAATATATATTTACCCAGAAGGAACTTAATATAAGAAAAAGGAGATGGTTAGAATTGATCAAGGATTATGATTGCTCGATTAATTATCATCCCGGTAAGGCGGACGTCGTAGCAGATGCGTTAAGTCGGAAGGAAAGGTTAAATGTGTTATCCGTACCTGAAGAGATATATAAAGAATTTCAAAAATTGGAATTGGAGATTAGAATTTCCAAGCCCGAGGAAGCAAAAGTGTACAGTATGATTTTCCAACTGGAGTTATTGGAGAAAATAAAGAAATGCCAAAAAGAGGTAATGGATCAAGATATAAACAGTTTGGTAGGTGAGGAATTATGCACGCAACAAGATGATCAAGGTATTCTTAGGTTTTCTTTAAGAATTTGGATTCCACCAGTAACGGAGCTGAAAAATGAAATTTTACAAGAGGCACATAGTTCAAGATATTCCATCCATCCAGGGAGTACCAAAATGTACAGAGATTTAAAGAAGAATTATTGGTGGCCAGATATAAAGAGGGAAATTGTGGAATGGGTTAGCAAATACTATACCTGTCAGAGAGTTAAAGCAGAGCATCAGAGACCAAGCGGATTGCTACAGCCATTGGAGATTCCAGAATGGAAGTGGGAACATATTATCATGGATTTCATAGTTGGATTACCAAGGACAAGGACTAATCATGATGCCATTTGGGTTATAGTAGATAGACTTACCAAGTCAGCTCATTTTCTGCCTATAAATGAAAGATTTTCGCTCGACAAGTTAGTTCATATGTACTTGAAAGAGATCGTAGTTCGTCATGGAGTCCCAGTGTCTATCGTATCTGATAGAGATCCAAGGTTTAATTCAAGATTCTGGAAGAGTTTTCAAGAATGTTTGGGAACAAGATTGAATATGAGTACGGCCTATCACCCCCAAATGGATGGCCAAAGTGAAAGAACGATCCAGACAATCGAGGACATGCTACGTGTTTGTGCTACTGATTTTAAAGGAAGTTGGGATGAGCATTTACCCCTGGTAGAGTTTGCTTATAACAACAGTTATCACGCCAGTATTGGGATGCCACCTTATGAAGCCCTTTATGGACGCAAATGTAGATCTCCAGTATATTGGGACGAAGTAGGAGAACGCAAAATACTCGGACCCGAATTGGTACAGCAGACAAAGGAAGTTGTTGAAATTATCCAGAAAAGATTAATAGCCGCACAAGATCGTCAAAGGAAATATGCAGACCAGTCAAGAAAAGACATGGAATTTGAAGAAGGATGCTTGGTATTATTGAAAGTATCACCGTGGAAAGGACTAACGAGGTTTGGGAAGAAAGGGAAGCTAAACCCAAGATATGTCGGACCTTTTGAAATCCTAAAGCGTATTGGCAAAATAGCTTGCGAATTGGCGTTACCTCCGCACATGGAGCACATTCACAATGTTTTTCACATATCAATGCTTAAGAAATATAATCCAGACTCCAGGCATGTAATAGAATATGAGCCAATAGAGCTTCAAGCAGATTTGTCATATATAGAGAGCCCGATAGAAGTTCTAGAAGAGAGAGAGAGAGAAAATATTGAGAAATAAAGTGGTAAAGTTAGTAAGAGTATTATGGAGAAACCCAAAGGTTGAAGAGTCAACCTGGGAGTTAGAAAGTGATATGAGAGAAAAGTACCCTCATTTGTTTTCTTAGGAGATTCTGATGACATAATCATTTTAAGGGGGGAAGGATGTAATATCCGGGATATATCGTGTAATTATTTTTGCTATTATATAATTATTATGTGTGTTCAGTATCTTTTCTGTGAGTAAATTGTTAAAGTGTTATCTGTACTTGGTTATTCAAAAATAATATTAATTGAGTATTTTAATTTTTATATGTCCAAAATAAAATATAGATAATTGTCATATCTTCCTAATTATTTTTATGTTGGTTTATGGTTTTATAAGAATAATCTGAAATTTCTAAAATCTTTTTCCGAGTAATTAAAATCTATTTTATAAAAACGGGAACCAACCGACGTCAACCGTTGTTACATTTTTGGAACCCGAAACTCTTTCGAGAACTCCTTCCTAACCTAATTGTAATATTCCGAGCATTTTCCATGTTTCGACTTTTTCGATCTGGCGTACGGTTTGTCCTGCGCGGGTCCCGGCGCAACATTTTTCGATACAATATTCGTTTCGGTAAATCAATAAAACCCGTATTTTCGATAAACGGGAGCTTTTTATTAAACTATCACAATTATCACTTCGTAATACGTGTAACCAGGCGCTGAGACCAAGACCGCAGTACAAATTGTACTGATTTGGATAATTATCCCGAAAACCGATACCATTTGGATCAGTTTTTACAAATAAACGTACCGTTTTATTTCCGAAATGATCCAACGGGATACTAATTTTCCGTAATTATAAATAGCCTTTTACCGTATTTTATTTCGTATCAAAATCAATTGCAGACAGATAATTATATAATTTTCAGAGAAAAACCCTAATTTCCTAAAATTGTTCTAAGAATCAAACAAGCATTAGGAGGTGTTATTGAATTCGGTTTGGAAAGCTCGAGTAACCAATCTGAAGGTCTTGAAGAGCTCTACCAGATTCTATAATCCATACACCTGCAGAAATCAAGGTTATTTTTCTAAAAATTTATTTATATTCGAATTTATTTTATTAAAAATATGAATTTTTGTTCGGATGATTGTTTGTATGATTTGATGATTGCATGTTGTAGAACTTGTTTTCCTGATGATTTTCATATGTCATACGTCTGATTTGGAGTTCAATAACATATTCAAATTTGAGTTTGATTTTCGAATTTTAAAATTAGGGTTTATAACCCGTATGAATGTTTTTTTTTTTATCGTAGGTAACCCGCAGCCGCTACCCTTCGGGTGCGCACTGGGTAAACCTACGGGCTCACGCAATAGCCTGCAAACCACGTGAACCAAGGTAAACCGCATTTAAGCGACAGGCTCTGACTCAGGAGGCATAATCATAAATTCTCCTCCCGTGGGATTCGAACCTGTGACCAAGAGGATAGTTTTCCTCTCTTTAACCAGCTGAGCCAACCCTTGCGGGCATACAACCCACTATACAGAATATTATTACCTCCCTAATCTTATTCTGTGATAGATTGATGTTGTGTTATAGTGAGTTGTGTTCTCTGTGAATTTTGCAATCTAGTCGTATAAGTTTCATGAACCAACGAGGTCTGTAGAGAAGGGAGTTGTGTTTTGAAGTTTTCCGATGTTCGCCGGAAACTGGAAAATTTCACGGCCAAATTGCGGCCAACTCAGGGATTGTTAGGTTGTTTTGATTACATGGTTGTGTTCCTGGTAACCTGTAGATGTGATCTGGAGGTGTTGGTGGGGTGAGTACGCCGGGAACGTGTTCTCCGACCATCCCCGACTCTTTTCCGACGACCCCCTGGAAAATTACAGTTTAGTACCTATAGTTTTGAAAACGATGCAGTTTGGTCCCTGTAGTTTCCAGACATTGCAAAAATTGGATTTCTGTTTTAAAAATGTTTAAAAATCATATTTCTTATTTATTTTTATTATAAAAATTCATTTTTAATTTCTGAAAATTCTAAAAATTATTATTTTAATTCTGAAAATTATTTTTAATTCACAAATAAATCTAAATTAATTAGTTAATTAATTTCAGTTAATTTCTAATTGATTAATTGGTCAATTAATTCGAAAATTAATTGATTAATTGATTTAATTAATTATTAATTGATTTTAATTAATTATTTAATTAGATTTAATTATTTAAAAATGATTTAAAAATTCTGAAAAATAGTTTCGAGCTTTAAAATATTATTCTAAATTATTTTCAAGGCTCGAGAATTATTCTAAAATTATTTCGGAGCCAGAATTGGCCAACCGAACCCTGTTTATTAACCCGAAATTGATCCAACGACCCGTTTTAATTCCGAAAAATGTTTTAAAAATTATTTTAAATACCAGAAAGCCTATTTATAACCCGAGACTTCTTTATAAATGATATATCATTGATTATGTGATGTATTATATGCTATATGTGACTTGTTAATTGACTATCGGTCTATATATTCTGTGTTTACTTGATTATTGTATAACTTTTAATCCGTTAATCGGATTTGGGTAAAACGAAGGGTAGATAGAAGTATGTGTTGAATAGAATTCCATGAGCAAATTATTGATAGATGCTTATGTTATGTAAGCAGAAGAGGCAAGACGTAGGAAAGGGAAACAGATAGTTGAGGAGTAAGACGCTTGTGATTGGAAGCGAGTGCAGTGTAGTAAGCTAATATCAGGCAAGTATTCCGAACTTTCTCGAAATATTGTAATACGTGATAGTCTTGTTGATATTGCAAGTGCTTTGAAGCACTGAAACCTAAACCCTGATTCCAGTTATTGTTCTTGAGCCATGAACCTTATTCTTTCTAGACCATTGATTGTTGTATACCCAAACACGAACCTCAAGTATACGATACTACTCCACAAATACATGCAAATAAAATCCCAAACACTGAACTGAATTACTTGTACATTCAATCCTTGTATCCTATGCTTTGAAAGCCTAAATCTTTGAAACCCTGGAATGTTTATTCCTTTGTTATCCAATTCTTTCATTACCCAGCATCCAAGCTTTTAAATTGCCTTATTGATCCTTACAAGGATTGAAACCCTTTCATTGTTAAACATTTATTGTTGTTAATGATTTCGGTTATTGTTTATTATTGCATATTCTGTTATTATGTTAGAATTGGATTGTTTTTATAAAATGGTGGACCAGATTCATGGTCAGACCATAAAATGGTCAAGTTAGGCCAATGTGTGCCTTGGATCCAGTAGTTAGAGCAATGCTGTGTGCCTTGCTCGGGGTTAGTGCGTGACTGATCAACAGCCTAACCTTGGTTTTTAAATTAAAAGTATAATATCCAATTCTAAATCATAATCCAATGTTCACTTGATATCATAATCATATTCACCTGATGATCATTATTCTCAGTTTTGTCATTGTGACTTGCTGAGCTAGTTAGCTCATTCGTGCGATGTTGTTTATATTCTTTCCAGTTAAAAAGGAACCAGTTAGTAGCAAGGATCCCCAGTCCAGCGCGAGAGCTAGGGGTTTAGGTTGAGAAAGCTGAGCTAGTAGGCTTCTTTTGGGATAATTGAAGTTTGTAAAAGTTTGTAATAATGTTTAATACTCAGTTTGAGTTTGAAATAGTTGGGATTTGAACGGTTTGTAATATATTAGTGTGTTTGGCTTGTGTGCATACTTTAACCTGTTACGGTCCGTGGTGGTTGGTAAGTAGGGTCACTGCATATATTATTATTATCTTTATTATTATTATAAGCAGGTTATAATTAAGGTGTGTGTGTGGACCCCAAACTTCTGACCGGGGTTTGGTTGGCGCCACACCCTAGAGAGTCTGGTTTTGATCTAATTGGCTACTCAGATGCAGATTATGCAGGCTGCAAAATAGACAGGAAAAGCACAACTGGCACCTGTCAATTTCTAGGGAACAAACTTGTGTCATGGTTCAGCAAGAAGCAAAATTCTGTTTCTACATCAACAGCTGAAGCTGAGTACATTGCTGCTGGTAGTTGCTGTGCACAGATACTATGGATGAGGAATCAACTATTTGACTATGGACTAACTGTTGACAAGATACCTATATTCTGTGACAACACAAGTGCCATTGCCATTACTGAAAATCCAGTGCAGCACTCAAGAACCAAGCACATTGACATCAAGTACCACTTCATTAGGGAACATGTGATGAAAGGTACAGTGGAACTTCATTTTGTTCCAAGTGAAAAGCAGATTGCAGACATATTTACCAAGCCACTTGATGAATTAACATTCACAAGATTAGTAAGTGAGCTAGGTATGCTTAATTATTCATAAATTTATGTCCTCTATATAATCTGCCTTGAAGCCTGAAATGAATTTACTGCAAGAACAAAGTTGGCTTTAATTAAGACTTATTCTATCAACGGATATTCCCTATCCGTTGAAAGCCAAAATTGTTCTATCAACGGATGTTCATTATCCGTTGAAAGACAAATACATTTCTGGTAATTTTATCCCTCAACGGATAAAATAGTGTTGATCATCAACGGATAACTATTTACCTTATCCGTTGAAGTGTCACATCAGTTACTTTAAGTAAGTCACAGCCGTTGATTCTTTTACTTAACCATTGATACAGATATACACTGTTGTATATATTTGTATTAAAGGCAGTTTTCAGAATTTCTACAGTTTTCTTTATTCTTAAACGGCTGTAATTTATTTAAAAGTATCATTTAATCATTTTATTTATGTTTTAATTCAAGAAAATATAAAAGCCCATTGAATTCTAATTTTCACTTTATGCTTTCTTGCAATTTTTATTCTCCTTTTCTCCCAAAATTCTCAAGTTTTTCTCTGCAACCTCTACTCACAACAATGGCACCAGTAGTCAAAATTATGTCTCAATCTGGATTTGTTTATGAAAAGAATAATTTCGTAGCCTTGGTTGAAAAGAATGAAGCCCATTCTGATTATCACAAGATGATGGACTTCTTCAAAAACTGAAACTAAGCTATGCAATGCTGGAAGCCCCAACCATCTACTGTGAGGTGATTGAGGAGATTTGGACAACTGCAGAGTTCAACTCCACAGAGATGACTATTGCCTTCTCTCTCAAAGGTAAGGATTATTGCATTAACTGTGATGATATACAATCTTGCTTGAAGTTGCCTGAGAATAATGCCATGACACCACACACTGATAAAGATGTATCTGCTATGTTAGATTCCATAGGCTATGCTTTTGATTCTGCTAGTTTAGGTAGTATTAGAAGGAAGGGCCTTAGGAAAGAATGGAGTTTTCTTGGAGATGCCTTTATCAAGGTTTTCTCTGGGAAAATTAGCAATTTTGATGCCATAACTTCATCTCTTGTTAATATGCTCTATATGCTAGTTTCTGATAGGTACTTTAATTTTAGCAACTGTGTCATGCTAGAATTAGGTTCCAGATTAGGTAACAAAGCTAATAGACCACATAACATCTACTATGCTAGATTCTTTATATTATTGGCTAACCATGTTGCTGAAGGATTGGTTATATCTAATGAGAACAATAAACTCAAATGCTGGGCATAAGAGAAAAAGGTCCTTGCAGACCTTTTGAGAATGAACCTCAACAGCCAGGTGCCATTGGTATATTTGCCAATCATGAATGCACCACAGGTAAGTGAGGTAAACACTTCTATAACTCCTACTGTCTCCAACCCCATTGTTTCTTTGCCTTCCAGTGTGGAAATGAAATCTGTGTCTTTGTTCAAACAGGTTCCTACCAAAGCCACCAAAACTAAAATTTCAAAACACAAGTCAAAGAAAACCACCTCTATTGTTTCTCAAAAGACAACAGTTGTAACAACTACCATAAACCCTGAAGGGAGTGAACAGGGTGTGAGTGGTGAGGGGAGGGGTGAACATAAAGAAACCCCCTAGGATAAGGTGGGAGAGGTGAGTGGTACCCCAGCCAGCCAAGCCACAGTCTCTCAAAAGACTGTGGTGGTTCAAAAGGAGTCAAACACATCCCTAGTTGCATCCTCCCAAAAGGGTGCAACTATTGAAAATAGTCCCCAACCAGGGACACAGAACAAAAGAGGGAGGGACACTGAAGCCACACATTCACCAATCAAAGCCTTTTCAAGGAAGAAGAAGGCCAATACCCTAGTTTCCACACAAGGGGCACACACAGCACAGATACATCCACCTGTATCTTTGCCTTCTCAAATTTAGCTTGATGTGACTCCAGCAAATGTGGAGTTACAGCCCCATTCTCTCATAATAGAAACACATCCATCATCAAACTCTCCATCACCCTCTCTGGATGTGGATATGATATTCACATCACTTCCTGATTCTCCCTCATTAAAACTCAGGGAGGAGCCCCACTCAAAACCTGATGATCATCATCTTTTCGATGATTTGTTGGATCATCAGCCAATTCTTTCAGATATAGTTGAAGAATCTGTGTCACCTCACTTAAAATCAATTCACACAGATTCAACAATTATGTCACTTTCTATATCTACATCTTTTCCTTCTTCAACGGATATCTCTCATCCGTTGACAAGTGGTTGTTCTTCGACGGATAAGCTTAACAGCAGTTATCCGTTGATACCATCAGTTTCCACTTCAACGGATACTCCCTATCCGTTGATGGTCTCTACACATATAACAGAAACAATTCCAACAGTAGAGGACATGGTTACTGTACAATCACTTTTAGGTTTGAGGGAAGGGAGTGATAATTTGAGTGAGAGGCTGGGTTGCTCCCAGGCAAAAGGAGAGGTTGAGAGTCACCATATGCATGCTATTTCTTCCAGCATGGCAAAAGTGAGTGAGGGGAGTGCCACCTTAGAAGGTGAGGGTGAGGGTGTGAGGGTGTGTGTGAGCCAGGGGGAGCCCCTGATGCAAGAAAATAGAGAAAATGAGAGAAAGGCAGGTACAGAAGCTATAAGGGTGGATCCAGCCATTGCTAGCGAGTCAATGATAGTGGATGATGCAGAAAAGGAAAGACAATTTCAGTAACATTACAAAGCTGTAATTGATAACATTTCCTTGGATGCTGACACTTTTACTCACCCTGTTCCAGCCTATCAATTGTTGGCTGCTCAGGGAAATGTGGAGGCAGAACAGACTTTAAACATTGTACACACTTCAGAATCTCTTCTCAGAGACAAAGCTGCTGTTAACAGGCTGCCTTCTCAAGCTGGTGAGCCATCTGAAGAATTTGGAGTAAATTCTAATGATGATGACTCTAATTCTTTGGATGAGAGCATGAACTTAGGGGGAGAAGCAGGCCCAAGTTCTGTTCCAGATCTACCTGATTGGGCATGGGCAAAGGCATCTACACCAGGAGAGTTTGGTGTAACTTTGGTCAGGCAAGTAATGACTATTCAGAAGGCCCTTCAGGAGACTACAGATGCTGGTACCAAGGCAATTCTTCAAGCTCATCTGGACTCTCTGCATCTCTTGCAGTTGCAGCATTTCAAACAGAATCTAAGTATGGATGAACTCAAGCAGGACATTGCTGATCTGAAATCCTACAATGCTGAGAAGTTGGATTCAGTCATGCCCTATGGTACTATGCAAGATTTATTGGGGAGACTGAGGAAAGCATCTGATGCTGACAAGAGGATGGCCAGGTTGAAAGACAGAGTTCAGATCATTGAAGACTCTATGGTCACCATTCTTCAGAATCAACAAACTCAGACAAATCTACTAATGCAGCTGGCAAAAGCACAAGACTTGACCCCTACCCTTGATGATAACAAAAAGGGGGAGAATAAAGGGGAGGGGGAAGGAGAGCCATCAACAACAGTTCAAATATCTCAAGTGCTAGTTCCTGCCATCACCACTTCTCCAACTATTCAAATCAAAGGAAAGCTTGATGGAATTGATCTAATCCAGATAGCAGCAGCTGAATTGCAAGTCAAAGAGCAAAGGAGGAAAATTGATGAAAAGATGCAACAAATTTTTGGTTCTACAACTTCTAAATCACAATCTGTGAAGCATAGCACAAAGGTGGAAACAATTATTATGGAGCTCAAGCCAGTAAGGAGGAATAAGGTTGGAGAGACTTCTTCCAAGAATCTGAAACCTATGGTTCTCAAGCCCAACAACATATCCAATAAGGACTCTACAAAGAATCCTCTAAGCCTTGCTCAGATGAAAGAAGTGGATTTTCCTCTTCCAAAGCCTGATGAAGACAAGGTTTTGGGTGGAAGTATCATAAAGCACAAAGAGACCATGGATGTGGTTGTAAGGAGGAACATGGCTATTATCTTTAGAGAGGGAAAGAGCATCTGTGTGATGCAAGGACATCCCAAATTCTCAATAGCCAAGAGGGAAGAAACCAGAAGGTTGAAGGAAGAAGCCAAAAAGCTAAAGGCTGACAAAAGAGCACAAGCAAAGCTTGAAAAATAGCTAAAGTCAAGTCAAGCTGAAGAAAAGAAAGAAATTAAAGACAAAAGTGAAGATGAAGGTATGGGGGACATGGTTGATAATGATATGGAAGAAAGAAGTAAGGAAAGAGAGGAATGGCAGAAAGGGAACAGAAAGAAGGCCAATACAAAGAGAAAGATGGTAGATGAGACTGAAGAAACCCAATCAAAATCCAAACCACTACCTTCTATTCCTGAACCCATTGTGCCTGACCCCTTCATAAACATTCATGGTGAAACAATCATTCCTAAGGAGGAACCAATTGATTGGGACACCATCAAATTGCCCACCTTCTTAACCTCTTCTCCACCATCAAAGAAGCAGAAAAGAAGAATCAAATCAACACCCTCTAAAACCTCAATCAAATTCACTCAGAAGCCTAAGCCTAAGCCACAAGCCTCTAAGGATGATTATGTTCACATTTGTGACATAAAAGAATTTTCAGACATTGAACTCTATCTGGATGAGCTGGAGGAAGTAAGGGGAATAACTGCCTATATACAGCTACCAGAAAGACTAGTGTTCAAATACAAAGGAAGTGGGGAAAGAACTTGGCCTCTCTACAGGATTCTGAATGAAGGCTACTCTACCTTGGTTAGAGTCTACTCAGCCATACAAAGGGATTATGGCTTTACCAGGACTGTCAAGACTGAGATTCTCAACAAGATTGCCAACATAAGGAAAACTTGGTGGGAGCCCAATGCCTTGCCTAGAACATTACTCATTCAAGAAAGAGAAATTACAGTTCACAAATCACCTCATTGGTTGATGGAGTTCAGAGACAACAAAGGAGTCAGAAGATTTTTCAGACTTGAAGATCAGCTCAAGATTGCCAGTAATGAAACTCTCAAGGATATGCAATCTAAGTTGGACATCAATGAAGAAAATGAAGCTGAGTTCTACAGACAACTTCAACTTCAAATAGAGGAGAATGACAGGAGGCTAGGAAAGAAAACAAGGGATCAAAGGAAAAGAAATTAATCTGCTCAGGCTAAAGGAGCACCCTTGGAAACAATGTAATTCTTCAATTCCATCTCAGCATATACATTTTTGTAGCACTTTTGAATTTCTGCTTTATTACAGTTAATATATTTGTCAAGTATTTTGTTATCATCAAGCTAAACCCAAATTTATGCCTACAGTTCTAGTAGACATAAATAGGGGGAGATTGTTAGGAATATGTGTATTAGTTTGATGATAAGTTAAACAAAACACTAAAGTAGAAATCTAGTGTTTGTAATCTCAACGGAAAAGACCATCTTGTCTATCCGTTGAAGGAGTAGCTTTACTTAGCAATAAGTTTAGTATTGTAGCACATTTCATTCTCTGGATTCAAGTTGTAATTCTTAGATGTTGTAGGAAAGTATCAGTCATGTTGACTACTAGTGGATATGCAAATAGGAGAGCTAATTGTAAATATTTCATGCCTTGTAATTTTGTATAAGTGAAGAAGTATCAACTGATATTGAAGATCTTCAACGGATAAGAAACAAAGCTTCAACGGATGTCTCTAATGCTTCAACGGATAATATCCATCAACGGATAAGTGCTTTAACGGATAAAGACTTCAACTGATAATGCATCAACGGATAAAGCTTCAACGGATAAATCCTCAACGGATAAGGCATCAACGGATGAAAGCTTCAACGGATGCTTAGTTCATTAGCAGTTGATAGTGACAATTCATAAGTTGACAGAGGCACATGGGTTGACAGAGACAAACTGGAATGTGGAAGCCTCTAGGAGGAATCAAGAAAATGCAGCATTTCCATTCTGGTACAAACAAGGAAGTATTCAAAGATTAACAGCTAAGCCTAAATTGCATTGGATAGAGAAATGAAGAAGAAACATGTGAAGAGCCTTTTTAATTGTATTTTACAGTTTTGTCTTCACTTGTAAACTTGGTGATATATAAACCAAGTAGCAGCTAGTAATTAGATGTGAATTTTTCAGAGCTGTTTAGAAAAATTCAGAGAGAAAATCATCTAGTTTGTACTAGGAAGCAGCTGTGATTTAATTCTTTGAATCACAGATTTTCTGAAATAACACATCTCTGGTGGAACAACAAATCCACCAGAAAAGTTTTTAAGTTCTTTGTGTTCTTTACATTTGTGTTTGAATATATATCTGTCTGCATTAGCTTTAAGCCATTCACACACATTTGCTCACTAAAACACTTAGCCTTAGAAACTACTCAAAACTTGAAAAAGTTTAGAGATTTACATTCAACCCCCCTTCTGTAAATCTCATTGTTAGTCCACTGGGAATAACAAGATGTTATTAGTGTCATTGACATAACAACTGTGTTTCTACTCTATCTCTTTCTATTTCGTTTCTATATATGGAAAGTTCAAAAATCATCTCTGATTCAACTAGGACGGGAATTTCGGAATTTATATGCGAATTAAGATCGAGAAAAAGAAGTTTTCCAATCACTGACTTAAATTTATTGTCAAATCCTACTCGGAAAAATATAGAAGTACTTATGTTCAAACTCATTGTCAAATTCTACTCAGCAAAATATGGAAGTACTTATGACAGAACGGGCCAATCTGGTTTTTGACAATAAAGTGATAGACGGAACTGTCACGAAACCACTTATTAATAGATTAATAGATCACTTCGGAATGACATATACATCACACATCTGAGATCAAGTAAAGACTCTGGGTTTTCAAGAAGCAACTGCTACATCCATTTCATTAGGAATTAATAATCTTTTAACAATCTCATCTAAGAGATGGCTAGTTCAAGATGTTGAGCAACTAAGTTTCATTTTGGAAAAACATCACTACTCTAGGAATGTACATGCAGTAGAAAAATTACGCCACTCCATTAAAATATTTTTATTTAAAAAGAATTTTTTTTAAAAAAAATTAATGCCACTACATTTAATTAAAGTATTAAAGGGCGTGGAACCCCGTCCCTCGATGTAAAGAATTAAGGAGGATGTAGCGAAAAATATTAATGAAAAACGAATCGAATTCAGATAGAGTTTTAGACTCGACTAATTAAACGAGTCAGCCCGGTTCGAAACTCGACCTACTAGAGCCCGTAACAAGAAAATGACTCACATTTTTTGACTCAAGTAATGAAAAAACAATGGTCGGTTCATAATTGTGTCATTGATTACATTTCGAATGGTCAAATTTATAGCAAGTGAAAGAACAGGAAATATAGGAAGTTGAGTGATCCCATTTTGCAGGACTTTGTCTTGCTAGTTCAAAATAATATTACTGTACAGACAGACAGCGCAATGTGATTATCTGTATATTCAGCATGCCACTAAAATTTTCATCTGACTTGTTATTAATTTGGCAAACTGTATTGGTGACCAGTTAAGAACTTCTCTTTAACCATTCATATTGGTAGTTGAATGTACTGCTGAATTTATTTATGACAACATTTACATACCATACCCGTATTGTCTATTTGGTTTAGCTCCATTTCAAAAGTAGACTTGATGGAGAACTCCAGCGATTCGAATTAAGATTTAGCAGTATCGGAGTTGGTTTCGTTGATCTTCGAAAATATTCTAAAATGGCATATACCGAACGTTGAACTCTTGGATGTTAGGAAGATCGATTTCGTCATCCAGAAAATACCAGGGATACGACTTGTTTCCCGGTAGACATTTATGTAATCGTTTCATATATTACGATTTTAAAAAGTTGAGGTGGCTGAAATTCTTGAAAATAGTTATAAATTTGGAAATAATAGCACACTCAAACTATTACAGCAAACCTGCAATCGTGGCATACATAGAGCTCAAATATGACATGATGCATTTTTTTGGTGCTAACCTACTTAAAACATGGCTCCCATGCATAACAACTGAAAGGAAATACAAACTATTAGACTCCCTGGCTTGAAAAGTTGCACTATCAAACCTCCTTAACTTCAACTTCTTTGGCAGCTACATTTTCTCCCTTAGCAATCTTCACATCTTTAGCTTCCTCAACCTCGAAAGCAGAAGCAGAAAAGGTCCTAAACAGGCCAGTAGGAGTCTTGAAGGTGATTTTTCCGGTGGGAGGATCATCAAGATAGATATCACTCAATGTGACCCACATTAATAGCTCCTTAGTCTTGACACCAGTCAGTTTCTTGATCTTGCCTTTTTCAACAACTGCAGTGACTTCAGGTGCATAAGACACAAGTTTGCCTACTTTATCAAACTTGTGCTCACATTTTTTCTTTTGTTTGAGCCAAACAAAGCCAGTGTCTTTGACATAACCACACTCTTCCATGTCTTTCAAAGGAAGGAGGCCATTTGGTAAGCCTACTTCTGAGAGCAACAACTGTGTTTTCACTTTGCAAAGCTCATTGCCATAGTGAATCTCTGAGGCACTGCTTATTATTTCTTCTGTCACTTGAGACATTTTTTTCCTACTGTTTGGGTGTTTCTCTCTCTCTCTCTCTCTTTTTTTTATCTGACAATATGAAAGATGTGGTGGAATGGGGTAAATTGTGGAGGGGTTAATATAGCAGAATGCCATGCATTTGTCCTTGGACTTGTCTAAAATTACAAAGATTGCCACCGTCATGATAGGCCGATTACTTTTAATTAATCCTTGTTTAGAAGCCTGGACATGACAACTGTTATAATCTGACTTCCAATAGTTTAGTGACAATAAATTTGAGTTTCTCACTACTAAGTATTTAGAGACTCTCACTTGCACATCTATTTTCTGCAAGTTAAAACATGTTCCAAGAAAAAAGTGGTTGTTAGCGTGTGCTCATGGACGGACCTTAAAAAAATCATTTTACTAAATAGAACACATGCGGTGGTTGGTGCTCAAGTAGTACCATCATTCATTTTTACAATTTTATGATTGAAGCAACTTTAGAATCGATGTAGATGAAATATAACATATAGGGAAAAAATTGCTAAATTTTATTAACTTGGACAATATAAACAATTTTTGGCACTCTGAGATGCCTTTAGGATCTTCTAATTGATGTGTTTTACAGGGATCTACTTGCTATTAGTAGTGTGGTAACTGATAAGCATCCAAATCACCAAAAAACGTCCCAAGGTTCCAACAGCATTACTTACTACAACATCTGCGCCAGGCGGGTGTTCAAGTAGTACCATCATTCTCTTCAGGATTTTACGATTGTCTGGTGAACCTAAATAAGATCATTTAATCATTGTGTTTCACAGGGATCTACTTGCACATTTCCCAAGAGTTGAGGATTTGAGTCTTAGTGCATGCACATTTAAATCACCAAGAAACGTCTAATGTCTAGTTACCAGAGGTTGAGGATTCGAGTCCTAATGGAGATGCACGTATGTGAGTATATAAGCTTTTACTAGTAATCAACCTTGCTTAAAAAAACAACCTTCTAGCAAACACAACACTTTCAACTCGGGAATTAGGCTAACAATATATGAAAACACTGTCTTTGTAATTAGATAAGGAAATAAATAGATAGACTTGGGAGAAAAAGGCTTTGAAGAGAGGAATTGCCTAAGAATACTATATAAGACTATAAGTAATGATTTGTTTAACATTTTAGTTTTTATTTTTCTGGCCCTTTTACTTTAGGGAGTCTTGGGAGTTATTTCTTAAAATCAGTAGATAGATCGACGTTCTTAAGCCTCTAATTAGTAGAAGGATGACTAGGGAGGCGTCTACACTACTTCGTAGGAACTTACAGAGAAAAGTTTGTGACTAATTAATAGAGATCAAGAGCTCTCAAGTGTTTTCTAGACTTAAGTGTCCTCTACCTGGGGAATCATCTCCCCAGCAGGGTGGATACTCTAAAAGGGCACAAGTCACAGCTCACAGTGTATCATGAGAGTAGAGACCATAAATTTTATGATCAGATCTCAAGTTATTTACTTGAAATCACATGCAACATCTGTAGCTTGATTTTGCCATAACGATGTTTAAAGAAGTAGCGTTTATGTTGAAATTTTTCAGACTTCTAGAATTTTGGGAGAAATATGTCTAGAATGTCATGTCCGGGTAAAAATTAGTCTTGCACAATGTGATAAGAAAATGTTTGCGAGATATCAAAAAGGATTATCGATCAAATTGCTTATTTCCTACAAGGTATAGTTAACCTTTTTTGTCAACAGCTGTCTGTTTTCTTCTAACTTGGGTTGGTCTGTTGTCTACACGCTGCGTGTACACACACCATACATGTAGTTTTCATTTTGAAGTTTTCTTATGGCCAACTGATACCGTGTCCTCATACTTTATTAAGCTCGCATTCATAAATTTGTTTGTTGACTGCAACTATAATTAATTACTTGCACATAAACATATCAACCACTTACCAAATACATCAGATTATCCCATAACATCCATCATTAACAAAAGTTTTACAGTTTGCAGGAAGAAAAACTCTCCTGTCACATAAATCCGAATACAAATTGATCATCAATCAAGACTTTTATTTCCATTGAAATCTCAAATATTCATGCAGTGATAGTAAAAAACATTATAATAGAAATAGATATATTAGCATCATAATAATAGTTGATGACATGCATATCAGATATCTTGACCTGATCCATATATATGTTGCATTTTCGGTCCATGCACAAATTAAACCTCCTTGACAGCAGCTCCATCTTCGACTTCGAAAGCGGATGTGGGGAAAGTCCTGTAGAGGCCAGTAGGAGTCTTGAAGGTGATTTTCCCGGTTGGCGGATCATCGGTATAAATATCGCTCAATGTGACCCAAAGTAAGAGCTCCTTAGTCTTGACACCACTGAGTTTCTTGATCTTGCCTTTTTCAATAACAGCAGTGACTTCAGTGCCATAAGACACAAGTTTACCAATCTTCTCAAACTTGTGCTCAACTTTCTTCTTCTGAATCAGCCAAACATAGCCAGTTTCTCTTATGATCCCACATTCTACAATGTCCTGGAGTGGTAAAAGGCCATTTGGTAAGCCCATTTCAACTAGCAAAGTCTTGGATTTTTCTTCACATATGTCATGGCCAGTGTACATTTCTGTAGCCTTGGCCCTGATTTCCTGTGTCACCTGACTCATTTTTTTCTCTTTTTTTGGGGACTCTTTGACTTTTGGGTTTTTCTGGGAATGGGATGATAATATTGAGCAAGGGGGATGGGATTGCTTAATATAGTTGATTTGTTAAATTCTTGGCCTTGAATATGTACAAAACTGCAAAATTGCCACTTGGAGTTTATTGACAAGGTTTTATGGTCTTTTGTCTATATGTAATTATGGTATATACCTAATTTTGAATGCTGGTTAGAAAGGGGTGTTTAAAACTTGTTAATTTAAATCATGGAAACATTGTTAATGTTGATACACCGGAGTATCAACCAAATAAAAACTGATAGGTGGGCAGCTTTAACGGGTTATTTATTAAATTTACGTTACAATATCCCCCACCTCATCAATTTTCATTAACTAATTATTTTATTTATTTATTTGATGAAGTTTGATCCCGTAATTTTATTTCTCACTCAAAGTAATGATCATAAAATTAAAAATGAAGGTAAATGAATCAGCTGCAAAAAGATTAACAAATTTTTGTTTTGTCATATGTGATTAGTTATATTTTTAGTGGAGACTCAAGCATGATAGATCGCGCATTTTGTTAGCCAAAAGCAATTTTTTTAATTTGTTTAACCAAATTAAAATGATCAAAAATTGGTAATTGAAAACAAACCGAATATTTCAGTTATTATCGAAAACTGAAATAAAAATTAAATGAATCTCTAACATTAATAAAATCATTGACCCGCTTGAAAATGGACGGAATTTTACGTCCACACACATATTAGAATAAGTCTAATAATGTGATATATCTTGTTCAATACCTATATTGGTCTATAATCCATGTGATTTACGATATTTTAAAAAATTATTATTTTATTTATTTATTTTAATATTTTATTAACTAATTTTTTTGTGCCTAAAGAAGTGTACTCCTGCGATCCACGATTATTTTAAATAGTATAGATAGTATATGTATTATATAACCCATAATTTTATTAGCCTGTTATATTAATCAAATTCAAGTAATTATATTTATTTTATTTTTAAATTTTATATGAGCTTGGGTTGACTATTATTTTATTTTAGCCTGAATGAGTAGTATACATAATTTTGTTTTTGTCCGACGTCATTATATCGATCAACGAATTATATTTTAATTCTAATTTTGTTTTAGCCGGTTTAATAGCGTAATTTTTTTAACTGTCTCAGTAGTATTTATTATTTTGTTTTATAGCGATACAACAAAGAAAGAATGTCCAAAATACACTACTTTCCAGCTCTAACTGCCCAAAAATGCTGATTGGCAGTAAATTCCGTCCAAAATGTCTAGTGAAAACGCATTCTAGACTTGTGTATTGTATTTTTAAATTTTTTGTAAAGATACGCGTTTGTAATCTATATTATACTTTAATATCTGTAATGCGGTATAATTTGTATTTTGATTAACCCATCATCTTGGTTATCCCTTCATCACGACAGTCGGATCTTCTTCATCAAATAATTAGAGCTGTTAAATTCAAATACTAAAAAAAATACACTCCACAAGTTCTCATCTTCGAATCCCGTCAACAACAAATATTTATATTATTATTTTAAAGATACATATAAATTCTCAGTTTCAAATACCGTTAACAACAAACATATATATTATTTATAAAAATACATATAAGTTTTCAGATTCGAATCTCACTCACCAACAACAAACACTTACATTATTATTATGAATAAGATCTTACTAATCAAATACTATTAATATTAACTAAGACCCGTATATCGTAAGGACCATAAGCTGGTGTCTATAGTAATCCGAATACGAATGTTGGAGATGCGTATTCAGTGTCTATATGTGTATTAAGTTACTGTAGACACTGTCTCCGAGATAAGTATTCTTTATGAATTTTTAAAAAACATAATATATGTGTCAGACATGCGTATTGAATGCGTATTTTGGGCGGACAGTCTCGCCAATCAGCATTTTGACAAATGACCCCCTTTTGCTGGTTATTTTATTTTTTCACAAATTCAATTAACTGTATTTTTTTAATCTGTATAATAGTATAAATTTGTTTAGTCTAAGATAAACACTATATATTTTTTTTATTTCGGGATCAATATACCTAAAAATGAATTATCTTTTAATTTAATTTTTTTAGACCGATTCTACAATATGATGTTTTTTTGCTCAAGTGAATTAGTATATATATTCTTTTGTTTTGGTCTGAGTTCATTATACAGATTAAACTCTATTCGTATATATATAATCATATTGTGAATATTTATCTATTATTGAAAGTGTTTTATGTAAAATATAATTAAATGTAGGGGATGACCAAAATACAGATGATCATACGACTACGCACATAAATTTCAATGTTTCGTCTTTAATATTATTTTAAATAGTATATATATTATAGACATATAATAAAACCCGTAAATATATAAACCAAAATTTAAGTAATTGTATTTAGTTTGTTTTAAATTTTATTTTAGATAGGGTTGCAATTAGCATGTACCAAAAAATACATACCGTACCAAAACTTTTGATGTAATATTATATAATTAAAATATTTTGATAAAATTTATTAAATTTTTTTATTTTAAATTTTTAAATGATATAATTTCATGATAAATATATTAAGACACAAATATTTTTATGACTAAACAAAATTGATAATTCTACGTGTGTATACAAAAAAAATATGTTTTAATTAAAAGTTCAGTTTTAGTTCAAATCAATAATATATGATTTATCCTTAGTCTGATATTAATTTTATTTATCCTCCATTAATAGTTTAAGTTATTGTGTTTTAACGCGAGGCTCATTTTATTTTTAGTTTGATTTTATTTTTTTTATCCCAGATCAATAAGATAAATTTTTTTACACAGATAAATAGTATATATGATTTTGTTATAGTTGGTTGAATTATATTTTGAATTTAATTTTTTTTAAGTTTGGATCAATTGTATAATATTTTTTTTAGTCCAGATGAATATAACATATTATTTTAACTATGTATCAATAATATAATATTTTTAGCCGTATTAATAATATTTATTATTTTATCTTTAACTGAGGCACATTATACCAACCAAATATAACTAATTATATTTAATTTACTTTAAATTTTATTTAACCCAGATTAATGATTTTTTTTAGCCTAGATGAAAATTGTAAATTATTACGTTTCATCCCGAGGCCATTATACCTATTAAAATATCTTTTAATATTATATATAATAATATTTATCTATAATATCTATATAATAGATATTATAATATCTATTTTATAGTTTAATTAAATAATATTTAAATTTATCGGTATAATAAAGATTATTTGTAATTTAATTAATTACAAATTAAATTCATAAATATTTTGACTTTAATATCAGTTAAAATAATATAGAGTTCGATATAAATTAGAATCTAAGTTGGCAAAAGAAATTCACTTCAATATAAATTAGAATAATATAGTATTCAATATTAATTAGAATTTAAACTGGATTCGATATGAATTATATTTTAAACTGATAGGAAGGAAGTTGACTTCAATATCAATTAGAATATTATTGACTGACCAACCGGCCTGTTAGGAAATGAATAATACACAGAGGGGGGGTGAATGTGTTTTACTGTTTTTAATCTTTTCTTGAATATTTTATGGTTGAACAAAGTGAATTAAATCTTGTAGTGAAAGTATGTTCATACAGAAATTAAACTTGCAAGAATAAAGATTACAGATCTTCAAAACTCGCTTAATTTTATATTAAAATTAAGAATTTTTTGCTACAAAATTTTTAGGCTCTTTGTTGATAAAGAGCTTAGCTTCTACTTGAGAGTGTTACAAGATTTTCTATCTAAATTGTTACTCTGACTTAAGGACTAGTGTTAACTTCATAATTTAGTTAACTGCTGGTTTATACAGTGTACAATTAGACATGCTATTAGCTTTTGTAAATAGTCACTTGTCATTTCCATTTATAGAAAAGTATATCTTCTATTTCTGGCTTAGCATATCTTTAGCATTCCGTGTTTACTTTGATCCTCCTTTGTCAGTTAATCTTCACCATTGATCTTGCACATTCTTCAAGCTGCTTTTTGTAGACTTGTCAATCCAGCTGTTTGGATTGTTTGTTAATTGTTAATCTTGGATATTGAACTGGTTTGCAATTTTGTACTTTGAGATTTTACCTCGAGATCTCCAGTTTGATCTATAGAGAACTTGACATCTCGATAAGTATATTGGCTTATCGAGATCTCTAGTACTCTATAGTTAATTTAGCTTGTAGAGGTCTCAAGTTCTCTATAAGAGAATTTGGCTTGTCGAGATCTCTAATCTTCATATCTTCACTTTGACTTATTGATAACTCTGAGTTCTCTAGTGACTTCTTGACTTGTCGATATCTCAAAGTTCTCTAGTCAAATTTGACTTGTCGATATCTCAGAGTTCTCTAGTGAATTTTGACTTATCGATATCTCTGAGTTCTCTAGTGGAATTTGACTTATCGATAACTCTGAGTTCTCTAGTGAAATTTTCCTTATCGATAACTCAGAGTTCTATAATGAATGTTGACTTGTCGATAACTCTGAGCTTTCTAGTGAAGAAATGACTTGTCGATATCTCCATCTCTGAGTTATCTATAATCTTTCCTGAGTTCTCTATAAGTCATTCTGGAATTCTCGAATGACTTCTCTATAACAATAAATCTGTGACTTGTAGAGATATTGACTTAGAATATTTTTCCTAAAACAGAATTTATTCAACTCCAAGCTTCTTCATAATTCTTCTGAGGCATGATCTTCTTGATCTTCTTCCACATAGAATTCTTAGGCTTGACACTGTTTATAGAAAAAGACTCTAGTCTGCTCCTTTGACATTTTTACAGACTTTAAGTGTTACAAGTACAAAATACAGATTAAGATAATAATATAACTTATTTAGGATTGACAAATTGTCTTAGTCTTGTTAAGGTACAGGCATGTCTTGCACAACAATCTCCCCCAATTTGTGAGAAGATTGCTTAACATAAATTCATGCATGTTAACAAGACTAAACCCAAGTTCAAAATGATAAAAAATAAAATTTATACTCAAAACTTGATAGAATTACAACTCTTGTACAACATAAATTTTACAAAGTTTAATGGTTACAAATATCAGGTAAAGACAGTCTTTGTATCTGCTTCTTCCCTAAGAACATCCTTCAAGTGATCAAGAATTTCCAATTCTTCTATAATAGGTGTGCCACTTAGAGCTTCTACAGGTTTTTGTCTTGTTGTCTTGGGATAACCACTATCTAGCAAATCTATTATAAATCTTGAGAATCCACCAGCTTTGATGTTTAGAAATTTTCCATCTTTAGAGATTCTGCTCATTCCTTTTGCCTTAAGCTCTTCTGATCTTTTTATGTACATCTCTATTTCTTCATTATACTTCCTCCTTCTTTCTTCAACTCCAGCCTCATTTCTTTTCTTTGTTTCCTCCCTTTCAATAAACCATTTAGCTAGAACTGTTCTCCATGCCCTTGTAGCAGTATCCTTGTCCTTTAGCAAACTTATCACTCTCTTAATTTCTGTGGGAGACAGAGAATCCATTAAGTCATTGCCAAGAAAAGTGAAGGACCCATCTTCAAAATAAATTCTAAATTCTCTCAGGGATACAACCCAGACTTTAACTATTTCTTCAGCTAGATGTTGGAAATAATCTTCATCTAAGGTGCACCAATTTAGAGGTAGAAAGTCAGATTCCTTGAAACAGTTCCAGATGGCCCTTTCAGTGACTTCTCCTTTCTTTGTAGGCTTGACTTTCTTAGGATTTTTCCCAACAGATTTGTGCTTGATTTTCAGTGAGGGTTTGGCTAAAGGTAGGGTTGTCATTTTCTTGAGATTTGTCTGGCTTGTGTTGATTGGAATTTTTAGGAAGGAGTTGGTTGTTTGTTTGTACATAAATTTTGGCTTTAGGGTTTGAGGTGGTATGATGTTTGAGATAGTTGATGTTGTAGGTTGAGATGAGGTTTGAGCTAGTTGTGTTTGGATTTTTAGGGATTGTTGTGTTTCTGAGCTATCATGGTTCTTTTTGCTCCTCCTTTCACTTCTTCTCTTCTTCTCTTCATCTTTCTTATCATCCTCCTTCCTCTTCTCTCCACCCTTGCTGCCAGATGGCTTACTGGACTGACTTAGATTTGAGCCAGAAGGATTTTGATCATCTTTCTTCTGCTCATCATCATCCAAGTCATCCTTGTTGATTTGAGTTTTGGGTAAGTTGGCTTCTACATTATTCAAGTATCTCCCCAATAGTTTTATCATCTCCATGTCATCAAAGTTTTTGTTCTTCTTGGTCTTTAAGCCAGTTTCTAGGATCATGATAAGCTTCTTGTTGCTCATGACACACTGCTTAGGGATCTGAAAATGTTTGAAGTTTTTGGTGTTTGGACAAATGTATATTATACCCTTGTGTTAGGGCGAAAACACGCGCTAATAATACACGCAAGTATACACATTCACAAGTAATATAGAATACTTTCTAGTTCGTTCCCACAGAGACTCAGACTAATTATGTTCAATTAACACTTACTCACCAATGTATAATTACTTCTCAATGTCAAGACAATAACACTTAGATTTGATTAACTAATTATTAACTACAATTAACTACGAGAATTAAACACTTAATTGATAATTGAATTAACAATATTAAACACACATGAGATCACAACTTCATTACTACTTCCTTCAATAGCTATTGTTATTACCCTTAGCATGTAACGGTGATGACATTAATCGAACAACACGAAACTGATAAAAGCCAACTTTCGTTGTACTAAAACCATTCTACCAAGCATCCACAATTAAGACAGAAGTTGAATAGGCATCAATTATGTTGAGACCCTATATGTCTACAGAATTTGACAACATAACGATTTAAGCACAAGTTATTCCTTATGATTACACAGGACAAGTAAAACGGTTAGAGTTACCCACTAATCATGCATACACATACATGAACCTATGCTAGCATGGCAAGTTCTAAACCTCAAGATCCACTGTCGCTTCACAAGAGATTAACACCCTATCTTATATGTTCGCGACGCACATAAGACAAATAAGCACAACCAATACTAGATATCATACAATCACCACACACTAAGGTATCAAACAACTAACTAAAGAAT
Organism: Apium graveolens; assembly: GCF_009905375.1. Lineage (NCBI taxonomy): Eukaryota > Viridiplantae > Streptophyta > Magnoliopsida > Apiales > Apiaceae > Apium > Apium graveolens. The sequence continues at coordinate 149,852,733 of NC_133652.1, forward strand.
TCCATAGTAAATCCGTTACGACCCCATGATCACGATTAGCCCATGATTGAACTCATCGTCACCCTGGGTTCATATGAAAACATGATAATAACACACAAGAATAACTAAATAAACTACTTATATTAAACCAGAGCACGTCACAAGAGTAAATAGATTCAAAGCAAAGAAAACTAGCATCCACTGTTACAACGAAATAAAGAATCACAAGAAACTATGCTTCCTCTTCGCTGCGATGTGCTAAAATGGTCTTCTTCCTTATCTCCTTGCTCCTCGATTGATACCACGATTCAACACACGTGAAACGTCTCTGAAAACTACTTATATAGAAGCCCCACAAAACCCAGCTATCTTAGAAGTTGGAAGCTCGACAGAATTAGGAGTCTAAAAATCAGTATCTTTTTTTACGCCCCTGAGCGGCCGCTCAGCAATCCTGAGCGGGCGCTCAACTTCCTGAGCGGTCGTTCAGCAGAGCTGAGCGGGCACTCAGACCCTTTCTGGAAAATACTCTGTTTTGCTCCCGTTCTTTGCTGCATTCTGCTCCTATCTTCCCACTCGCAATGCCAAATACATACTGAGGCTTATTCTTGATGAAATCTCTCCACAAATGCAAGTAGTACTCTGAAATGCACAAATACTAGAAAAACGCATCAAATACACAAAATATGTAATAACCCCAAAATTTTGAACTTTTTGTAACCCTTATGAATAGTGTTTTTGCTGATTATGCTGAATAAGAAAACTTTTCATGCCACACTTTGTAGGGGTTCTTCTATTGTTATTCTGAGATCTTATTAGTACTCTATATGGTATATAAGTGTATGTAAAGATCGTCAGAATCCAAATTCGAACACTTTGATTTTTCCCAAAAATCCACCAGATACCGAAAGAATTGAGTATAAGGTAACATGATAAAAAGGATTTAAATTCAAGGATTATAAGAAAGGATCATAAAGGGAATATAATGTATTGAGAAAGGTTAAGGAAACCCAAGTAATAAGATCCCGGGTATGATCCCTCAAACGATAAACGAGAACGAAAGTTAAGCGAACCGTATAACAGATCAGCGGTCATTAGCCAAGTAATTAGGAGCTAATCAAAGAGGTTAGTGATGATGATGTCACCACACCAACAAGAAGAGGACAAGTGTGGGAAGATGACATAGGAAAATGACATAAGCATAACCAAAGGGAAGGAAGTGTTGGTTGATTATAAACCACACAAAATTTACCATGGTTAAAAGGTAATTAAGCAAAACAAAAGGCAAAACAACCAAAAAAACAAATCACAAAAACACATTTTACTCCACCTTTTCAAGAAGAAGCTCTCGGCCCCTTGTATTTTTCAAAGAAAGAAAAAACTCAAATTCAAGTTCCAAGCTTTGTTAATTAGTGAGGTAATTATCTAAGGTTCCTTGTACATAGAGATAGATATCCTATGAATCTAAGCTTCAAATTCCTTCACAATCTCTTCCTATAATTCATGGATGAAGAGAGTGAATAGTGTTTTTTAAGAACTTGAAATTTTGATCTTGTGTTTTTGTTTAGATAAAGCTTTAGTAAGGATTTTCCAAGGTTGTTTCAAGCTCATTATTTACTCCTACTCACAAGGAAGGTATAATCACTTAACCTAGCATTGTTATTGAATTTTAAGAGCTTATTATGAGTAGTATAGTTCATGAGAGGCATGATTATTGAATATTTAGAGATTGGTTAGTTTTGCAATGTTTTTGGAGTTGTAAATCTTGATGATTAGTTAATGAACTTAAGTAAGCTCTTAGTTCATGATTGAGAAGTAGTATAAATTGGAAATATTGAGTTGTTGGGGCTGTTGTAGTAAAGAATGGATGAAGTTTGGTTGTAGTGGTGATTGTGGGTTGAATTGTGAATTTATTGGAATGATTTAAATTTGGTAATCACGTAAACATAGCTGTCGTAATGCCCGATTTACTTTAGACTGTTTTTGTTCTTAACATCAGGACCCGATAACTCACTGTTAAGTTTTGACCATTGCCATGATTAGATAGTTCATGTTATGAGCTTTGTTTTGATATGCGGTTCGCTTGAATCCGACGTATGGTTTAGGAGAAACGACCGTTTTAAGTAACAACATTTCATGACCGAACCATTACACCTCGCCTTACTTTGAAACCTTGGTTAAGGCCCTTAAATGACTAATTGGAGTATAAAAAATTATGTAAAGTGGATTAGGCAGTTGGTAGGGTACTCGCGAAAGAATCGCCTTAAAACCCTTAATGGTTAATCTATTAAAAATGGTGGAGCCGAGGGTACTCGAGCGACTTAAGTGAATCGTTAAGCGCAGAAGTGAACGTTATGGTCTAATTGGTTAAAGTATAGATTCTTAAGCGACTTTGGTTTAATTCGAACTTATATGTTGTTTATAGGTTACCAGACTCGTCCTAAGCCTTTTATCACCCCCAGTCGCTCAGGAAAGTTTTCTACCCGTTATACTGTTGTTGTGATGTATATATGTATATGCATTATCTTGTGATAGATGCATGATGGTTAATTAGCAAATCTTGCGATATATTGGAGCATGCTGATATGGTTTATATGCATGTCTGTTTCATAATCTTGATATCTATATGTTGATTCCAATGCTTATAATTGCATAATACCTATTCTAGAGATAAGCAGTAGTTGCGTATACCCTTAGTATAGGGGACCCAAAGGCGAACATTTTTTAAAACCGAGAGTCGATGTTCCCGAGTATATTATATATATTTATATATATATATATATATAGTTTTCAAAACTATTAATCGAATAAGGTTTATTCGATAACTTTATTTTTATTAATGAATATTACTTTGAATATTCATTCGAGGACTTATGATTCGGTTTATTTTATTTAATGAATATTACTTTGAATATTCATTCGAGGACTTATGACTCAGTTTATTTTATTAAATGAATATTACTTTGAATATTCATTCGAGGACTTATGACTCTGTTTATTCTATTTAATGAATATTACTTTGAATATTCATTCGAGGACTTATGACTCCGATTATTTACTAAATAATATTCTTTATTTTATTAAAGAATAATGTTTCGATAATCAAACTTATTTTCGATTATTCAAATAAAGATAATACTTTCGTATAAGTATATCTTTGGTTATTTAATATTCATTTAAAGTATGAGTTTTAAAACTTCTACTTCAAATTATTTATATAGAGATTATCCTTATGGGAATATTATTTAAATAATAATATTCAGATATTTTCTAATATATCCGGACTTATTTATGTCATTAAATCAGCATTACTCCAAACATTCTTAAAAGTGTTTTTGAGTCTTCAAAATGATTTTAAAAGTTAGAGCGGATCCCAAAACTCATTTTTATATTTAAGATCTTTCTTTCAAAGGGGATTTAAATACTCGCTCAAAACCTAAGGGATCCGACTCTGTGGTGTATTTATATTCGCAACAAGGTTGCTGTTTTTGATAAATGAATTGATTACTTACCCAACGTTCGGGAAGTAAGTCCATCTATTGAGTCGGCATAAGCAACATGGGCTCAGTGGGCGTCCATGAAAGTGTAAGTGGCTCAGTGGGAGTCCATCAAATGCGTAAGTGGCTGAGTGGCAGTCAAGCATAAGGTCCTATTGCGGCCAGGGTGATGACCAGTGGGGAATTCGTCCATCTACTAGTAGAAAAGGTTACTTATTGGTATCTCTGCCTGATCAGCAAGTATCAGGTTTATGCCAAGGTTTTCTCCTTTCCAAATTCATTGGATATTACAACTCTGTTTATAATTTTCATAACAGAGGTTTTCAAGGAGTGTATGAAATGTATATATATAGGTGTATATATATATCGGGACTTAATGAAGTATCTCGTAACTTCATTATTTATAATAATATTTCAAGGATTGAATCTATTCAAATCTTATCTTGTAGTCTCATCTATGTGATGAACTTTTGAAACGGATTATACCTTGAACGGTGATAGTTCAAGTAGTATTCGGAAAAGATATAAGTATATTGGAGTATCTCGTAACTTCACATTTTCAACTTATATCTGGTTAATGATTATCTTATACATGACAAAGATTTTCAGAAAAACGTTGAGACAAGGTTAGATATATGAGATCACCTTGCAACGATATTTTTATACAGTTATAAACTGGAACTCTGTGTTTATTATGCATGGCAGAGGATTTCAAAGATTTTGAAAAGTATATGTAAATATATACTAAATATTTTGCGACTTGGTCGCATTAAGAGGTCAAACTTGGTTCAATTCTTCTTGACCAAGACTTTCATGAGTGCTATGAGAATGCTCATATATTGTTAATCATTATACATATTATTTTGGTGGGCTTGTTGCTCACCCTTGCTTTCTTCTTTCATCACACAACAACAGATAGACAAGATGAACAGGATCAAGCTCCCAATTCGTGAGCGGATAGGAAACGTTCCCCAGTTTCCTGTAGGCGTTGATGCCGTTGTAGCTGAGGTAGGATCTACCAATAGGCTAGGCTTTCAACTTTTGATGTACCAGACTTATGTATATTTATGAATTGTAATAATGGCAAAGAATATGTAAATTATTCTGAAACCCTTTTTAAGGTGTAATGGTTTATAATTGTGGAATAAAATGACTTGTGTTATTTTTTTGGTATTCATCTCTGAGACTATAACTTGTGGGGTGTGTGTGTATATTGTGGGGTCACAGTACGCAGTAGTTGGTTGACTGATAAGATTAAGTATTGATAAGGGAAATGGAACTCGTGACAACCCGAATTCCCGACCCCGGATTTGGGGGTGTTACAAAATACTTGATTTCAAGACATCAATTCAAGACATTATAAGACGTTCTAAGTGGTAAAAAATGCCACTTATCACACCCCCAAACTTAAATCGATGTTTGTCCTCAAGCATCACACATTCAAAAACAAAACAAAAACATGCATGAATGCAATCTATATGAAATGCAGCGATCCCCCTTACTACGACTAAACCAACCAACTCATGACATCTCAACAAATGCAATTAGGTGAATAAAGATCAATCAAATCATGCAAACTAACATGCAACCAGAAACGTGGTGTGTGCGGATGCTTAACAGATATGCTTCGCAAATAGACCAATTATCATAACTCAACTATCCTCAAGGCAATCACATGATTATACGAAGAATAAATTTCTGGGCACAAAATGACTTATAACACTTCAAGATTACTGGAGCTTATTACGGAATCATGCTTATTATTTAACACAATAATAATGCTTATTTGACTGTGCAATGAGTGAGGTCCACAAAAGACTTATGCAATGGCATCCATTTAACGAGCGTTAGGTTAGCGGATCCCAGACTATAAAAGCTTTAGGTCACTAGGAACAAAGTCCCCTAAGAACTTAATAACTCGAATACCAAAGAGCCCACTCGTGATCAATTATGCATTAACTCTTTATTTTTTTGTTTTTTTTTTCTTTTTTTTTTATCTTTTTTTTCTAAATTTCTGAGCAAGTGCGTTTCGCTCCATCTTGCTCAACCCTAGACTACTCGCATAAAAATACGAGCCGGCTACTAGCCATTTGATGCCTAGCCACACTTAGCAATGAATTCCAATTTTTTTACTCCAATTATTTTCTTTTCATGCCTTTTATCACTAAGAACCTATTATAAATTCTAAGCATAATCAATAGATTAACCTCAAAAACCATCAAACCACGACAACAATCTAGTCCTTAAACATTCTCTAAGACTTAGTTAATTACAAGTGTTTCTAGCATGCATGTCAACCTACAAGACTCAACATCACTTTAACGCTATCACTATACTCGCATCAACATCACAAATTAATTCGTAAAGCAACACAAAAGGGATCATGGTAAATGCATGAGCTAAATGGCATGATAAATAAAGCTATAAAAAAAACTATATGGCAAAAATATGCAGTTATATGAATTAAACTATCATGAATATGCAACTATATGACACACACACAAAATATTCCTTAACTACCACCCCCAAAGTTAAAATCTTCACTTTCTCCTGTGAAGGTAGTAGAAAGGAACATAGGGTATACCTACTCGGAGAAATCATCATCATCACCCTCAGAGGGTAGAGTATCAGGAGGCGGATACGCAGAGTCCTCACCAAAAACGGGCCACTGGATGTCAGCTCCAAGGCCTCTAAAAGCAGTCCCAAGTGCAAGGGTGAGCTCTTGAGCAAACCTGCTTTGCGTCTCGTACATAACATCCATCCTCCTCGACAGCCTCCTATACTGGGCATCAACCATCCCAGCACCCTCCTGAGCTCTAGAAGAGCCTGCCTCATCATGCCCCGGTCTAGCCAAGGTAGCACCAGCTGCTGGACGTCCTCCTGGAAGACGATTGTAATGCCCCCAAATCCGGGGTCAGAGGATTTGGTCGTCACTATAAAACTTTAATCCAAATTAACCTGTTTAATTAATAAACAAATGCCAACGGAAGATATTTATCATAAATGACCCCAAACTAATCCAAGAGCTTTTAAGGTTACAGTTCTAGAAACAAAATATCCAAATTCCATCAATAAACTTTTCACTTTCTTTTAAAACTCTTTTTAACAAAATCCAATTCAAAACTAAACCCACTAGTATAACTTCGAAATGAAGTATACTAGCCCCAAATAAAATACACAACTATAATATAATATAACATAAATAACTTTATATAATAAAACTTACACTAGCCCGCAAACCCTAGACCAACCACCTTCCAAGAGCTTCTTCTTTGCTTCCTCGAATTACGCAGCTAAATAGCGCCAGCTAATCCTCACTGGAGGTTAAATTTGAAAACAGACAAGTATGAGCGAAAGAAATGCTCAACAAGATCATTATGACATATATAGGATCTTTTGATATAAAACCGACATCTGCAATAGAGCAGAACCTTTAAAATCATAATTGCTGAATCATAAAATTTTAGTTGAGGAACCCTAGAATTGATTCCTTAATTGTATTCAAAACCATTTTGATATTTTTGAGCGAAATACTTCAGCAATACTTTGAATCTTGACGAGAATAAAACTCATAAAACTGTGTTTATGGAAATATCGTAAACAACAATAACAAGAAGCAATGATTACAGATTGAATCATAAACTTTACTCAAAACCTAACTCTTGATATTAATACTTATTTTGTTGTCGTATTAAATTAGATATCAATACGAACTTTGATGCTCACAACACCCATACTGAAGTCAACATCAATCATCTATACTAACACCACCTTTGATATTTAACAACAACATAAGTATCAACCTAAATCAGAATCTGAATCAAAACCACAATTCACTTTTAATCCAAAACAGAATCAGTTGATATATCATTTATTCTATGATTCTCAAAATAATAAAGAAATTTAGATATTAATTTAGATTGGAACCAATAACATTTCATGCTGTTCCCGATGATCTGTCACAAAACAACACCGGTATCCCGCAGCCATACCGTAAATATAGGTACTACCCGTATCCCGAAGACATACGGTACCTATAGGGCACCAGAAAAGGCATAACTAGCCTTGAAAGATATTACAACTGGACCGATATCTCGATCACCTACGCTGTAACCAGTAACCAGTAACCATTCCAATCTTAAAAACCTTTTTATTGAAAAAGGAGCCGAATCCTTCGACATCCTAAATAATTTTCCCCATTCACTTTGGCAGGAATTCTCACAACAAAATCATCTTTCTCAAAATCCAAAATATTTATAAATCCAGCAATTTGATAAGTAAAATCACTTAGCTATTCTGAACCTTGAATAGCAGAAGAGTACTTTCATAAACAGAATCATTTAATTCAGCGATATGTAAAATATTTATCGATTCTAAACTGAGAACAGGGAAAGCAATACTTGCATGATGAGATTTAAAATAAATATCACTTGAACAATAAGTGATGATAGGGATACTTGCCTTTGGGATTTAGTACTTAGTCACACTCGCAAATACGCAACTCTAACATTCTGTCTCAAAACATCTCCGTCTTGCTTTTCAACACTTTACTGATATGCTGCTCCTGCGATTTCTAGAAGCCAGATAACCAATACCATTCCATCTTACTCTTTTCAATGTCTGCTCCCGATCAACTCTAGCGATCCACATCTATAATTAAAAGATACAATTTAATCGTCTAATCAATAATTACTCGACGAACTGCGCGTCAAAACCCTATCGTCTACCCATACGATAGCCCATACACAAATATAACAGACAAATACAGGACTCTTGATCCACATACACATGTAATTCATATAACACATAAACACATAACTCACGTATCACATAATTCATATTACATATAACTCGGTTCGTCAAAAGGGTCGACTCGGTATGTTTAAAACAGAAATCGGGTCAAAAATATAATTTATCGATCAAAAATTGACTCAGAATATTCGTAAAATAAACGACCTTTCAAAAAAAAGGATTTGGGTCTCGAAAGTATTTTATTGAAAGCGGAATGTTTTTCTGAGTCTGTACGCGTTCGTTTCGTATTAAACGGACGAACGGTTGATTTATTATGAATTTTTGAATATTTTTCGGAATAAAAATTGGACTCCAAGTCATTTAATAATTAAATAATAGGGCTTGAACACCCGAAAATAATTTTATAAGAATTATCGAGCTTGGAAAATAATTTAAAATAATATTTTAAAGCTCGAAACTATTTTTCAGAATTTTTAAATCAATAATAAATAATTAAATCTAATTAAATAATCAATTAAAATTATTTAATAACTAATTAAATTAATTAATCAAATAATATTTAAATTAATTGACTGATTAAATAATTAATTATCAACTAAAATTAATTAACTAAATAATTTGAATTTATTTTTAAATTAAAAATAAATTTTCAGAATTAAAATAATGATTTTCAAAATAAAAAAAAATATTATTGTAAATAAGAAAAAGAATTTTGTATTAAAAATAAAAGAAAATACCAGAAACAGATATCAGATTTTTGCAACTGGGTTTATAAGATTAAAACCGGGTCGGTTTCCGGGTTGGAATTCGGGTGAACCAGGTCAGGAAGAACTGCCAGAACCCGGCTGGAATTTCCAAGACTCCGGCCACTGGAACTCCATCTCCGGCGACAACCACAGCCCCCAAATCGGGGTTAAAACATTGCAACCAGTCTGGGTTTAAACTCGAGATCAATCCAGCAACTTAATACCACTCATAGTTAGAACCAACGATGATTAAATCGTCGAATCCGGTCGGAACTTCCATTGATTCCGGCGAGAAACTTTCGGGCCAAGAACTCGAATGGCTCAATCCTTAACCAAAAATGATGATTCCAGTGTCAAAATAAAGCCAAGAACGATTACAACCTACTGAGGTCATCACAAATAATCAAAAACCACTAAATCATAAACCCCCAAAATTCGGGTATAAACCCTAAATTACGAAATTAATAAATTACCCATCGTTTGAATGATTTAATGGCATAAACAGATTGTAAGGCATATGTCATAGCCTATTTGTATATTCGAGGATTTAACTCAACTCAAATAAGAATGTAATAAGTAAATAGTGGATCTACCGTCAAAGAGATCTCGCAAAGTAACATCTGTCAGAGGATTCGAAAACAAGGTTCATCTACAGACTTGAGGAGTTAATTCAGTGGAAGAAGTTCAAGAAATTGATCAAGCCTCAGTGATGCAAATCAAGATTGTGGATTTAATCAAGTGACAGAGATCTCATCAGAGTATCAATTAATTACAAGGATTTAATCTGAAGAAAATCAATTATCAAAGTCAAGACATGAAGAAACGTCACGGAAGTTAGTCACTCATGAACCAGACAGTACATCGAGTGTCAACATTAAAGTGGTGGAATTGATTCATAATTCTCAGTGATTTTCAGAAGATTTTCAGAAGAATGGTTGCTACTCAGGATTAGTATTAATTCTCTATTAATTAATTCAGTCATATAATTTAATTAAGAAAATAAATTATATCTGCAAAGATTAATTTATTTATTAATTGAATTAATTGATTAATTAATTCAGAATTAATATTAAGAATTTTTAGAAGTTTAATTGGATTAAAAACAGTCTTATATCAGCAAGACAATTGAAAATGAACTAGCATGACAATCTGGATTGTCATACCGATTGTCATGCCAAGTCATTTCAATTGTCCTACCGAAAGTTCTACTGGGAAGGAGATTGTCTTGCTAGTTCATTTGATAGTCCTACCGAAAGTCTTGCTAGCTGTTGGGATTGTCTTGCTAGTTCAAAGGATAGTCTCACCGAAAGTCCTACCAGCTATGGGATTGTCATTCCAGTTCATTCCATTCTGTTGATTGATTAAAAAGACAGAAGCAGCCATTCAACAAATCATCCAAAAAAAACAGAAGTCAAGAACACAACAAAAAGAAAAGAAGCAGAAGCAATATTTCATTTTCTCTGCTAATTCAAGATCATCCATTTCTAGTTTGTAAAGTTAAATCCAATCAACTAGAAATCATTCTCTTGTTCTTGTGTGACTATCTAGCGGATCAAAATCCCCAGAACTTAATCTCAAATTGCGTTTAGCATTTGAATCTTTTTATTACAAAAATAGAAAAAGTTCATGTCAAATTTATTCTAGATTTGTGATAATTAATTTGAGATTAATTCCTTGTAATCGATACAGTTGTTGTAACACCTTTCAAGTTTAATAATATTCTTATTTAACATGAATTTTGTTTCACTTTTTTATTCCGCATTTAATTCGATTATTCGGTACTGTTTGTATTCAATCCCCCTTCTACAAATACATTGGGACCTAACAATTGGTATCAGAGCCTTCTGATTAACGAACAAATCAAGATCCTAGACTTCTGTGATTTTTCAACTCCTTGAATTTTTATTTATTCAAAAATTTATAATAACTTCACAAAAAGTTGGAACCGTTAAAATTCCACTATTTGATAAAGAAAATTACATCATGTGGAAGAAGAAGATGCTATTATTTTTACAAGTTGCAAATCCCAAATATCTGAACTTGTTAAAGAAGGGTCCAAAAACTCCGATGGTTATTGAACCAGAGGTGATAGAAGATGATGTTGTGATTACCAAAGCTAGAACTTATCCAAAAGAGCCTGAAGATTTTACTCCTGCTGAAAAGGAAGAAGCCTCCTTGGATGCCAGCCTTCAATTAATATTAATTGATTCCCTTGATCCCTTGATGAATAGACATGTGATGAACTGTAAAAATCATAAACACATGTGGGAAACTATTGAGGTGATTAATGAAGGCACAGAGGAAGTTAGGGAGAACAAGTTGGAGATCCTAACCTCTGAGTATGAACATTTTAAATCAAATCCAGGAGAAGGAATTTCTGAAGTGTTTGAGAGGTACAATGCATTGATCAATAACCTGAACATAAATGGAAAATATTATTCAATTAGGGAGGTCAACAAAAAGTTCCTTTTAACACTGCCAACTCATCTTGAACATAGAATCACTGCCATTAGAGAAGCTAGAGATCTGAGTGAGATTTCTTTGGATAGACTCTATGGTGTGTTGAAAACCTATGAGTTGGAGCAGATTCAGCAAAAGGAAGTCTACGGGAAAGATAGAATGGTCAGCACATCTACTGTTCTTGTAGCTGAAGGTCAACAACAACAACAATCTCAACAGTCGGAGAGAATGGTATAGTTTTCCAAGGCTGAGGAAAATGTGATAGTAGCAGAATATGATTCTCCTACTACAAATCAATCCAGTGATGATTTTTATTCCTTGGAAGAGCTGGAGCAATTGGAAGATGAGTCAATGGCCCAAATTGTCAAGAGATTCTCCAATGTCAGATTCAAGAGAAATCCCAAGTTCAAGTACAAGTCCAACTACAACAGATTCCAGACAGGTGGATCTTCATCCTCTAACACCAGTAGTGGTGGATACAAAACAGGGATGGTTGATCGGAGCACCATTAGATGCTATAACTGCAATGAGTTGGGACACTTTGCCATAGAATGCAGGAAGCCAAAGCAAGTAAGGAAGGACTCTTATGATTCAAATCAGAAGAGTAACTCTGAAAGGGCTTACTTGGTAAAGGGAATAAGCTGGGATGATACTGATAGTGAAGATGAAGAAGATGAGAATCTTGCTCTTATGGCTATTGATGGAAAAGCTTCATCGTCAAGAAAAGAGGTAAAATTTACTGATGCTGAATTAGTTTATCATCTAGGAGGTTCCTTAGATTGTGCTCGTCGTGATAATGAACTGTTAAGTCAGCAGATCAAAGACCTTGAGAAAGAGGTCAATGAATTAAGACTTGTGCACATTAATCAAGACAAGTTAAAAGAACAAGTATCTTTTCTAGAGAATAGAGTTGACTGTTATAGACAACTCGAAACTATTCTCAAAGACAAGATCATCGGTCTTGAGACTAAGGTTAGAGCCTACTTCAATTCTTGTTCGAAGGCTAAAGAGTTCTACAGTAAGCAATCTGTTAATCAAACATCTGGAATAGGTTATGATTATAATGCTGCTATTGGAGAATTAGGCATAAACTTCCCTCCTCATGTATGTGCTAAAGGTAGGGAAGTACCACATGTGCTTAAGGGTGTTGATGAACCCCTCTATAAAGCATCAATTGATGAATCATTTGATGCGACCTCTTCTGTTATTCAAGAAGAAATATGTGCTGAAGATCATGCTAATGAGAAGGTTGTTTCCAAGTCAAGTGTGTCGAAAGTTCCAGTCAAAGTTGTGAAAGCAACTGAGACTAACTCAGACACACATAAGTTGGATAACAAAATGCCATGTCTACCATGCATAAATTGCCTGCTGTTAATCACTCTCATAAAGCATGTGGTGTTTCTAATTGTATGTCTTGTGCTTTTAATATGATGTATGCTTATTTTAATGGTAAGCATGTTTCTAATGATAAGACTACTCCTCGTCAGCATGTGAATAACAAGAAGCATGATAGGTCTAAGACTGCTAGTCCTTCTAAGGCTAGAAATGAGACATTTGTGCCTAAGCTTAAACAAAAATTTGTTAAGGCTGTTTATAAGGTCAAATGTTCAGTCATTGAGAAAGTTGAGACCATTAAAGTTAAAAATGTTATTTTGCCTGACAAATGACAATTCTACAAGTATGTCGGGCCCAACCAAGTTTGGGTTCCGAAGAAGGTCTAATCCATTTGTAGTGCAGGGCATTAAACAGGTGTAACCGGTAGTGTGGATTCTTGACAGTGGATCATCAAGACATATGACCGGAGATAGAGCCCTGCTATCAAATGTGGTTGAGAAAGCTGGCCCCCTGGTTACCTTTGGAGATAACAACAAAGGTTTATCTGAGGGATATGGCTGTTTGTAAGCTGCGAATGTTATCATTGAAAATTTGTATATTGTGCTAGGTTATTATCAGGAAGCAGTATCTAACATATAGCACCAGTGACGAGACTTAAGAATATTATGACATATCAGGCACCTGCTGCACATTACACTTGGAATTGGACTCTAGTAAGATGTGTACAAGTGTACTCCTGGTTGGTGAGTCAAAAGAGGAAGTCAGTGCACCACAGTTCATGGACTTTGCAGCTGCAAATCTATTGGACTATGCAATCTCTTCTTCACAATCTCACTTCAGGTTGGTATGAACTAGTGTACTACTCAAGCAATCGTCAAGGACATGGTATGGCACTCTAACTGAAGTTATAATTTAATATGAACTAGTAGAGTCGTCAGATTTATAACTCTCTTATCACTAGGCACAAACATATTGTTTTATATGTGCAGTGTGTTTTAGGAGAAAATCAAACTTCTTTCTACATTAGTGATTTCTTATTTCATGTAAAATCCTTTGAAATCACTATTGTACATCATCTCTCTCAAAAGATTAAATGTATAATTTTCATTCATTATAGATCTTAAGTACATTTTATCTCTCTATTGCCATATGTTCTGTGATAAAGGTTCAGTCTCCAATGACTTTCTTTCATTGATAGTCATGAGGTTGAAAACCCACAACATCTATCCCAGACTGTAAAGACAAACACAGAAACAGAACCAACCAACACTCTCTTACCACTAAATATAGTATGAATGAGCGTGAGGGAGATAGTGCCTTAGTGCACCACATAAGGAAGGTTCTGTAGTCAACCCAGTAGCTCTGTCTCCTACATAGATGAGTGGTATTTAAACCGAGACAACTGCTAGCCCCCATACATCTTCTCAAAAAGATGTAATGGCTGAAAAGGCACAAAAACAGTTACTAGATTCATTCTCTCAACAGGGTGTGTCTATTGAAATTTTCCTATCGGCCAAGGCATTCGATGTAGTGTCACCACTTCAAACATAAACAATTCTTGATGTACAAGGAAAGGTTACACACATAAAGGATGAGTTGACGGAAACAAGAGTTTCGACCATTTTAAGGTCAGATTCGATTGTTTAAGGTTCGTTAATGGACCAATTGCCTTTACAGGTGTTAGGAGAGGATACTGATCCAAAAGCCATATGTCAGTGGTCAGTGTCTACCTCCCCAGGCTTAAATCCCCTGGATGCATCTGCGGATAGTGGATCTGACATAGGTGCAGATCGGCAACTTGTTGACAATGATTCAGATATTACCTGATGAGTCACAAGGAAATGTCTTCACAGACATTAGAAGGGAACTTTGATCTTTATGCTAAATTTGTTGGATCATTGTTTACCTTCCCAAAATTCAAATCTGGAACCCTAAAAAGGAAACTAGCAACTTGTAGATTATGACTCAGATTCATCTGACGAGTTTAACAAGGATGGGGATTTGCGAACTCTCATTGCACCACCTGTGACCTCCTTAAGGATGGCTAAGGTGATTTTCCTTGCAGGGACAGCTGGATTATGGAGCTATGAGAGAAGAGTGATACACTTGTGAGAATGAGTGTAAACATGAGTGGAGAGAAGAGTGAAACACATGTGAGGTACACTAAACAGAATTACACACTCATAGTGAGGAAGAAAGAGAAACTACTTGTTATTTCTTTTCCAACCAAGTGTAATATGAGAACTCCTTCAGACGACAACATACATTCCTTCTTTAAGGGGGAGATAAAAGCTTAAGTAATAGTCTGGAGGATTCCTCAACTAAGGGGGAGAAATAGCAGGAAGGAAGAAAAAGATCAAACATGTACACTACACCACACCATTGTTGTTTGTAACTACGGATCCTATTGTACGGGAGAGGTGGTAAGCACAAGGTGATTTTCTAGTAAGGGAAGAAGCTGTTAGGGGAGTACCATTGGTTTTTATCTGCGGATCCTATTGTACGGGAGAGGTGGTAAATGAAGGTGATCTTCTTTAATCAGTTGATTCTCATAGGGGGAGAAGCAAGAGAGATATGGGCTTCTCAACAGGAAATGTGGTTGTACAAAAGAAGATGAAACTACTTGAAGATATGTTCAGTCTAGAGGAACATCTATTTGGAATCTGGAAAAGGTTAAATGTTATCCAAAACTTTTCTGCTATTTACTTTGCATTTCTGTTTATATCTTTTTTTTATTTGTTAGTTGAGTTATCCTCTAGGTATTTGTGTGTTATTGCCTAACAAACAAATAGGGGGAGATTGTAAGGCATATGTCATAGCCTATTTGTATATTCGAGGATTTAACTCAACTCAAATAAGAATGTAATAAGTAAATAATGGATCTACCGTCAAAGAGATCTCGCAAAGTAACATCTGTCAGAGGATTCGGAAACAAGGTTCATCTACAGACTTGAGGAGTTAATTCACTGGAAAAAGTTCAAGAAATTGATCAAGCCTCAGTGATGCAAATCAAGATTGTGGATTTAATCAAGTGACAGAGATCTCGTCAGAGTATCAATTAATTACAAGGACTTAATCTGAAGAAAATCAATTATCAAAGTCAAGACATGAAGAAACGTCACGGAAGTTAGTCACTCATGAACCAGACAGTACATCGAGTGTCAACATTGAAGTGGTGGAATTGATTCATAATTCTCAGTGATTTTCAGAAGATTTTCAGAAGAATGGTTGCTGCTCAGGATTAGTATTAATTCTCTATTAATTAATTATGTCATATAATTTAATTAAGAAAATAAATTATATCTGCAAAGATTAATTTATTTATTAATTGAATTAATTGATTAATTAATTCAGAATTAATATTAAGAATTTTCAGAAGTTTAATTGGATTAAAAACAGTCTTATATCAGCAAGACAATTGAAAATGAACTAGCATGACAATCTGGATTGTCATACCGATTGTCATGCCAAGTCATTTCAATTGTCCTACTGAAAGGTCTACTGGGAAGGAGATTGTCTTGCTAGTTCATTTGATAGTCCTACGGAAAGTCTTGCTTGCTGTTGGGATTGTCTTGCTAGTTCAAAGGATAGTCTCACCGAAAGTCCTACCAGCTATGGGATTGTCATTCCAGTTCATTCCATTCTGTTGATTGATAAAAAAGACAGAAGCAGCCATTCAACAAATCATCCAAAAAAAATAGAAGTCAAGAACATAACAAAAAGAAAAGAAGCAGAAGCAATATTTCATTTTCTCTGCTAATTCAAGATCATCCATTTCTAGTTTGTAAAGTTAAATCCAATCAACTAGAAATCATTCTCTTGTTCTTGTGTAACTATCTAGCAGATCAAAATCCCTAGAACTTAATCTCAAATTGCGTTTAGCATTTGAATCTTTTTATTACAAAAATAGAAAAAGTTCATGTCGAATTTATTCTAGATTTGTGATAATTAATTTGAGATTAATTCCTTGTAATCGATACAGTTGTTGTAACACCTTTCAAGTTTAATAATATTCTTATTTAACTTGAATTTTGTTTCACTTTTTTATTCCGCATTTAATTCGATTATTCGGTACTGTTTGTATTCAACCCCCCCTTCTACAAACACGTTGGGACCTAACACAGATAGAGCATGAAAATCTGAACATTGTGGTTACTCATACTTCGAATTCTGAAATCTGCATCACCCTCAAATTTGAGTTTGATTCTCAGAACTCTTCAAGAACACCAAGAACACATATTCAAATAATTTTCAAAAAATCAAACCTTAATTTCTATATGATACTGAACCCTATTTTTGAAGTATAATATACCAAATTGACCAGAAAAATATTATCTACACGATGGAAGCATCAAATCACATCAACAACATCAAGAACAAATTTTCATAATTTAATTATCAAATAATTCGAATATAAATAAATAAATAAGAAAATTACCTTGATTTCTGGGTAAAAACTGATGATTGATTCAGAAAGAAGGTTTCGAGAGCTTCATTTTGATATGCTGCACGCCTGAATCGGAGTTCGATAACGCCTTCATTCGCGTGTTTAATTCTCAGGAACGTATCGGTTTCTAGGGTTTTCTCTGTATTTACGGTATTTTTACTGGTTGCAAATGAATAAATGAAATATATGAAATAAGAAATAGGCTATTTATATTTATAGAATATTGGATCGTTCTGGATCGTTTTGGATCGTTAAATTAGTTGCTTAGCCGCTAAGTAACTACAAAATGATCCAAAAAAAGATTACTTAGCGGCTAAGTAACTATAAAAACGATACAATTTAATACCAGAATTGGATAATCATCAAAACTGAGCTTTTCATAAAACACCATATACGAAAATAATGTAAAAATATGTCGTCTCTCGAGAATACGGGTTTTGTTGATTTATCGAAATGGTTATCGTGTCGAAAATATTGCGCTGGGCCGCGCACGGGTCAAACCATAATCCGGATCGAAAAAGTCAAAACACGGAAAATGTCTGAAATTACCAGATTAGGTTAGAAAAGAGTTTTCAGAAGAGTTTCGGGTTGTAAACACACCAAAACGTTTGAGGTTGGACGATTCCCGGCTTTATAAAATAATTTTTGTAATTATTCAGAACATAATTAATAATTCATAAATTATTATAAAATCATGTAACACTCCAAAAATTACCAGAAAAATATCACAATTATCTAAATTTTATTCTGGACATATAATAATTTAAATACTCAAATAATATCACATATAAACACCCAAACATCAATTCCAATTATCAGAGAATTCACCAAAATTCACATAAAATTCACATAAACAATTCCAAATAATAATAATAATAATATTTGAAAATATGGGATATTACAACGATAACCCAGCCCATGCTCCTCGGGCTCTCCACCCGTCCACTCCTGCATCGCATTCAGAGTCCCTGAATCAATAGGAGTGGCTGGCATCTGCAACTGCTCGTGAGAAGGCCACTGAACTCCCACTACTCGGCAAAGCTTTGTAACTGTAGATGCATAAGGGATGTTCATGTGCTTCGCTCCCCTCAAAAACTTCAGAATTCCTTGGTAGATGAACTCATCAAGGTCCACATAGTACTCCTCATTCAAAATACCCCATAACAACTGTGCTCGCTCAACTGTAATCTCATGTGCATGTGAAGTAGGCAGAATATTAGCACAAATAAAGGCATTCCATGCACGGGCATACCTATTCATCGCAATCGCCGGAAAATGACGATACTCGTTAATCCCCGTCTTGAACGTCCAAACCGTGCCCGGTCTACAGAGAGTAGCACAAATCAAAATCAAGTCAAAATCAGTCTTCTCATTCCAATTCTCCTCCGTGGGCTTCCTCTGGCACTGCCCAATCACACGGCGAATCGCCTTAGTATGATAATCCACCATCAGCCCCCGCACAACAGAAAACCCATTCTTTTCAGCTTTCGCGTTCGCATAGAACTCGCGAACCACACGCATCGGAACCGCCTCCGGTGACTCACAGAAAGAAATCCAACCCTTTTCAACAATCATTGGTAACAACTCACCATCCCTCCCCGATGGTAAGAATCCCCTCTCCTTCAAAATCGGCTTACCCAGAAGTCTAGTATACTCCTCCTCAGCAGCCCTATTAAACAAATGAGGCCTCGCAGCAGTACTCCTCGAAGAATCAATAGTAGGAACAATGCTGCTGCTATCAATTGTCCGAGATCTCTTGGGTGCCATTGAAACTGAGAAAAAGTGCTTAAGATTTGTGTTTTTGAATATGGGAGAGAGTGTGTATGGGGACTATATGGAATAGTTGTATGTATATATAGGGTAAAGATTATGGTTAAAATTTGATTAGGAGTGAGGTTGAGGGTTAAAAACGTGGGTTTATGGGAAAAGGATTCGTGGGTAGTGGGTTTGGGTTTGTATTTTTTTATTTTCTGATTTTTTAATGTTTTTTATTAGGCTAAAAAAAATTCAGGCAGTCGGGCCCTGAGCGGTCGCTCAGCAAAGCTGAGCGGGCGCTCAGCTTGCTTTGCGGGCGCTCAGCAGAGCTGAGCGGGCGCTCAGGGACCTTCTGGAAAAAAATTTCTTGGCCTGGTTTTTCATATTTTTTTGTGGTTTTGGATAGGTTACTAACTTCTAAGGGTTCCTATAGTCACAAATCATGGGTTGCCTCCCAAGAAGCGCTTCTTTTTCGTCATTAGCTTGACGTAGAGTACTTCGCTCAAGTTGACAATAAAACGGCACTAACCACTTCCCGGTTTGCCGTGTCCTCATAGTAATGCTTCAAATGCTGACCATTAACCTTGAATGCTTGGCCCGGATCATTCTAAAAAATCTCCACCGCTCCATGTGGAAACACAGTTTTGACAATAAAAGGTCCAGACCACCTTGATTTCAACTTTCCCGGAAAAAGTCGAAGACGAGAGTTGAATAAGAGAACTTGCTGCCCCGGCACGAATGACTTAAGATATAGCTTCCTGTCGTGCCACCTTTTCACTTTTTCCTTGTACATTTTGTTGTTCTCGTACGCTTGGAGTCGAAATTCATCAAGTTCATTTAACTGAAGCATTCGCTTCTTTCCAGCTACATCTAGATCAAGGTTCAACTTCTTCAATGCCCAATAAGCCTTATGCTCAAGCTCCGCAGGTAAATGACATCCCTTACCATAAACAAGTTGAAACGGGGACATCCCAAGTGGAGTCTTGTATGTTGTTCTGTAAGCCCAAACAGCTTCATCGAGCTTTAAAGACCAATCCTTCCTTGACGGACAAACAACTTTCTCTAGAATGTGCTTGATCTCTCTATTAGACACTTCCGCTTGAACATTCGTTTGCGGATGATAGGCAGTAGCAACACGATGATTCACATTGTAGCGCTGCATCATAGAAGTGAACTTATGGTTGGAGAAATGCGACCCCTCATCACTTATGATTACTCGTGGCGTTCCAAACATTGTGAAAATCTGCCTATGAAGAAAATTCAACACTACCTTTGCATCATTCGTCGGTAGAGCCTTGACTTCTACCCATTTTGAGACATAATCGACTTCCAGCAAGATTTACTGATTATTGCAGGACGAGACAAATGGTCCCACGAAATTGATTCCCCAAACATTAAAGACCTCGACTTCAAGTATCACATTTAACGGCATCTCATCCTTCATCGTAAGATTCCCCACTCTTTGGCAACGATCACACCTTAAAACGAACTGATGAGCATCCTTAAATAAAGTAGGCCAGAAAAAACCTGCTTGCAGAATACGAGCTGTCGTCTTCTCACCACCATAATGTCCACCATAAACTGTGGAGTGGCGGTCTCATAATATCCCCTCCGTCTCACTGAATGGGATACATCTCCTGATGATCTGGTCAGCTCCTTGTCTAAAAAAATACGGTTCATCCCATATATACCACTTCACCTCATGCAGAAACTTCTTCTTTTGAGCTGTATTCATATTAGGAGGCATTATATTACTGACAAGATAGTTCACAATATCTGCGAACCATGGCTCTTCCTCCTGAACTACGAACAACTGCTCATCCGGAAAAGATTCGTTGATCAATGTCTTATCATGTGAAGTAGAATCGGGATTCTCCAATCTAGAGAGATGGTCAGCTACTTGATTCTCAGTACCTTTTCGATCCTTGATTTCTAACTTAAATTCCTATAGCAAGAGCATCCAACGAATAAGTCTAGGCTTCGAATCCTTCTTGGAAACCAGATAGCGAATGGCCGTATGATCAGTGAACACTATCACCTTTATCCCAAGAAAATAAGATCGAAATTTTTCGAAACCAAAGACTATAGCCAAGAGCTCCTTCTCAGTAGTGGTGTAGTTTATTTGAGCTCCATTTAAAGTCTTACTAGCATAGTAGACCACATGAAAGAGATTATTCTTGCGCTGCCCAAGAACTGCGCCCACCGCATAATCACTCACATCACACATCATCTCAAAAGGCCTTGTCCAATCAGGTGCCGTAATAACTGGTGCAGTTATCAAACTCTTTTTGAGAGTCTCGAATGCCGTCAAGCATTCATCATCGAATTTGAAAGGCACCTCCTTCTCGAGCAAGTTGCACAACGGCTTTGATATCTTCGAGAAGTCCTTGATGAAACGCCGATAAAAACCCGCATGACCAAGAAAACTACGGATTCCTTTCACAGAAACAGGTGGTAGAAGATTTTCAATGACTCCCACCTTGGCTTTGTCCACCTCGAGAACCTTGCTAGATACCTTATGCCCAAGAATAATGCCTTCACGCACCATAAAGTGACATTTTTCCCAATTGAGCACCAAATTAGTTTCCACACACCTTTTGAGCACCGCACGAAGATTGTTCAAACATTCATCATACGAATGTCCAAAGACGGAGAAGTCGTCCATGAACACTTCGACATTATTTTCAATCATATCAGAGAATATAGCCATCATACATCTCTAAAAAGTGGCAGGTGCACCACATAAGCCAAACGAAACTCTGCGAAAAGCAAACGTGCCAAATGGACAAGTGAAGGTAGTCTTTTCTTGATCCTCTGGTGTAATACATATCTGGTTATACCCCGAATAGCCATCCAGAAGACAATAATACTCATGACCAGCCAACCTGTCAAGCATCTGATCAATAAATGGAAGAGGGAAGTGATCCTTCCTCGTGGCCTTGTTCAACTTTCTGTAGTCCATGCATACCCTCCATCCTGTGACTGTTCGAGTGGGGATGAGCTCGTTCTTCTCATTTGCTACCACAGTAATACCTCCTTTCTTAGATACACATTGCATGGGGCTCACCCAAGAACTGTCAGAAATAGGATATATGATTCCTGCATCCAGCCACTTCAAAATTTCTTTCTTCACCACTTCTTTTATGATAGGATTAAGTCTTCGTTGTTGCTCCACCATTGGCTTACTACCTTCCTCTAGCAGAATTTTATGCATGCAATATGAAGGGCTGATCCCCTTTATGTCTGCTATTGTCCATCCGATAGCCGATTTGAATTCTCTCAAGATCCTCAAGAGCTTGTCTTCCTCTCTACCTGAAAGGTCAGATGCAATAATAACAGGTAAAGTAGATACATCACCTAAAAAATCATACATCAAGTGTTCAGGCAATGGTTTAAGATCCAAAGTAGGTGCTTCCTCAATAGATGGTTTTAGCTTTCCTTCAGCATTCTTGAGGTCATAAGTACCAAGAGATTCAAATGGCATGTCTAGCTTTCACCTCCCAGGAGAAGCATTTAGATATTATAGTTGCTCATTGCCATCCTCATCATCACTGTCAAAGTCCCCCACTAAGGCTTTCTCTAATGCATCAGACATTAGCATATGATCAAGTTCCGAAGTTACCGCAGAATCAATAAAATCCACCTTTAAGCACTCCTCATCTTCTGTAGGGAATTTTATCGCTTTGAACACATTAAATGTCATATCCTGATCCTGCACCCTCCTAGTAAGTTCTCCTTTCTGCACATCTATCAAGGTACGGCCTGTAGCCAAGAAAAGTCTCCCCAAAATTATGGGAATCTTCTTATCTTCCATGAAATCCAGAATAACAAAGTCTGCAGGAAAGAAGAGCTTATCCACCTTTACTAGCACATCCTCCACTATGCCTCGTGGGTATGTAATAGAACGATCAGCCAATTGTAGAGACATGTAGGTGGGTTTTGGATCAGGCAAATTCAACTTTTTGAAGATAGACAACGGAATCAGATTGATGCTTGCTCCCAAATCGCACAGGCAATTGTCAAAAGACAACTTGCCGATGGTGCAAGGAATGGTGAAGCTACCTGGATCTTTAAGCTTTGGAGGTAATTTTTGTTATAGCACAGCACTACACTCTTCTGTTAGAGCAACGGTCTCAAGGTCATCCAGTTTCACCTTCCTTCAAAGAATACTCTTCATAAATTTCGCATAACTAGGCATTTGCTCCAGAGCCTCGGCGAAAGGTATGTTGATGTGAAGTTTCTTGAACACCTCCAGAAACTTACCAAACTGCTTATCCAGCTTTTGTTGTTTCAATCTCTTAGGGAAAGGTGGTGGAGGATAGAGCTGTTTCTCCCCTGTATTACCCTTAGGCAGAGTGTGTTCAACAGTAGTCTTCCTTGGTTCCGTCGCTTTCTCCTTTTGCTTAGATTCTTCATCACCAACTTCAACTTCTCCGTCTTTTGCTTTTTCAGCATCAACAACTTTTCCAGACCTTAAGGTAATAGCCTTGACTTGCTCTTTAGCTTCCTTTCTGCCTGGCACTTCAGTATCACTGGGAAGTGTGCCAAGTTGACGATTGAGCACTGCATTGGCTATTTGACCGATTTGATTTTCCAAGGTCTTGATAGAAACAGCCTGACTTTTGCACAACAGCTTGAGTTCCTCGAAATCAGCACTAGAAGATGGAGCTGCACCTCCTTGTTGAGGATATGATTGCCTTTGAGCATATTGCTGTGGTTGCTGGAATCCAGGTGGATTAAACTGTTTACTTACGCCTTGCTGATATGGTTGCTGAATAGCATTTTGATTATTGCTCCAGCTGAAATTGGGATGATTTCTATTGTTAGGATGATAAGTAGCTGGCACAGGCTGTTGCGATTGCTGATAATTGTTCACATACTGAACAGATTCATTAATAAGGGAACACTGATCCGTAGCATGAGAACCTGCACAAAGCTCACAGACCATAGCTATCTGATTGACTCCATAGGTGGCTAGAGAGTTGACCTTCATAGACAGTGCTCAGAGCTGCGCTGCAATAGCTGTAGCTGCATCAACTTCCAGAATACCTGCTACCTTCCCAGGCATCATCCTTTAAGTTGGGTTTTGATGCTCATTTGTAGCCATAGTTTCAATAAGATTATAAGCCTTAGTATAGCTTTTGGCCCACAAGGCGCCTCCAGCTGCTGCATCGAGCACGGGCCGAGATTGGGCCCCCAAACCATTATAGAAACCAGTGATCACCATCCAGTCAGGCATACCATGATGTGGACACTTTCTCAACATCTCCTTGTAGCGCTCCCAAGCTTCACACATAGATTATGTAGGCTGCTGCGCAAACTGGGTAAGAGCACTCCTCATAGCTGCAGTCTTCTCCATTGGATAGAACTTTACCAGAAACTTTTGCGCAAGATCTTGCCAAGTAGTGATGGACCCAACTGGTTCAGAATGTAACCAGTCCTTAGCTTTATCCCTCATAGAGAATGGGAAAAGCCTCATCTTGATAGCCTCATCAGTCACACCATTATATTTGAAAGTACTACAGATCTCGACAAAATTCCTGATGTGCATGTTGGGATCTTCAGTAGCAGCACCTCCAAAAGAAACAGAATTCTGCACCATCTGAATAGTGCCCGGTTTGATTTCAAAAGTGTTAGCCTGAATAGCCGGATAAAGGATGCTTGACTGAATGTCATCAATTTTAGGCCGAGAAAAGTCCATAAGAGCTGGATCTGCCGGAACTATACGATCACCCATGATTACTGGTTCTTTCTGCTCACTCTCTGTATCCGAATCTTCAAAATCTATCTTCTCCGGAATACCAAGAACTTCGTCTATCTCCTCAGCCGTATCTAAAGTCCTCTTGTGAGTACGAGAATATGTTTGCATAAACGCTCGCTAAGGTACCTGAAACACAACCAGAAACAATAAGTAACACGTCTTAATCAATGAGTCCTAATGACCACTGATAGTATGTACATAAACTAAAAAAATACGCCGAGTCCCCGGCAGCGGCGCCAAAAACTTGTTAGGGCGAAAACACGCGCTAATAATACACGCAAGTATACACGTTCGCAAGTAATATAGAATACTTTCTAGTTCGTTCCCACAGAGACTCAGACTAATTATGTTCAATTAACACTTACTCACCAATGTATAATTACTTCTCAATGTCAAGACAATAACACTTAGATTTGATTAACTAATTATTAACTACAATTAACTACGAGAATAAAACACTTAATTGATACTTAAATTAACAATATTAAACACACATGAGATCACAACTTCATTACTACTTCCTTCAATAGCTATTGTTATTACCCTTAGCATGTAACGGTGATGACATTAATCGAACAACACGAAACTGATAAAAGCCAACTTTCGTTGTACTAATACCATTCTACCAAGCATCCACAATTAAGACAGAAATTGAATAGACATCAATTATGTTGAGACCCTATATGTCTACAGAATTTGACAACATAACGATTTAAGCACAAGTTATTCCTTATGATTACACAGGGTAAGTAAAACGGTTAGAATTACCCACTAATCATGCATACACATACATGAACCTATGCTAGCATGGCAAGTTCTAAATCCTTAAATTTACTGCCGCTTCAATAAAGATTAACACGCTATCTTATAAGTTCGCGACACTCATAAGACGAATAACCACAACCAATACTAGGTTATCATATAATCACCACACAATAAGGTATCAAAACAAATTAACTAAAGAAATCCATAAATAAATCCGCTAGAACCCCATGATAACGATTAGCCCATAATCAGACTCATCATTAACGTGGGTTCCGATGAAAGCATGGTATAATAAACATAGTCTTTATACTGGATAAATAATAAAACCAAGTATGAAACAAGAGTAAGGTTCACGAATAAGAAAATAAGCATCCAAGTTACAACTTAGAACAAAGATTCACAAGTAAAAACAAGATTTTTCGTCTTCGTTGAATCATGCTAACATAGTCTTCTTACGGCTCTCCTTGTGCTCTAGTATATCCGTCTCTCTAGAAAACATCCTTTATTTAAGTATATATAGAAACCCATGCAAGATAGAATTCCTCCAATTATAAATCAACTAAAATCAGGATTCTGGGATCCTGACCCGGCGCGGCCGCGTGCTTCATCAGCACGGGCGCTGGCATTCTGACAATTGGGTGCGGTGTGCTTCTGAAAAAACTTTTGAATTTCTTTAATTCCTGATGCAATCGAGTTGGATTCCGGAGCTTTATTCTTTGGACATCATCCTAACACCATATTAGCACCAAAATAATGCTAATTCACCTGATTCTTAGAATAATGCCTGAAATGCAAAAATACTAGAAAACACATTAAAATACCAACAACTCGAGTACATTTACACCAATTCAAAGATTTACGAAGCATAGTAAAGTGTCATAAATGTCACTCAACATACCTCCAAACTTGAATCGATGTTTGTTCTCAAGCATAAACAAACTCAAAGAGCAAGAAATAAAAATGCATGAATGCAACTAAATGAATACAACTAAATCAGCGCGGGGGCGCCTGGCTTCTGAAGTTGGCCCTGAATTGTTTTGTTTTTCTGATTTTTTTGTGAATTTCTCTTTTCTTCTTGCTTCCTATACTTACTAATGTACAACAAACTTGGGTTGCCTCCCAAGAAGTGCTTGCTTTACATCATTAGCTTGACGTAGAAACTCGAGATCAAACGGAAAACAAAACAACACTAACCACCTCACGGTTTTCCGTGTCACCATAGTAATGCTTCAACCTCTGACCATTTACCTTGAATGCTTGGCCCAGATTATTCTCAAAAATCTCTACCGCTCCATGTGGAAACACAGTTTTGACAACGAACTGCCCTGACCATCTTGACTTCAACTTTCCAGGAAAAAGACGGAGACGAGAGTTGAACAAAAGAACTTGTTGCCCTGGCACAAATTATTTGAGCACTAGACCCCGATCGTGCCACCTCTTGACTTTCTTCTTGTACATTTTGTTGTTCTCATAAGCTTGAAGTCGAAACTCGTCGAGCTCATTTAATTGAAGCATCCTCTTCTTACCAGCTGCATCCAAATCCAGATTTAATTTCTTCAAATCCCAATACGCTTTATGCTCTAGCTCCACCGGCAAATGACACCCATTACCATAAACCAACTGGAACGGTGACATTCCCAACGGAGTCTTGTATGTTGTTCTATAAACCCAAACAGCTTCATCAAGCTTCAAAGACCAATCTTTCCTCGACGGACACAAAACTTTCTCCAAAATGCGCTTGATCTCTCTGTTAGACACCTCAGCTTGACCATTTGTCTGAGAATGATAAGCCGTAGCAATGCGATGATTCATATTATACCTTTGCATCTTAGCGGTGAACTTGCGGTTGCAAAAATGCGACCCCTCATCACTGATTGTGACTCTTGGAGTTCCAAACCTTGTGAATATCTGCTTGTGAAGAAAATTAAGCACCACTTTTGCATCGTTCATTAGCAATGCCTTAACTTCAACCCATTTCGACACATAATCAACCGCCAACAAGATGTACTAATTGTTACAAGATGAGACAAATGGCCCCATGAAGTCAATTCCCCAAACATCGAAGACTTCAACCTCGAGAAGCACATTAAGAGGCATCTCATCCCTCTTAGACAAATTACCCACACGTTGACATCGATCACATTCAAAACGAACTGATGAGCATCTTTAAACAAGATTGGCTAAAAGAAACCTGCTTGAAGAATTCGAGCTGCTGTCTTTTCTCCACCATAATTTCCTCCATAAGCCGTTGAGTGGCAATCTCACAAGATCCCCCCCCCCGTTTCGCTGTACGGAATACATCTCCTGATGATTTGGTCAGCTCCTTGTCAAAAAAGAAATAGCTCATCCCACATATACCACTTTACTTCATGCAGAAACTTCTTCCTTTGAGGGTATAATAAGTCGGGAGGCATGACATTGCTCACAAGGTAGTTCACAATGTCTGCGAACTACAGTTCTTCCTCTTGCACTCCAAACAACTGCTCATCGAGAAAAGACTCATTTATCAATGTCTTGTCCAGTGAAGTAGCATTAGGGTTCTCTAAACACGAAAGATGATCAACGGATTGATTTTCAGTCCCTTTTCTCTTGATCTCTAACTCAAACTCTCGAAGTAAATGAACCCATCGAATCAACCTTGGCTTCAAGTCCTTCTTCGAGACGAGATAACGAATTACAGCGTGATCAGTGAAAACTGTCACCTTCGCCCCGAGTAGATAAGATCGAAATTTCTCAAAACCATAGACAATAGCCAAGAGTTCTTTCTCTGTAGTAGTATAATTCAGTTGAGCACCATTTAAGGTCTTACTAGCGTAGTAGACCACATGAAATATGTTGTTCTTTCTCTGCCCAAGAACTGCTTCAACTACATAGTCACTTGCATTGCACATCATCTCAAAAGGTTTATTCCAGTCAGGTGCAGTTATGACAGGTGCCGAGATTAAACTCTTCTTCAATGTCTCAAAAGTGCCAAGGCACTCGTCATCAAACTTGAAAGGGACATCTTTCTCTAACAAACTGCACAATGGCTTCGAAATATTAAAGAAGTCTTTGATGAAACGCCTATAGAAACCCGCAAGACCAAGAAAACTGCAAATTCCCTTAACATAAATTTGGTGGATGAAGATTTTCAATGATCCCCACCTTAGCTTTGTCCACCTCAAGACCCTCACTAGAAACCTTGTTCCCAAGAATAATACCCTGTCACACCATAAAGTGACATTTCTCCCAATTGAAAACCAAGTTGGTCTCAACACACCTCTTGAGAAAATGTCCAAGATTCTACAAGTATTCGTCAATAGAATTGCCAAATACAGAGAAGTCGTCCATGAACACCTCCACATTCTGGTCAATCATATCAGAAAAGATGGCCATCATACATCTCTGAAATGTGGCTGGTGCACTATACAGACCAAAAGAAACTCGTCTGAAGGCGAATGTACCAAATGGACAAGTGAAGGTAGTCTTCTCCTGATCTTCTGGAGCGATACAAATCTGATTGTAACCCGAATAACTATCCAGAAGATAGTAATACCGTGACCAGCCAACCGGTCAAGCATCTGGTCAATGAAAGGCAGAGGGAAGTGATCCTTCCTAGTGGCCTTGTTCAGCTTCCTGTAGTCCATACAAATTCTCCATCCCATGACTGTTCGAGTAGGAATGAGCTCATTCTTCTCATTAGCAACAACTGTGATACCTCCCTTCTTTGGTATACACTGAACTGGACTCACTCAAGAACTTTCAGAAATGGGATAAATAATCCCTGCATCCAGCCACTTAAGAATTTCTTTCTTCACTACTTACCTCATGATCGGATTAAGTCTTCTTTGCTGCTCAACTGTAGGCTTGCTACCTTCCTCTAGCAGAATTTTATGCATTCAATAGGAAGGGTTGATTCCCTTAATATCTGCTATAGTCCATCCAATTGCCGATTTGAACTCTCTTAGAATCCTCAAAAGCTTCTCCCCGTCGCTACCTGAAAGGTCAGATGCAATAATAACTGGCAAAGTAGATGCTGTTGGATTTTAAACGCAGCGGGGCATGGCAAAACACTTTTACACATACAAAATCCAAATAAAAGCATATAAATCGTGAATAAAAATTCGAGGGATCGAATCTAACCTTTTAAAATAATTCGAAGACAACGATCAGAGATCCTTAGCAGTTGCTCCTCAAGTGTGAAGCACTCCACCGGTATCCACCAAGAAAACGATGTTAAAGAGGAGGAAGGAGGTGGAGAGAATTGAGTTTTCCAAACTTTTTGGGTTTTTGGGGTTCTGGGGTTAGAATAAAAATAGGGTCTATAATAGTGTATTTATAGGCAAAATTTTCAGCTGAAATTTTCCCATAAATATTATTATTATTATCCCATTTATTATTCTCATTAATAATTAAAACACCTTTTAATTATTAATCCTTTTTCTAAACACTTTAGAAATAATTCTCTCTCTTAATTTAATTTCCAAAAATTAAATCCTTAATTAATAATATTAAGAATTTTTCTTAATTAATTTATAATCAATTAAATCTCATTTAATCAATTATTAAATTTGCCAATTAATTATTTATTTCACAAATAAATAATTATTAGCCATTAGTAATTAATTCATCCACCATTAAATCATTCTTTTATGGTGTGACCCTATAGGTTCAATATTAAGCCGGTAGTAGAAATAAATAATAATAAAACTATTTTATCATTTTTATATAAATTTTCTAATTTATTAAATATGATTAATTAATTAATCACATTTATTCTACATCGTGAGTGATGCTTCTCAACATATCGCGACTATCCGGATAATATGAATTCACTGCTTAGAATACCAAGAACCTGTCAGTGAATAGTTACCGTACAATAAACTCCTTCTACCCTACAATGTCCCGATTAAATACAAGGCATGGATCTCGTGTCAAGCCTATCTAATTTAATCACTTGCTTACCATTTACTATGCTTAGTTCTATGCAAATTAGAAACTCCTTTCTAATTTCATTCACTCTGGCCAGAGATTCCTGAACTAGCATAAGTGGATCAGCCTTGAACATTCGCTTCCTTCACTGGAAGGGGTAGATCCTTTATTGATCATACACTATCTTCGTGTACAAATTCCTATACCCAGAAGAGCCCTAATAATTGTCCCTGGAGACTAAGAACTAAACCAAAGCATAGTTCAGTGTACACAAGATGACTATGATGACCTCAAGTCTAAGGATACTTGTACAACTATCACTTTATGAACAACTACTGACACGTGAGTGAACTCCATCAGTTGTTCAGCTATGCGCGTCATGTTCAGTGAACTTATTCTATAATAAGCACCTACATACTAGCTATAGTGTCACCACACAAATGTCTATGAGAACAGACATCCTTCATAATGAAGCAAGCATAGTATGTACCGATCTTTGCGGATTATTAATTACCAGTTAGTAATCCTATGACCAGGAACTATTTAAGTTTAGAGTTATCATCTTTTTAGGTCTCACTATTATGATCTCATCATAATCCATAAAAAGCTTTACTCTAAACTATGGTATATCTTATTTAAACACTTAAATAGATAAAGCCCGTAATAAAAACAAAACAAGTCTTTTATTAATATCAATGAAATCAAAACAGATTACATAAAAGTTATTCCTAAATCCTAATACATGATTGGACTTAGGACATATTCCTTTCAATCTCCCACTTGTACTAAAGCCAATCACTCTGGTATCTAATACCCATCTCATCTTTATGACGATCAAAGTGACTTTCAAAAAGTAGCTTTGTGAGTGGGTATGCTATGTTGTTATGTGTGTCAACTCTAATTCAATACAATACAAGAAATGTTATCGTGCTCCCACTAACCCTTTTGTAGACGCATGGTTCATCTACGTTTTTGATAAAATCAAACTCTTTGATTGTCTCATCAAAACGGATGTTCCATCTACAAGAAGCTTGCTTTAAACCACATATGGTTCGCAGCAGCTTACACACTAGGTTTTTATTTCCCTTGGAAAGAAAACCATCTGGCTATTTGCCAGCTCTCATAGTCGTAGTAAGCAGCATTCGCAAGCAAAATCCGAACTGATTATAACAGGGCTACAGGTAAAAGGCTTCATCAAAGTCAATCCATTGCCTTTGTTTGAATTCTTTTGCCACAAGCCTGGCCTTATAGGTCTCCACCTGGCCATCTGCTCTAATCATTCTTTTGTATCCCATATACATAGATTTCATTCCGGATTTCATGGTACTATGCCATTTCTCTGAGTCAACACTACTCATAGCCTCATTATAGGTCACAGGGTCGTCATCATCAAATAATTGACAACTCATTGTCATTCTCAATGACAAGGCCATATTACAGGTTGGCGAGACACTCTCCCTGACCTACGAATGGGCTGTTCCACAAAAGGTTGTTCAGTCAGAACAGGTGTTTCCACTTGATCCGTAGTAGTTTGTGCTTCTTGAACTTCTTCAAGTTCAATTTTGCTCCCACTATTTCCTTCAAGGATAAACTCCTTTTCCAAGAAGGTAGCATGTCTGGAGACAAACACCCGATGATCGGTGTAAAAGTAATACCCTAAAGTCTCTTTAGGATATCCCACAAAACTACATCCCCAAGTCTTAACATGTTTAAGACTCGGTTTCCTTTTTGGAAAGCACCTTATTCAGTATATATGCTGAGGTTTCCAATGCATAACCCCATAGGAATACTGGAAGATTTGCATAGCTCATCATGGACCGAACTATGTCTAACAAAGTTCGATTTCTCCTTTCAGATACCAATCTGGAGGAGTCCACTGGGAGACTATACCATTTACTTTGAGATAATCTAGAAACACTCCATTAAAGTATTCACCACCTCAATCTAATCGAAGAATTATAATACTATGTTTGGTTATTTCTCCACTTCATACTTATATTCTTTGAACTTTTCAAAGGCCTCAGACTTGTGTTTCATCAAACACATATCCGAATCCAGATCTATTATCTATGAAAGTAATGAAGTATGAAAATCCACCCATGGCTTGCGTAGACATTGGTCCACATACATTTGTGTGTACCAATCCTAGCAAATCTGCAGCCCTCTCTCCATGCCTAATAAATGAAGACTGCAGTGCCACTATGAAGTGAGATTTTCATCATCCCTTTTCTTTTATTAGTTTGTTCAATCTGAAGTAAATTATGTCACATATATACAGACCATTATTTAAAGCACCTCATCCATAAAGAATATTATCTCTAAGAATAGAACATTCATTATTCTCAATAATAAATGAAAATCCAGCCAAGTCTAACGTGGGAATAATATTCCTCACAATCGAGGGAACAAAATAATAATTATTTAAAATAATAGTCTTGCCCGTAGGCATATGTAAATGAAATGATTATACATCTTCAGCAGCAATTCTTGCTCCATTTCCCATCAGTAGAATCACCTCCTCTTCCTCAAGAGTCCTACTTCTCCTTGGTCCCTGCAACAAA
This sequence comes from Apium graveolens, assembly GCF_009905375.1. Classification (NCBI taxonomy): domain Eukaryota; kingdom Viridiplantae; phylum Streptophyta; class Magnoliopsida; order Apiales; family Apiaceae; genus Apium; species Apium graveolens. Next base: position 149,885,699 of record NC_133652.1, read on the forward strand.
TTGCAGATTTGAGAACCACAGGAGGTATCTAATACCCAAGTAGAAATTTGATTTAATGACATATTCATTTCTATCATGAACATACTTGAATCAGAAGCGGTAGTCTCACTACCCTTCTTCTTCTTCAATTCTGCAAGGTAAACCTTGCAGTTCCTCTTCCAGTGCCCCACCTTGTTACAGTGAAAACAAACAACTTTGCTCTTGGGGTCTTCAGCTTTTGGTGGAACCGGCGTTTTCTCACCTACTTTCTTCTTCTTGGAAGAGTTCCTCTTCCTTTTCTTAGAATTGGAACCTTCACCAATTAGAAGAACAGAACTCTTCTTAGGGGGAAAATTCGATTCCGCAGTCTTTAACATGTTGTGGAGTTCAGGCAGGCTGACATCCAACTTATTCATGTGAAAGTTCACAACAAACTGCGAGAACGAACTCGGAAGTGATTGCAAGACCAAGTCTTGGCTCAGCTCCCCATCCATGGAAAAACCAAGTTGTCCAAGACGTTCAATCAAATTGATCATCTTAAGTACATGGTCATTCACAGATGATCCCTCAGACATCCTACAACCGAACAACTCCTTTGATATCTCATATCAAGCTGTCCTCCCCGCCACATCATACAACTCTTCTAGATGCATGAGGATAGTGTGAGCATCCATATGCTCATGTTGCTTCTGTAGCTCAATGTTCATGGAAGCTAGCATGATGCATTGAGCAACATTTGCATCATCTATCCACTTACGATACATAACATGTTCATCATTATGTGCATCACTAGCAGGTTCAGTAGGCTTAGGTGAGTCAATCACGTATTCCAGCTTCTCAATCCTGAGAACAATTCTCAATTTTCGAAGCCAGTCAGCATAATTAGGACCAGTCAATTTGTGAGCATCTAGTATGTTCCTAAGTGATAGTGCAGAAGACATAACGTACAAAGTAAATCTGTAAATGATAAACACATAACAACACTTAGCAAATATTCGATTTCATTTCAAACACTATATGAATCGGGTCTTTATTCATAAGTGGCTCCCACTAGTTTATCTTATTTATTCAACCCCCTACGTGAAAAATTAAGCATTCATAATGCTAGTGGGAATAGGGATCCTACATTCCATTACACAACCCCGGCTGTGGCACGAAACGCCATGTAATGTTCAATAAGCAGACAACTCTTGTCAATTACATCTAATGTTATTCCCTAATCAAACTTTAGCCTCTTGAATAATTGAGTCACGGCTGTGGCACGACAAACTCAATATTCTAAGTCAAGTCTAACCCAACATTCTGTACAATTGAATCAGTCTCCAAAGGCCCATGGCTGTGGCACATAACGACCTTTAGATTCTTTATTCAATGTACACATCTCTATGTAATAGACAAGTATTTCTTATTTCGAAATCAAAGCCCTCGGCTGTGGCACGAAACGACAATGATTCAAAAATAAGAACTACTTTCTACTATGTTGGAAGGCTATGACCGACACAAGCCCGTTGTATCATTGGCCAATTACTACTTGATATTATTTAATTTTAGAGGGATTATATTACGTTACAATCATAATCATATTATAAAGAGATTCTTCCTTTTAAATTAAATATTTCAAATCAATAATCAATAATCAGATGATTCCCAGATCGGGTGGAGCATTGTCAAGAGGCGTCACTTAATAACCCTTTCTTACAGATAGAAATTTGTTATTGACAGAATCATCCTTTCTCTCATATCAAAAATTCATATTCAATTACGTGTTTCACAAACACAAGAATCTCATGATTGTATTCATAATATTGTTCTTAAGGTTATGAAACAATTTCACTATACTAGGTTATCTAACAAACGCCTTATGTTCATTTAAGTTCACCTAAATCTATCATCGCATGATAAACTAAGCATATATCACATATATCAACATGAATAAACATCAAGGTAGGCATGTTATATCATCTAGCACATTAGTCTAAGCATTATACATCTCTATATATCACATGAAGCATTTAAAAGCAATTAAAAACAGTCAAAAACAACTTTAAAACACTTCATAGAAATATAAACAGTTCAAAAATTTTATATAAACTAAAATTGATCACTCCATTAGATCCGTCTCGGAAAAACGAATCCAACGGTATATTGCACGCCCAAAACGGAGTTACGAAACTCCCAGAAAATCAATTTTAAAATCAACAGACGGGCTGTAACGCATTACAGGAACGCGTTACAAGCCTTGTAACGCATTCCGGTGATGCGTTACACCCCTTTTAAGCCATTTAAAAGGTGTAACGCATTCCGTGAATGCGTCACAGGGTGTAACGCATTCCCGGAATGCGCAACACCGTTTTCCCAGCGTTTGCGCTGCACGCGCCTTCCTTCATTGTCATACCTGTTCGCCTGACATGTCTGTCTCCTTTGTCTGTACCTTTATTACGTGCAGAACAACACAACACAGACTTACAGCAGATAACAGCAGCCGATACAAACATATATATATACTATATATACATATATTTACTTATTTAATTATAAATTTAATTATAAGAACTTCAAAAATTCATAATAAAAAATTTATACATCATAAAATTATGAAAAAAATACCCAGACGATCTACAACACTTGTAGAACCCAGATCAACATTCAAAATTATTCTGAGAAATGATTTCTCATCAGACAAAATTAATCCATGATATAACTTGTAAAAATCATAATTAATTCATACAAGCACATAAAATTCTGAAATTTTTACCACAGATCTATATGCATACAACCTATGCTCTGATACCATTGTTGGATTTTAAACGCAGCGGGGCATGGCAAAACACTTTTACACATACAAAATCCAAATAAAAGCATATAAATCGTGAATAAAAATTCGAGGGATCGAATCTAACCTTTTAAAATAATTCGGAGACAACGATCAGAGATCCTTAGCAGTTGCTCCTCAAGTGTGAAGCACTCCATTGGTATCCACCAAGAAAACGATGTTAAGGAGGAGGAAGGAGGTGGAGAGAATTGGGTTTTCCAAACTTTTTGGGTTTTTGGGGTTCTGGGGTTAGAATAAAAATAGGGTCTATAATAGTGTATTTATAGGCAAAATTTTCAGCTGAAATTTTCCCATAAATATTATTATTATTATCCCATTTATTATTCTCATTAATAATTAAAACACCTTTTAATTATTAATCCTTTTTCTAAACACTTTAGAAATAATTCTCTCTCTTGATTTAATTTCCAAAAATTAAATCCTTAATTAATAATATTAAGAACTTTTCTTAATTAATTTATAATCAATTAAATCTCATTTAATCAATTATTAAATTTGACAATTAATTATTTATTTCACAAATAAATAATTATTAGCCATTATTAATTAATTCCTCCACCATTAAATCATTCTCTTTTATGGTGTGACCCTGTAGGTTCAATATTAAGCCGGTAGTAGAAATAAATAAAAATAAAACTATTTTATCATTATTTATATAAATTCTCTAATTTATTAAATATGATTAATTAATTAATCACATTTATTCTACATCGTGAGTGATGCTTCTCAACATATCGCGACTATCCGGATAATATGAATGCACTGCTTAGAATACCAAGAACTTGTCAGTGAATAGTTACCGTACAATAAACTTCTTCAACCCTACAATGTCCCGATTAAATACAAGGCATGGATCTCATGTCAAGCCTATCTAATTTAATCACTTGCTTACCATTTACTATGCTTAGTTCTATGCAAATTAGAAACTCCTTTCTAATTTCATTCACTCTGGCCAGAGATTCCTGAACTAGCATAAGTGGATCAGCCTTGAACATTCGCTTCCTTCACTGGAAGGGGTAGATCATATATTGATCATACACTATATTCGTGTACAAATTCCTATACCCAGAAGAGCCCTAATAATTGTCCCTGGAGACTAAGAACTAAACCAAAGCATAGTTCAGTGTACACAAGATGACTATGATGACCTCAAATCTAAGGATACTTGTACAACTATCACTTTGTGAACAACTGCTGACACGTGAGTGAACTCCATCAGTTGTTCAGTTGTGCGAGTCATGTTCAGTGAACTTATTCTATAATAAGCACCTACATACTAGCTATAGTGTCACCACACAAATGTCTATGAGAACAGACATCCTTCATAATGAAGCAAGCATAGTATGTACCGATCTTTGCGGATTATTAATTACCAGTTAGTAATCCTATGACCAGGAACTATTTAAGTTTAGAGTTATCATCTTTTTAGGTCTCACTATTATGATCTCATCATAATCCATAAAAAGCTTTACTCTAAACTATGGTATATCTTATTTAAACACTTAAATAGATAAAGCCCGTAATAAAAACAAAACAAGTCTTTTATTAATATCAATGAAATCAAAACTGATTACATAAAAGTTATTCCTAAATCCTAATACATGATTGGACTTAGGACATATTCCTTTCAGATGCATCACCTAAAAACACATACCTCAAATATTCAGGTAAAGGCTTAAGCTCAAAAGTAGGAGCTTCCTCAATAGATGGCTTGAGCCGTTTAGGAGCTTTGTTCAATTTCTCCATTCTAAGAGATTCAAAAGGCATATCAATCTTCCTCTTCCAGGGAGAAGCATTCAGATATTGCAATTGCTCCTCTCCTTCATCATCTTCACTATCTGAATTTCCCAATAAGGCCTTCTCTAAGGCATCGGACCTTAGCAATTGATCAAGTTTTGAAGTAACTACGGAATCGACCAACTTCACTTTTAAGCACTCCTCATTTTCCGTAGGAAATTTCATAGCACTGAACACATTAAAAGTTACATCCTGATCCATCACTCGTATTTTAAGCTCACCCTTCTGCATATCTATCAAGGTTCGGCCAATCGCCAAGAAAGGTCTTCCCAAAATTATGGAAATCTTCTTATCCTCCTCGAAATCAAGAATTACGAAATCAGCAGGGAAGATGAGTTTATCAACCTTGACCAAGACATCCTCTACAATACCTCGCGGATATGTAATAGAACGGTTGACCAACTACAAAGTTATATAAGTTGGTTTTAGATCAGGCAGATTCAACTTTTTGAAGATTAACAAAGGCATCAGATTGATGCTAGCTCCCAAGTCACATAAGCATCTGTCAAAAGACACTTTTCCAATAGTGCATCGAATAGTGAAGCTTCCTGGATCTTTAAGCTTCGGGGGCAACTTCTATTTCAGCACAACACTGCATTCCTCCGTGAGAGTGACAGTCTCTAAATCATCTAGCTTCACTTTCCGAGAGAGAATACCTTTCATAAACTTTGCACTTATGCACCAATGATATGGCTATTAATCAATGTTAAGACGAATAACAAATTGGGTTTTTGATTATAACTAAGAATTAAACTAACAATTACAACTAAGAGAATAAGAATGGTTGAATTAATATATATATGACAAACATGGGATTCTAACTTCATTAAATACTTTATTCAATAGCTTTATTGTTCTTAACCTTAGCATGTAATGGTGATGACACTAATTAGATAACACGAAACTGATAAACGCCAACTTTCGTTGCACGAATACCATACTACCAGACATCCACAAAATAGATAGAAGCTAAATAGACACCAATTATATTGAGACCCTATATGTCTATAGAATTTGACAACATAAAGGTTTAAAGCACAACGTATCTATCGTGCTTACATAGGGCAAGTAAGATGGTTAAAATTACCTACGAATCATGCATAACAATAATACATGAACCTATGCTAGTATGGCAAGTTTTAAATCCTTAAATTCACTGTCACTTCATTAAAGATTAACACGCTATCTTATAAGTTCGTGATGCTTATAAGACGAATAAGCACAACTAATACTAGGTTATCATACAATCACCATACACTAAGGTATCGAAACAAATTAACTAAAGAAATCCATAAATAAATCCGCTAGAACCCCACGATAACGATTAGCCCATAATCGGACTCATCATCAACGTGGGTTCTGATGAAATCATGGTATAATAAACGTAGTCTTTATACTGAATAAATAATAAAACCAAGTACGAAACAAGAGTAAGGTTAACGAATAAGAAAACTAGCATCCAAGTTACAACTTAGAATAAAGATTCACAAGTAAAAATAAGATCATCTTCGTCTTCATTGAATCGTGCTAACACGGTCTTTTTACGGCTCTCCTTGTGCTCTGGTATATCCGTCTCTCTAGAAAATGTCCTTTATTTAAGTATATATAGCAGCCCATGCAAGATAGAAGTCCTCCAATTATAAATCAACTAGAATCAGGATTCTGGGATCCCGACCCGGCACGGCCGCGCGCTTCAACAGCCGGGCGCGCTGGCTTTCTGACAATTGGGTGCAGCCGCGCGCTAGACCAGCGCGGGCGCGCCAGACCAGCGCGGGCGCGCCGTGCTTCTGGAAAAACTTCTGAATTTCTTTAATTCTTGCTGCAATCGAGTTGGCTTCTGGAGGTTTATTATTTGGACATCATCCTAACACCATATTAGCACTAAAACAATGTTAATTCACCTGATTCTTAGAATAATGCCTGAAATGCAAAAACACTAGCAAACATATTAAAATACCAATAAATCGAGTACATTTACACCAATTCAAAGATTTACGGAGCGTAATGAAGTGTCATAAATGCCACTCAACAGCCTTCATCATTTTCTTCATTATTGGTATGACTGCTAGATTTATCTTCTCTTTCTCCCTCTGAGTTTGTGCTATCAAATTCAGGTATTTGAGATGAGCTTCCATTTCCATGATTTTCCTGTTGAGTAGACTCTTCATTTGTCTTTTGTTGTGCATCAACTTCATCTTCCCCATCAGAATCATTATCAATATTGAGGTTTTCAAATGCAAGGGCTTCATCTTCATTATCATCAAGGCATTCCAAGCCTGGACACTTGTCATCATCAAAAGTCACATCTGTGCTCTCCATAATCTTCTTTTGGTCAATCACATAAACTTTATAGACTATTATTTCCAATATATATCCTAGAAAAATTGCTTCAAATACCTTTGAGTAAAATTTTCCCACATATTCAGAGTTATCTTTCAAAATGTAACACTTGCTTCCAAACACATGAAGATGGTTTACAGTGGGATTTTTTTTAGACATGATTGAGTAAGGTGATTTGTCATTAGCCTTGTTAATGAGATATATGTTCTGAGTGTAACATGAGTGTTAACAGCCTCTTCCCAAAAACTTGTTGGCAACTTGGCATCTTGCAATATTGTTCGAGCAGCTTCAACTAATGTTCTGTTCTTTATTTCAACTACTCCATTTTGTTGAGGTGTTCTAGCAGCTGTGAATTCTTGAAAAATGCCTTTACTTTTACAGAATTCACTTAATGTTGTATTTTTGAATTCTGTTCCATTATCACTTCTCAATCTTTTTACACAATTGTAATCTTCAGCCTATTTTTCTATCTTCTTGATGTGCTTAATTATGATGTGTGGAGTTTCATCTTTAGAGTGCCTGAACTCTACCCAAGTATATCTTGAGAAATCATCCACCATCACAAGTGCATATTTGTTCCTTGAAATTGATAAGACATTTACTGGCCCAAACAAGTCCATGTGAATAAGTTGCAATGATGCACTTATAGAGTTCACAGTTTTTGACTTGTGACTTGATCTCTTCATTTTTCCTTTCTGACAAGCTTCACAAACGTCAACTTGAGAAAACTCCAGTTTAGGTATGTCTCTTACTAACTCCTTTTTGACCAAGGTATTGATTGCCTGGAAATTCAAGTGAGACAGCTTTTTATACCATAGCTTGCTTTGTTCCTCTGATGCCTTGGTGTAGAAGCAACAAATTCCATCCTTATTTATTGAGTCTAAGTCTGCAACAAACAAGATTCCTTTACTTGCTCCTTTTAGAGCAACTTTACCAGTTTTCTTACTGAAAAAAGTGCATTCTTCTTTGTTGAATAAGGCTTCAAAGCCTTTGTCTGCAAATTGGCTAACACTGAGAAGATTCACTTCAAGAACAGCTACCAGTGCTACATCATCAATGACAACATTTTCATAAACAATCTTGCCATATCCCATTATGAATCATTTGCTGTTGTCTCTAAAGGTCACCAAAGGGCCAACTTTCTCCTCAAACTGTGATAGCAGGGCTTTATCACCTATCATATTCCTAGAACATCCACTATCTATGATCCAGATGACTTTCTTCACTTTACCCTGCACACAATGAGTTTTAAGTGTGTTTAGCAACCCAAGCAATGTTGTGTACTTTCTTCTTATTAACTGATTTAGAAGAACTAGAATGAGTAGTTTCAGATAAAATAGAGTTCATTGACTGTTGAGCATTTTCCCTTTCTGCTGTAGACCCAATTTTTGTTTTTTTGAGGTCTACTCTTAGTTTGTGGCAACTTTTCATCACTTTTAAGTTGCAAGGAATGCAGTCAAATTTATCACAGAAGGAGTAGGGATCATTTGTATTTACTTCTTTGTATTTGCAGGCTCCTTCAGTTGGCTTGCTAACTGCCTTTCTACAAAGGTGAGTTAGGTGATTGACAGAGCCACATTTTTCATATTTCTTTCTTGAAGCATCTGAAACATAAGAAAAATTGTTGTTTTTCTTTATCCTTATTTTCCCATTTCTATTTTTTCTTTTTCTTTCTTGCATCTTTAATTTTGGTTTCTTTAACAGGTTTCTTGGAACTTTGTTTATCCATGAGTTTCTCTTCAGTATTGGAGGACTGAGTTGATTCTACGGTTTTCTTCTCTTTGTCCTCATCAGCAATTTCTTGCTTGATAATCAACTCTTCTTCACTAAAGTTGACTTCACATGCCTTGAACATAGGTGATACAACCTTTTTCAGCATAGCTGAAACATTTTCATTAGCTGTTGCTTTTTCTTTGTCACCTATCTCTTTCTTCTTGATGTTTAAGGCATCATAGTCAATACCAATAGCAATATTTACACATGGTTTGTTTTTCTCATGGTATTGTCCAACCAACTCAGATGCATTTCTGAAAGACTTCAACTTTACTTCATTCTTTTCCAGCTTCTCCCTTAGCACTGCTTCAATTTCATTTGCACACTTGAGCTTGTTCTTCAGATAAGCATTATCTTGCTTTACAGCTTCAAGCTCCACCAACAACAAGTCAGTTTCTTGCTTCTCACTTTCAAACTTCTCATTTATCTTTGTTAATCTGCTAACTTCTTCGTTAGCAGCAACCATGCTTGTGTGAATGTGAAACATTTCTGTGCTCATCTTCTCTACAGTTTCCTTATATTGACTCACATTTAAATCAATGGTGGTAAGAGTTGGTACCTGTAATTTAGATGAGGATGATTCTCCTTGCTCCAAGGCCATGAGTGCATGATTTCCAAATTCTTCATCTTCATCATTTTCAGAGTCATCCTAACTTTTACCCTCTGCAATAAAAGCTTTACTTTGTTGTTTCTTCAGAAGAGCTTTATACTTTACTTCCAATTCAAGATAAGCTTTATCCTTCTTTGCTTTCTTGGGTTTCCTGCATTCTGTAGCAAAATGGTCCAACTCATCACAGTTGTAGCACCTTATCTTAGATCTGTTAACAGATCCAGTTTTGTAACCATTCTTGCTATCAGAAGTGTACTTCTCTTTTCCTTTCCAGCTGCTGTCTTTGTTGAAGGACTGTCCTTTACCCTTAAAAAATCTTGGCTTCTTTACTCTAATGTTAGAGAATTTTCTAGCCAAATAAGCCATTGACTGATCTAGCACATTCAGTTCATCAATAGTGTAGAGCTCATCTTCTTCCAATTCCAGAATGACTTGTTCCTGTGAATCATTTATTCTTTGCTTACTTATTGAGGCAACTGGAGTTTGAGATCTTTGCTCATCAATAGATGTTTGGCTTTCATTGATAATTAAAGCACTTGAGCCATCTACAACATGTCCCTGACCAGATCTCAATGATTTCCTTTCAATCATTTCTAGTTCATATGTTTTGAGAATTCCATATAGAACTTCCAGTGTTATTCTGCTCAGATCTCTCCCTTCCCTGATTGCTGAGATTTTCTGTTCCAAATGATTAGGGAGAGTATGCAAGAACTTCAAGTTCACTTCTTCAGCTTCATAGTATTTGTCATGGAGCTGCAAGTCATTTATCAGCTTGTTGAACCTTTCAAACACATCTGTTATACTTCTTTGGCTTAGCCATGAAACCCTCATACTGTGAAATCAGTATCCTTCTCTGATTTGATCTAACTTCCTCAGTTCCCTCACAGAGTATCAAAATCTTTTCCCATATTTTTTTAGCAGTGTCACAGTTGACAATGTTGTTATACAACACATTGTCAAGTGACTCAATCAATATCAATTGCAAGCCACTATCCAGGGAAACTTTCTCTTTTTCAGGCTCAGTATACTCATAAGGGTCTTTTGGAGCATAATGAGCTAGAATGACCATATCACCATCTGTTGATTCTTCAACTCTAACCATATGAGTGAATGGCCCTTTTTGAGAATCTGAATATAGAGCGGATTGGCCATCCTGATAAACAACAACATTTTCTTTTTCCAAAGTGTGTAGTTAGCTTTGTCAAAGGTAGGAATTTTGATGCTACTGATTTTCCGTGTATTCATTCTTCCAAGATCTTGAATTTGTTTACTTTCAGATTTTGCTCTGATACCACTTGTTAGGAAATGAATAATATACATAGAGGAGGTGAATGTGTTTTACTATTTTTAATCTTTTCTTGAATATTTTATGGTTGAACAAAGTGAATTATCTTGTAGTGAAAGTGTGTTCATGCAGTATTTAAACTTGCAAGAATAAAGAACACAGATCTTCAAAACTCACTTAATTTTATATTAAAATTAAGAATGTTTTGCTACAAAATTTTTAGGCTCTTTATTGATAAAGAGCTTAGCTTCTACTTGAGAGTGTTACAAGATTTTTTATCTAAATTGTTACCCTAACTTAAGGACCATTGTTAACTTTATAATTTAGGTAACTACTAGTTTACACAGTGTTAGGTAATAAATCATACGGGGGGGGGGGGGGGTTGAATGTGTTTTTCTAATTTTAGGCTTTTCTTGAAAGTTAATGGTTGAACAAAGTAAATTAAATCTTGTATAGAAAAGTGTTCATGCAAAATCTAAACTTGTAGAAAATAAAGAACACAGACCTTCAAAACACACTTAATTTTTATATTAAAAATTAAGATTGTTTTGCTACAAAATTTCTAAGCTCTTTGATGTTAAAGAGCGCAGCTTCTTCTTGAGAGTGATACAAGAGATTTTATCTAAATTGTTACTTCTAACTGGAGGACCAGTGTTAACTTTATAACTCAGTTAACTGATGGTTTACATAATGGATAATAAACATGCTATTAGCTTTTCTAAACTATCACTTGTCATTTCTATTTATAGAAAAACAAATCTTCCATTTCTGGCTTAGCATATCTTTAGCATCTCGTGTTCACTTTAATCTTCCTTTGTCAGTTAATCTTTGTCATTGATCTTGCACACTCTTCAAGCTGCTTTTTGTAGACTTGTCAATCCAGCTGTTGGATTGTTTGTTGATTGTTTATCTTAAATATTGAACTGATCAGCAATTCTGTACTTTGAGACTGTACCTCGAGATCTCATGTTTGAATTAGTAGAATACTTGACATCTCGATAAGTACATAGGCTTATCGAGATCTCTAGCACTTCATATTAAGTTTGGCTTGTAGAGGTCTTCAGCTTATCGAGATCTTTAGTCTTCACATATTCACTTTGACTTATCGATTACTCAGAGTTCTCTACTGAATGTAGACTTGTCGATAACTCTAAGTTTTCTAGTGAAGGAAAGACTTATCGATATCTCCAATCTTCATTTCTTCAATCTCGGTGGATATTGCTCATCCATCGAGTAGTGATTGTAACCCGACGGATGTGCCTAACAGTAGTCATCCGTCGAATAGCCAAACTACTATTCCGATAGATGTTCCTCATCCGTCGGTACTCTCTGAAACTTGAATGACTCCTCGATAAGCCATTCTAGAGTTCTCGAATGACTTCTCTATAACATTACATCTGTGACTTGTAGAGATCTTGACTTAGGGTATTTTTCTCCAAACAGATTTATTCAACTCCAAACTTCTTCAAAATTCTTCTGAGGCATGATCTTCTTCCAGATAGAATCCTTAGGCTTGATACTGTTTTAGGAAAAAGACTCCAGTCTGCTCCTTTGCATTTTTACAAACTTTAAGTCTTACAAGTACAAAATACAAATTTAGATAACAATACAACTTACTCAGGGTTAACTCCAAGCTTAACTGATTACTGAAAATAGCTTTTCATTAATCTTCTACTCAGATCAGATGCCCATTTGACTTGCTTCATACTATGATCAGAGATGCTAATGACATTGTTATCTCCAATAATCTTTGACATCATCTATTATATATTACAATCTCCCCCAACTTGTTCATTATGAAATTATGCACAAGTTCTGATTGATGATGTCAAAACTTTAACTAAATGCAGAAACCAAACTTCCTATCTGGTCTTCTTTTGTTGAGTTGCATTTAGATCTATTCTTCTCTCCCCTATGAAGAATAGAATATTTTATTATCTGGCAACATCCATCAGCTGTTTTGGCAGGCATTTAGATATATTCTCCCCCTTTTTGACATTATCTCGAGGTGGAAAGATCCAGCTAGATGCACATTGTCCAAGCTACTGGCATTGTCCATTTAGAACACTATCTGCAGCTTCCAGCTTCAGTAAAATTTGTGGAGATGAGTTTATCAAATAGAATAGAGGTTCCACTCAGATCTGCAGGAAAATTCTGTCAGAAAAAAAATCCTAAGCTCTTTGTTCTTTTGAATAAGTAGTCTCACTACTTCTCACTGCACTAGTCTCATGACTTTTAATAGTCAGAGTTCCCTCACAAGGATTACTAAATCCATACACTCATCTACCTCTCCTTTTGCCGGGAAGGATCCTGCATCTCTTATTCTCTATTTTTCTCTCAATCTTTTCTCTTATTCTCACATGAAAGGCTCAGTTGTGTTTGACTTACAGAAATAAGAGGTGGCTGAGAAGAGTTGTCTGTGATCATATGATTAGGGGTAATCCATATAGGTCTAATCATACTCATTTCATCAGAAAAGAGAATGTTGGCTTGAAGTTGTGAGGTGAATGAATCATTAAGAACACTTGTGACTAGGGTCACAGTTTGACTCACAGATTGCTCTGTGGTTTTGATAGTGTGTTGTTCCTCACTTGTAGTGGGAACCTCCAGCTGAATTGGAGGGGATTTGACTAGGTTACTATCATGTACACCAGCCTCAAACCCTTGTGTGTTTTGCAACACACTCGCACATAAATGTGCTATACTTACCCTTCTCATGACATTATCATAGGCAATTGTACTTCTAGCTTTGACTGCTAAGGCAACTTGTGCTAGAGTTATGAGGGGAGTTGTTCCTTTTTGAGGAACCTCCAATTGAATTGGAGAGGATTTAGATAGCTCCCCCTCAGGAGTACTACCCTCAAACCTTTCAGTCTGTGAAGACTATTTTGCACATGAAGGTGCATTATGAATACTCATGGGATATTCAGTAAACTGATAAAATTTCCATGTTTGGTGGTTTCTCTTCTCAAACAACAAAACAATCTGAAGAACATTATAAAATTGATGTCCTTTTATGAAACATGTTCCTTTTGGGAGTCACCTGAGTGGGATTGTGTTTGAGTTTATGTTTGTGTTGCTGTATTTGGGAGAACTGCAGTTTGGTTTATAGAAGTTTTAGCTGCTTTTTAACACAAATACATGTTGATTGAAAATTTGAATTTCTAGTTGTTGTCTGAGTGAATTGTGTTGAACCTGTAATGCATTGAACATATCTGGAGTTTTGATTAGGCATAAGCATTGAGCCATACAGTTGCAAGCATTATGACAGGAAAACTAATAATAAATTATTTTGTAAACACAAGGCAATCATGACATAAACAATCAAGCGACCAAAAATAAATTGATAAAGAAGAAGAGAATTTTCATGAATATTAAACACAGAGTACATTAAGATTCAGATTGCATCAAGTAAATCATAATCCTAACTACTTTAATTTGGGCTTCTTCTCGGCCTCCAACCTCCTTGCCATGCGCTGGTAAGTTCTGGACATGGAGTGTGCAAGAGAGATGATCCTCTCCTGCAACTCCAGAGCAGCAAGGTGTTGCTGCTCAGCTACCCTAGCACGTCTCTCCTGCTCCAGAGAGACTTCCATCTCAAAGAAAAGAATGTTGAGTTGATCATCCCACGAGAGTTCGTCAAAGATCTCTCGTGGAATATCAAAGGGGCTGCAAACAACCCCCCTGAGACTGACACGAAGTCCGAAAGGATCAAAGTAAATTTGGTCTTCAGCCAGATGATGGACAGGCTGGTAAACTCCATTAATAAGTCTATAGAAGACAGGGGCATCCATTTGAGAGAGAGAGAGAGAGATGAACCGGAGGTGAGTTTTAAAATAAGATGTTTGTTGAGAATAAGAGTAGTGATAAATGATAAATAGTGAAGCGTTTTAATTTATAGAGGGAGTAAAGATAGAAACCAAGAGACTCTTGAGTTTCCCAGATAATAAGAGTAATAATCACATAAGCATACTTGACAATTAGAAATGACTAGTTACTATTCTCCATGCAAGTACTCAAGAATATTAGTTCACTATTAGAATAATTATTCCCCATATAAATAAACAAGTACTCCCAACACAAAAAGTAACTCCTCCTATCAGCATATAGTCAAATAATTTTAACCATTATCAGCTTTCTCAAAACATCAGATATAATGTACTAGTCTACTTACATTTGACTAACATATTTCCACAAAAAAAACATAAGCACGTAGATGTGTCAATAAGTCAGAGTAATTATAGACAAAGTATATCAAAAGTATTTTGCTGAACATAATCTATGAATAAAATTATTTCAGGTTTTCATACTTTTTACTTCTTTTGATTTGTTATTTATTAACTTCATATAGTTTGAATATGAATTAATAAATATTCAGTTTGCTTAGAATTTCGAGAAATTCTAAGTTAAAATATTCGAGAAGTCTGGGTATTTATAGTAAAAGTAGATGACTTGTCGAGAACTCAAAAATAGATATTTGGAGTTTGTCTATCGAGAAGTCATTTTGAGAAGTGAAGTACATGTCGAGAAGTTATTTTAAATTACTCTTATAGAGAACTCAAACTTGACTTATCGAAATGTCAAATACATATCCAGTTTTTCCAAAAAGTGGACTGAACTAATTCTAACTTTTACTTGAATAAATTCAAAATAAAATTAGAATAAATTTTTCAAAAGTATTTTACCAAAATAATTTATCAATTTAAATTATCTCAGTTCTGAGTTATTGATAAGTAAAAAAAAGTGTACTTGTAGAGGACTCTGTGAATGAACATTATTAGAGAACTCTACAAGGACTTATCGATAAGTCATTTTAAGCCTATCGAGAAGTCACTCAAGAAGTCAGTAAATTAACTTATCGAGGGCTCACTCGAGAAGTCCTAAAATGACTTGTCGAGAAGTCAATTTATACTTATCGAGAACTCAGTTTTCTAAATACTTTTGGTTAATGCAATTATGTCTTGTGTTAATTTTACATATTAAGGATGTAAATTAACAGCTAAGCAGTTTACTTAGAATTAAAAAAAACCAAGTTAATTGAATTTGAAAAACAAATATGTAGAGATTTCTGAAATATTTATAATTCATATTTCAATTAATTTCCAATTTAATCAAATTAATTTTGATTTACTGGAGATTAATCTGTTGTAAAACATTAGTTGAGTTCTTACCTTAGGATGAAGAATTAAGCATTTCATTTTCACCTACAAGTCTAGTGAAAGTTGCTTCATCCAAAGGTTTAGTAAAAATATTAGCTAGTTGTTTTTCTGTTGGTACAAAAATAAGCTCAATGGTACCATTAGTAGCATGTTCTCTAATAAAGTGGTACCTCACATCAATGTGCTTTGTCCCAGAATGATTAACTGGATTAGCTAGTATAGATATAGCACTAGTATTGTCATATATGATAGGAATTTTGTGTAACACTAGGCCATAATCCATTAGCTGATTTCTAATTCAAAGCACTTGAGCACAACAACTTCCTACAGCTATGTATTCAGCTTCAGCTGTAGAAGTTGATACAGATTGTTGTTTCTTGTTGTACCAAGATACAAGTCTTTGTCCAAGAAATTGACAGATTCCACTGGTACTCTTTCTGTCAACCCTGCATCCAACAAAATCTACATCTGTGTATCCAACAGCTTCAAAAACAATTCCCTTAGGATACCATAATCCAAAGTTAGGAGTCCCCTTCAAGTATCTGAAAATCCTCTTTACAGCCATCAAATGTGATTCTTTTGGATTGGCTTGAAATCTTGCACATAGACATGTTGCAAACATGATGTCTGGTCTACTTGCTGTTAAGTAAAGCAATGATCCAATCATCCCTCTGTAGCTTGAGATATCTACACTCTTTCCCTTTTTATCTTCATCCAACTTTGTTGCAGTAGACATAGGTGTAGATGCAGGTAAACAATCAACCATTCCAAACTTTTTCAAAAGATCTTTGACATATTTAGTTTGGCTGATGAAGATACCATCACTTCTTTGGCTGACTTGAAGTCCAAGGAAGTAACTCAGTTCCCCCATCATACTTATTTTATATTCACTTTGCATAAGCATGGAGAATCTTTGGCACAGCTTCTCATTAGTAGAACCAAAAATGATATCATCCACATAGATCAGAACTAGGATCATACTTCACCATATTTCTTGTAGAAGAGGGTTTTGTCTATGGTTCCTCTAGTAAAACCATGCTTCAATAGGAAATCTGATAGTGTGTCATACCAAGCTCTAGGTGCCTGTTTTAGTCCATATAGAGCCTTGAGTAATTTATACACAAAATTTGGAAATTTTGGATCCTCGAAGCCAGGAGGCTGTTGCATATAAACTTCTTCTTCTAGCTCACTGTAACAACCCAAATTCGGGGTCAAGATTTGGTGTCACTAAACAATCTTTACAAAAAATAAAATAATAAACAAATAACCCCTTGAATCCGGATCGTTTACAGGTTATGGTATGAAACAAGAATCTAACTTTATACAACTCACAACAATTATAATACAAGTTTAAATACCTTTATGTTAATGCTCTTGCCTTATTTTTCTAACATCTTCGTCCTCTCGCAGCGGAGAATTCTCTAACTTCTGCTGTCTAAAGAAAGCTATTCACTTCTATCTTTATCTGCTTCTGAAAGAGATAAGAATTTAAAAAGCAAGAGTGAGCCAAAAATGCCCAGCAAGTATATAATTTGAGTTTTAAGCATTAATTTTAAAGGAAAGTTTCCGGATAAAATCTTTAAACAATTTTAAACAATTCTATTTACTTAAGTAAGTGAGCAAATAAACGTTGGATGTCCCCAGCCTTTAATTATAAATCCAAAAGTGACAAGCGAATCCCAGATTCATCTCCTGAATCAGGGTTTTGTCCGGTTTTGAAATCATAAAAACCTTTCGAGAGAGAATGCCGTTAATGACGATCAACAACAAATTAGACTGGACACTAGTTCGCATCTATATCCTGCTAATCAGTCTGGATACAGTGCAGATCTATACCTACCAGTATAGATCCAGTCGGGTCCCCAGGCTCTACGACCCATCTCAAGGCACCGGTCATGTTCTGGTCCTTAGGATTAAGTAAAACTTAATCCCATACATCATTATCATCCATCCCGTGGAGTATTTTGATGTCAAATCATTTTGAATTCAAAACATCCCAATTCAGGGTTCGCAAATAACCCGAAAGAATGGGTATTTGCTCAAGAAAGCAATAGAATTATAGGAACAATAATGAAAAGAACATGCATAATAAGAGTAATTGCAGCGAAATGTAAAATATTTAACTATTCTGAACTTAGAATAGGATCGAAGAAATAATTGCAGTATTTTAAAAGAAAGTTCAGGAATACTTGCCTCAATAAGCTTTAATCGCTATTACTAGTTGACTTTGGTTCGACTTGAACGTTCGTCTTTATCGTCAAACTACTATCCCATTCTGGATACGATCCCAACACTCAGGCCCTTCGATTGGAACTTCGTTAATCTCGACGTCTAATCACTAGATCATTCCTAGTCCAACGTCAAATCTCGGGTCTTCCGACTAGGACCTATAGGGTTAAAATACCCTAATTTAGATAATCGTTGGAGCTCAACTTAAAACCACTATCACTTCTACCCACACGATTTTATAATCCAACTTATATTTATATGTATTATTAAAATACACATAGCAATTAGGGTTCACATCTTCAAACTCGGTTCGGTATTTATTTTCAGAAAATACGTATACTCGTCGTTTTGAAAAACAGGTAATCGATTATTTATAAATTATTTTGTCTCAATCGCACTTAAGTTCATATAATATAATTATATATGATTATTCGACGTCTCCGATAAGTGCTCATCGTCGACGACGGTAAAATTTGCGGGTTCCCGTTTATAACGGACATCCAACACGAATTCACCGATTAATTGCTGTAACCTTTAAAATAAAATTTGAATAATTATGAATATTTAATCGAAATATTATACCAAATAATTCGGATAAATACTGTGAATATTTACTTCGAATCAGTACAATTAATCGAATAAACCATCCCAAAATAATCACTCAAATCCCACTGCTTTCAATTCATCAGAAAATCAGGAAACCATAAAGAAATCAATCAGTAAAAACGATACACGCACGCGCGTGTACCGAAAACACAAGCAACCGGAAATAAAAAAGACGCAACAGTGATAGCCACGCGCCACCTTCCTCACCGGAAACGGTGAGGGGCGCGGCAACAGGTACAGACACACGCGCATACGCGCTGCAACGCCCACGAGACCACCACCATCTCGCCGGAGTCAGACGACGAGAGGCGGAAGCAACGAACAAAACACACCACGCAAGGAACACACACACACAGTTAGAAACACACACCAGCACACACATGTATATATGCATATACATATCAATTCGAACGGAGATGAAACAAAAGGCTCACCGGCAAGAAAACCCGGTCGGACTTACCGGAACAGGGACGAAACCGAGAAGAAGAGGGACAACAGAGAGAGGGATCGAAGATTAGAGAGAGATGAGAGAGAATCAGAGAGAAACGCGTGAGAGATAAAACGAGAGAGAGACTGAGGTCGATGAAGAGGGGAGGAAAGGGGCTGCCGACTGAAAATAAAAGGGGTAGGTTTATTTTGTTTGTTGTTTTTTTTGAAACGCACATCCGACCTGTATTTTACAATTTTAACAAATACACGTGCGGTTAAATAAAAGCCAGAAAAATTTTCGAAATAATTTTAAAATTCTTGAAATATTCCAAACTTAATAAAATAAAATTTTCATAATTTTCGAAGCATTCTGGAATTAAATACTGATTTTACAATTAAATAAAATCAGAAAATTATTTAAAGATAAATAATCAGTAAAATATTGATTTCTAAATTTTATAAACTCCCAAAAATAATAATTAAGATTATAAAACAACAAAAATAATTTTAGAGATAATTTTAGCATTTATAAGAATAAATATTCAATAAAATCATTTTAAAAGCAAAATAATTCGTACAACTCAATAATTAACTATACAATTAATCTTTGTACCCAACAGATCACACACAATTTGTAATAAAGCAAAGCATAGCTGACAGACTCATCAAGTATTTTATTTATTTAATAATTTGATAATTATATTTACAGATCGGATCCAAAAATAGGTTACTTAGCCGCTAAGTAACTAAAATGACGATACGATTTTAATACCAAATTTGGATAATTATCAAAACAGAGCTTCCTATAAAATACTTTATACGAAAATAAGGTAATAATGCCTCGCCTTTTGAGAATATGGGTTTTACCGATCTATAAAATGATTAGCGTATCGAAAATTTCACGCTGGGACTCGTACAGGGCAAACCGTACCCCGGATCGAGAAAGTCAAAACATGAAAAGTGTTTAGAATTATCAGACTAGGTTAGGAAGGAGTTTTAGGAAGAGTTTCGGGTTGTAAAAACGCAAAAATGGTTGAAGTGAGACGATTTCTGATTCTAAAAAGTAAATTTATAATTACGTAAAAATAATCATTATTAATTCTATAAATTCTTATAAAATCATACAATAATCCAAAAATTACCTATAAAAATACCAAAATTATCTATATTTAATTATGGATAATTAGAAATTAAAATATCTAATTTTTTATCAGAAATAAACACATAAATATTAATATCAATTATCAAATAATTCACCAAAATTCACATAAAATCACATAATAATTATTTATTGATAAAAATAATTACATAAAATTCCTCAGACGTTACATCCTTTCCCCCTTAAAAGGATTCCGTCCTCAGAATCATGCTAAGGAACAGACCATGATGTTTTCCAAGTATCTCTCTTATAATTTCTCAGTTCTCATCTCCTTAATCATAACTCAAAGGCCTCTTACCGTCATCAAATCTATCAGTTACTCACGCAATCTGACTTAAACCTTCACTTTATACATATGGAGCTAAATTACTCTTTTTAGTCATATACATTTGAACATCTTATAAACTCGTTTTGCCTGTAACAACAAGGCCAACTCATTCACAATCGCTCTATCTATTTTCTTACTGTCTCAAAGGACTAACTTAGTTTGTACTAATCTTATTTTGGTTCTAATTCTAATAATTCGTGCTCATGAATCTTTCATTTTCACTGATTGTTCTACTTTACTCTTCACGTCTCCTTCTGTTCGTTTAGTCTGACCTATGATCATTTTCCAATTGTATTCGAGAATTTTGAATCGATCTCTTGTACTTTTCATTTATCTGTGCCCGATATACTAAGCTCATGGTATCTTATGCTTCAAAATGTTCTGAATCTATTCAAAGCTAAAAACTAAGGGAAAATCTTGGCAATTGCATTTAACTCACCACTTTGTAGTATATCTTAATTTATTTTCAATCACTATCAAGTTTATTCATCAAGCGAGAATCTTTTACTATCTGAAAGGAAATATATTAATTTGGAACGGAATGAACAAGAACTTTATTCAAAACCCGGTCTCTTGGTACTAATAATCCTTTTATTGTCCTATCAAATTAGATATCAATACGAATTTTGATGCTCACAACGTCCCATACTGAAGTCAAAATTAATCATTTGTATTAATACCACCTTTGATATCAAACAACAAAGTAACTATCAGTATAACCCAGAAGATGGATCAAAACCTGTTCTTCAATTTCTAACTTTTCAAATTCCTTTACTCATTCCCCGGTAATCCTAATGATATTCACTCTTTCTTTTCTACTCAAGACATCTGTCCTTAAATGGACCTTTCCTGTTTGATAGTTAACCACATAAATGGAGATCATAATCAATTATAACCATAATTCATACCTTTGAAGCTGAGAATGCTGTTGCTACTTTTCCACCCTTCGCATGCATATCTTCAGGTGTTCAACTTGGTCTTCCTTAGTCCTTGAATTAGTGAGGATGTTATCAATAAATACAATTACACTATCCAAATACTCCTGGTACATTATGTTCATTTAATCTTCAGACTTACAACTTCTGATAATCGATGTGTAACTTCATACCTCCATTCTCTTTTTCCCATGACCTCTTTTGTGCATAGCACAAAGCACTCTTTATTTCATTATTCTTTCATTCCACACTCCTGAAGTTTACTTCATTCATTACTTCATTCCTACTGGGTCATACAACATAGGGCTTTTGACACCAGCTCAACTCTGTGCAGTAACCAATGAGAAATTTCACCGTATGTTTCGAGGTAACCTTGGTAAATCATTTGTTCGAACCTCCAGGACTTCACTTTAATCCTAAATAATTCTGATATGAGATTCATTGTAACGTTCTTCTTTGACAGTTTGCCACGATTACTATTGTTTAGTCTTCCCTGTTTGCGCGCATTCTTTGAATAAAATTCTTATTTTCCATTATCAGCGTTTCACTTCATTCTCCAATCAGTTCTGACACAGCCGATGTCCGCAACTTGCATATAACCTGGATTATTTTATAAAATTTCTTTATCATCCTTTTGGTTCCACTTCTTTTCTTCATTATTTCTCCATTCTCATTTCTCATTATCTCTTTTAATCATAACAAATTTCTTTTTCTTAGTAATATTAATCTGTTTATTATTAGATAGGTCATTTCTGGAGTTCACACTAGAATGAAGGCTTTTATTTATAAATTTAAATTCTTACTAACAGAATTATCGAATTTCATCGGTAGTTATTTTCTTAGCCTTGCTTAACTCATCACAGATCGCGTATTTGACTTCTCTTCATTGACCAACATCTCTTTTCCCTGAGTTCACATGCGGACTTCATCAATCTCCGTCTTACATTAGATGCTTGAATTTGCGAACTTTCCATTATTTTACAACAACTTCCATTCAATCGCCATTCAAAAGAAGTGTACATTCAAGTCCTTCTTGGAACGTCATTACGAATGATAACATCTCTTTGTTTTGTCTTACACCTTCAGTTCTTGGAAATATTCTTCTCATTCGCATGTACCAATAACTTTTTGTTCCTCTTATTTATCGAAAAAGGCATATTCTTCTGGATAAAACCTCGCACATGTTTGCAGTAACATCTCGCTAATTCTACTAAACTTCCAATTTATGTTAATGCCATTACTTCCTCCAAAATACTAATTGCTTTGATTTCGGACCTGAAAATCATGTTAGAGCTTGACTCAATCTAATTAGAATTGATCTCCATTTAACTAACCATTAGTTGGTAAAGTTGATCAATTAACTCCTTTAACTGATTACTTAAACCAAGTGCTGACTAGCTAACTTGAATCAAAGACTAATTATATAAAGTCGGTTTGGTCATAACAACTTTCTCAAGAACCGAGATCGCAATCATTTGGAGTACTGACGAGAATGTTAATATACTTCTTTATCCTTAAATATAGGCTAATTTCTGAAAATTTGGGAAGCACTTCCCCTACACCATTGACTACAAGTCGGACTCAAGCCGATACCATCAATCAACCAAATCATCCACAATCATATTCACCCACTTCCATCCACCAAAATCATCAATTCACCACAATTATCATTTTGATCAGCATCTGACTGGAATAACATATATCTTTTTAACTGGAATTGGGTCTTACACCAACAATGATTAATATAACCATACACTTCTCAATTCTTTCAGAATATTACCAAATGATTATTAGTGAACTTAAAATTTATCTTGTTGTTTTTCAAAGATTTTATTTCGCGATTCTTTTAATTTATTTCTGACCATTATTAATCGGTTTATCTTTTAATAACCGCGCATGGTCTTCATTATTATCGTCGCAATCTGGTGGAAACTTAGTTGTTATATCATTATTTCTTAAAAGGTTTCACAGTCGAGTCAACCTTTCTTCATCTTCACTTATGGTTCCGCATCAACTTTCGGCTCTGGTCCAGTAATGGATATCAAATTCACCATAACTTATTTACCCCAAATTGGAGAACCTCACAGTTTCTTGAAGAACATGTTTGAAACTTGGTTGCAATTAAGATTCCTTCTATCTTAAATCTTCACAACAAATATCTTCCCGCGAAGAAGGGATGCTTCACATATTAATTTCATGTCTGAATTATTGTTCAGAATTTACTTGATCTTTGATTGTTGTTCTGATACTCGTTCGCTTTGTGTGACGCACACAACTTTACTTCCTTATTTTGTAATTAATTCATTTATTACGGTTCGCTAACCATTCATTTCACGTCGAATTCCTCTCATTTAAAGTGAATCGCGTTAACGTCATCAACCATACTGATGAGATTCTCGTGACACGAACAACTGCCTGATTTGATGTCTTTGCCACGAACGTGTTATCGGTGTATCCATTCTTCCTTGCTCACAAATGTCCCCCATTTATCGGCTTGCAATCATATCCCCCTTCGACACGTAATTCTACCTGTCACATGGGATTATTCCATTTCTTTTGTAATCGTCAAAGAACAGATGCTACGCAAGAGGGGAGTTTGTAAATATGATTTTGATTGAAAACTGAATGAGGGATAACAATGCCACAAACGATTGGGAGAATTTGTAAATCAGGAAATTGGAGGAAGAAAAATGAATGAAGAATGAGACAACTATATTCGTACTCAAGATGGTCAGTCTTTCATACTATATGGCATACAGCATATGATTAGGTGGCATCCCACCCGACTCTTCGTCATTTCGACAAAGCGTCACACCACAACACTGTCTGTCTCAATCAGAAATCAATAATTTGAGAAGAGAAACAATTCAGAAGGAATACAATAATTTTTCATTCGTTTTCGCCTCATAAGATTTATCAACAGAAGAAGCTCATACGCATTCAAGAATCAAGAAAATCATATACTATCGTATTAGAAGAAGGAATGATAGTGTTGATCACTTTCCACGCTTCACCTACGTATGCCTTCAGGATCATTCGAATAAAGGTTCACAGTTCAAGTCACATCATTGCTTCGGAATGTTGTCTGAAAATGCCTTCATATCAAATATTTTAATGATTCAACCATACGCGTGTCCTTACGAAATTTATAATTATTACTTTCGACTTCATCTATGCCGCGTAGAATAACAATCGATCCTGCAATGCCTTATTTCGTTGATAGAAACACAATTCTTCTCCAATCATCTGAAAGATTCTTTCCTTTTCTTCAATCATCCACTATCCGTTCAAATTACAAGTCTTGTTTAAATTTTAATAATTTCATGAATTGGGTAATTAATTTTAATATGTTGATTCAATTATCAATATTATTAAACAAAGTTTATGTTCGTCTTTTACGGAAAACTTTAAACTTTCCTCTTACTTGTGGGTCTACTTGGTCCCCCAAATTAACAATACTGAGTCTAAATCCATTCTTCTTTTTAAGTCATTTTCTGTTTGTAATAACAAGAACATAAATAGTAATTCGACAACCAAATTGTAAAACTCATTTCATGCAAAAAATTTCTGAAAGTTAATTAAGAAAATCTTTTCTGAAATCTCATTTTAAAGTTTTGGAAATCAAATATTTGGTCGTCATTACTATATAAGTTACTTGCTATTTTTATGATTCACCAATGAAATATCCAATTAAAAGAATGCCCATATAAGGGTCTCTCCAATTTGGTACCTCTTCCACTTTTCCTTGGATTCTGCTCGCACTTATTAGTCGAAGAAACTTCATTTACCATCGTATATCATTTTATTCACAATTCTACCGCAACGCTGACATTTAGTACTATCTTTGACATTCTTGTAGTCATCCTTGACGTTATGCTTACAACCACGCATGCGATTCGATGTTTTGTCTATAGATAGGGTCACATTTTCTTGCTAGTCTTACCTATACCTAGTAAGGTAGATATCATTCCTCGCGCAACTCCCGTTAAGTGATAAGAATCTTCTCGCAACGGTGGTGCCTTCGAAACGTGCAACGTTGGTTCTTCATCAGCATCCATCAACTGGTTGCCTCCAGCGTGGAACTCGTCCTAATACCTAAGTTAAATTGTACTAATACTCACCTAGCTTCCCTTACAGAAGTCCTCACCAGAATCAATCGCATTTTTTTCAAAATCACATGAAAAGTGGGGTATCATACCCAGTCTCCGTTGATCTATCGATTCCTCATTACTGTAGGATCTGAGAACTCAATATACCTATAACGTTGCGATATTCACCTTACACTTCTCTCAACCATCCTGGCTTACCAATTCCGTATCAGACCTGCTAACCCTCACTCGCACTCAATTTGAACTTAAACTGAATATGCCTAGGGTCTTTCCTATCTCATATGGCCTATCACTCCTATATTACCCTCACCTATTCTTATTTTAGTGACCAATAACCTGTAGCTCTGATACCAACTTGTAACAAACCAAATCCGGGGTCAAGATTTGGTGTCACTAAATAATCTTTACATAAAATAAAATAATAAACAAATAACCCCTTGAATCCGGATCATTTACATGTTATGGTATGAAACAAGAATCTAACCTTCTACAACTCACAACAATTATAATACAAGTTTAAATACCTTTATGTTAATGCTCTTGCCTTATTTTTCTAACATCTTCGTCCTTTCGCAACGGAGAATTCTCTAACTTCTGCTGTCTAAAGAAAGCTATTCACTTCTATCTTTATCTGTTTCTGAAAGAGATAAGAATTTACAAAGCAAGAGTGAGTCAAAAATTCCCAGCAAGTATATAACTTGAGTTTTAAGCATTAATTTTAAAGGAAAGTTTCCGGACAAAATCTTTAAACAATTTTAAACAATTCTATTTGCTTGAGTAAGTGAGCAAATAAACGTTTGCTGTCCCCAGCCTTTAATTATAAATCCAAAAGTGACAAGCGAATCCCAGATTCATCTTCTGAATCAGGGTTTTGTCCGGTTTTGGAATCATAAAAACCTTTCGAGAGAGAATGTCGTTAATGACGATCAACAACAAATTAGACTGGATACTAGTTCGCATCTATATCCTACTGATCAGTCAGGATACAGTGCAGATCTATACCTACCGGTATAGATCCAGTCGGGTCCCCAGGCTCTAGGGCCCATCTTAAGGCACCGGTCATGTTCCGGTCCTTAGGATTAAGTAAAACTTAATCCCATACATCATTATCATCCAACCCGTGGAGTATTTTGATGTCAAATCATTTTGAATTCAAAACATCCCAATTCAGGGTTCGCAAATAACCCGAAAGAATGGGTATTTGCTCAAGAGAGCAATCGAATTATAGGAACAATAATGAAAAGAACATGCATAATAAGAGTAATTGCAGCGAAATATAAAACATTTAACTATTATGAACTTAGAATAGGATCGAAGAAATAATTACAGTATTTTAAAAGAAAGTTCAGGAATACTTGCCTCAATAAGCTTTAATCGCTATTACTAGTTGACTTTGGTTCGGCTTGAACGTTCGGCTTTATCGACAAACTACTATCCCATTCTGGATACGATCCCAACACTCAGGCCCTTCGATTGAAACTTTGTTAATCTCGACGTCTAATCACTAGATCATTCCTAGTCCAACGTCAAATCTCAGGTCTTCCGACTAGGACCTACAGGGTTAAAATACCCTAATTTAGATAATCGCTTAAGCTCAACTTAAAACAACTATCACTTGTACCCACGCGATTTCATAATCCAACTTATATTTATATGTATTATTAAAATACACATAGCAATTAGGGTTCACATCTTCAAACTAGGTTCGGTATTTATTTTCAAAAAATACGTATACTCGTCATTTTGAAAAATAGGTAATCGATTATTTATAAATTATTTTGTCTCAATTGCACTTAAGTTCATATAATATAATTATATATATGATTATTCGACGTCTCCGATAAGTGCGGGTTACACTCCCGTATTTTCGGAATCAATTTCCCAAAAATCGGGCAGCATTTTCTTTGTTTATCGGCCTACCCGTCGAATCAATTCGACGTCAATCACAATCAACAAACACAACGCAATCATCCAATTCACAATCTATAAACCAATCCCAATCACCGATACAATTAAGTTATTAATTATTTTTATTTGTATTTTTATGTTTTTATTTGTAGGACTCAGATAAAAATCATCACCGTCCATCGTCGACTCGCCGAAGCTCATCATCGACGGAGGTAAAATTTGCGGGTTCCCGTTTATAACGGACATCCAACACGAATTCACCATTTAATTGTTATAACCTTTAAAATAAAATTTGAATAATTATGGAAATTTATTCGAAACATTATACCAAATAATTCGGATAAATACTGTAAATATTTACTTCGAATCAGTACAATTAATCGAATAAACCATCCCAAAATATTCACTCAAATCCCACCGTTTTCAATTCATCAGAAAATCAGGAAACCATATTGAAATCAATCAGTAAAAGCGATACACGCACGCGCGTGTACCGAAAACACAAGCAACCGGAAATAAAAAGACGCAGCAGTGATAGCCATGCGCCACCGTTCTCACCGGAAATGGCGAGGGGCGGCGACAACAGGTATAGACACACGCGCATACGCGCTGCAACGCTTACGGGACCACCACCATCTCGCCGGAGTCCGGAGAGAGGCGGCAACAACGAACAAAACACACCACGCAAGGAATACACACACATAGTCAGAAACACACACCAACACACACATGAATATATGCATATACATATCAATTCGAACGAAGATGAAACAAAAGGCTCGCCGGCAAGAAATCCCGGCCAGACTTACCGGAACAGGGACCAAACCGGGAGGAAGAGGGACAACAAAGAGAGGGATCGGAGATTAGAGAGAGAGGAGAGAGAATCAGAGAGAAACACGTGAGAGATAAAACGAGAGAGAGAGAGAATGAGGTCGATGACGAGGGGAGGAAAGGGGCTGCCGACTGAAAATAAAAGGGGTAGGTTTATTTTGTTTGTTGCTTTTTTTTTTGAAACGCGCATCCGACCTGTATTTTACAATTTTAACAAATACACGTGCGTTTAAATAAAAGCCAGAAAAATTTCCGAAATAATTTTAAAATTCTTGAAATATTCCAAACTTAATAAAATAAAATTTTCATAATTTTTGAAGCATTTTGGAATTAAATACTGATTTTACAATTAAATAAAATCGGAAAATCATTTAAAGATAAATAATCAGTAAAATATTGATTTCTAAATTTTATAAACTCCCAAAAATAATAATTAAGATTATAAAACAACAAAAATAATTTTAGAGATAATTTTAGCATTTATAAGAATAAATATTCACTAAAATCATTTTAAAAGCAAAATAATTCGTACAACTCAATAATTAACTATACAATTAATCTTTGTACCCAACAGATCACACATAATTTGTAATAAAGCAAAGCACAGCTGACAGACTCATCAAGTATTTTATTTATTTAATAATTCGATAATTATATTTACAGATCAGATCCAAAAATAGGTTACTTAGCCGCTAAGTAACTAAAAAGACGATACGATTTTAATACAAAATTTGGATAATTATCAAAACAGAGCTTCCTATAAAATACTTTATACGAAAATAAGGTAATAATGTCTCGCCTTTTGAGAATTTAGGTTTTACCGATCTATAAAATGATTACGTATCGAAAATTTCACGTCGGGACTCGTACAGGGCAAACCGTACCCCGGATCGAGAAAGTCAAAACATGAAAAGTGTTCAGAATTATCAAACTAGGTTAGGAAGGAGTTTTCGGAAGAGTTTCGGGTTGTAAAAACGCAAAAATAGTTGAAGTGGGACGATTTCTAATTTTAAAAAGTAATTTTATAATTAAGTAAAAATAATCATTATTAATTCTATAAATTCTTATAAAATCATACAATAATCCAAAAATTACCAGAAAAATACCAAAATTATCTATATTTAATTCTGGATAATTAGAAATTAAAATATCTAAATTTTTATTAGAAATAAACATCCAAATATTAATATCAATTATCAAATAATTCACTAAAATTCACATAAAATCACATAATAATTATTTATTGATAAAAATAATTACATAATATTCCTCAGACGTTACACTCACCATTCAGAAAGGCACTTTTGACATCCATTTGATACACTTTAAAATTTGAATGTGCAGAAAATGCTAGTAAAATTCTTATAGCTTCAAGTCTTGCAACAGGAGCAAAAGTTTCATCATAATCAATCCCTTCTTCATGTGAGTAGCCTTTTGCAACCAACCTTGCTTTGTTTCTGGTAACTATACCATTTTCATCCATTTTATTCCTGAACACCCATTTTATTTCAATAATGCTTGTGTGCTTTGGTGTGGGAACTAACTTCCAGACTTTTCTTCTTTCAAACCGATTAAGCTCTTCCCGCATGACAGATATTTAGTTAGGATCCAGTAGAGCTTCTTCGATTTTCTTAGGCTCTACTTGAGACAGAAAACATGCATATAGGCACTCATTAGCTGTTGCACTTCTAGTCCTCACACCAACAGTAGGATCAACAATAATTGCTTCTCTAGAGTGACTTCTATCCCACTTCCTTGTGTGAGTTTGTTGACTTGTTCCTTCATCATTTTGTTCATTATTGGTATGACTGGTAGATCCTTCTTCTCTTTTTCCCCCTGAATTTGTGTTGTCAAATTCAGGTGTTTGAGATGAGCTTCCATTCCCATGATTTTCCTGTTCAGTAGTCTCTTCATTTATCAACTGTTGTGCATTAACTTTATCTTCTTCATCATAATCACTATCAATGTTGAGGTTTTCAAATGCAAGGGCCTCAACTTCATTACCATCAAGGCATTCAAAGCCTGGACACTTGTCATCATCAAAGGTCACATCCGTGCTTTCTATGATCTTCTTTTGATCTATCACATAGACTTTGTAGGTTGTTCTTTCCAGTGAATATCCCAGAAAAATTGCTTCAAAAACCTTTGAGTCAAATTTTCCCACATTTTCAGAGTTGTCTTTCAAAATATAACACTTGCTTCCAAACACATAAAGATACTTTACAGTAGGCTTTCTCTTGGACATAATTGAGTAGGGTGACTTTGCATGTGCCTTGTCAATAAGATATCTATTCTGAGTATAACATGCAGTGTTGATAGCCTCTTCCCAGAAATTTGTTGGTAATTTGACATCTTACAGTATTGTTCTAGCAGCTTCAACCAATGTTCTGTTCTTTCTCTCAACTACTCCATTTTGTTGAGGTGTCCTGGAAGCTGAGAATTCTTGAACAATGCCTTTGCCTTTGCAGAATTCACTTAATGTAATATTTCTGAATTCTGTTCCATTGTCATTTCTCAGTCTTTTCACACAATTTTTAATCTTCATCCTGTTTTTCTATCTTCTTGATGTGCTCAATTATGATATGTGGAGTTTCATCTTTAGAGTACATGAACTCTACCCAAGTGTATCTTGAGAAATCATCCACCATCACAAGTGCATATCTGTTCCTTAAAATAGATAAGACATTCACTGGACCAAACAAGTCCATGTGAATAAGCTACAAGGGTGCACTAATAGAATTCACAGTTTTTGACTTGTGACTAGATCTTTTCATCTTTCCTTTCTGACAAGCTTCACAGACTTCAACTTGAGCAAACTCTAGCTTGGGCATGTCTCTCACTAACTCCTTTTTGACTAAGTTATTAATTGCCTTGAAATTCAAGTGAGACAGCTTCTTATGCCATAGCTTGCTTTGTTTTTCTGATGCCTTGGTGTAGAAGCGGCAAATACCATCCTTGTTTGTTGAGTCCAAGTCTGTAACAAATAAGCTTCCTTTTCTTGCTCCTTTCAGAGCAATTTCACCAGTTTTCTTGCTGATAAAGGTGCGTTCTTCTTTTTTGAATAAAACTTCAAAGCCTTTGTCTCCAAATTGGCTAACACTGAGAAGATTCACCTCAAGACCAGCTACTAGTGCTACATCATCAATGACAACATTTTCAGAAATAATCTTGCTATATCCCATTATGCATCCTTTGCTGTTATCTCCAAAGGTCACCAATGGGCCAACTTTCTCCTCAAACTGTGAGCAGGGCCTTATCACCTGTCATATGTCTGGAACATCCACGGTCAATGATCCATATGACTTTCTTCACTTTTCCCTGCACACGATGAGATTCAGGTGTGTTTAGTGACCCAAACAGTGTTGGATACTTTCTTCTTATTAACTGATTTAGCAGAAGTAGAGTGATTTGTTTCAGATAAAATAGAATTCAATGATTGTTGTGCACTATCCCTTTCTGATGTAGACTCGATTTTTGATTCTTTAAGGTCTACTCTCAGTTTGTGGCAACTCTTCCTCACTTTCAAGTTACAAGGATGCAGTCAAACTTATCACAGAATGAGTATGGATCATTTATATATGCTTCATTGTATTTGCAGGCTCCTTCAGTTAGCCAACTAACACCCTTTTTACAAAGATAAGTTAGATGATTTACAGAGCCACATTTTCACACTTCTTTCCAAGAGCATCTGCAACATAGGTCAGATTATTGCTTTTATTTATCCCCATTCTCCCATTTCTATTTTTCTTCTTCTTTCTTGCATCTTCAATCTTGGTTTCTTTGACAGGAGTCTTGGTACTTTGATTGTCCATAAGATTTTCTTCAATCTTGGAAAATTGAATTGAATTGGTATTCCTCTATTCATTATCCTCATCTGCAAATTTTCACTTGATAATCAATTCTTATTCACTGAAGTTTACCTCACAAGTCTTAAACATAGGTGACCCAACATTTTTCAGCATTGCTGGAACATTTTCACTCTTTGTTGTTTTTCCTCTATCACCAGTGTTTTTCTTTTTGTCGCTTAAGGTATCATAATCAAGACCAATAGTAATATTTGCACATGGTTTGTTTTTCTCATGGTACTGACCAACCAATTCAGATGCATTCTTGAAGCACTTCAATTTTACTTCACTTTTCTCCAGTTTTTCTCTTAGCACAGCCTCAATATCATTTGCACACTTGAGCTTGTTTTTCAGATAACCATTTTCTTGTTTTAAGGCTTTAAGCTCCACTATCAACAATATTCTTGTTTTTCTCTTTCAAGCTTCTCATTTAACTTTGTTAGTCTTCTAACTTCTTCATTAGCAGTAACTATGCTTGTATGAATGTGAAACATTTCTGTGCTCATCTTTTCAACAGTTTCCTTATATTGATTCATTTTTAAATCAGTGGAGGTAAGAGTTAATACCTGTGATTTAGATAAAGATGACTCTCCTTGCTCCAAGGACATGAGTGCATAGTTTCCTAGATCTTCATCTTCATCATTTTCAGAATCATCCCAACCTTTACCTTCTGCAATATAAGCTTTGCTTTGTTGTTTCTTTAGAAGAGCTTCATACTTTGCTTCAAGTTCAAGATAAGCTTTATCTTTCTTTGCCTTCTTGGATTTCCTGCATTCTGTAGAAAAGTGGCCTAGTTCATCACAACTGAAGCACCTTATATTAGATATGTCAACAGATCCAGTTTTGTAGCCAGTCTTACTATCAGAATTGTACTTCCCTTTTTCCTTCCAGCTGCTATTTTTGTTAAAGGACTGTCCTTTACTTTTGAAGTATCTTGGATTCCTTACTCTAATGCTAGAGAATTTTCTATCCAGATAGGCCATTATCTGATCTAGCTCATCCAGTTCTTCAAGAGTATAGAACTCATCATTTTCCAACTCTAGTATGACTTGCTCCTGTGAATCAATTGTTCTCTGCTCACTTATTGAGGCAACTGGAATATGAGATCTTGGTTCATCATTAGATGTTTGACCTTCATTTACTATTAAAGCACTTGAACCATCTACAACATGTCCTTGGCCAGATCTCAATGATTGCCTTTGAATCATCTCTAGTTCATAGGTTTTGAGAATTCCATATAGAACTTCCAGAGTTATTCTGCTCAAGTCTCTTCCTTCCCTGATTGCTGATATTTTATGTTCCAAATGGTTAGGGAGAGTAAGAAAGAACTTTAGATTCACCTCTTCAGATTCATAGTATTTGTCATGAAGCTGCAAGTCATTTATCAGCTTATTGAATCTTTCAAACACATCAGTAATGCTTTCCTTAGGTTTAGCCATGAAACCCTCATACTGTGAAATCAGTATCCTTCTTTGATTAGATCTAACCTCCTCAGTTCCTTCACAGAGTATTTCAATCTTCTCCCATATTTGCTTGTCAGTGTCACAGTTAACAATATTGTTGTACATCACATTGTCAAGTGACTCAATCAATATCAATTGCAATCTGCTATCTAGGGAGACTTTCTCCTTTTCAGGGTCAAAATACTCAGTTGGATCTTTAGGAGCATAATGAGCTGGTATGACCATGTCTCCATCTGTAGATTCCTCAACCAATCATATACTTTATTGAGATAGGTGGGACCCCAATTTAGGTTTAATAGTACATCCCTCTTACCATAGGAATGAAGGGTCCATTCTTGAGGATCCGAATATAGAATGAATTGGACATCTTGATAAACATCATCATTTTCTTTTTCCAAAGAGTGTAGTTAGCTTTGTCAAAGGTAGGAATTTTGATACTACTGTTAGGGCGAAAACATGCACTAATATTCACGCAAGTATACGCGTTCGCAAGTAATATAGAATACTTTCTAGTTCGTTCCCTCAGAGACTCAGACTAAGTTATTGTCTAATTAAACTCACTCACCAATGTATGATTACTTCTCAATGTTAAGATAATAACACTTAAAATTGTTGATTAAATATTAACTATAATTAACTACTTAACTAACCACTTAACTAACACTTCAATTTATCAATAATAGAACACTCATGAGATCACAACTTCATTATTACTTCCTTCTATAGCCATTGTTAATACCTTTAGCATGTGACATTGATGACATTAATCGAATAACACGAAACTGATAAAAGCCAACTTTCATTGTACTAATACCATTCTACCAAGCATCCACAATTAAGATAGAAGTTGAATAGTCATCAATTATGTTGAGTTCCTATATGTCTACAGAAATTGACAACACAACGATTTAAGCACAAGTTATCCCTTTTGATTACATAGGGCAAATAAAACGGTTAGAATTACCCACTAATCATGCACAACGTACATGAACCTATGCTAGCATGGCAAGTTCTAAATCTCAAGATCCACCGTCGCTTCACAAGAGATTAACACCCTATCTTATATGTTCGCGACGCACATAAGACGAATACGCACAACCAATACTAGATATCATGCAATCATCACACACTAAAGTATTAAACAATTAACTAAAGAATTCCATAATAAATCCGTTGCAACCCCATGATCACGATTAGCCCATAATAGAACTTATCGCCATCATGGGTTCATATGAAATCATGATAAACAACACAAGAAAATAATAACTAAACTAATTATATTAAAACAGAGTACGTCACAAGAGTAAATAAGTCAAAGCAAGAAAACTAGCATCCAACGTTACAACGAAACAAGAATCACAAGAATATATGCTTCCTCTTCGCTGCAGTGTGCTAAATCGGTCTTCTTCCTTATCTCATTCGCTTCTTGTGCAAAACACAATCTAAAACACAATCTCCTTCTTATTCTCTATGAAAATGTCTCAAATCTACTTATATAATAGTCCCATAAAACTCAGATTACATAGAAGTTAGAAGCCAAACAGAAGTAGAAGTCTAAAATAATTCATCTTTTTCCCCGACCCTGCGCGGCCGCTCAGCATTTCTGCGCGGGCGCGCAAGGCTGCTGCGCGGCCGCTCAGCATTGCTGCGCGGGTGCGCAGGACCCTACTGGAAAAATTCCAGGTTTGCTCCGTTTCTTCGCCGTAATCTGCCCGTTCTTTTCCTCTCGCAATGGTGAACACATGCCAAGGCTTATTCTTGATGATTCCTCCTCCGAAATGCAACTAATACCCTGAAATGCATAAACACTAGAAAAACGCATCAAATACACAAAATACTTGATTTCAAGACACCAATTTAAGCCATTTTAAGACATTCTAAGTGGTATAAAATGCCACTTATCACACCCCCAAACTTAAATCGATGCTTGTCCTCAAGCGTCACAGACTCAAAACAAATAAAAATGTGCATGAATGCAATCTATATAAAAATGCAACGATCCCCCTTACTACAATTAACCAACCAAATTGTCACGTCTCAACGAATGCAGTTAGACACTAAAGATCAATAAACTCATGCAAACAGACATACAGCCAGAAACGTGGTGTGTGCAAATGCTTAACGGATATGCTTCGGAACTAGACCAATTACTATGACTAGCCTATCCTCAAGGCAATCCTACGATTATACAAAGAATAAAAATTCTAGGCACAAAGTGATATACAACACTACAAGAACTCTGGAGCTTACTACGGAATTGTGCTTTTTATTTACAACTCAAATGCTTATTTGACCGTGCAATGAGTGAGGTCCACAAAAGACTTATACAATGGTATCCATGTAACGAGCGTTAGGTTAGCAGATCCCAGACTCTAAAAGCCTTAGGTCACTAGGCACAAAGTCCCCTAAGAACTTAATAACTCGAATACCAAAGAACCCACTCTTGATCAATTATGTAAAAAAAAAAAAAAAAAAAATTCTTCTCTGAGCAAGTGCGTTTCGCTCCATCTTGCTCAACCCTAGACTACTCGCATAACATGCGAGCCGGCTACTAGCCAATTGACGCCTAGCCACAACTTAGCAACAAATTCCATTTTTACTCCAAATTTTTTTTTCTTTTTCATGCCTTTACCACTAAGAACCTATTATCAAATTCTAAGCATAATAAATAGATTATCCTCGAAAATAATCAGATCATACAACAATCTAGCCCTTAAGCATTCTCTAAGACTTAGTGAAAATACAAGTGCTTCTAGCATGCATATCAACCTACACAACTTAATATCACTTTAATGCTATCACTACACTCGCATCAATATCACAATTCAGTCGATAAATCATTGCCAAAGGGATCATGGTATATGCATGAGCTATATGATATGACAAACAAATAAAGCTATAAAAAAAACTATATGGCAAAAATTATGCAACTATATGAACTAACTATCATGAATTTGCAGCTATATGACACACACAAAATATTCCTTAACTACCACCCCCAAACTTAAAATCTTCATTGTCCCCAGTGAAGGTAGTAGAAAGGAACACAGGGTATACCTTCTCGGAGTCATCATCATCATCACCCTCAATGGGTGGAGTATCAGGCGGTGGGTACGCAGAGTCCTCACCAAAAACTGACCACTGGATATCAGCTCCAAGGCCTCGAAAAGCAGTCCCTAACGCAAGGGTGAGCTCCTGAGCAAACCTGCTCTGCGTCTCATACATGGCATCCATCCGCCATGAAAGCCTCCTATACTGGGCATCACCCATCCCAGCACCCTCCTGAGCTCTCGAAGAACCAGCCTCACCACGCCCTGGCCTAGCCATAGTAGCACCTCGTGCTGGACGCCCTCCTGGAAGACGATAACCCAGCCCATGCTCCTCAGGCTCACCACCGGTCCACTCCTACATCCCATTCAGGGTGCCAGAATCTATCGGAGCTGCTGGCAACTGCAACTGCTCATGAGCCGGCCAGTTCACTCCTACTGCTCGGCATAGCTTCGTAACCGTGGATGCATAAGGGATGTTCATATGCTTTGCTCCCCTCAAAACTTCAGAATTCCTTGGTAGATAAACTCACCAAGGTCCACATAGTATTCCTCATTCAGAATTCCCCACAACAACTGTGCTCTCTCAACTGTGACCTCGTGTGCATGTGAAGAAGGCAAAATATTAGCACATATAAATGCATTTCATGCACGGGCATACCTGTTCATGGCGATCGCCGGAAAGTGACGATACTCATTATTGGCTGGACTGCGGTTCCAAACTGTGCCCGGTCGACAGAGAGTCGCACAAATCAAATCCAAGTCAAAATCCTCAACAGTCTTTTCATTCCAGTTCTCCTCCTCGGGCTTCCTCTCTCGCTGTCCAATCACACGGCGAATCGCCGCAGGATGATAATCAACCGTAAGCCCACGAACTACAGAAAACCCATTCTTTGCAGCCTTCGCATTCGCGTAGAACTTGCGAACCACACTCATCGGTACTGCTTCGGGTGACTCACAAAAAGCTATCCACCCCTTCTCTGCAATCATGGGTAACAACTCACCATCCCTCCCTGATGGTAAAAACCCCCTCTCCTTCAGAATCGGCTTCCCCAACAGCCTAGTGTACTCCTCTTCCGCAGCTCTGTCAGTTAACCGAGGCCTTGCAGCAGTACCCCTTGATGAATCAGCAGTAGGAACTGTGCTGCTGCTGTCAATAGTGCGTGCTCTCTTGGGTGCCATTGATTTGTGAATAAAAGTGTGTAAGAACTGATTTTGATGTTTATGAGAGGGTTTAAGTGTAGGAAGTGTGTGGGAGATATGTGGGATAGGTGTATGTATATATAGGGTGTGGAGTAGGTTAAATTAGATTAGGAATGGGGTTGAGGGATAAAATCATGGGGTAATGGGAAAAGAATTCGTGGGTTTATGGGCTGTGCTGGTTTTTTGTGTTTTGTTTTTTGTTTTTTTTTTTTTCTGAACTGCAAAAAATTTTCTGGAACTTGACCCCTGCGCGGCCGCTCAGCATTTCTGCGCGGGCGCGCAGAGGGTCTCTGGAAAAAAAAAATTTCAGCCCCTTTTTTCTGATTTTTTTGTGTTTTTGGATAGGTTATTAACTTCTAAGGGTTCCTGTAACAACAATTCATGGGTTGCCTCCCACGCAGCGCTTCTTTTTCGTCATTAGCTTGACGTTCCGTACCTTTCTCAAGTAGTCAACAAAATGGCACTAACCACCTCTTGGGTTGCCATGTCCCCATAGTAGTGCTTTAACCGCTGACCGTTAACCTTGAATGCTTGGTCCGAATCCTTCTCAAAAATTTCCACCGCTCCATGTGGAAACACAGTTTTGACAATAAAAGGTCCAGACCACCTTGATTTCAACTTCCCAGGAAAAAGTTGGAGCCGAGAGTTGAATAACAGAACTTATTGCCCTGGCACAAATAACTTAGGATGTAGCTTCCTATCGTGCCACCTCTTCACCTTTTCCTTATACATTTTGTTATTCTCGTACGCTTGAAGTCGAAATTCATCAAGTTCATTAAGCTGAAGCATTCTTTTCTTACCAGCTGCATCTAAATCCAGGTTCAATTTCTTCAATGCCCAGTAGGCCTTATGCTCAAGCTCCGCCGGTAGATGACATCCCTTACCGTATACCAACTGAAACGGTGACATCCCAAGTGGAGTTTTGAATGCTGTTCTGTAAGCCCAAACAGCTTCATCGAGCTTTAAAGACCAATCCTTCCTTGACGGACAAACAACCTTCTCTAGAATGCGCTTTATCTCTCTGTTAGACACTTCCGCTTGACCATTTGTTTGCGGATGATAGGCAGTAGCTACTCGATGATTCACATTATAACGCTGCATCATAGAAGTGAACTTACGGTTGCAAAAATGCGATCCTTCATCACTTATGATTACCCGAGGCGTTCCAAACCTTGTGAAAATTTGCTTATGAAGAAAATATAGCACTGCCTTTGCATCATTTGTCGGTAAAGCTTTAACTTCGACCCATTTTGAGACATAATCGACTGCCAGCAAGATGTACTGATTATTGCAAGACGAGATAAAAGGCCCCATGAAATCGATTCCCCACACATCAAAGACCTCGACTTCAAGCATCACATTTAATGGCATCTCATCCTTCCTTGACAAATTTCCCACTCTTTGGCAACGATCACACCTTAAAACAAACTGATGAGCATCCTTGAACAAAGTAGGCCAGAAAAAACCTGCTTGCAGAATACGAGCTGCCGTCTTCTCACCTCCATAGTGTCCACCATAAACTGTGGAATGGCAGTCTCGTAATATCCCCTCCGTCTCACAGAACGGGATACATCTCCTGATGATCTGGTCAGCTCCCTGTCTAAATAAATATGGTTCATCCCACATATACCACTTCACCTCATGCAGAAACTTCTTCTTTTGAGCGGATGTCAAATTAGGCGGCATTATATTGCTGACAAGATAGTTTACAATATCTACAAACCATGGTTCTTCCTCCTGAATTGCAAACAACTGCTCATCCGGAAAAGATTCATTGATTAACGTCCTATCTTGTGAAGTAGAATCGGGATTCTCCAACCTAGAGAGATGGTCAGCTACTTGATTCTCAGTACCTTTTCTATCTTTGATCTCTAACTCAAATTCTTGAAGTAAAAGCACCCAACGAATGAGTCTCGGCTTCGAATCCTTCTTAGAAACCAGATAGCGAATAGCTGCATGATCAGTGAATACTGTTACTTTCGTACCAAGCAGATAAGATCGAAATTTCTCAAAGCCAAAGACTATAGCCAAAAGCTCCTTTTCAGTAGTGGTGTAGTTCAATTGGGCCCCATTTAAAGTCTTACTCGCATAGTAGACCACATGGAATAGATTTTTCTTGTGTTGTCCCAGAACTGCACCTACCGCATAGTCACTCGCATCACACTTCATCTCAAACGGTTCTGTCCAATCTGGTGCTGTAATAACTGGTGCCGTGATCAAACTCTCCTTGAGAGTGTCGAATGCTGCCAAACATTCATCATCAAATTTAAAAGGCACATCTTTCTCAAGTAAATTGCACAACGGCTTAGATATCTTTGAAAAGTCCTTGATGAATCGCCGATAAAAACCCGCATGACCGAGAAAACTACGGATTCCTTTCACCGAATTGGGTGGGGGAAGATTTTCAATGACTCCCACCTTGGCCTTGTCCACCTCCAGACCTTTGCTAGAGACCTTATGCCCAAGGATAATGCCTTCACGCACCATAAAATGACATTTCTCCCAATTAAGCACCAAATTAGTTTCCACGCATCTTTTGAGTACGGCGCGCAGATTATTCAAACATATTCTCAAGATAGGATCTTCTGAGATAGATAGCCCGCTCATGGCGATTACACGAATTAAACCTTTACCAACTACTATTACGGTTGGATATTGCACAGTCATCAGAAGGAATGTCAATCTTCCAAACCATAATACAACCTTCACAGCTTTAACCATCATCACTGTATTCCTCTCGCACGAGCGCCTATAATTATTCTCTTACATTTAAAGCGTCGGCCACCTCTTTGGCCTTTCCTGATAGTAAAATTTCCTTATAGTCAATTTCATTTTAACCACTTTCACAAATTTCTACCCTATTTCCGATCACTGCTTGAGTGAAGATGTTTTCCATAAGTTATTGCCTCAGTCTTTAGAGGCTAATCACTGTCAAGACTGATTCTCAATCATACTTAGAACATCTTTTATCCTGGGCCCTAATTGCCCTGAACAATTTCGACCTTTACTGGTTCGATTCATACTTTCTCGTGGTTCAACACGTGCCCCACTTGGCATTATTATAATTACGTCATATTTCCTTTATCCACATTTCTATTCTTGAGAAATTCTATGGCTCGAATATTTAGTCCAGGACCATATTTCAAAAAGGACTAAACGAACCTTTGAGTTAAGTCTTCTATTGAAGGCATATGATTAAGAATGGTATTAACCTGCTATCGTTGCCTTGATTGAAACTCTTCTGCAATTTTATCTGCTTCATGTCATGTATGTATGTCAGGATCAGGAGTGTTCTTCATGAATCATGAATAGTGATTATGTTACCTCCTTAGAAGAATTAGATACGAGATGTATGGACTCCGTATGGTTAGCTATTAAGTCTTCATGGAAAATGAATGACTACAGTAGGTCAGTGGTGGACCATAGTAAGGCAGCAATGATTCTGCGAGTAATGAGCTGATTACAACCGGGAGAGTTGTATTGGAATGGATGTTGAGATTGAGTACCACTAAGCGGGTCGTGGTAGTGTATAAGTATGAGTGTCCAAAGACGGAGAAGTCATCCATGAACACTTAGACGTTATTTCCAATCATGTCAGAGAATATAGCCATCATACATCTCTGAAAGGTGGCCGGGGTGCCACATAACCCAAACGAAACTCTTCGAAAAGCAAATATGCCAAATGGACAAGTGAAGGTAGTCTTTTCCTGATCCTCTGGTGCAATACAAATCTGATTATACCCGGAATAACCATCCAGAAGACAAAAATACTCATGTCCCGCCAATCTGTCGAGCATTTGATCAATGAATGGGAGAGGGAAGTGATCCTTCCTTGTGGCTTTGTTCAATTTTCTATAATCCATGCATACTCTCCATCCTGTAACTGTTCGAGTAGGGATGAGCTCATTCTTTTCATTTGCGACCACAGTGATACCTCCTTTCTTAGGTACACATTGCACGGGGCTCACCCACGAGCTGTCGGAAATAGGATAAATGATGCCTGCATCTAGCCATTTCAGAATTTCTTTCTTCACCACCTCCTTCATGATCGGGTTCAGTCTTCGCTGCTGTTCCACAGTTGGCTTACTACCTTCCTCTAACAGAATTTTATGCATACAATATGAAGGACTTATCCCCTTGATGTCTGCTATGGTCCATCCTATAGCCGATTTGAATTCTCTCAAAATCCTTAAGAGCTTGTCTTCCTCACTACCTGAAAGGTCAGCTGAAATAATAACAGGTAACATAGATGAATCACCTAAAAAAGCATACCTCAAGTGTTCAGGTAATGGTTTGAGCTCCAAGGTAGGTGCTTCCTCTATTGATGGTT
This sequence comes from Apium graveolens, assembly GCF_009905375.1. Lineage (NCBI taxonomy): Eukaryota > Viridiplantae > Streptophyta > Magnoliopsida > Apiales > Apiaceae > Apium > Apium graveolens. The sequence continues at coordinate 149,927,897 of NC_133652.1, forward strand.
TGAGCTTCCCTTCAGCATTCTTAAGGTCAGAAGTACCAAGAGATTCAAATGGTATGTCGAGCTTTCGCTTCCATGGAGAAGCGTTCAGATATTGTAATTGCTCGTTGCTATCTTCATCATCGCTGTCAAAATCCCCCACTAAGGCCTTTTCCAATGCATCAGACATTAGCATGTGATCGAGTTCCGAAGTAACCGCAGAATCAATCACATCTACTTTTAAGCACTCCTCATCTTCTGTAGGGAATTTCATTGCCTTGAATACGTTGAAGGTCACATCCTGATCTTGGACCCGCATAGTAAGTTCCCCTTTTTGCACATCTATCAAGGTACGACCAGTAGCCAAGAAAGGCCTCCCCAAGATTATGGGAATCTTCTTATCTTCCTCAAAATCCAGAATAACAAAATCAGCAGGAAAGAAGAGCTTATCCACCTTGACGAGCACATCCTCAACTATGCCCCTTGGGTAAGTAATGGAACGGTCCGCCAATTGTAGCGACATGTATGTGGGTTTTGGATCAGGCAGATCCAGCTTTTTAAAGATCGACAACGGCATCAGATTAATGCTTGCTCCCAAATCACAAAGGCACTTTCAAAAGTTAGATTGCCAATGGTGCAAGGAATGGTGAAGCTTCCTGGATCTTTCAGTTTTGGTGGTAACTTTTGTTGCAGAACCGCGCTGCATTCTTCCGTGAGAGCAACGGTTTCAAGGTCATCCAGTTTCACCTTCCTTGAAAGAATAGTCTTCATAAACTTCGCATAACTAGGCATTTGTTCCAGCGCCTCAGCGAAAGGTATATTGATGTGAAGTTTCTTGAACACCTCCAGAAACTTCCCGAACTGTCTATCCAGCTTTTGTTGCTGCAATCTCTTAGGAAAAGGTGGTGGAGGATAGAGCTGTTTCTCCCCTATATTAGCCTCAGGCAGAGTGTGTTCAACAGTAGTCTTCCTTGGTTCCGCCATTTTCTCCTTTTGCTTAGATTCTTCATCTCTAACTTCAGCTTCGACTTCTTTTGCCTTTTCAGCATCAGCTACTTTTCCAGACCTTAAGGTAATAGCCTTGACTTGCTCTTTAGCTTCCTTCCTGCCTGGTACTTCCGTGTCACTGGGAAGAGTGCCAGGTTGACGATTGAGCACTGCATTGGCTAATTGACCGATTTGATTTTCCAAGGTCTTGATAGAAACCGCCTGACTCTTGCACAACAGCTTAAGTTCCTCAAAATCAGCACTAGTAGGTGCAGCTGCACTTCCCTGTTGAGGATATGATTACCTTGTAGCATACTGCTGTGGTTGCTGGAATCCAGGTGGGTTAAACTGTTTACTTACTCCTTGCTGATATGTTGGTTGAATAGCATTCTAATTATTCCCCCAGCTGAAATTTGGATGATTTCTGTTGTTAGGATGATAGGTCGCTGGCACAGGCTGCTGTTGTCGCTGATAATTATTCACATACTGAACAGATTCGTTGACAAGAGAACACTGATCCGTAGCATGAGAACCTGCACAAAGCTCACAAACCATAGCTATTTGATTAACTCCATACGTAACCAAAGAATCAACCTTCATTGATAGCGCTTGGAGCTGGGCTGCAATAGCGGTGGCTGCATCAACTTCCAGAATACCTGCTACCTTGCCTGACGTCATCCTCTGAGTTGGGTTTTGATGCTCGTTTGCAGCCATTGTCTCTATAAGATTATACGCCTCAGTATAGCTTTTAGCCCATAAGGCGCCTCCAGCTGCTGCATCGAGCATGGGCCGAGATTGGGCCCCCAAACCATTATAAAAACCAGTGATTACCATCCAATCCGGCATTCCATGATGTGGACATTTTCTCAACATTTCCTTGTAGCGTTCCCAAGCCTCGCACATAGATTCTGTAGGTTGCTGCGCAAACTGAGTAAGAGCACTCCTCATAGCAGCAGTCTTTGCCATTGGACAAAACTTCACCAGAAACTTTTGCGCAAGATCTTGCCACGTAGTGATGGACCCGGCTGGTTCAGAATGTAACCAGTCTTTTGCCTTATCCCTCAGTGAGAATGTGAAAAGCCTCAACTTGATAGCCTCATCAGTCACGCCATTATACTTAAAAGTGCTGCAGATCTCGACAAAATTCCTTATGTGCATGTTGGGGTCTTCAGTTGCCGCTCCTCCAAAAGAAACAGAATTCTGCACCATCTGAATAGTGCCCGGCTTGATTTCAAAGGTGTTAGCTTGAATAGCCGGATGAAGGATGCTTGACTGAATGTCATCAATTTTAGGCCGAGAAAAATCCATAAGAGCTGGATCAGCTTGAACAATACGATCTCCCATGTTTACTGGTTCTTTCGGCTCAGTTCCTGAATCAGAATCCTCAAAATCTAACTTCTCCGGAGTATCAAGAACTTCGTCTTTCTCCTCAGCTGTATATAAGGTCCTCTTGCGAGCACGAGAACGAGTTTGCATAAACACTTGCTAAAGTACCTGAAACACAACCGAAAAGAGTAATTAACTACTACGTCCTAATCACTGAGTCCTAATGACCAATGATGGTAAGTACATAAACTAAACAAATACGCCGAGTCCCCGGCAGCGGCGCCAAAAACTTGTTAGGGCGAAAACATGCACTAATATTCACGCAAGTATACGCGTTCGCAAGTAATATAGAATACTTTCTAGTTCGTTCCCTCAGAGACTCAGACTAAGTTATTGTCTAATTAAACTCACTCACCAATATATGATTACTTCTCAATGTTAAGATAATAACACTTAAAATTGTTGATTAAATATTAACTATAATTAACTACTTAACTAACCACTTAACTAACACTTCAATTTATCAATAATAAAACACTCATGAGATCACAACTTCATTATTACTTCCTTCTATAGCCATTGTTAATACCTTTAGCATGTGACAGTGATGACATTAATCGAATAACACGAAACTGATAAAAGTCAACTTTCATTGTACTAATACCATTCTACCAAGCATCCACAATTAAGATAGAAGTTGAATATTCATCAATTATGTTGAGTTAATATATGTCTACAGAAATTGACAACACAACGATTTAAGCACAAGTTATCCCTTTTGATTACATAGGGCAAATAAAACTGTGAGAATTACCCACTAATCATGCACAACGTACATGAACCTATGCTAGCATGGCAAGTTCTAAATCTCAAGATCCACCGTCGCTTCACAAGAGATTAACACCCTATGTTATATGTTCGCGACGCACATAAGACGAATACGCACAACCAATACTAGATATCATGCAATCATCACACACTAAAGTATTAAACAATTAACTAAAGAATTCCATAATAAATCCGTTGCAACCCCATGATCACGATTAGCCCATAATAGAACTTATCGCCATCATGGGTTCATATGAAATCATGATAAACAACACAAGAAAATAATAACTAAACTAATTATATTAAAACAGAGTACGTCACAAGAGTAAATAAGTCAAAGCAAGAAAACTAGCATCCAACGTTACAACGAAACAAGAATCACAAGAATATATGCTTCCTCTTCACTGTAGTGTGTTAAATCGGTCTTCTTCCTTATCTCCTTCGCTTCTTGTGCAAAACACAATCTAAAACACAATCTCCTTCTTATTCTCTATGAAAACGTCTCAAATCTACTTATATAATAGTCCCATAAAACTCAGATTACATAGAAGTTGGAAGCCAAACAGAAGTAGAAGTCTAAAATAATTCATCTTTTCCCCGACCCTGCGCGGCCGCTCAGCATTTCTGCGCGGGCACGCAAGGCTGCTGCGCGGCCGCTCAGCATTGCTGCGCGGGCGCGCAGGACCCTACTGGAAAAATTCCAGATTTGCTCCGTTTCTTCGCCGTAATCTGCCCGTTCTTTTCCTCTCGCAATGGTGAACACATGCCAAGGCTTATTCTTGATGATTCCTCCTCCGAAATGCAACTAATACCCTGAAATGCATAAACACTAGAAAAACGCATCAAATACACAAAATACTTGATTTCAAGACACCAATTTAAGCCATTTTAAGACGTTTTAAGTGGTATAAAATGCCACTTATCAACTACTGATTTTCTGTGTATTCATTCTTCCAAGATCTTGAATCTGTTTACTTTTAGATTTGGCTCTGATACCACTTGTTAGGTAATGAATCACACAGAGGGGGGAATGTGTTTTTTCTGATTTTAGGCTTTTCTTGAAAGTTAATGGTTGAACAAAGTAAATTAAATCTTGTATAGAAAAGTGTTCATGCAGAATCTAAAGTTGTAGAAAATAAAGAACACAGATCTTCATAACTCACTTAATTTTTATATTAAAAATTAAGACTATTTTTCTACAAAATTTCTAAGCTCTTTGATGTTAAAGAGCTCAGCTTCTTCTTGAAAGTAATACAAGAGATTTTATTTTAATTGTTACTTCTAACTAGAGGATCAGTGTTAACTTTATAACTCAGTTAACTGCTGGTTTACACAATGGATAATAAACATGCTATTAGCTTTTCTAAATTGTCACTTGTCATTTCTATTTATAGAAAAGCAAATCTTCCATTTCTGGCTTACCATATCTTTAGCATCTCGTGTTCACTTTAATCTTCCTCTGTCAGTTAATCTTTGTCATTGATCTTGCAGACTCTTCAAACTGCTTTTTGTAGACTTGTCAATCCAGCTGTTGGATTGTTTATTGATTGTTTATCTTGGATATTGAACTGATCTGTAATTCTGTACTTTGAGACTGTACCTCGAGATCTCCAGTTTGAATTAATAGAACACTTGACATCTCGATAAGTACATAGGCTTATCGAGATCTCTAGCACTCTATATTAAATTTGGCTTGTAGAGATTTTCAGCTTGTCGAGATCTCTAGTCTTCACATCTTCACTTTGACTTATCGATAACTCAAAATTCTCTACTGAATGTAGACTTGTCGATAACTCTAAGTTTTCTAGTGAAGGAAAGACTTGTCGATATCTCCAATCTTTATTTCTTCAATCCCGGTGTATATTGCTCATCCATCAAGTAGTGATTTTAACCCGACGGATGTGCCTAACAGCAGTCATCCGTCGACTAACCAAACTACTATTCCGATGGATGTTCCTCATCCGTCGGTACTCTCTGAAACTTGAATGACTTCTCGATAAGCCATTCTGGAGTTCTCGAATGACTTCTCTATAATATTAAATATGTGACTTGTAGAGATCTTGACTTAGGGTATTTTCTCCAAACATATTTATTCAACTCCAAGCTTCTTCAAAATTCTTCTGAGGCATGATCTTCTTGATCTTCTTCCAGATAGAATCTTTAGGCTTGATACTGTTTTAGGAAAAAGACTCCAGTCTGCTCCTTTGCATTTTTACAGACTTTAAGTGTTACAAGTACAAAATACAAATTTAGATAATAATACAACTTACTCAGGGTTGACCCCAAGCTTAACTGATTACTGAAAATAGCTGTTCATTAATCTTCTACTCAGATCAGATGCCTATTTGACTTGCTTCATACTATGATCAGAGATGCTAATGATATTGTTATCTCCAGTAATCTTTGACATCATCTATTATATATTACACACAGTGTACAATAAGACATGCTATTAGCTTTTGTAAACAGTCACTTGTCATTTTCATTTATAGAAAAGTATATCTTCTATTTCTGGATTAGCATATCTTTAGCATCCCGTGTTTACTTTGATCCTCCTTTGTCAGTTAATCTTCACCATTGATCTTGCACATTCAAGCTGCTTTTTGTAGACTTGTCAATCCAGCTATTTGGATTGTTTATTGATTGTTAATCTTGGATATTGAACTGGTCTGTAATTTTATATTTTTAGATTTTACCTCGAGATCTCCAGTTTGATCTATAGAGAACTTGACATCTTGATAAATATATTGGCTTATCGATATCTCTAGTACTCTATAGTTAATTTGGCTTATAGAGGTCTCAAGTTCTCTATAAGTGAATTTGACTTGTCGAGATCTCTAATCTTCATATCTTCACTTTGACTTATTGATAACTCTGAGTTCTCAAGTGACTTCTTGACTTGTCGATATCTCAGAGTTCTCTAGTCAAATTTGACTTGTCAATATCTCAGAGTTCTCTAGTAAATTATGACTTATCGATATCTCTGAGTTCTCTAGTGAAATTTGACTTATCGATATCTCTGAGTTCTCTAGTGAAATTTGACTTATCGATAACTCAGAGTTCTCTAATGAATGTTGACTTGTCGATAACTCTGAGCTCTTTAGTGAAGAAATGACTTGTCGATATCTCCAATCTTTATATCTTCAATTTGGCTTGTCAATATCTCTGAGTTCTCTATAAGTTTTTTTGAGTTCTCTATAAGTCATTTTGGAGTTCTCGAATGACTTCTCTATAACACTACATCTGTGACTTGTAGAGATCTTGACTTAGAATATTTTTCCTAAAACAGATTTATTCAACTCCAAATTTCTTCATAATTCTTCTGAGGCATGATCTTCTTGATCTTCTTCCAGATAGAATTCTTAGGCTTGACACTGTTTATTAAAAAAGACTCAAGTTTGCTCCTTTGACATTTTTACAGACTGAAGTGTTACAAGTACAAAATACAGATTAAGATAACAATACAACTTACTTAGGGTTGACAAATTGTCTTAGTCTTGTTAAGGTACAAGCATGTTTTGCACAACACGGCCTACCAACCAAACTGTTAATGTTAATATAGTATCGATAGATAGATAAATATAGTATAAATTAAATTATTTTTTATATAAATTAATTAAATTAGTACATTAAGTTGACTTCGGTATCAATTAGAATTATATAGATATCAATATGAATTAAAATTTAAATTTATAGAAAACTTGACTTTAGTATCAAATATAATAATATAGAGTTCAATATGAATTATAATTTAATTTGGTAGATGAAATTGACTTCTATATCAATTAGAATTAGAATGACCGACCGACCAACCAATTTTTTAATATTTCGTCTATTATATAATAGTATATATCATACAACAAAAACTGAAATTTATCACTTCAATGATGTTCAATATCTTGTGTTAAAATAGCACCATCCTATAATTTGTCTAAATACAGAACAAAATATAGGTGGAGCTATAATTCACATCTCATCCCACCTCATCAAAAAGGAAACAGTTAGCTAGAAAATTTAATTTTGTATTTAAAAAGTGGGGCATTCGGGGAGTTGATGAAATTTGAAACAATATATAAAACCAATCATTGGAGCCATGATGTTATTTTAACACCAAAAACTACTTTTTGGTGCTAAATTATTGAAATTCTACGCCTAGAGGGGGTGAATAGGTGTTATGACTAACTAATACCAATTTTAATATGTTACTGAATATTTATCGAACTGTCAGAAAGCTTGTTGTTAAGTTCGAATATATGCTGTCAGCAAGCTGACACTCTATATGCAATGTAGAAAATAAATAACAACAAGTAAATAACACATAGAGTTTTAACCAGGTTCGACCCCTGTGTCTAATGGTCTACGTCTTGGTCCATTACCCACCTGGTAAGAGATTATATTATTAATCACTGAAATGATACGATTACAAGATTCAATAACAGATCTCCCTTGATCTCTTTTCCTGATAGCAGCTTGCTAATAACACCTATTCCCTTGAGTGAGCTTCCCTCTAAGCCCTATACCAAACCTGTATAGCCTTCTCTAGCAATCTAATTCCCTGAACCCTTGTTATCCAAGCTCAACTACTTAGTAACAAATATTTACACCTTGAACAATACAAGTTTAATGAAAATTACAACCGAAACTATGAACTCTATGAATATAGATATACGTGATTAAACTAGAGCTCAGAAAAAAATATTCAATGAATATAAGTTGTATTTTCTCATATGGTAAGGTGTATACTACGTGGATCAACCTCAAAAGTAAGTATACCCAAATGTATTTATAAATTAAGCTAACTTTCGAATAAACAACACAACTTCCGATCTTGACCAAGTCTCGTGGTTAGTTTGTTTTAGTTTAAACGTTAAGATAATCTAGAAACACGTTTAAGCTAAAGATAATATAGATTAGAAAAGGATTTCAAAACGTCAATCTTTAGTTTAAATAAAATACCAATCTTGAAGTAAGTTGTTTGGATAAGAAAACATTTATAAACAACTTACTAAAAAATAGAAAATGGTTTGAATAAAAGTATCTGAACACTTGAGAAGCTCTAATATATATAAATACATTAGATATATCATAGAGTCCTTACAAATACTTATTCATATTTGATCTCCTTGTAAACCGCAATTCTGGTTTATTCTGAATAACTTCTAATTGTAACTGTGAGCTCGCTGATAAACCAGTCAAAACCTTGTTAGCTTGCTGATAGATTAATATTTAACTTCTGCAAGACAAAGTTAGTAACAGTTGTATAAATTACAATCAGCTTGCTAATATATCATTAAGATAAGCTGTAAACTAGCTAATAGTGTGATCATCAAAATCATAAGTGTATAAATAATAATAATAATAATAATAATAATAATAACTACACTTATTTTTACACTACCATTGGACATACTCTTACTCCCTCCGTCCGTCCCTCCAGGTTCTTTACATTGGAGAACGGGGATTTACACGCATTTTCAGCCTCCCGTAAACTATTATTCCCTAAATAATTTTAAATATTTTTTAAAATAAAAAATTTATGTTTAAATTTTTATACAGAAGAAAATTTTAAAAAATAAATTATAGAACTATGTCTTATAGTAGCCTTAAAATACAAGACAAACATTAGGAAAAAATATCTAAAGAAATGCGGGGGAGAGAAGTAGTATCTATAAATTAAATGACAGCTTAATCAAGATTAGGTGACAAACAAACCAATGAATTTAACTTTATTATCATTTCTGCTAATTTATAATTGAAATAGGTTATAATTTGATTTAGCCGTTTAAAAATAAATATAAATAGTGTTACATACTTATAAACTACTAGAAATAGACTAGCTAAACTTATTCAGGTAAAGTATAAACACAACTTATTCCTAATTATTTTACTAATTTAATTTTAAATTCATAATTATTATATACTTATATAAAGGAATTAAAGCTATCCTTTAATCACTGAAATAAAATATTAAAAATATTTAAATATTAACGAGAAACCGTACATCGTACTGAATTTAAACTAGTGTTGTATTAGTAAATTCCGTCAATATATTAACTTGTTTAGTATTTAACTTGTTTAGTATTACCCATTTTTTTATCCTTGGTGCTAGGGCTGCACATGGGTTGCGTAAATCGACCAAACCGACTAAACTCGGCCTTTTTTAATCTGAAAAACCCAACCCAATATAAATCGAATAATAGATGGTTTGTTACGTACTCAACTCGAACGTAAGTAGGTAACTCGAACGTAAATAGGTTGGATGCGGATTACAAATATTTTTACACTAATCTAACCCAACAAGATTTATTAATATGTCACTCTTAATTTTATTTAATTTTTTAAGTTTGATATGTATCTATATATTTTTTTTGGTGGTTTTTCTTTTACTACTATAATATATTAAATAAGTTATATATTATCTTTTTTTCTCTATACATTACTAAAATTACAATGTTAAGCAATTTTAAACATAAGCACTATAATTATAAGTTATACACATTTTAGTTTATTTATAATTTTTAAATTAACGACGATCTATAACATTGAAATTTTTTGTTATAAAATTATTCAACTCATTCAAATCGACACAACTCAACCCAAATTGATACATGATAGGTAGGATTGAGTTACGAATTTATATTTTACGGGTTGGGTTTAAAAAATTCAAACCGATCTAGTTGGGTCGGGTGTAAAAACGTCTTCATGCAGCCCTACTTGGTGAAATATTTTCTTTGACATGAGAGTTATAATTTCAAGACCTTTCTATTGTCTTTGATTTACATATGCGGACTGGAACTGTATTTGTGTAGGTTGCTTTCTTGTAAATTCTGAACACTGGCGCCAGGAAGGTGAATTAGTTGGGGAGATGGATAGATAGAGTTATTGTGCTGCAAGTCTGCAACAACTCTGTCACCGTCCAAAATCCAAAGGCACATTTTCTTATGCAACTTCCATCTCCATTTATCCATGCTCCCCATACTCAAATAAAGGCTATTATTTTCTCCTATTTTTAGAATAAATAAATACTCTCTTGACGATCACAGTTTTTAACAAATTAAAAATTAATTTCAATATGAACCGCACAAATAAGATAGTGAAGATTAAAATAAGTATATTCGATAAATATGTGATTGTAAAAATCTTAAATTAGTGCTATAAAAATATTTATTTTTTTGAAACATTCAAAAAAGGAAACGAGATCCCATAAAGGGGCGGAGGGAGTAATTGACTGACTAATGTTGCTTGAAATCTCTAGTTTTAAAACATTAAAATACTAATAATAATATTTTATATTCAATGACAATGGTTCAATGCTGACTACGGATGTACGCGCGATTTAATTTGATTGAAAGATAAATACGAATCAAAGTCATAATTCTCTATCGATGTTGATAAATAAAAATTAATCATATCCCCGTCGACATTTATAAATAAAAAATAATTATATTTACCCACTTAATTGTGGTTTGACTTCACGGTTTCACCGCTAAAATAGTTATAGATTCTTAATCTAACTTTAATACGTTTGGTATCTAAGAAATGAATTAGTATAAAGTTTTCTAAAAATCATGCATAATATTAATATAATATCTAATAAGCGGTAACTCAAATAACTTTAAATTTGCTAATTTAGATAATGTTAATTTATATAATGTGCAGTTACGGTTGAAGTTTGGTGATTTTCTTTTAAAGAATTAATTAGTAATTAAATTACAAATTAACGGTTATCTAAAATTTTATACACGATCATCCATATTTTGTAATGATTTGTAATATGCGGATTAGTATAGGGTGATTTTTTCAGTTGACGTGGCTAGGCTAATTAAGTGTACAGTCTTAATACCTACACATGAATCCATAAATCCATAAACCTAATTAACAATGGCTTGATCGATATTTTTGATTTTAGTTGATTTTAATCGATTAATTGGTAATGCTTAATCGAAATGGAGCCCAACCATCTAACAGAGAATTAATTGTGAATTCTTAGAAAAATACTACTACTGATGCTTAATTATGATACATACTTTGAAGGTGTAATGAAGAAGCTAGGTTAGGACTGAGGACACCGATTAATAATAATAGTTATAATCGTAAGTACCAATGTAAGAAATGGAAAGATGTAAGGGTAATGTTGGAAGAGAAAAAGTAAAACGGATAGAAGTAAATGGGAACGGTTGAATAATTAAAGACGAAATGAATACAAGTAGTTGGAAGGAGTTAGCTGTGCTTTCTAATCACGTGTAATCTAGTTGGGGATGGGAAAGGGTTTTGTTAACCCAAGTACTATTCTTATGTTCTTTGGTTATTTTGTGGTCGACCTTACAATCTTGTTTTTTTTATATATACATATATATAGAATAGACATTTGTAAGATCAAAAGTCATATTTGTCAAAAAAAAAAAACAAAATTATTTAAACATAAAATGTGATTAATTAATAAAATGAACGAGTCAACAGGGTACAGATGGAATAGTAGCGGCCTGCCTCGCGGTGGTCTACGTATCTATAATTATGTGCTCTTGTCTTTTGATTTAATGTTTACATTAAACCAAAGGCAACCGCACAGACTTTGAGTTCTAACTCTAATGTTTAGTGCTACCATGCTCAGGAGAGGAAATTTTCAATCTGGCTGTTTAGTAGTAATCGATATGCAGATTTTTCTGAGACAGACACAATACGAGAAGCCTGTAACAAACACAGGCGTTTCGTCTTTTTCGAACAATATCAGTAGTCAAAATGTTTGGATGTTTTACAATCATATCTGATGGTCAAAATGTCTAGTCGACCTACAGATATTCATACATCTAGCCAAAAAACTAAGCTATTGAAAAATTAGTATTACATTCACGCTTTGACATGAATACACCATAAGTCCTGAATAATGTAAATAAACTAAATTACATGTAGCCAAGTCCTGAAATATTTGGGCTGTATTACAGTTATTTCATTTTATCGTAATCTTTGAGCTTATATACTAACTGGAAGCAGCTTGCATGATGTTTAAAGTCTCGGACATCACTCCGCTGCTGTAGTCATTTAGCAGAGATTCTAAATGGTTGACTTCTTTCGGTAAAGACCCGGTCAGGACCTGTTATCACATTGAAGTATGTTAAAAACAATTATGACAGACAGGTATGGCTCAAGTGGAGCTACTGGTTGCAGGTTTTATGAATAAACTGAAGCAGTTGTACAAAGTCTTGCGAGTTGCGACTTTTTGACAATATACAAGTAGGTTGGTATATATACCTCATGACCTGATTCTGTAATGAGGACTTCATCCTCAATTCTAATTCCAATGCCTCCATACCTGCATTACACTTTCAGAATGTGTAAATATAAAATCTAAAAATCAAGTAGAAATTAGTAAAACAAAAATGCTCCGTTATCACCCTAGCATTGTAGCCTAACAGATACCCCTCTTCTTTTGAAACACGAGGTCAGCACTTCGAGCTAGCCTCGGGGAAGTGTGTGTGTTTATATGTTTACCACATTTAATTTGAAGGAACAAAATTTGGGGAGGGAGAACAGAATAAAATTGGTACACCCTCTATTTTTTTGTATGCCGTTTGACTTTATTGCACACAATTCTAAGTCCTTTGACCGCATAGATAATATAATATTTTTTAAAATTTTCTTTTTGTAAATTAAAGTTTTAGTTATATATTTTTTTTCACAAAAAGAAAAAATTGAAAATTATTATTCTAACTATGCAGTCAAAGCACTTTGTGGGTAAATGTTAGCAATTAATTTCTTACTCAACTAGTGCAATTAATTTCTTTCCTCAACTATAATTTCTTTCCTTTCTTCCATCACTACCGGTTTAACTTTAAATTAGCGCTTAAAACCACCACCAGGCCACCAATTTGAGGATAACTATTCTTCTCAGAAACAGTGTACAGTAATTGAGAAATCTCAAGTTAGACCAAACAGTAATTTTTTTAGTTTTGTTCAGTCAATTATACATGGCAAATTTTTGCTAAAATGCCTAGCTTTTTTTCTGCTTTTCCGAAGATAGGAACTTGTACATTAGATTAAATTAGACATGAGACAACATTTGACTTCTTAAAATGCAAATCAACATGAAACAAAACCTTAAATGCTTTACCTCTCTGCACCATTATAATTTGTTGTCGGAATATAAACACCAGGTTCAATTGTTACAACCTGCAATATAATTTTATATTTAATACGGAACAATAGCTTAGCACAAAACATGTCCCGATAATAAATTATCAAAAACACAAAATAAAATGTCCTGCATAAATCATGGTAGCTCAACAAAATTCAAACCAACCACTTTTGGTTCTAATTCATTGGTAGGTACTGATATAGATCTTCGATTGTTGTATGATGAAATGCAAGCGTGTAATGTAAAATCACGCCTCCACTTATGTAAGTGTAACAATTTCTGAATGATTCACATTTCAAACCACCAGGCAATTTGGACGTCATTGTCTAATAACTCTTTACTAAATTGAATGAGGACTTGTTACCAAACAGAGGGATCTCTTATTCCACAATTTTTTAAAAGTTAAGAGTAGCAATACGTCCGGTGCTAGGAAGCACGGACTCTTCATTTTGGCTGCCGTATGCGAGTCCAACTCTCCAGACTCTCCGACTCGGCCCCTCCTCGCCTAAGTGTGTATCGGACTCGCCACGTGGGGAGTCGGCACGAAAACAGTGTTGGACTCGCCACAGACTCTGGAAAGACACGCCTCGGACTCGACCCAACTAGAGAAAACCCAGCCCAACTAGAAAAAGCCCAGCCCTCCACTATATAAACTTTATCACAGGTGGAGGAAAAAGTATTCTAGAAGTTGCAAACCTGTCTTTCGACAAACCAGAGATGGGGTCTGTTCTTTTGAAACAAGCCAAACATAATGTTGACTGAGTTTTTATTAGGTTTCCACTTATTTTGAAGAATTAAAGTTCATTACTTGTTAATAACTTTTATGAATGAAAATGTGAAGTATTTCACATATACAAATCTTATCATGAATATATATATATATAATTTTATTTGCCGAGTCCCGTATCCAAGACTCTTCGATTATCAGCGAATCCCCGTGTCCCCGTACCCGTGTCCCGTGTCGCCCTATCCGAGTCCGTGCTTCCTAGGTCCGGTGGCAACCAAAATAAACATAAGGAATGACCATTCCAAAGAACTTAATGCAGATAAAATGGAAATTTTAGAAAAAGTAAAACAAAAATCTTGATAGATAGGTAGAGAGACATTAAATCTCAGTTACAAGTATAAACAGTAAAATTGAGCATCAGTCTGTGAATAACTTACAACACCTGGCTTCAGAGTGCGGTCATAAGTAATTGCAGAGCAATCATGAACATCCATTCCTAGATAGTGACCTGAAAGTTGCATAAAAAGGCATGAAAATCCAAGTTAAGAATCAGTAAAGATAATTTTCAACAACCAAAAGGTTCGATACATTCCTGGTATGGAAGCTGGTTAGTTAATTTGCTAATGCAAAAATTTAAAATCCTACATGAGGCCCTATCCGTAACAAGGGTTCACCTATACTGGTTGGGTTTAGCTGATGGTAAGAACGATCATTTTTAAGTATCCCTCGCTCCTTGAAGCCTTTCCGCAGCTTTTCAACCTATGACATGTAGCAACATATATACTATTATATCTATGCAAGCATGTTGAGCAGTTTCCAAGGCTACAACTTTGTAATTTAACAACGCAAAGAAAAGAGAAATTGAGTGAAACAACACATATTAGCAATACATGCAAGTTTCTTACTTTAGATATTTCCTCACAAAAACACATAATCCAGATACTTTGTGAAATAGCTGAAAAGCTTCTAAAGAGTAGTCAAATATCCTAGATAAGCACCAGCTCTTCAAAGCATGATACATAGGAATGATTTTTTCATTTCTAATACTACCTGTGTGACTGTGTTACTCAGACTAAGATGTGGGCGTTAAAGTGGATATCCCCAATTATTGTGTGTCTATAAGTGTGACATCCTATAAACTTCAACCTATACGGAACACATATAATAATAAGCTAGGTATTATTGAAAGATTCAATGATATCTTTGTTCAGAAATGTACTTAATTGACAACACATTTTTGATGTACAACAAAACAGGGTACTGTGTGAAGATGACACTTCAAGCTCAATATGTATGAACGAAATAAATATGAATATCTGCTAAATATGTTTTCAAGGATCCTTCAACAGGACACATTCTCGTTTTCACAATGACAAAATTATGAAAGAATCTTTACACCTAATACATGCTACATTACACCGACACTAAACACACTGCATTCAAGCAAAAGAAATTAAATAAGAAATTAAAGTACTCAAATCATACTGAAAAATTGTGAATATCCAAGAGGCTGGCGCCAGGTCTGCAAAGCTTTATACATTCCTTATTCGTCTCTAAAATGAGATCATAAAGGTCTGCCTGAGAAATACAAATTAATTTCACATCTTACATCAGCTCATAACTTCACATGTACAGTCGGATCAAACAAGAATAGAGACATGATATGTATAACAGAGTCAGCACAAATTCAAAGTCAACAAAAAATGCAAATTTATCATTTGCTGCTACATAATCACGCTATTAAAAATATTCAGAAGATTTTTTATATAGCTCCCTTATCATGGGGATTAGTTTAAAAACTTCGACTTGCGTTCTGTCATCTGGAACTCATGAATTTGACTTATTTGTTTTATTTTCGGTAAAAAAAATTATTTGCACTAAATAGCCATGATACTAGGATCGTGGATCGATATATGTTGATTGTGCCATACTAGAGAAATTCGTGAGCATATGAGATTAGTAGTGTCCCTTTTCAGATCAGTGTGCCAACCTTTTGTTAGTGCAAAATTCATTATGAATACAGATGCTTCCATTTAGGCAAAATTAAGTCTTATCAAGTAAATGCAGCCGATCATTATAACAATGGAAGAGAGCAATAAGGAAACATACATGCATAGGAGAAAAGCTGCCACATGGTGGCCAACTACGAGTGAGATCACTAACATAACCATGCCTCTCACATCCTATATCCATCAAAACAAGATCACCATCTTTGACCTGTTAATACCCATATTACATTGACAAAGTGTAGATGTACCCATATTACATTGACAAAGTGTAGATGTCTAGGAAATCAAAAAAAAAAAAGAAAGAAAAATATTGCAAAGGACTATCAAACTCACTTTTTGGTCATTTCGGGAATAATGTATTACACTACCATTAGGGCCACCACCAACTACGGGGTTGAACCTGGTAAAGTAAGAAAATTTTGTTTGTCAAATAGTTCACCTACAGCATTTTCCTTCGAGATATTATAGTTAAGCAGGAAAACACATGACAATCTCCTGCAAAACTAATTGATATGTGTGTAACATCATTAGTTAGCTCCTCCAGACCAAAATGGATAAACAGATACGAAAGAAATTTCATTATTTCCACTCAACACTTTTAGATGGTAACTATCAGAAAAAAAAAGGAAGACAAGATAAGAACTCGTACGCCATTCTTTCTGCACCCCTCGCTCTGCATTCATATTCAACCTTAGCTGATAACAAGCTTTCATAAGGAAATGCCTTAGAATATATCATTGTCTGCAATAGAGCCTATTTATCACAAAAAGTAATATGTCAGTATTTTACACTATGTTACCCGGACTCGGGTATGGGTGTCGGACACGGGTTCGTATCCAAGTGTCGGACTCGGCAATATTCTGAAAAATTTACATGTTTTTGGCCTAAAATAAGTGTCCAAATGTCCATACCCATGTCCGAGTGTCGAGTGTCCGACACGGGTACTCTAAGCAAAATGAAGAGTCCGGGTAACTAAGATTTTACATTAAAGAAAAAATCTTAGCATCATAAAACAATAAATTAGCGATTAGCTGAGCGCTGACTAGAACTCTAGAAGAGATTCACCTAATATGTTGCTTCATTTAACATATGAAAAGTGAAAATCAATAACTGCCTTCCCATAACAAAAGTATATGCACATACACATTTATATATTTTGTTATTCAAGTACAAGAAAAGGGAAAAAGAAGCTCGGAAAAAGAGAAAATATTCAAGTTCCATCTTCCCATAGACCCACTTAATTTAACAGTTCTAACTTTTTAAGCTTCAACGAAAATTTTGGCAAAAAAAAAAGCTTCAACGAAAATGGAGTAAGTTAATATTAAAAAAACTGATATAGCTTAGATCTGATGTACAGATGTAATAGGAACATACAGCAAGTACGAGTGTTATGACAGATAGAGCATATGAAATTAGTCAAGTTAAGCTGCGATTTATACATATGGTCATAATTATCATCTGCCTATGCACCATGGTTGTTACTTCGCTCGAATAGTTGAGCAGTCGAGCAGCAGAGGTCGACATGAAACTTCGACTGGTGTTTTGTAACTCTTTCGGGCGACTTGGCTTCGACTGGTTGACTGGGTCGACTAGTCGGTTCGACTGGGTCTCAGAGACCCAGTCGAACGACTGGTTCATAAATCCAAAAAATAAACAGCCCAGTTACAAAAATAGCCCTTTAAGTAACCTAATCTCCTTAAAACAAAAGCCCAGTCGACTCCATCGTTCTCTAGTCGCCTCCATTCGTCTCCATCGTTCTCCAGTTGAAGCATGTATGTGTATATATAAAGTTATATACACAGAAACATGTGTGTGTATATATATAGTTATACACTTGTACACATTTAAACTCTGTTTACACAGTAGGTCAGTAGCACAGACTTAGGTCAGTAGCACATACTTACACATACTTACACTCTGTTTTTGTGAATTGTGGTGTGGCAGATGGCTGATCAAACTAATGATCCTACCCATGACCCGTTTAACGACCCTAAATGGAAGGCTAAATCAAATGATCCTCAATGGAAATACGGATTTGGCCAGATTTGAATATTAAGATTGTGGTACTATGCAATCTTTGCAAGAAAAATATGTGTCCGGGGATTAGAAGATTAAAACATACATATATAATATATTTATATATATCAATATTTTTATATATTAATAATTTTATACCTTGCCGACTAGTGTCGGACACCCCGGTCGACTCGACTCGACTTACCGACGTAACAACCATGCTATGCACACAGTCACCACTTCTGATTATTTAATTTACTTCAGATAATAGATCCAGAATAAAATCGAAGGAGAGGAAACTATAAACTTATTCTAATACCTTTTACTAACAGGAAAAGAAGCACCTGAAAGCACATTACTGTGCATCCAATCCAAAATCATATTTCTATACAAGACTGTATTTTAGTACCTGGCAACCTATTGATGCAGAGTCTCGCATTAATTTAAGTTCAGCAGGTGATTTTACCCATCGAGCTTCATGGGTGTACATAGAGAGGTCCATTACTTTACCCCTGGAAGCTAATTTTTGAAAGGCTTGTAAGCTAGTATAAGTTGGCTTTGCTGTATACTTGTTGTGAAACAATGTGGAAGAATTTTCTATCATGCTCTTGAGGATCTGCATCATGAGAAAAAGTAGGACATAAGTACATGGTACTGGAAAAGACTGTCCAGATCTTGCCTGTTTCAACATCTCTTTGTTGATTTAATTAAATGTTACATAGTCTATTATATATACTTTTACGTAATAGGCCAAATGACATAATATAGTTCATTCATATAAAAAAAATTATAGCTACCCACAGCTCTTGCTCTATGTCCTGTGACAATGAACACTTTTGTCTATAAACCTTTTCAATAATAAATGTGCCAAAGACTGACAAGCATACACTAATTTACACTCCCCATGAACTCAAACATATGAAAGAAACACCAAAAGCTGTCATCCAAAGGGATGACAATGTGATCCCTTGTAAATGAAGAAACATAAACGTCATGTATAAATGGGACTTGTATTCTATAAACTTCATCTTTTATTTAAATTTTATTGTTTAGATTGTTGCCTGTCCTCTTTTAAACACTAGCAACAAGTGTAACTCACAATTGGTAAATCTACAAATTTTAAGGAGTTAACAGATGACGTCTACCAATAACAATTACAGTTGAAAAACTCAAAATCCAAAATAAGATTAATATCAGCATACAAATACATGGGAAGTGGAATACCTAAATTGGAATGCATAGAGCGTGCAATGTTAAAAAAATATTAAACATGTTAATGTTAAGACCAACTCCTTTGTTATGTGGAGTTGTGTTGATGACCACCTAGTAATATGAGCACATTTGAGCATGCAACAAACATTTATTAACTTCAATATATAATTATCATGTTTCAATTTTTTTTAATTATTTTCCATATTATAATTTGATAGGCAGCCTAAGGAAAATTTTTATTCTTTTAAATTTCTTCCTAAAATGGAGTAGCAATTTTTAACGTGATAATGTATAAATACAACTATTATGTTTCTTTTTGAATTCTTGATACTTCTATTTGTTCTAAATAAAGAAATTGGACATGTCAATAAAACATGTATATTTTCGATGGTTAATTAGTTTCAAAATAAGGTAATGAGACATTCGGATTTTTAAAAAAAAAAAACAGGTCAAAGATATGTGAACAAGCGTGCACGCATGCGTATGCTAACATCAGCACGTCTTGAAATTCTAATAAAAATAAAGTAATAAATTACAGGTCTTATATAAAAGGAGAAGTCATTTGCAAATTGTAATCTCTAAGCTGGTCTAACTTTGGCTGGCAAAAAAGATAGATTAAACAGAACCACTACAAATAACTCTGATAATATTGCTAATCAAAGTAGTCTATAACTAACAAGTTACAAAAGTTCATAATAATATTTCTTATCTCTCACAAGTGACAAAAGTGCATTATATAATACTATTTCTTATCTCTGAAATCAATTACTAAAGTATTGAAGTTTTTTCTTAATAAAAAAAAGTTGATTTATATTATGAAACTTGTCAAACCTTTCTTATAGCCCAAGAACTACGTAGCCATCTTATATCTAAGCAATTTTCCAGATCATAAACCACATAATTTTAATTTTTTGTCGGTCTACTATAACTTATCATATTATACCAACAGCAGTCTGTTACAATGATGATAGACCAAACGGAATCAGCTGAGTCAGAAAATAAGAAGGCAGCAGTTTTCAGTCACAAATAGATAGGAAAGTTCGTTACAGAATGTGCCAACTCAGCACATCTTTTCAGTGATTTGTAGATCAGATAGGCAAGTATATAAACCGTTATATAAACTGGCATTGTACTCTCTTTAGTAAAAAAAAGCTTGACAATAATAAAAGTTTAGTTTTACTCTCATCTTGTCCATCTTAACCTCTAATCTTCAAGCTTCATTTCTGCACTTCATTAGCAGAATTTACAGATTTACATTTTTGATATATACATACAGTCATCAAATATATTTTTATCTGAGGAACCTTTAAACTAAAATATGACTGAAAATGCTGTTGGTTCCGGTCCTTCCGGATTTTATGCTCGAGAGATTCTGAAATATATAGCTAAAAAAAATGTATATTAATTTTCCCTCACATTATGCAGGTATGCCATATCTTCTCTCATATAAGCAGATTAAAGTTGCAACTTCAGTTCGGTATACCAGATTCATGACCAATGAGGAGAAAAACTGTAGAACAAACATTAATTATTGGTAAAAAAGGACAAAGGACTTGCCTCATTTAATTTGCTCATGGGATACGACTGTTCAGCCTTAAATATGTCTAAAGCAGCATCAACTCCAGCAATTTCACCTTGCCAAGTAATGTCCTAACATTACAGATAACAGCAAACATTGGACAAATAAGCTTTTTTTTCAATACGATGGAACCCTCGATCACATGATCTTCATAACATATTACTATTATTTTATAACACGCGTATAGTGCTAAATTTTTTATTAGAGAAGAGGAACATGAATCAGGTTCTAAATAATGTAACTTCAATTTCATTCATTAAGCTGCTGTCCAGCAAAGATAATCTCCACCACAAATTTTTTATTTAAATTTGTCTTCATACAGACACACGGACACTGTTTGACAATTGGTGGAAATCATTCAGTGATTAGTATAACTATACACTGTATATACACACAGACAGTCTTTGGGCTTCAGATGTCAATTTCATATGTAAAAATAAGCTAAATACCTTAAATAAAAGGGCTAAACAAAACATAGGATCTTTCTTTATGAGACCGCAGAAATGAATCTCTAAGGAGTTCATCATGTTCGGCCATAACAATAATTTATTCCATACATAAGTTCACTCTCTGTAATATTATAGAAAAGCTGGGCTATCAACAAAATAATGGCTGGCATATCATAAGATACGTCTAAAGAAAGCTAAACATACCTGAGGACTTGGTTCCGGCATGAACATGCATAAACCAAAGTCATGACCAAGAACTGCTATGCCACCAGGTTGTTGGCAACCAGTTATGTACAAATAGTCTGCATCTTGTCTAAAATTATAAGGAACGACTTCATTCATCATGTTTACTTGGGCAGCTGCAACTATAGCTAAACTCTTCTCTGGAAGAAGTTCTAATAATTTCTTTCTTCTTGATACATATTCTTCACTTGTAATGCCAGGTGTTATCTCTCCTTCTTTAAGTAACTGGAATCACAAAAAGAACCGCGCAAGTAAACGTAAGAATCTGTGTATAACTATAAAAAAAAATCAGCGGCACGGGTAGAGCAGTACATGTGGATGAGTAGCAGCAGTAGGCTGTCCAATATCGCGAACATTCTTCGTAGAATATAAACAGCCTTTCGCTACCTAAAAATCCCAATTCATGAGCTATTGCCATAATATAAACCCCAATTTTAGTACCCTTGTCAAGCTACTTAAAATGCAGCAAAACACTTCATTACGCAGATGCAAACATATAAATCTAAAAGTAAACAAATCATCAAACACATAGCAATCACACTAAAACGAAGTGTTCCCAATAAAAATTCAATCTTTCAAACATTACCACATAAAAATTAAAACATTACCAATACAATCAACACAATTCTTAATATATGTCTAGTACAAAGATGAACATACTAAAAGAATTAAACAAGTGATTACATAAAATACCCAGATGATTACATTAATCAATTAACGCAATCTCTTTAAAAAAAAATGAAAAAGGTACAAACTTGATTGAATAAACGGAGTGAGGTGTTGTGCAATAGTTTCCCTCTGAAAATCTGCATTCTTGAATATGTACACACTCGTAATGTATGTATAGTTCCCCTGCAAATTATTTATTTTTTCTTTTTCTCTTATAAATTTGCACTGCTTTTACTACATAATCTCGTCTTAAAGGTTTAGAAGTGTGGTGGAAGTTGGAACCCTTTGACTTTACCCGTAAGGGAAATTATCCACAGCCAACTTGGTTGGGATACACCCGCCGCAATATTACATTGTGGGCTGCCGCAATGCATTAGGGCAGGTGAGTGCCCCCGCAATAAAATAATGCGGCTGCTGTATCCCATCCAACGGTGGCTGGGATCAGTTCCCTACCGGTAATAGGCTGCTGGTAATTTATTATTGGATTTATATCAAAATCAATCTATATTATATCTATATCTATATATTTATATCTATATAGGTCCCTATCTATATAATCTTAAAAATTACTATTACCCATGTAGTATTAACCCATAAATTAACCCATTATCCATAACCCATAATCTATTTTATTTTTTTACACATAAAACTTTATATTATACACATATCCATTAATTTTTCACATTTAAATCCATTATAACCCATTTAGAAACTAACCTAATATACACCTAACTCACTCCCTGATTATACCAACTGAATAGTGCGTTTGAATTTTTTTGAATTCTTCTCTCTCAGAATTGCTGTATAACTCCAGCCTCTCTGATCTTCTCATTCGTTCCATGCTCCGGTGATCTGCTGTTAATCAATCCACGTTTCAAGCAATCTCTGCAATGACTTCACTTATATGTTTGTTTTCTTTATGAAGCCATGTTAATCATTATGCATGTTAACTGTTATCTGATTTCTTTGGTTTGTGTTTTTATTCTTAGGTTTGAAACGTTTGATTCGTAGTCGAGATTCATCAAATCATGACTCAAATCAATCTTCTGTGTTGCAGCCCATCCCAAGTTTGAATGTTCCTGACTCGACGGATATTGTACTTTTCTTTGTCTTTCTTATCGTATGTAGATTTGAATCTAAATCATGTTCTTATATTTGTCTCATGAACTTAGTTGTGAAGTGGAGAAATATTTGTGTTGGAAAAGAAAATCTCAGTCCCAGTGTTACAGTTTCAAATATACAGACACCAGGTTCTGTAGTATCGTCTGGTAAGTTTTCCATATTATACATTTCTTATTTGTTATATATATATATATATTAATATTGAAACTCATGTGTTACATATGCATTTTGTAGTGGGAATTAGGTCTCCTTTACAGCCACTATCAAATAAGACAAATGTATTGCGTGATTCCCCCCACACAAACCATCTAACTTTGTTGTTGATGTTTCGTCTAATAGAACCAGCCGGTCTTCCTTCACAGGTATGTGGAGTTTCTTTACCAATGCTCCGTGCACATGTTCACCTTATGTACCAATGTTCCGTGCAGGTGTATGATGTTATGTATAAAACTCAACAGCCATTCCCCAATAGTCACATCTCTGTATATTTTTTTGTATATTTAGAAGTGTGTCATTATATTTTAGATTAGTTGGTCTATCAACGTTTTAGTAAGAATAAAAAAAGCATGGAACAGAGAATCATGGAACATGTTGAATGTGTATGGGAATTCCCTGCTCAAGGTTGGATCAAGATAAATGTTCACAGTGAGTTCCTTCAGAATGCTCCTAAAGGTCAAAATAGAATTGGCATTGGCGTTGTTGTGAGAGATTTAAATGGTCTTCTTATTCGATTAACATATGGCACCATTCCGGGCCTACTAATCTGAATAGTGCTTTATGGGCTGTTTTGATAGGAATACGTAGAGCATTTCAGGACCAGTATGCACGTGTTACCATTGAGACTGATAATATTCAGGCTTACCGCGAATGCAAGTACTACAGAGAGGATGGATTAACACCACATACTAGGAGCACTTTCAGATTTATCCTTTCACGTCTTAATGATCCTAACATTCATTATGAAATTAATTTGGTACATCCTCAGAGGAACTCTGTTGCAAGACGTTTGGCATCTATTGGTAGACAAAATCTCCACAATTTGCAGACATTGGATCGACTTGTTGAAAACATTCAAGAATTTCTTAATATGGATTTAGGTATTGGCCCTCCACAAGCCCGATTTTAAGATGTTGAAATTAATGACCCTAAACCTGTTCAAGATGGACAGGTTGTGAATTTTAAGTATGTTCAATTGTTGGTGTTTGTTCCTGTTAATTATGTATATGTACTGAATCCATATATAAATATGTAAGATAGTTGTACAGTTTGGTTGTATATATCAATGTAAATAATTATTGGGCTTAGTAAATATGTTTGATTTGATGCTACATGCATTATCCATTCCTAAATTTTTCGATTACCTGCAATGTTGTATTTTCTTATCAACACGTTTATCAATTAGAGTCATGATTATGTTTATTCCCATGAGGTAAAAATATTTTGGCAATTGTATTTATTACTAAAAATCATAATGATGTAGTAGTACTTTCCAATAATCCAAGTTACTACCATTTACTCATTACGCAATTCTGAAGTTACAACTCTTTAAAGAATCACAAAGTAGAGTAGAAAGTGAAAAGTTTTTTTTCACATTCAATGTAGTTAACTCAAGTAATTGGAATACATAAAGCATTTTATACTTATACAAAGTTCAACAACTCCATGTTTGTCCGCCTTTACATATATAACAGTTGCATTTAGCAGTTTATTTTATTTAGATCTTATCATAATCAGTTATCATTCTAATTGTGCTTTATTACCAAATTACTATCATCACTACATCATGCCAAACTTTAACATTTTTACCCTCGATACTGATATTATGGCTATATTGTTTGCATTTATAATACACGATCTTAATAGATTTCACATGTTTGGAAAGTTATTGATGGCTTATTTCACCAAAGCGAGCCGAATCCAAGTTAAAGAGATATTGCAGAAGCTCAACTGAGATGCTCTATACTAGTACCATAATCATTATCTAGAATTTAGGCATGACCAATTCCATGGCTTTATTCGTTTTGCCATTTTTCTTGAAGTTGAGCAATCTATGTTTTATAACTTGGTTCGAATGTTTTTCATGCGCAATAATGTGGATCATAATCTTGAAACTCTCTCTTTTCTCTCTGGTAATCATTTTCCATCTTATTTTAGTTTTGTATTTTTTAGAGTCGTCTTCAGACCATATGAAAAAAATCAGGTTGTTGAAGAAATTTCTCATATTCTTACAATGGTTGATCTTAAATCGAAGTTAGTAAACATTGTTCATTTTCTTAATGATATATACTGTTACATATCGGATGTAGACAATTTGCTTCCTGTTTCTAAATTTTGTCCAAATGCAAGAAATAAAGACCTGATAAACAGGATTGAAGGAAATCCTTTTGGTGAAGAGCTTTGGTATTTACTTTGTGAGTTGACTGTCAAAGAGAAGTACCATGAAGAAGGTGAATTTTTAATGAACGTTTAACCATGTCACACATATGCAATTCGGGTTGTGGTCATTGCAAAGTGCAGTTACTTTTGTTCAAGATCTTGCTTGGTAATGTTTATGACTGTTGTGTTGCGGTTTTATTGAATTTAGTACGGAATTGAAATATTTGGTAGTTTAACTTATGTCATTTCTAGCCTTGATATTGAAGGGAATATTATTGTTCTTTGCTTTTGTTCAAACTAACATGACATTGAGCACTAATATATATGTTTTGAACATGATTTGATACTATGATTGAACATGACATTGAACATGATTTAGTTATAATATAAGTGTAACTCAAATAGGTTTTAAATCTACACATGGGGTATTATATGCACTTTCATTAAACCCCAAAATTGTATGTGCAATTCATAGGCCGTGATTTGAAACTATGATTAGTTAAGTACCTTAATGGAATCATAGAAGCAATTAATACATAAGCCCAATGGCATGTATACACGATAATTATCGAAAATTATATAAATTCAGTAATACCAAACATGGCAAATGTCATGTTTGCAATGATATGTCTAAAAGTGAAATCCATGCCAAAATAATTGGCGACTGTATCAACATTCTCTGCATCAAGAAAAAGATCATTTGTATTTTTAAATGTGTTTGTTCAAATGAAGGTAAACAATCGGTTCGGTATAAACTAAAAATAGTTTATGTAAGTTCAGCAATGATCTTCAATTAATATGACCATACTGTATAATAGAATTGTTATTAGTAGAGTTTTCACCAGGCTTTGGGATCTGATGTGCAAACAACCTTTGCACTCCATATTTGTCAAAAATGATAACATCAAACCGACCAGCTTCCCAGTTTGTGAACACAATAAAATCTTCCAGGTTGAAATCAATATTTGCTGGAATTTTATAGAGACCAAAGAACCTCTTCTTATAATTGCAAAAAATAACCTGTAAATACTGTATCCAAAGGGAGGCAGTAGAGAACAACTTCGGGGATATACTTGCCAAATCGTGCCAAGAAATTAGGATTTGGAATATCCTGCATCAAAAGTGAAAACATATTGATCCTATGTATTCCTATCATGCAAATAAAAAGTTTTGCCCGATTAAAGCATTTTACAAGTTTATGAAAAAATAACTTACAACTATGCCATCATAGATTGTATTCTCATTAGCTCCAACTAAATTTTTCCATTCAGCTCTAGCAACATTGGCTGATCATGTTTGTAAAGAGTATAATTACAATCATGACTTAGAACAATGCCAATGTTCAACCATATAGTCAAGAACAGATTACAGTATTACCTTGCTTGGCCACATAGAAACTCGGTTCTTCTAGTATGACATATTCTATTTCACATCCCGTCTTATAAAAAATGTAACCCCAAAAATTTCCTTCACCTTTATAACAGAGAAGAAGTTTACAATCAGTGCCTTTTGTGAACACTTTGATGAGTTCCCCAACTCGAGTTAGGCTTTCACTGTTTTTATCATAAGAGAATTGTAGATGTTGGCCACTTGGTAGCATTATTAATCCATTACCAGGAAGATTTTCACCATATTTAGAAGCAATGGGGAGTGGTAATTTCTGAAGGCATAAATAATGACTTATTCATTAACTCAATTATAATTAGCAACTACAAATTAAGTCTAATCGTCCAATTAGAAAAACCCTTTCAATGTAACAATTGAAATCTTATTATTTTTTTTGGCTTCTAATCCAAGCATAATCATTTTGTTAATGGATTACAGGATATTGTAGTAGCTCTTGCTACTGTGAATCAATCAGATGCTAAGTCCAGGCGCAATGCTAAATATTTCTTAATACAATCATGGCGGATACTATTACAAATCAATATACCAGAGTTCAATATCTATAATGATTGTCCCAGTAGTAAACCAATATAACCAAAATCATAACATACACTGCTAGTCAAAACAGATTAAGACTATCAAACACATACTTAAAAGATTTAGATTGATTTCTCACCATATAAGTCAACATACAATATGGCAATACTATATGAAAA
This sequence comes from Apium graveolens, assembly GCF_009905375.1. NCBI lineage: Eukaryota > Viridiplantae > Streptophyta > Magnoliopsida > Apiales > Apiaceae > Apium > Apium graveolens. The sequence continues at coordinate 149,955,650 of NC_133652.1, forward strand.
AATACCCAATATGAATCAATACACAATCTTATCATGAGCTTACACTGTCAAATTTATTTAATCTTAATAACTAATTTCATAGAAGTATCAATGTAGGCTATTCAGAATACTTATTTGTAAACAAACATGAGCATTATTGAACAAATCAAAGACAATAAACATCTATTGGAGATTTATATTGAATCATCACGTTCCTAATTCAATGAGAGAGTAGATACATACCTCCATGATTGAAGTTGAATGATCAGATGGAAAGGTTTTTAGCCGATGCTCTGTGCAAAGTTTGGATTGCGGTTTAGTGGTAGTATTGACTTTGAATGAGGCTTTGCATGCAAGAGTTTATTTTGATCAAGATACCAAAAACTATTAAATCACTAAAAAGTCAAACACCACGCATCTCTATGTATAATTATGATTTGTATTTATTTAGTTGCATAGATGTAATAAAATAGTTATAAGTTATTACATAATTATGAATATTAAGTAAAATTACATATTTCAGGTACGCATTCGAATTACGTAATTATGAATATGTTAAAAATAACATTCAAAAAGAACAAAAAGTTATTATTTTCTTAATAACAAAAAAACATTTATTATTTTTAGAACACTATGCTGAAATCTTAACATAAAAGTTATTCGTGTTTTTTATTTCAAAGAGTTTATATGACTGAATATGCCCTTATTACGAATTATAAACATTTCGAGATATTTAATTTCTGAATATTTTTTTATTATGTTTTAAATTTTGTATTTTACGCCATAATATCCTTACAATACACAGTACTAATAACCATCGACTTTAATAGATTATTATGTGTCATTTTGTTATACATGTTCACTCATCTTCCCATGCTAAATTTGCAATAACTTCCAAAATACAATTGATATCGTTTTTTCTTTTCTGGAGCCGGATTATATATGTTTTTGTAATAAGATGCTTTGTAATTTTAATTGGATTAAAAATAATAATAGACGTCTAAAACAAACATAGATATTTCAATAAATTATTGATCAACAAATTATTTTGAACTAAAATATTGTTATCAAATGTTGGTTCATATTAAACCTCTCAACTGCAGATAAAAATATATCTTTATTATTTTTTGAATTTTATTAATTTTTTAACACTATGCTACAATCTTAACATAAAAGTTAGCTTGAGATTTTGAATTCAAAGATTTTTTTAGACCAAATATGCCCTTACTACGGATTACAAACATTACTACTTAATCGAGCTAATTAATTTCAATTTCTTTTCTTATGAAGTTTTAACTTTTGTATTTTACGCCATAATATTATCACAATACAAAGTACTAATAACCATTGACTTTAATAGAATATGTGTCATTTTGTTATCCATGTTCAGTCATCCTCCAATGCTAAATTTGTAATAACTTACAAAATACAATTAGTACCGTTATTAATTTTTTTCAACTTAATTTTAGATGTTCTTGCAATAAGATTTTTAATAATATGGACGTGGATAATTGTTTAATCATTTATTTTATTCTATGAAAAAATAATCCCATGTTGCATCTGAAAATTATTAAAAAATTAAAATGTATAATCAGCTCACTTAGGTGTTTACTGTATGGGTATATCAAATATGATATGTTATATTGTAATAATAAATTTCTCATATATACTGAATATATTCACTTAGCTTTGTCGACGTGAATCGTGTTGGAAAAATAAGATTCTCGGCCGACTTGCATAAGTAATTACCAAGTTATAAATTAATGTATCATTGTGCTTTCGATCAAATTTGTGAAACGAATTGATTAAGTCTTCTATTATGAACTTTTAAGATTGAAAAATATATTGTATGTGTACTTGATACAAATTAATTGTGAAAGATTTTAGGTGCACTCAACACTTAATTCCTATTTTATACATTTATAAATATTAAGACAGTCATTATGTTGACGATTCTGTGTATAATATGGATCATTGTACTATCAATGCAACCACTAATAATTTGTTTTATGAAATCATCTAAAAAAAATTAACAACTAAAATTTACATATTTTGGTACAATCAGATAAGCACAAGTATCATACTCTCACTTCGTGATTGACTTTTTATCTTTTAAAGTAACTAACTTTATTTCAAATTAACAGCGTGACATATCACATATAACAAATTTGCCGGCATAAAGCATGTAATCTGATCATATCTCTAAATTAAAGTTGTAGATATGCATCATTAAAGTTGTAGATATGCATCTAAATCTTATTCATAGAATTTTGTTTAAATACCGATATTTTGATAGTTGTTCATGTATTCTAACTCAGAGCTGCATAAGACACGTTGCATACCACATTTTGGAATCATTATCGGTTAGTATTCTGCATACAATTTGTATTACATGGTGAACGATTATGAAATCTTGAGTTTACTATTATGTTCTCTTATAATATAGATTTCATTCAATTATTTCAGCGCCAGTTATAGTGTTGTAAAAGACATGCCTGTACTTTAACAAGACTAAGACAACTTGTCAACCTTAAGTAAGTTGTATTGTTATCTAAATTTGTATTTTGTACTTGTAACACTTAAAGTCTGTAAAAATGCAAAGAAGCAGAGTGGAGTCTTTTTCTTAAAACAGTATCAAGCCTAAGGATTCAATCTGGAAGAAGATCAAGAAGATCATGCCTAAGAAGAATTTTGAAGAAGCTTGGAGTTGAATAAATCTGTTTGGAGAAAAATGTTTTAAGTCAATATCTCTACAAGTCACAGATTTAATGTTATAGAGAAGTCATGGATCAAAGGAGCAAAAGGCATGGAAGAAAGTCAAAGATAGTTGCACTCTAAGCTGAGAAGGAATCTCCTAAAGTGGTTGTCTCAAAGAGGGGCAAAGGAAAGGCTCTCATCATACAGTCTGATTCAGAGTCATTATATTCTGATGATGATGATTAAGAATCTGAAAATTTATCTGAAGTGGATGTTGATACAGAGATGATGCAACTGTGTGCTCTTATGGTGAAGGGTATCACAAAGATAGCCTACAAGAAATTCAGAAAGGGCAAGAAGTTTCCTGGAAATGTGGAAGTTCTGAAAAGAAAGGGTTTAGAAAGTCTGAAGGCAAAGGAGGAAAGTCTGATAGAGGAGACAACTCAAATGTCAAATGCTACAATTGTGGTGAAAAAGACCACATCTCTCCTGACTGCAATAAAGGAAAAGGTGATAAAGGCAAGGCACTTATCACAAAGAAGAAAAACTGGGCAGAAACTTCAGATTCTGAAGATGAGGTGAACTATGCCTTAATGGCAAATGCTGATAGCAGTTCTGATGCTGCTGAATTGAAGGTACCTCATTCAACTCTTGCTTTTCATACTGATGATATTTCTGAGCTAAGATTATATCTTAAAACCATGTTCATTAGTTTTAGAGATCAGACTTTAACAAATGAAAGATTAACATCTGAAAGTCTTTCTCTTAGAAACCGAAATGACTACTTCGAAAAAGAGTTAGTTATATTTCATCAAACTCAGAAAGAAAGAGATGAGGCTTTGTATGTTAGAGATGAAGTGCTAAAATTGAATAAATCTCTTAAATCTGAACTGGAAAAAGAAAAGGAGATAATCAAAACTTGGACTAACTCTGGAAGAACAACTCAAAAAATCTTACCAAACTTTACCAAGAAAGCTGAAAAGCCAAAGGTAAATCCTGTTAAATTTGTTGTAAAAACTGATGTGTCAAAATCTGAAAAGATGAATGATTCTAAAACAGAAGTCAAAGAAAAGTTAACTTCTGACAAATTAAAACAGGATAAACCAGCTTAAGTAAACATAGGTTTAATGACCAAGAAGCAGCTTAAGTACAAGCTGAAAGAGATTAGAAATGTGAACAAGGTCAAGAAAGCTAGAAAAAATAGGAATGGAAAGGAAGGTGTGAATAAAAGTAATAATTATATGCCTGTTCCAAATGCTCCTAGAAAGAAATGCTATAATTGTGGAAACTCTAACCATCTTGCTTCTTTTTGAAGGAAAAATAAAGATATAAACTCTTTACCTCCTAGATCAGGAGTTAAGAGTCAGTCTGTTAGGTTTAAACCACAAAATCCTTGTTTTCATTGTGATAGTTTATGGCATTCTATTTATACTTGTAAGGAATATCATAGTTTGTACTATGGTTATTATCAAATAAAACCTTCTTTAAAGAAAGTGAGTGTAATTCCTTTGAGTGTAAATTCTGATGTAAAGTCTGATATAAAGTCTGATAAAAAGCATGTTAGCATAAACTCTGAAACTAAATCCGCGGCAAATGCTAACAAACTTAAAAAGACCAAAGAATCCAAGAAAGTCCGGGTCCTTAAAACTAACCAATAGCGGTCTTTGTGATTGCAGGGCAACAGGAAAAACATCCGAGTTCTGGACAGTGGATGTTCAGGACATATGACTGGAAATAAAGCTCTGCTATCAGACTTTGTGGAGAAAGCTGGCCCAGGAGTTTCTTATGGAGATGGCAATATGGGAAAGACTCTGGGATATGGCAATATCAATCTTGGGAATGTCATAATTGAATCAGTAGCTCTTGTCTCAGGACTTAAACACAATCTTCTAAGTGTGAGTCTAATCTGTGACAGAGGTTATCATGTGGATTTCTTTGAAGAACACTGTGAAGTTGTAAGTAATTCTACAGGCAAAGTGATTCTGAACGGTTACAAACATGGTAACATATATGAAGCAAGACTTTCAACAAACTCTGATGGTTTTACAATCTGTCTGTTAAGCAGCATCAATTGAAGAAAGCTGGAATTGGCACAAGAGATTCTCTCATTTAAATTTCAACAACATAAATGAGCTAGTAAAGAAAGATCTTATGAGAGGACTACCAAAATCAGTATTTGCTCCTGATGGTCTTTGTGACTCATGTCAAAAGGCAAAACAAAGAAAATTGTAACACTCCCAGATCCGGGGTCGGGGATCCGGGTCATCACGGTCTTTCTTTCCACAATATCACTTAACTTAATTAATAATAAATAACCTCATGCTGTGACCCCACACTAACACACACCACAACACGTTATAGTCTCAGAGATGAAATTGAAATAAGTACAAGTCCTTGAATCCATAATTTAAAAGTTATTACAACCCAAAATGATTACTTGATAAGTTTACAGTTAATTGCCATTATCTGCCACAAGTTATAATTATACATAATTGATTCCCAAAAGTAGAATGTCTGATCTACAAATAGATCTACCTCTGCAGCTATAGCAGCTACGATATCAACGGGAAGACGCGAGACGCTTCTCATGCGCTTGCGCTGGGTCTGCTTGAGTCTGGCCATCTTTCCTAACTGTTGTTGTGTGATGAAGAAATGAAGCAAGAGTGAGCATTACAGCTCGCAAGATAATATATATAGTGTAAACAATAATGCAAGTATCTAAATGGATAACTTACTAGAATCCCATATCAAGTGTAAGGTAGTTACTTACTGGATATAAGCTTAAAGGAAGATGAAGTTACCAATTACTTCACTATACTTATACCATTTTTGAAAACTACTTAAACTACCACTGTTCAAAGTATAATAGATTTCAAAAGTTCATCCCATAGATGAGACCACAAGTTAAGACTTGAATAGATTAAATCTTTGAAATATTATTGAATGAAATGAAGTTACGAGGTACTTCATTGAGTCCCGATATATATATCCACATATATATCTCTTATACATTTCCTGGAAACCTCTGTTATGTAAAGTATGAACAGAGTTTGTAATATCCAATGAATTTTGGAAAGAAAAGAATTTTGGCATAAACCCGATATCTTGCTGATCAGGAAAAGATACCAATAAGTAACCTTTTCTACTAGTAGATGGATGAATCCCCCACCGGTCATCACCCTGGCCTCATTAGGACCTTGTGCTGGACCGCCACCCGGCCTCTTACGCGTTGATGGACTGCCACCCAGCCACTTACACTTTGATAGACCGTACCCCGGCCTGTCGCTTATGCCGACTCAATTAGATGGGCTTACTTCCCGAACGTTGGGTAAGTAATCAATTCATTTGTCAAAACAACAACCTCATTGTGAATATAAAATACACCACAGAGCCAGATCCCTCAGGTTTTGAGCGAGTATTTAAATCCCCTTCGAAAGGAGGATCTTAAATATAAAAATAAGTTTTGGGATCCGCCCTAACTTTTTAAAAATCATTTTGAAGACTCGAAAACATTTTTAAGAATGTTTGGAGTAATGCTGATTTAATAAAATAACTCAGTCCCAATATATTTAGAAAATAACTGAATATTATTATTTAAATAATATTCCCATAAAGAATAATCTTTATAAAAATAATTGAAGTAGAAGTTTTAAAACTCATACTTGAAATGAATATTAAATAACCAAAGATATACTCATACGAAAGTATGATTTTTATTTGAATAATCGAAAATAAGTTTGATTATCGAAACATTATTCTTTAATAAAATAAAGAATATTATTTAGTAAATAAGCGGAGTCATAAGTCCTCGAATAAATATTCAAAATAATATTCATTAAATAGAATAAACAGAGTCGTAAGTCCTCGAATGAATATTCAAAATAATATTCATTAAATAGAATAAACAGAGTCGTAAGTCCTCGAATGAATATTCAAAATAATATTCATTAAATAAAATAAACGGAGTCATAAGTCCTCGAATGAATATTCAAAGTAATATTCATTAAATAAAATAAAGTTATCGAATAAACCTTATTCGATTAATAGTTTTAAAAACTATATCAATATATATATATATATATATATATTATACTCGGGAACATCGACTCCCGGTTTTAGAAAATATCCACCTTTGGGTCCCCTATACTAAGGGTATACGCAACTACTGCTTATCTTTAGCATAGGTATTATGCGACTATAAGCATTGGAATCAACAGATAGATATCAAGATTACGAAACAGACATGCATATATTCCATATCAGCATGCTCCAATATATCACAAGATTTGCTAATTAACCATCATGCATCTATCACAAGATAATGCATATACATATATACATCACAACAACAGTATAACGGGTAGAAAACTTGCCTGAGCGACTAGGGGTGATAAATGGCTTGGGACGAGTCTGGTAACCTATAAACAACGTATAAGTTGGAACTAAACCAAAGTCGCTTATGAATCTATACCTTAACCAATTAGACCTTAACGTTCGCTTTTGTGCTTAACGATTCACTTAAGTTGCTCGAGTACCCTCGGATCCACCATTTTTAATAATTTAACCATTAAGAGTTTTAAGACGATTCTTTCGCGAGTACCTTACCAACTGCCTAATCCACTTTACTTAATTGTTTCATAATCCAATTAGTCATTTAAGGTCCTTAACCAATGTTTAAAAGTAAGGCGAGGGGTAATGGTTCGTTCGCGAAACGCCGTTACTTAAAATGGTCGTTTCTCCTAAACCGTACATCGGATTCAAGCGAACCACATATCAAAACGAAGCTCGTAACATGAACTATCTAATCATGGCAATGGTCAAAACCTAACAGTGAGTTCTCGGGTCCTGATGTTAAGAACAAAAACAGTCTAAAGTAAATCGGACATTATGACGACTATATTTACGCGATTACCAAATTTTATCCTACTCCAAATCAACCACAAATCAACCATACAACCAAACTCCATCGATACGATACTACAACAGCCCAACACCTCAAGTTCTCCAATTTATATTATTCTCAAACATGAACTAAAACTATACTTAAGTTCATTAACCAATAATCCAAGATTTACAACTCGAAAAACATTACAAAACTAACCAATCTCTAAACATTCAATAATCATGCCTCTCATGAACTATACTACTCATAATAAGATCTTAACATTCAATAATAATGCTAGGTTAAGAGATTATACCTTCCTTGAGAGTAGGAGTAACTAATGAGCTTGAAACAACCTTGGAAAATCCTTATTAAAGCTTTATCTAAACAAAAAACACAAGATCAAAATTTCAAGTTCTTGAAAAACGCTATTCACTCTCTTCTTCCATGAATTTTAAGAAGAGATTGTGAAGGAATTTGAAGCTTAAACTTATAGGATATCTATATCTATGTACAAGGATCCTTAGATAATTACCTCACTAATTAACAAAGCTTGGAACTTGGATTTGAGTTTTTTTTTCTTCCTTTGAAATGAACAAAACCGAGAGCTCTTCTTGAAAATGGAAGTGTTTTGTGTTTTTTGATGTTATGATTTGTTTTTGTCTTGGTTGATCCACTTTGTTTATTAATTAGATTATTACCATGGTAAATTTTGTGTGGTTCACAATCAACCAACAACACACTTCTTTTTTGTCATGCTTAGGTCATCATTCTTATGTCACCTTCCCATGCTTGTCCTCTTCTTATTGGTTTGATGACATCATCATCACTAACCTCTTTGATTAACTCCTAATTACTTGCCTAATGACCGCTGATCTGTTATACGGTTCGCTTAACTTTCGTTCTCATTTATCGTTTGAGGGATCATACCCGGGATCTTATTACTTAGGTTTCCTTAACCTTTCTCAATACATTATACTCCTTTTATGATCTTCTCTTATAATCCTTAAATTAAAATCCTTTTAATCCTGTTACCTTATACTCAATTCTTTCTGTATCTGGTGGATTTTCGGGAAAAATCAAAGTGTTCGAATTTGGATTCTGACGATATTTACATACACTTATATACCATATAGAGTGCTAATAAGATCTCAGAATATCAATAAAAGAACCCCTACATAGTGTGGCATGAAAAGTTTTCTTATTCAGCATAATCAGCAAAAACACTATTCATAAGGGTTACAAAAGTTCAAAAATTTTAGGGTTATTATAGTCTCCCCTCCTTAAAAGGATTCCGTCCCGGAATCAAATAGAAAACAAATGGGGGTACTTTTCTAGCATTGCGCTCTCTAGTTCCCAAGTTGATTCTTACACATTATGATTCTGCCATAGCACTCTGACCAGCTTGATCACTTTGTTCCGAAGCACCTGCTCCTTCTTATCCATAATCTCTACTGGTTTCTCCACGTAAGTCAGATCTGGTTGCATATCCACATGCTCGTACTCCACTATGTGTCTGGCATCCCGATGATACTTCCTTAGCATTGACACATGGAACACATTATGAACTTGTTGTAGGTTCGGGGGTAAGGCTAGCTTGTAAGCCAACTTCCCAATCCGTCTTAGTATCTCAAAAGGTCCAATGTATCTTGGGCTTAGTTTCCCTTTCTTTCCGAACCTCATTCATCCCTTCCAAGGGGATACTTTTAGCAGTACTAAGTCCCCTACTTCATACTCCTTGTCCTTTCGGGCCAGGTCTGCATATTTCTTCTGTCTGTCTTGGGCTGCTACTAGCCCTCCTATGATGAGATCCACTATGTCTTTGGTCCTTTGGACCACTTCGGGTCCAAGCATCTTCCGCTCTCCTACTTCATCCCAGTATAAGGGAGATCGACACCTTCTTCCGTACAGGGCCTCATAAGGCGGCATTCCGATGCTGGCATGAAAGCTATTGTTTTAAGAAAACTCGATCAACTGCAAGTGATCATCCCAACTTCCTTTAAAGTCTATTGCACAGACTCTCAACATATCCTCTAGTGTCTGGATGGTCCTTTCACTCTGCCCATCCGTTTGGGGATGGTAAGCGGTACTTATATTTAACTTGGTCCCCGCACATTCTTGAAAGCTCCTCCAAAATCTGGAGTTGAACCTGGGGTCTCGGTCTGAGACAATGGACGCTGGGACTCCATGTCGCGTCACTATTTCCTTAAGGTAAATGTCCACCAGTCTATCGACCGTGTATCTCTCATTGATAGGAATGAAATGAGCTGACTTTGTCAGTCGGTCTATAATTACCCATATGGCATCATGATTGGCTTTCGTCCTTGGTAAGCCGACAACAAAATCCATGACTATCTGTTCCCATTTCCATTCGGGATCTCCAGGGGTCGTAAAAGTCCACTAGGTCTCTGGTGCTCTGCCTTTACTCTTTGGCAAGTCAAACATTTGCTTACCCATTCTGCTACGTCCCTCTTCATGTTGGGCCACCAATAATACTCCTTCAAATCCCTATACATCTTGGTGCTTCCTGGGTGAATGGAATACCTTGAACTATGGCTTTCATCCAAAATCTCGTCTTTAAGCTCCTGAACAATCGGAACCCAAATTCGGTAAAAGTACCTCATTATCCCTTTATCATCTCTCTCAGTATGGATCTTTTCTCCTGTCATTGACTCTCTGCCTTCATTCATTACTTTCTCTTGGCACAATCTAATCTTTTCCAATAACTCTGGCTGCATCGAGATCTCAAACAGCTTTTCAGTTCCGGCTCCGGTTACCTTTACTTCTATTTCCATTCTCTCGAAATCCCTTATCAATTCCTCCGAAGTCATTATCATTTTGAGTCTTTCCTTCCTGCTAAGGGCGTCAGCCAGCATATTGGCTTTCCCTGGATGATAGAGAATCTCACAATCATAGTCCTTGATTAGTTCTAACCATCTCCTATGGCGCATGTTGAGCTCTTTCTACGTAAATATGTACTTGAGGCTCTTATAGTCTGTGAAAATCTCGCACTTCTCTCCATACAAGTAGTGCCTCCAAATCTTTAAGGCAAAAACTATTGCCGCGAGCTCAAGGTCATGAGTAGGATATCTAATCTCGTATTCCTTCAGTTGTCTCGACGTATACGCAATCACCTTACCGTGTTGCATAAGCACACACCCTAATCCTTTGTGTGACACGTCACTATATATCATAAAATCTCCTTTTCCGTCTGGCAATGCCAACACCGGGGCCGTTACCAACCTTTTTTTTAATTCTTGAAAACTGTTCTCACATTTTTCCATCCATTCAAACTTCTCTGTCTTACGAGTAAGTCATGTCAAAGGGGCTGCGATCTTCGCAAAGTCCTGTACAAATCTACGATAATAGCCGGCCAATCCTATGAAACTCCTTACCTCTGTGGGTGTGGTTGGCCTTTCCCAATTTGAGACCGCCTCTATCTTGGAGGGGTCGACCAATACTCCTTCTTTATTGATCACATGTCCTAAAAACTGTACTTCATTCCGCCAGAATTCACACTTCGAGAATTTGGCAAATAACTGTTCCTCTCTGAGTATTCCTAGAGCTATCCTCAAATGCTCTGCATGTTCTGCCTCGGTCCTTGAGTAGATTAAAATATCATCGATAAAAACTATCACACACTTATCCAAGTACTTCTTGAATACTCTGTTCATTAAATCCATGAAAGCCGCTGGGGCGTTGGTTAATCCAAAGGACATTACCAAGAACTCATAGTGCCCATACCTGGTACGGAACGCGGTCTTGGGAATATCTCCGGGTTTAATCTTTAGTTGGTGATATCCAGTTCTCAGGTCAATCTTGGAAAAATAAACAGCATCCTTTAGCTGGTCGAACAGATCGTCTATTCTAGGTAACGGGTACCTGTTCTTTATGGTTAGCTTGTTCAACTCTCGGTAGTCGATGCACAGCCTCATGCTCCCATCTTTCTTCTTAACAAATAACACTGGTGCTCCCCACGGAGACACAATGGGTCTTATCATACCCTTATCCAAAAGTTCCTGCAATTGGGTAGCTAATTCTTTCATTTCTAATGGGGCTAACCGGTAAGGTGCCTTTGGAACTGGCGCCGTCCCCGGGGCCAACTCAATAGCAAATTCAATCACTCTATCGGGTGGTAATCCCGGAAGGTCTTGGGGGAATACATCTTCAAATTCGTTGACTACCGGAATATCTTGCAAGCTGGGCACCTCTTTCTGTGTGTCCACCACATAGGCTAGGTAAGCCTCATTTCCTTTTCGTAGCATCTTATTGGCCTGGGCCATGGTCAAAAATTTCTGTGTCTGCCTCTTTCCTCTAAATATGACTTCTTTCTTTCCTAGGATATTCAACTTAACTTTCTTCCCCTTACAGTCTATCTGAGCATCATTGCTAGATAACCAGTCCATTCCCAAAATTACATCAAACTCCCCTAATTTAAAAGGAATCAGATCAACACTAAAAGATTGTTCCCCTATGTCTAACTCACAGGAGGGGTGAATCTGGTTAACAGGAATAATTTCATGGTTGGCTATTTCCACTTGTAAGGGTTCTATCAAGGGTTCAGCCTTAAGTCTTAATTTATGCACAAAGTCCTTTGATATAAAAGATTTAGTTGCTCCAGAATCAAATAAAACATTTACACTGATTGAATTTAGAGAAAGGGTACCTGCTATCACATCTGAGTCTTTCATAGCATCTTGGACTGTCATGTTGAAAGTCCTCGCAGTAGGTGGCTTATTGGAAGCAACCCTGCTTGCTCCCAAAGCTGCTGGTTTGTTCATTGGGCATTCCCTCATCCAATGACCCGGGCGTCCACACTGATGACAAGTGGTGGTTGGGCGGGTAATGGGGGTTGGCAAAGTGCACTTGTCCGAATAGTGACCTTCTCGACCACACTTGAAGCAGATTACCGGTTTTCCTTTACACTCCCTATAATGCATTCTTCCACAAGTGTTACAGGCTGGCAATGGGGGTCGAGACTGGTTGGAATAGGACATTCTTGACTTCTGGCCGCTCTGGCTCACATTCACACTCATTGGCCGCTTAAACCCAGTGTTCCTTCCCGGTAGGGACACTGCTCCTCGATTAAATCTAGTTGGGAAGCTCCTTCCTGCGGAACCTCCGCCCATGCTCATACTTTTTCTCTTTATTCCCTTCTTCTCTCTTTCCTTCTGCATATGTTCACTTCCGGCTTCTACAATTGTTGCCTTTTGCACCAAAGTGGCATAATCAGTAAGCTCAAGGATTGCCACCCTATTCTGAATCCACGGTTTCAGTCCCTGCTGAAACCTCCTAGCTTTCTTTTCCTCGGTGCTCACAAATTCCGGCACAAACCTTGATAACTCAGTAAATTTTGCTTCGTACTCTGCTACAGATAAGTTATTCTGCTTTAGCTCCAAGAACTTGAGCTCCATCTGGTTCTCCATAAACCTCGGGAAATACTTTCCCAAAAACAACTGACTTAATCTCTCCCAGGTTATAATAGCATCTGTCTCCATGTTTTTCTTGGCCTCCCACCAGTAGTTGGCCTCTCCTTTCAGAAGGTAGGTAGCAAATACAGTCTTCTGTGCCTCATCGGTACTCAGAATCTCAAAGGATTTCTCCATTTCCTTTAGCCATGCCCTTGTCTCAACTGGGTCGGCTGATCCGTGGAACTCAGGGGGCTTAAGGGACTTGAAAGCCCTGAAAGAGTTTGCCACAACATTGTTATTTCCTTGAGGGGGTGGGTTGGGTTGACGTTCCAAGTTCTGCCTTAGTATTTGCATGAACTGTCCCATGGGATCCATGCCTGGGTTTGGTACTGGTTGCTCAACCTCAGTTTCTCCTTCTTCAGCCTCTATCTCAAATCCTTCAACATCATATATTTCCTCCTCCTCTTCATACAAGGAGTCATCCTGTTCAACATAATCCTCATCTTCCTCTTCACTATGTTCTTGGTTCCTATCGTCCTGGTTATGGCTTCCCTGGTCCTCAGATCCAGGGTTCGCCCTAGTTCCAATCTTTCTTGGCGGCATGATACTGATAAATTTTTGGGAAAATTCAACGTTAGGTCACAATCATACATAAAATTGTGCCTTACACAGTTCTATAATGGGGAGAATGTATCTCGCAATTCTATTATATTATGACAATTCTAATAAGAAGTGCAGTAATAATAATGTTAAAAACAATGATCTCGTCACTAAGGAACTGAACTGAAAGGAAAGAAATATATATATATAATGCGGGAAATACATAGTTTGATCTGGTCAAAAGTACAACAGTTCTACAGCCATCTGCCCAAAAGTTATACACAAAAGTCTATCTGTCTAGTCAGAAAAAGGGATGCTATATACAAGTCAACTATCCCGGAAAATTGGCTCTTACTATGGCCTCGACTAATTAGACGACTAGACTACCCCATCACCGGTCCCGAATCACACACCGGAGCGGGTCAGCTCCCACACCCTTTCCATCGCACGACGGAAGATGTAGTCGGCCTGCCTCCTAGAGATCCTGCCGTGCCTGTCCCCCTGGAATGATCGGAGTCTCGCACGAGCCGTGAGCTCTATCCCCGTCAGCTCCCTCCTCAAGGATCGGGGTATAGTAGCCCTAGTCTTATAAGCTCGGGCACACCTACCCGCCCTCTCCGCATCCAACTCCCTCCTGATCTCATCCAGCCGGGCCTCAGCAACCGCCACTCGAGTCCTCAGTACATCCTGAACATAGCCGTGAGCTAACAAAGACTGCCTATGGGGAGGGTCGAGAGGTGGTGAATCCGGAGCCGCTGGAGGTGCCTCCTCGGTCTGCCTAGGCTCGGGAGTATGGGTCTCTGAGCTGTCATCATAGGGTCTCCAAGATAGTGGTGGAGGGGTAGGAGCTCTGACCACCGGGAGTGAGGGTAACGGGTACCAGTGTACTCTACCACAGCTCTGACATGCTCCTCAGCTCTTAGGACCTCATCCGGGTCCTCCTCATCTGAACTCGCAATAACCTCCGTCTCTGACTCCTCTGAGGGGTCCTCCTCCTCCTCCATCTCAGGCTCCTCCTGATCCTCGGCATCTAGCAGTGCCTCATCATGCTCACGCTCGAACATCTCTGGGTCCTCTAACTCATGAGCCTACACATTAAACGAGCTAAGTTACTATCATGATACTTATAAGGGTTCCCGTAAGGGTTTTAACTGTCAGTGCTACTTTAAGTAGTCCGACTATGAACTTGGCAAGAATTCTTATTATCTTTGTGAGTTTATTATTATATCATCGCATCATCTCTGAGGTTTATAACGGTTAGCTCTGATACCATTTCTGTAACACCCCCAGATCCGGGGTCGGGGATCCGGGTCGTCACGGTCTTTCTTTCCACAATATCACTTAACTTAATTAATAATAAATAACCTCATGCTGTGACCCCACATTAACACACACCATAACACGTTATAGTCTCAGAGATGAAATTGAAATAAGTACAAGTCCTTGAATCCACAATTTAAAAGTTATTACAACCCAAAATGATTACTTGATAAGTTTACAGTTAATTGCCATTATCTGCCACAAAATATAATAATACATAATTGATTCCCAAAAGTAGAATGCCTGATCTACAAATAGATCTACCTCTGCAGCTATAGCAGTTACGATATCAACGGGAAGACGCGGGACGCTTCCCACGCGCTTGCACTGGGTCTGCTTGAGTCTAGCCATCTTTCCTAACTGTTGTTGTGTGATGAAGAAATGAAGCAATAGTGAGCATTACAGCTCGCAAGATAATATATATAGTGTAAACAATAATGCAAGTATCTAAATGGATAACTTACTAGAATCCCTTATCAAGTGTAAGGTAGTTACTTACTGGATATAAGCTTAAAGGAAGATGAAGTTACCAATTACTTCACTATACTTATACCATTTTAGAAAACTACTTGAACTACCACTGTTCAAAGTATAATAGGTTTCAAAAGTTCATCCCATAGATGAGACCACAAGACTTGAATTGATTAAATCTTTGAAATATTATTGAATGAAATGAAGTTACGAGGTACTTCATTAAGTCCCGATATATATATATCCACATATATATCTCTTATACATTTCCTGGAAACCTCTGTTATGTAAAGTATGAACAGAGTTTGTAATATCCAATGAATTTTGGAAAGAAAAGAATTTTGGCATAAACCCGATATCTTGCTGATCAGGCAAAGATACCAATAAGTAACCTTTTCTACTAGTAGATGGATGAATCCCCCACCGGTCATCACCCTGGCCTCATTAGGACCTTGTGCTGGACCGCCACCCGGACTCTTATGCGTTGATGGACTGCCACCCAGCCACTTATACTTTGATAGACCGTACCCCGGCCTGTCGCTTATGCCGACTCAATTAGATGGGCTTACTTCCCGAACGTTAGGTAAGTAATCAATTCATTTGTCAAAACAACAACCTCGTTGTGAATATAAAATACACCACAGAGCCAGATCCCTCAGGTTTTGAGCAAGTATTTAAATCCCCTTCGAAAGGAGGATCTTAAATATAAAAATGAGTTTTGGGATCCGCCCTAACTTTTTAAAAATCATTTTGAAGACTCGAAAACATTTTTAAGAATGTTTGGAGTAATGCTAATTTAATAAAATAACTCAGTCCCAATATATTTAGAAAATAACTGAATATTATTATTTAAATAATATTCCCATAAAGAATAATCTTTAAAAAAATAATTGAAGTAGAAGTTTTAAAACTCATACTTGAAATGAATATTAAATAACCAAAGATATACTCATACGAAAGTATGATCTTTATTTGAATAATCGAAAATAAGTTTGATTATCGAAACATTATTCTTTAATAAAATAAAGAATATTATTTAGTAAATAAGCGGAGTCATAAGTCCTCGAATGAATATTCAAAATAATATTCATTAAATAGAATAAACAGAGTCGTAAGTCCTCGAATGAATATTTAAAATAATATTCATTAAATAGAATAAACAGAGTCGTAAGTCCTCGAATGAATATTCAAAATAATATTCATTAAATAAAATAAAGGGAGTCATAAGTCCTCGAATGAATATTCAAAGTAATATTCATTAAATAAAATAAAGTTATCGAATAAACCTTATTCGATTAATAGTTTTGAAAACTATATCAATATATATATAAATATATATATATATATATTATACTGGGGAACATCGACTCCCGGTTTTAGAAAATATCCACCTTTGTGTCCCCTATACTAAGGGTATACGCAACTACTGCTTATCTCTAGTATAGGTATTATGCAACTATAAGCATTGGAATCAACAAATAGATATCAAGATTACGAAACAGACATGCATATATTCCATATCAGCATACTCCAATATATCGCAAGATTTGCTAATTAACCATCATGGATCTATCACAAGAAAATGCATATACATATATACATCACAACAACAGTATAAGGGGTAGAAAACTTGCCTGAGCGACTGGGGGTGATAAATGGCTTGGGACGAGTCTGGTAACCTATAAACAACGTATAAGTTGGAATTAAACCAAAGTCGCTTATGAATCTATACCTTAACCAATTAGACCTTAACGTTCGCTTTTGCGCTTAACGATTCACTTAAGTCGCTCGAGTACCCTCAGCTCCATAATTTTTAATAATTTAACCATTAAGGGTTTTAAGGCGATTCTTTCGCGAGTACCTTACCAACTGCCTAATACACTTTACTTAATTGTTTCATAATCTAATTAGTCATTTAAGGTCCTTAACCAATGTTTCAAAGTAAGGCGAGGGGTAATGGTTCGTTCGCGAAATGCCGTTACTTAAAATGGTCATTTCTCCTAAACCGTACATCGGATTCAAGCGAACCACATATCAAAACGAAGCTCGTAACATGAACTATCTAATCATGGCAATGGTCAAAACCTAAGAGTGAGTTCTCGGGTCCTGATGTTAAGAACAAAAACAGTCTAAAGTAAATCGGACATTACGACGACTATGTTTACGCGATTACCAAATTTTATCCTACTCCAAATCAACCACAAATCAACCATACAACCAAACTCCATCCATAAAATACTAAAACAGCCCCAACATCTCAAGTTCTCCAATTTATATTATTCTCAAACATGAACTAAAACTATACTTAAGTTCATTAACCAATAATCCAAGATTTACAACTCCAAAAACATTACAAAACTAACCAATCTCTAAACTTTCAATAATCATGCCTCTCATGAACTATACTAATCATAATAAGCTCTTAACATTCAATAATAATTCTAGGTTAAGAGATTATACCTTCCTTGAGAGTAGGAGTAACTAATGAGCTTGAAACAACCTTGGAAAATCCTTACTAAAGCTTTATCAAAACAAAAAACACAAGATCAAAATTTCAAGTTCTTGAAAAACACTATTCACTCTCTTCTTCCATGAATTTTAGGAAGAGATTGTGAAGGAATTTGAAGCTTAAACTTATAGGATATCTATATCTATGTACAAGGATCCTTAGATAATTACCTCACTAATTAACAAAGCTTGGAACTTGGATTTAAGTTTTTTTTCTTCCTTTGAAATGAACAAAGCCGAGAGCTCTTCTTGAAAATGGAAGTGTTTTATGTTTTTTGATGTTATGATTTGTTTTTAGCTTGGTTGATCCACTTTATTTGTTAATTAGATTATTACCATGGTAAATTTTGTGTGGTTCACAATCAACCAACAACACACTTCTTTTTGTCATGCTTAGGTCATCATTCTTATGTCACCTTCCCATGCTTGTCCTCTTCTTATTAGTTTGATGACATCATCATCACAAACCTCTTTGATTAACTCCTAATTACTTTCCTAATGACCGCTGATCTGTTATACGGTTCGCTTAACTTTCGTTCTCGTTTATCGTTTGAGGGATCATACCCGGGATCTTATTACTTAGGTTTCCTTAACCTTTCTCAATACATTATACTCCTTTTATGATCTTCTCTTATAATCCTTGAATTAAAATCCTTTTAATCCTGTTACCTTATACTCAATTCTTTCTGTATCTGGTGGATTTTTGGGAAAAATCAAAGTGTTCGAATTTGGATTCTGACGATCTTTACATACACTTATATACCATATAGAGTGCTAATAAGATCTCAGAATATCAATAAAAGAACCCCTACATAGTGTGGCATGAAAAGTTTTCTTATTCAGCATAATCAGCAAAAACACTATTCATAAGGGTTACAAAAGTTCAAAAATTTTGGGGTTATTACAAAAATCTTCATTCAAGAGCAAAACTGAATCCTCAATTCTTGAGCCTTATCACTTATTGCATATTGATCTATTTGGTCCAGTCAATGTCATGTCCATTGCAAAGAAGAAATATGATATGGTTATAGTGGATGAGTTCACAAGATACACTTGGGTGTAATTCTTGCACAAGAAGAATGAAACTGCATCTACTCTAACTGATCATGTCAGACAGCTGGATAAGTTAATCAAAGATTATGTTAAAATCATAAGAAATGATAATGGCACTGAGTTCAAGAATTCAATCATGGAAGAGTTCTACAAAGAGCATGGAATAAAGCAGGAATTTTATGTACCTGGAACTCCACAGCAGAATGGAGTTGTAGAAAGAAAGAGCAGGACTCTTATTGAAGCTGCATGAACTATGCTTGATGAAGCAAAGCTACCAACCTACTTTTGGGCTGAAGCTGTGCAGACTGCTTATTTTACACAGAATGCTACATTCATAAACAAGCATGGAAAAACCATATGAGATGGTGAAAAAAAAGAAGCCAAATCTGAAATACTTTCATGTATTTGGATGCAAGTATTTTGTTCTTAAGACTCATCCTGAACAGCTGTCAAAATTTGATCTAAAAGCCGATGAAGGAATTTTTGTTGGATATCCACTTTCCACAAAAGCCTTCAGAGTCTATAATTTAAGAACAAGGGTTGTCATGGAATCCATCAATGTATCTTTTGATGATAAAAAGATTACCGGACTTGAAGATTTCAATGATCATGATCAGCTGAGATTTGAAAATAAAGATGTAAATTCTGATTCTGTAAATTCTGATGACCTAAATCCTGATCCTGTAAGTTCTGACGAGTTAAAATCTGATGTCATTGAAACTGTGGTGACTAATCCAAAGGAAAATGCACCTATTCAGGGGGAGCAAGCTAATGATCTTACCACATCTCAAGACTCACAAGAAGCATCAGAACCAGTCACTGGCTCTTCAAGTTCTGATTCATCAAGTTCTGATGAGCCAAATTCTGATAATTCTGGAAACTCTGATTCTTCAATTCCTGAAGGATCCAACTCAAATTCTAGAATCTCAGAGAGCATAACTTCAGGGGGAGCATCAGAAAATGTTGATGGAGACAGCATGGATTATGGGGGCGGATCCAGTTCTAGAGATCAACTTCCATCTGCAAGGAAGTGGACTAAATCACATACACCTGACTTAATAATTGGAGATCCTGAAGCAGGTGTCAGAACTAGAACAACAACATCAAATGAATGTCTCTATCATTCCTTTCTATCTCAGACTGAACCAAAGAAAGTGGAAGAAGCTCTTCAAAATGCTGATTGGGTGCAAGTAATGCAGGAAGAGTTAAATGAATTTGAAAGAATTAAAGTCTGGACCCTAGTGCCAAGGCCAAAGAATAGATCAATTGTTGGCACAAAATGGGTGTTCCAAAACTGACAGTGATGGCATAATTACAAGAAACAAAGCAAGGCTGGTTGCTAAAGGATACTCTCAACAGGAGGGTATTGACTATGATGAAGCATTTGCTCCAGTTGCTTGATTGGAAGCCATAAGAATCTTTTTGGCTTATCCTGCTCACAAGAAGTTTAAAGTCTTTCAAATGGATGTGAAAAGTGCTTTTCTCAATGGAGAATTGGAAGAAGAGGTATATGTTGAACAACCTCCAGGCTTTGTAGATCCAAAATTTCCAAATCATGTCTACAGGCTTGACAAAGCACTTTATGGCCTCAATCAAGCTCCTAGAGCATGGTATGAGAATTTAGCTCAATTTCTTCTGGAAAGTGGATTTACCAGAGGCATAATTGATAAAACTTTGTTCTACCTCAACCATGGAAAGGACTTACTTTTGGTACAGATATATGTTGATGATATCATCTTTGGCTCTACAAATACAAAACTTTGTGAAAGATTTTCCAAGTTACTGCAGTCAAGATATCAAATGAGTATGATGGGAGAACTTAGCTATTTTCTGGGACTTCAAGTCAAGCAAACTGAAGAAGGTACTTTCATAAATCAATCCAAGTACACCAGAAATTTACTCAAGAAATTTGGAATGCAAGACAGTTCAACTGCATCCACTCCCATGGCCACTGCCACCAAGTTAGATAAAGATACTGGAGCATCAATAGATATTACTAACTACAGAGGTATGATTGGCTCACTTCTATATTTGACTGCAAGTAGACCTAATATCATGTATGCTACCTGTCTTTGTGCAAGATTTTAGGCTGATCCAAGAGAACCTCATCTAATAGCTGTGAAAAGAATTTTCAAGTACCTCAAGGGTACAACTGATCTAGGATTATGGTATCCTAGAGAATCAGATTTTAAGCTAATAGGTTACTCAGATGCAGATTTTGCAGGATGCAAAATTGACAGGAAAAGCACTAGTGGAAGCTGCCAATTTCTTGGAGGTAGATTGGTTTCTTGGTTTAGCAAGAAACAGAAATCAATTTCCACATCAACTGCAGAAGTAGAATATATTGCTGCAGGAAGCTGTTGTGCACGGATTCTTTGGATGAAGAATCAGTTACTGGACTATGGGTTAGAATTTTCTAAAATACCCATTTACTGTGATAATCAAAGTGTTATTGCTATGACAGATAATCTAGTTCAACACTCAATGACAAAGCACATCAGCATTAGGTACCATTTCATAAGGGAACATGTGATGGAAGGTACAGTGGAATTGCATCTTGTTCCAACAGATCAACAACTAGCCGATATCTTCACAAAACCACTATGTGAAGCTACTTTTACAAGAATGGTAAATGAACTTGGAATGGTTTCAGGTTCTTTCTCAAAATCTGTTTAGTTTTTGTTCTCATGCATTAGACTTTGTAATCAGTGTTTACAGATTGTCTTATCTCAATGTAATCTGTGCTTAAATTATATCATATTAAATACTGATTGTTATCTGATGTGATTCTATATACTCTGATAGTGTTTTGAATGTTCTGTGACTATTCAGTCCAATGAGGACTATTTTGTTAGATGCCGACTTAGTAGTCTTTAACAAACTATGTATCCCATGTTTGAATTAGTTATTTATGTGGAAATTCATAACACAAGCAAACTCTGATTTTGATCTTAGTCAAATTTACTTTGTGTATCTTATTATTAAGTCACAAACTAGATTATTGCTTCTTATCTGTCGAATTCTGATGTCAGTAAATCTTAAGAATGAACTACATGCTTGAAAAGCCTCACTTATCTGAAGAAAATAAAAGAAAAGAAAAATTGAAATCAGGTACTCCTTTGAGATCTAGAGTAAATATGGTGTAAAAAGTCTGTTCTACTTCACAAAAATAACCGTTATCACGTGGAGTGTATAAATAAGAGAGTTAAAAGATTTTATAATCTTTTACCTACTATTCTTATTTTCTAATCTCTCTTATTCTCTCTCACTCTCTAATATTCTCTGAAGCTATTTCTTACATGCATTTTATCAAACACCTTTCATACACACAACTTTTCACTTAATTTCTTACAGAAATGGCACCAAAGGACATCATCTTTAATGGAGCCAAGTTCGTCCCCAATAACTACATGGCTATTCTTAGCAAGGATGATGCTCCATCAGATCTTCATTTCATTCAAGATTTTTTTGCTAAAAGTGAGATTGGGTATGCTTTGACCCAACCACAATTACTCTCAGGAACACAGATACTAGAGTTTTGGAGGACTGGTGTTTATGATGATGGCGGTGAAAATGGGTCCCCAAGCATTATCTTCACAACAGGGGAAGATGAGCATCTAGTTAACTTGTCAACTGTTTGACAAGCTCTACACTTGCCAGAAAATTGCACTTTCAATGCTCAGATTGAGGAGCCACTTCTACAGGGTATGATGGCCGATCTTGGCTATGAGAAAAGTTTGTCCAAGCTGGGACAACCGAAGAGGCCATACATTAGAAGGGAGTGGAGTTTTTTCTTTGACTGTATCACCAGAGCTTTTGCCAACAAATGCTCCAACTTTGATGCCATTCCCATTCTGAGTCAGCAAATAGGGTATGCACTTCTAAATCAAACTCACTATGATTATACTACTACTATTTTGGGTTTTATTGGGGGTAAGATGCAGGAGGACCCAAATACTGTTTACTTTGTTAGATTTTATCAAATCATTTACAATTTTTGTTGTTCTGATAAGCCCCAAAACTTTAGTGAGTCAATTCAACCTTTTAAACTTGCTAAAAGGGCTTTCACAGACTTGTTATCTACTGATAACAAGAAAGAAACACTGAGACCTCTTCAAATTCCTCTATCAGTAAAACAGTTCTTAGTAAACTCTGACCCCAACATATACACACCCAAATTTCCTGATGTTGCACCTACACAACCTACCACTTCTCAACCTCCACCAACACAACCTTCCAACTCTTAACCACAGCCTACCATCAGAACTTATTTCCAACCAGCATAATTTTCTCAACCACAACCATCAGCACCCACTACCAAACCAACATCTGGTACTTTCTAAAAAGTGCCAGTTGTAAAATCTGACAAATCCTCTAGGCCTGAAAAGACTAAATCTGTTCCTAAATCTTCACCAAGGAGAAGAATGATGGTTCTTAGAGATGAATCAGATAAAGATGAGCAGGTCCAGGTTCCTGCATCAGAACCTGTGACAATAGCAACTGAAAAGGTAATTTTTCAGAAGGAGATAGAAGCTGAAGAGGTAACTCCTCAGAAAGAGTATGAAGCTGAGGCTTCTGGGATCTTAAAAAGGAAAAGAACTTCAAGTTCTGATGCTGCTCAAGGAACTCCTCCACCATCCAAAAGATCAAAGAAAAAGAGAGCAGGTATGAAAATTACACAAGCTCAATCTGAAGAAGCTTTGGAAGGGGATCAGAAATCTCTGATCTCATCAGAACCAATAGTGATTGAAGCTTTGCCACCTCCATCTCAAGCTGAAGACACTGTTCAATAAACAGTGATCACACCTCATGTCTCTCTAATCAAAGAACCTGTTACAGTTGAAGATTCAGGATTAAGTCCTAAAATTGACATTCATAGGCTGCACATTCCATCTTTCTTGTTTTTGGAAGCACCACAAGGGCAAGTGACAACTCCACCTGTTTCTTCATTAAATGCTGAAGTTCCTACCACACCAATTCTGGATGTGGAAACAGATGAAGTTGTACCAGAATCTCCTACATCCACACACACTCTTGTGTTGTCAGAAGATGATGAGCTTCTTGCAAGTTCTGGAGAGTCAGCTCCAGTCAACACTCCAGCTCCAATTCTTGGAAAGGAGGCACTGCTTAAAAAGTTTTTTGAAGAAGATGCTCCTGTTCCATGGGAAGAAACTCACAGAGGAGTTCAATGGACAAAGAAGTGGAGTGAATCTGACTTCATTCCCAGCTCAAAAGTTCTGTCAGATCATATTGCAAAAGTTAATGAGTTGTTGACAAATTCTAACTTCAAAACTCAACTTAAAGTCACAGCTCTCAGTACTAAATCCCTTCAAGGTCAACACTCCATTACTCATGCCAAGGTTGATAAACTTCAGGAAAATACTGATAAGCCAAACCTGATGCTCAAGCTAGACAAAAATAGATTTATCAGACCAATTCATGAGAAAGTGGAAGCAATTGAGAAAGTTCAAGAAAAGCAGCAGGACCAATTGGATGAGGTCTTGCAAAATCAAGCTGCTCAACAAATTCAA
The DNA here is from genome assembly GCF_009905375.1 of Apium graveolens. Taxonomy (NCBI): domain Eukaryota; kingdom Viridiplantae; phylum Streptophyta; class Magnoliopsida; order Apiales; family Apiaceae; genus Apium; species Apium graveolens. Next base: position 149,980,102 of record NC_133652.1, read on the forward strand.
TTATCTGAGATCCAATCTTCAGTGGAACTCCTTCTTTCTCTACTCCTATCAAATGATGCCAAAAAGGGGAAGAAGGTAGTTAAGTCCAAATGCTCAACTATTTAAGCACTGAAGAAGAAGGATGATAAAGGAGAAGACTAGGGAAACCCTAGCAAGGGCAAAGGTCAAGGGCAAAACAGCAAAGTTTCTTCACAGAAACTAATTTCTGATTCTAGCAAATCTTTTACACAGAAGAATACAAGTCTTGAAGCTATGAATGCTCAAGCTCTGAAAGCAAGTTCTGATGATCAATGTCTGATGACAAAGCCTGATATTTTGATTCAGTCTGGAAGTCAAGACTCTCAGAAGTTTTTACAAACTCTGAAACTTAAGGGAAGGGAGACTACTGTCTACGATAAAGATCCCAAGATTCAGACACTTGATGAAGAAATTGCTAGAAGATTATTTCTCAAGCATAATCCTGGAATGGATTTAGAGACTCTAAAGGAGGAAGAAGATAGATTTGCAGCTGAGAAGACAAATCTTAAATCTAAAGCTTCTAATGCAAAGAAACCTCCAAGGCCTAAGGCAAAAGGCATTGAGATCAAAGGTCAACTTCTGAGGCTTCAAAGCCTAAGACAAGATCATAAGTTGAAATTGATCCCAAGGCAAAAGGGAAAGGAAAGATTGATGAACCAACAAAAAAATAGGAGATGAAGATTACTCAAATCCTGATGAAACCTGTATGCAAATTGGTTTAAGTTTTTGGTGATACAGCTGCAGTAGATGAAACTGTTGAAACTCTGAAAAGAAGAAAGATTACAGAAGTATCTAAGACAACCTCTGACATAGTTCAAGTTGTTCAGAGTGAAGACATTTCAGAACATCAAGGTATAAATGAAACAACAAATCCTGATCAAGTCATCAAGACATCAAGACATCAACCTCTGACAGAGCTCAAGTTGATTTGAACAAAATGGCAGTTACTGATAAGAAGAAACTCCTATGGAAAAATTCTAAACCATCAGATCCTAAAAAAAGTCAACTGTTATCTGATTTCATGATTGTTGGATTGAAAGCCAGAGAAGCAAGAGACAGAGCTGGATTAGGTTCTGAAGAAGCCAAGATCAAAATAGGAGTTGGAGTAATTACCAGAGATCCATTTTTATTAACTGACAAACCACTTGAGGAAGTTACACGGAAACACCTTGACAAGGTTATATCTGTTCAAGTGGTACTGGATGCTCATGATAAGAGTAATGTCAAATAAAAGCTGATTCTGTTTCTTGAAGATGGAAGAACATACAAAAATGTCAGAATCAGATGTGTTGAACAAATCTCTGAATGAACTTCAATTCTTTCATTATCTTTTAGAGATAAAGTCTGAGATTACCAGAAGATGGTCAAATTTCATAATGAAGACTATAAGGGATAAAGCTAGAATCTCTGGATCAAGGGTTGCAGAATTTGTTTCAAATATAGTTGAAGATGATGGAAGTCAAATTCCAATGAAGAAAAATTCTGCTAAACTTGAAGTTATTCTGAAAGAGAAATGTCTGTACTATAATGAAGACTTATCTCACCCAAGAGTAATCAGACTTGGTGATGGATTGGAAAGAAATCGCATCTCAGCACTTAGAACTGCAATCTACCAGATTAGAAGTCAAGATGAAGAAATGAAGCAAGTCAAGGCTACATTATCTCAAGTCCTGAGAAATACAGAAGAGAAGCTGATATCAAACTTTGTCAAGAATCATTTTGGATTCAGATTGACTCAGTAAAATTGGTAAAAGCTGCAAGGACTGTAAGTTATAGTTAGTTGTTTAAATAAACTCTCATTGCATTTATACTTAAATGTTTTTGACATCATCAAATCTATTAACTTGTATAATTTTCATAATTTACAAGTTGGGGGAGATTGTTAGATATATCTGTAATGTCATGTCTAATCTGTTGTGTTTAGTTTCAGAACTTAATATCAGGACTTATCAGGACTTACTGGAAATCAAAACTTACTGAAGTCAGAACTTATATCAGAACTTAAGGTCGTCAGGATTTATATTAGGACTTAAGTGCGGGTACTTCATATAAGGAATGCAGCTGATTTACAGGAGAGGATCTGGACTAAAACAAAAGAAGATATGCATGAAGAGTTGGACAGCTAGAAGATTTGTAGAAGATAATATCTGATTGATATATTTTAGGAGACAAAATTATATTCCATATCAATTAGAAGATATCTTGTAACTTTGTACTATATAAACACAGCTTAAGGTTTACGCTATAAGTGTTATCATTCACGAGAACATTATTCATTGTAACCTAGCAGCTCTTAGTGATATTGTTCATCACTGAGAGATTAGTTTAACCTACTTTCTAACAGAGCTTATTATATTGAATAAACTTGATTACTGTTACATACTTGTGTTCTAAATCGATTTGATTATATAAACACTATATTCAACCCCCTTTAATAGTATTGTGTGACCTAACACAATATCTACTTGATGGATGAGCAACTTCTACTCGATGGATGAGCAGTGTCTACTCGATGGATGTAGGGATGGCAAAATAATCCGATCTGACGGATATCCGATCCGAAATCCGAAATTTTGGATATACCGAACCTGATTTTTTGGATTTGGATTTGGATATGGATTTAATTTTTAAACCCGAAAATTTTTGGATTTGGATTTGGATATTAGGTATACCGATCTGAAACCCGATCCGAAATCCGAAATGCTATCTGAACCCGATCTGAACCCGAAATCCGAATTATTAAATATATACATATATATATATTATATAATATTAGAATTTTATATATTACACATTATAATATTATATATATATATAATATATTCTATAATTTAACTTATATATATTATTATATAATTTTTAGAACATATATTTTTATATTTATGTTAAAAATTAACTAATTATAAAGTTTAATAAAATGTAATTATTCAATCATTTAAATGGGTGATAAGGTTTATAAGGTTAACAAAATATGTTTTAGTAATAAATCTAAAAAACTGGATATCAATTGAGTTGATTTTTTAAATATTACTTATACATATAATAACACAATTAGTGATGTGGTGGAGTGGTTGAGGATGACACATTAAAACCTTTTTTTACAAGTCACGTATTCGATTCCAAGCACTTGCAATATAAATAATTATACAAATTTTCAGATTTTGGGTTCGGTTTCGGGTTTCGGGTATACCCGAATCCGATCCGAAATCTGATGGATCGGGTTTAGGTATTCATTTTCGGGTATTTTTCGGGTTCGGGTCGGGTTCGGGTATGGATAAAATTTTCGGGTTTGGATATGGATTCTGCAATACCCGACCCGATCCGACCCGATTGCCATCCCTAGATGGATGAGCAACTTCTACTCGATGGATGAGCAGTGTCTACTCGATGGATCAGCAACATCTACTCGACGGATGAGCTATGTCTGCTCGAGGGATAAACAATGTCTACTCGACGGATAAGCCTTATCCATCGGGATTAGAGAAGTCAAGAAAGCTACTCGAGAACTCAAAAAGATATCGACAAGTCATTCCTTCACTAGAGAACTCAGAGTTATCGACAAGTCTACATTCATTCGAGAATTCAGAGATATCTACAAGTCAAAGTGAAGATATGAAGACTAGAGATCTCGACAAGCTGAAGACCTCTACAAGCCAAACTCATTATGGAGAGCTAGAGATCTCGATAAGCCTATGTACTTATCGAGATGTCAAGTGTTCTATTAATTCAAACTGGAGATCTTGAAGTACAGTCTCAAAGTACAGAATTGCAGATCAGTTTAATATCCAAGATAAACAATCAACAAACAATCCAACAGCTGGATTGACAAGTCTACAAAAAGCAGCTTGAAGAGTGTGCAAGATCAATGGCAAAGATTAACTGACAGAGGAAGATTAAAGTAAACACGGGATGCCAAAGATATGCTAAGCCAGAAATGGAAGATTTGCTTTTCTATAAATAGAATTGACAAGTGACAGTTTAGAAAAGTTAATAGCATGTTTATTATCCATTGTGTAAACCAGCAGTTAACTGAGATATAAAGTTAACACTGGTCCTCTATTAGAAGTAACAATTTAGATCAAAAATTCTTGTAACACTCTCGAGAAGAATCTAAGCTCTTTAACTTTAAAGAGCTTAGAAATTTTGTAGCAAAACATCTTAATTTTTAATACAAAAATTAAGTGAGTTTTGAAGATCTGTGTTCTTTATTTTCTGCAAGCTTATAGTTTGCATGAACACTTTTCTATACAAGATTTAATTTACTTTATTCAAGCATTAACTTTCAAGAAAAGCCTAAAATCAGAAAAACACATTCACCCCCCCTCTGTGTGTGATTCACCTAACAAGTGGTATCAGAGCAAAATCTGAAAGTAAACAGATTCAAGATCTTGGAAGAATGAATACACAGAAAATCAGTAGCATCAAAATTCCTACCTTTGACAAAGCTAACTACACTTTTTTGAAAAAGAAAATGATGCTGTTTATCAGGATGGTGATAAGTGGCATTTTATACCACTTAGAACATCTTAAAATGGCTTAAATTGGTGCCTTGAAATCAAGTATTTTGTGTATTTGATGCGTTTTTCTAGTGTTTATGCATTTCAGGGTATTAGTTGCATTTCGGAGGAGTAATCATCAAGAATAAGCCTTGGCATGTGTTCACCATTGTGAGAGGAAAGAAAGGGGCAGATTACGGCAAAGAAACGGAGCAAACTCAGGAATTTTCCAGTAGGGTCCTGAGCGCCCGCTCAGCAATGCTGAGTGGCCGCGCAGAAAGCTGAGCGCCCGCTCAGCTATGCTGAGCGGCCGCGCAGGGTCGGGAAAAATAATAAATTGTTTTAGACTTCTACTTCTGTTTGGCTTCCAACTTCTATGTAATCTGAGTTTTATGGGACTAGTATATAAGTAGATTTGGAGACGTTTTCAGGAAAAAAGGATCGTGGTATTAAGCAAGGAGAAAAGGAGAGAAGGGAGAAGACCGTTTTAGCACACAGCAACGAAGAGGAAGCATATTTTCTTGTGATTCTTGTTTCGTTGTAACATTGGATACTAGTTTTCTTACTTTGAACCTATTTACTCTTGTGACGTACTCTGATTTAATATAATTAGTTTAGTTATTATTTTCTTGTGTTTGTTTATCATGATTTCATATGAACCCATGATGACGATAAGTGCTATTATGGGCTAATCGTGATCATGGGGTTGCAACGGATTTACTATGGAATTCTTTAGTTAATTGTTTAATATTTTAGTGTGTGATGATTGTATGATATCTAGTATTGGTTGTGTGTATTCATCTTATGTGCGTCGCGAACATATAAGATAAGGTGTTAATCTCTTGTGAAGCGATGGTGGATCTTGAGATTTAGAACTTGCCATGCTAGCATAGGTTCATGTACGGTGTGCGTGATTAGTGGGTAACTCTAACAGTTTTATTCGCCCTGTGTAATCAAAAGGGAATAACTTGTGCTTAAATCGTTGTGTTGTCAATTTCTGTAGACATATAGGAACTCAACATAATTGATGACTATTCAACTTCCATCTTAATTGTGGATGCTTGGTAGAATGGTATTAGTACACTGAAAGTTGGCTTTTATCAATTTCGTGTTATTTGATTAATATCATCACTGTCACATGCTAAAGGTAATAACAATAACTATTGAAGGAAGTAGTAATGAAGTTGTGATCTCATGAGTGTTTTAATTTAGTTAATTTGAAGTGATTAATTAAGTAGTTAATTATAGTTAATATTTAGTCAACAATTCTAAGTGTTAGTGTCTTAACATTAAGAAGTAATCATACATTGGTGCGTGAGTTTAATTAAACAATAATTAGTCCGAGTCTCTGTGGGAATGAACTAGAAAGTATTCTATATTACTTGCGAACGCATATACTTGCGTGAATATTAGCGCGTGTTTTCGCCCTAACAAGTTTTTGGCGCCGCTGCCGGGGACTCGGCGTATTTGTTTAGTTTATGTACTTACCATCATTGGTCATTAGGACTCAGTGATTAGGACGTAGTTGTTACTTATTGTTTTCAGTTGTGTTTCAGGTACTTTAGCAAGCATTTATGCAAACTCGTTCTCGTACTCGCAAGAGGACTTTAGATACAGCTGAAGAGACAGACGAAGTTCCTGATATTCCGGAGAAGATAGATTTTGAAGATTCGGATTCAGGAACTGAGCAGAAAGAACCAGTAATCATGGGTGATCGTATTGTTCAGGCTGATCCAACTCTTATGGACTTTTCTCGGCCAAAAATTGATGACATTCAGTCAAGCATTCTTCATCCGGCTATTCAAGCTAACACCTTTGAAATCAAGCCGGGCACTATTCAGATGGTGCAGAATTCTGTTTCTTTTGGAGGAGCTACGACTGAAGACCCCAACATGCACATAAGGAATTTTGTCGAGATCTGCAGCACTTTCAAGTATAATGTTGTGACTGATGAGGCTATCAAGCTGAGGCTTTTCCCATTCTCACTGAGGGACAAAGCTAAGGACTGGTTACATTCTGAACCAGCTGGGTCCATCACTACTTGGCAAGATCTTGCGCAAAAGTTTCTGGTGAAGTTTTATCCGATGGCAAAGACTGCTGCTATGAGGAGTGCTCTTACTCAGTTTGCGCAGCAACCTTCAAAATCTATGTGCGAAGCTTGGGAACGCTACAAGGAAATGTTGAGGAAGTGTCCACATCATGGAATGCCCGATTGGATGGTGATCACTGGTTTCTATAATGGTTTGGGGGCCCAATCTCGGCCCATGCTTGATGCAGCAGTTGGAGGCGCCTTATGGGCTAAAAGCTATACTGAGGCTTATAATCTTATCGAGACTATGGCTGCAAATGAGCATCAAAACCCAACTCAGAGGATGATGCCTGGGAAGGTAGCAGGTATTCTGGAAGTCGATGCAGCCACCGTTATTGCAGCGCAGCTTCAAGCGCTATCAATGAAGGTTGATTCTCTGGCTACGTATGGAGTTAATCAAATAGCTATGGTTTGTGAGCTTTGTGCAGGTTCTCATGCTACGGATCAGTGTTCTCTTGTCAACGAATCTGTTCAGTATGTGAATAATTATCAGCGACAACAGCAGCCTGTGCCAGCTACTTATCATCCTAATAACAGAAATCATCCAAATTTCAGCTGGGGTAATAATCAGAATGCTATTCAGCCACCATATCAGCAAGGTGTGAGTAAACAGTTTAATCCACCTGGATTCCAGCAACCACAGCAGTATGCTCAAAGGCAATCATATCCTCAACAGGGAAGTGCAGCTGCACCCACTAGTGCTAATTTTGAGGAACTTAAGCTGTTATGCAAGAGTCAGGCGGTTTTGATCAATACCTTGGAAAATCAAATCGGTCAAATAGCCAATTGTTAGGTCACACTTTCACTGTAGAGGGGGTGAATACAGTGTTTATTACAATCAAATCAAACTTCAAGAACTTATGTAACAGAAAACAAACTTTATTGAAACAATAAACTCTGTTACAATCTGGAACTGTTATCTCTCAGTGATGAACAAAATATCACGAGAGCTGCTAGGGTTACAGTAAATAATATTCTCGATAATGATAACACTTATAGTGTAAACCCTATGTCTGTGTTTATATATTACACAGTTACAAGATAATCGCTAATTGATATGGAATATAATTCTGCTTCCTAATATATATCAATCAGATATCTTTCCTTCCAAGTATTCCATTCTTTACGGAATTCCTTCTTCATGCATATCTCTTCTTATGTTTATCTTGATCTTCTTAACTTTAATCAGCTACTGTCCTTATCTGATCGTCCTTCAGCACTTAAGTTCTGATATCTATCTCCTGATGCTTATCTCCTGATAACATAAGTACTGATATCCCTTAAGTTCTGACATCCAGTATAAGTACTGATCAGTTAAGTACTGATTTGTTCTGTTCAAATAAGATCTGAAATCTAAACATAAAACATATTAGCCATGACATTATCAAATATATCTAACAATCTCCCCCAACTTGTAAATTAGCAAAATATACAAGTTTAACAGATATTTGATGATGTCAAAAACATTAAGTACAAATGCATGAGAAACAGACAAGATAACTACAACTTACAGTCCTTAAAGCTTTTACCAATTCAACTTCTGATAACAACTTTAGTCTGTATACACATCAGAATTTAAGTAGTTGTAGATCTTTGACTTGGCTTCATCATTTTCTGATCTCTCTGATGTCAGGAGTTGTTCTGAGATAATTCTTCAACAAACATTTCTCAGCATATCTGAGTTCATCAATCATTCTCCGTTTGACATCTTTAAGCTCTGCAGTATCTTCACCAGTTTGAAATATTGCAGCTCTGAGATCATTAATCTTTGCTTTTCTCAACTCCCGATCTAGTCTTATGACATAAGCTTTGTCAGACTCTAGATTGAATTCAAGCCCCTTAATACCAAGATATGTTCTGATCTGTGCAGTATTAGGCTTCATATCAACAATATCACCATTGTGATTTCTGTACTTTGGAACATATATGATGTCAGACTTAACAGAATAAAGTCTTTTCTGTCTCTGAATCTGTTCTCTCAAATAATTTGCAGCAGTCCCTGTCAATCTGTCATCCACTTGAAGTAAGAATAATACATGCTCCAATTCTTCAAAATACTTCAATGGAATGGCATTTTGTCTTATATGATAAACCCTACCATCTGTCATGAAATACAACAAGATGTGTTCCTTCAAGTAGGTATGGTAAACCATTTGTACAGATTCCAATTGATTCAATCTTTCAGGAGTTGCTCCAATTCCTGGTTCACACAAGGAAGTTGGATCATTGGTAGTGTTGTGTACTCTTCTTTCATCAGCACTTCCCAATCCAGTTTTATCTCTTGCTTCCTTTCCAGTAACTACTCTAGCTTCAAAATGACTTGCAGTAGTCTTCAAAGGTTGAGTTTGTTTTGCTTTAGTGAATCCTGGTAGGAGTGTTTTTGATCTTCCTTCTGATATCAAGTTAACTTGAGCTGTGTCAGAGGTTACTTGCTTCTTTTGAATATCAGAACTTTTAATTTCTTGACTCTGAACAACTTGAGCTGTGTCAGAGGTTGTTTTAAGAACTTTTCTTGAAGTCAGAGCAAGATTGTCTTTGTCATCAGTAATTCCTTCATCTTCAGGAGGTACATAAACTTTAACAGGTTCACCAACCTTTTCTTTACCCTTGGATCTTGGATCTATCTTTGGTTGTGATTTAGCAAATGTTGCTTCAGTTTGTGCCTTTTCTTTAATCACAATACCTTTCAGTTTTGGAAGTGACTTTTTACCAGAAGCTTCGGATTTAGATGTGACTTTCTCTGATTTAAGTCTAGCTTCTTCTTCCTTTAAACTTTCCAAGTCCATTCCTGGATTTTCTTGAAGAAATAACTGTCTTGACATTTCTTCATCAAGATCTAGAAGTTCATCAGAATTTATTCTTTTACCAGTATCAGAACTTAATCTCTTCCCAGTATCAGAACTTATCCTGTGACTTGCAATTTCAGCATTTCTTGATGAGAATCTTTTACTTTGACTATGACCTCCACCCATTCCAGAGTTTCCTTGGTCATCTTTTTCATCATCCTTTCCTTGCAGTGTCTTGTCATCCTTGCATTTGGACTTAATCACTTTCTCCCCCTTTTTGGCATCAGCAGGAAGTAGAAGAGAGATAAGCAATTCCACTGAAGATTGGATTTCTGTCAGTTGTGATTGCTGAGAAGCTTGATTTTGCAGAATTTTATCAATCTGTGCTTGTTGGCGATCTTGAATCTTCTCAATATAAGCAATCCTGTCCATAGATGGTTGAAAGAACTTTTTCTTATCAAGTTTCCAAACTTGTTCTTGTTTGGTAAAGTTCTCCTGAATCTTGTGTATTTCGGCATGGGTAGTTGAATGAAGACCTTGTAGATTTTTAGTACTCAATGCAGTGACACGAAGCTGAGCTTTGAAATCATCAGAATTTAACATTTCATCAGCTTTAGTAAAGTGCTCAGTAAGATGTAACGCAGATGGAATACATGAGACTGAGTTCCATTCCTTAGTCCACTCCTGTCCTGCAGGAGTTTCACTCCAAGGCACTGGTGGTTCCTCTGTAACATACTTCTTTACTAGTTCAGACTTAGAAAGAGGAATGTGTCCTGAAGGACCTGCTGCATCAGTATTTGCAGTTGGAGAAGCATCACCAGTATCTCCAGCATGTGCAGCATCAGAACTTATAGAATCAGCATCATCTGATATAATAGCAGTGTGAGTAGCAATGGAGGCGTCAGCATCCTCTAATTACTGATCTGATGCTAAGTTCTGATCAACAGCCAAATCCTGATGCTCACCTAAGGTCTGATCATCAGTGTCTAGATGCAGAGAAGGTGACTTAGATAATTCCGGAGTTTTAATAGCATCAGTAACAGTTGTTGGCAAAAGATTTGTTGCTGTTGGAGCTTCTAAGAAAATTACTCCAGGCACAACTAAGTGTTGATCAGCATTATCAGCACTTGTGCCTTGATGACCAAGAGACACAGATGGGAAATTAGCCTTGTCAGATACAGTTTCCTGAGATGGAGTGGATGGAGAAGAAGTAACTGGAGCAAATTCTTTTTCTTGTGAGATCAGAGATTCCTGATCCCCTTCCTTAGCTGCTTCCTCCTCATCATCTGAAACTGGCCTTTTTGCCCTCTGTTTCTTGTATGTCCTTGGTAATTTAGAGTCCTTGGAAGTGTCAGGAATTGTCATTTTTCTAAGCCTCTTGAGAAGCTTAGATCCTCCAAGTTCAGAATCCTTCTGAGAAATCTTTTTCTCAGCTGCAGTTACCACAGGTTCTGAAGAAAGAATCGGTTCCTCAGAATCTGAGTCATCTCTCAAGGTGATCCTCCTCTTCTTCTGAGATGTGTGAGAAACAGTCTTTGTTCTCTTTGGCTTGGAAGATGTAGGTTGCACATAGGACTTGAGATATGTTCTGAGAGATGGTTGAGAGGTTTGAGGTGGCTGAGTAGAGATGGTAGGTGCTGATGAACCAGGTTCTGATGTTTGAACATCAGAATAAAGTGCAGTGTACTTAACAGGATCATAGGTGATTAAGGCTTGTTTAACAGATAAAGGTATTAAGAGGGGTCTTAACACAGCCTTTTTATTATCAGAAGATAATAAATCAGTAAAAGCTCTCTTAGCTATTCTGAAAGATGGAATGAGATCACCAAAATTTTGGGGGGAATTACAACAAAAATTATAAATAAGCTGACAAAATCTTGCAAAATATACAGTATTGCGATCTTCTGTCATCCTATCCCCAATAAAACCCAAAACTGCACGTGCATAATCAAAATCAGTGTGATTTAGAAGTGCATACCCGATTTGTTGGCTGAATATGGGAATTGCATCAAAATTTGTACATTTGTTGGCGAAAGCTTTGGTAATGCAATCAAAGAAGAAACTCCATTCCCTCCGTATGAAAGATCTCTTCAACTGTCCAAGCTTGGTCAATGTTCCTTCATATCCCAGACTAACCATCATATTTTGAAGAACTGAGTCATCAACAGTAGAATAAACACAGTCCTCAGGAAGCTGTAATGCCTGTCTAACCGTAGACAGAGTCACAACATACTCATTTTCCCCTATTGAAAATATTAAACTTGGGGACCCGTGAGCACCACCATTGTCATATACTCCACTCCTCCAAAACTCCAGTACTTGAACCCCAGAAATTGATGTAGGCTCAGTTAGAGCAAACCCAATATCAGAACTTGTGAGAAAGTCCTGAATAAAATGAAGTTCAGAGGGTGCCTCTGTAGTGTGTAGTATCGCAGAGAAGTTATTAGGAACAAACTTTGCTCCATCAAAGAGAATGTCCTTGGGTGCCATTATGTTTTGAAAAGAAAACGGTAACCTATAATGTGTTTGAGAAAATGCCTCTGAAAAGAAAATCGTCAGGAGATGAGAGAGTTTAAAAGTAAAGAGAGAGATAAAATATAATGGTAAATAAAAGATTTGACAATCTTTGCTCTCTTTTACTTATACACAAAAAGTAACCGTTGAGGACACATGGCAGACATGCATTTAAAAGTAGTGGTAAATACCTTGACACCTGTTTTTCATAGAGAAGGCAAAAAGTAATGGGCACGGTAAATAAGGAATAATTACCACCCACTTGCAGTTTTTCAAGGAAAAACAAACCGTTCCACTTACCTAGATTCCATTAATCAAGGTGAATCAGTTTTAATTTAAAATTGAAACTGGACCCACTAATTCAAATATTTTACTCTGCAATATTAATATTCCGAAAAAAAACTGTGTGTGAGAATGAGTAAAATCAATCAGTTAAGTAAGTACTGATAAAACATTATCAGAACTTAAAATCAGACACAATTTATACGATCATCAGAATATTTATCAGGATTTATCAATGCGTATCAAAATTTCTCAGAGACAAGATCATAAGACTTAAAACAAATTCCATTAATATATCAAAATAATACATTGAGGAAATTGAAATTACATCAGAACTTTTACATTCTTGTCCTAAGCTTCTAAATCTAACATCAACATCCTTAGTCCTAGCTAAGAAGCCTGACAAAGCTGAGGATGAAGAAGAACAGGAAGAAGACGAGATTAAGTCATCTTCCTCTTCCTATCTTCGACAAACAAGATAGCGAGTCGAATGATTCGCTCTTGCTGACGGATAGCTTCCCGCCGTTCCGCCTCCAATCGATCAAGATGAAGCTGGTAGTCCATCTCGAAGAACAGAAGTTGGTTCAGCACCGCCTGTGGGACAGAGCCCCATATCTCTTCAGGAATGGCAGTTACATGCCACTCCTGCTGCCAGTCGGCGCAGCTTAGCTCCATATGAAAATTTTGGTAATTCAAAAACATGTTGAATCGAACCATGATGCTTTTGAAAAAGGATATGAAGTTAAGATTGTGAGAAAAATTGATGAAAGGGCTAATGTGAAGTGGCTGATTATATAGGCAAGAGAATGCCAGGAGACGCGAAGATATTTAATGCTGACAGATAGAGTTATGTCTACCTCGTCTCCCTAGACTTGAAAAAGAATAATAGTCATTTGAAAGGAATGTGCACATGTAACAAGAGTGAACTGTTCAAGGACGAGTGCCATTAGTCCTAACCATAGACTATTAATCTTCCACTTCAACATTTCGAAATTAATCTGAGACTGTTACCAAATTTTACTCACAGATAAGTCAAGTAAAGGGTTAGACTGAAAAATCAGAACTTAGACCTATACCAGAACTTAACAGTCATCAGAACATAATGTCTTAACTCGAACAAGGAATATCTATCTTAGTAAGTTTTCATACAAGTTCTGAGTTATAGTCTTCAGGACTTAATCATCAGAGCATATAACTAGAACGTGTCCTCAGAATTTGTGCAAAGGGACACAGTGACTGTTTGTCTAAAAGAACATAGATCACCACAAAAATTTCATTATTCATATGGAGTGATTTGTGTGTGCATTAAGCTAAATAACTAATAAAAAGAAAAGTCTGAATTACTTCAGTACATCTTAGAAATAAGTCATAATTAAAATTTTGCTAAAGAGCTGTCATTATCCTGAAACCTACTGATAAATGAGTTCATGCATGAGTCCACCTCAACTGTTTTTGTGCTAATTTTATGCATCTTTGAAATTCTCTTTTACAGTGGCTTCTCAGTGTAAGTGAGTCACGACTGCTTATCAGAATTTATGCTATTATCAGAGTATTTCTCCAGTAATCATAGAGTGTGAACAGTCACCAAGAAAATATTTTGCTTTTCTAATACATATTTACTTAATACCAGCTATGCACTTGGGTCGTCCCATTCACATTTTTACTCTAGATCTCAAAGGAGTACCTGATATTATTCTTTGATTCTTGTTCTTCTTCTTTTGATAAGTGAGGTTTATCAGCACTTAGTACATTCAGCAGTTTTACTAGAATCAGAACTTAAACAGATGAGTAGCATTATTCTAATTTGGGACTTAGTAATAAGATGAATAAAGTAAACTAAACTAAGCTCAAGTATCAGAATTTGCTTGTGTCATAAGATTTCCACAGAAATAATTACTTCTTTCATGGGATCATTTGTTTATTGAAGACTAGTAGGTCAGTATCTAGCACAATTATCCTCATAGGATTGAATGATTACTTAAACAGATATATCACTTATTAGAGTTAAGAGATATGTATCAGACAACAGTCAGTACTTAAAAACATTTATCAATGAATGCACAGAATATACAAAGAGATTAATTCTGTAAATACTGATCATAAAGTCTGATAACATAGAACAAGTTTAAGCAGATTTAGAGAAAGAACCTGAAATCATTCCAAGTTCATTTACCAATTTTGTAAAGGTAGCTTCACACAGTGGTTTTGTGAAGATATCTGCTACTTGTTGATCTGTGGGAACAAAATGCAATTCCACTGTACCTTCATCCACATGTTCCCTGATGAAATGGTACCTGATGCTGATGTGCTTTGTCATAGAGTGTTGAACTGGATTACCTGTCATAGCAATAGCACTTTGATTATCACAGTAAATAGGGATTTTGAAATATGTTAACCCATAATCCAGTAACTGATTCTTCATCCAAAGAATCTGTGCACAGCAGCTTCCTGCAGCAATATACTCTGCTTCTGCAGTTGATGTGGAAATTGACTTTTGTTTCTTGCTATACCAAGAAACCAACCTGCCTCCAAGAAATTGGCAGCTACCACTTGTGCTTTTCCTGTCAATTTTGCAACCTGCAAAATCTGCATCTGAGTAACCTATTAATTTAAAATCTGATTCTCTAGGATACCATAATCCTAGATCAGCTGTTCCTTTAAGATATTTAAAGATTCTTTTTATAGCTGTTAAGTGAGGTTCTCTTGGATCTGCTTGAAATCTTGCACAAAGACAGGTAGCAAACATGATATCTGGTCTACTAGCAGTTAGATAGAGAAGTGAGCCAATCATACCTCTGTAATCAGTAATATCTACTGAATTACCAGTATCCTTATCCAGTTTTGTTGCAGTGGCCATGGGAGTGGATGCACTTGAACAGTCTTGCATTCCAAATTTCTTCAGCAAGTTTCTGGTGTACTTAGATTGACAAATAAAAGTTCCTTCTTCTGCTTGACTTGAAGGCCCAGAAAATAACTAAGTTCTCCCATCATACTCATCTGATATCTTGACTGCATTAGTTTGGCAAACTTTTTGCAAAGTTTGTCATTTGGAGACCCAAAAATAATATCATCAACATAAATCTGGATCAAAAGTAAGTCCTTGCCATGGTTGAGATAGAACAGTGTTTTGTCAATAGTTCCTCTGTTGAATCCACTTTCCAGAAGAAACTGAGCTAAAGTCTCATACCATGCTCTAGGAGCTTGCTTAAGTCCATAAAGTGCTTTATCAAGCCTGTAGACATAATCTGGATGTTTGGAATCTACAAAGCCTGGAGGTTGTTCAACATATACTTCCTCTTCCAATTCTCCATTGAGAAAAGCACTTTTCACATCCATTTGAAAGACATTAAACTTTTTGTGAGCAGCATAAGCCATGAATATCCTTATGGCTTCTAACCTAGCAACTGGCGCAAATGTTTCATCATAGTCAATTCCCTCCTGTTGAGAATATCCTTTTGCAACCAGCCTTGCCTTGTTCCTTACAATTATGCCATCACTGTCAGTTTTGTTTCTGAATACCCACTTTGTACCAACAACCGATCTATTCTTAGGTCTTGGAACTAAGGTCCAGACTTTGTTTCTTTCAAATTCATTCAACTCTTCCTGCATTGCTTGCACCCAATCAGCATCTTGAAGAGCTTCTTCCACTTTCTTTGGCTCAGACTGAGAGAGAAAAGAATTGTAAAGACATTCATTCGAAGTACCTGTTCTAGTTCTGACACCTGCCTCAGGATTTCCAATTATCAAATCAGGTGTATGTGATTTTGTCCACTTCCTTGCAGATGGAAGATTTTCTCTAGAACTGGATGCTCCCCCATGATTCATGCTGTCTTCGGTTTCATTTTCTGATGCTCCCCCTGAAACTATGCTCTCTGAGTTGGATCCTTCAGCATTTAGATTTTCAGTACTGTCAGTACTTGGCTTATCAGAACTTGACGAATCAGAATTTGAAAAGCCAGATGTATGTTCTGATGCTTCTTGAGATGTGATAATATCTTGAGTATGCTCCCCCTGCATTGGTGCATCTTCCTTTGACGTAGTCACCACAGTTTCAATAACATCAGAGTTTAATCCATCAGAATTTACAGTATCAGGACTTAGACTGTCAGGACTTGAGGTATCAGAATATGAATCTTCATTTTCAAATCTCAGCTGATCATGATCAATGCAATCTTCAAGTCCAGTGATCTTCTTGTCATCAAAAGAGACATTGATAGATTCCATGACCACTTTTGTTCTCAAATTATAGACTCTGAAGGCTTTTGTAGAAAGTGGATATCCAACAAAGATTCCCTCATCAGCTTTTAGATCAAACTTGGATAGCTGTTCAGGATGAGTCTTGAGAACAAAACACTTACATCCAAATACATGAAAGTATTTGAGATTTGGCTTCTTGTTCTTCACCATCTCATATGGTGTTTTTCCATGCTTGTTAATGAGTGTTGCATTTTGAGTAAAACAAGCAGTCTGCACAGCTTCAGCCCAGAAATAGGTTGGAAGCTTTGCTTCTTCAAGCATTGTTCGTGCAGCTTCAATGAGAGTTCTATTCTTCCTTTCAACAACTCCATTTTGCTGTGGAGTTCCAGGAGCAGAAAATTCCTGCTTTATTCCATGATTTTTGCAGAACTCTTCCATTATCAGATTCTTGAATTCAGTGCCATTATCACTCCTCAAAATTTTCACAGAATCTTTGATCAATTTATCCAGATGTTTGATATGATCAATCAGGATAGATGCAGTTTCACTTTTTGTGTGCAAGAAATACACCCATGTGTATCTGGTGAACTCATCTACTATGACCAACGCATATTTCTTCTTTGCAATAGACATGACATTCACTGGACCAAATAGATCAACATGAAGTAGATAATAAGGCTCAAGAATTGATGATTCAGTCTTGCTCTTGAACGAAGATTTTCTTTGTTTAGCCTTCTGACATGAGTCACAAAGACCATCAGGAACAAACACTGATTTTGGCAGTCCTCTCACAAGATCTTTCTTGATCAGTTCATTTATCTTGTTGAAGTTTAAATGAGAGAGTTTCTTGTGCCAATTCCAGCTTTCTTCAGTTGAGGCTCTACTCACTAAACAGATTGCAGAACCATCAGAACTTGTTGAAAGCTTAGCTTCATAAATGTTACCACGCCTGAATCCCTTCAGAACAATTTTTTCTTTAGATTTACTAACTATTTCACAATGTTCTGCAAAGAAATCAACATGATAACCTCTGTCACAGATTTGACTTATACTCAGTAAGTTGTGTTTAAGTCCTGAGACCAGAGCTACATCTTTAATGATGACATTCCCAAGATTGATATTGCCATATCCCAAAGTTTTTCCAATGTTGCCATCTCCATAAGAAACACTTGGGCCAGCTTTCTCCACAAAGTCTGATAGCAGGGCCTTATTTCCAGTCATATGTCCTGAACATCCACTGTCCAGAACTAAAATATTTTTCCTGTTGCCCTGCAATCAAAAAGACCACTAATTATTAGTTTTAAGGACCCAGACTTGCTTGGATCCTTTGGCCTTTTTAGGTTTGTTAACATTTGCAGCGGATTTAGCATCAGATTTTATGTTAACAGTTTTCTTATCAGAACTTATACTACCAGACTTTGAATCAGAACTTACACTAGAAGGAACAACAGAAACTTTCTTTAAAGAAGGTTTTATTTGATAATAATCATAGTACAAACTATGATATTCCTTACAAGTATAAATGGAATGCCATAAACTACCACAATGAAAACAAGGATTTTGTGGTTTGTATCTAACAGACTGACTCTTAACTCCTGATTTTGAAGATAAGGAGTTAATATTCTTATTCTTCCTGCAAAAAGAAGCCAGATGGTTAGAACTTCCACAGTTATGACACGCTTTCCTAGGAGCATCAGGAACAGATTTATAGTTATTGCTTTTATTCACACCTTCCTTTCCATTCCTGTTTTTCCTAGGTGATTTTACCTTGTTTGCATTCTTAACATCTTTCAGCTTATGCTTAAGCTGCTTCTTTGTCATTAAGCCTATGTTAACTTCAGCTGACTTTTCCTGTTTTAGTTTGTCAGAAGCTAATTCCTTTTTAACTTCTGATTTCTCATTTTCAGATTTTTCAGTTACAAACTTAACAGGTTTTAACTTCGGCTTTTGCTTATCAACAGGCTTAATTTCTACAGTTCCTTTTTCATTTTTATTTTCTCCATAACCTAAGCCCTCTTTCCAGTTTCCACTGCTTAGCAAATTTTGAGTTGTTTTGCCAGAGTTAGTCCAAGTTCTGATAATCTCTCTCTCCTTTTCTAACTCAGTTTTTAGAGATTCATTCATTTTTAGCACTTCATCCCTAACATAAAAAGCATCATCTCTATCCTTCTGAGTTTGATGGAACATGACTAACTCTTTTTCTAAGAAATCATTTCTTTTCCTAAAAGCAAGATTTTCAGAAGATAATCTTTCACATGTTAAAGTTTGATCTCTATAACTAACAAACATGGTTTTAAGATATCTTCTCAACTCATTAATATCATCAGTATGAAAAGCATAAGTAGTCTGAGGTACCTTTGTTTCAGCAGCTTCAGAACTGCTCTCAGAACTTGATTTATCAGCATTTGCCATCAATGCATAGTTCTCCTCACTTTCAGAGTCTGAGGTGTCTGTCCAGCTTTTCTGCTTTGTGACAAGAGCTTTGCCTTTGTCACTCTTGGTCTTCTTGCAATCAGGAGATATGTGGCCTTTCTCACCACAATTATAACATTTAACATTAGCGTAATCTCCTCTGTCAGACTTTCCTCCCCTTCCTTCAGATTTTCTGAAATTCTTCTTATCAGAACGTATGCCTTTCCTGGAAAACTTCTTTCCCTTCCTGAACTTCCTGTATGCAATCTTTGTGATTTCTTTCACCATAAGAGCACACAGCTTCATCATCTCCTCATCATCATCAGTTTCAGGCAAGCTTTCAGAATCTGAGTCATCATCACTCTCAGAACTTGATGACTCAGTATCAGACTTTATGATAAGAGCTTTACCCTTGTCTTTCTTTGAGGAAGGTGGTTTGGGGGATTCCTCTTCAGCCTTGAGAGCAACTGTCCTTGACTTTCCTCCTTTCCTCTTGCTTCTTTGTTCCATCTCAAGTTCATGAGTCTTGAGCATTCCATAGATTTCATCAAGAGTTGTTTCATCAAGATTGTAGTTATCTCTTATTGTTGTTGCCTTCAAATCCCAACATTCAGGAAGAGCTAACAGGAATTTAAGGTTTGTATCTTCAAGATCATACTCCTTATTAACCAATGACAAGTCATTCAAGAGTTTGACAAATCTATCATATACATCAGTCAATGACTCATTAGTCCTAGAGTCAAAGTGTTCATACTCTTGAGTGAGTATTGTCTTCCTGTTCTTCTTAACTGTTTCAGTTCCTTGACACCTTGTCTCCAGTGCATCCCATATCTCCTTAGCAGTCTTGCAGTTGATTACCCTATTTGACATTACATTATCAATGGCACTATGCAATAAGTGTCGTACCTTGGCATCCTTAGCAATAGATGCTATATCTTCAGCAGTGTAATCACTCTTTTCCTTTGGTACGGTCTTTGCTGCTTCACCTGCAACTACAACAGCGAGCTTGGTAGGTTTGTGAGGCCCTTCCTTGATTCTATCAAGGTATTCTGGATCTGTTGCTTCCAGAAACATGGTCATCCTTACCTTCCATATGGGATATTCAGATGGTCTCAATATGGGAACTCTGATAGTCTCATATCGACTCTGAGTTGATGTCTTTGATGATTCCTCAGTTTTGGTAGGCTTAGTTGGAGTTTCTGTGTCAGACATGATTGTGTTTGGATCTTTAACTGTATGTGTGTTAACAGAAGGCTCTGATACCACTTGTTAGGTCACACTTTCACTGTAGAGGGGGTGAATACAGTGTTTATTACAATCAAATCAAACTTCAAGAACTTATGTAACAGAAAACAAACTTTATTGAAACAATAAACTCTGTTACAATCTGGAACTGTTATCTCTCAGTGATGAACAAAATATCACGAGAGCTGCTAGGGTTACAGTAAATAATATTCTCGATAATGATAACACTTATAGTGTAAACCCTATGTCTGTGTTTATATATTACACAGTTACAAGATAATCGCTAATTGATATGGAATATAATTCTGCTTCCTAATATATATCAATCAGATATCTTTCCTTCCAAGTATTCCATTCTTTACGAAATTCCTTCTTCATGCATATCTCTTCTTATGTTTATCTTGATCTTCTTAACTTTAATCAGCTACTGTCCTTATCTGATCGTCCTTCAGCACTTAAGTTCTGATATCTATCTCCTGATGCTTATCTCCTGATAACATAAGTACTGATATCCCTTAAGTTCTGACGTCCAGTATAAGTACTGATCAGTTAAGTACTGATTTGTTCTGTTCAAATAAGATCTGAAATCTAAACATAAAACATATTAGCCATGACATTATCAAATATATCTAACACCAATGCAGTGCTCAATCGTCAACCTGGCACACTTCCCAGTGACACGAAAGTACCAGGCAGGAAGGAAGCTAAAGAGCAAGTCAAGGCTATTACCTTAAGGTCTGGGAAAGTTGCTGATTCTGAAAAGGCAAAAGAAGGAGAAGCTGAAGTTAGAGATGAAGATGCTAAGAAAAAGGAGAAAGCGGCGGAACCAAGGAAGACTACTGTTGAACACACTCTGCCTGAGGGTAATACAGGGGAGAAATAGCTCTATCCTCCACCACCTTTTCCTAAAAGATTGCAGCAACAAAAGCTGGATAGACAGTTCGGTAAGTTTCTGGAAGTGTTAAACAAACTTCACATCAATATACCTTTCGCTGAAGCTCTGGAGCAAATGCCTAGTTATGCGAAGTTTATGAAGAGTATTCTTTCAAGGAAGGTGAAACTGGATGACCTTGAGACCATTGCTCTCACGGAAGAATGCAGCGCTGTTCTGCAGCAAAAGTTACCTCCAAAGCTGAAAGATCCAGGTAGCTTCACCATTCCTTGCACCATTGGCAAGTTGACTTTTGACAAGTGCCTTTGTGATTTGGGAGCAAGCATCAATCTGATGCCATTGTCGATCTTTAAAAAGTTGGATTTGCCTGATCCAAAACCCACATACATGTCTCTACAATTGGCTGATCGTTCTATTACTTATCCAAGGGGCATAGTGGAGGATGTGCTAGTCAAGGTGGATAAGCTTTTCTTTCCTGCAGATTTTGTTATTCTGGATTTTGAGGAAGATAAGAAGATTCCCATAATTTTGGGAAGACCTTTCTTGGCTACTGGCCGTACCTTGATAGATGTGCAGAAAGGTGAACTTACTATGCGGGTACAAGATCAGGATGTGACCTTCAACGTATTCAAGGCATTAAAATTCCCTACAGAAGATGAGGAGTGCTTAAAAGTGGATGTGATTGATTCTGAGGTTACTTCGGAACTCGATTGCATGCTAATGTCTGATGCATTGGAAAAGGCCTTAGTGGGGGATTTTGACAGTGATGATGAAGATGGCAATGAGCAATTACAATATCTGAATGCTTCTCCCTGGAAGCGGAAGCTGGACATGCCGTTTGAATCTCTTGGTACTTCTGACCTCAAGAATACTGAAGGAAAGCTCAAACCATCAATAGAGGAAGCACCTACTTTGGAGCTCAAGCCATTACCTGAACACTTGAGGTATGCTTTTTTAGGTGATGCATCTACTTTACCTGTTATTATTGCATCTGACCTTTCAGGTAGTGAGGAAGACAAGCTCTTAAGGATTTTGAGAGAATTCAAATCGGTTATTGGATGGACCATAGCAGACATCAAGGGGATCAACCCTTCATATTGTATGCATAAAATTCTGCTAGAGGAAGGTAGTAAGCCGACCGTTGAACAGCAGCGCAGACTTAATCCTATCATGAAGGAGGTGGTGAAGAAAGGAATTCTGAAATGGCTAGATGCAGGCATCATTTATCCTATTTCTGACAGTTCTTGGGTGAGTCCCGTACAATGTGTACCTAAGAAAGGAGGTATCACTGTGGTAGCAAATGAGAAGAATGAGCTCATCCCCACGCGAACAGTTACAGGATGGAGAGTATGCATGGATTATCGGAAGTTGAACAAAGCCACGAGGAAGGATCACTTCCCTCTTCCATTCATTGATCAGATGCTTGACAGGTTGGCTGGTCATGAGTATTATTGTCTTCTGGATGGCTATTCAGGGTATAATCAGATTTGTATTGCACCAGAGGATCCGGAAAAGACTACCTTCACTTGTCCATTTGGCACGTTTGCTTTTCGCAGAGTTTCGTTTGGGTTATGTGGCGCCCCGACCACTTTTCAGAGATGTATGATGGCTATATTCTCTGACATGATTGGAAATAATGTCGAGGTGTTCATGGACGACTTCTCCGTCTTTGGACATTCGTATGATGAATGTTTGAATAATCTTCGTGTCGTACTCAAAAGGTGCGTGGAAACTAATTTGGTGCTCAATTGGGAGAAATATCATTTTATGGTGCGTGAAGGCATTATTCTTGGGCATAAGGTCTCTAGCAAGGGTCTGGAGGTGGACAAGGCCAAGGTGGGAGTCATTGAAAATCTTCCACCACCTATTTCTGTGAAAGGAATCCGTAGTTTTCTTGGTCATGCGGGTTTTTATCGGCGATTCATCAAGGACTTTTCGAAGATATCTAATCCGTTGTGCAATTTGCTTGAGAAAGATGTGCCTTTCAAATTTGATGATGAATGTTTGGCGGCATTCGAGACTCTCAAGAAGAGTTTAATCACTGCACCAGTTATCACAGCACCAGATTGGACAGAGCCGTTTGAGATGATGTGTGATACGAGTGATTATGCGGTAGGTGCAGTTCTGGGGCAGTGCAAGAATAATCTCTTTCATGTGGTCTACTATGCGAGTAAGACCTTAAATGGGGCCCAAATGAACTACACCACTACGGAGAAGGAGCTCTTGGCTATAGTCTTTGGTTTCGAGAAATTTCGATCTTATCTGCTTGGAACTAAAGTAACAGTATTCACTGATCATGCGGCCATTCGCTATTTGGTTTCCAAGAAGGATTTGAAGCCGAGACTCATTCGTTAGGTGCTCTTACTTCAGGAATTTGAGTTAGAGATCAATGATCGAAAAGGTACTGAGAATCAGGTAGCTGACCATCTCTCTAGGTTGGAGAATCCCGAGTCTACTTCACAAGATAGGACATTAATCAATGAATCTTTTCCGGATGAGCAGTTGTTCGCAGTTCAGGAGGAAGAGCCATGATTTGCAGATATTGTGAACTATCTTGTCAGCAATATAATGCCTCCTAATTTGACCTCAGCTCAAAAGAAGAAGTTTCTGCATGAGGTGAAGTGGTATATGTGGGATGAACCATATTTGTTTAGACAGGGAGCTGACCAGATCATCAGGAGATGTATCCCGTTCTGTGAGACGGAGGGGATATTACGAGACTGCCACTCCACAGTTTATGGTGGATACTATGGTGGTGAGAAGACGGCAGCTCGTATTCTGCAAGCAGGTTTTTTCTGGCCTACTTTGTTTAAGGATGCTCATCAGTTTGTTTTAAGGTGTGATCGTTGCCAAAGAGTGGGAAATTTGACGAGAAAGGATGAGATGCCGTTAAATGTGATGCTTGAAGTCGAGGTCTTTGATGTTTGGGGAATCGATTTCATGGGGCCTTTTATCTCATCCTGCAATAATCAGTACATCTTACTGGCAGTCGATTATGTCTCAAAATGGGTAGAAGTCAAAGCTTTACCGACAAATGATGCAAAGGCAGTGCTGAATTTTCTTCATAAGCAGATTTTCACAAGGTTTGGAACACCTCGGGTAATCATAAGTGATGAAGGGTCGCATTTCTGCAACCGTAAGTTCACTTCTATGATGCAGCGTTATAATGTGAATCATCGAGTTGCTACTGCCTATCATCCGTAAACAAATGGTCAAGCGGAAGTGTCTAACAGAGAGATAAAGCGCATTCTAGAGAAGGTTGTTTGTCCGTCAAGGAAGGATTGGTCCTTAAAGCTCGATGAAGCTGTTTGGGCTTAAAGAACAGCATACAAAACTCCACTTGGTATGTCCCCATTTCAGTTGGTGTACGGTAAGGGATATCATTTACATACGGAGCTTGAGCATAAGGCCTACTGGGCGTTGAAAAAGTTGAACCTGGATTTAGATGCAGCTGGTAAGAAAATAATGCTTCAGCTTAATGAACTTGATGAATTCCGACTTCAAGCATACGAGAATAACAAAATGTACAAGGAAAAGATGAAGAGGTGGCACGATAGGAAGCTACATCCTAAGTTATTCATGCCGGGGCAACAAGTTCTCTTATTCAACTCTCGTCTCCGACTTTTTCTTGGGAAGTTTAAATCAAGGTGGTCTGGACCTTTTATTGTCAAAACTGTGTTTCCATATGGGGCGGTGGAAATTTTTGAGAATGATCCGGACCAAGCATTCAAGGTTAATGGTCAGCGTTTGAAGCACTACTATGGGGACATGGCAAACCGAGAAGTGGTTAGTACCATTTTATTGACTACTTGAGAAAGGTACGCAACGTCAAGCTAATGACGAAAAAGAAGCGCTGCATGGGAGGCAACCCATGATTTGTTATTACAGGAACCCTTAGAAGTTAATAACCTATCCAAAAACACAAAAAAAATCAGAAAAACGGGAATGAAATTTTTTTTTCCAGTGACCCCCTGAGCGCCCGCTCAGCTCTGCTGAGCGACCGCTCAGGGGTCGACTGCCAGAAAATTTTTTTAGTTTAGAAAAATAAAAAAAAATCAGAAAATTAAAAAACCCATCACAGCCCATAAACCCACGAATTCTTTTCCTATTACCCCATGATTTTATCCCTCAACCCCACTCCTAATCTAATTTAACCTAATCCACACCTTATATATACATACACCTATCCTACATATCTCCCACAAACTTCCTACACTTAAACTCTCTCCCAAACACAAAAACTCAGTTCTTAAACACTTTTTCGAGATTCAATGGCACCCAAGAGAGCTCGAACTATTGACAGCAGCAGCACAGTCCCTACTATTGATTCATCGATGGGTACTGCTTCAAGGCCTCGGTTGAATGACAGAGCTGCGGAGGAGGAGTACACTAGGCTTTTGGGAAAGCCGATTCTGAAGGAGAGAGGGTTTTTACCATCAGGGAGGGATGGTGAGTTGCTACCCATGATTGCAGAGAAGGGGTGGATAGCTTTTTGTGAGTCGCCCCAAGCAGTGCCGATGAGCGTGGTTCGCGAGTTTTATGCGAACGCGAAGGCCGAGAAGAATGGGTTTTCTGTGGTCCGAGGGCTGACGGTTGATTATCACCCAGCGGCGATTCGCCGTGTGATTGGGCAGCGAGAGAGGAAGCTCGAGGAGGAGAACTGGAATGAGAAGACTGGTGAGGATTTTGACTTGGATTTGATTTGTGCTACTCTCTGTAGGCCGGGCACAGTTTGGACCTTCAAGACCGACACTAATGAGTATCGTCACTTCCCGGCGATCGCTATGAACAGGTATGCCCGTGCATGGAATGCATTTATTTATTCTAATATTTTGCCTTCTTCGCATGCACACGAGGTCACAGTTGAGAGAGCATAGTTGTTGTGGGGAATTCTTAAAGAGGAGTACTATATGGACCTTGGTGAGTTTATCTACCAAGGAATTCTGAAGTTTTTGAGGGGAGCTAAGCATATGAACATCTCTTATGCATCCACGGTGACGAAGCTTTACCGAGCAGTCGGAGTGAACTGGCCGGCTCATGAGCAGTTGCAGTTGCCGGCCGCTCCGATTGATTCTGGGACTCTGAATGGAATGCAGGAGTGGACCGGTGGTGAGCCCGAGGAGCATGGGCTGGGTTATCGTCTTCCGGGAGGGCGTCCAGCATGAGGTGCTACTATGGCTAGGCCTAGGCGTGATGAGGCTGGTTCTTCGAGAGCTCAGGAGGGTGCTGGGATGGCTGATACCCAGTATAGGAGGCTTTCACGGCGGATGGATGCCATGTACGAGACGCAGAGCAGGTTTGCTCAGGAGCTCACCCTTGTGTTAGGGACTGCTTTTCGGGGCCTTGGAGCTGATATCCAGTGGCCAGTTTTTGGTGAGGACTCTGCATACCCGCCGCCTGATACTCCACCCACTGAGGGTGATGATGATGATGACTCCGAGTAGGTATACCCTGTGTTCCTTTCTACTACCTTCACTGGGGACAGTGAAGATTTCAAGTTTGGGGGTGGTAGTTAAGGAATATTTTGTGTGTGTCATATAGCTGCATATTCATGATAGTTTAGTTCATATAGTTGCATAATTTGTGCCATATAGTTTTTTTTATTTTCTTATTTGTTTATCATGTCATGTAGCTCATGCATATGCCATGATCCCTTTTGCGATGATTCATCGACTAAATTATGATATTGATGCAAGTGTAGTGATAGCATCAAAGTGATGTTTAGTCGTGTAGGTTGATATGCATGCCAGAAGCACTTGTATTTTCAATAAGTCTTAGAGAATGCTTAAGGGCTAGATTGTTGTTATGATCTGATTGTTTTCGAGGTTAATCTATTTATTATGCTTAGAATTCGATAATAGGTTCTTAGTGATAAAGGCATGAAAAAGAAAAAAAATTGGAGTAAAAATGGAATTTGTTGCTAGTTGTGGCTAGGCGTCAAATGGCTAGTAGCCAGCTCGCATGTTGTGCGAGTAGTCTAGGGTTGAGCAAGATGGAGCGAAACACACTTGCTCAGAAATTTAAAAAAAAAAATAAAAATAAAATTTTGTGGTGTTTATGCATAATTGATCACGAGTGGGCTCTTTGGTATTCGAGTTATTAAGTTCTTAGGGGACTTTGTGCCTAGTGACCTAAGGCTTTTAGAGTCCGGGATCCGCTAACCTAACGCTCGTTACATGGATACCATTGTATAAGTCTTTTGTGGACCTCACTTATTGCACGGTCAAATAAGCATTGTTGTAGTGAATAAAAAGCATGATTCCGTAATTAGCTCCAAAATTCTTGTAGTGTTATATGTCACTTTGTGCCTAGAATTTTTATTCTTTGTATAATCATGTGATTGCCGTGATAATAGTTGAGTCATAATAACTGGTCTAGTTCCGAAGCATATCTGTTAAGAATCTGCACACACCACGGTTCTGGCTGTATGTTCGTTTGCATGAGTTTATTGATCTTTAGTCGCCTAACTGCATTTGTTGAGATGTTGCAATTTGGTTGGTTTGTTCGTAGTAAGGGGGATCGCTGCATTTTCATATAGATTGCATTCATGCATGTTTTTATGTGTTTTTGAGTCTGTGACGCTTGAGGACAAGCATCGATTTAAGTTTGGGGGTGTGGTAAGTGGCATTTTATACCACTTAGAACATCTTAAAATGGCTTAAATTGGTGCCTTGAAATCAAGTATTTTGTGTATTTGATGCGTTTTTCTAGTGTTTATGCATTTCAGGGTATTAGTTGCATTTCGGAGGAGTAATCATCAAGAATAAGCCTTGGCATGTGTTCACCATTGTGAGAGGAAAGAAAGGGGCAGATTACGGCAAAGAAACGGAGCAAACTCAGGAATTTTTCAGTAGGGTCCTGAGCGCCCGCTCAGCAATGCTGAGTGGCCGCGCAGAAAGCTGAGCGCCCGCTCAGCTATGCTGAGCGGCCGCGCAGGGTCGGGAAAAATAATAAATTGTTTTAGACTTCTACTTCTGTTTGGCTTCCAACTTCTATGTAATCTGAGTTTTATGGGACTAGTATATAAGTAGATTTGGAGACGTTTTCAGGAAAAAAGGATCGTGGTATTAAGCAAGGAGAAAAGGAGAGAAGGGAGAAGACCGTTTTAGCACACAGCAACGAAGAGGAAGCATATTTTCTTGTGATTCTTGTTTCGTTGTAACTTTGGATGCTAGTTTTCTTACTTTGAACCTATTTACTCTTGTGACGTACTATGATTTAATATAATTAGTTTAGTTATTATTTTCTTGTGTTTGTTTATCATGATTTCATATGAACCCATGATGACGATAAGTGCTATTATGGGCTAATCGTGATCATGGGGTTGCAACGGATTTACTATGGAATTCTTTAGTTAATTGTTTAATATTTTAGTGTGTGATGATTGTATGATATCTAGTATTGGTTGTGCGTATTCGTCTTATGTGCGTCGCGAACATATAAGATAAGGTGTTAATCTCTTGTGAAGCGATGGTGGATCTTGAGATTTAGAACTTGCCATGCTAGCATAGGTTCATGTACGGTGTGCGTGATTAGTGGGTAACTCTAACAGTTTTATTCGCCCTGTGTAATCAAAAGGGAATAACTTGTGCTTAAATCGTTGTGTTGTCAATTTCTGTAGACATATAGGAACTCAACATAATTGATGACTATTCAACTTCCATCTTAATTGTGGATGCTTGGTAGAATGGTATTAGTACAATGAAAGTTGGCTTTTATCAATTTCGTGTTATTTGATTAATATCATCACTGTCACATGCTAAAGGTAATAACAATAACTATTGAAGGAAGTAGTAATGAAGTTGTGATCTCATGAGTGTTTTAATTTTGTTAATTTGAAGTGATTAATTAAGTAGTTAATTATAGTAAATATTTAGTCAACAATTCTAAGTGTTAGTGTCTTAACATTGAGAAGTAATCATACATTGGTGCGTGAGTTTAATTAAATAATAATTAGTCTGAGTCTCTGTGGGAACGAACTAGAAAGTATTTTATATTACTTGTGAACGCGTATATTTGCGTGAATATTAGCGCGTGTTTTCGCCCTAACAGATGGCCAATCCATTCTATATTCAGATCCTCAAGAATGGACCATTCATTCCTATGGTAAGAGTTGAGGAATCTACAGATGAAGACAGTGTCATACCAGTTCATTATGCTCCAAAAGATCCTGCTGAGTATTCAGATCCTGAAAAGGAGAAAATTTCCCTGGATAGCAGCTTGCAAATGATATTGATTGAGTCACTTGACAATGTGATGTACAACAATATTATCAACTGTGACACTGCCAAGCAGATATGGGAAAAGATTGAGATACTATGTGAAGGAACTGAGGAGATTAGATCTAATCAAAGAAGGATACTGATTTCACAGTATGAGGGTTTCATGGCTAAGCCTAAGGAAAGCATTACAGATGTGTTTGAAAGATTCAAAAAGCTGATAAATGACTTGCAGTTTCATGAAAAATACTATGAAGCTAAAGAAGTTAATCTAAAGTTCTTGTTTACTCTCCCTGACCATTTGGAACAGAAAATCTCAGCAATCAGGGAAGGAAGAGACTTGAGCAGAATAACTCTGGAAGTTCTATATGGGATTCTCAAAATATATAAACTAGAGATGATTCAAAGGCAATCACTGAGGTCTGGTCAATGATATGTTGTGGATGGCTCAAGTGCTTTAATTGTTAATGAAAGCCACTCATTCAATAATGAACTAAGATCCCAAACTTCAGTTGCCTCAACAAGTGAGCAAAAAACAAATGATTCACAGGAGCAAGTCATATTAGAGTTGGAAAAGGATGAGTTTTACATTCTTGAAGAAATGGATGAGCTAGATCAGACTATGGCCTATCTAGCTAAAAAATTCTCTAATATTAGAGTAAAGAAGCCAAGGTACTTCAGGAATAAAGGACAATCCTTCAACAAAGACAACATCTGGAAAGAGAAATGGAAGTACAATTCTGACAGCAAGAGTGGTTATAAAACTGGATCTGTTGACAGATCTAATATAAGGTGCTTCAATTGTGATGAACTAGGACACTTTGCTACAGAATGCAGGAAACCCAAAAAGGCAAAGAAAGACAAAGCTTATCTTGAACTGGAAGCAAAGTATGAAGCTCTTCTGAAAAAGCAACAGAGCAAAGCTTATATTGCAGAGGGAAAGAGTTGGGATGATTCAGATAATGATGAAGATGAGGAAGTTGGAAACTATGCTCTAATGGCCTTGGAGCAAGGTGAATCATCCTCATCAAAAGGACAAACACCAATTCTTACCACTATTGATTTAAACGTAAATCAATACAAGGAAACTGTTGAAAATATGAGCACAGAAATGTTTCACATTCACACAAGCATGGTTGCTGCTAATGAAGAAGTTAGCAGATTAACAAAGATAAATAAGAAGATCGAGAGTAAGAAGCAAGAAACTGAATTATTGCTGGTTGAGCTTGAAGCTTTAAAACAAGAAAATGCTTATCTCAAGAACAAGCTCAAGTGTGTAAATGAAATTGAAGCAGTATTAAGGGAGAAGCTAGAAAAGAATGAAGTAAAGATGAAATCTTTCAGAAATGCATTTGATCTGGTTGAACAGTATTATGAGAAGAATAAGCCATGTACAAACATTGCTATTGGCCTTAACTATGAAGACATGAGTGATAAAAAGATGATTGTAAGTGACAAAGGGAAAGCCAAAAAGACTGAGAATTCTCCAACCTTTTTGAAAAAGGTTAATACACCTACATTCAAAACATGTGTAGTCAACTTCAGTGAAGAAGAATTGATAATCAAGAAAGAAATTGCTGATGTAGATAAAGAAAAGAAAACTAAAGAATCAGTTCAGTCTTAAAAAACTGAAGAGATCCTCAAGAACAAACACAGTCCCAAGACTCCTGTTCAAGAAACCAAAGCTGAAGATACAAGAAAGAAAAAGAGAAATAGAAGTGGAAAAATAGGGATAAACAAAAACAATAATTTTGCTTATGTTGCAAATGCTCCTAGAAGGAAGTGTGAGAAATGTGGCTCTTCAAATCATCTAACTCATCTTTGTAAAAAGGTTGTTAGCAAGCCAGCTGAAGGAGCTTGCAAATACAATGAAGCTAATTTTAATGATCCATATTCATTCTGTGACAAGTTTGACTGCATTCCTTGCAACATGAAGGTAATGAAGAGTTGCCATAAAATGAGAGTAGATCTTAAAGAATCAAGAAATGAGTCTACATCAGAAGGAAAACATGCACAACAATCACTGAATTCTGTTTCTTCTAAAATTACTCATTCTACTTCTCCTGAAAAAGTTACCAAGAAGAAACTACCCAACACTGCTTGGGTTTCAAAACACACTTATGACTCATTGTGTGCAGGGCAAGTGAAAAAAGTCATCTGGATCATAGACAGTGGATGTTCCAGGCATATGACTGGTGGTAAAGCCCTGCTATCACAACTTGAGGAGAAAGCTGACCCATTTGTGACCTTTGGAGACAACAACAAAGGATTCAAAATGGGATATGGCAAGAATGTTTTGAAAATGTTGTCATTGATTAATGTAACACTGGTAGCTAATTTTGAAGTGAGTCTTTTCAGAATTAGCATATTGTAGACAATGGTCTCAAGCCTTATTCTATAAGGAGAATGCACTGTTATCAGCAAAAAAACTGGTGAAGTTGCTCTTAAGGGAGCAAGGAAAGGAAGCTTGTTTGTTGAAGATTTTGACTTAACAAATAAAGATGGTATTTGTTGCTTCTACACCAAGGGGGAGTAAGAGGATCTTCAGATACTGGAAAGAAGCTCAATTTGGGATTATGACATTCCAAGGGAATCGGTTTTGGAGCTGTTGGTTTCACAGATACAGATTATACTGGATGGAGAGTTGACAGAAAGAGTTCCAGTGGAAAATGTCAATTTTGTCTTTCAAAGACCTGTATCCTGATTTAGCTTTAAGCTTATTTTTGTACCAATAGAAAAACAACTAGCTGACATTTTTATTAAATCTTTGGATGAAGAAACTTTCACTAGACTTATAAGTGAAATTGGAATGCTCAATTCTTCATCTGAAGGCAAGAACTCAGCTAATGTTTTGCAGCAGATTAATCTCCAGTAAATCAAAATTAATTTGATTAAATTGGAAATTGACTGAAATATGAATTATAAATATTTCAAAAATCTCTGCATATTTGTTTTTCAAATTCATTTAACTTGGAATTTTTCAAATTCTGAGTAAACTGCTTAGTTGTTAATTTACATCCTTAATATGTAAAATTAACTCAAGGCAAAATTACAATAACCAAAAGCATCTAGAGAACTGAGTTCTCGATAAGTATAAATTGACTTCTCGACAAGTTATTTTAGGACTTCTCGAGTGAGTCCTCGATAAGTCAACTTACTGACTTTTCGAGTGACTTCTCGATAGGTTTAAAATGACTTATCGATAAGTCCTTGTAGAATTCTCTAATAATGTTCATTCACAGAGTTCTCTACAAGTACAATTCTTGACTTATCAATAACTCAGAACTGAGATAATTTAAATTGATATATTATTTTGGTAAATTACTTTTGGAAAATTTATTCTAATTTTATTTTGAATTTATTCAAATAAAAGTTAGAATTAATTCAGTCCTTTTTGGACAAACTGGGCATTTATCTGACATTTCGATAAGTCGTTTTTGAGTTCTCTATAAGAGTAATTTAAAATGACTTCTCAATATGTACTTCACTTCTCTAAAATGACTTCTCGATAGATAAACTCCAAATGTCTATTTTTGAGTTCTCGACAAGTCATCTTCTTTTACTATAAATACCCAGACTTCTCGATACATACTCATAATTACAGCTTTCGAGATCTAAAGTGACCTAGCTTTCAATCCATACCCGTTTTCTCTCTCGATTTTCATCCTTTCTCAGAGATTTTTCCTACCCATTCATTCTCATCAATCAACTATGGCTCAAAATATTGCTAGGGCATCTATCTTGGAGAAAGGAACCAACTATCTTGCTTTCACTGATGCAAACCAAGCTCCTGATAGTTTCAAAGGGTTTGTGAAGCTGCTGTCTGAATCCTATCTTGCAGGTGCTTTGACTGCAAATCCAGTACTGTATCTAGATGTGCTGCATGATTTCTGGACTACAGCTGTAGTAAGGACTGATGTTAACAACAACTCTCTCTCTCTCTGGTGGTGACATGCATAATTGGAGGCCAACGAATAAAATTCAATGACCAAGATGTGAATAGAGCTTTGGGGCTGCCAACTGAGAATCTGGTGGAGGTACCATTTTCTGATGAACTGACTGAGTTTATGGACTTCATCAATTATGGTGGGAGAATCAACCTGTCATGCCTAAACAGAACCAATCTAAGGAAGGAGTGGTCATTCATCTTTGAATCTGTAGTAAGGGCCTTTACTTGCAGAAAAACATGATATGACAATATCTCAAGTGTTTTGCAAAAGATGGTGTATTCAATTACCCACAACAGACACCTGAATGTTGGTCTACTGATCCTGG
Source organism: Apium graveolens (assembly GCF_009905375.1). Taxonomy (NCBI): domain Eukaryota; kingdom Viridiplantae; phylum Streptophyta; class Magnoliopsida; order Apiales; family Apiaceae; genus Apium; species Apium graveolens. Next base: position 150,013,527 of record NC_133652.1, read on the forward strand.
AAGAACTTGCAACCAGGCTGGTTATGTTCCTAACAGCTAGAGGTAAGGAAATTTTCTTTCCTAGATTTATTATGTCCACTTTAAATAATAAAGTAGCTGACATATATCTGTTGAATGGTATAGATAGTACTAAGGTAGGCAATTGTAAGCAAGCGTCCAAGGTAATATTTGGCTCACTTACTACAAATAATAAGGTCAATGTAAGTCTGAAAATCACTCCATTTATGTTGGAAATATTTAGGACTTATCCTTATCCTATGCCTGACATGAGATCTAATGCACAATCTAATACAACTATGATTCCTAAACCTGTGGAAGTACAAACACAGGATCACCAACAGGGATCTTCCCAAGCTGCAACCATTCTTTCACAACCTTTAGAAGCTAGGAAACCAACTACCTCATCTTCTCAAAAAGGTGAGATCAGTAAAAAGAAGAGAAAGGGGATAAACCTAGCTATGTTAAATGAGAGTGGTGAGGAGAAAGCTGAAAGAGTACCACCTCTGGTCAAAAGATCCAAAAGAAGTAAACAAACTGAGATGACCACTCTATCTTCCTCTACATCCTCCCAACATGATGCAGTTGTAAAAACAACCTGGAGTGAGTCTGCACAACCTGCATAAGAAGCAATTCAAGTGTATGGTAGGAGAAACAAGGAAGGCACTCACTGTGAGAGCACATCTCTTGAAGCTCTCTCATCTATTCAGGGGAAGCTGCCAACACTCACAACTGAGCAACAATCTCTTCTATCTAATATTTCTTCTATTCCAATTCCACTTGACTACATTTCTCAAGTGCACCAAAAATCAAGTGACTTAGCTCAAGAAGCTTTGCTCACCACCCGGACACCTCATTTAGATGGTGAGAGGCTACATGCTGGGGTAGACCTTGATGAAACCATCACAAATATGGGGGGGTTCATTAGTCTTTACTGAAGACCCCGTGGATATCTCTAATGCACCTTCATGTGCAAAACAGTCCTCACAGACTGAAAGGTTTGAGGGTAGTACTTCTGAGGGAGAGCTAATGAAATCCTCTCCAATTCTATTGGAGGTTCCTTATGAAGGAACAACTCCCCTCATAACCCTAGCAGAAATTGCCTCTGCAGTTGAAGCTAGGAGTATAATTGCCCATGATCCTGTCATATGGGAGGCAAGCTTGGCACATTCAAGTGCCAGTGTGTTGCAAGACACACAAGGGTATGAGGCTGATGCACATGACAGTAACCCAGTCAAATCCCCTCCAATTCAATTGGAGGTTCCCACTATAAGTGGAGGAAAACACTCTGTCATAACCATAGAGCAATCTGTGAGTCAAACTGTGATCTCAATCATAGGAGTTTCTGATGAACCATCAAGCTCTCAACTTCAACAACCTCACATACTCTCTCAGTGGCTATAAGAATCCGCCTCTCAACCAACTCCTGTAGATGATCTACTAGTAGAGCAGATTTTTGGACTGGCCAACATCTCACAGCATCTTTCAACTTCAAACATGAGCAACCAAGATTATCAAGCCATTATGCTTGCTTATAATGAAGAAGTTGAGGAGCAAAAGGAGAAAATTGTCAATGATGCTGAGTCAGATGGGAATGTGGATGCATGGCTGTCTGAGGACTTTGCCTTGGAGATGAATCAAGTTTTGGCCAGATTTAGAGAAGAGTATGTTACTATTCTGGGCATCAATATAAAAGATTTGAGTCCATAAGCTGTCTATGATGCCATTATAGATGTATATAAAGCTCAGCTCAAAGCATTTCATCTGTCTGGTAAGGCTCTTGAAATCAAGCTCACTGGTCATGAAGACAAAATCAGAAAACTGGTGAATGAGAAAATGGACAAGATCATACCATCTCAAGAACAAATCTATTCGAAATACAAGCATTTTTCTGAGCAAATGGCTAGGATGGATCTTGCCTCTATTGAGAAGGAAGTCAAAAACCTCAAACTATCCTTCACAAATATCCATACAGTGATCCAGCAACAAATTACCCACTCAAATGAGACCAATGTCCGGCTGGATCAACTTCACCAGAGAAGATATAAGCCTTTAGCATTGCTAATGGAAGGGATAAAAGAGGCTGTAGAAGAACACTTTGGCAAATCTAGCAGCTCTTATCAGCCTAGATCCACCTCAACAAATCTGCAAATTCAGTCTCTACAGGATCAAGTCACAGTATTGCAAGACTCCAACTCTTCTCTCACTGCACAAGTTCAGGCTTTTACATCTCTTGTCAAGAGCCAACAAACAGACATCCAAACTCTGGTGGACTCTCATAAGCATCTTCAAATGCAGAATTCCATAGCTTTAGGAGCCATCATGGGTAAACTCAACATACCACTACCTTCTCTGCCTGAACAAGTAAGACCTGAAATCCCTACTCCCCTTCTCATGCCTGTCAACAAGACTAAGGGGGAGATAGAGGCTACGTTGGCACAGTCAAGGTCATCTCAACAACAAGTCCAAAGTGCTGAAGATAGCTTAAGTTGAAAAGTTGATATTGGAATGGAGAGACTTTTTAAAGCAGCTGAGGGTCCAAGTCTAAGCAGAGAATTTGATGAACTGCTTAAGGCACTCAGAGTTTCTCTCAATGATAATTTCTTCACTTATAAGAAAGCATTGGACAAGATAATAAACTCTATAAGAGTGATCTTGGTAACTAAAGACAATTTCAAGGAAAGAAGGATAGTGGTCAACATCAATGACTCAGGGGTGGACAGATGTATGCAGGTGTCCCTTAACTGCCTTATCTCTAGGAGGGTATCTGAATTAGACATTTTCATAAGCAAAGTTAGAATTATGATTCATGAAGATACTCTCTTGCTAACAGAATTGAAGAATGCATAAGTAGCTGCTCTCCCAGAAGCTTATCTACAACCTAGCAAGGGAGTGGCATACATTTGTTCTACTACCAAACATTTTAAACACTTTCAAGTTCCTAAAAAGTGTGTCATGGCAAACAAAAGGCTCATCATGACTCTAGAAACTGAGCTGAAAGTAAAAATGAACAAAACTGTTGAAGATGAGGAGATGATAAAACTGTTGAGAAGATATCTGAATAATGCAAAAGCCAAATTTCCAAAACAAAAATCAACAAGGATGATTTTGATGATGATGATGAGCAGAAGAAAGATGATCAAAATCCTTCTGGCTCAAATTCAAGTCAGTTTACTAAGACATCCGGAAGCAAGGGCAGAGAGAAGAAGAAGGATGATGACAACAAAGATGAAGAGAAGAGGAGAAGAGGGGAGAGGAAGAGCAGAAAACCCCATGATGATTCAGGAACTCAAACAACCCTAAAAATCCAAACACAACCACCTCAAACCTCAGCTCAACCCACAAAATCAACTATCTCTAACATCAAATCTTCCCAAACACATAAGACAAAATTTCTTTACAGAGAAACTGCCAACTCCTTCCTAAAAATTCCAATCACCTCAAGCCTCACGAATCTGAAGAAAATAACAACCCTACCTTTAGCCAGACCTTCACTAAAATTCAAATGCAAATCTGTGGGGAGAAAGCCTAAGAAAGTCAAGCCTGTAAAGGAAGTGGAAGTCACTGAAAGGGCCATCTTTAATTGCTTTAACGAATCTGACTTTCTACCTCTAAATTGGTGCATCTCAGATGAAGACCATTTCCAAAATCCAGCTGAGGAAATTGTCAAAGTCTGGGTTGTATCCCTGAGAGAAGTTAAAGTTTATTTTAAGGATGGTACATTCACTCTTCTAAATAAAGACTTAATGAACTCTTTGACTCCTGCAGAAATTAAGAGAGTGTTAAGTTTGTTAAAAGGCTAGGACACTATTACAAGGACTTGAAGATCATCTTTGGCTGAATGGTTGATTGAAAGGGAAGAAACAAAGAAAATAGATAAGGCTGAAGTTGAAGAAAGAAGAAGGAAACATGATGAAGAAATATATATGTTTATAAAAAGATCAGAAGAGTTGAAAGCAAAAGGAATGAGTAGAATTTCTAAAGATGGTAAATTTCTAAACATCAAAGTTGGTGGATTCTAAAGATTCAGTTTAGAGTATCTGGATCAGGGGTACCTGTTAGGTCCCAATTTGTTTGTAGAAGGGGGGGTTGAATGCAAACAATACCGTTTAATCGAATAAAATGCGGAATAAAATTGTGAAACAAAATTCAAGTTAAATAAAACTTTTATTAAACTTGAAAGGTGTTACAACTACGGTATCGGTTACAAGGGATTAATCTCAAATCAATTATTACAAATTTAGAATAAATTCGACATGAACTTTTTCTATTTTTGTAATTAAAAGATCAAATGCTAAATGCGATTTGAGATTAAGTTCTAGGGATTTTAATCCGCTAGATTGATACACAAGAACAAGATAAGTATTTCTAGTTGATTGGATTTAACTTTACAATCTAGAAATTGATCTTGAAGTTGCAGATGAGATGAAATATTTTATCTGCTCCTTTTGCTTTTGTTCTTTTGTTTTTGTTCTGTTTTTTTTGCATATTTTTATGAACTGGTCTTCTGCTTCTTTTAAACAACACAGCCGAGTAGATTGAATTGGAAAGACAATCCTTTAAGCTTGTGAGACTTTCGGTAGGACAATGTTTACAACTAGCAAGACAATTAAAAATGAGCTAGCAAGACTTTCGGTATGACTATAGATTGTCATACCGATTGTCATATTAGTTCAAATAAATTGTCTTGCTGAATTAATAACTGATTTTAATCTAAACAGAAATTCTAATAAGACAATTAAATGTATTGGCATGACTTTCGGTATGACTATCAATTGTCATACCGATTGTCATACTAGTTCAAATGGATTGTCTTGCTGAATTTAAGCAGATTTTAAACCAATTAAAATCTTGTAAATCCTTAATATTAATTCTAAATTAATTAATCAATTTAATTCAATTAATCAATAAATTAATCTTTGCAGATATAATTTATTTTCTTAATTAAATTTTTTGACTTAATTAATTAATAGAGAATTAATACTAACCCTTAGCAGCATCCATTCTTCTGACAATCTTCTGAAAGTCACTGAGACTTATGAATCAATTCCGCCACTTCAATGCTGACACTCGATGTACTGTCTGGTTCATGAGTGACTAACTTTCGTGACGTTTCTTCATGTCTTGACTTTTATATTCTGATTGAATCCTTGTAATAAATGATACCTTGACGAGATCTCTGTCACTTGATTAAATCCACGATCTTGATTTATATCACTGAGGCATGATCAAATTCTTGAACTTCTTCCAGTGAATCTTCAAGTCTGCAGATGAACAATGTTTCTTTATTCTTTGACAGATGTTACATTGTGAGATCTCTCTGATGATTAATCCACTATTTACTTATTACATTCTTATTTGAGTTGAGTTAAATACTCGAATAAACGAGTAGGCTATGACATATGCCTTTCAATCTCCCCCTATTTGCTTGTTAGACAATAACAACAAATACCTAGAGGATAACTCAACTAACAAATAAGAAAAAGATATAAAGAGTAATGTAAAGTAAATAGCAGAAAAGTTCTGGATTATATTTAACATTTTCCAGATTCCAAATGAAATTTACAAGTGAATACAAGATAGATGTTCCTCTAGCCTGAACATATAACTACATTAGACTATCTTGATTCATAAAGCTCTAATCATATTACATTGAGTTTTGAGCTAATTGACTTCAGTTGTCTTCTCTTCTGACTTCACCTTCTTCTAAATCTTGAAGCAATTCCTTGTCAAAGACACGATCCTTTTCTGAAGTGAAGCTTGCTGGTCTGACTGGTTGAACTCCAACTGACTTCAGCTTATTCTTGAGTTGAGTGTACCTTTTAACATTCTTTTCACAATAAGCTTGAATCAAGTCAGCAGCTTGAGTCTTCAACATGGATGAATATCCAGCAGTTCTCAAATGATGTTCCATCCAGACCAGACGCTTAGCTGAGTAGTCTTTAAGAGATTGTACATCTAGCTGACAGATTTGAAGACAATCAGACTTAAAGAATCTCACCTGATGAGGATTGTTGACCACTTGAGGACTAGCCCTGCTGGCAAACTCTTTAAGCCTTTCTCGAAGAACTTCATTCAATTCTGAGCTTCTTTTGACTTTGTTTAAAAGAACCCAAATCTCTGACAAAGAACGATTCTCAAATAGATGAAGTGACACCTTGAATGATCCTTCACTCTGACAATATACAAAAATGCTCATCTTATTTAGGGATCTATCAAAAGCAGCTGTGATCCTTGAGACTTCAGTCTTGATAGCATTCATGTACATGTCATTGTTAGGATTTGAGATTTCCAGCTTGTCAAGAAGATGTAAGAACTGCCTATCATTGTTAGTGCTCAGCTGAGGCATATCGAGTACTCTCCTAGCTTCATCCCATTTTTCACCAATCTTTAGTCTGACATCTCTTCTCCTTTCTTGAGCCTTAATGTCATGAAGACGTTGCTTTTGAAGAGTTTCTGTTCTTTGTATGTCTTTCCTCCTGTCAATGATCTGAGAGACCTTCTTGAGTTCAGCTTCTTTTCTTTTCATCTCTGACTGCTCCTTCTGAAATTCTTTCTCAAACATAGGATCCACTGTATCTTCCTCTTCCCAATCTTCAAAATCACTTTCCTCTTCAGCTTCAAATAACCCATCTTTATCTTCCTGAACTGGTTCAGTGGGAATGTCAAAAATATCAAAGTCATCCTATTCTCCACTGTAGTAGACATCATCAGCCTTTCCTTTGTTTCCAGCAGAGGTATCTTTTTCTTTCCCTTTGGCACTACTTCCTTTCTTCTCCCCCTTAGTTGAGGGATCCTCTTCTGATCTTCCTTTGGAACCTCCATCACCTCCAGAGCCTGATCCTCCACCAGACGGTCCTTCAAAATAAGTTCTTTGTTCTTCATTAGGGCAATGAGAATTCTTGATCATGTAATATTGGTGCTTCATCCCTTCATTGAGATGTTCCATGCCCGTCTCTATCTTTAGAAATCTTGAGGAGTCCAGTGAATGATTCATCTCAACGAGGTCTTCAAGAGAAGTCATTCTTGTATGTAGAGAGCAGAAGTTGGATATGTCATCAGCTGATAAAGTTGGAGTGTCCTGAATAGAATTGAGCTTTGGTATTACAGTGCTCTTTAGATTTGAGATGTCGTTCCTTATGATTGCAAGCTGATTGTTGACAGAGGTGGAAGAAGAAGACCGTTCAACCACTTGTGCTTTGAATGCTTGAGCTTCAGCTTGGCTTTTAGCAAGTTCTTCTTTTAGGGCAGCAATCTGAGCTAACAGGTTTACAGTATCAGTGTCTGTGTGTGCTCTCACCTGAATTTCACTCGTGTTTGGTTCACTCATCTCACGTGCATGTGTTTCTCTCAATATAATTGCTCGTGAGGAGTCTTCCTGTTGCTGTTCTTCTGTACCTGCATTAAAAATCACCCTAGCCTCTTCAAGAGAGGTCAGTGGTGGTGCAATGGGAATTCGCGAGTCCCGATCCTAAGTCAAACCTATCAAATCTTTTGGAATAGATGTCTGAATTGCTTCAGGGATAGATTGACCGAGTTGCCCTCCACTTTCTCCAGATAAATCTGCGAGTGGAGAATCCCATAAGGGAGCCAGAGGTGTTGGATCTGGGAGGGGAGAAAATGACTCTATTAAAGATGGCGGAGAGTCAGATTTTCCCTCTGAAGCATGTGACTGCTCTTCTGCCGTAACTATGGCAGGCACTGTAACCGACTCTACGTGCACTCCTCGCTGTGTGTCCTGAGTATGATCTGGGGAAGTGTATGGTTCCATTGTGAGTAATGGAATTGTGCTTGACTCAGTACAAGATGCCATGGGCCTATGGCGAATTTCAATAGATGCATCATGTTGAGAGAATGCCTCTAGTAACTGTTCATTGGCCATTTCAAAGTCCATGTCCTGTTGGGAGGACAAGGATGGGCTTTCAGATGCCTCAGAATATGTTCTTCTTTTCTTAGGAGGAGGCAGAGCTGAGGGTTCACTCATATTTAACAATGAACTACTTCCTAGTAATCTCCTGGGTAACATTTTAGACAGTGGGGGAGAGGTTGAGATAGAATGTGACTCTGTGTTTGGCTCTATGACCTGGGATTGAAGCTGTGGTTCTACAACTTCATGGTCAGCCCTATCAACCACTGGGGGTCTTTCAACAGAAGTAGGAAGAGAGTGAGAGTGAGGAATTACTACCTGTAATGGAAGAGCCTGGGTGGCTTGAACCACTGGAGGTTGAGGTTGCTGTTCATGGCCGGGAAGATTGAAAATAGGTAAGGGAATATAAGTGGCCATGAAAGCAGATACAAGTACTGGAACTTGCATGAATTTGAAGGTTGTGTCTTGGCGAGTGTAAATCTTTTTACTAACTGGAGGGGGTTCAGTTACTGCAGAGTTAGCAAAAAGGGCTTTGTGTTCAGGTGCGAGAAGATGATCTGCTATAAGCATGAGAAAACGAGCATAGTAACATGATACCCTACGATTTGTAGAATGATCACGTAAAGCAGAAGTTAGACGTCTCAAGAGAATGGGAAAAAGTAGTTTGCCAAAATTGATCCTTTGATTGAAAACAACCGCAAGACCAATATACTGCAGAGTGGAAGTGATGTTATGAAAATTGGATTTTGTGCAGTTGGCAAACACTTTGGAAAGTGTATCAAAGAAAATATCCCATTCAGACACCAAATTTGATTTAGAAAGTTTGGTTAAATTGATCACCCCCTGATAGTGAATAGCATTGAAAAAATTTGTGATATCATTTTCAGAGGGTAAATTACAGAAATTGTCTAGTGGAAAATTTAACGCACGATTGACGACTGTTTCATCAACTACATACTGTGTGTTTGCGACGGTGAATGAAAAAGATTTTGAATCATTGGCCACAGTAGAGGTTGTGCAAATCAGTCTAAGTAGATCGACGTTTAAAATCACATTTGATTTAATAGCAGAGCTAACAATCGAATGGTCATTTAAAAATCTAATCCATGGCTTAAATTTTTCAACATCACATTTTTCCGGATTAAAATAACCAACCTGATTATGCGCGACAATTTGGAAATTGAGAGCCATTTAAAATAATAATAAGACACACGCTTTTCAGAATTTTAAGAGTAATATTAAGAAAATTCGAATTAATTAAATTAATTTAATAATTCAAATTAAATTAATTATAATCGAAAAATTTAGACAGAAATGTATCTCGTTAAAATTCTTAACTCACAAACGCAGTTTTGACAAACCAAAAGACACAAATCAGAAATTGAAATAAAAATAAAAAGAACTGATTTTGGGAAAAATCGATTTGAAGAAAAAGAAAAGAAAGAAAGAAAAAAAATGGGCAGCACTTCCGTAAGTATATACGTGTGTATATATCACAGGAGTGAAGTTTTAGTATGCTGAGTGAAAACTCGAGCAAGGAAGACAGACAATTCGTTGGTTTTAGTTCGAAGAGAGAGAAGAGAGAAAACTGAATACAAATACTGTTCGAATTTTTTGAGAAGAAATGAACTGATGAAATGTGGTTTAAAACAATACAAACACACGCTTTTATATGACAGTTGGTATGACAATCCTGGATTGTCATACCGATTGTCATACCAGGCAAAAGAAGGGAAAAAAAAACAACAGAAATAAGTACTAAAATTATAACTGGTATGACAATCTGATAGTCATACCGATTGTCATACCAGTACAATAATAAAAGGAAAATAATTATATATAAGGTTTAAAACTGGCAAGACAATTGATAGTCATACCGATTGTCTTGCTAGTATAAAACTATACTGAATAACATAATAAACAACATTTAAACTGAAATGACTTTCAGCAAGACAATTTCAATTGTCTTGCCGATTGTCATATCAGCTTTAAACACAGAAACACACATATATAAATATGTACTGGAATAAAGACTTATATAACTTAGTAAAAATATCAGAAAATATTTACAAAATCAAAGACAATATTTCAGAATTAATTATTTTTATTCCAAAAATAGATTTCTGTTGAATTTTAGCAAATAAAATTCATAGAAAAATATTTTTAGAGAAAATAAAATATTCTGAGATATTTTAAATTAACAAGAAGGGAAAATAAAACAGATAAGATACTATAAATTACATAGAATTAAGCAAGAAATATGATAAAATGATAACATAAATTTGCAAATGAATTTTTCATTTATGAAAAATTCATTTGTAAATTCATTCAAGAACAGATCTCAGATATTAACTAAATTAATCACTAAAACTATTCAACATGCCCAATTTACCAACTAATCTGGTAAATGTGGATTCGTCAAGTGGTTTAGTGAAAATATCTGCTATTTGTTCTTCTGTTGGAACAAAAAATAGTTCAACAGTACCATTCATGACGTGCTCTCTAATAAAATGATACCTGATGTCAATGTGCTTTGTCCTCGAGTGCTGCACAGGGTTGTTGGTGATGGCTATTGCACTTGTGTTGTCACATAAAATAGGAATCTTGTTCAATACAGAGCCATAGTCTCATAGTTGGTTCCTAATCCACAAGATCTGAGCACAGCAGCTTCCAGCAACAATATATTCAGCCTCGGCCGTTGAGTTGGAAACTGTTTGCTGTTTCTTGCTGTACCATGAGACTAGCCTGCTTCCTAGGAATTGACAACTTCCTGAGGTGCTTTTCCTATCAACAACACTTCCTGCATAATCTGAATCTGTATATCCGACAAGGTTAAAACCAGATTCTTTAGGGTACCAAATACCTAGATTTGGTGTTCCCTTAAGATATCTTAAGATTCGTTTAACAGCAACGAGATGAATATCTCTAGGATCCGCTTGGAACCTTGCACATAAACATGTAGCATACATAATATCTGGTCTACTTGCAGTAAGATAGAGTAACGAGCCAATCATACCTCTGTAGCTTGTGACATCTACCTTAATGGAGTTTTCACATGGTCCAAGCTTGACAGCTGTAGTTGATGGAGTCCTTGCTGATGCAGAATCCTCTAGATTGTACTTTTTGAGGAGTTCCTTGAGATACTTGGATTGACAAATAAATGTTCCATCTAACCTTTGATTTACTTGTAATCCAAGAAAGAACTTCAGCTCTCCCATCATGCTCATTTCAAACTTGCTGTGCATTAACTTAGCAAATCTCTTACAGAGATTATCATTAGTAGACCCAAATATTATATCATCCACATAGACTTGGACTAATATAGTATCCTTCTTATGTGTTTTAGAAAAGAGAGTTTTGTCTATGACACCTCTAATAAAGCTATTTTCAATAAGAAATTCAGAGAGAGTGTCATACCATTTTCTTGGAGACTGTTTTAGCCCATAGATAGCCTTGAAAAGAAAGAAGACAAAATCCAAATGATCTGGATCTTCAAAACCAGGAGGTTGCTCTACATATACCTCTTCATCCAGCTTTCCATTCAGAAAGGCGCTCTTGACATCCATTTGATAAACTTTAAAGTTTGAAAATGCTGCGAATGCCAGAAATATCCTGATGGCCTCAAGTCTAGCCACTGGAGCATAGGTTTCATCATAATCAATGCCTTCAGCTTGAGAATACCCTTTAGCTACCAGTCTTGCCTTGTTTCTTGTAACCACACCATCTTCATCTAGTTTATTCCTGAATACCCACCTAGTACCAACAGCTTTCTTGTGTACAGGCCTAGGTACCAGTTTCCAGACTTGTTGACTTTCAAACTGATTGAGTTCATCTTGCATAGCAATCACCCAATCTGGATCAGTCAGTGCTTCTTCAATTTTCTTAGGTTCCATCTCAGAAAGAAATCCTGAGAACAGACACTCATTTTGAGTAGCACGTCTAGTTCTGACTCCAACATCTGGATCACCAATAATCAACTCAAAAGGGTGAGCTTTATTCCAGACAGTCTGTCTTGGAAGATTTGATCTTGATGATTCGCCTTGAAATTCATTGTGATGTTGTGTCCTACTAGATGATCCTTCAGCATCTCCCCCTGAGTTGTTGCCATGTTGACTTGAAGATTCTCCGTCAGTAGCAGTGGTATCTCCATTGTTGCCAAAGTTTCCATCACTATTACCTTGAGTATCATCAGGATTAACAGGTTCTTCACCAGCAACAACCTCAGGTTCTTGACCATGTTCTGATTCTGAATCTGACGTCTCATCAAACTTCAGTTTCTCAGAAGGATCTTCAGTTTGGATACTAGGGAGTTTAGTGTCATCAAATGTAACATTGACACTTTCAGTTACTTTGTGTTGATCAATGATATACACTCTATATGATCTTCTTCCATATCCAACAAAAATACCCTCATATGCCTTTGCCTCGAACTTACCACGACGATCATCTCCATCCTTGAGCACGAAGCATCTGGCACCAAATACATGAAAGTATTTGATAGAAGGTTTCTGTTCATTCAAAATCTCATAAGGAGTTTTCATGAAGTCTTTGTTGATTAGAGTTCGATTCTGAGTATAACATGCAGTATTGACAGCTTCAGCCCAAAAGTACATTGGAAGACCTGATTCACTTAACATCGTTCTTGCAGCTTCAATCAATGTACGATTCTTCCTTTCTACCACTCCATTTTGCTGAGGGGTTCTAGGAGCTGAAAATTGTCTGGTAATCCCTTTGTCTGTACAGAATCCATTGAGAAGTGCATTCTTGAATTCTGTCCCATTATCTGACCTTATTGCTCTAACAGGGACGTTAGAATCTAACTCAATCATCTTGATATGATCAATCACAACTTGTGGTGTTTCATCCTTAGAGTGAAGAAATAAAACCCACGTATACTTGGAATAGTCATCAACTATCACAAGACAGTAACACTTCTTTGACATAGAAAGGATATTAACTGGACCAAATAAATCCATGTGCAATAATTGCAGAACACCAGTTATGGAAGATGTGTCAGTGCCTTTGTGACTTGCTTTCTTTGACTTTCCTTTCTGGCAAGCCTCACATAGTCCTTCTGGAGAGAATTCCAGCTGAGGCAGACCTCTTACCAATTCTCTTTTGACAAGAGAATTCATTATTTTGAAATTGAGATGAGAAAGTCTCTTGTGCCATAGCCAACTCTCATCTGACGATGCCTTTGCATAGAAACAATTGACTTCAAGATTGCTTCCAGAGTTCATGTCAGCTACGAACAGATTTCCTTTCCGGATTCCCATTAAGGAGGGTTTTTCACTTTTCTTGTGCAGAATATGACACTTCAGCTTGTCGAATAAAACGTTGTAGCCGTTGTCACAGAACTGACTAATGCTAAGCAGATTGTGTTCAAGTCCTTGCACAACATATACATTTTCAATGATAACATTTCCAGCTAGCAAACAGCCATATCCCTCCGTAAAACCTTTGCTGTTATCTCCAAAGGTAACCACTGGGCCAGCTTTCTCAACCACATTTGATAGCAGGGCTCTATCTCCGGTCATATGTCTTGACGATCCGCTGTCAAGAATCCACACTACCGGTTGTACCTGTTTAATGCCCTGCAATACAAATGGATTAGAACTTCTTCGGAACCCAAGCTTGGCTGGGTCCGGCATACTTGTAAAATTGGCCTTTATCAGGCAAAACAACATTCTTAATTTCAATATTCTCAACGTTCTCAATGACTGAACATTTGACCTTGTGAACAGCCTTGACAAATTTCTGGTTAGGCTTAGGCACAAATGTCTCCTTTCTAGCTTTAGGAGGACTAGCAGTCTTAGACCTATCATACTTTCTATTATTCACATGCTGACGAGGAGTAGTCTTATCATTAGAAACATGCTTACCATTAAAATAAGCAAACAACAGATTAAAAGCACAAGACATACAATCAGGAACACCACATGCTTTATGAGAAGGATTAATAATAGGCAACTTATGCATGGTAGACATGGCATTTGTGTTATCCAACCCACGTGTGTCTGAGTTAGTCTCAGTTACTTTCACAACCTTGACTGGAACTTTTGACACACTTGACTTGGAGACATCTTTCCCATTAGCATTATCTTCAGCACGGATTTCTTCTTGAATAATAAAAGAGGTCTCATCAAATGGTTCAGCAATTGATTCTTTATAGAGGGGTTCATCAACACCCTTAAGCACATGTGGTACTTCCCTGCCATTAGCACATACATGAGGAGGGGAGTTTATGCCTAATTTTCCAATAGCAGCATTGTAATCATAACCTATTCCATGTGTTTGATTAACAGCTTGCTTATTGTAAAACTCTTTGGACTTCGAACAAGAATTAAAGTAAGCTTTAACCTTAGCCTCAAGACCGGTGATCTTGTCTTTGAGAATAGTTTCGAGTTGTCTATAACAGTCAACTCTATTCTCTAGAAAAGATACTTGTTCTTTTAGTTTATCTTGATTAATGTGCACAAGTCTTAATTCATTGACCTCTTTCTCAAGGTCTTTGATTTGTTGATTTAACAATTCATTATCACGACGAGCACAATCTAAGGAACCTCCTAGATGATAAACTAATTCAGCATCAGTAAATTTTACCTCTTTTCTTGATGATGAGGTGCTTGCATTACTAGCCATGAGAGCAAGATTCCCAACTTCTTCATCTTCACTGTCAGTATCATCCCAGCTTCTTCCCTTTGCCAGGTACGCCCTTTCAGATTTACTCTTTTGATTAGAATCGTAAGAGTTCTTCCTAGCTTGTTTTGGCTTCCTGCATTCTGTGGCAAAGTGTCCCAACTCATTACAGTTGAAGCATCGAATGGTGCTTCGATCAACCATCCCTGTTTTATACCCACCACTGCTGGTGTTAGAGGATGAAGATCCACCTTTCTGGAATCTGTTGTAGTTGGACTTGTACTTGAACTTGGGATTCCTTTTGAATCTGACATTTGAGAATCTCTTGACAATCAGGGCCATTGACTCATCCTCCAATTGCTCCAGTTCTTCCAAGGAATAATAATCATCTCCTGATTGATTTGTAGTAGGAGAATCAAATTCTGCTACTATCACATTATCTTCAACCTTGGAAGACTGTACCATTCTTTCTGACTGTTGAGATTGTTGTTGATATTGTGGTTGTTGTTGTTGTTCGTCAGCTACTAGAGCAGTAGACGTGCTGACCACTCTTCCTTTCCCGTAAACTTCCTTCTGCTGAATCTGCTCCAACTCATAAGTCTTTAACACACCATAGAGCCTTTCCAAAGAAATCTCACTCAGATCTCTTGCTTCTCTTATGGCAGTGATTCTATGTTCGAGATGAGTTGGCAGTGTTAAAAGGAACTTTTTGTTGACCTCCCTGATGGAATAGTATTTACCATTAATGTTCAGGTTGTTGATCAATGCATTGTACCTCTCAAACACTTCAGTGATTCCTTCTCCTGGATTGGATTTAAAGTATTCATACTCAGAGGTTAGGATTTCTAGTTTGTTCTCCCTAACTTCCTCTGTGCCTTCATTAATAATCTCAATAGTTTCCCAGATATGTTTGGAATCTTTACAATTCATCACATGTCTATTCATCAGGGGATTAAGGGAATCTACTAAGATTAATTGAAGGCTAGCATCCAGGGAAGCTTCTTCTATTTCAGCAGGAGAGAAGTCCTCAGGATCCTTCACATAAGTTCTCGCTTTGGTAATCACCACATCATTTTCTATTACCTCTGGTTCCATAACCATAGGAATTTTTGGACCCTTCTTCAACACTTGCAAATATTTGGGATTAGCAACCTGTAAAAACAGTAGCATCTTCTTCTTCCACATAACATAATTTTCTTTATCGAAAAGTGGAATTTTAACGGTTCCAACTTTTTGTGTAGTCATTATGAATTTTTTGAGTGAATAAAAAATTCAAGAAGTGAAAGAACCACAAAAGTCTAGGATCTAGATTTGTACGTTAATCAGAAGGCTCTGATACCAATTGTTAGGTCCCAATTTGTTTGTAGAAGGGGGGGGGGTTGAATGCAAACAATACCGTTTAATCGAATAAAATACGGAATAAAATTGTGAAACAAAATTCAAGTTAAATAAAACTTTTATTAAACTTGAAAGGTGTTACAACTACGGTATCGGTTACAAGGGATTAATCTCAAATCAATTATTACAAATTTAGAATAAATTCGACATGAACTTTTTCTATTTTTGTAATTAAAAGATCAAATGCTAAATGCGATTTGAGATTAAGTTCTAGGGATTTTAATCCGCTAGATTGATACACAAGAACAAGATAAGTATTTCTAGTTGATTGGATTTAACTTTACAATCTAGAAATTGATCTTGAAGTTGCAGATGAGATGAAATATTTTATCTGCTCCTTTTGCTTTTGTTCTTTTGTTTTTGTTCTGTTTTTTTTGCATATTTTTATGAACTGTTCTATAGCTTCTTTTAAACAACACAGCCGAGTAGATTGAATTGGAAAGACAATCCTTTAAGCTTGTGAGACTTTCGGTAGGACAATGTTTACAACTAGCAAGACAATTAAAAATGAGCTAGCAAGACTTTCGGTATGACTATAGATTGTCATACCGATTGTCATATTAGTTCAAATAAATTGTTTTGCTGAATTAATAACTGATTTTAATCTAAACAGAAATTCTAATAAGACAATTAAATGTATTGGCATGACTTTCGGTATGACTATCAATTGTCATACCGATTGTCATACTAGTTCAAATGGATTGTCTTGCTGAATTTAAGCAGATTTTAAACCAATTAAAATCTTGTAAATCCTTAATATTAATTCTAAATTAATTAATCAATTTAATTCAATTAATCAATAAATTAATCTTTGCAGATATAATTTATTTTCTTAATTAAATTATATGACTTAATTAATTAATAGAGAATTAATACTAACCCTTAGCAACATCCATTCTTCTGACAATCTTCTGAAAGTCACTGAGACTTATGAATCAATTCCGCCACTTCAATGCTGACACTCGATGTACTGTCTGGTTCATGAGTGACTAACTTTCGTGACGTTTCTTCATGTCTTGACTTTTATATTCTGATTGAATCCTTGTAATAAATGATACCTTGACGAGATCTCTGTCACTTGATTAAATCCACGATCTTGATTTATATCACTGAGGCATGATCAAATTCTTGAACTTCTTCCAGTGAATCTTCAAGTCTGCAGATGAACAATATTTCTTTATTCTTTGACAGATGTTACATTGTGAGATCTCTCTGATGATTAATCCACTATTTACTTATTACATTCTTATTTGAGTTGAGTTAAATACTCGAATAAACGAGTAGGCTATGACATATGCCTTTCAGTACCCTAAGGCAGCAAGGCAAAACTTGTGGAAGCTCTAAGTGGAACACTTATCATAGAAGAACTTGAAATTCTTGATCACTTGAAGGGTAAACTTAGAGAAGAAGCAGATGTAAAAATTTTCTTTACCTGATTCTTGTAATCTTGGAACCTGGTGAATCTTATGTTGTACAAGTTATAAATGTTTTAATCTTATCTTCCATCAGTTTTAAACTTGGGGTTAGTCTTGTTAACATGCATGAATTTGTGTGAAGCAATCTTCTCACAAATTGGGGGAGATTGTTGTAAAAGATATGCCTGTACTTTAACAAGACTAGGATAACTTGTCAACCTTAAGTAAGTTATATTGTTATCTAAATTTGTATTTTGTACTTGTAACACTTAAAGTCTGTAAGAATGCAAAGGAGCAGACTTGAGTCTTTTTCCTAAAACAGTATCAAGCCTAAGGATTCTATCTGGAAGAAGATCAAGAAGATCATGCCTCAGAAGAATTTTGAAGAAGCTTGGAGTTGAATAAATCTGTTTGGAGAAAAATGTTCTAAGTCAAGATCTCTACAAGTCACAGATTTAATGTTATAGAGAAGTCATTCGAGAACTCCAGAATGGCTTATCGAGAAGTCATTCAAACTCTAGAGAGTACCAACGAATGAGTAATATCTACTCGATGGATGAGCAACTTCTACTCGATGGATGAGCAGTGTCTACTCGATGGATGAGCAACTTCTACTCGATGGATGAGCAGTGTCTACTTTATGGATCAACAACATCTACTCGACGGATGAGCAATGTCTACTCGACGGATGAACAATGTCTACTCGACGGATAAGCCTTATCCACCGGGAGTAGAGAAGTCAAGAAAGCTACTCGAGAACTCAAGAAGATATCGACAAGTCATTCCTTCACTAGAGAACTCAGAGTTATCGATAAGTCTACATTCATTCGAGAACTCAGAGATATCTATAAGTCAAAGTGAAGATATAAAGACTAGAGATCTCGACAAGCTGAAGACCTCTACAAGACAAACTCATTATGGAGAGCTAGAGATCTCGATAAGCCTATGTAATTATCGAGATGTCAAGTGTTCTATTAATTCAAACTGGAGATCTCGAAGTACAGTCTCAAAGTACAGAATTGCAGATCAGTTTAATATCTAAGATAAACAATCAACAAACAATCCAACAGTTGGATTAACAAGTCTACAAAAAGCAGCTTGAAGAGTGTGCAAGATCAATGGCAAAGATTAACTGACGGAGAAAGATTAAAGTAAACACGGGATGCCAAAGATATGCTAAGCCAGAAATGGAAGATTTGCTTTTCTATAAATATAAATGACAAGTGACAGTTTAGAAAAGTTAATAGCATATTTATTATCCATTGTGTAAACCAGCAGTTAACTGAGATATAAAGTTAACACTGGTCCTCTAGTTAGAAGTAACAATTTAGATCAAAAATTCTTGTAACACTCTCGAGAAGAAGATGAGCTCTTTAACTTCAAAGAGCTTAGAAATTTTGTAGCAAAACATCTTAATTTTTAATACAAAAATTAAGTGAGTTTTGAAGATCCGTGTTCTTTATTTTCTGCAAGCTTATAGTTTGCATGAACACTTTTTTATACAATATTTAATTTACTTTGTTCAAGCATTAACTTTCAAGAAAAGCCTAAAATCAGAAAAATACATTCACCCCCCCTCTATGTGTGATTCATTACCTAACATATAGTTCATTCGCTTTCTTCACTAGACATTTACATCAGAAACTTGAGGATACGAATTCGGGTCACAAGATTATGGCATACTAATAATAGAGAAGGAGTCTTTCTTGGATGTAATTTGATTCTTTTGGACCCTCAGGTAATTCATGTTTAAAATAGATTGTTTAACGTTCTCATGTTTATAGTTCTGAGTATATAATTGTAACCGATATGTTTTCCTATTTATAAGAATGATCATATGCAGGCTTCTGTGAGAGATGATATATGGAACTCTCTTGGAAATACTATTATTGAGGGTCAAATGTAGGAAATAACAAATTTCAATACTACGTCCAAGCATTTGGTATCTTGTGGCCTGTTCGTTCTTCGCTAAAAATTGTTTTCACACCTTTAACCACAGTCCAAACTATGTATCCAAATGACGAACTGCAGATTTTCATTCCGAGGCACAATTTTGAATTTGTCAGTTTACCTCAGTTGGCTATAAATCCTGAATCTTATGCTCTCGATATGATATTCGCCATAGGTATCAATAAATTTCGTATGATTTATATTAACACAACAATGTAAAAAGTCCATTTGTTTTAATTATATAACATTGTTCTTTATCAGATATCATAAGTGTGGCGTCCCAAAATCCGGGGTCAGGAATCTCGGAGGCCACGCCATCTAAATTATTACAACCACACAACTCACACCACAATATATTAATACTCACGCTTCACGACCCCACACTTATCACACACACACACTTACAGGTTATTGTCTTGGAAATGAACCATCATATCTAGAGTAATTTCAACCATCAAGTGATAATTATTACAACCCAAAAGTGATTTAGACTTACCAGGGAGTAACCTTTAAGTAAGGCTAGTCCTCTGGCCAAATATACGTTTCTTGTTTATTACCTTACATAAGTCATACTTAAAAATAAGCCGAACTAAAAACAACTGAAAACTAATCCAGCTTATTCGGACTACCTGTGGTACAACACCAAACAATCTACGGAACAACTGGCCATTTCCTACCCATTTCCTGGCTGTGGTTCTCATGGCAGGCATCTTGATTCACTGTTATGTTGTGTCAATTTAAGAAAATAAGTGTGAGCTATAATGCCCAGCATAATAAGGTACAGTATGAAAATGACTATATGATAACTTACGTAAAATATCATATATAATACTTATATTTTATTCGAAAATAGTTTTCCTTGGTGATACACACCTTCTTATGAAAAAAATTCTTTAAGGGATTTTAATATCCTGCGAATACCTTAATAGTAATCCCAGCACCTAGGCTTGGGTTACAGTATTGCATCACAATTCCAATTGGAAGAATTAGGACATTCGTTGGAGCCACCGCATACGATGATCAGTCGTACTGCGATAAAAGTAACCTTTTCTACTAGTAGAAGGATGACACCTTCGTATCCCGGTTATCACCCTAGCCGCATTCGGGCTATGTGTCCCATTTCGGGTATACACACACTTCGCAGGTCCTTAGGTACATATTATACCGTCTCCTACGGTACCAGTAGTCTATCCAATACACGAAGTACTTGGATCCTACCCCTCCCTTTTCCTTTAGGAAATCCTATCATATCTCGAGAACTCGAACCACATGGAAGTTCCCCCAAGCGTTATGCTTGTCGATAGGCATAGCTTTACTTTTTATATATATATATATATGTACTTCCGAAAGTTTTCGGAGGAAGTACTAAGGATGTGAGTTGACCGTTGTCAACAGATAATTAAATAAGGGGGAAAAGTTTCTCCTTGAAACTCTATTCAAAATATTAAATAAGTCGGGGTAATATTCTCCGACGATCTGAAATTACTCGAATGATTTTGTAAAATCAGAAAGTAATTTAAATCCGGTTCTATGATTTTTAAATCATAAATAAACCATTTAATAAATAATAATTAATTAAATGATAATCGATAAATAATTAAACCTCGATTAAGTTTACTCTTGTAAAAGAATATTTAAAATAATATTCCTCAACTAGTTTATGTCTATGAAATTAATAGTCTTTAATGATTAATCAGGTTTGAATAAATAAGCGTTGGAGAATATTCTCCTATAATAAATGATTAGTAGATAAATAATTCTTGTCCGAACGATAAAGTATAGTTGAGGGAATACGAGCTTTGGAAATCGTTTTAATAAATGTTCGAGGTATTTTAATGTTTCGTAAGTGGGCGTTGAGTCCCTTTAAAACGTACTACTATGGACTTATAATCGTCCTATAATATCACCGGAATGATTCCCAGGTTTTTATCTTGAAATCCCGACCGACTCTCGGTCTTATTATAATACGTCAAGCTTATAGCGGAATAAACATTTCACGATATATACTTATCGTACAACATCGCTACATTATGCGAAACTTCAACAACTACGTATCATGGAAAGTATGGTATTTATGCAATGATAGTAAAACAATCCTTTCATAACACAACAGTAAAATGGAGTTGGGTTTGTAAACTTGCCAGGGTATCTTGAGGTGGAGGATGTTCTAGGTTCCGTTCGGAAATCTATAACCATAAACACAATTCATTTCGTTAGGTCCCGTTCTAATTTACGGTGACTCGCACTCATGTGCTACTTATTATGCACCCTCTCAACTTATACTACCCTTATTATTCCTTTAAGTCATTATTCACATTATGGTCGCTTTATTTTTCTAAGTATCTTAAGTTCATTCTCATTATCGCCGTCGGCTCCGCTTATGGATTCTACGGTTTCTAATCACGCGGTCTCGGCTCCAATATTTTTATAAAATTGAGAAATTATTATTTTCACTTAAAATTTTTATGGCAGTTAGTAAACTCAATATTTTACTCTTTGTAAAAATTTCATGATTTATGAACACTTTTAAGTCGATCCTTTGTATTTTCAAAGTTCATAATTCGTAGCAGTTTTTGTCACGTAAATCACTTTTGGTAAAACGACCATAACTTTTGATCCGTAAATCGGAATCAAGAGATTCAAGCGCCTAAACGATCCTTATAACATTGTATATCATAATAAAGGTATTTTTCAAGAAACTACAGTTTACAACTTCGGGACTTTCTGCAGAAACTTAAAGTTACGATTTGTTGGTTTTAACGGAGTTACGTTTACGATCGAGGTTTCGTTTATGCCCTAACTCTTAACACAACCACCAACAATCATCATTCCATCATCAACACACAAAATCCTCTCAAGAAAATCATGTTCTTAAGGCAACAACAATTAACCTTAAATCTACTTAACTTAAACACCAAGATTTCATCACTACCATTTCTAAAACTAGGTTTACTACCTCATACCAAATGGATCTTAAAAATGAATCTTAAATAAAGTTGGGCCAAAGATTTTTACCTTTCTTGAAATCTTGAGATGTGTTCTTGAGGATGGTGGAGGCTTGGAAGTGCTTGGTATGATTTTTGGAACCTAAAACCACCATTGAAATCAAGAAACCAAAGAGAGGTTACTATTCACACTATTCACTAGTGACTTTCTTGATTTAATTTCACCCATCAAATCTTAATAAAAAGAGATGAAAGAATTTTCTTACCTTAGTTTAATTTCTAGGAAGCTTGATAATTAATGGGATGATTTTACCATGGCTATAACTTGAGTTTTGATTTTGGATTTCTTCCTTTTTCTTCAAGGGGCCGAATGGAAGCAATGTGAAGGGGGGGGGGGGTATTTATGCTTGCTTCTAGGAAATGGGGTGTGATATCTTTCACTTGATTTTTATTCTTCTAGGTTAAATCCTCGGTTTATTCTTGTTGCAAATCTTGGGGACAAAATCCTAGTAGCTTGCTAGGTTACAAGCTAACTACATGGGTTACCTTCCTTAGCACACTATTTTGCTAGATAGCTTGATCATCCTATGGTTAGCTTACTATTTGATAAAGTAACCATAGTTACTTTTCTACCATGGTTTAGTTAATGCATTACGTTTATTTAATCGTATACGCGTTCGCTCGGTTGCTTAAATGTTTTCGTAATACTTACTCGTAAATGATTCGGGACGTAATTCCTTTCATATTTATTCCTTATATTTTGAATTATCATACTTGAATATAAATCCATAGGGTTTCAATTTTGTAATTATATTGTGATTCCCGTAATCCTCGTTGAGTCGTAAATACGGTCATTTTTCAAAGTTCATTTTCTTCGAAAACTAATAGCGTTTACATACACTCATTTGGTACGTATAATCGTAATATCAACTCCGAAACTCATTTTCTCATGTACTACATAGTGTGGGCTCAAAAGTTTTTCCCGTCCGTCAGGGTTACTATTCATTAAACATTTTACAAGGTCTCAAAAATTCGAGTTATTAAAGTCTTTCCCTCTAACAAGGATTCCATCCCGGAATCAATTAGAAAATAAGTGGGGATATCTATTCCTCATTGCGTCTTCAAGTTCCCAAGTTGACTCTTCAACATTTTGATTTCTCCATAGGATCCTAACCAGCTTCACAGTCTTGTTCCTCAGCTTTTGTTCTTTTTGGTCCATTATCCTTACTGGCTGCTCGATGTAGGTCAGGTCTGGTTGTAAATCTACCTGCTCGTATTCTATTACATGTCGTGCATCTGCATGGTAGTTCCTTAACATGGACACGTGGAACACGTTGTGCACTTGTTGCAAATTAGGAGGCAGGGCGAGCTCGTAAGCAGAGGTCCTATTCTCCTCAAAATTTCAAAGGGTCCTATGAATCTGGGACTCAGCTTCCCTTTCTTCCCAAATCTCATCACTCATTTCCACGGAGATACCTTCAATAGCACATAATCTCCTACTTCATATTCCCTATCCTTCCTAGTCTAGTCGGCGTACTTCTTTTGTCTGTCCTGGGCTGCTACCAGTCTTTTCCTGATGAGTCCTTGTAGGATTTTTAACGCAGCGGGGTCATGGTAAAACACTTTTACACATACAAAATCCAAATAAAAGCATATAAATCGTGAATAAAAATTCGAGGGATCGAATCTAACCTTTTAAAATAATTCGGAGACAACGATCAGAGATCCTTAGCAGTTGCTCCTCAAGTGTGAAGCACTCCACCGGTATCCACCAAGAAAACGATGTTAAGGAGGAAGGAGGTGGAGAGAATTGGGTTTTCCAAACTTTTTGGATTTTCGGGTTTGATGTGGGTTCGAATAAAATAGGGTATATAATAGTGTATTTATAGGCAAAATTTTCAGCTGAAATTTTCCCATAAATATTATTATTATTATCCCATTTATTATTCTCATTAATAATTAAAACACCTTTTAATCATTAATCCTTTTTCTAAACACTTTAGAAATAATTTTCTCTCTTGATTTAATTTCCAAAAATTAAATCCTTTAATTAATAATATTAAGAACTTTTCTTAATTAATTTATAATCAATTAAATCTCATTTAATCAATTATTAAATTTGCCAATTAATTAATTATTTCATAAATAAATAATTATTAGCCATTATTAATTAATTCCTCCACCATTAAATCATTCTCTTTTTTTATGGTGTGACCCTGTAGGTTCAATATTAAGCCGGTAGTAGAAATAAATAATAATAAAACTATTTTATCATTATTTATATAAATTCTCTAATTTATTAAATATGATTAATTAATTAATCACATTTATTCTACATCGTGAGTGATGCTTCTCAACATATCGTGACTATCCGGATAATATGAATTCACTGCTTAGAATACCAAGAACCTGTCAGTGAATAGTTACCGTACAATAAACTCCTTCTACCCTACAATATTCCGATTAAATACAAGGCATGGATCTCGTGTCAAGCCTATCTAATTCAATCACTTGCTTACCATTTACTATGCGTAGTTCTATACCGGGAATCATTCCGGTGATATTATAGGACGATTACAAGTCCATAATAGTACATTTTAAAGGGACTCAACGTCCACTTACAAAACATTAAAATACCTCGAACTTTTATTAAAACGATTTCCTAATGATCATATTCCCTCAACTATATTTTATTGTTCGAATAATAAATATCATATACCTATTCCTTTATTATGGGAGAAGTATACTCCAACGATATTTATTTCAAACCCGATTAAACATTAAAGATTATTAATTGCGTAGACATAAACTAGTTGATGAATATTATTTTAAATATTCTTTTAAAAAGTAAACTCATTCGAGGTTTAATTATTTATCGATTATCATTTAAATAATTATTATTTATTAAAGGGTTTATTTATGATTTAAAATCATAGAACCTGATTTAAAATACTTTCTGATTTTCAAAAAATCATTCGAATAATTTCAGATCGTCGGAGAATACTATCTCGACTTATTTTTATATTTAGAATATAGTTTCAAAGAGAAACTCCCCCCTTATTTAATTATCTGTTGACAACGGTCAACTCACATCCTTAGTACTTCCTCCGAAAACTTTCGGAAGTACATATATATATATGAAGTAAAGCTATGCCTATCAACAAGCAAAACGCTTGGGGAAACTTCGATGTGGTTCGAGTTCTCGGGATATGATAGGATCTCCTAAAGGACAAGGGAGGGCTAGGATCCAAGTACTTCGTGTATTGGATAGACTACTGGTACCGTAGGAGACGGTACAACATGTACCTAAGGACCTGCGAAGTGTTTGTATACCCGAAATGAGGACACATAGCCCATATGCGGCAAGGGTGATAACCGGGATACGAAGGTGTCGTCCTTCTACTAGTAGAAAAGGTTACTTTTATCATAGTACGACTGATCATCGTATGTGGTGGCTCCTACGAATGTCCTATTCTTCCAATTGGAATTGTGATGCAATACCGTAACCCAAGCCTAGGCGCCGGGTTTACTATTAAGGTATTCGCAGTTTAATAAAATCCACTAAAGGACTGTTTTCGTAAAAGGTGTATATCACCAAGGGAAACTATTGTCGAATAAAATGTAATTATCATATAGGATGTTTTACGTAAGTTTATCATACAGTCATTTTCATACTGTACATTATTATGCTGAGCATTATAGCTCATTCTTGCTTTCTTTTAAATAACACAACACAATAATGAATTAAGATGCCTACCATGAGAACCACAGCCGGGAAACAGGTAGGAAATGGCCAGCTGTTCCGTAGATTGTTCGGTTTTGTACCGCAGGTAGTCCGAATAAGCTGTGTTGGTTTTCAGTGTTTTTAGTTTATTTATAAGTATGACTTATGTAAGGTAATAAATAAGAAAGCTATTTGGCCAACGGACTAGCCTTACTTAAAGGTTATTCCCCGGTAAGACTTAATTACTTTTGGGTTGTAATAATTATCACTTTGCGGTTTAATCTACTCTAGTAATGAATGGTTCGTTTCCAAGACAATAACATGTAAGTGTGTGTGTGTGTGAGATAAGGGTGGGGTTGTAAAGTGTGAGTATTTATATATTGTGGTGTGAGGTATGTGGTTTATAGTGGTTAGATGGCATGGCCTCCGAGATTCCCGACCCCAGATTTTGGGGCGCCACATTATATGTCTCTGAGTGAGGACATTTTCAATTATAGCTCCTCCTTTCTTCATGTTAACTTCTTGCCCTTTGAAATTCATGTAAGTAAGAACAAAATATCCAAAATAATGAGAATCATTATTAAGTATCCTTTTCCTGATAGTTGCAAGAATCATATTTGACCATTATTTGGAGTCTTTATCTTCAACTCTTAGCAAGTAATGAATATACTTAAGTTCCTTGGTTGTAATGATCAAGAGTTCATCAAGAGATAGATCTTTTGCTTGGGTTCCGAGCCATCATGTTTGTCCTGTATAATATTCGATGCTTCAAGTCTGTCCAAGTGATCAACTGTGACTTCTTGACCAGGACTATCAGCTAAAGTGAAACTGATCAACCTTAGATTCACCAAATCAGCTTCATGATGTCCAATCCCAGCTCTTGTAAATGGTACATACAATTTTAAATCATTAGCTTGTACCATCCAGGATTTCTTGTCTCCCATGGTATTAGAACCAGGTAAGCCATCCACCCTTATACCTCCAGGAACAAAGTTCATTTCATCAACACAATTAAGATCACCAACTTTCTTCTATTTGTACTTATTTTTTATCTTTAGAAAAACTTGAGCTTTTCTCTCTGCTCTTTCATATAACATCCTCATATCAGTACTTCTCCATCTATTCCTGCTAGATCTTCTAAGCATATTTTAATATTCCTGATTGGCTCTAGAAATAACTATCCTGATTTTCCCTTCATGTCTTCTTTCTTCTTCATTAAAAGCATCAGTTCTTTCATCTTCTCCATTTTCAGCATTGAATGATTGAACATATGTAGATAAAATTTCAAGATTCAATATGAATAGAGCTTCTTCATCTTCATTTTTAAAAAAATCAGAGATAGACATCCTGCTAGGGTTAGGAACTGAACTGTTAGGAATTGCAGTATCAGTATTTCCCTTGTCAGGAATTGCATCAGGAACTGTTACTCTGTTGTCAGGATTTAGAGTTTGATTGTCAGGAACAGTAGTTGAGATGTCAGGATTTGTAGGAGCAGCTTCAATCTTTAGTTTCCTTGTTCTCCTTAACATAGGCATTTTACCATCCTCACTTTCAGCATCAGCATCAACATTTATCAGTTTAATAGTATTCTTCCTAGGTTTAGGATTGAGATTTAAGGAATCAACATAAAGTTTAGGAACCTGAGTATCCGAAATATCTTCAATCCTAACTCCACTAGACCTTGTCCTTCTTTGAGAGGGAACAATTGCTTGAGCATCCTTTTTAGCAACCTTTCTAGCACGTTTCTTTCCTCCCTTAGTTTTCCTCTTTTCTTGAGAAGAATTTTGATTTGTAGTCTGCAACTGACTGGGAATCTCTTCCTATTGTTTCAACTTTTCTTCATGTGACATATCAGGAAATTCATCTTCTAGATGAGTAAGTGCTATTCTCTCAAACATTTCTTCCACTCTCTTGTCTTTATGATATAGAGTAATGCTTGTACCAGCTTTCGTTCCGAAAGTCTTGTAGAACTTCTGTGCATTTTCAGGATTATCAATTATCACCTCATCTCTGTCAGAAATTGTAAATCCTGACTGGTGATTTTTCATCAAGATTTGAGAGTGAGTAATTGTTTTTGTCTTGACAGTTTTAGATCCATCCTTGGAGACTCGAGTTGATTGTGTAGTTTGTGTTTGTGTCGGTATGCCAGCTCTAGATTGAAATACCACAGTATTAGAGGTCTTCTTGACTTGTTTATCACCATCATCATCAGGATTGGCATGATCCCTCAAAACTGATTTAGGTTTACATTTTGTCTTTGGTACTACTATCTCCCCCTTTTTGGCATCTAGACTTTGTAGAAGAGAGAGAATAACATCCAACTTTGATTTTGTAGCATTCTGACCAGCTTCAAGAGATGTCAGTTTTTTTGTCATCTGCTCATGTTTAGCTTCCATGCTGAACATCCTCTTAACCAGACCATTGTGCTTGTTTGTACCTTTTATAGTCACAGAAAGATCAACAAGCTCTTCTCTAAGATCAATATTGTCTTTTTTGAGTGTTGAGACAGAAGAATGCAGGCCTTTGACTAATATTGTAGTGGCCTTAATAGAATGCTCCATTTCAGATTTGGAAACTAGGTTAACAACATGATCATCTAAAGACTATGCAGCTTCTATAGATATATCTTCACTTGGTAGCCTCCATGAATGATTCCATTCCTGAATTCTGTGAGCATCAAGAGCAGATGCATATCAAGTTGATGACCCAAAATTAGACAATTTAGAAGCTTCTATTCCATCTTTAAGGGCAACATCATCAGGATTTTCATCGGAATTATCATCAGAATCATCAGGAAGCTTGCCAGGGACCTCAGGAACATCAGGAACAGTCTCAGGAACTTTTTCTTTGAGCTTTAAATCGGGATTTGACTTAGAAGGCCCAATTGCCTGAGATGAACCTGAAAGAAGAGAACCACGAACATCTAAATTTATCTTTTCTTTTAAAGTGATCTCATCACTTCTCACACATATATTACTTTCAATAGTAATATCTAGCTCACTTTTATTACTCATATCTACCTCTCATTTTTCCAGTTCAGGAGAATGCCTCTCAATAATCCTGTTTTTCTCTTGATCTTTTCTCACATTCTCACTAGAAAGGCTCAATTCACTAGCAATATAAGAAATAGAGGGGGAAAAGAGGAGTGGTCTGTAGTCATATAAATAGAGGTATTCCTAGTAACAGGTCTATTTATAATCGTGCTAGCAGATAAAGTAGATGTAGAAAGAATTGTATCTTAAGTGTTGGAGATCATTGGTATTGCAGTAAGTGGAGGGAGGTACCACGATGGCTCTAGTTCTATCCTTAGTAATGACTCGTACTTCAGAATTTGTAGAGTCAGGAACAGCTTCATCAGGAACTGATATTGTGTCAGGGTTTGGCTTCCTGTCAGGAACTGACCCCATGTCAGGATTTGATGATAAGTCTGCAACAGTACTTTGAACTGTTGGTCCTTGTGGGACTTGAGGTTCAGAAGCTTCTTCAATCCTTTAAACCAAAGGTTCTTGTGTGCTTCCCTCAAAGATGGGATCGTTGATGACAACATCCAGTTGAGCAATATGCTTCTGATTAGCTTCCATGTCTTGTACTATTATTTGAAGATCAGTATCCACAGAAACATGACTCCTTAGAGCAGTTTTAGGAATAGTCTATTTATTTTCAGTGCTTGCACCCACACTTTGAGAAGGTGCTTCTTGTGTAACAGGCGTATTAACAGTTACATCTTTATATTGAGAATATGATTCTTGTGTATTGTACCCTTCCTTAGCTAATTCCCTCACCCTTTCATAAGAAACTTCAATAAATTTTTCTGGTGAAGAGTCAAGAATTAACTGATCAGGAACTGTAATGACTTCATCAGGAATTGACTGTGCCTGATTAGGAACTGATAGATACTTGTCAGGAATTGTAGTTTCATGACCAAGAGCAACTTGATCTAGAAATTCGAATCCATCATTTTGTTTCTTAGCCTGATCCTTGTCAGCTGCTTTAACTAGTCTTCTTTTCTTTGGCATAGAGCTAGCAGCTATAATTTCAGCTCCTTCTTCCTCTGTAGTAGCACCAATAACCTCCACTAGTCTAACAGGCAACTTAAAAATAATAGGGCCATCACTGTCAGTATCTGATAGCTCATCTACCAACTTAACACAAGTTGTAGTCCTTCTTTTCACACCCTTTTTAGTGCTTGTTGGTGGTGGCACACTCTTCTTCCTTGCTCCACTTTATTTCTCCGATGATTTAGGTGAAGGTGTGTTAGGAATATATTGTGTACTTGATGATAACTTGAACAAAACACTTAGTAGATTTTAGTTAAGTGAATTTGTAGCTTTCAGCGAATGATCATTTGCAACATCCGTTGAAAGAGTAGCTTATGTAACAATAAGACTTGTAGCACATTTTTGCATACTTGGATAGCTTAGTGAACTAGATGTTGTAAATTGTCCAAGTTATGTTAACTACTAGATTGATATGCAAGATAAGATGGTGAATTGTAAATATTAGATACCTTTTAATATTGTATAAATGAAATAGAGTTAACAGCCAAAAAGACAGTCTCAACGGATGATTCACAAAGCTCCAACGGATGATCAACATAAGTCTCGATGGATGATTAAACAGAGTTTCAACGGATGATCAATCTAAGTTCCAACGGATGTTCAAATTCAAAAGAGCAGTTGATAGTGACTTGACAGTGACATGCGTTGGAAAGAGAAGTGTTGAAGCATGAAGTTAGACTAAATATAGTTTGTCTTATTATCTTGTCTTATTATCATGCAACTTGGTGATATATAAACCAAGGGTAGCAAGTTGAAAAGTGTTGATTCAATCCAAGTTAGCAAGAAAAATAGAGAAATAGATAAAACAAAATTTGTAAAGATTTTCTCTGTAGTTCTTGTACTTTAACTTTTAAGCAGTTGTGAAAAATTCTATTACACAGGGTTCTCTACTTAATATATATCTCTGGTGTAAAAGTTCAATCCACCTGAAAGTTTTTAAATACTTGTATTTAATTGGTTTGTGGAATATATATCTCTGGTGGAATATATATCTCTGGTGGAATATATATCTCTGGTGGAATATATCTCTGATGGAATAACAATTGGCATCAGAGCAAGCTCTTGAAGAACAAAGATTTTAAAGATCACAACAACTAACAAGATGAACAGAAAAGATGTTGGAGTAAAGATTTCATTTCTGTAAAAAGACAAGTATCACCATTGGAAGGTGAAGATGCACCTGTATCTCCTATCATATGATGAAGCATATGTGGACTGTATTGAGAAAGGTCCACATGTCCCTACGAGAGCTGCTACAGAAAATGAAGCATCAGTTCCAAAGCCATAAGAAGAATGCTCTAATCTAGATAAAGAACAAGTTCAAAAGGATAAAAAGACCATGAACATCATGTTTAATGGAGTTGACAGTGACATGTTTGACAACATCATAAACTGCAAAACTGTAAAGGATGTCTGGGATACAATTCAAGTTATATGTGATAAAACTGAGCAAGTAAGGGAGAACACAATACACCTCTTGACTCAGCAATATGGGCATTTCCATAGTGAAGAAGGTGAGTCACTCACTGACATTTTCAGTAGATTCCAAAAACTACTGAATGCTCTAAAACTGCATGGAAGGTTCTATCAAACAAAAGACTCAAACCTCAAATTCCTTAGATCTCTGCCAAAGGAATGGAAGCCTATGACAGTTTCATTGAGAAATTCTCAAGATTACAAGGAGTTCACCTTGGATAGACTGTATGGTATCCTAAAACCCTATGAGCTTGAAATAGAGCAAGATAAGATGGAGAAAGGAAGAAAGAAGGGAGGATCCATTACATTAGTTGCTGAGCAAGAAAAGGAGAAGGAGATAAAAGGTTGAAGCTGTTGATTCAGCACCAAACCCTAGAGTTTGTGAAGGCAAGGGAAAAGGGCTCGTAGCTGAACATGAAGACCATCTTAATCAAGATGACATGGATGACATAGATGAGCATCTTGCTTTTGTTAGGGTTAATACTGAAATATTCGTTTGAAGTATATACTTTAATAATAAATTATTTGAGAATCTTGAATGCATGTTTTCACATAGTCTGTATATTATATATTGTAGACAATCTAGTATCAAATGGGATAGCAGAAGATTAGATTGTCAAACTCCTTATATAATTCAGAAATAAGATTAGACAAACCACTGGAACGGCTGAAGTAATTATTTAGAAATAGTTTATCTTGACTATTGAATAATACTTGTATACTTTGTGTATATTGAACGGGATCAAAATAGTAGAATAATTGTTTCTTTTATTCTGACAATAAAGAAGAACTAAGATTCTACGATATTATTATTGCTTAGGTTCTTAATCCGGATGTAGTAATTGACACTTGTATTTAATGCACATGCCTTGATTCATACATTAAGTAATTTATTTTAAATTACAAATTTATGTATTGGGCAATGACATTATATACAGAGTGGGATATTAACTATAAAAGGAAACCGTGTCCGAAAAATTTATTCGGGTGATGATGTCCTCTTGAAAGCTCATAAAGATAATTATGCTTTAGTCCTGCAGGCAGATTTGTTCTTGCATAATTATAAGGTTGAGTGGATGATCAAGGATAAAAGATATTGATTAAATTAATTTTTAGAAATTAATTTAATTAATGGACATTCGATATCTTAAACATGGGGAATTTATAAGCAATTAATATGGGAGCCGAATTAAATAATTAATTTACGGAATTAGGAAAGGTAGTGCAAATATTAATTCTTTAGTGGATTCAATTAATATTTAATGACATTGGGCTTGGCCCGGAATGTCATTAGAAGGCCTGTCCTAATGGTCCATGATCCCTACTGTAGCCTATAAATATTCTCATTCTCCTAAAGCTAGGGTTAACACATAAAAACGAAATCACATCCTAGGGTTTGAGAGAGGCAGCCGTTTTTCTCAAGGAGCCAGCTAGGGTTTTGGAATTTTGGAGCTTTGGGAGAGGTACACCTTGGGAGATCGAAGCCCACACTTCGTCCAAGAAGAATCAGGGAATACAGTAGAAGACGTGGATTTGAATCGCTTGCACCGTAGCGATTAAGGTTAATGTTCTATTTGTACTCTTTTAATTAATATCATAAAATGCAGGGCCAAGATTCGATAGATCCAACAATTGGTATCAGAGCCTGGTTCTAGGTTCTGCGTTTTATGATATGTTGTCCATGTCATGAATATATATGCATGTATATAGTGGTATGCTTGTATTGATTCTGTGATACAGGTTATTATTCACTATTATGGCAATGTTTTAATTATGTGTTTGGATCCCACATGGTTTAATCGTTGTTATTTTGTTATGATTGGATTCCACGTGGTTTATCGTGGTTTAGTTGTAAATCACGAGGGTTGATCGTGAAAGTTTTGTTTTTTCCTATTCTGATCTTGTAATCTTGTAATCTTGTAAATCAATTTATAATTGTTTTAGATTATGATCTGATGTAATAGAATAGGCTGGTTCATCTGTATTATTGTTTGATCAACGGAGCTGTAAGGAACAGAGATTTTCCGCTGCTGCATTATGTTTTCGGGGTGCTTCACTGTTTTGGCTGCATATTTTGCATACGATGTTCAATTTGGGCGCTACGATACCTTTTCGGAAATGGCATAACAAGAAGATCAGGGTTCAAAGGGTCAAAAAACCATTGACCCATTATTTCAAGGCATTTTGAGGCTGTTAAGGCCTCCAACCGGGCTCTCGAAGATTTCCAGAATTTTTCGAAGTATAAATTCGAAGCTATTTTTCTGGGGCCATAATAGTGGATGTGTTTTATTATGTTTTACATAATTTTTGCTTCTCTTGATTATTGCTACTATGTATTTCTTGTCTTTGTTGTTATGACATGTGATACTAACCCTTTACATGCTAGAATGACATGGACATAGGGATGTTTTTATTAATGCTTTAATCATGATAGTATGCTGCTATGTTATGTGTTCTTTGTGTTGTTATATTACATGTGGACTTCAAAGAAATAACATAGGACGATGCATCTAGATTAAAATTCTCAAATTAAATATTAAGTGGGAGAGGGAATTAATATGAAATTAAATCCTATGGTCTCCATTATTATTTGTATGTAATTTAACATAAAGACGAATATAAATTATATATACGTCACCCATCGTGGCATGTAATTTATGGTGTCTAGAATGTTATAGAAATTACTAGAACAAACTTCTTAAATTAATAAGTTTTTAAAAGGAATAAATACGAATTTTCTTTATTTATGATATGGGGCGATTTTGTCAAAAACGGGTTCATCGAACTTGTAAGGCTGTAGGTATTAAGTGAGACCGATGTGACTCCTCCACTACCTGGAAATCAAACCATTGATGAATATTGAATTGAAGTATTCTATTTAAGGAAAAATTACAAATATTGGAAGGTATACACGCCACCCATCGTGGCATACCGAGTTCCATAGATTTCGAATAATTTAAGATTTGATGATGGTATATACTTAGCTATAAAAAATAATATAGACCACCCCAACGTGGCATATTGTTTAGTAATGAGACCGAAGTAACATTTAAACAAATGTAGGTGGTATACATGTCACACATTGTGGCGTACCAGAAACTTATGGTGTTTAGATGTTAGTGCATTTAATTTTAATAATTGTTAGAGAAATCAATAGGTTTTAATATTTAATGCACCCTTATTTATGTGTAATGATGTTTTTTTTAATGCATGATTCTCAGGATAAAATGGGCTTTAATCCACTATTCACCATACTTAAGGATAACAAACTTACCGGACCTAACTATATTGAATGGAAACGAAATTTGGACATTGTGTTGACTGCTGAGGAGTACAAGTTTTGCACTTATGAACCCCAGCCTGATCAGCCTGCTGCTGATGCTCCTGAAGATGAGAAAGAGTATTATAAGCGGTGGATTAAGGCTGATGAGATGTCACGATGTTACATTCTGGTAGCAATGTCGGGTGTTTTGTAGCATCAGCATCAGTCTATGGCCACTGCTTCAGATATGCTCTTTAATCTCAAGGAACTTTTTGGAGATCAGAATAGGGCTGCTAGGCAAGTAGCCATGAAGGCTTTAATGAACACTCAGATGGCTGAAGGAACACCTGTAAGGGATCATGTTCTCAAGATGATGTCATATCTGAATGAGATAGAGATCTTTGGTGCTGAACTTGACGGGGAAACCCAGATTGACATTATCCTTATGAGCTTGTCCAAGAGTTTTGAGCAGTTTTGCTTGAATTACAACATGAACAAGAGGCAGTATAGTCTCGCGGAACTGCTGACAGAACTTTAGGCAGCTGAAGGATTATTTCGGTAGAGTGTTCAAGTGAATGTGGCTGAGAAAAGTTCTTCCTCTAAGTCGAAAGGTATTAAGAAGAGGAAAAAGGCTGAGACACAGAAAGCTGTGAAGGCAGTGGGAGTTCAAGGTGGTGTGAAAAAGCCTAAGGGAAAGTGCTTCAGGTGCAAGTAGTCAGGTCACTGGAAATATGATTGTCCTCTTCCTAAGAAGATAAACAATACTGGTATGTCTCTTTCTCTAGTTACAGAAACATTTATAGCGGCTATATCTATGAGCACTTGGTGTGTAGATACAGGAGCCACTGATCATGTTTGTAATTCTATGCAGGGGTTCCAGCTATCCAGAATGCTTAGAGATGGTGAGATATACGTGTTCATGGGAGATGCTACGAAAGTAGCAGTAGTTGCAGTAGGAGTTATTCATTTATCTTTTGGTTCTGATAGGATTTTGGTTTTGAACAATTGTCTTTATATACCTTCTTTTAGAAGGAATTTAATTTCGGTTTCTAAACTTGCTTTGGATGGTTATAATGTTTGTTTGAATCGTAATGTTTTTATTATGATGAATAAACGAATTATATGTTTTGGTACATTGCAAGACAATTTGTATATAATTAATCCTAGTCAACCTGCACTGCAACTGCAATATAGGGAATTGAACAACACATCTTCTAACTCAACTAAAAGAAAGGAACCTTCTAGTTTGAACCAAACATATCTTTGGCACTTGAGATTAGGTCATATTAACTTGAGGAGGATTCAAAGACTGGTAGTAGACGGGCCTTTAAGCTCATTGGTAGTGGAGCCATTTCCAGTTTGTGAATCCTGCTTGGAAGGAAAAATGACTAATAGGCCTTTCAAGGCAAAGGGGAATGGAGCCAAACAAGTGTTAGAATTGGTTCACTCTGATTTATGTGGACCCATGAATATCCAAGCAAGAGATGGTTATGAGTATTTCGTCACTTTCATTGATGATTATTCTAGATATGGGTACATTTATTTGTTATGCCGTAAGTCTGAGTGCTTTGATAAGTTCAAAGAGTACAAAGCTAAAACGGAGAAGCGACTTAATAAAAGTATCAAGTCACGACGATCAGATCGTGATGACGAATACTTGTTTGGAGAATTTAGGGAATACCTATCAGAAAATGGGATAGAATCTCAATTAACTGCACCAGGCACACCCCAGCAGAACGGTGTAGCAGAGAGAAGGAACCAGACTCTTTTAGAGAGTGTTAGATCGATGATGAATTATTTGGATTTACCCAAGTCGTTTTGGGGACATGCCTTAGAGACATCATCTTATCTTCTAAACTTAGTACCTTCTAAGTCGGTTCCTAAAACCCCCTTAGAATTGTGGACCGGGGATAAACCGAGTCTAAGACACATTCAGATATGGGGTTGTCCAGCATATGTACTGAACAAGAACGCGACTAAATTAGAATCTCATATAGAAGTAAAGTTGTTTGTAGGCTACCCCATGGGAACGAAAGGTTATTTATTTTATAGTCCGAAGAATCGGGATGTCATTGTTAGCACCAATGCAAGATTCTTAGAGGAGGACTATATAATGAACCACAAACCCATGAGTAGTGTCGTTTTAGAGGAACTAGTATGAGGGACAGATAATACCCATAAAGCTGTAGTACAAGTAGAACAACCACAACAAAATGTACAACCTATCACTAATACCGCACCAGTGCCTCATCGTAGTGGGAGGGTTGTTCAACATCCTGATAGATTCATGTTTTTGGGAGAGTCTTCAGACTTGGTCTCTGATGAATATGATGATGATCCCCGTACATACGAAGAGGCAGTAAAAGACAAAGATGCAGATCTTTGGCAAAAGGCGATGGAATCTGAGATGGAATCAATGTATTCTAATCAGGTATGGGAGCTCATGGAACCACCCAAAGGTATAAAACCTATTAGATGTAAGTGGATCTACAAGAAAAAGAGGGGATTAGATAAAAAGGTGAAAGCCTGGAAAGCAAGACTTGTTGCGAAAGGGTATACTCAGAAAGAAGGTATCGATTATGAGGTAACCTTTTCGCCGGTAGTCATGCTTAAGTCAATTCGCATTCTTTTATCTATTGCAGCTCATCTCGATTATGAGATTTGGCAAATGGATGTCAAGACAGCTTTCCTTAATGGAAGTCTTGAAGAAACCATCTATATGCAGCAACCAGAGGGATTCATTAAAGAAGGCCAAGAGCATCTTCTATGTAAGCTTAAGAGGTCTATTTATGGATTTAAACAAGCTTCTAGGTATTGGAACATTCATTTTGATCAGGCAGTCCAGTCGTATGGATTTGATCAAAGTCCAAGCGAAGCATGCATGTATAAGAGATGTGAGGGAAATGCAGTGGTTTTTCTAGTACTATATGTTGATGACATTTTACTCATTGGAAATAATGTTAAGATGTTGTCTTCAATAAAGGCATGGTTGTTCAAACAATTTGAAATGAAGGACTTAGGTAAAGCAGCATACATCCTTGGGATCAAAGTTATAAGGGATCGCAAAAAAAAGGATGTTGGATTTATCTCAGGAGCCCTACATAGATGAAGTATTAGCTCGTTTTAACATGCATGACTCCAAGAAGGGTAATTTACCTTTCAGACATGGAATTTTTCTTTCAAAGAGTCAGTGCCCTTCGACACCTAAGGAGATAGAGAACATGATGGCAGTTCCTTATGCTTCGGTATGTGGAAGCCTAATGTATGCTATGTTATGTACGAGGCCTGATATCTGCTTTGTCATGGGCATGGTTATCCGATACCAGTCAAACCCAGGACAGTAACATTCGAGTGCAGTAAAAATAATACTCAAGTACCTGCGAATGACTAAGGAGTATATGTTAGTTTACAAGTCCTCTGATTTATTGCCTCTGGGATATACTGATTCAGATTTCCAGACACATAAGGATAAGAGAAAATCCACCTCGGGATATGTTTTTACTTTGGGAGGTGGAGCCATAATATGGAGGAGTGTGAAGCAGAAATGCATTGCAGACTCAACCATGGAAGCCGAATATGTGGCAGTCTCTAGGCAGCCAAAGAGGCTATATGGTTCCAAAATTTCCTGCTGGATTTGGATGTGGTTCCTAATTTGCCACGACAAATCACGATTTATTGTGATAATACTGGTGCTGTGGCAAATACCAAGGAACCACGGGCCCATAAGGCAACAAAACACATAGAGCGTAAGTATCACCTCATACGGCAGTTCGTTAAGCGAGGAGATATCATTGTGGTTGATATAGCATCAAAGGATAACCGGGCAGATCCTTTCACGAAGATCTTACCAGCTAAGGCTTTTCAGGAGCACGTGGAAGCGATAGGAGTCAGATACTTGGTCACATAGTTATATAGTTGGTAGTGGATTTCTTGTAATAAACACTAATATACTCAAAGAATATCTTAAGTATAAGTGGGAGATTGTTAGGGTTTATACTAAAATATTCGTTTGAAGTATATACTTTAATAATAAATTATTTGAGAATTTTGAATGCATGTTTTCACATAGTCTGTATATTATATATTATAGACAATCTAGTATCAAATGGGATAGCAGAAAATTAGATTGTCAAACTCCTTATATAATATAATAAAGGTTCACAGTCTAAGTGGTATAAGACAAACCACTGGAACGACTGAAGTATTATTTAGAAATAGTTTATCTTGACTAGTGAATAATACTTGTATACTTTGTGTATATTGAACGGGATAAAAATAGTAGAATAATTGTTTCTTTTATTCTAATAATAAAGAAGAACTAAGATTCTACGATATTATTATTGCTTAGGTTCTTAATCCGGATGTAGTAATTGACACTTGTATTTAATGCACATGCCTTGATTCATACATTAAGTAATTTATTTTAAATTACAAATTTATGTATTGGGCAATGACATTATATACAGAGTGGGATATTAACTATAAAAGGAAACCGTGTCCGAAAAATATATTCGGGTGATGATGTCCTCTTGAAAGCTCATAAAGATAATTACGCTTTAGTCCTGCAGGCAGATTTGTTCTTGCATAATTATAAGGTTGAGTGGATGATCAAGGATAAAAGATATTGATTAAATTAATTATCAGAAATTAATTTAATTAATGGACATGCAATATCTTAAACATGGGGAATTTATAAGCAATTAATATGGGAGCCGAATTAAATAATTAATTTACGGAATTAGGAAAGGTAGTGCAAATATTAATTCTTTAGTGGATTGAATTAATATTTAAAGACATTGGGCTTGGCCCGGAATGTCATTAGAAGTCCTGACCTAATGGTCCATGATCCCTACTGTAGCCTATAAATATTCTCATTCTCCTAAAGCTAGGGTTAACACACAAAAACGAAATCACATCCTAGGGTTTGAGAGAGGCAGCCATTTTTCTCAAGGAGCCAGCTAGGGTTTTGAAATTTCAGAGCTTTGGGAGAGGTACACCTTGGGAGATCGAAGCCCACACTTCGTCCAAGGAGAATCGGGGAATACAGTAGAAGACGTGGATTTGAATCGCTTGCACCGTAGCGATTAAGGTTAATGTTATATTCTTACTCATTTAATAATATAATAAAATGTAGGGCCAAGATTCGATAGATCCAACAACTTTTTCTATCCAGGAGATTTGCCAAGCTCAAATTTAAGAAGTACTTTGGAGCAGCTAAGTCAAGTAGAAACATGGTTGATAAGTCTAAATTCAAGTGTTTCAAGTATGGCTTGGCAGGTCATTTTTCTAGTGAGTGCGAAAAGCCTGATTCTGGTAAAAAGAAGTTTGAGCCTGTTGATTATAAATAGAAATACTTTGAGTTGCTCAAGCAAAAGGAAAAGGGCTTTCATTACACAAGAAAATGACTGGGCTGTAGACAGATTGGAAGAAGATGAAGATACAAACTATGTCAATCTAGCACTTATGGCCAAATCAGATGAAACAGAAACAAGTTCATCAAGCAATGAGGGAAACAGAAAGAATCTTTGGTATTTGGATAGTGGGTGCTCAAGGCACATGAGAAGGGATTCTACCCTGCTCACTGAGTTCAAGGAAAGAGCGGTCCCAAATATCAATTTTGGAGATGACATGTGACGAACCCATACTACTAACTAGCAAAAATATGCATAATAATTAAACATTAAAGTACTACAAAAGATAGAATATTAAGGCTACAACCCTTATCCACAATCCCCGAATACACCGGAATGAGTTTGAACAACATCTAATATCTTCATTATTACAAACCAAAAATATCTTAAGTCAAATTACTACCAATTTTAAACCCAAAGTTTACAATCCTTAGGGAACTACTAGTTCCCTACCTTCTCCAACATTTGACGGTAGGCATACCCCGAGTCCCCAGAAGTCTTACGCGCGGATTGCTTGAAACGAACCATCTTCAGGTTTCACTGAAGGGATAACATCAAAAACAATATTAATGAGCAAAACGCTCAGCAAGTGAATAATAGTATATAACAATGCATCAGAACCGTGATAAAATGATAACCGAAGATAAATCAGCAATATGAAATCTCAAATAGAAGATCAAGTTACAATGAGTTAATGGAATTGGAAATCACACAATGCTATGAGCAATGAGAGGTGATCAACCCACATCAAAGCTCCGAACCAAATAATAAGTGATTCACAACCTTTGAGGATCCTTGGCACACATTGGCCATATAAAAACCATCAGGCTCCCTACTACTGAGGTTTTAACAGTGACTGGTGCCTCAGTCTCATCAAAACATACCATCTGATTCCTTTTAATCAATTCATTTTAATTTAAAAAGTGTTATTTATCAAGGACAAGATAACAAGGGTTGGTATTATCAAAGTTCAAATGAAGGAAACAATACTAGTGTTTGGGTTTCCAAAGGAAATGATTCTAGGTTTTGAGGGTATTAGGATTCACATGATTTATTAAGGAACGATTGTAGGGTATTCACATGGATATGAGGTAATATGTGAGGAAAAGGAATCAATTCAAGTATGAAAGAGATTAACAAGATTTAAGACTTAATCATTTGGTGATGTCAGGGACTAATTAATCTTATTGAAACTGTAATCATTGAGAGTTCACTTTCCTGGACTACGCTTACTGAGTACTTGAATTGAAAATTCTATGGGCTTCTTTCCTGGCCTCCGACTTGAACCTATGATAAATAGTATCCTCATTACAACTTTTGCTACTACCCTTTCGCGTATACTATAAATATGCATATATACATATACACACTTATATATATACATTTAAATTATACTAATTACAAATAATATATGCACCATATAAACCACATAACACATAGCAAAAAATGACATGGCAATTTATTACATAGTTAATAGTACATATTTAGATTCTATTTACGACCTTAGTCACTTAGGCATTTAATCACATACATACAATTATCATGACCAATAATCCTAATCCTCCTTAATAGACCTCAACTCAACCTAAATTTAGTAAGGCATACTTATGCCTAACCTCAAATGACTCACAAATGCAATGCATACTACTAAACTTTACCAATTGCACACCTTGGCACCAATTATGTGCCTTGGCAAAGATATGAAGTTCTACCCTGGCCCTTTGCTATATTATGACTCCTATGACTTATTATGACTTTAATATAACTTTAAAAATTGGTTTGACATCAAGACCTTACTTAAAAGACACACAAATGCAACGCACCTCTCTAAAGCTTCTAAAGACAACTCTAATGGTGACTCTCGGGTGTTTTGGTAGACATAAGGTATCTCCACCTTAGGCCTTCACTCCAAAACAAATCTCAAAGGTTAATAAGACTCTGAAATAACTCTCAAAGTTGGAATGACTCAAAGGCCTCACTCAGGCCTCCCTAGGCTTCAAGTGGAAGTTGACACAAAACTGCCTTCCCTAATTTCCAAACTGCCTTGATTTTACTAACTTAAAACTCACTTATTTAGTTCAATTATTGGTTTAAATGACTTGTTAAGCTTTCCAAGACTTCATACATCTATTTAGACCAAGGCCCCATAAATTCCTAACCCATGACATGATGATAATCAACAAAAAGTCAAGTTTAACCAAATCTGCCCTGTTTTAAGTTGCTCTCGGGTTTGTGTGTGTGCCTAACCAAATGCAAAATTTTATGCAATCTAAAGCTACTGGACTCAAGTATGAACCAAGTACCAACTCCCTTGAGTTCAGGCCTATCAAAGCCTTGCAAAAACTCACCTAAAGTGGCCTAAACTTCTAGTACACAAATCTGCCCAACTAAGATCAATGTTGTTCCTTCCACCTTAACTCCCTTTACTACACCAAAACCAAATAACATTCAATAACCAACCAAGGAAAGTCCTAACATACACTAATACCTACTGACTATCAACATATAAGGCTCAATTACAATTTTATTTAGCATGAAAATCTCTTATAAAAACAAGTAAGGTAACACATCACAAGACAAGCCATCACTTAGCATTTTTAAGCAAAAATTCGAAGTATGCATGCATGGTAACTTCATGACACCTACTGACCTTAAGCTCACTGTATCATATATAACTGAAACTAGCATTTTATCAAAGGGATCATAGCATGCAACTCATAAAAATAAAGTATCAAAAGGTTAAAAGATCAACTATAATAGTAACATCATGTCCTCGAGCTTTTAAGAAAAAATTGAACTATAAACCAAAAATAATCACTTGATATCTACTGAATATAATCATTTATCATCTTCAAATACTTTATCTAGTATTTTATAACCAAAAACCACAACATGCAATATCTTACAAGTCAAGTATCATGGCACAAAATCAACAAGTATAGTCTCTACTTTGAAAATCACTTTTGAGTCGACATGCAAGTATTATATCCAACATGCAAGTGCTTAAATCAACATGCAAGTACTAAAATCAACATGCAAGTACTAAACTTAAGATATCTTGATGGAAAAATAGCATGCAAGGGTTTAGACTTAACAAAACAATATTTATAAAGAGCAAGACTTCAAAAATCAACATGCATGGTCCTTTTTTATAAACACTTCTCTAAATCAACACTTTACATATGGCTCTTAAGAAATCATTGCCAAATATTTATGAACAATGAGTATGACTTGGTAAAATAGAAGTGTAACACCTCCCCAAGATCATATATTGTTCATTCTATAAGCCACCATGGTTGTAACCTTAAGTTCATAAGAACCAAGGTCTCAACCTCGGCTTCTTCAACATGAAAGCATAAAACTCACCTCAAAATGATGCTACCCCACTCAATGATGAAGTTCTTGGCTTGACAAACTTTAAAACTGAAAGAAGATGAAGAAAAATAAAGAAAATGGCAAGAATGGGGGTGGGGATGGGCTTCGGCCGAGAGGGAGTAAAGAGATGAGAGGGTGTTTGAGTGGGTATGTTGATGACCGGCTGCTCGACTAAAGGAACTACTATCCTTTCTATCTAGAATGCTAACCAGCTGCTCGACATAAGACAAATCTGGCTCAATCTCTACTGGTTCATTCTCTATGATATATTTGGCATCGGGGTTGAACTTTTTAAGCAATGATACATGAAAAATGTTGTGAATGTGTTGTATTTGAGGCGGTAACGCCAAATCGTACGCCACTTTTCCGACTTTACCCAAAATCTCAAAAGGTCTGACAAATCTTGGACTTAACTTTCCTTTCTTGCAAAATCTAACTATTTCTTTCCAAGGAGACACTTTCAACATAACAGTTTCTCCTATTTCATACTCTACATCCTTTTTGCGTGGATCAGCATACTTTTGTTGTCTATCCTGAGCCGCGATCAATCGATTTCGAATCAAATCTACCGCTTCTTTCGTTTGTTGAATTAGTTCGGGGCCAATTATTTTTCGCTCTCCA
Source organism: Apium graveolens (assembly GCF_009905375.1). Classification (NCBI taxonomy): domain Eukaryota; kingdom Viridiplantae; phylum Streptophyta; class Magnoliopsida; order Apiales; family Apiaceae; genus Apium; species Apium graveolens. The sequence goes on from NC_133652.1 coordinate 150,057,665, forward strand.
ACTTCATCCCAATAAATAGGTATTCTACACTTTCTTCCATAAAATGCTTCTTACGGGGGCATTCCAATACTGGCATGAAAGTTATTGTTATACGAAAACTCTACTAGGGGAAAATGTTCATCCCAATTCCCTTTGAAGTCCAAAACACAAGATCTCAACATGTCTTCTATGGTCTGAATCATGCGCTCACTTTATCCATCTGTCCGTGGGTGATAGGAAGTGCTCATCTTGAGTCGACTTCCCAAATGTTCTTGAAATTGCTTCCAAAATCTGGAGTTGAAACGAGGGTCTCTATTCGACACAATAGATACTGGAACTCCATGGCGAGTAACAATTTCCTTTAAATATATATGAATTAGCTTATCCATTGAGAATCTCTCATTCATCGGTAGAAAATGAGCCGACTTAGTCAATTAATCAACTATTATCCAAATAGCGTCGTGATTAGATTTTGTCCTTGGTAATCCAACTATGAATTCCATCGCAATGTGCTCCCACTTCCATTTAGGTATCTCTAAGGGTTGAATTAGTCCACTCGGTTTCTGATGTTCGGCTTTTACCATTTGGCAGGTGTAACATCTACTAATCCATTGAGCAATCTCCTTCTTCATATCCGACCACCAAAAGTTCTCCTTTAAATCTTGGTACATTTTTGTGCTTCCTGGGTGAATAGAAAATTCTGAGTTATGAGCATCCTTCAAAATTTCATTCTCCAATTCTTCCACATTCGGTATCCAAATCCTTGATGAGAATTTTAGAATTCCTTAATTGTATTTTTGGGTGCAAATCTCTTCTCTAGTCAACTCATTCATCCTTTGATTCATCACTTCTTCTTGGAACTTCTTAATCTTTCCTAATAATCCTGGTTGAAAAGTCATTGTACAAATCATGTCCGTCGGTGCACTTGGGGCTCGAATCTCATTTCCCATCTTCTCAAATTCCTTTGATAACTCTTGGTCCATAGTCAACACATTTAATCTCTCTTTGCGACTTAACGCATCCGCTACTATGTTCGCTTTCACAGAATGATAATTGATCGTTCAATCGTAGTCCTTAATCAACTCCAACCATCTTCGTTGCCTCATGTTTAATTCTTTTTGAGTGAAAATGTACTTCAGGCTCTTGTGATCCGTATATATCTCACATTTCTCTCCATATAGGAAATATCTCCCCAGCTTCAAAGAAAATACAATTGCAGCTAGTTCCAAGTCATATGTTAGGTACCTTTGCTCGTGAGGCTTAAGTTATCTTGACGCATAGGCTATCACCTTCCCGTGTTGCATTGAAACAAAACCCAATCCTTTGTGTGACGCATCACCGAATATTACAAAGTCTCCCTGATCATCTGGCAAGGCTAATATTGGAGCGGTGACTAACTTCTGCTTCAATTCTTGAAAACTCTTTTCACAACTCTCCGTCCATTCAAACTTCTCATTCTTTCGGGTCAATTTTTTCAATGGTACTTCAATCTTTGAGAAATCCTTCACAAATCTTTGATAATATCCGGCTAATCTCATGAAACTTTTAACTTCAGTCGGGGTCTTCAGCCTTTCCCAATTCATTATAGCTTCTATCTTCGCAGGATCAACTCGAAGACCTTCACTTCCGATGATATGCCCTAGAATTTGAATATCTCGTAGCCAGAATTCACACTTCATAAACTTGGCATATAACTTCTCCTTTCTTAGAGTCTCCAAAGCTATTCTCAGATGTTCATTACGTTCTTCCTTGGTCTTTGAGTATATTAGAATGTCGTCGATGAACACAATGACAAACTTGTCCAAATACTCCTTGAATACTCGGTTCATCAGATCCTTAAAGGCGGATGGCACATTTGTCAATCCGAATGCCATAACTAGAAACTCATAATGTCCGTATCTGGTTCAGAAAGCAGTTTTTGGTATGTCTTCCGGCTTAATCTTCAACTGATAATATCCTGATCGTAAGTCAATCTTCGAGAAGTAAGCTGCTCCCTTAAGTTGAACAAACAAATCATCAATACGAGGTAAAGGGTACCTATTATTAATTGTCAATTTGTTCAACTCTTTATAGTAGATGCACAATCTCATACTTCCATCTTTCTTTTGCACAAAATAATTTGAAGTGTTAGGAATATGTGTATTAGTTTGATGATAAGTTAAGCAAAACACTTAAGTAGAAATCTAGTGTTTGTAGCCTCAACGGATAAGACCATCTTGGCTATCCGTTGAAGGAGTAGCCTTACTTAGCAATAAGTTTGGTATTGTAGCTCATCTCACTCTCTGGTTTCAAGCTGTAATTCTTAGATGTTGTTAGGAAATAATCAGTCATGTTGACTACTAATGGATGTACAAATAGGAGGGCTAATTGTAAATATTTCATGCCTTGTAATTTTGTATAAGTGAAGAAGTGTCAACGGATATTGAAGACCTTCAACGGATAAGAAACAAAGCTTCAACGGATGTCTCTAATGCTTCAACGGATAATATCCATCAACGGATAAGTGCTTCAACGGATAAAGCTTCAACTGCTAGAGCATCAACGGATAAAGCCATCAACGGATGAAAGCTTCAACGGATGCTCAGTCTCATAGCAGTTGATAGTGACAGTTAACAAAGCTGACAGAGGCACATGGATTGACAGAGATGTGGTAGCCTATTTCAGGAACAGCAGAAAAAGCAGCCGTTTTTAGTCTGGTTCAAAATGGAAAGTCAACAGATAATTCCATATTACACTGAATAAAAATGGAATAGAAACAAGTGGAGAACTATTTTCTTATTGTACTTTATCTTTGTCTTCACTTGTAAACTTGGTGATATATAAACCAAGTAGTAGCTAGTAATTAGATGTGAATTTTTCCCTGAGCTGTTTAGAAATATCAAGAGAGAAAATCATCTAGTTTGTACTAGGAAGCAGCTGTGATTTAATTTTAAATTACAGATTTTCTGAAATAACACATCTCTGGTGGAACAACAAATCCACCAGAAAAGTTTTTAAGTTCTTTGTGTTCATTACATTTGTGTTTGAATATATATCTGTCTGCATCAGCTCCAAGCAATTCACACACATTTGATCACTCAAACACTTAGCCTTACAAACTGCTCAAAACTTGAAAAAGTTTTGAGATTTACATTCAACCCCCATTCTGTAAATCTCATTATTAGTCCACTGGGAATAACAATTGGTATCAGAGCAAGCTCTTAACATATAAAGAGTTTAAAGATCTATTCTGCTAACATCATGAGTGCACAGAAGAACTCTCCTGTTACCATCATGAATAGGAAGGATATTGGTGTAAAGATTCCAGTCCTGGAAAAGGATAATTATCATCACTGGAAAGTGAAGATGCATTTACATCTTCTTTCTCAAGATGAAAGCTACATCAACTGTATTGAAAATGGTCCTCACATCCCTCACAAGGTAGCCACAGCTGCTACTGCAACAGTTGCTGTTGGACAGTCTATTCCCAAGCCAAGAGCAGAATGGACTATTGAAGACATGGAAGAAATCCGCAAGGATAAGAGAGCCATGAACATTTTGTTTAATGTCTTAGATCAAGATATGTTTGACAATGTCATCAATTGCCAAACTGCAAAGGAAGTTTGGGACACTGTACAAATCATCTGTGAAGGTACTGAGCAGGTCAGAGAGAACAAAATACAGCTTCTTATTCAACAGTATGAATATTTTCACTTTGAAGAAGGTGAATCATTAAATGATACCTTCAACAGGTTTCAGAAACTGTTGAATGGATTGAAGCTGTATGGTAGAGTGTACCAAGTCAAGGATTCCAACTTAAAATTTCTTAGGTCTCTGCCAAAGGAATGGAAGCCCATGACTGTCTCTTTGAGAAACTCTCAAGATTATAAGAACTTCACACTTGAAAGATTATATGGAATTTTGAAGACTTATGAACTTGAAATGGAGCAGGATGAGCTGTTGGAAAAGGGAAAGAGAAAAGGAGGAACAGTTGCTCTTGTAGCTGACTGTGAGAAGATGGAAGCCAGGAATGAGGAGAAGACAATGCCAAGTCTCAAAGTTGGCACAAGCAAATCAGAATCAAGCAAGGGTAAAGAGCAAGTTGCTGAGGATGAAGACAATTCCAGTCAGGATGAATCTGATGATATTGAAGAATATTTGGCCTTTCTGTCCAGGAGGTTTGCAAAGATGAAGTTCAGGAAAAACACAAAGTTCACTAAGCCAAACAAAAACATGGTGGACAAATCAAAGTTCAAATGTTACAACTGTGGCATTAGTGGACACTTTGCAAGTGAGTGTAGGAAGCCAAATTCTGAGAAAAAGAAATTTGAGCAAGTTGATTACAAAAAGAAGTATTTTGATTTGCTCAAACAAAAGGAAAGAGCATTTCTCACTCAAGATGATTGGGCAGCAGATGGGGCAAACGAAGATGATGATGTGGAATATGTCAACCTAGCCCTGATGGCTAATTCTGATGAAAATGAAACTAGTTCATCAAGCAACCAGGTAATTACTACTGATCTCTCTCAGCTTTCTAAACATGAATGCAATGAAGCCATAAATGATATGACCAATGAATTATATCATTTGCGTGTTTCCCTTAAATCACTAGCAAAAGAAAACACTAGGATCAAGGAGAATAATGTGTTTTTAAGTGATAGGAATGCTGTGTTAGAGGATCAGGTAATTGAGCTGGAAAAGATAAAACTTAAATGCCTGACTGTTGAGAGTGAACTAGCAGAAGCTGTTAAGAAAGTGGAAATTCTTTCTAAACAGTTAGAAAGTGAGCAAGAGGTAATCAAGGCCTGGAAAACATCTAGGGATGTCAGTGTTCAGATTGCAAAGGTCCAGGGAATTGAATCATTCTGTGAGGATGCCTGGAAGAAAAAGAAAAAGAAGTTAGAATTAATTGATGGACTGTCAACGGATGTGGAATCAACGGATGATGAAAGTTATCCGTTGAAGAAAGAAAAGGAGCATCCATTGAAGGCTCATCAATTAAAACAGGCAAGTTCTGTTAAAAATAAAAATCTAAATAAAAAGAATGATTCAACTCTCAAGAACTTTGTCAAAGAAGGAGCTAGCACATCCAAAGATGTTAGTAAGGTGAATATATGACACATGACTTTAGACCAGCTAAAAGATAAGCTTAAGTTGGTTGAGGATAAGAAGGAAACTAAAAGAAAATCTAAAAGAAATGGGAAGGTAGGGATCAATAAATATAACAATTACACACCTGATAGGTATGCTCCTAGAAAAAGCTGTGTGCATTGTAAAAGTGTTAATCACCTATCTGATAATTGCAAATCTATTAAAAATGCTCCCATGCCTTCAAATTCCTCCATGTCTAACATGTCTATGTCACCTCTGCATGCTATGCCTGTTATGTCTCACCAGAATCCCCATGCACATTTTGCAAACATGCCATCCATTAACAATCCTTACTTTACTGCATTTAGTATGCCTCAAATGCCATACAATATGCCTATGTGGAATAACATGTTTGCACAACCTATGCCTTATCAAATTCAATCAAATGTGTTAAATGATTCTGTGACTAACCCTACACTTCAACCAACCACATCTGAGACCAAGGTTGACCTAAAGTTACCTAAGTCAAAAGATGCAGGAGGAATGAAGTCTAGGAAAAAGACTAACAAGGTTGGACCCAAGGAAACTTGGGTACCAAAATCAACTTGATTGATTTTGTTGTGTGCAGGGACAAAGAAGGAATCTATGGTACTTGGACAGTGGTTGTTCAAGACACATGACAGGAGATTTCACCCTGCTCACAGAGTTTAAGGAGAGAGCTGGCCCTAGCATAACCTTTGGAGATGACAGCAAAGGATTCACTATGGGATATGGCTTGATTTCAAGAGAAAATGTCATCATTGATGAAGTTGCATTGGTTGATGGTCTCAAACACAATTTATTGAGCATCAGTCAACTATGTGACAGAGGGAATATTGTTTCCTTCAATTCTGAAGCCTGTATTGTCACAAGTAAAAAGGACAATAAAGTGGTTCTAACTGGAGTTAGAAAAGGGAATGTGTACTTAGCTGATTTCAACTCTACAGATGCAGAATCCATTACTTGTCTTCTCAGCAAAGCAAGTCCAGTTGAAAGTTGGCTATGGCACAAGAAGCTGTCCCATTTGAATTTCAAGACAATGAATGATCTAGTCAAAAAGGACTTAGTTAGAGGAATGCCTCTAGTGGAATTCACAAGGGATGGACTGTGTGATGCTTGTCAGAAAGGAAAGGAAAAGAAAGTATCATTCAGTAAGAAGCTTGAATCTGCAATTGATGAACCACTGCAACTTCTACACATGGATCTTTTTGGACCAGTCAATGTATTGTCAATTTCAAGGAAAAGATACTGCCTAGTGATTGTAGATGATTTCTCAAAGTTTTCATGGGTCTATTTTCTTGGATTAAAGGATGAAGCTCGTGAAATCATCATCAATCATATCAAGCAAGTCAACAATCATCCTGATTTCAAAGTAAGGAATATTAGGAGTGACAATGGAACTGAGTTCAAGAATTCAACCATGAAGATGTTCTGTAAAGAAAATGGGATCATGCATGAGTTCTCAGCTCCAAGAACTCCACAAAAAAATGGTGTGGTGGAAAGGAAGAACAGATCACTAATTGAAGCTGCAAGGACAATGCTTGAGGAGTCAAAACTCCCAACTTATTTTTGGGCTGAGGCTGTTAACTGTGCATGTTACACTCAGAATATTTCTCTAATCAATCAAGCAAAATGCATGACTCCCTATCAATTATTCAAGAGAAGAAAACCAACTTTAAACTTTCTACATGTCTTTGGTTGCAAATGCTACATCTTAAGGAATCAATCTGATCACAAAGGAAAGTTTGATGCAAAGGCTGATGAAGGAATATTTGTTGGTTATTCTGCTGGAAAATCATATAGGGTCTACAATCTAAGAACCAACATTGTCATGGAATCTGTACATGTTGTGTTTGATGATAAAAAGATTGATGGACTAACAGATGAGGGACATCATGAAGGACTCAAATTTGACAATATTGAGATATATTGTGATGATAGTGAAGATGAGAATGATGAAGAAGGCATCTCAAGAAGAAACCAGAGTCTGCCTTTGGATAATGCACAGAATGCTGCATCCGTTGAAAGTCATAATTCAGCTTCCGTTGAAAGAAGCAATGCAGCATCCGTTGAAAGACAAAGTGCATCATCCGTTGAAGTTCATAATGAAGCATCCGTTGATCACAGTCTATCAACAGATAATCAATTCACCTCATCAGTTGATAGAACTCCCAATTCCTTTCAAAGGATCAGCAACTCAGGGGGAGTTTCAACAAATCAACATTCTATCTCACATCATGACAATACTGAGGCAACCTCATCAAGGGCTAATCTACCACCTCAAAGGAAATGGACCAAGAATCACCCTTTTGAACTGATCATTGGTGATGCTACATCAAAAGTACAAACTAGAAGGGCTACTCAAGATGAATGTGTATAGTAGCTTTCTATCACATGAGGAACCTAAGCGAGTGGAAGAAGCTCTTTTGGATCCAGATTGGATTTTAGCAATGCAAGAGGAGCTAAACCAATTTGAGAGGAACAAAGTATGGAAGCTGGTACCCAAGCCAAAGAACAAGAGTTCTATTGACAAAAAATGGGTATTCAGAAACAAGATGGATGAAAATGGCATTGTCATAAGGAATAAAGCCAGATTGGTTGCTAAAGGCTACTCTCAACAAGAGGGAATAGATTTTGATGATACATTTGCTCCAGTTGCCAGACTTGAAGCCATCAGAATCTTTCTAGCCTATGCAGCTAATGCCAATTTCAAAGTCTATCAGATGGATGTCAAGAGTGCATTTCTAAATGGAGAATTGGAAGAAGAAGTTTATGTAAGCCAACCTCCAGGTTTTGAAGATCCAAATTTTCCAGACCATGTGTATTATCTGTTGAAAGCACTCTATGGACTAAAGCAAGCACCTAGAGCCTGGTATGAGACTTTGTCAAAGTTCCTTCTAGATAATCACTTCACAAGAGGTACTGTTGACAAAACTCTCTTCTTTAGAAATGTTAATGGCTCTAAGATACTTGTACAAATTTATGTAGATGATATTATATTTGGATCTACAGATGATAAACTTTGTAAAAAGTTTGCTAAATTAATGCAAAGTAAATATGAAATGAGCATGATGGAAGAACTAACTTACTTTCTTGGTTTACAAGTTAAATAAGTTAGTGGTGGAATTTTCATTAGTCAAACTAAATATATTTATGATCTTTTAAAGAAGTTTGACTTAATGGATTGTTCACCTGCAAAAACTCCCATGGCCACTGCCACTAAGCTTGAATTAAACAAGGCTGAAAAGTCTGTGGATATTACAAGTTATAGAGGCATGGTTGGCTCACTTTTATATTTAACTGCTAGTAGACCTGATATTATGTTTTCTACTTGTCTCTGTGCTAGAGTTCAAGCTGACCCTAAAGAATCTCACTTAGTGGCTATTAAAAGAATTTTCAGATATCTCAAGGGGACTCCAAATCTAGGAATTTGGTACCCTAGAGAGTCTGGTTTTGATCTAATTGGCTACTCAGATGCAGATTATGCAGGTTGCAAAATAGACAGGAAAAGCACAACAGGCACCTGTCAATTTCTAGGGAACAAGCTTGTATCATGGTTCAGCAAGAAGCAGAATTCTGTTTCCACATCAACAGCTGAAGCTGAGTACATTGCAGCTGGTAGTTGCTGTGCACAAATACTATGGATGAGGAACCAGTTATTTGACTATGGTATAACTGTTGACAAAATTCCAATATTATGTGACAACACAAGTGCCATTGCCATTACTGAAAATCCAGTGTAGCACTCAAGAACCAAGCACATTGATATCAAGTACCACTTCATTAGGGAACATGTGATGAAAGGTACAGTGGAACTTCATTTTGTTCCAAGTGAAAAGCAGATTGCAGACATATTTACCAAGCCACTTGATGAATCAACATTCACAAGATTAGTAAGTGAGTTAGGTATGCTTAAGTATTCATAATCTATGTCATCTATGTAATCTGTCTTGTAGCCTGAAATGAATTTGCTGCAAGAACAAAGTTGGCTTTAATCAAGACTTATCCTGTCAACGGATATTCCCTATCCGTTGAAAGCCAAAATTGTTCTATCAACGGATATCTGTCATCCGTTGAAAGACAAATACATTTCTGGTAATTTTATCCTTCAACGGATAAAATGGTGTTGTTCATCAACGGATAACTATTTACCTTATCCATTGATGTGTCACGTCAGTGAGTCACAGCCGTTGATTCTTTTACTCAACCGTTGATACAGATATACAGTGTTGTATGTATTTGTATTTACGGTAGTTTTCAGAATTTCTACAGTTTTATTTATTCCTGAACGGCTGTCACTTACTTAAAAGTATCATTTAATTATTTTATTTATGTTTTAATTCAAGAAAGTATAAAAGCCCAATTGAATTCTTATTTTCACTTTACGCTTTCTTGCAATTATCATTCTCTTTCTCTCTCAATTCTCAAGTTTTTCTCTGCAACCTCTACTCACAACAATGGCACCAGTAGTCAAAATTATGTCTCAAACAGGATTTGTTTATGAAAAGAATAATTTCATAGTCTTGGTTGAAAAGAATGAAGCCCATTCTGATTATCACAAGATGATGGACTTCATCAAGAACTGCAAACTGAGCTATGCAATGCTGGAAGCCCCAACCATCTACTGTGAAGTGATTGAGGAAATTTGGACAACTGCAGAGTTCAACTCCACAGATATGACTATTGCCTTCTCTCTCAAAGGTAAGGACTATTGCATTAATTGTGATGATATACAATCTTGCTTTAAGTTGCCTGAGAATAATGCCATGACACCACATACTGATAAAGATGTCTCTGCAATGCTAGATTCCATAGGCTATGCTTTTGATTCTGCTAGTTTAGGTAGTATTAGAAGGAAAGGCCTTAGGAAAGAATGGAGTTTTCTTGGGGATGCCTTTATTAAGGTTTTCTCTGGGAAGATTAGCAATTTTGATGCTATCACTTCATCTCTTGTTAATATGCTCTTTATGCTAGTTTCTGATAGGTACTTTAATTTTAGCAATTGTGTTATGCTAGAATTAGGTTCCAGATTAGGCAACAAAGCTAATAGACCACATAACATCTACTTTACTAGATTCTTTATGTTATTGGCTAACCATGTTGCTGAAGGTTTAGTTATATCCAATGAGAATAATAAACTCAAATGCTGGGCACAAGAGAAAAGGGTCCTTGCAGACCTTTTGAGAATGAACCTCAACAGCCAGGTGCCATTGGTATACTTGCCAATCATGAATGCACCACAGGTAAGTAAGGTAAATGTTTCTATAACTCCTACTATTTCCAACCCCAATGTTTCTTTGCCTTCTAGTGTGGCCATGGAACCTGTGTCTTTGTCCAAACAGGCTCCTACCAAAGCCACCAAATCTAAAGTTTCCAAAGTCAAGTCATAGAAACCTACCTCTGTTGTTTCTCAAATGACAACAGTTATAACAACTACCATAAACCCTGAAGGGAGTGAACAGGGTGTGAGTGGTGAGGGGAGGGGTGAACATCAAAAAGCCCCCCAGGATAAGGTGGGAGAGGTGAGTGGTACCCAAACCAGCCAAGCCACAGTCTCTCAAAAGACTGTGGTGGTTCAAAAGGAGTCCAGCACATCCTTAGTTGCATCCTCCCAAAAGGATGTAACTATTGAAAATAGTCCCCAACCAGGGACACAGAACAAAAGAGGGAGGGACACTGAAGCCACACATTCACCATTTAAAGCCTTTTCAAGGAAGAAGAAGGCCAAGACCCTAGTTTCCACACAAGGGACACACACAACACATATACATCCACCTGTATCTGTGCCTTCTCAAATTCAGCTTGATGTGATTCCAGCAAATGTGGAATCACAACCCCATTCTCTCAATATAGAAACACACCATTCATCAAACTCTCCTACACCCTCTCTGGATGTGGATATGATATTCACATCAATTCCTGATTATCCCTCATTAAAACTCAGGGAGGAGCCCCACTCAAACCCTGGTGATCATCATCTTTTAGATGATTTGTTGGATCATCAGCCAATTCTTTCAGATGTAGTTGCAGAATCTGTGTCACCACACTTAAAATCAATCCACACAGATTCAACAATTATGTCACTTTCTATATCTACATCTTTTCCTTCTTCAACGGATATCTCTCATCCGTTGACAAGTGGTTGTTCTTCAACGGATAAGCTTAACAGCAGTTATCCGTTGATACCATCAGTTTCTACTTCAACGGATACTCCCTATCCGTTGATGGCCTCTACACACTTAACAGAAACAATTCCAACTGTAGAGGACATGGCAACTGTACAATCACTTTTAGGCTTGAGGGAAGGGAGTGATTTTTTGAGTAAGAGGTTGGGTTGCTCCCAGGCAAAAGGAGAGGTTGAGAGTCACCAAATGCATGCTATTTCTTCCAGCATGGCAAAAGTAAGTGAGAGGAGTGCCACCTTAAAAGGTGAAGGTGAGGGTGTGAGGGTGTGTGTGAGCCAGGGGGAGCCCCTGATGCAAGAACAGAGAGAAATTGAGAGAAAGGCAGGTACAGAAGCTATAAGGGTGGATCCAGCCATTGCTAGTGAGTTCATGAAAGTGGATGATGCAGATAAGGAAAGACAATTTCAGCAACATTACAAAGCTGTCATTGATAACATTTCCTTGGATGCTGACACTTTTACTCACCCTGTTTCAGCCTTTCAATTTTTGGCTGCTCAGGGCAATGTGGAGGCAGAACAGACACTACACATTGTACACACTTCAGAATCTCTTCTCAGAGACAAAGCTGCTGTCAACTGGCTGCCTTCTCCAGCTGGTGAGCCATCTGAAGAATTTGGAGTAAATTCTAATGATGATGACTCTAATTCTTTGAATGAGAGTATGAACTTAGGGGGAGTAGAAGGCCCAAGTTCTGCTCCTGCTCTTCCTGAATGGGCACTGGCCAAATCACCAACACCAAGAGAATTTGGTGTCACTTTGGTCAGACAAATCATGACAATTCAGAAGGCCTTTCAGGAGACTCAAGATGCTGGTACCAAGGCAATTCTTCAAGCTCATCTGGAATCTCTGCATCTCTTGCAGTTGCAGCATTACCAGCAAAATCTAAGTGTGGATGAGCTCAAGCAGGACATTGCTGATCTGAAATCCTACAATGCTGAGAAATTGGATTCAGTTATACCCTATGGTACTATGCAAGATTTGTTGGGGAGACTGAGGAAAGCATCTGATGCTGACAAGAGGCTGGCCAGATTGGAAGATAGGGTTCAAATCATTGAAGACTCTATGGTCACCATTCTTCAGAATCAACAAACTCAAACAAATCTACTAATGCAGCTGGCAAAAGCACAAGGCTTGACCCCTACCCTTGATGATAACAAAAAGGGGGAGAATAAAGGGGAAGGGGAAGGAGAGCCATCTACAACAGTTCAGATTTCTCAAGTGCTAGTTCCTGTCATCACAACTTCTCCACCAATTCAAGTCAAAGGAAAGCTAGATGGAATTGATCTAATCCAGATAGCAGCAGCTGAATTGCAAGTCAAAGAGCAAAGGAAGAAGATTGATGAAAATATGCAACTAATATTTGGTTCTACAACTTCTCAATCACAATCTGTGAAGTATAGCACAAAAGTGGAATCAATTATTATGGAATTCAAGCCAGTAGGGAGGCATAAGGATGGAGAAACTTCTTCCAAAGATCTGCAACCTATAGTTCTCAAGCCCAACAACAGCTTCAACAAGGACTCTACAAAGAACCCTCTAAGCCTTGCTCAAATGAAAGGAGTGGATTTTCCTCTTCCAAAGCCTGATGAAGACAAGCTTTTGGGTAGAAGTATCATAAAGCTCAAAGAGAACATGGATGAGGCTGTAAGGAGGAACATGGCTATTATCTTTAGAGAGGGAAAGAGCATCTATGTGATGCAAGGACATCCCAAATTCTCAATAGCCAAGAGGGAAGAAACCAAGAGGTTGAAGGAAGAAGCCAAACAGCTAAAGGCTAACAAAAGAGCACAAGCAAAGCTTGAAAAATAGCTAAAGTTAAGTCAGGCTGAAGAACAGAAAGAAATTGAAGACAAAGGTGAAGATAGAGCTATGGGGGACATGGTTGGTACTGAGATGGAGGAGAGAAGTAAGGAAGAATGGCAGAAAGGGAATAGAAAGAAGGTCAATACAAAGAGAAAGATGGTAGATGAGACTAAAGAAAATCATTCAATATCCAAACCACTACCCTCTATTCATGAACCCATTGTGCCTGACCCCTTCATAAACATTCATGGTGAACCAATCATTCCTAAGGAGGAACCAATTGATTGGGACACCATCAAATTGCCCACCTTCCTAACCTCTTTTACACCATCAAAGAAGCAGAAAAGAAGAATCAAATCAACACCCTCTAAAGCCTCAATCAAATTCACACAGAAGCATAAACCTAAACCTCAAACCTCTAAAGATGATTATGTTCACATCTGTGACATAAAAGAATTTTCAGACATTGAACTCTATCTGGATGAGCTGGAGGATGTAAGGGGAATAGCTACCTACAGACAGCTACCAGAAAGACTAGTGTTCAAATACAAAGGAGTTGGGGAAAGAACATGGCCTCTTCACAGAATTCTGAATGAAGGCTACTCTACCTTGATTAGAGTCTACTCAGCCATACATAAGGATTCTGGCTTTACCAGGACTGCCAGGACTGAGATTCTCAACAAGATTGCCAATATAAGGAAAACTTGGAGGGAGCCCAATGCCTTGCCTAGAACTTTACTCATTCAAGAGAGAGGTATTACAATTCACAAATCACCTCATTGGTTGATGGAGTTCAGAGACAACAAAGGAGTCAGAAGATTCTTCAGAATTGAAGATCAGCTAAAGATTGCCAGTAATGAAACTCTCAAGGATATGCAGTCTAAGTTAGATATCAATGAAGAAGATGAAGCTGAATTCTACAGACAACTTCAACTTCAAATAGAGGAGAATGACAGGAGGCTAGGAATGAAAACCAGGGATCAAAGGAAAAGAAAGTAATTTGCTCGGGCTAAAGGAGCACCCTTGGAAATAATGTATTTCTTTAATTTCATCTCAGTATATACACTTTTGTAGCACTTTTGAATTTCTGCTTTGTTACAGTTTATATATTTGTTAAGTGTTTTGTTATCATCAAGCTAAACCCAAATTTATGCCTACAGTTCTAGTAGACATAAATAGGGGGAGATTGTTAGGAATATGTGTATTAGTTTGATGATAAGTTAAGCAAAACACTTAAGTAGAAATCTAGTGTTTGTAGCCTCAATGGATAAGACCATCTTGGCTATCCGTTGAAGGAGTAGCCTTACTTAGCAATAAGTTTGGTATTGTAGCTCATCTCACTATCTGGTTTCAAGCTGTAATTCTTAGATGTTGTTAGGAAATAATCAGTCATGTTGACTACTAATGGATGTACAAATAGGAGGGCTAATTGTAAATATTTCATGCCTTGTAATTTTGTATAAGTGAAGAAGTGTCAACGAATATTGAAGACCTTCAACGGATAAGAAACAAAGCTTCAACGGATGTCTCTAATGCTTCAACGGATAATATCCATCAACGGATAAGTGCTTCAACGGATAAAGCTTCAACTGCTAAAGCATCAACGGATAAAGCCATCAACGGATGAAAGCTTCAACGGTTGCTCAGTCTCATAGCAGTTGATAGTGATAGTTAACAAAGCTGACAGAGGCACATGGATTGACAGAGATGTGGTAGCCTATTTCAGGAACAGCAGAAAAAGCAGCCGTTTTTAGTCTGGTTCAAAATGGAAAGTCAACAGATAATTCCATATTACACTGGATAAAAATGGAATAGAAACAAGTGGAGAACTATTTTCTTATTGTACTTTATCTTTGTCTTCACTTGTAAACTTGGTGATATATAAACCAAGTAGTAGCTAGTAATTAGATGTGAATTTTTCCCTGAGCTGTTTAGAAATATCAAGAGAGAAAATCATCTAGTTTGTACTAGGAAGCAGCTGTGATTTAATTTTGAATCACAGATTTTCTGAAATAACACATCTCTGGTGGAACAACAAATCCACCAGAAAAGTTTTTAAGTTCTTTGTGTTCATTACATTTGTGTTTGAATATATATCTGTCTGCATCAGCTCCAAGCAATTCACACACATTTGATCACTCAAACACTTAGCCTTACAAACTGCTCAAAAATTGAAAAAGTTTTGAGATTTACATTCAACCCCCCTTCTGTAAATCTCATTGTTAGTCCACTGGGAATAACATGAAGCACCCCACAGAGATACACTCGGACTTTTAACTCCTTTATCCAATAACTCTTGTAGTTGTTTTGCCAGTTCCATCATTTCTGCTGGTGCCATACGATAAGGTGCCTTCGATACAGGTTCCACGCCGGGTGCTCAGTCGATAGAAAACTCAATTTGACGATTAGGCGGCAATCCGGGAAGTTCATCCGGAAATACATCGGGAAATTCGCTAACTATCGGGATACTTTCTATATTCGGCATTTCCTTAGATCTATCGATTACATGAGCCAAATACCCTTCACATCCTTGTCTTAACAACTTTTTAGCTTGAATCATTGTCAAAAATGTTTTAACTTGTTTCTGTTCTTTGAACTCTACTTTCTTTCCTTGAGCGGACTTAAGAATCACTTTCTTCTTCTTATAATCTATTTGAGCACCATGCTCTGCTAGCCAATCCATTCCTAATATAACATCAAATTCTCCTAGTCGAAAAGGTATAAGGGAAGCAGTGAAATTATAGCCTGAAATATCTACTTTACACGGGGGCAAATACTTTTAATAGCTACTCGTTCTTGATTAGCCACAATGATAGATATAGGTTCAACTAACAGTTCAATTTCACAATTTAACTTGCCAACAAAAGATTCAGATATGAAAGATCTAGTGGCTCCGGAATCAAATAGCACTTTAGCATTGACGTTGTTGATAGAAAGCGTACCTGCCACAACTTCAGAACTCTGAACAGCATCCTTGATATTCATGTTGAATGTTTGGGCCTGAGCAAGATAGGAAGGATGAAACACTGGAGTTGCATATTCAGAAGGTTGATTTGAAGGTAGTTGAAGAATTGGAGCAGAAGATGTCATTGCTTGATTGTAAGGGGCGGCCGTCAATTGCATCAACTTGTTATTTCCGGGGGTCTTGCAATCCCTCGACAAGTGTCCAGTCTTTCCACACTTAAAGCATGTAATAGGAGGCTTCAGGTTTTGGCACTCATTCGCATATTGACCTTTCAAATTGCACTCGTAACAATCGATGTCAGCCTTATTGCAATTACCCATGTGTCTCTTTTGGCAGAATTTACACTCCTGATTTGTTGATTATTGGGGTCTTTGTCCACTTGGCCCTTGAATCCTATTCTTCTGACTCTTATTATCACCCTTCTTAAAGCTTTGGGGTCCTCCTTGATTCTGATATCCAAACTTCTTGAAATTCCTTCCACTTTGGCTCCCTTGAGCCGATCCTTCTCCATTACTGCCGAACTTCCTTTTCTTACTCTCTTTCTCCTTCAAATTTTGATCGCTTTCTCCTTCAATTACCATCACCTTCTGGACCACTTCAGTATATGTGGTCAATTCAACGGCAGCCACTCTGCTTCGTAACCAAGCCTTCAATCCTTGTTGAAACCTCTTTGCTCTTTTCTCATCCGTGTCCACATAATCTCCGACAAACCTAGCCAATTCAGTGAATTTCTTCTCGTACTCTCCTACAGTTATTCCTTCTTGCTTCAATTCAAAGAACTTCAATTCCATTTGAGCCTGCATATACCTCGGGAAATACTTGTCTAAGAAAATCTTCTTGAATCTATCCCAAGTGATAACTTCCTCTTCTTCTAAAGCACAGGCTGACTCCCACCAATAGTTCGCTTCGTCTTTCTGAAAATAAGACACATAGTCGACCTTCTTTTCTTCACTTACAACAGCTAGAGTGAAAGCTTTCTCCATCTCTTTAATCCAAGATTGGGCTTCTAAAGGGTCTTGAGTTCTACGAAACTCCGTTGGTTTCACAGCTTGAAATGATTTGAAAATTGTAGGGGTTGGTGGTGGTGGAGGTGGTTGTTATTGAAGTTGTTGCTGAAGAAGTTGTTGTTGTTGAACAAGGGTAATAGATTGTTGGTGAAGTATTTGCATGAGTTGAGTCAAGTTGGGTGGTGGATCTTCATGATCCCCGGTATTGGTGTTGCGAGTTCTACGAGGAGGCATGATTCTGAATATAAACAAGAAAGGTTTATTCACAGTTCAATATTTGAAAACATAGGTTATAACAAAGGTAAATATCAAGTAATAAGGTCTCACTCAAGGAATATTTTAGGGAAAGATTTGACATGATCAAGTTCTAAAGGAATCGACAGAATTTAAACAACAAGGTTTTATTAAAGCAAGTATATAGCATGGTAATGAGATGGCAATATTATGGAGATAATCAAAATGCAAATTTAAAATTAGTTCGAATGAAAAGTGCGAATAATGTACGAACATGAAATAAAGCGCAAATAAAGTCTTCCCAAAACAATCGGGGTACAAAGTACAAATGGAAATCAAAGTACTAATCAACAACGATACTGGAAACAAGTGGACTATATGATAGTCTAAGAGGATGGTGGTGGGGGAACAGGGGCACGGAGATGGCTAATCACTTGGCGGAGCTCGTTACCAATGGCGGTAAGAGTGATCTGACTCTCTCTCTCTTACGGTGGGGAATCATCACTGTCAATCGGTCCTCAGCCATCTGGATGATCTCGTCAATCCTAGCTATAAGTCTAACGACCGAGGAATTACGCTGGTATTATATTATAATAATGATAAATTATGTGTATTATGATGTGATTAAATGTGTAAGTTGTTAAACCCTAACTGCTATGTGTTATGTGTTGGCTGTTTTGATCCAAACGTGTTTTGGATATTTATTGAACGTTTTATCGTCAGTTATATATATTATATCAAAACCTGTACAGCTCAAAACTATGTTTTAAAAGCCCGTATTTCAAACAAAATCATTGGCCCTATTTTGCCAAAAATGCCCTATACCATATCGCTATTCTGAACCCCTAGACGTTTTACCAATTGACCTTTTTCGCGAAAAACGACTTTTCCGGATCCCTTCGGGTACCAAAAACCCCCACAAAAATTATATTTGTATTTTTATATGATCATGAAATTATCATATATCATTTTTCTTTGTATTTTTGTATTTTTCACAATTTTTGGAAATTTTTAGTATTTATTTTGTATTTATTGGACATTTAAAAATTCAATAATAATACCCAAAAATTATAAAAATTGGGGCCAAATATTTTTAATAGGAGTGTAATTAGACCCTTAATTTTACTTAGGGGTATTATCTTCATAAATATAAATACCTGAATTATTATTAATTAAATCAATTAATTACAATTAAAAATCAGGAAAAAATAAAAAGAAAAAGAAAAGGAATTAGGGTTAGGGTTTGGTGAAGAACAGGGCAACAGAATCAAAGCTGATTTTCATCGTGATTCCGGAGTCCAAATCGTTAGTGTAAGTACTCGTTTTGAAGCTTATGATCTGTAGTTTTCGATTATGTAAGTGTTTTTGATGTTTGATTGATCGAACTGAAAGTTTATATTTTCGAGTTTTTAATCGCGAACTCGGGTTTGATTTTCTGGTTGTTGTTTGATGTTTTGATGATTACGAGCGTGTAGATCGTCGTTTTGTGAGTCGATTGGCACCGGTTTCATCGAGGTTGGTGTACGTTTTGAGCTCGCCGGAGTTCCGCCGTTGCCGCCGCGTTTCTCAGGTTTCCGGCTGTTGTAGTCGACGAGGACGAAGGAGGAACAGAAGGGGAGCGTCGTTGTGTTGCTGTGCGTCGAAAACGCAGAAGGAACGAATGGAATCGAACGTTTTTGTCTCGCCGGAAAATCTCCGCCGGCGTCGGATTCTGGGCAGTGGCCGGTGTTCTTCGTGACCCGATCGGGTCGAAGACGACCCGATTGCAACCCGGTTTCGACCCGGTTTCGATCCAAAAACCCCCAATCTGTTTTTCTGATATCTGTTTCTGAATTTTTATTATTTAATTCTATTTTATAAAAACAGAAATTAGATTTATTAATTCTAAAAATCAATTAAAAAAATTAATTTTGAATTCTGAAAATAGTATTATTAATTTCTAAATTATTTTATTAAATTATAAATTCGAATTTATTTATTTATTTAATTATTTAATTATTTATCTAATTATTTATTAATTATTTAATTAATTAATAATTGGATAATTAATTAGTAATTAGGTAATTAATTAATAAATAAGGATTAGAAATAATTAAGAAATGTGATTAATAATCTAATAATTAGTTAATAGTGCAAATAATGATTCGATAATTAGAATTATTATTTGAGCGCTAGTTATTCGATTAATATTGTAATAATTATTCGTATCGTATAATTAGATATTAGTAACTAATTGATTAGCGAATCGTATAAGTCTCGACAGTAATTTAATATTCGATAATTATGCGGGAATTGCGAGTAATTCGTAGTTATTCGATAAATAGCGTATCGGTTAATTAAGTCGATTGGTTATTTGTAAATAATCGATCTAATCGAATAAATATCGATAAGTTATAAATATTATAATAAATTGTGATTAATCCTAATAATTAGGGATTTATTATTTTAAATTATTAAATAAGTATTTATTAATTATTTATTAGTTATTTATTTATTAAATATTTAAAAAAGTGATTAATTATTTTGATAATTAATCACATGATTTTCAATAAATCATAACTTCTTCATTTTAACACCAAAAATTATAAAAAAATTATTTTTGACTTTGATTTTTCTTAAATAATTATTTAAAAATTATTTTAGGATTTAAAAGGTTGTAATAATTATTTATATTGAATAATAAATTGAATCATCAGTGTTTAATTCATAACAATTCAACCGTTAGTCCGATTTGAGTGAAACGAAGACCCCTAGACTCAGAAAAATGAGACGAATCCAATAAAAATAGTTGTAAGTTATAATTTCTTCCGAAAAAGAGTGATTTGTTGATAATTGATAGTTCGTAAGTCCTAATAGGGGAATAATTGAGCCGAATAAATCCCGAAAAATTATAATAAAATCAGATAAGACTAGTAATGCAGGTATAAGCCTAGAATTGATTCTAAAAATAATTATAAATCTAGAAATTAATTATGTGCTTTACGTGCTACGTGCTTTATGTGATTATGTGAATAGATGTGCTGTATAAATGTATGTATATATATGCGAGTCAGATGGAAACGCATGGGTAGACTGATAAGGTTGCGTGATATCAATTCAAGATACACGTATATAGTAAGTTATCTAAACACCTATCTTTCCATGATTTGTTCAGTGTTAGCAAGGCAGAGCAAGCTAGGGTCAGAAGGCTGTGAGTTAAACCAGGTTAAGTACGCGCAAGGCAAGTTTTTCCCCTATTCTAAATTCAGAATAGTGATTTATATTTCTTTTCTATCGTATCAATTCTCTTTGATAATCATTGTTCATATACACTGTTACCCATTTATTATTGCTTGTTCCAGTTTCATTTCAATTCTTGATTTACCCAATTTATTGAATTCCCTGTTCATATTTCAATTCCTTTACCCTACATATACTCTGGTATATCCTGGTGTTGGGATATATCAATAGCATACCGATTGTTCCGGATGCTCAGCCTTGGACTGGACGGTTACTATAAAGCCTGGGTTTTTCCCAGACCATTAATTAATAGGCCATAGTTTCCTGAGTACTCCTTATGTTGGTTGGGTCTATGCAGTTGGGTATAGATCCGCACTATATTCTGACTGATCAGCAGATTATAGTGCATATGTTGATTCTTGTTTCCAGTCTTGTTCATTTGGCACTCGCCATTATTGGCAAATTACTATTCGATACAGATACAGATGGTTGTTACAACCAGCAGCTTATTGTTTCTCTCATTTCTCTTTCTCTATACCATATATATATTTTTGCAGGCTTGTTGAGCAATTTTGGCTCATCCCTTTTTATTTTTACTCCTATTGTTTTACAGTTAAGGTAGAGAATGAAACCCATCAGGACCCGCATAGTCAAGAAGCGAGTCAAGCAGCGGGACCCTCTTATACCAAGAGTGTTCCTTCCTATTCCCGAAGAGAGCTTTGAATTGCCAGATCAGGTGTAGTAGGATAAGTAGTAATGTTGGGTTGAATAAAAGTCTTGTGTAGTTTGAATAAAAGTTGTATAGTGAAACTGTAGATAGAATAAAGTTTTGTATCAAAGATAGTTCTTGAGACAGGTTTTATTTAGTTGGGTTTGTAATATAGTTTAGTGTGTGATTCTTGTTTTCAAACTCAGACCTTAAAAGATCCTGAGTAGTGATAGTTCGGGGTAATTATTATATTTATATTCCGCTTGTGCAGATATAGTTGGTAATTGTTGTTAATAATGCCCCAAATCTATACCCCGGATTTGGAAGGTGTTATAGTTGGCATCAGAGCTTAAGTTTGACCTTTGAAAACAAGAACGTTAGGGTTAAGATAAGATAGGAAAATGAGATAGGATGAGAGTAAGAGTGTTAGGATTGTTTGTCTATGTGATTAGAAGTTATGAGTTGTAGGATTGTGATTTGATTGTTTTTGTGTTATTATTTTTATGTATATTAGATGGCTTCTTTATCATCGTCTACGGAGAGGACCGAGACAGATCCAGTGGATGCACCGGTAGTAGCCCTAGTGTCAGAGCAGATCTTACCTCCATTGCCACATGAGCCAGCACCAGAGATACCACTTCCCCTAGAGGTACCAGGTTTTGCAGATTATTTTCCATACTTTGAGCCAGAGATACCAGATATTCTACCATTAGAGTTTCCGATGTTTGATATTCCTGATATGGTTGATCTTCCGCAGTGGGAGGATTTAGAGCCTCAGATTCCGATGCCACCAGTCGAGATTCCAGAGATGCCACAGATGGAGCCAGAGGCAGAGCCGCCAGTGTATGCGCCTATGGAGCAGCCTGTCTTATTTCCTGCCCCATTAGCCATTTATGCACCTGTTCCGGGAGTTTATCAGTTTCCTCAGCCGGAGTTTATGGATGAGATCGTGGTAGATGGACCATTACCTTTTCGAGGTTCCAGCACTGATCTTCGTGAGCATCATACCGTGACTTATCAGCGTTTTCAGGCAGAGAGGGAGGAGAGGATTAGATGGCAGAACCAGTGTAGAGAGATCCTTGGATTGTATGAGACGCAGACAGATGGTCATGTCAGAGCATTACGACCAGATTATATACTGAGAGAGAGGTTACATCAGATTCACCGGATTAGCTCGTAGCAGCTTATTGATTTGAGACAGCAGGATCTTAGCGCGGAGACAGCATATCGCAGAGCATTGGGACTTACCGAGGCAGTGCTAGAGGCATTGCAGGAGGAGTTGAGCCACGTACCACCAGGATTTTGAGATTAGCAGATCGATGAGTGTTGTATTATGTATATTTTGTAGATAGAGGCAGTATAGTATTGTATAACTAGTTTGTATGAGTGTAGTTACTGACTTTGACCGATAGTAGTAGTAGCAGTATGACTGTTATATCATAGGTTTTTGTATCAAGCACTGACACCTGTAGCTGGTGTTCTACCTATATATATATACGAGATGATCTTTTGCACATTTTCTTTATTTTATTTCCAGTTATTTAAGCATTTATATTTATTTCAGTACCCTTGCATATTTACAAATGTTGTTTTATTTACGATCATGTTGTACCCTTATGTTTAAAAAAAAAATTAAAAAAAAAAGCACATCATACTGTTTTATCTATTTAGTTATTTAATAAGCTATTTTATTTTCTCAAATCGACTGTTTTAATACATGTTTAATATACTGTTAATAAAGAAGACTCATTGTTTATTTACCAGAAAGATGACACCTAAAAGAAAAGCACAACCCGACTCATCGAATGGAAACACCGAGGGCCAAAACAATAATAAACAGAGGGATCAGATGTTTAATCTCATGCAACAACAGATGTTGATGATGCAACAACAAATGCAGCAGCAACAACAGCAGTTCCAGCAACAGATATTACAGCAAGCCGCTCATCCAGGACATCAAATACCACCATCAGCACCTACGACTACTTTCAAGCAATTTCAGTCGGTGAAGCCACCGAAATTTATGGGTTCCACGGATCCTACAAAAGCGAGAGCTTGGCTAAAAGAGATGGAAAAGGCTTTTTCGTTGGTAAAGGTTGAGGAAGAGCAGAAGACGGATTTCGCTAGCTATTTCCTAAAAGGCGAAGCTAATTACTGGTGGGAATCGAAGAAAGCTTTGGAAGAAGAAGGTGTGGTGACCTGGAATAGATTCACTGATCTTTTTTTGGAGAAATATTTTCCTCGTTTTATGAAGAACCAGATGGAGATGAAGTTCCTGGAGCTGAAACAAGACAACTTATCGGTTGCGGATTATGAGATCAAGTTTACTGAATTGGCAAGGTTTGTTCCAGAGCAGGTGGATACGGACGAGAAGCGGGCCAAGAGATTTCAGCAAGGACTGAAACCATGGATTCGTAGCAGGGTAGTTGTGTTTGAATTGACAACTTATACGGCTGTTGTTCAGAAGGCTATGATTATTGAAGGAGAAAGCGAAGCAGCTCAGAAAGAGAAAGGACCAGGGAATTTTTAGAATCGTTTCAACAAAAGCCCGGGATTTCAAGCTCGAGGAAAAGTAAACTTTAGGAGGCCAGAACAAAACAACCAGAGGATGGGTAATCGACTACCTGCCCCAACTCAGCAAAGGCTTATTCGACCGCCTGTACCTGATTGCAGAACGTGTGGTAGAAAGCATACGGGAATTTGCAACAAGCCAAATGTCACGTGTTTCAAGTGCAAGCAAAGGGGACACTATTCTGGAGAATGTCCGATGGGAAAAGAAGAAGTTACTTGTTTTTAATGTGGGATAAAAGGTCATATCACCAGAGACTGCAGAGGAATTGTAATGGCTGCTAGTATTCCAAGAGTTTTAGCATTACCTCCACCTCCACTACCACAACAAAATCAGCCCAGAGCAAGGACTTTCAACATGTCAATGAAGGAAGCGGTACAGAGTCCGAATGTGGTTGTAGGTACACTCTCTGTAAATTCCGTAAATGCTTTGGTATTGATTGATTCAGGAGCTACTAGATCTTTTATTTCTGAAGCTTTTATCTCTAAGATAGATTGTGAGGTTCAGTGGTTGGATAAAGTGTTAGTCATAAAATTAGCGAATAATGATCAGGTTGCAGTAGATCGAGTATGCCCGAGTTGTGATATTGAGATAGGGAGATGTCATTTTTCAGTTGATTTGATACCTTTTAGGTTAGGGGAGTTTGATGTTATTTTAGGAATGGATTGGCTATCTAGTAATAATGCTCAAATTGACTGTGCGAATAAGAGAGTGAAATTGCAAACTGAAGAAAATGAAACGGTAATATTTAAAGGTGAGAAGCAAAAGCAGAAATTCCTATCAATAATGCAGACAAGAAGATTGCTACGTCAAGGATGTCAAGCTTATTTAGCCTATGTACGGGATGCTGATAAGGGAAATTTGAAGATTGAAGATATTCCTGTAGTTTGTGAATTTCTTGATGTTTTTCCAGACGAATTACCAGGACTTCCACCAGATCGAGAAATCGAGTTCACTATTGACTTGACGCCAGGGACCGAACCAATTTCGAAAGCTCCATATCGAATGGCACCTGTTGAAATGAGGGAATTAGCAAAGTAGTTACAAGAACTTCTTGACAAAGGAATTATAAGGCCAAGTGTATCCCCATGGGGTGCGCCAGTATTGTTCGTGAAAAAGAAGGATGGTAGTATGCGACTGTGTATTGATTATCGTGAGCTGAACAAGTTAACTATCAAGAATAAATATCTTTTACCTCGCATCGATGATTTATTTGATCAACTAAAAGGAGCAGCATGGTTTTCGAAAATCGACTTACGATCAGGCTATCATCAATTAAAGATCAAGGCCGAAGATATTCCAAAGACAGCGTTTAGAATGAGGTACGGACACTATGAATTTCTTGTGATGGCTTTTGGATTGACGAATGCACCTGCAGCGTTTATGGATTTGATGAATCGAATATTCAAGAAGTATTTGGATAAGTTTATCATTGTATTTATTGATGACATCTTGATCTATTCAAAGACGGAAGAAGAGCATGCAACGCATTTAAGAACGACATTGGAGATATTACGAAAGGAGCAGCTTTATGCAAAATTTTCAAAATGTGAATTTTGGTTGAAAGAAGTGTAGTTTCTAGGGCATATCATCAGTAGAGAAGGCATTCAAGTTGATCCAGCAAAGATTGAAACTGTGTTGAATTGGGAAAGACCAAAGACGCCGACAGAGGTTCGAAGTTTCTTAGGATTGGCAGGATATTATCGAAGATTTGTCAAAGATTTTGCGAAGATAGCGACACCGCTGACCAAGTTAACTCGATAAAGTGAAAAGTTTGAATGGAATAGTAAGTGTGAAGAAAGTTTTCAAGAATTGAAGAATCGGTTGGTGACTGCACAAGTATTAGTACTGCCAGACGAGCAAGGAAATTTTGTTATTTACAGTGACGCTTCATATTGCGGTTTAGGATGTGTGTTGATGCAACATGGTAACGTCATTGCATATGCGTCGAGACAACTTAAACCTCATGAGCAGAAATATCCTACGCATGATCTGGAATTGGCAGCAATTGTATTTGCATTGAAGCTTTGGAGACACTATCTGTACGGTGAAAAATGCGAAATCTACACGGATCATAAAACTCTGAAGTATATCTTCATGCAAAAGGAACTAAACATGCGACAACGTCGATGGCTGGAATTAATTAAAGATTATGATGTTACAATCAATTATCATTCAGGAAAAGCAAATGTTGTAGCAGATGCACTAAGCAGAAAAGAAAGATTGAATCGGTTAACTTCATGTGAAGAATTGGTTAAAGAATTCAACAAATTGGAAATTGAGATTCGTATTCCTCATGAATCTGCAGGAACTATTTACGCTATGACTTTTCAACCAGGGTTTCTAGAAAAGATTCACCATTGTCAAGATAAAGTGATGAGTCAAGACGACAACTTAACAGGAGAAGAGATTACAACTCAGAAAGATAATGAAGGAATTTTACGTTTTGCGTCAAGAATCTGGATCCCTAACGTGGGAGAATTAAAAGAAGAAATTATGCGAGATGCGCACAATTCGAAGTATTCCATTCATCCAGGAAGCACGAAAATGTATCACGATTTGAAGGAAAACTTTTGGTGGCCGAATATGAAGAAGGAGATAGCAGAATGGGTGAGTAAATGCTACACATGCCAGCGAGTTAAAGCAGAGCATCAACGTCCGAGTGGGTTATTGCAACCATTAGACATTCCAGAATGGAAATGGGAACATCTAGCGATGGATTTCGTAGTGGGACTTCCAAGGACGAAAGCCAATCACGATGCAATTTGGGTTATTATTGATCGATTGCCGAAATCAGCACATTTTCTTCCAATTAATGAGAGATTTTCATTGGACAAGCTAGTGCACTTATATCTTAAAGAAATTGTGATGCGTCATGGAGTACCAGTATCAATTGTATCGGATCGAGATCCTCGTTTCAATTCAAGATTTTGGAGACAATTCCAAGAATGTCTAGGAACGAAGTTGAATATGAGTACAGCCTATCATTCGCAAACTGACGGTCAAAGTGAAAGGACAATTCAAACGATTGAAGACATGCTACGAGTTTGTGCGATTGATTTTGAAGGTAGTTGGGATGAACATTTACCCCTAGTGGAATTTTCTTATAATAACAGCTATCACACCAGTATTGGAATGCCACCGTATGAAGCATTATATGGAAGGAAATGCAGATCACCAGTGCATTGGGATGAAGTTGGAGAACGCAAGATTTTGGGTCCAGAATTAATTCAGAAGACAAAAGAAAAGATTAAACTTATTCGAAAACGAATCGAGGCAGCACAAAACAGACAAAGCAGATATGCAGACCAAGCAAGGAAGGATATGGACTATCAGGAAGGAGAACACGTATTGCTCAAAATATCGCCATGGAAAGGATTGACCAGATTTGGCAATAAAGGGAAATTGAAGCCACGATACGTTGGACCATTTGAGATTTTGAAGAAAATTGGGAAGGTTGCGTACGAGTTAGCTCTACCACCCCATATGCAGCACATTCACAACGTATTTCATGTATCTATGCTTAAGAAGTATAATCCTGATTCAAGGCATGTAATAGAATATGAACCAGTAAAATTTCAGGCAGATTTGTCGTATGTAGAACAGCCAATAAGAATTCTAGATAGGAAAGAGAGGGTATTAAGAAATAAGTCTGTGTCATTAGTGAGAGTTTTATGGATAAACCCAATAGTTGAAGAATCAACCTGGGAGCTTGAGAGTGAAATGTTAGAAAGGTATCCTCAGTTATTTGCATAATGTGATTCTGAGGACAGAATCTTGTTAAAGGGGGGGAGAATGTAACGACCGAGGAATTACGCTGGTATTATATTATAATAATGATAAATTATGTGTATTATGATGTGATTAAATGTGTAAGTTGTTAAACCCTAACTGCTATATGTTATGTGTTGGGTGTTTTGATCCAAACGTGTTTTGGATATTTATTGAACGTTTTATCGTCAGTTATATATATTATATCAAAACCTGTACAGCTCAAAGTTATGTTTTAAAAGCCCGTATTTCAAACAAAATCATTGGCCCTATTTTGCCAAAAATGCCCTATACCATATCGCTATCCTGAACCCCTAGACGTTTTACCAATTGACCTTTTTCGCGAAAAACGACTTTTCCGGATCCCTTTGGGTACCAAAAACCCCACAAAAATTATATTTTTATTTTTATATGATCATGAAATTATCATATATCATTTTTCTTTGTATTTTTGTATTTTTCACAATTTTTGGTAATTTTTAGTATTTATTTTGTATTTATTGGACATTTAAAAATTCAATAATAATACCCAAAAATTATAAAAATTGGGGCCAAATATTTTTAATAGGAGTGTAATTAGACCCTTAATTTTACTTAGGGGTATTATCTTCATCAATATAAATACCTGAATTATTATTAATTAAATCAGTTAATTACAATTAAAAATCAGGAAAAAATAAAAAGAAAAAGAAAAGGAATTAGGGTTAGGGTTTGGTGAAGAACAGGGCAACAGAATCAAAGCTGATTTTCATCGTGATTCCGGAGTCCAAATCGTTAGTGTAAGTACTCGTTTTGAAGCTTATGATCTGTAGTTTTCGATTATGTAAGTGTTTTTGATGTTTGATTGATCGAACTAAAAGTTTATATTTTCGGGTTTTTAATCGCGAACTCGGGTTTGATTTTCTGGTTGTTGTTTGATGTTTTGATGATGATTACGAGCGTGTAGATCATCGTTTTATGAGTCGATTGGCACCGGTTTCGTCGAGGTTGGTGTACGTTTTGAGCTCGCTGGCGTTCCGCCGCCGCCGCCGCGTTTCTCAGGTTTCCGGCTGTTGTAGTCGACGAGGACGAAGGAGGAACAGAAGGGGAGCGTCGTTGTGTTGCTGTGCGTCCAAAACACAGAAGGAACGAATGGAATTGAACGTTTTCGTCTCGCCGGAAAATCTCCGCCGGCGTCGGATTCTGGGCAGTGGCCGGTGTTCTTCGTGACCCGATCGGGTCGAAGACGACCCGGTTGCAACCCGGTTTCGATCCAAAAACCCCCAATCTGTTTTTCTGATTTCTGTTTTTGAATTTTTATTATTTAATTCTATTTTATAAAAAACAGAAATTAGATTTATTAATTCTACTAATCAATTAAAAAAAATTAATTTTGAATTCTAAAAATAGTATTATTAATTTCTAAATTATTTTATTAAATTATAAATTCGAATTTATTTATTTATTTAATTATTTAATTATTTATCTAATTATTTATTAATTATTTAATTAATTAATAATTGGATAATTAATTAGTAATTTGGTAATTAATTAATAAATAAGGATTAGAAATAATTAAGAAATGTGATTAATAATCTAATAATTAGTTTATAGTGCAAATAATGATTCGATAATTAGAATTATTATTTGAGCGCTAGTTATTCGATTAATATTGTAATAATTATTCGTATCGTATAATTAGATATTAGTAACTAATTGATTAGCGAATCGTATAAGTCTCGACAGTAATTTAATATTCGATAATTATGCGGGAATTGCGAGTAATTCGTAGTTATTCGATAAATAGCGTATCGGTTAATTAAGTTGATTGATTATTTATAAATAATCGATCTAATCGAATAAATATCGATAAGTTATAAATATTATAATAAATTGTGATTAATCCTAATAATTATGGATTTATTATTTTAAATTATTAAATAAGTATTTATTAATTATTTATTAGTTATTTATTTATTAAAAATTTAAAAAACTGATTAATTATTTTGATAATTAATCACATGATTTTCAATAAATCATAACTTCTTCATTTTAACTCCAAAAATTATAAAAAAATTATTTTTGACTTTGATTTTTCTTAAATAATTATTTAAAAATTATATTAGGATTTAAAAGGTTGTAATAATTATTTATATTGAATAATAAATTGAATCATCAGTGTTTAATTCATAACAATTCAACCGTTAGTCCGATTTAAGTGAAACGAAGACCCCTAGACTCAGAAAAATGAGACGAATCCAATAAAAATAGTTGTAAGTTATAATTTCTTCCGAAAAAGAGTGATTTGTTGATAATTGATAGTTCGTAAGTCCTAATAGGGGTATAATTGAGTCGAATAAATCCCAAAAAATTATAATAAAATCAGATAAGACTAGTAATGCAGGTATAAGCCTAGAATTGATTCTAAAAATAATTATAAATCTAGAAATTAATTATGTGCTTTACGTGCTACGTGCTTTATGTGATTATGTGAATAGATGTGCTGTATAAATGTATGTATATATATGCGAGTCAGATGGAAACGCATGGGTAGACTGATAAGGTTGCGTGATATCAATTCAAGATACACGTATATAGTAAGTTATCTAAACACCTATCTTTCCATGATTTGTTCAGTGTTAGCAAGGCAGAGCAAGCTAGGGTTAGAAGGCAGTGAGTTAAACCAGGTTAAGTACGTGCAAGGCAAGTTTTTCCCCTATTCTAAATTCAGAATAGTGATTTATATTTCTTTTCTATCGTATCAATTCTCTTTGATAAGCATTGTTCATATACACTGTTACCCATTTATTATTGCTTGTTCCAGTTTAATTTCAATTCTTGATTTACCCAATTTATTGAATTCCCTGTTCATATTTCAATTCCTTTACCCTACATATACTCTGGTATATCCTGGTGTTGGGATATATCAATAGCATACCGATTGTTCCGGATGCTCAGCCTTGGACTGGATGGTTACTATAAAGGCTGGGTTTTTCCCAGACCATTAATTAATAGGCCATAGTTGCCTAAGTACTCCTTATGTTGGTTGGGTCTATGCAGTTGGGTATAGATCCGCACTATATTCTGACTGATCAGCAGATTATAGTGCATATGTTGGTTCTTGTTTCCAGTCTTGTTCATTTGGCACTCGCCATCATTGGCAAATTACTATTCGATACAGATACAGATGGTTGTTACAACCAGCAGCTTATTGTTTCTCTCATTTCTCTTTCTCTATACCATATATATATTTTTGCAGGCTTGTTGAGAAATTTGGGCTCATCCCTTTTTATTGTTACTCCTATTGTTTTACAGTTAAGGTAGAGAATGAAACCCATCAGGACCCGCATAGTCAAGAAGCGAGTCAAGCAGCAGGACCCTCTTATACCAAGAGTGTTCCTTCCTATTCCCGAAGAGAGCTTTGAATTGCCAGATCAGGTGTAGCAGGATAGGTAGTAATGTTGGGTTGAATAAAAGTCTTGTGTAGTTTGAATAAAAGTTGTGTAGTGAAACTGTAGATAGAATAAAGTTTTGTATCAAAGATAGTTCTTGAGACAGGTTTTATTTAGTTGGGTTTGTAATAAAGTGTAGTGCGTGATTCTTGTTTTCAAACTCAGACCTTAAAAGATCCTGAGTAGTGATAGTTCGGGGTAATTATTATATTTATATTCCGCTTGTGCAGGTATAGTTGGTAATTGTTGTTAATAATGCCCCAAATCTATACCCCGGATTTGGAGGGTGTTATAATAAGTCGGGGTCGATCTAGCTCATCATTCGAGTTCTCGCGGTACAACTGGTCCACCCTATGTCGAAGATTCGCGTTCTCGCCCTCAAGTCGATCAACCGTCAATACCATCTGCTCATAAAGAGGGAATGACACAGTAGAAGGTAATTCGGGAGTCGATGATGATGATTCCTGCCAAATAGTTATATATATATATACGCCGTTATAAATAAAAGGGTCAAAAAACCTATAGATTCTAACGTCCCAAAACCCAAATGGTCTAAGTTCATCCTATCCTCTAATTTCCTATGTTAGATATATTTGATAATGTCATGTCTAATATGATTTGTGTTTAGTTTTCAGATCTTACTTAAACAGGACAAATCAGTACTTAACTCAAATCAGCACTTATACTGAAGTCAGAACTTAAGTTATCAGTACTTAAGATTCAGGAGATATTTATCAGGAGATAATATCAGGGCTTAAAGGAAACTTTCAGATAAGGAAGGCGGCTGATTGAAAGGAAAGAAGATCAAGACAAACGTAAGAAGAGATATGCATGAAGAAGGAATTCTGTGAAGAATGGAATACTTGGAAGAAAAGATAACTGATTGATGTATTTTAGAAAGCAGAATTATATTCCATATCAATTAGCGATTATCTTGTAACTGTGTGATATATAAACACAGACATAGGCTTTACACTATAAGTGTTATCATTATCGAGAATATTATTTATTGTAACCCTAGCAGCTCTCGTGATATTTGTTCATCACTGAGAGAGGACAGTTCTATATTGTAACAGAGTATTATATTGAATAAAGTCCGTTTTCTGTTACTTTAGTTCTTTAGTTCGATTTGATTGTGATAAACATTGTATTCAACCCCCTTCTACAGTGCGTGTGACCTAACAAGTGGTATCAGAGCCTATCTGTTAACACACAAACAGTTTAAGATCCAAAAACAATCATGTCTGAAGCAGAAACTCCAACCAAGCCCACCAAAACTGAAGATCCCCCAAAGACTCAAATCCATAGTCGATATGAGGCTATTAGAGTTCCCATACTGAAACCATCTGAATATCCCATATGGAAGGTGAGGATGACTATGTTTCTGGAAGCTACAGATCCAGAATATCTTGACAGAATCAATGAAGGACCTCACAAGCCAACAAAGCTCGTTGTTATAGTTGCAGGTGAAGCAGCAAAGTCTGTACCAAAGGAGAAGAGTGATTACACTGCTGAAGATATAGCATCAATTGCTAAGGATGCTAAGGTACGACACTTGCTACATAGTGCCATTGATAATGTAATGTCAAACAGGGTAATTAACTGCAAGACTGCAAAGGAGATATGGGATGCCTTGGAGACAAGGTGCCAGGGAACTGATTCGATTAAGAAGAACAGGAAGACAATACTCACTCAAGAGTATGAACACTTTGACTCAAAGCCTAATGAGTCATTGACTGATTTATATGACAGATTTGTCAAACTCTTGAATGGTTTGTCACTAGTTGATAAGGAGTATGATTTTGAACATTCAAACCTTAAATTCCTGTTAGCTCTTCCTGAAAGTTGGGATTTGAAGGCAACAATTATAAGAGACAACTATAATCTTGATGAAACAACTCTTGATGAAATTTATGGGATGCTCAAGACTCATGAACTTGAGATGGAACAAAGAAGCAAGAGGAAAGGAGGAAAGTCAAGGACAGTTGCTCTTAAGGCTGAAGAAGAATCCCCCAAGGCAGCTACCTCAAGGAAAGGCAAGGGAAAAGCGCCCATCACAAAGTCTGATACCGAGTCATCAAGTTCTGATAGTGATGATGACTCAGAAACTGAAAGCTTGCCTGAGATGGATGCTGATGAAGAGATGATGAAGCTGTGTGCTCTTATGGTGAAAGGAATCACAAGGATTGCATACAGGAAATTCAGAAAGGGAAAGAGGTTTTCCAGGAAAGGTGCAATTTCTGATAAGAAGAGTTTCAAAAAATCTGAAGGCAAAGGAGGGAAGTCTGACAGAGGAGATTACACAATGTCAAATGCTACAACTGTGGTGAGAAAGGCCACATATCTCGTGATTGCAAGAAAGTGAAGAGTGACAAAGGCAAGGCTCTTGTCACAAAGAAGAAAAGCTGGACAGATACTTCAAATTCTGAAAGTGAGGAGAACTCCGCCTTGATAGCAAATGCTGATATGGCAAATGCTGATAGTAGTTCTGAAGCTGCTGAGTTAAAGGTACCTCAAACTACTTATGCCTTTCATACTGATGATATTAATGAGTTGAGAAGATATCTTAAAACCATGTTCATTAGTTATAGAGATCAAACTTTAACATGTGAAAGATTAACTTCTAAAAATCTTGCTTGTAAAAAGAGGAATGATTATTTAGAAAAAGAGTTAGTCATGTTCCATCAAACTCAGAATGATAGAGATGATGCTTTCTATGTTAGGGATGAAGTACTTAAAATGAATGAATCTCTAAAGACTGAGTTAGAAAAGGAAAGAGAAATTATCAGGACTTGGACTAACTCTGGCAGAACAACTTAGAATTTGTTAAGTAGTGGAAACTGGAAAGAGGGCTTAGGTTATGGAGATGATAAGAATGATAAAAGAACTGTAGAAATTAAGCCTATAGCTGTTAAACAAAAGCCAAAGTTAAAACCTGTTAAGTTTGTAGCTGTCTGATACTGAGAAATCAGAAGTTAAAGAGGAATTAACTTCTGACAAAGTAAAACAGGAAAAGACAATTGAAATAAACATAGGCTTAATGAGAAATAAGCAGCTTAAGCATAAGCTGAAAGAAGTTAAGTATGTAAACAAGGTAAAGTCACCTAGAAAAAATAGGAATGGAAAGGAAGGTGTAAATAAAAGCAATGACTATAAGTCTGTTCCTAATGCTCCTAGAAAAACATGCCATAATTGTGGAAGTTCTAACCATCTGGCTTCTTTTTGCAGGAAGAATAAGAACATAAACTCCTTACCTTCAAAGTCAGGAGTTAAGAGTCAGTCTGTTAGATATAGTCCACAAAATCCTTGTTTTCATTGTGATAGTTTATGGCATTCCATTTATACTTGTAAGGAATATCATAGTTTGTACTATGATTATTATCAAATAAAACCTTCTTTAAAGAAAGTTAGCATTGTTCCTTCTAGTGTAAGTTCTGATACAAAGTCTGCTAGTGTAATTGCTGATAAGAAAAATGTTAACATAAACTCTGATGCTAAATCCGCTGCAAATGTTAACAAACTTAATAAGGCCAAAGGATCCAAGCAAGTCTGGTTCCTTAAAACTAATCATTAGTGGTCTTTGTGATTGCAGGGCAACAGGAAAAACATCCTAGTTCTGGACTGTGGATGCTCAGGACATATGACTGGAAATAAAGCCCTGCTATCAGACTTTGTGGAGAAGGCTTGCCCAAGTGTTTCTTATGGAGATGGCAACATTGGAAAAATACCGATATCATCATTAAAGAAGTAGCTCTGGTCTCAGGACTTAAACACAATCTGCTGAGTATTAGTCAAATCTGTGACAGAGGTTATCATGTGGATTTCCTTGAAGAACACTGTGAAGTTGTAAGCAAATCTATAGGCAAAGTTGTTCTGAAAGGATTCAGGCATGGTAACATTTATGAAGCCAAGCTTTCAACAAGTTCTGATGGTTCTGCAATCTGTCAAATGAGTAGAGCATCAATTGAAGAAAGCTGGAATTGGCACAAGAAACTCTCTTATTTAAATTTCAACAATATAAATGAACTAGTCAAGAAAGATCTTGTGAGAGGACTACCAAAATCAGTATTTGCTCCTGATGGCCTTTGTGATTCATGTCAGAAGGCTAAATAAAGAAAATCCTCATTCAAGAGCAAGACTGAATCATCAATCCTTGAGCCTTATCACCTACTACATGTAGATCTATTTGGTCCAGTGAATGTCATGTCTATTACAAAGAAGAAATATGCTATGGTCATAGTGGATGAGTTCACCAGATACACATGGGTGTATTTCTTGCACACAAAAAGTGAAACTGCATCTATCTTGATTGATCATGTCAAGCTACTGGATAAATTGGTCAAAGATTCTGTGAAGATCATAAGAAGCGATAATGGCACCGAGTTCAAGAATTTGACAATGGAAGAGTTCTACAAAGACCATGGAATCAAGCAGGAATTTTCTGCTCCTGGAACTCCACAGCAAAATGGAGTTGTTGAAAGAAAGAATAGAACTCTTATTGAAGCTGCACGAACTATGCTTGATGAAGCAAAGCTACCAACCTATTTTTGGGCTGAAGCTGTACAGACTGCTTGTTTTACTCAGAATGCAACACTCATTAACAAGCATGGAAAGACACCATATGAGATGGTGAAGAAAAAGAAGCCAAATGTGAAGTATTTTCATGTATTTGGATGCAAGTGTTTTGTTCTTAAGACTCACCCTGAACAACTATCCAAATCTGAATTTTTGTTGGATATCCACTTTCCACAAAAGCCTTCAGAGTCTACAATTTAAGAACAAGGGTCGTCATGGAATCTATCAATGTCTCCTTTGATGATAAGAAGATTACTGGACTTGAAGATTTCAATGATCATGATCAGCTGAGATTCGAAAATGAAGACTTAAATTCTGATACTGAAAATCCTGACAGTCTAAATCCTGATACTGCATACTCTGATGGATTAAACTCTGATGTTATTGAAACTGTGGTGACTATCCAAAGGAAGATGCACCTGTGCAGGGGGAGCATACTGAAGATACAACCACATCTGAAGAAGCATCAGAACATACAACTGGCTCTTCAAGTTCTGATTCATCAAATTCTGATAAGCCAAGTTCTGACAATTCTGAAAACTTAAACTCTGAAGGATCCAACTCAGAGAGCATAGTTTCAGGGGGAGCATCAGAAAATGTTGATGAAGATAGCATGGATCATGGGGGAGCATCCAGTTCTAGAGAAAACCTTTCATCTGCAAGGAAGTGGACTAAATCACATACACCTGACTTAATTATTGGAAATCCTGATGCAGGTGTCAGAACTAGAACAGCTACTTCAAGTGAATGTCTCTATAACTCATTTCTTTCTCAGACTAAACCAAAAAAAGTGGAAGAAGCTCTTCAAGATGCTGATTGGGTGCAAGCAATACAGGAAGAGTTAAATGAATTTGAAAGAAACAAAGTTTGGACCCTAATGCCAAGACCAAAGAACAGATCTATTGTTGGTACAAAGTGGGTGTTCAGAAACAAAACTGATAGTGATGGAATAATTACAAGGAATAAAGCAAGGCTGGTTGCAAAAGGATATTCTCAATAGGAGGGGACTGATTATGATGAAATATTTGCACCGGTTTCTAGATTGGAAGCCATAAGGATATTTTTGGCTTATGCTGCTCACAAAAAGTTTACTGTCTTTCAAATAGATGTGAAAAGTGCTTTTCTCAATGGAGAGTTGGAAGAGGAAGTATATGTAGAACAACCTCCAGGCTTTGTAGATTCCAAATTTCCAAATCATGTCTACTGGCTTGATAAAGCATTTTATGGCCTTAAGCAAGCTCCAAGAGCATTGTATGAGACTTTAGCTCAGTTTCTTCTGGAAAGTGGATTTAACAGAGGAACTATTGACAAAACTCTGATCTACCTCAACCATGGAAAGGACTTACTTTTAGTTCATATATATGTTGATGATATCATCTTTGGTTCTACAAATGACAGACTTTGCAAGAAGTTTACCAAACTAATATAGTCAAGATATCAAATGAGTATGATGGGGGAACTTAGCTATTTTTTGGGCCTTCAAGTCAAGCAGAATGAAGAAGGCACTTTTATTTGTCAAACCAAGTACACCAGAAATTTGCTGAAGAAATTTGGAATGCAAGATTGTTCCAGTGCATCCACTCCCATGGCCACTGCAACAAAATTGGATAAGGATACTGGTAAATCAATAGATATTACTGATTACAGAGGTATGATTGGCTTTCTACTCTATCTAACTACTAGTAG
This sequence comes from Apium graveolens, assembly GCF_009905375.1. Taxonomy (NCBI): domain Eukaryota; kingdom Viridiplantae; phylum Streptophyta; class Magnoliopsida; order Apiales; family Apiaceae; genus Apium; species Apium graveolens. The sequence continues at coordinate 150,094,907 of NC_133652.1, forward strand.
ACCTGATATCATGTATGTTGCCTGTCTTTGTGCAAGATTTCAAGCAGATCCAAGAGAACCTCACTTAACAGTTGTGAAAAGAATTTTTAAGTATCTTAAGGGAACAGCTGATCTGGGATTGTGGTATCCTAGAGAATCAGACTTTAAGCTAATAGGTTACTCAGATACAAATTTTGCAGGTTGCAAAATTGACAGAAAAAGCACAAGTGGAAGCGGCCAATTTCTTGGAGGCAGATTGGTTTCTTGGTTTAGCAAGAAACAAAAGTCAATTTCCACATCAACTGCAGAAGCAGAATACATTGTTGCAGGAAGCTGTTGTGCACAGATTCTTTGGATGAAGAATCAGTTACTGGATTATGGATTAAATATTTTAAAATCCCTATATACTGTGATAATCAAAGTGCTATTGCTATGACAGGTAATCCAGTTCAGCACTCAATGACAAAGCACATCAGCATAAGGTACCACTTCATAAGGGAATATGTGTCCAACAGATCAACAACTGGCAAATATCTTCACAAAACCACTGTGTGAAGCTACTTTTACAAGATTAGTAAATAACTTGGAATGGTTTTAGGTTCTTTCTCTAAATCTGCTTAGCTTTTGTTCTGATGCATCAGACTTTATGATCAGTATTTACAGATATTACTATCTTTGTGTATTCTATGCCTAATTGAAAATTGCTTAAGTACTGATTGTTGTCTGATGTGAATTTCTAAACTCTGGTAGTGATATGAATGTTTCTGTGATTATTCAATCCAATGAGGAAATCTATTGACACAAGCAAATTCTGATATTGAGCTTAGTTAAGTTTACTTTGTCTATCTTATTACTAAGTCAAAAACTAGAATAATGCTTCTCATCTGTTAAGTTCTGATGTTAGTAAATCTTGTGAATGTACTAAGTGCTGATGAGCCTCACTTATCAAAAGAAAAGGAAAAGAAAAAGAAATAAAAATCAGGTACTCCTTTGAGATCTAGAGTAAAAATTGTTGGATTTTTAACGCAGCGGGGCATGGCAAAACACTTTTTACACATATAAAATCCAAATAAAAGCATACAGATCATGAATAAAAATTTGAGGGATCGAATCTAACCTTTAAAAATAATTCGGAGACAACGATCAGAGATCCTTAGCAGTTGCTCCTCAAGTGTGAAGCACTCCACCGGTATCCACCAAGAAAACGATGTTAAGGAGGAGGAATGAGGTGGAGAGAATTGGGTTTTCCAAACTTTTTGGGTTTTCGGGTTCTGGGTTAGAATAAAAATAGGGTCTATAATAGTATATTTATAGGCAAAATTTTCAGCTGAAATTTTCCCATAAATAATATTATTATTATCCCATTTATTATTCTCATTAATAATTAAAACACCTTTTAATTATTAATCCTTTTTCTAAACACTTTAGAAATAATTCTCTCTCTTGATTTAATTTCCAAAAATTAAATCCTTAATTAATAATATTAAGAACTTTTCTTAATTAATTTATAATCAATTAAATCTCATTTAATCAATTATTAAATTTGCCAAATAATTATTTATTTCGTAAATAAATAATTATTAGCCATTATTAATTAATTCATCCACCAATAAATCATTCTCTTTTTATGGTGTGACCCTGTAGGTTCAATATTAAGCCGGTAGTAGAAATAAATAATAATAAAACTATTTTATCATTATTTATATAAATTCTCTAATTTATTAAATATGATTAATTAATTAATCACATTTATTCTACATCGTGAGTGATGCTTCTCAACATATCGTGACTATCCGGATAATATGAATTCACTGCTTAGAATACCAAGAACCTGTCAGTGAATAGTTATCGTACAATAAACTCCTTCTACCCTACAATGTCCCGATTAAATACAAGGCATGGATCTCGTGTCAAGCCTATCTAATTCAATCACTTGCTTACCATTTAATATGCTTAGTTCTATGCAAATTAGAAACTCCTTTCTAATTTCATTTACTCTGGCCAGAGATTCCTGAACTAGCATAAGTGGATCAGCCTTGAACATTCACTTCCTTCACTGGAAGGGGTAGATCCTTTATTGATCATACACTATCTTCGTGTACAAATTCCTATACCCAGAAGAGCCCTAATAATTGTCCCTGGAGACTAAGAACTAAACCAAAGCATAGTTCAGTGTACACAAGATGACTATGATGACCTCAAGTCTAAGGATACTTGTACAACTATCACTATGTGAACAACTGCTGACACGTGAGTGAACTCCATCAGTTGTTCAACTGTGCGAGTCATGTTCAGTGAACTTATTCTATAATAAGCACCTACATACTAGCTATAGTGTCACCACACAAATGTCTATGAGAACAGACATCCTTCATAATGAAGCAAGCATAGTATGTACCGATCTTTGCGGATTATTAATTACCAGTTAGTAATCCTATGACCAGGAATTATTTAAGTTTAGAGTTATCATCTTTTTAGGTCTCACTATTATGATCTCATCATAATCCATAAAAAAGCTTTACTCTAAACTATGGTATATCTTATTTAAACACTTAAATAGATAAAGCCCGTAATAAAAACAAAATAAGTCTTTTATTAATATCAATGAAATCAAAACAGATTACATAAAAGTTATTCCTAAATCCTCATACATGATTGGACTTAGGACGTATTCCTTTCAATCTCCTACTTGTACTAAAGCCAATCACTCTGGTATCTAATACCCATCTTGTCTTTATGACGATCAAAGTGACATTCATAAAGTAGCTTTGTGAGTGGGTCTGCTATGTTGTTATGTGTGTCAACTTTAATTCAATACAATACAAGAAATGTTACCGCGCTCCCACTAACCCTTTTGTAGACGCATGGTTCATCTACGTTTTTGATAAAATCAAACTCTTTGATTGTCTCATCAAAACGAATGTTCCATCTTTCGAGAAGCTTGCTTTAAACCACACATGGTTCACAGCAGCTTATACACTAGGTTTTTATTTCCCTTGGAAAGAAAACCATCTGGCTATTTGCCAGATCTCATAGTCGTAGTAAGCAGCAATCGCAAACAAAATCCGAACTGATTATAACAGGGCTACAGGTAAAAGGTTTCATCAAAGTCAATTCATTGCCTTTGTTTGAATTCTTTTGCCACAAGCCTGGCCTTAAAGGTCTCCACCTGGCCATCTGCTCTAATCATTCTTTCGTATACCGTGTACATAGATTCCATTCCGGATTTCATGGCACTATGCCATTTCTCTGAGTCAACACTACTCATAGCCTCATTATAGGTTACGGGGTCGTCATCATCAATTATCGATAACTCATTGTCATTCTCAATGACAAGGCCATAATACCTCTCAGGTTGGCGAGACACTCTCCCTGATCTATGAATGGGCTGTTCCACAAAAGGTTGTTCAGTCAGAATAGGTGTTTCCACTTGATCCGTAGGAGTTTGTGCTTCTTGAACTTCATCAAGTTCAATTTTGCTCCCACTGTTTCCTTCAAGGATAAACTCCTTTTCCAAGAAGGTAGCATGTCTGGAGACAAACACCCGATGATCGGTGCAAAAGTAATACCCTAAAGTTTCTTTAGGATATCCCACAAAACTACATTTTACGGATCGATATTCCAGCTTATCTGGGTCAACTTACTTGACATAAGCTGAACATCCCCAAATCTTAACGTTTTTAAGACTCGGTTTCCTTTCTTTCCATATCTCATACGAAGTTTGAGGAACAGATTTTGGAAGGCACCATATTCAGTAAATATGCTGAGGTTTCCAATGCATAACCCCATAGGAATACTGGAAGATTTGCATAGCTCATCATGGACCGAACTATGTCTAACAAAGTTCGATTTCTCCTTTCAGATACCAATCTGGAGGAGTCCACTGGGAGACTATGCCATTTACTTTGAGATAATCTAGAAACACTCCATTAAAGTATTCACCACCTCGATCTAATCAAAGAATTATAATACTATGTTTGGTTTGTTTCTCCACTTCATACTTATACTCTTTGAACTTTTCAAAGGCTTCAGACTTGTGTTTCATCAAACACATATCCGAATCTAGATCTATCATCTATGAAAGTAATGAAGTATGAAAATCCACCCATGGCTTGCTAGACATTGGTCCACATACATCTGTGTGTACCATTCCTAGCAAATTTGCAGCCCTCTCTCCATGTCTACTAAATGGAGACTGCAGTGCCACTATGAAGTGAGATTTTCATCATCCCTTTTCTTTTATTAGTTTGTTCAATCTGAAGTAAATTATGTCACATTTATACAGACCATTATTTAAAGTAGCACGTCCATAAAGAATATTATCTCTAAGAATAGAACATTCATTATTCTCAATAATAAATGAAAATCCAGCCAAGTCTAACATGGGAATAATATTCCTCACAATCGAGGGAACAAAATAACACTTATTTAAAACAATAGTCTTGCCCGTAGGCATATGTAAATGAAATGATTCTACATCTTCAGCAGCAACTCTTGCTCCATTTCCCATCAGTAGAATCACCTCCTCTTCCTCAAGAGTCCTACTTCTCCTTGGTCCCTGCAACAAATTGCAGATTTGAGAACCACATGCGGTATATAATACCCAAGTAAAAATTTGATTTAATGACATATTCACTTCTATCATGAACATACCTGAATCAGAAGCGGTAGTCTCACTACCCTTCTTCTTCTTCAATTCTGCAAGGTAAACCTTGCAGTTCCTCTTCCAGTGCCCCACCTTGTTACAGTGAAAGCAAACAACTTTGCTCTTGGGGTCTTCAGCTTTTGGTGGAACCGGCATTTTCTCACCTACTTTCTTCTTCTTGGAAGAGTTCCTCTTCCTTTTCTTAGGATTGGAACCTTCACCAATTAGAAGAACAGAACTCTTCTTAGGGGGAAAATTCGATTCCGCAGTCTTCAACATGTTGTGGAGTTCAGGCAGGCTGACATCCAACTTATTCATGTGAAAGTTCACAACAAACTGCGAGAACGAACTCAGAAGCGATTGCAAGACCAAGTCTTGGCTCGGCTCCCCATCCATGGCAAAACCAAGTTGTCCAAGACGTTCAATCAAATTGATCATCTTAAGTACATGGTCATTCACAGATGATCCCTCAGACATCCTACAACCGAACAGCTCATTCGATATCTCATATCGAGCTGTCCTCCCCGCCACATCATACAACTCTTGTAGATGCATGAGGATAGTGTGAGCATCCATATGCTCATGTTGCTTCTGTAGCTCAATGTTCATGGAAGCTAGCATGATGCATTGTGCAACATTTGCATCATCTATCCACTTACGATACACAACATGTTCATCATTATGTGCATCACTAGCAGGTTCAGTAGGCTTAGGTGAGTCAATCACGTATTCCAGCTTCTCAATCCTGAGAACAATTCTCAAGTTTCGAAGCCAGTCAGCATAATTAGGACCAGTCAATTTGTGAGCATCTAGTATGCTCCTGAGTGATAGTGCAGAAGACATAACGTATAAAGTAAATCTGTAAATGATAAACACATAACAACACTTAGCAAATATTCGATTTCATTTCAAAACACTATATGAATCGGGTCTTTATTCATAAGTGGCTCCCACTAGTTTACCTAATTTATTCAACCCCCTACGTGAAAAATTAAGCATTCATGATGCTAGTGGGAATAGGGATCCTACATTCCATTACACAACCCCGGTTGTAGCACGAACCGCCATGTAATGTTCAATAGGCAGACAACTCTTGTCAATTACATCTTATGTTATTCCCTAATCAAACTTTAGCCTCTTGAATAATTGAGTCTCGGTTGTAGCACGACAAACTCAATATTCTAAGTCAAGTCTAACCCAACATTCCGTACAGTTGAATCAGTCCCCAAAGGCCCACGGCTGTAGCACGTACCGACCTTTAGATTCTTATTCAATGTACACATCTCTATGTAATAGACAAGTATTTCTTATTTTGAAATCAAAGCCCTCGGCTGTAGCACGAACCGACAATGATTCAAAAATAAGAACTACTTTTCTATCATGTTGGAAGGCTATGACCGACACAAGCCCGTTGTGTCATTGGCCAATTACTACTTGATATTATTTAATTTTAGAGGGATTATATTACGTTACAATCATAATCATATTATAAAGAAATTCTTCCTTTTAAATTAAATATTTCAAATCAATAATCAATAATCAGATGATTCCTAGATCGGGTGGAGCATTGTCAAGAGGCGTCACTTAATAACCCTTTCTTACAGATAGAAATCTGTTGTTGACAGAATCATCCTTTCTCTCATATCGAAAATTCATATTCAATTACGTGTTTCATAAACACAAGAATCTCATGATTGTATTCATAATATTATTATTAAGGTTATGAAACAATTTCACTATACTAGGTTGTCTAACAAACGCCTTATATTTATTTAAGTTCACCTAAATCTATCATCGCATGATAAACTAAGCATATATCACATATATCAACATGAATAAACATCAAGGTAGGCATGTTACATTATCTAGCACATTAGTCTAAGCATTATACATCTCTATGTATCACATGAAGCATTTAAAATCAATTAAAACAATCAAAAACATCTTTAAAACACTTCATGGAAATATAAACAGTTCAAAACTTTTATATTAACTAAAATTGATCACTCCATTAGATCCGTCTCGGAAAAATGAATCCAACGGTATATTGCACGCCCAAAACGGAGTTATGAAACTCCCAGAAAATCAATTTTAAAATCAACAGACGGGCTATAACGCATTACAGGAACGCGTTACAAGCCCTGTAACGCATTCCGGTGATGCGTTACACCCCTTTTAAGCCATTAAAGGGTGTAACGCATTCCGTGAATGCGCCACAGGTGTGTAACGCATTCCCGGAATGCGCGACACCCCTTTATTTTATTTTTTTTCTTTTTCAGCAGCTGCCGCCGCCTTTTTCTTTCTCGATCAGCGTGCCTCACATTCTCACCTGTTCTGTCTGTTCTTCTCCGTACAGTAGCAAATTGTACAGCAGATATACATATAACAGATGTATATACATACATACAATTCATATATATATATATAATTATTTAATTATGAATTTAATTACAAGAACTTCAAAAATTCATAATAAAAAATCTATACATCCTAAAAATATGAAAAAAATACCCAGACGATCTACAACACTTGTAGAACCCAGATCAACATTCAAAATTATTCTGAGAAACGATTTCTCACCAGACAAAATTAATCCATAATATAACTTGTAAAAATCATAATTAATTCATACAAGCACATAAAATTCTGAAATTTTTACCACAGATCTATATGCATACAACTTGTGCTCTGATACCATTGTTGGATTTTTAACATAGCGGGGCATGGCAAAACACTTTTTACACATATAAAATCCAAATAAAAGCATACAGATCATGAATAAAAATTCGAGGGATCGAATCTAACCTTTAAAAATAATTCGGAGACAACGATCAGAGATCCTTAGCAGTTGCTCCTCAAGTGTGAAGCACTCCACCGGTATCCACCAAGAAAACGATGTTAAGGAGGAGGAAGGAGGTGGAGAGAATTGGGTTTTCCAAACTTTTTGGGTTTTCGGGTTCTGGGTTAGAATAAAAATAGGGTCTATAATAGTATATTTATAGGCAAAATTTTCAGCTGAAATTTTCCCATAAATAATATTATTATTATCCCATTTATTATTCTCATTAATAATTAAAACACCTTTTAATTATTAATCCTTTTTCTAAACATTTTAGAAATAATTCTCTCTCTTGATTTAATTTCCAAAAATTAAATCCTTAATTAATAATATTAAGAACTTTTCTTAATTAATTTATAATCAATTAAAACTCATTTAATCAATTATTAAATTTGCCAAATAATTATTTATTTCATAAATAAATAATTATTAGCCATTATTAATTAATTCCTCCACCAATAAATCATTCTCTTTTTATGGTGTGACCCTGTAGGTTCAATATTAAGCCGGTAGTAGAAATAAATAATAATAAAACTATTTTATCATTATTTATATAAATTCTCTAATTTATTAAATATGATTAATTAATTAATCACATTTATTCTACATCGTGAGTGATGCTTCTCAACATATCACGACTATCCGGATAATATGAATTCACTGCTTAGAATACCAAGAACCTGTCAGTGAATAGTTACCGTACAATAAACTCCTTCTACCCTACAATGTCCCGATTAAATACAAGGCATGGATCTCGTGTCAAGCCTATCTAATTCAATCACTTGCTTACCATTTACTATGCTTAGTTCTATGCAAATTAGAAACTCCTTTCTAATTTCATTTACTCTGGCCAGAGATTCCTGAACTAGCATAAGTGGATCAGCCTTGAACATTCGCTTCCTTCACTGGAAGGGGTAGATCCTTTATTGATCATACACTATCTTCGTATACAAATTCCTATACCCAGAAGAGCCCTAATAATTGTCCCTGGAGACTAAGAACTAAACCAAAGCATAGTTCAGTGTACACAAGATGACTATGATGACCTCAAGTCTAAGGATACTTGTACAACTATCACTATGTGAACAACTGCTGACACGTGAGTGAACTCCATCAGTTGTTCAGCTGTGCGAGTCATGTTCAGTGAACTTATTCTATAATAAACACCTACATACTAGCTATAGTGTCACCACACAAATGTCTATGAGAACAGACATCCTTCATAATGAAGCAAGCATAGTATGTACCGATCTTTGCGGATTATTAATTACCAGTTAGTAATCCTATGACCAGGAACTATTTAAGTTTAGAGTTATCATCTTTTTAGGTCTCACTATTATGATCTCATCATAATCCATAAAAAGCTTTACTCTAAACTATGGTATATCTTATTTAAACACTTAAATAGATAAAGCCCGTAATAAAAACAAAACAAGTCTTTTATTAATATCAATGAAATCAAAACAGATTACATAAAAGTTATTCCTAAATCCTCATACATGATTGGACTTAGGACATATTCCTTTCAAAAACTGTGGAAGGGAAGACCCAAGTGCATTGCTGGTATTAAGTAATATACATCAGAAAAGCAAAAATAAATATTTTTCTTGGTGACTTTTAACACTCTATGATTATTGGAGAAATACTCTGATAATAGCATAAATTCTGATAAGCAGTCGTGACTCACTTACACTGAGAAGCCACTGTAAAATAGAATTTCAAAAGATGCATAAAATAAGCACAAAACAGTTGAGGTAGACTCATGCATGAACTCATTCTAAAGTAGACTTCAGAATCATGACAGATTTTGAGCAAAGTTCTTAGTTATGCCTTTTTCTAAGATGTACTGAAGTGAATCAAACTTTAATCTTTATCTGATATTTAGCTTACTGCACACACATACACTCCATATGAATGATGAAAATTACTGTGGTAATAAATGTTGTTTTAGATGAACATTTAAGTGTCAGTTGCATAAATTCTGAGGACAAGTTCTGATGGAAGTTCTGATGATTAAGTTCTGAAGAAACGAAATCATAATTTGTGTGAAGAATTACAGAAATAGGAATTCACTTTTTGAGTTAAGGAATCATGTTCTGATGACTGTTAAGTTCTGATATAAGTCTAAGTTCTGATATTAAACTCTGATTCTTTACTTGACTTATTTGTGGTTAAAATCTAAAACAGTCTTATTTCAAATCAGAATATGTTTGGGTGAGATATTAACAGTCAATATAATTTGGGTTAGTGGTACACATCTATGCACAATAATTTTTACTTGTTTCATGTGCGCATTAAATCTTGTTTTACACTTCCAATGGCTGTTATTATTCTCCTCAGTCTAGGGAGATGTGGTAGAATTAATTCTACCTGTAATCATTCAATTTTCTTTGGGTCTCTTGGCATTCTATTGCCTATTTAAACCAACACTTCATTCCAGCCATCACATCTCCCATTTTCTCTCAAACCCTCTACCTCATTTCTTTTTCACTCATCACAACCATGATTCATTACAACTTAGTTCTGAACTTTAACACCTTTACTGTCAATATGAGGTGTACAGAATGGCAGCAGGAATGGCATGTTACTGCCATTTCTGATGAAATTTGGGACTCGGTTCCCCAAGAGGTCCTCACAGACCTCTTGTTCTTCTACATGGACTACCATCACCATCTTGAGCGACTGAAAGAGGAACGGCTGGAAGCTCTCCGACAACAGGAGTGTATTATTCGTCTTATTGTTCTTTTTGTTGAGAGTAGGAAGAAGAAATAATTTCTCCTACCTGTTTCTCTTCACCGTCAGCTTTGTCTGGCTTCTTAGGCTTGGGACAAAAGCTGTTGATGTTAGGATTTGTAGCTTAGGACAATCTTGTAATTTTTAGCATGTAATTTCAATTTCATGAAATGTATTTGCTAAATATATTAATGAAATTTTATATTTATTCAAGATTTTGTCTCTGAGTCGTTTGATATTCTGATAACATGTTAAATCCTGATACTAACCATATTCTGATGACCTTTCTAGCTCTGATAAAAATCAAGTTCTAATTCTGACGTGGCAGGATTTATTTACTTGATTTATTTTTGGTTATTCTCTCATTTGTCATATTTTTTACAGAATATTGGTCACGCAGTGATAAATTTTTTTATTAAGTGGGAACAGTTTTAAATTTTAAAAATAAAACTGAACTACCTTGATTAATGGGATTACTTGGTAAGTGGAACGGTTTTTCCTTGAAAAATTGCATGTGATAAGTAATGATTACTGAATACACGTGCCCATTAATTATCTTTTATTGCTGCATGTCTGACAGGTGTCCCAACGGTTACTTTTTCTACCGTGTATAAGTAAAAGAGAGAAAAGATTGTAAAATCTTTTACTTACTTTCCCATTTTATCTCTCTCTCTCTCTCTTTACTTCTATTCTCTCTCATCTACTGATGATTTTTCATACAGACATTTTCTCAAACACCTTACAGGAAACTTTCTTTCTCACAAATTCTCATGGCACCCAAGGACATAATCTTCGATGGAGCAACGTTTGTTCCCAATAACTTCTCTGCTATTCTTAGCAAGTCAGAAGCACCCTCTGAACTTCATTTCATTCAGGACTTTTTGGCTAGTTCTGATATTGGGTATGCTCTGACTCAACCCGAAGCAGTTTCTGGTACTCAAGTACTGGAGTTCTGGAGAAGCGGTGTGTATGATGATGGTGGTGCTCAAGGGTCCCCAAGTATCATTTTTTTATCAAGGGAGGATGAGTATATTGTAACATTGTCTACGGTTCGACAAGCCTTAATAACCTATGATCCTGTTAAGTACACTACATTATATCCTGATGTTCAACCATCTGAACCTCATTTATCAGCACCTACCTGCTCTACTCAACCACCACAAACTTCTCAACCTCAACCATCAGAACCTACAGTGCAGCCTTCATCTTCCAAATCTAAGAGGACTAAGAAAGTACCTCAGACACAACAGAAGAGAAGGAGATTCATTCTGTGAGATGAATTAGATGCTAAGGAACAGGTTCCTGTAACAGAACCTATTGTTCAAGAAGCTGAGAAGGTCTCTTCTCAGAAGGATGATGATATTGGGAGTTCTAGGCCTCTAAAAAGGCTTAGAATGCATAATTCTGATGATACAACTCCTAAAGTCACCTTCAAAGCTAAAAGATTCAAAACATTGGCAAAAAGGCCTGAAGATTCTGGAAAGGAATGGAAGCAGTAGCTAAGAAAGGGGATCAGGAATCTTTGATCTCACAAAACTCTGTTGAAGCTCACAATTCTCCTAGTGCTGATTCAGATTCTCATGCCACTCATCACTCACTACTACATGACCCAAAATCTACTCACATTCCTACTCCTCCAGTATCTCCAGTAAATGCTGATACCCAGGGGCCAAGTGATGGAATTGACATTCATAACTTGGAAGTGCCTCAAGTTTTGCATCTAGAAGCTCCACCAATTCAAGTCACTCCACCAACAACACCAATTCCTGATGCTGATTTTCATCCAGAATTGCCTACAACACCTTCTCTGCATCTAGATACTGAAGATCAGATTTTAGGTGAGCATCAGAATATGGATGTTGATCAGAACTTAGTTGGAGATCAGCCTTTAGAGGATGATGTTGAAGCATCCATAGCTTCTCATACTGTTCTTGTATCAGAAGATACTGAAGCTGATGACTCTGTAAGTTCTGATGCTGTAAATGTTGATGCTACTGGTAATGCTGCTATAAATTTAGATGATGATGCAGCTGGTCCATCAGGACATGCACCTCAACAAACTGTTCATAAAGATGAGATAGTCAAGAAGTTTGTTACAGGGGAAGCACCAGTACCTTGAAGTGAAACTCCTAGAGGACAGGAGTGGACTAAGGAGTGGAACTCAGTTACCTTTGTTCCTTCAGAAAAGATTCTTGCTGATCATTTGGCAAAAGCTGATGAGTTGTTAGTAAATGAAGATTTCAAGACACAGCTAAGAGTTACTGCACTTACTACAAGGCACCTTCAAGGTCAACAGTCTGTAACTCAGGCCAAAGTGGACAAGATTCAAGAATCCTTAATACAGCAAGATACACTTGTCAAGCTGGACAAGAAAAGGTTTTCCAAACCTTCATTTGATCAAATTACCAATATTGAGAAAACCCAAGAGAAGCAACAGTCTCAGGTTCATGAAATTTTGAAAAATCAAGCTTCTCAGCAATCTCAACTCAATGAGATCCAATCCTCAATGTAATTGCTTCTCTCTCTTCTTTTACCTGCTGATTCCAAAAAGGGGGAGAAAGTAATTAAGTCCAAATGCAAATCTGATAAGACACTGAAGAAAAAGGATGATGGTAATGACCCGGGAAACTCTGGAATGGGTGAAGGTCGTGGTCAAGGTGGAGGTCTCTCATCAAGTAGAGCTGGAACTACAAGTCATAGAACATGTTCTGATACTGGGAGAAGAATAACTTCTGATACTGGTAAAAGGATAAGTTCTGATGAACTTTTTGATCTTGATGAAAAAATTTCAAGAAAGTTATTTCTGAAAGAAAATCCAGGAATGGACTTTGAGAGTCTAATAGAAGAAGAAGCTAGGCTTAAGTTAGAAAAGGTCAACTCCAAATCTGAAGCTTCTGTTGTTAAAAAGAAACTTCATACGGCTAAAGGCATTGTGATAAAAGAAAGGACAAATCTTGTGGCAACCAAAGCCAAATCACAATTACAGATAGATCCAAGGTCCAAGGGCAAAGAAAAAGTTGGTGAACCTGTAAAGGTTTATGTGCCTCCTGTGGATGAAGAAATTTATGTTGAAGATGCTGATCTTACTCTGACTTCAAGGAAGATATCTAAGACAACCTCTGACATGGCTCAAGTTGTTTAGAGTCAAGATATAGTTAGTTCTGATATAACAATGAAGCAAGCAACCTCTGACATAGCTCAAGTTGGCTTGATATCAGAAGATAAGCTAAAGGAAACCTCTGACATTGCTCATGTTAAATCCTCAAAGTTACTCCTATCAGGATTCACTAAAGCCAAACAGACTCAACCTTTGAAGACTGCAGCAAGTGGTTTTGAAGCAAGAGTGGTTACTGGAAAGGAAGCAAGAGATAAATCTGGATTGGGTAGTGCTGATGAAAGAAGAGTACAGAACACAACCAATGATCCAACTTCCTTAAGTGAACCAGGTACTAGAGCAACTCCTGAAAGATTGAATAAACTAGAATCTGTACAGATGGTCTACCATACTTTCTTGAAAGAACACATCTTGTTATCTTTCATGACAGATGGAAGGGTTTACCATATAAGGGAAAATGTTATACCACTGAAGTATTTTGAGGAACTAGCTTCAAGAGAATGACAGAATAACATAAAGTGCTGCAAGTTATTTGAAGACTCAAATTCAGAGACAAAAAAGGCTTTATTCTGTAAAGTCTTACAGCACATACTGTCCCAAGTACAGAGATCACAATGGTGATGTTGTTGAGATGAAGCCTAACTCTGCTAAGATTATAACTACCTTTCTGGGTTATAAGGATGTAGAATTCAATCTTAAGTCTGACAAGGCAGATTTGATCAGACTGGATCAGGACATAAGGAAAGCCATTATAAATGATCTCAGGGCTGCTATCTTTCAAACTGGTGAAGATACTGCAGAACTCAAAGATGCTAAAGGGAGGATGATTGATGAACTCAGATATACTGAGAGATGTTTGTTAAAGAACTATCTCAGAACAACTCCTGACATCAAAGAGATCAGAATGTGAAGCCAAGTCAAGATCTACAACTGCTCAAATTCTGATATGTATACAGACTGAAGTTGTTATCAGAAGTTAAAGTTGGTAAAGCTTTAAGGACTATAAGTTGTAGTTATCTAGTCAAATTCTCATGCATTTGTACTTAATATTTTTGAAATCATCAAATATCTTTTAAACTTGTATATTATGCTAATTTAGAAGTTGGGGGAGATTGTTAGATATATTTGATAATGTCATGTCTAATATGATTTGTTTTTAGTTTTCAGATCTTACTTAAACAGGACAAATCAGTACTTAACTGAAATCAGCACTTATACTGAAGTCAGAACTTAAGTTATCAGTACTTAAGATTTAGGAGATATTTATCAGGAGATAATATCAGGACTTAAAGGAAACTTTTAGATAAGGAAGGCGGCTGATTGAAAGGAAAGAAGATCAAGACAAACATAAGAAGAGATATGCAAGAAGAAGGAATTCTGTGAAGAATGGAATACTTGGAAGAAAAAATAACTGATTGATATATTTTAGGAAGCAAAATTATATTCCATATCAATTAGCGATTATCTTGTAACTGTGTGATATATAAACAAAGACATAGGGTTTACATTATAAGTGTTATCATTATCGAGAATATTATTTATTGTAACCCTAGCAGCTCTCGTGATATTTGTTCATCACTGAGAGAGGACAGTTCCATATTGTAACATAGTTTATTATATTGAATAAAGTCTGTTTTCTGTTACTTGAGTTCTTTAGTTCGATTTGATTGTGATAAACACTGTATTCAACCCCCTTCTATAGTGTGTGTGACCTAACATCATATCTTAAATTCATTTATCCTATGTTGTTCAGTGACTCAAACCTGTGGCTCTGATACCAACCTGAGACGGACCCACACTACTAACTCAGAAATATGCATAATAATAATTAAACATTAAAGTACTACAAAAGATAGAATATTAAGGCTACAACCCTTATCCACAATCCCCGAATATACAGGAATGAGTTTGAACAACATCTAACATCTTCATTATTACAAACCAAAAATATCTTAAGTCAAATTACAACAAAATTTTAAACCCAAAGTTTACAACCCTTAGGGAACTACTAGTTCCCTACCTGCTC
Organism: Apium graveolens; assembly: GCF_009905375.1. Taxonomy (NCBI): domain Eukaryota; kingdom Viridiplantae; phylum Streptophyta; class Magnoliopsida; order Apiales; family Apiaceae; genus Apium; species Apium graveolens. The sequence goes on from NC_133652.1 coordinate 150,110,244, forward strand.
CAATATTTGATGGTAGGCATACCCTGAGTCCCCAGAAGTCTTACGCGCGGTTTGCTTGAAACGAACCATCTTCGGGTTTCACTGAAGGGATAACATCAATAACAATATTAATGAGCAAAACGCTCAGCAAGTGAATAACAGTATATAACAATGCATCATATTCGTGATAAAATGATAACAGAAGATAAATCAGCAATATGTAATCTCAAATAGAAGATCAAGTTATAATGAGTGAATGGAATTGGAAATCACACAACGCTATGAGCAATGAGGGGTGATCAGCCCACATCAAAGCTCCGAACCACATAACAAGTGATTCACAACCTTTGAGGATCCTTGGCACACATTGGCCATATAAAAACCATCAGGCTCCCTGCTACTGAGGTTTTAACAGTGACTGGCGCCTCAGTATTATCAAAACATACCATCCAATTCCTTTTAATTAATTCATTTTAATTTAAAAAGGGTTTTTGATCAAGGACAAGATAACAAGGGTTGGTATTGTCAGAGTTCAAATGAAGGAAACGATACTAGTGTTTGGGTTTCCAAAGGAAATGATTCTAGGTTTTGAGGGTATTAGGATTCACATGATTTATTAAGGAACGATTGTAGGGTATTCACATGGATACAAAGTAATATATGAGGAAAATGAATCAATTCAAGTATGAAAGAGATTAACTAGATTCAAGACTTAATCATTGGGTGATGTCACGGACTAATTAATCTTATTGAAACTATAATCATGCATTCACCACTACACCATTTTGACTTGTACCAACACTTTTTTTTGTGTTCCAAGCAAAAATATCGCCTTAGAGCACTAAAATTTGATATAAGATAACATTTTATTTTTGTATTGCAGCAGAGGATAAAAAATGTTACCATAGAAATTATGACACTGATATTGTAACGCAAAATAAAGTGTTAGGATTGATATTGCAGTTAGTGTTACCATTGGACTAATATTTTGGGGGCATAATATTGGCGGGCCAAATTTTGGCAAAATTTTAACAAAATTTTGGCCAAATTTTGGACCGCCATGAAATAAGATGTAAACCCGCTCACTTTGTTTTATCAAATGTAAACAAAATAGAAAAATATATCTTCTCAATCACTGTCGAACTCAAACACTCTCTTCTCAATCGGTTTTAAAACAATATGTTTCAAGAGCTTGGAGTTGAGTCGGGTTCTTGTAATTAGGGGCTTTCTTCTCAATTGGATTTATGGCTTGTAATTAGGGTTTTTAGTGTTTTCTTCTTGGAGTAAGTTAGGATTTCAAGGGGTAATTAAGGCTTTCTTATTGTTCAATCTCTCTCTCTCTCCGTCCCTCTCTCTCTCCCTCTCTCCCCCCTTCCCTCCGTATTTGTACAGTTTTATTGAAATTGAATTGAACAGGTTTTGTTAAGCATTTACATATACAACAACTTGATTGCTGCTATAAGTGGCGGTTGATTACATATACTCCATTTAAAAGTGTAAAATTCATTTGCCTACTAGATAAATTTATGGTTTTATGCTCCTGGCATTCCAATAATTATTGTAGGGACAAATCTTGGTAAGTTTACTTCACTCTCTTGTTTATTGTAATACACAGCGTAATGATGCATTCTAATTTACCAATTGGAGTATAACAGCTTTTAGGATCAAGGCAATGGTTATAGCATCTCTGTATATCTGTTTGTTTCCTTGTTGTCAAGGCTTTATAAAAAAATGGTAATATTTTTGTGTATTTCTTATCATTGAGGTCTAACTATCTTCAAATGTCATTGGTTATACAGATCTTCGGGACGATGAACAATTCTTTCTTGACCATCCTGGCTCCGTGCCCATAACTGCAGCTCAGGTGAGAATTCAAACTGCTTTATTTTCTAGAAATGGACAACTTTAATGATTTGAATTATATCTTCTGATCTTTTGTGGTTGTTCTGTTGACTTGAAGGGAGAGGACTTAATGAAGACAATAGGAGCACCTTCCTACATTGAATGTAGTTCGAAAACACAGGAGGTAATGAAAACAAAACTGGAGGAGGGACTTTTATCACCAGTTTCTACCTACGTACATTCATTTATAAATTTTATAGAATAGATTGTAAGAAAGTTATAGTTTTTGTGGTGTTATAGAATGTGAAAGGAGTTTTTGATGTTGCCATCAAAGTTGTGCTGCAGCCTCCCAAGAGTAAGAAAAAGAATGGAAAGGGCCAGAAAGCTTGCTCCATATTGTGATTAGCTAAGGATTCCAAAGATATATGCTCTTCTTCCTTTGTGGTTGATTTTAGAAATATTTTCCTTTAATTTGTCTATTTCCTTTGTGGACAGAAAACTTTAAAGATGTTGATTGAAGTTAAAGCACTGTAGAAAATTGATTAGAGCGAACTAGATATCGATTAGAGCCACAAAATAATCAAAGAAAGATGCAACTGCCTAGAATTATCCCAAAATACACCCGTTGTCACAAATTAACACCTTCTCTTTCGATGTTTCTAAAGAAGGTAAAATGAAAAGTATATCAGAACTTAAGAATATTGCCCCAAGATATAGATTGTAATTTTTGTATAGAAGATTGCCCAAAATAATACCATATTAAAATTGAAGATTGCTGAAAATACTATAATCCAAATTGTTGGCCCTTTATACCCTATAGTACACATTATGTGAGAATGTATTAGCGAAAACTCAACTTCCAGAGCAAAAAGTTATTGAAAAGACCAAAATACCATCATTAATTTTAATTTTCTTTTTATTATTGTGCATTAGCTATTCTAGTTCTGGAATTTATTATTGCATTATATCAAAGTTTTGTTACAGCTGCGACAATCACTTGTTCTCGGAGAGCAAGGTACTTTTGATGAATTCAAATCAAGGTTGCAGATGAGGTCAATGGATATGATAGCGAGAATGCCGATTTATATGTTAGTCAGTCTTAGTTTATGAACCCATTAATAAGTTATGTCTAATTCATTTATATGTTAATATATGTGTAGCATGACGATGGAACTGCTCATTTTCATACTGATAATGCTTATGGCAATGACGTTCCAACTCAAAATGATAATGCTTATGGCAATAACGATCCACCTCCTGATGCAAATTTTGAAGATCTTTGCCACAAACACCTCGTATGGGCAGTGTTCTTTATCTTATATTTTAGCGCTTATATCTACTTTATAAATAATATAAACACAAACACATATATTGTTTCATTTTATTGTCTGCCCCTTTGTAGGTCTTTGGATTTTCCTTTTATACATCTAATAATATTCAGTTTGATAAACGTGCTATACAAATTAGTAAAATTACCATTCTTATACCATGTACAGCTACGGTGCATACCTCATTTTGATAAAGAAAGAGTTTTATATAGCTGTATAGTTCATTACATGTTGAAATTACAAATCCAGAGTTTAGATTTCAAATATTAAACGTGTGGAGAAAATAAACTTAATGATACAGCCTTGGGGCTTCGGGAAAAAGAACAACTGATATTGGTAATTTGAACTTGACGTTTGAAAAATACTACCTTTCCATAATGGACTGCAAGTTGCTCGTCTCATTTGAGATGGGCCAGTTATTCGATACTAGGCTACATTAGTTAAATACAACTAATGTAGCCTTTCCTTGTCTTTGGTATTTGATTTGTATATGTATTCACAAACTTTCATATTCGTCCGTAACATATTAAAGGCTTCTATGTTACTGAAAGTGCACGCGCACATTTGATGATGTTTATTTTTTATATTAAGGTTTATCTTCATCTTGGGATTTTAGATAAACCTTAATATTAAAGGTTTATTTTTTATATTAAGATTTTGCGGTGGTGTTGAAATTAAACCAACTTAGTACAACAGAGGCAATTAAAAGCAGGGAATTCATAACAGGATCATCAAAAAGTTCCTGGAAGCCTGTTGTGACAGTGAATACAACTACTCCGGGCTACTGGATGAATTGGAGAGTCCTGATTTGTGCAATTTCGGTTCTATAGTCCTTGGTTTTATTGTGCTTCTGATAATGCTGGGTCTAAATGTTGCAGTTGATGGAGGCAGCATATACTACACCAAATATGGCCTATTGCAAGCACAAAATATAATTGTGTTGCAGAAAATGTTGCAGTAGAACAAATTTTTCAACTCTATTGCAATAATTTATAAAAGTGTTACATAAAATACGTAAGTGTTGCATGGTTAAGGTCCAATTTGAAAAAATTGTAAAACGTGCAACATATTTCAAATAATGTTGCAATAATAGTAACGCTTTTGGTCAAATTGACCGAAAACACAGGCGGGAACACTGAAATTGGGGATGGCGGGATACCAAAAATTATTTTCCACTTTTATTTGGACAAAAATTCACCCCCAAATCTATTACACAAAAATTCACACCTCTCTCTCTCTCTCACCTCCCTCGCATCTCTCTCTCTGACCTCCCTCGAATCTCTCTCTCGCACACCTCTCTCACATCTCTCCTTCACACACCTCTCTCACACCTCTCCCACATCTCTCCGTCGCAACTCGAAGCTCATCTCGAAGGCTTTCTCACATCTCGAAGGCTTGAAGCTCATCTCTCTCACTTAAAGCTCGATTGAAGCGCGATTAAACTCGATTAAAGCTTGATATAAGGTAAAACTCATCTCTCTCACTCTTCAAACACTCCTCTCTCTGATTATTTGTGAATGCATGTAAAAATTTGTGTATTTTTTGTGCTTTTTGTGTTCTTTTGTATTTTGTTTTTGTTTTGTGTTTTTGTAAAATTAGTAGGTTCTTGGTCTGACTATTTCTGAGAATTTTATTTTAATTTTTTGATGTTTTAAAGTCAAAATACCCTGTTATTTTAAGTCAAAAGTGCCCTGTTCTTGGTCTGTTTTTTTGTGTTCTTGTTGTAATTATAAGTCAAACTGCCTTGTTCTTGGTCTGTTTTTTTATTCTTGGTTCTTGTTGTTGTCTGATTGTGTTGAAAACTTAAGTGAATTTTGTGGTTTTGTTTCAAAAAATTTATGTAGAAAATGGATGTTGAAGGAGAGAAATGGGTAACACTTCCCAAGTATAGTGATAGATATAGGAAGGGAGTTGAAGCTTTTGTTAACCAAGCATTTTCCCGATATGCCGTAGGAAACGAGCTTAAGTGCCCTTGTAAGAAATGTGGTAATCGTTTTTGGGGTGGTGTTAAGGCTATACACGAACATCTAGTCTGTAATGGTCTTTGTTCCCATTCTGTTGAATGAATTTATGAGGTCTCAACCCATGAGATAGATAGGGTTGCTGATGAGATGGATATTAATATAGGTGTAGGTCTTGGAGATGAATTTGATAATATGATACACAATGCATATGGTACTAATGACGTTACTGACCACATTGGTAGAACAGGACTAAACGATGACGCAAGGAAATTTTATCGCCTTGTTAAGGAGGGTGGACAACCGTTATATCCCGAGTGCAAAAAATTTAGTCAATTAAGTTTCTTAGTTAGGCTTTATCAACTAAAGTGCATTCATGGATTTAGCGAATCAGGATTTAGTGACTTACTTGAATTGATAAAGGAGGTTTTCCCTCCTGTAAATCTTTCGTCTTCTTTTAGTGCGGCAAAGGGTATGATAAAAGACCTAGGACTTGATTACCAAAAGATACATGCATGTCCAAATGACTGCATGCTCTTTTGGGCAGAAAACGAGAGGCTGGAGAATTGTGCTAAGTGTGGAACATCAAGATGGAGAGTAGTTGAAAAGAAGGCGAAGGCCAGGTCTGATGCAAACTGAATTAGCATCGAATCCTAAAATCCCGGCTAAAGTGATGAGATACTTCCCTTTAAAGCCAAGGCTGCAGAGAATGTTCTTGAGCTCTGATTGCTCGAGCTCAATGACATGGCATGCTTTATCAAGAAAGAAAGATGGACGGTTAAGGCATCCGGCTGATGGAAAGGGTTGGAAGTCGATGGACAGTAAATATCCTGAATTTGCTGCCGAAATGCGAAATGTACGATTGGGTTTAGCGGTAGACGGTTTCAAGCCATATGGATCAATGAACATATCTCATAGGACCTGGCCAGTAGTACTCGTAAATTATAACCTCCCTCCCTGGTTAATCATGAAACCCGAAAATCTAATTCTTTCAACCTTAATCCCTGGTCCAGTTTATCCCGGTAATGAAATTGACGTGTATAAGCAACCGTTAATTGCAGAGTTGAAGGAGTTATGGGTTGTTGGAATAGAAACTTATGATGCCAGGTTAGACAACACGTTTAAGCTACACGCAAGCCTATTATGGACGATAAGTGATTTCCCTGGATATGGGATTTTATCCGGTTGGAGCACGAAAGGAAAGCTGGCTTGTCCTTCATGTCACTATGAGACCTCATCGACATATTTGAAACATAGTAAGAAGGTTGTGTATTTAAACCATCGAAAGTTTCTCCCTCCAGATCACAAGTGGAGCTCCGATAGGCGTAGATTTAACGGAGATGTGGAAATGCTATCATGTCCTGATATATTAAGCGGAGCAGAGGTTGAAGAACTATTGCGTGGTTATGAAAATGATTTTGGGAAGCCGCTGAAAAGAAATAGAGGAACATCAGATTGCCCTTGGAAGAAGAAATCCATTTTTTTCGAGCTACCATATTGGAGCAATAATATGGTTAGGCATAACTTAGATGTTATGCACATTGAGAAGAACATTTGTGACAAGATTTTGGGGACTTTGTTAAATATCGGAGGCAAAACAAAGGACCATCTTAATGCTCGTCAAGATTTGGAAGAAATGGGGATTAGAAAAGACCTTCACCCTGTCAAATGTGATGATAAACATGTTGAAATTAGGGCATCTAGTTTTGATATACCAAAAAAGAGAAAGAGATCTTCTGTTCAGTTCTAATGAATGCTAAGCTACCATACGGATCTGCATCAAATATCAGCCGGTGCGTTCAAATGAAGGAGCGAAAGATATCGGGTTACAAAAGTCATGACGCACATTTTATTCTGCAATTTCTATTACATTTTGCTGTCGTAAAAACTCTGAAACCTGAGGTAGCAATTCCATTAATGAGGTTGGGAGCATTCTTTAGAGGCATATGTGGAAAAGTCATTGAATTAGAAGATGTTGAAAAATTGCAGAAGGAAATAATCGAGATACTTTGTGAGCTTGAAATGATTTTTCCACCTGCATTTTTCGATATAATGGTTCACTTACCAATTCATTTGTGCAAGGAAATAGAATTTGGTGGACCGGTGCACTTAAGGTGGATGTTTGGAATTGAACGGTATTTGTGCAAATTGAAGTCATACGTTCGGAATCGGAGTAAACCTGAAGGGTGCGTAGCAGAGGGCTACTTGGTAGAAGAATGCCTTACATTTTGCTCTAGATTTTTTGATGAGCAGTCTAAGAGTGGGACCGATACCAAGGACAATCATACAGATGGTGGATATCCTATCGGGTCTCGGAGAAGCAGAGAAGGAAAGTCTATACATCTGGACAACAAGACATGGACAAATGCTCATCGGTACATATTATTCAACTGTGAAAACGTGGAAATCGAAAAGCTAAAAGAGTAAGTTCTAATTAACAACCAAAAATCAAGATTAATTAAAAAAAACTTTAAGACATTATAATATTGTGCTAACTTGCTGCTAATCCAATTATAGTGAACACCATACCCTTGTTCAAAAAGATGAAAAATTAAAGAGATATAAGCGCGAAAGAATGCATACAACTGACTTTCAAAAGTGCTTGAAATATGTGGTTCAAAAAAGAGATGGAATTTCACTGGAATTGTCCTCGTTGGCAAGGGGCCCTCTTCGTTCGGCAAAGAGATTTACAGGTTACAATGTGAATGGATATAGATTTCACACCAAGCTCAGAGATAGTAGGTGTACGATGCAAAAATCTGGTGTGTTCCTCACTGCCTTAACCACCAGTTTTGCGAGTGCAAAAGATAAGAACCTAATAGTTGGGGATGTGGGATACTACGGTGCAATTGAGGAGATTATTGAAGTGGACTACTGGGGTGCGGTGTCAGTAGTACTTTTTAGGTGTTGTTGGTACCAAAAAGCTGGGGATTACTATGGGTTAGCAAGAATGAACTTTAGTAGGTTATGTCAAAAGGAAGATCCCTTTGTCCTCGCTACACAAGTACAGCAGGTCTTCTATATTGAAGATCCTACTGAAAAGAATTTGCAATTTGTTCTTCAGAAATATCCAAAGGATCAATACTCTGAAGTAGAAGAAGTGTCTGACATAGGTTATATCCCGTGAGTTGACATACCTGATACATTCACTTGGTCCAGAGATGATGTCCCAAAAAAACAATTCCCTGTTACACCTAATAAAGACCTGGATGATATTGATATATGACATTGCACTGATTTATAATTTGTTTATATAATTGGTACTTAGAGTTTGCTTTGTAATTTGTTAGTTGAATGAGTTGGTCTGTAATCTATTTTGAACTTGAGTTGGTTTGTAACTTGAGTAGTAATTTATTTGGAACTTGCGTTGGTTTGTAATCTATTTGTCTATTTTCTACATGAGCCTCAATTAGTTTCTTGTTTTTTTAATTTGTAACATCTAGGACTTGTATTTATATCACTGACAATTTGTTTGTACTTTTTAATTTTCAGGATGGCAAGTACAGATTATGTTCTCAGGTTCTTTCACAAGGGAACTTTTACAAAATCCAAATATGTCGGTGGGACCTGTAAAGTGATTTTGGAGTATGTTAATGCAGACCGATTCTCGTACACGGTTCTGATGGAGTATGTGCTAGATGTGCTGAAATACAAGGAAATTGGTGGTGTTAATGTGAAGAAGGTTCCTTCAGGTTGGCACTTGATTCAGTCCGATGCTGACTTAACTGCATTCCTAAGCAAAGTTGAAGGTGAAAGGTTGGATTTTTATGTCGATGATATGGTTGACCAATCTGTAGAGGCTAAGCAACAGGTTCAGCCCCATGTAGTTGTGCAACCAAGAACACAATTTTTTGAAGGTAATAGATTTTCATGTTGATGATGCATTCAATTTGTGCATATTAAAATATTACATATTGTTAAACTGTTATTGCACCAACAGGTCTACAAGCAAAACGAAATTTTGTGACAGTGGATACCCTGTAGAAACAGAGGACAAGTCGCCGATTGGCTCTTGAAAATTTGCAGGTAATTTTTCTTTATGTTTTCATGTAATTACTCTTATCAGTTATGCCTTGGATCTAATTATTATTTGATCCCTTTTTTTCAGGTAACAGATTATGAGAGGAAAAGAATGTTGCAGATTGAAGAAAATAAAAAGAAGTTGAAGGAGTCGGGAATAAATGCGGAGAAAGATAAGAAAGGCACAAAAATCACTCCACCTGATGATGATGAGGAAGTTGATATGGAGTACATTCTCGAACATGAGAGCTTGTCCGATGCAGAAGAAGAAGATGTGCCAGTTGTTACAAAGAAAGCTGAGCAAGTTGGTAACAAGAAAGCAAAAAATAAAAAGGTGACCATTCCGGTGAAAAGACCGAACACACGTTCAAGGGCCACATCTCCTACTGAACCCACTGAAAAATCACCCGAACAACCAACTCGAGAATTAACCCCTCCACTACCACCTCCCCCTCCCTTACCTGAAGTTACATCACCATTCTTCCCATTGAAAGTGGCTCCTGCCAAAAAATTCAATAATTTAGGAATTGGTACGATGGAAGCTTATGTTTTAATGAAAGAATGTCAAAAGAACCTTGAAAAAGATAAAGGGCTAGGGGATGCTGGTGGTCAAACATCTGAGCCACAACCTGATGAGGAACTGAGTGATGATAATTTAGGAGGTCAATTTCTATTTCTTGATTTTGGCTTAATTCTATTGTTAATTTTTTTTCTTGATTTAATTGGCATTCAACTATTAACTAAGTGTTTTGTAATATATTTAGGTGCACCCAAGAATAGAAAGCGTCGAGGACCTACACTCATGAATGACGTTTACAGAAGAAGGCCTGATGAAAGAAAGGTCATTAAACTGAATTGCGAGCTTCAGGCCATCGCTGATGATGACAAGGTCCTCTCTGAATTTACCAACTTTTTAGGTACGTTGGCTAGGCAGTCTGTCCCACTTGATTGCCTCTCTTGGCATAAATTTCCTGAACAGCAGAAGGAAGAGCTCTGGAGTTTTGTTAAGGTAAACCGGAAACATAAACACGATAATTTACTATGGTATATTTTGTACTGTCTTTAGGTTTAGATCGAGTTGCACTAATTTTAACAAATTTTGCTAGTCAAAATATGATATTCCTGAGGAAGGAAGGACGTACACATTGCGAACAATTTGTGCTTTGTGGAGGCTGCACAAAAGCCGATTTAAGAAGAACCATTATCTTAAGTATGATAATGACGAGGACAGACTCAAAAATAGGCCAAATGTTGTTTCAGTCAAAGAATTTAAGATTTTACTTAAATACTGGGGGGATAAAGACGTGAAGGTATGCATTTTAAATATTGAACAGCTAGCCAGTACTCTACATCATGTTGGAAATTAATTATTTGTTTGCACATTATTGAATGATCAGGATCGAGCTCAGAAAAATGCTAAAAATCGCAAGTTAATTTTCGAAACGCACACTGCTGGTCGTAAAAGCTTTGCACAAATTGGGGAGAAAATTGTATGTCCATAATTTATAAAATCGATGTTTTTTATTATCTATTTACGATTTCATAGATTCACTTTTTCTTGTGAATTTTTCTTGAGTTCTTGGTTTATCTTTGTAGAAAGCAAAGAAAAAAATGTCACCTAAGCAACTAGCTCCCATGGATGAAATTTATGTGAAAACCCGAAAACGAAAAGAAGGACGCGAATACATGGTAATTTAAATTACTCATTTTCAGTTACAGGGAGCAAGTCATTTTAATTTTCATTTTTAAGCTACGGAATATGATACTAATGATTTATACCTGTTAATTTGGTAGACTACATTGGTTGCTGAAGATGGCAGTGGGGACCAAGCTGGTAAAAAACCAAGTCATGGACCGAATTGGCTTCTTGGCAGATCGGGGAAATGCAGAAAAATAAAGAAGGCTCAGCAGCTAAAAGATCTGGGCAGTACTGTGCCTACTGATGTCACTGACTTGAAAAACACAATAAGGGAGGAACTCATAGCTGAAATGCAAGAGATGATAGAAAGAAAGGTGTTTGATAAAATGACCAATGTGGTGGCAAGACTTGGAGAAATCAATCCAGATTTCAGCAACATTGATGTTCAAGAGCTTTGTGTTGCTGATACGGATGAAAGCGAGGATAGTGATCATGGTGATGAGAATTTGGAGGATGACAATCAGGTGGACGGCGAACAGGATGATACTGAAACTGCAATTTCTGATGAATGATGCTCAGTAGTTTTATTTCTATGTGCATTCTTTTGGTACTTGGTCTTTTGATATTTTGGTCCAACAATATTGTTGCTGATGTTTAGACTATTATCAGTACTTGGTTTGATATTTAGACTATTATCAGCACTTGGTTTGATGTTTAGACTATGATGCAGTATGTGGTTTGTTGCCACTTGTTATTGTTGGATTTGCTAAATTGCAAACTGGAATGTGTTTTCAGGATTTTGACAAGTATAATTTGTCAGGTTATTGTAATCACAAACAGCATATTGCAGTTTTACCATATAAAAGTGTTGCACAAAAATGTTGCCATTACATTTAAAGTATTACACTAGGAGATAAAAATGTTGCAAGCACATGTTACTAAAAACCCAAATTTGTTACAAATAGTATAAAATGTTGCAAAAAATGTTACAAGAACTCGATTTTGTAACATTTTAAATATAAAAATGTTACACTAAAGTGTTGTAAAGTTCTATTGTAACACCCTTAAATGTTACAAAAACAGAAATAAGTGTTACTAAAACTCCATTTTGTAACATATTTACATATTAAAATGTTACACAAAAGTGTTACAAGATCTATTGTAACAATTTAAAAATGTTACAACAAGAGGAAAAAGTGTTACAAAAAAGCTCTATTGTAATAACCAAAAAAGTGTTACAACAGACTAAAATTCGTTACAAAAAGGGTCTATGGCAACGGCCGCAAATGCAACGCTGGTTTTTGGCAAATATGTTACCATAGATTCTATTGTAACATATATTAGGTCTACCACAACGCTTTTTTGGTCTTGCAATAGGCCATATTTGGTGTAGTGATAATTGACTATTATACCCAGTAAGTTGTCCCTTTAACTTGTAAAGCATTAAAAAACATATTATGTTTGTTGCTCTCTGTGCTTCCATTTCAGTGTAAGGTTAAATATTTTTGGACTCATTTTAGTTCAGCACCTTGTGCAAATATCTCCTGAGTTCTACTAAATATATCATGAACTCGACAGGTGGACTTTTACACTGATGACCTTATACTTTGAGCTTGAATACAATAACACTCTTTTGTCGAGTCCTACTGAGGAAGATGATATATGATGCGTGACACAGATATATATATATATATATGTGTATGTGTGTGTGTGTGCCAACATTAATTATATGTCCATCTGTCATTTACAAAAGTCCAGCGTTATCAATTTCTAATTACAAGTTTTTTGAATCCGCGTGAGCTATAATATAAATTGAAGTACTGACTGAATCACTTGCTTGATTGTTTAGGTGGAGGAAGAAATGCTGATGTGCAAGTTTCATTTTGGTAAATTTTCTATTTGTTCGCTGGTTGCATTAATATTGCTTGATGAGAAGAGGAAAGATGTGTCTGCTGACTGTAGTTAGGATGTTATGTATTATTATTGGAACTTTTTAATGTTAGGATGAATTTGTACTTTTGTTAACAAAATTCTCAAGTTGACTATGTATTCAATCCTTAATGTTATATTTTGATCAAGTGAAGTAGGTTTAGATTTTATTATATTTTCAAATTCAGAAAGTGTAACCAATATTATATTTTGTTATGTTGGTTTAAACAAGAAAGATTCTTATTAAAAATATAAGAGTGTAACAAGAATATAACCGTAATATAATCTTGTGTTACAATAGCTAATATGGTGTTGCAAAAGAGTATATTCCAACATATATTTAGGTGTTACTATAGGGTTAGGTATGTTGTAACAGAACTGTGGTTACATTTTCAACTTGTTACCATAGAAATAGAAAATGTAACTATAGGTACTCTATTGTAACACATTGAGAGGTGTTACCAAAATTTCAAAAAATATAACCATAGACCCCTATTGTAGCAGACTCAAATCCAACACCCCCTTATTTTCAAAAAGTGTAACCGTAGCCAATAATTTGGCTTTAGGTAACATTTTTTGGTCATTTTAACACTTTTTTTTGGTGTTGCTATAGGTCAAATATGGTGTAGTGCACAGGATTTTTAACCACAAGCAACAGAATTATAGAGGTAAGTTGAGATTTCACTTGCCTGGACTACGCTTACTGAGTACTTGAATTGAATCGTCTATGGGCTCCTTTCCTCGCCTCCTACTTGAATCTATGATAAATAGTATCCTCATTACAACTCTTGCTACTACCATTTCGCGTATACTATAAATATGCATATATACATATACACACTTATATATATATATACACTTAAATTCTACTAATTACAAATAATATACGCACCATAAAAACCACATAACACATAGCAAGAAATGACATGGCAATTTATTACTTAGTTAATAGTACATATTTAGATTCTAATTGGACCTTAGTCACTTAGGCATTTAATCACAAACATACAATTATCATGACCAATACTCCTAATCCTCCTTAACAGACCTCAACTCAACTTAAATTTAGTAAGGCATACTTATGCCTCACCTCAAATGACTCACAAGTGCAATGCATACTACTAAAATTTACCAATTGCACACCTTGGCACCAATTGTGTGCCTTGTAAAAGATATGAAGTTCTACCCTGGGCATTTGCTATATTATGACTCCTATGACTTATTATGAAATTAATATAACTTTAACAATTGGTTTGACATCAAGGCCTCACTTAAAAGTCACACAAATGCAATGCACCTATCTAAAGCTTCTAAAGACAACTCTAATGGTGACTCTCGGGTGTTTTGGTAGAAATAAGGTATCTCCACCTTGGACCTTCACTCCAAACCAACTCTCAAAGGTTAATAAGACTCTAAAATGACTCTCAAAGTTGGAATGACTCAAAGGCCTCACTCAGGCCTCCCTAGGTCTCACTCAGGCCTCCCTAGGCCTCAAGTGGAAGTCAGAACCGGCTCCAGCATACTGGAGGCCTGAGGCAAAACAAAACATTGAGGCCCCTAAATAATTCTTCTTGCCTTTTGATGTACAAAAGATTCAATCAATTTTTTGTAGTCTAGTTAAACGGCCATTTTCTTCTCTATAGATAACATAGCCAAACCATTTAACCTCTCCTGTTACATAGTTGATCGAAGATAATTTTTTATCAACTTCAATTTGGAGAAACTTCTCTCAGCAGTAGCTACTGTAACGGGTATTGTCAATATTATTTTATAAGAAATCCAAGTGTTAGGAAAAGCAAAATGCATATTCCTAATATATTCGAGCACTTCAATTGGTTTGCTTAAATTATCCGGTAGTGACTTCCTCAGCAATTGCAACTCCGAATATAATTCAAGTCCATTAAATCAGAGCTATTATCATGTCTCAAAACATTCTCAAGAGTAGCACATGCATTTTTCATACTTCCATCATCTATACCTCTCAATCTGCAAAAATCAATTAAGAACCCAAAAGTATCTTCATATTTTTTAAACTGCACAAATCTCGTCTGAACTGAAGAAATGATACTATCAATCATAACTAAAAAATAATTGACTCGAAAAGATTCTTCAGCAACTTGAATTGGTTCATCTTAGCACTTTCTTCATAAAACTTCTTTTTTCGACGAACACGGGATTCATGAAAAGTAGGCTCAATTTCTAGTTTAGAAGCAATTTTTTTGCTTCACTCTTTGCAGTTTCAAATCCACTATTTCTGTACTCTTCTCAAAAAACAATTAGACCATGTAAAAGATGAACACATTTTCCAACATCTGTATCCTTACCTTGGAGAATCTTACTAACTTTCTTCACTTTTTTCCAATATTTGAAACCAAATGACCAAGCTAACAATAAAATCAAACTTCTGAAATTCATAATTTACCAAAGACTCCGCACCACTTATTATGGATGTATCATTGCTGTGCTTTACCAGATGCAACAACGCTTCTCTTACTTGTGGAGCTTGAAATCGTTATGGCTTTACACTACCCACACGACTTTCCCAACGTGTATCTGACCATAACTTCAAAGAAAGCCCTTTGCCATTGTGGCGCTTCAAATAGGATTTGAGAATATCCCACTGCTCTGTTGAACCAGAGAATAATTTATAAATTTGCTGTATAACTCCAAAAAATGGCTTAGCTTCAACAACACTCATTGCCATGTCACAAAGAGAAATATTAAGAGAATGACAACAACATGGAGTATAAAATGCTCTAGGATATTCATTTAGTACCCTGCTACTTACACCTTTGTATTGTACTTTCATGTTAGAGCCGTTATCATAACCTTGCCCACGTAAATCATTCATATCAAGTTCCAAAATTCCAAGAATATTTTTAAGTTCAGGAAAAAGAGCATCTCCTGTAGTTTCAACAACGTTCAAAAATCCAATAAATAATTCATCCACTATCATTGGGTTTGTAGACACATCAACACATCTCAGTATCAGACATTTGTTCTACGTGACTCACATCTGGAGTATAATCAAGAATTACAGAAAAGTATTTTACCTCTTTAACAAAATTGATAATTTTGTTCTTAATCTCACCCACTAACAAAAGTATCAGCTCATTTTGAATATTATGACCAAGATAATATACACACCAAATTTCTTTCTTTCGAATACGCCTAAGGTGTTCTTCCATTATCGGGTCAAATTCAGCAATCATTTAGATCATACTCAAAAATTTCCATTATTTTGCTCATTAAGTTTCTCATTACTCCCACTAAATGCTAAATTGCTGCCAGCTAGAGTTTTAACAACACACATTATTCTTTTCAGAACTTCCCCCCAAAATTTTCTCTCTTTTTATGGCTTTCTGATTAGAAGAATCAATTTTACTCTCTTTTTTCAACCTTGTTTTAGCCTCCATCCAATCAGTTAAACTATTAAAATGATCAGTACTATTTTTATGCTCACGAAGTCTAGAATTGATATTTTTCCAATCACTATACCCAACAGTTGTTGTATTTAAAGGACTTGACACATCACTCTCTTTTTTGAATAACACACAACAAAAGCAAAATACTTTATCACTATTTCGAGATTATATTAGCCATGGTCGATCAAGCTTTTCTCCATTTCTCAAAGATCGAGTGTAATGCTTATTATTAAAACTTCTATTCATTGTATTAACAGGATACACTTCATCTACAACTCTTGTCGGTCCTTTTTCCACCAAAAAATCAATTTTTCTTTGAGGCATATATTTCTCCCAATTTTCAGGATCCAATAAAATATCTAAATTTTCATTGTTCACATCCCGATTCTCCGTCACAAATTCATCGTTCACTACATTATCGACAACATGCCTTAGAGTTTCATCAACATTCTCATGATTTAAATTATCATTATCCACAATTACAATTTCAGACAAAACCTCTGTATCTAAATTTTCATCATTCACAACTATATTTTCAACAGGTAAAGACAAAGATTCATCAAGAATAGATGTAGGTTTCACATACCTATTCATGGACCCTTTGAGAGATTGTGTAAGTTTTTCTTCTCTCTCTTTTCTTTTTCTTTTCGAACTTCCGGATTCAAAGTTTCTTTACCCGTCATAGTGAAATCTGCAAGTCATTAACCAAGTAATTGAACAAGAAAATTTGGAGGATACAGGAATAAGTAGAGACGGTGTGTATATGGATGTGAGAATGAGATATAACTTTTGTAATCCCAATGGACTTTGTATAAGTTTAAGTGAATGTTTGGGTAATTGGGTATAGACACTTGAGGCCCAAAAAGTAATACTTAATTATTATTAAAATAAAACACTTGTATAGTAATATTTGACTCCTGTTTATAGGATGTGCTTTTTAATTTTTTAATTATAATTAATTTGATCCATATTGAAATATAATACTATAAAAAAATTTGGAGGCCCCTAAAATTGGGAGGCCCTAGACACCAGCCTAGGCCAGCTCCCCCTGGAGACGGTACTGGTGGAAGTTGACACAAAACTGCCTTCCCTGATTTCTAAACTGCCTTGATTTACCAACTTAAAACTCACTTATTTAGTTCAAATATTGGTTTAAATGACTTGTTAATCTTCCTAAGACTTCACTACATCTATTTAGACCAAGGCCCCATGAAGGCCTAACCTATGACATGATGATAATCAACCAAAAGTCAAGTTTACCCAAATCTACCCTGTTTTGAGTTGCTGTGATGCCCTCCAAACCTGGGGTCTAGATTTGGGGGTCACTAGCCAATAAATCATAATAAAATAATCACAGCGGAATAATATAATAAGTATGACCCCTTGCATGCAACTGGATCGATCACAGGTTATAGTATGAAATAGACACCAATACAAACCAACGGTTATTACAAACCATAATTCTAATTAGTTTTACCGTTTATTAAAATTTTATTACAAACCTCTAAACTATTTAAGCGTCCCAAAACAGTCTACCTGGAAAACACACCAAACTATCTACAAGCACTCGACTTCTGATCAAACCTGGAATTCAAGCCTGCCTTGGCTTAGTTGAAAGATTAGATTGATAAACAAGTATGAGCGAAAGAAATGCTCAGCAAGCAGTGACAGCTTATGATTTAGAACAAAAACAAAAATATATCTGAGGAGCAAAACCAAATAACAATACCTGAACAATATCAAAAACTGATATAAGTTTTGATAATAAATTATACTTTTATAAATCTTTTTGTTTTGGATTAGAATCCTCGAACGATGGTATGTTACCGCCGGTGATCAGCCGCGGAGCAACACCGGTATGCCGAAGCATATCCAACTAAACAGACGGGGCACCGAAGGCACATATTGGCCTAGCGAGGTATTATAATCAAGTATAATACATGGCTCACACTGGACCGCCGCCGCGGCCTCTTACACTACCATCCAATCCATAAAAACAATTTTCAATCAAAGGAGTCGAATCAAATGACATCCTTAACCATATAACTCCCCACTTCTCATGGTCCAGAGTTATCTCAACAACCGATGGTGAAATAACTAGAAAAATTAGTTATTCGCTAATCTCAAATCAAAGTTTTACTGTATAGAGTAAGTTGTAGCGAAATGTAAAATATTTGACTATTTTAAACTTAGAATAGTATAGAAATTGAATAATAGAGTCAGAATAATCATCACTTGAACGATAAGTGAAGATATAGATATTTATAGAATAAAATTCATAATAGTATCACTTGAACAATAAGTGAAGGAGGGTATACTTGCATAATATAATTCGAAATAAATGTCACTTGAACGATAAGTGAAGTTAGGGGTACTTGCCTGGTATGCTCGATAACTTCTTAAAATAACTCTACTTAAAGCTGCTGGTTACTATCTCCGTCTAACACTTGACCGCACTCCTTGCTACTTGATTCTATAAACAAAAGGACTATCTTAATTGACAGAACCAAACTCGATCGACGTAACTATACATCTTGACCTCTACCCAATCGTTTATTACTAATCATGGCATTTTAAAACTGTAAACAGATAGCATACATATCACGTAACACGTAATCATGTCATTCATCACGTAATCACATATTTCATGTAACACATAAGCCAGATTGTCAAGACATAGGGTTTAGTACGTTCAGAATTAAAATCAGGTCAATAATAGTGTTTATCGATCAGATACCGACTCAAAAGGACTAACAATTCAATTGACATTGCAAAAAAAACATTAAGTCTCAAAAGTATTTTTATTGAAAGCGTAATGTTTTTCTGAGTCTATACGCGTTCGTTTTGTATTAAACGGACGAACGGTTTAATTATTATGAATAAAATAAGAAATAAATAGAATTAAATCAATTAATAATAATAATAATTGACTTTTAAATACCAAAATATAATTTTTGAAAGCTTAAAAATAATTTTTAGAAATTATTTGAATTAATTATAAATAATGTATATTTATTTAACTATTTATAAATAAAACTAATTGATTAAATGAATTAATCAATTAATTAAACTCATAAATAATTAACTAAAATAAATTATAAATAATTAAGTCAAATTATATTTTTGAAAATAATAAAACAAAATAATTTTAGGAAATTAAAATAATTAAGTAAATAATTTTTAGAATTTAACATTATAACTAATTGATTTTTATAAATGAAATAAATGATTTTTAGAAAAAAGAGAAATGAATTTAAAAATAAAAATAAAAAGAAATTAGTATAAACAGATTTATAAAAAACAGAAACAGGATATTAAGATTGAAACCGAGTCGGGTAGAAAAATTAAACGGGTCAACAAGAACAATTCCGAGTCGGGTTGAACACCCACCGTATTCTGGAAAAATGCCCAGTTTCCGGCGGTGGTTTGTCCGGGTCCGGCGATCGATTTCCGGCCAAAACACATGGCCCATCTCAATTGTTTTGCTCTGGTTTCGTTTCAAATCAAATGAGAACCGCTACTGGAGCAACAACTGCTGAAATCGACGTTAAACTCGTTGATTCCGTCGAGTCTCAGCCGAGCGCCGGCGAGCTCGAAGGAAAATCCGGCAATCCCAAAAACTGAATGAAAAATAGAGATTCCGGTACCAAATCAAAGCCAATATCATTCTTAATCTATTCAAATTAATAACAACCATCAAGAACATTAATTTAAACCGAAAAATCAATTCAAAAATTGCCTCAAAACCGAAACTCGGTTTAACACTTCCCGGACTAAAACATATTAACCAAATACAAGAATCGCCTCCAAAGATCATCCTAAAGCTACTGGTATCATCAAAATCAATCAAAAATCAGCAAGAATAAAAAACTCTTTCAAGAACAAAATTTCAAAAATCGATTTTTTTTGAAATACTGTACCTTAGATATTGAAACTGGTATGGTTAAAAAGGGCTTGAAACGAGGATCAAATTGATATGCAGAGCGTTTGATATGGTTTGCTAGATTGATCAAAAACCGTGATTGAAGTTGAAGAACAAGATTTCACCCCAAATATTGTTCTTGAGAAATTCTCAATTTTCTGAAAATTTAATAAAAAAAATAAAAAAAATATGCTTCAACTATTTATATTATTACAGAAATTAATACCCTAAAATAAATTAAGGCTGTTTTTATCCCCTAATTATAATAATTAGATGCAAAAAAATAATTATGGGGAATAATTTTAAAATGATAAAATATAAAATTATTGTCAAAATTCCCCAAAAATTGCGAGTAATCCAAAAATGCAGAAACACGAGGTCTTTGAAATACGAAATTTTTATAAAAATAAAAACACAGGTTTTATGGGGTTTGACGTCCCGGTTGGTAGGGCTGTGCATCCGGTTCGGTTAACCGAAAACCGAACGGAATAACCGATATTTTTCGGTTCGGTTAACCAAAATATGAAATTCGGTTCGGTTTTCGGTAATGATTTTTTAAAAGTTCGATTTTTCGGTAATTCGGTTTTTAACCGCGGTTAACCGAAAACCGTTTAAATTAACCGAACTTATTTATATGTAATAATAATTTATTATTACATTTGTATTGTAATAATACTATATACTTAAACTTTCTTTCTACACATTACATTTACAGACATGGAGAGAGACCGACGGTGTGTTTATATATAGAGAGTAATTGATTTCATATTGTAACTAATAGAAGGAGGAAGCGATTGTAGCTATTGTAACTGAAGCTACCGGCGTCAACCTCCACAGTCCACACTACCGGCATAGTTGTTAGCTTATAGTTGTTAGCTTGCTGCATTTCTTTGTATGGTAAACTCGTGATAGTGCTGGTGCTCAGTAATTATTTTAAGGAATAACTTGCCTTTCATATTAGAACTGAAATGACCAGCCTAATATACAGATTTATTTTCTTTAAAATATCTTCAAGTTAGAGCTGTTATGTGCAACGCTGACTCTGTTATTTATAAATATATATGAAGACTAGATTATTATTTGTATTCTGTTATAGTTTTCCAGACTCAACTATAAGAGTATGAGACAACCATATTACTCAACTTACCTGGATCAGCAGAATTATATGAAATGGTTTATAAATTTGTGCAATTTTTATATTTCCTATTAAATTTCGGTTTTGAAATTCGGCTTTCGGTATAACCCGAATAATTAAATTCGGTTCGGTTACATAACCGAATATTGTTCGGTTCGGTTTTCGGCAGGGATTTTCCCAATATTTCGGTTTCGGTTAACTGAAAAAATATTCGGTTTCGGTTTCGGTTAACCGAATGTACAGCCCTACCGGTGGGACCCGGTCTGCTCCTTTTCGAAAAAAAACAACGATACTTAAATTAACAGAAAATTCCAAAAACATGTAAAATATAATCAAATGCATGTAAACGAGATAAAACAAGTACATTGATAAAGACGTAATTTAATACGAGTCCAAATTACATATCGTTTCATATAATTATAGTTTAACACATTATAATTAATCGAAAAATTATCTAGTTTGCACGGAAACACAAATAGCATTTTGAAACACGTAATATCATGGCAGTAAACATTTTAACTTATATAAACACATAATATTTATTCATTTAACATATAATATTCACATAATTTTCTCGGATATTACATCCTTCCCCCCTTAACAAGATTCTGTCCTCAGAATCAGTCTAGGAAAACAAGTGAGGATACTTGGATCGCATTTCGCTTTCCAACTCCCGGGTCGACTCTTCAACCTTGGGATTCCTCCACAAGACTCGCACTAAAGACACAGACTTATTCCTAAGCACTCTTTCTTTCTTATCTAAAATCTGCACTGGTCGCTCTACAAAAGACAAGTCTGAATGAATCTCGATTGGGTCATATTGTATCACATGATTCGAATCAGGTAAATAACGCTTCAACATTGACACATGGAACACATTATGGATATGCTGCATGTGAGGTGGTAAAGCTAACTCATAAGCAACCTTTCCCACACGCCTCAAAATCTCAAAAGGGCCAACATATCGCGGACTCAGCGTTCCTTTCTTTCCAAATCTTGATAAACCTTTCCAAGGTGAAACCTTCAATATCACTCCTTCACCAACTTCAAATTCCATATCATTTCTGGTAGGATCAGCATATTTGCGTTGACGATCTTGAGCTACCACTAATCTTTTCCCAATGAGTTCTATTTTCTCTTTTGTCTGTTGGATCAATTCTGGACCTAAAATCTTTCTCTCACCAACTTCTTCCCAACATATTATAGATCTGCATCTTCTCCCATGCAAAGCTTCGTAATGAGGCATTCCAATACTGGCATGATAACTATTATTGTAGGAGAATTCAACTAATGGCAAATGCTCGTCCGAACTTCCTTCAAAATCTAGCGCACATACCCTTAGCATATCTTCGATAGTCTGAATCGTCCTTTCACTTTGACCGTCTGTCTATGGATGATATGCGATACTCATATTCAGCTTCGTTTCGAGACAATCTTGAAAACTTCTCCAAAATCTTGAATTAAATCGAGGATCCCTGTCTGAAACTATGGATACTGGAACTCCATATCGAACCACAATTTTCTTTAGATATAACCATACCAATTTATCGATTGAGAATCTCTCGTTGATAGGGAGAAAATGCACTAACTTCGTCAATCTGTCAATAATAACCCAAATAGCATCATGATTTGACTTGGTCCTCGGTAATCCTACTACAAAATCCATCACAATATGCTCCCACTTCCATTCTGGAATGTCCAACGGTTGTATCAGTTCACTGGGTCTTTGATGTTCCGCTTTGACTCGCTGGAAAGTGTAACACTTACTCATCCATTCCGCAATTTCTTTCTTCATATTTGGCCACCAAAAGTTTTCTCTTAAATCTCTGTACATTTTCGTACTCCTGGATGAATCGAATATCTGGAGTTGTGAGCATCTCGAAGAATTTCATCTTTCAGCTCGGCTACGTTGGGTATCCATATCATGCAAGAAAATCTTAAGATTCCTTTATCATCCTTTTGACTCCCTATCTCTTCTCCTGTCAAACTGTCTCATACATGGCTCATGACTTCTTCCTGACATCTTCTTATCTTCTCTAATAGTTCTGGTTGGAAAGACATTACACATAACACATCTGTAGACATACTTGGGGTACTGATCTCTATTTCAAGCTTCTCAAATTCCTTGATCAATCCTTAGATGAAGTTATCATGTTTAACCTTTCCTTTCTGCTCAGAGCGTCTTCCACCACGTTCGCTTTACCTGGATGGTGGTTGATAGTGCAGTCGTAGTCCTTGATCAATTCTAGCCATCTTCTCTGCCTAATGTTCAATTCTTTCTGGGTGAAAATATACTTCAAACTCTTGTGGTCCGTGTAGATCTCACACTTTCCCCATAAAGATAATGCCTCCATATCTTCAATGCAAATACTATAGCTGCCAATTCCAGATCATGATTTGGATACTTTTCTTCATGTGGTTTCAACTGTCTTGAAGCGTAAGCTATCACCTTGTCGTGCTGCATCAAAACACATCCCAATCCTTTGTACGACGCGTCACTGTAGATCATAAAATTTCCTTGATCATCTGGAAAGACTAGTACCGGTGAAGATACTAATCTATTCTTTAATTCTTGGAAACTCTCCTCACATTTTTCATCCCATTCGAACTTCTAGTTCTTTCTGGTGAGCTTTGTCAACGGCGTAGCTATCTTTGCAAAATCTTGCACGAATCTTCTGTAGTAACCTGCCAATCCCATGAAACTTCTTACTTCCGTTGGTGTCTTTGGTCTCTCCCAGTTGATTATGACTTCAATATTTTCCAGGTCCACTTCCACTCCTTTATTGCTAATCACGTGTCTAAGAAATTGTACTTCTTTTAACCAAAATTCACACTTGGAAAACTTTGCGTACAATTTCTCCTCTCGCGGTATTTCCAGAACTATCTTCAAGTGCTCTGTGTGCTCCTCTTCTGTCTTGGAATAGATCAAAATGTCGTCAACATGATCACAAATTTATCCAAATACTTCCTGAATACTTGATTCATCAGATCCATAAAAGCTGCTGGTGCGTTGGTCAATCCAAATACCATCACTAGAAACTCATAATGCCCATATCTGGTTCTGAATGCGGTCTTCAGAAAGTCTTCTGGCTTGAACTTCAGTTAATGATATCCGGATCTCAAATCAATCTTAGAAAACCATACAGCGCCTCTCAATTGGTCAAACAAATCATCGATCCTTGGTAACGGGTATTTGTTCTTAATGGTTAGCTTATTCAATTCCCGATAATCGATACATAGTCGCATATTCCTGTTTTTCTTTTTGACAAACAATACTGGTGCGCCCCACGGGGATACACTGGGTCTTATAACTCTTTTTTCCAAAAGATCTTGTAACTGAGTTGCCAATTCTTTCATCTTCACTGGTGTTATCCGGTACGGAGCTTTAGAAACTGGTTCTGTTCTGGATACTAGATCGATTGTAAACTCAATTTCTCTTTCGGGAGGTAATCCTGGAAGATCGTCTGGAAAAACATCTGGAAACTCATTGACGACTTGAATTGCTTCTAGTGCTGGAACTTCCTTGCTGGTGTCTATCACATGGGCCAAATACGCCTCGCAATTCTGACGCAATAACTTCTTCTCTTGAGCTATCATTAAGAACTTCTTCTCCTGCTTACTCCCTCGAAATATTACCTTCTTCTTACTATCCAAAGTCTGAAGTCTTACTTTCCTATTCTTACAATCACTCTAAGCATTGTTCTCTGACAACTAGTCCATTCCTAAGATAACATCAAATTCTCCCAACTTAAAAGGTATTAAGTTGGCATAAAATGATGTCCCATATCTCGATATCACACCTCGGGCACACTCGGTCGACGGAAACTTGGTTCTTATTAGCTAGTTTTATCATTAACGCTTGTTCTAACAGTTCAACTTCGTAATGCAATTTATCGACAAAATTTTGAGAAATAAATGACCTTGTAGCTCCAAACTCAATTAAAACTTTATCACCTACGGAGTTGACTAGAAGCGTACCTGCAACCACGTCGGAAATTTGAATAGCATCAGGCATGGTCATATTGAATGTCCCAGTTTTGGGTTGAGCTGATGGTCCTTCACTTCTTAGCATCATCTGAGATGATGGCCCTGCAGTTGTTGGCACATTTGTTTCTAGAGCTTGCTCCTTATAGTTGTTAACATAATGCCCTATCTTCCCACATCGGAAACATATAACACCTGGCATCTGGTTACGACACTCATAAGCATGATGTCCTTTTATATTACACCAGCAACAAATAGTGTTAGCCTTGTAAGGTCCATAATGCTTCTTACCGCACACTCTATAATCTGGAACTGATGGACAATTAGTCTTTGGTTGATTCGGGTTCTGAGACTGATTACCTTGACATTTCCTTCCAACTGCTAGTCATTTAATTCTTGGTGATACACAGCAGTTCCTGTAAAGATGTCCAACTATCCCATATTTATAACATGTAATCCTCGACTTTTCAACAAACATTCGATTTTTACATTTATTCACATAGTGTCCTTTCTGATTGCACTTAAAACATGATATATTAGCCTTACAAACCCCAAAGTGCCTTCTTCTACAAGTTCTGCAATATAGATGCGGTGGATAGTTGGAATTCTGCTGATTGGGATCTTGAAATTGACCTTCTTCTAGCTTACTCTTCTTTTTTGAACCCATTATTCTGGTAAGAAAGCAAGCAACTTATATAATAATATGTCAAGCATGGTGTCAAATATGTAGCAATCTTTTAGCATATCAAAATTCTCAAGCATTATCTATTTCCAAAAATATCAAAAACTTGCTACCATATTAACACATGCGACATGATTATCACATAACCTTCTTATTATCTCAAAGAATAATAACACAAGGAAAATTGACAAAGAATTATCCAAACCTCTCAACTCTTGCTCAAAATCTCAAATAACCCCACAAACAATGGATAGGGTTGCAACACAACCTTCCAACCTCTTTTTCAACACTTCTTACCATCCTCAAAACCAACAAAATAGCAAAACAATGTCACAAAAGCTAAGAGCTAAACACAAAACAGGGTATCTAAATAACTTAACTATAACCCAGCCCAATAACCTAAATTTAACCCTATAAAAGCTAAACTACACGCGCCAATCTTATGTAGTCTTCCTATGAATCACCTACGTCAATCCTAAGCCTGTTTCAGTGACCATAACATGTAGCTCTGGTACCAACCTGTGACGCCCTCCAAACCCGGGGTCTAGATTTGGGGGTCACTAGCCGATAAATTATAATAAAATAATCACAGCGGAATAATATAATAAGTATGACCTCTTGCATGCAACTGGATCGATCACAGGTTATAGTATGAAACAGACACCAATACAAACCAGCGGTTATTACAAACCATAAGTCTAATTAGTTTTACAGATTATTCAAATATTATTACAAACCTCTAAACTATTTAAGCGTCCCAAAACAGTCTACTTGGAAAACACACCAAACTATCTACAAGCACTCAACTTCTGATCAAACCTGGAATTCAAGCCTGCCTTGCCTTAGCTGAAAGATTAGATTGATAAACAAGTCTGAGCGAAAGAAGTGCTCGGAAAGCAGTATACAACTTATGATTTAGAACAAAAACAACAATATATCTAAGGAGCAAAATGAAACAACAATACCTGAACAGTATCAAAAACTGATATAAGTTTTGATAATAATTTATACTTTTATAAATCTTTTTGTTTTGGATTAGAATCCTCGAATGACGGTATGTTGCCGCCGGTGATCATCCGCGGAGTAACACTGGCATGCCGAAGCATATCTAACTAAACAAACGGGGCACCCAATGCACATATTGGCCTAACGAGGTATTATAATCAAGTATAATACATGGCTCACACTGGACCGCCGCCATGGCCTCTTACGCTACCATCCAATCTATAAATATAATTTTCAATCAAAGGAGTCGAATCAAACGACATCATTAACCACATAACTCCCCACTTCTCATGGTCCAGAGTTATCTCAACAACCGATGGCGAAATAACTAGAACAATTAGTTATTCGCTAATCTCAAATCAAAGTTTTACTGTATAGAGTAAGTTATAGCGAAATGTAAAACATTTGACTATTCTGAACTTTGAATAGTATAGAAATTGAATAATAGAGTCAGAATAATCATCACGTGAATGATAAGTGAAGATATATATATTTGCAGAATAAAATTCATAATAGTATCACTTGAACAATAAGTGAAGGTGGGTATACTTGCATAATATAATTTGAAATAAGTGTCACTTGAACGATAAGTGAAGTTAGGAGTACTTGCATGGTATGCTCGATAACTTCTTACTATAACTCTGCTTAAAGCTGCTGGTTACTATCTCTGTCTAACACTTGACCGCACTCCTTGCTACTCGATTCTATAAACAAAAGGACTATCTTAATTGACAGAATCAAACTCGATCGACAAAACTCTACATCTTGACCTCTACCCGATCGTTTATTACTAATCATGGCATTTTAAAACTGTAAACAGATAGCATACATATCACGTAACACGTAATCATGTCATTCATCACGTAATCACATATTTCATGTAACACATAAGCCAGATTGTCAAGACATAGGGTTCAGTACGTTTAGAATTAAAATCAGGTCAATCATAGTGTTTATCGATCAGATACCGACTCAAAAGGACTAACAATTCAATTGACATTGAAATACAAAAGAAATTAAGTCT
Source organism: Apium graveolens (assembly GCF_009905375.1). Classification (NCBI taxonomy): domain Eukaryota; kingdom Viridiplantae; phylum Streptophyta; class Magnoliopsida; order Apiales; family Apiaceae; genus Apium; species Apium graveolens. Next base: position 150,138,119 of record NC_133652.1, read on the forward strand.
CAAAATTATTTTTATTGAAAGCGTAATGTTTTTCTCAGTCTATACGCATTCGTTTCGTATTAAACGGACGAACGGTTTAATTATTATGAATAAAATAAGGAATATATAGAATTAAATTAATTAATAATAATATTAATTGACTTTTAAATACCAAAATATAATTTTTGAAAGCTTAAAAATAATTTTTAGAAATTATTTGAATTAATTATAAATAATTTATATTTATTTAACTATTTATAAATAAAATTAATTGATTAAATGAATTAATCAATGAATTAAACTCATAAATAATTAACTAAAATAAATTAAAAATAATTAAATCAAATTATATTTTTGAAAATAATAAAAGAAAATAATTTTAGGAAATTAAAATAATTAAGTAAATAATTTTTAGAATTTAAAATTATAAGTAATTGATTTTTATAAATGAAATAAATGATTTTTAAAAATAAGAGAAATGAATTTTAAAATAAAAATAAAAAGAAATTAGTACAAACAGATATATAAAAATTAGAAACAGGATATTAGGATTGAAACCGGGTCGGGTAGAAAAATTAAACGGGTCAACAAGAACAATTCCGGGTCGGGTTGAACACTCACCGGATTCTGGAAAAATGCCAGTTTCCAGCGGTGGTTTGACCGGCGATCGATTTCCGGCCAAAACACATGGCCCATCTCAATTGTTTTGCTCTAGTTTCGTTTCAAATCAAATCACAACCGCTACTGGAACAACAACCGCTAAAATCAACGTTAAACTCGTCGATTCCGTCGAGTCTCAGCCGAACGCCGGCGAGCTCGAAGGAAAATCCGTCAATCCCAAAAACTGAACGAAAAATAGAGATTCTGGTACCAAATCAAAGCCAATATCATTCTTAATCTATTCAAATTAATAACAACCATCAAGAACATCAATTTAAACCGAAAAATCAATTCAAAAATTACCTCAAAACCAAAACTCGGTTTAACACTTCCGGGACTAAAACATATTAACCAAATACATGAATCGACTCCAAAGATCATTCTAAAGCTACTGGTATCATCAAAATCAATCAAAAATTAGCAAGAATCAAAAACGATTTCAAGAACAAAATTATACAAATCGATTTTTTTTTGAACTACTGTACCTCAGATATTGAAACTGGTATGGTTAGAAAGGGCTTGAAACGAGGATCAAATTGATATGTAGAGCGTTTGATATGGTTTGCTAGATTGATAAAAAACCGTGATTGAAGTTGAAGAACAATATTTCACCCCCAATATTGTTCTTGAGAAATTATGAATTTTCTGAAATTTTAATAAATAAATAAAAAAAATTGCTTCAACTATTTATATTATTACAAAAATTAATACCCTAAAATAAATTGAGGGTGTTTTTATCCCCTAATTATGATAATTAGATCCAAAAAAATAATTCCGGGAAATAATTTTAAAATGATAAAATATAAAATTAATGTCAAAATTCCCCAAAAATTACGAATAATCCAAAAATGCGGAAAGACGAGGTCTTTGAAATACAAATTTTTTTATAAAAATAAAAACACAGGTTTTGTGGGGTTTGACGTCCCGGTGGGGACCCGGTCTGCTCGTTTGCGAAAAAAACAATGATACTTAAATTAACAGAAAATTCCAAAAACACGTAAAATACAATCGAATGCACGTAAACGAGATAAAACAACTACATAAAGACGTAATTAAATACGAGTCCAAATTACATATCATTTCATATAATTGTAGTTTAACACATAATAATTAATCGAAAAATTTTCTAGTTCGCACGGAAACACAAATAGCATTTTGAAACACGTAATATCATGGAAGTAAACATTTTAACTTATATAAACACATAATATTTATTCATTTAACATATAATATTCACATAATTTTCCCGGATATTACAGTTGCTCTCGGGTTTGTGTGTTTGCCTAACCAAATGCAAGCTTTTATGCAATCTAAAGCTATTGGACTCAAGTATGAACCAAGTCCCAACTCCCTTGAACTCAGGACTATCAAGGCCTTGCTAAAACTCACTTAAAGTGACCTAAACTTCTAGTACAAAAATCCCAACTAAGATCAATGCGACTCTTTCCAACTTAACTCCCTTTACTACACCAAAACCAAATAACATTCAACAACCAACCAAGGAAAGTCCTAACATATACAAATACCTACTGACTATCAACATATAAGGCTCAATTGCAATTTTATTTAGCATGAAAATCTCTTATAAAAATAAGTAGGGTAACACATCATAAGACAAGCCATCACTTAGCATTTTTAAGCAAGAATTCGAAGTATGCATGCATGGTAACTTCATGACACCTACTGACCTTAAGCTCATTTATCATATATAACTTAAACTAGTATTTTATCAAAGGGATCATATCATGCAACTCACAAAAATAAAGTATCAAGAGGTTAAAAGATCAACTATAATAGTAACATCATGTCCTCGAGTTTTTAAGGAAAATTCGAACTATAACCCCAAAATAATCACTTGATATCTACTGAATATAATCAATTATCATCTTAGAATACTTTATCTAGCATTTTATAACCAACAACCACAACATGCAATCTCTTACAAGTCAAGTATCTAAGGCACAAAAGCAACAAGTATGGTCTATACTTTGAAAATCACTTTTGAGTCGACATGCAAGTATTATATCCAACATGCAAGTGCTTAAATCAACATGAAAGTACTAAAATCAACATGCAAGTACTAAACTTAAGATATTTTGAAGGAAAAATAGCATTCAATGGTTTAGACTTAACAAAATAACATTTATAAAGGGCAAGACTTCAAAAATCAACATGCATGGTCCTTTTTCATAAAAACTTCTCAAAATCTACACTTTACATCCGGCTCTTAAGAAATCATTGCCAAATGTTTATGACCAATGAGTATGACTTGGTAAAATAGAAGTATAACACCTCCCCAAGATCATATCTTGTTCATTCTATAAGCCACCATGGTTGTAACCTTAAGTTCATAAGAACCAAGGTCTCAACCTCGGCTTCTTCAACATGCAAGCATAAAACTCACCTCAAAATGATGCTACTCCACTAAATGATGAAGTTCTTGGATTGAATAACTTGAAAAGTGAAAGAAGATGAAGAAAGATGAAGAAAATGGCAAGAATGGGGGTGGGGATGGGCTTCGGCTGAGAGGGAGTAAAGGGAGGAGATGAGAGGGTGTTTGAGTGGGTGTGTTGATGAAAATGAGGGCACTCACTTGGTTTTTGTCTCTTTAATTTGACTAAAAAGGTAGTGGAATGAGGAATGTAAAATAATGTCCTTCTTGCTAATAGTGACAAAAATGCATGCAAGGTTAAAGAGGTAAGCTTGCAAGTTAGTGGGGTTGGAATGGACAATACTAGCCTTGGACTCTCTTATAAGCTTAAATGCATGCAAGGGTATATTAATAATTCAATAATTAATAAAAGTATGATTAAAAAGAATGAATTTTAGTAAATAAAATATAGCTTCATAAATCACAAAATTAATACCGTAAATACTATGAAATTTTAGAAGTTTTATAAAAGTGTTTTCAAAAATTTTGAACAAGAATATATTTTAAAAGAATTTTTCTAAGGTCAATACTCTATTAAACAAACCATAATAAATATTCTAAGCCACATAAGAAAATACATATAATTTGATTCTAAGCCGAATAATAATCTATCGCTTAATCGCAACTACAACAACTCAAATATCATTTACTCGCGTAACGAAATTAGCTTGCGTACGCTAAATTATATGCTTAAATAACATAGCGATATTCGGAATGCCATACAATGAAGAATATATACGAACACATTCGATTCACACAAAAATTTTATAGCACAAAACAAATTATCATATTACATTCATATCAAATACTTATAGGCGTTACAACCTTCCCACTTTTAAGGATTCTGTCCCCTGAATCTAAGCAAACAGATGAGGATACTTATCTAACATATCACTTTCTAATTCCCATGTTGACTTTTCAACTTTGTGATTTCTCCACAAAACTTTCACTAAAGGAAGTACTCTATTCCTTAGCACTTTATCCTTTCTATCTAGCATGCTAACCGGCCACTCGACATAAGACAAATCTGGCTTAATCTCTACTAGTTCATTATCTATGATACATTTGGCATTGGGGTTGAACTTTTTAAGCAATGATACATGAAAAATATTTTGAATGTGCTGCATTTGAGGCGGTAACGCCAACTCATACGCCACTTTTCCGACTTTACCCAAAATCTCAAAAGGTCCGACAAATCTTGGACTTAACTTTCCTTTCTTGCCAAATCTAATTATTCCTTTCCAGGGCGACACTTTCATCAGAACGGTTTCTCCTATTTCATACTCTACGTCCTTTCTGCGTGGATCAGCATACTTTCGTTGTCTATCCTGAGCCGCGATCAATCGATTTCGAATCAAATCTGCCGCATCTTTCATTTGTTGAATCAGTTCGGGGCCAATTATTTTTTGCTCTCCAACTTCATCCCAATAAATAGGTGATCTACACTGTAATAACCCCAAAATTTTTGAACTTTTAGTAACCCTTATGAATAGTGTTTTGCTGATTATGCTGAATAAGAAAAATTTCCATGCCACTCTATGTAGGGGTTCTTCTATTGTTATTCTGAGATCTTATTAGTACTTTATATGGGATATAAGTGTATGTAAAGATCGTCAAAATCCAAATTCGAACACTTTGATTTTTTCCGAAAATCCACCAGATACCGAAAGAATTGAGTATAAGGGAACAGGATAAAAAGGATTTAAATTCAAGGATTATAAGAAAGGATCAAAAAAGGAATATAATGTATTGAGAAAGGTTAAGGGAACCCAAGTAATAAGATCCCGGGTATGATCCCTCAAACGATAAACGAAAACGAAAGTTAAGCGAACCGTATAACAGATCAGCGGTCATTAGCCAAGTAATTAGGAGCTAATTAAAGAGGTTAGTGAGGATGATGTCATCAAACCAATAAGAAGAGGACAAGCATGGGAAGATGACATAAGAATGATGACCTAAGCATGACCAAAAAGGAAGGAAGGTTGGTTGATGATAAATCACACAAAATTCACCATGGTTACAAGGTAATAAATCAAAACAAAAGTGGATCAACCAAGCCAAACAAATCAAAAAACACAAAAACAAAGTTGACTCTCATTATTCAAGAGAAGCTCTCGGCTTTTCTTGTTTTTCAAAGAGGAAAATTTCATAATCCAAGATCCAACCATTGTTAAATTGTAAGGTAATTATCCAAGGTTCCTTATGATTAGTTATGGCTATCCTAGGAGTTTAAGCTCCAAATTCCTTCATAATATCTTTCAATAAATCATTTAAGAAGAGAGTGAATAGTGTTTTCAAGAAATTTAAATTGTTTGATCTTGTGTTTTTGGTTAGATTAAGCTTTGGTAAGGACTTTCAAGGGTAATTCCAAGCTCCTTAGTTACTCTTACTCGCCAAGGAAGGTATAATCTCTTAACCTAACATTGTTATTGAATATTGAGAGCTTATTATGAGTAGGATAGTTCATGAGAAGCATGGTGATTGAATATGTAGAGATTAGTTGGTTTTGTGATGTTTTTGGAGTTGTAAATCTTTGTTATTAGTTAATGAACTTAAGAATAGTTTTAGTTCATGTTTGAGAATAATATAAATTGGAGAACTTGAGGTGTTGGGGCTGTTTTAGTAATGTATGGATGGAGTTTGGTTGTATGGTTGAATTGTGGTAGATTGTGGATTGATTTGGAGTAGGATAAAATTTGGTAATCGCGTAAACATAGCCGTCGTAATGCCCGATTTGCTTTAGACTGTTTTTGTTCTTAAAATCAGGACCCATGAACTCACTGTTAGGTTCTGACCATTACCATGATTAGATAGTTCATGTTACGAGCTTCGTTTTGATATGTGGTTCGTTTGAATCCGATGTACGGTTTAGGAGAAACGACTGTTTTAAGTAACGGCGCTTCCCGGCCGAACCATTACCCCTCGCCTTACTTTGAAACCTTAGTTAAGGACTTTAAATGACTAATTGGGGTATGAAACAATTATGTTAAGTGGATTAGGCAGTTGGTAAGGTACTCGGTAAAGAATCGCCTTAAAACTCTTAATGGTTAATTTATTAAAAATGGTGGAGCCGAGGGTACTCGAGCGACTTAAGTGAATCGTTAAGCGTGAAAGCGAACGTTAGGGCTCTAAATGGTTAAAGTCTAGTTTCTTAAGCGACCGTGGTTTAATTCCGGCTTATGTTGTTGTTCATAGGTTACCGTACCCACTCTAAGCTTAAGTCTACCCCGGAACACTCAGGCAAGTTTTCTACCCGTTATACTATTGTTGTGATGTATATATGTATATGCATTATCTTGTGATAAGTACATTATTGTTATTAGCAAATCTTGCGATATATTGGAGCATGTTGATATGATATATATGCATGCATGTTTCGTAATCTTGATATCTAATTGTTGATTCAAATGCTTATAAGTTGCCTAATACCTATGCTAGAGATAAGCAGTAGTTGCGTATACCCTTAGTATAGGGGACCCAATGGTGAACATTTTTCTAAACCGGGAGTCGATGTTCCCGAGTATAATATATATATATTTATTTATATATATATAGATATAGTTTTCAAAACTATTAATCAAATAAGGTTTATTCGATAACTTTATTTTATTTAATGAATATTATTCTGAATATTCATTCGAGGACTTATGACTCCGCTTACTTTATTTAATGAATATTATTTTGAATATTCATTCGAGGACTTAAGACTCCGTTTATATTATTTAATGAATATTATTTTGAATATTCATTTGAGGACTTATGACTCCGCTTATTTATTAAATAATATTCTTTATTTTATTAAACATAATGTTTCGATAATCAAACTTATTTTCGATTATTCAAATAAAGATCGTACTTTTGTATAAGTATATCTTTGGTTATTTATTATTCATTTCAAGTATAAGTTTTAAAACTTTTACTTCAATTATTTTTATAAGGATTATCCTTATGGGAATATTATTTAAATAATAATATTCAGATATTTTCTAATATATCGGGACTGATTTATTTCATTAAATCGACTTTACTCCAAACATTCTTAAAAATGTTTTCGAGTCTTCAAAATGATTTTAAAAGTTAGAGCGGATCCCAAAACTCGTTTTCAGATTTAAGATCTTCCTTTCGAAGGAGACTTCAATATTCGCTCAAATATCTTGGGGATCCGGCTCTGTGGTGTATTTTATATTCGCAACGAGGTTGCTGTTTTGAGAAAACAATTTGATTACTTGCCCAACGTTCGGGAAGTAAGTCCATCTAATTGAGTCGGCATAAGCGACAGGCCGGGGTACGGTCTATGAAGGTCTAAGAGGCTGGGTGACAGTCCATCCATACGTGAGTGGCCGGGTAACGGTCTAGCGCGAGGTCCTAATGCGGCCAGGGTGATGACGAGCGAGGAATTCATTTATCTACAGTAGAAAAGGTTACTTATTGGTATCTTTGCCTGATCAGCAAGATATCGGGTTTATGCCAAAATTCGTTTCTTTCCAAATTCATTGGATATTGCAACTCTGTTCATACTTTACATGACAGAGGTTTTCAGGAAATGTATGAGAGATATATATGGATATATATATATATATATATCGGGACTTAATGAAGTATCTCATAACTTCATTTCATTCAATAATATTTCAAAGATTGAATCTATTCAAGTATTATCTTGTAGTCTCCTCTGTGTGATGAACTTTTGAAACTAATGATACCTTGAACGGTGGTAGTTCAAAGCGGTTTCAAGGAGACAGGAGAAGCTATGTCCCATTGTAGTAGATAGCCCTCTCTTGTAACTAAGGAGTTAAAGTGAATCCTCAACTACATTCTAAAAGTAAAAGGGGTCTTGGCAATCTGCCCAATAGAGTCTAAAGCTGCTGCTACTTCGTCCCCTTCCTTGCTAGTATCCGTAAAAGATATAAGTATATTGGAGTATCTTGTAACTTCATCTTTTCAACTTATATCTGGTTAATGATTATCTTATGCATGACAAAGATTTTCACAAAAACGTTGAGACAAGGTTAGATATATAAGATCACCTTGCAAAGATATTTTTATACAGTTATAAACTGGAACTCTGTGTATATTATACATGTCAGAGGATTTCAAAGATTTGAGAAGTATATATGTATACTGAATATTTTGCGACTTCGTCGCATTAAAATAACAAACTTGGTTCATTTCTTCTTGACCAAGACTTTCATGAGTACTATGAGAATGCTCATATATTGTTAATTATAATACATATTATTTCGGTGGGCTTGTTGCTCACCCTTCCTTTCTTCTTTCATCACACAATAACAGATAGACAAGATGAACAGGATCAAGCTCCCAATTCGCGAGCGGATATGAAACGTTCCGCAGTTTCCTGTAGGCGTTGATGCCGTTGTAGCTGAGGTAGGGTCTACCAATAGGCTAGGCTTTCAACTTTTGATGTACCAGACTTATGTATATTTATGAATTGTAATAATGGCAAAGAATATGTAAATTTATTCAGAAACCCTTTTGAGGTGTAATGACTTATAATTGTGGAATAAAATGACTTGTGTTTTTGTTTGGTATTCATCTCTGAGACTATAACTTGTGGTGTGTGTGTATATTGTGGGGTCACAGTACGCAGTAGTTGGTTGATTATTAAGATTAAGTATTATTAAGGTAAATGGAACTCGTGACAACCCGGATCCCCGACCCCGGATTTGGGGGTGTTACAGAAATGGTATCAGAGCCAAGCGTTATAAACCTCAGAGATGATGTGGCATTTAGATAATAAGTTCACTAAGATAATAAGAACTCTTGCCAAGTTCATAGTTGAACTACCTAGCGAAGTACTGACAATTAAAACCCTTATGGGAACCCTTATAAATATCATGATAGTAACATAGTTTGTTCTTATATAGGGCAGCGGGGCACCGAACCCTGAGGTTCAGGGGCATCATCATGAGGATATTTTATTTCATATTGGAGATCAAATTGTGAATCCAATAGAGTACCCTAACGAGGGACCGGATGAGATTCATATTGAGAATGTTGCGGTTGAGGATGTTATCCCAGAAGGGATTATTGCTGAGGAGGATCTCGTGGAGGATCCTGACGAGAATGAAGAGAGGACCGCTGAGGAATTGATGACCGTAGTCAGGGCAACTACCAGAGCTAGAATGGCCGCGAGGGTGGCATAAGAGGATGAAGAGTTACCGAAGGCACAAAGGATAATGAGGGCAGAAGGAGTGGGGCCTTCCACGGCACCAATTATACTAGTATGAGACCCTCTTCCAGAGGTTCCTGTAGACATCCATGAGGTTCCACCAATTCCTGTTCCCTCCCCTGTACAGAGCCCAGCACCTACTGAGGAAATGCCACCTTTATCTCCTGCACCATGGTCACCTGATACCGTGCTTGGTTATCCATTTGGATCTCCTGGGTCTGCACCACCTGCACCCCATGGACTGCTAGATGCTACCACTCAGGCTTCTCTTATCACCGATTATTATATGACTTTGGGTGGCATGTCTGAGGCCCGTAATGTTAGGAGTGATCTGTTGGATCGACTTACTGCACCAAAGATTGGGGGCGGGGTACTTCCGGCAGGATTAGCTTATAGCATCGAAAGGATTGAGGATACCACCCGAATTACAGCTAGAGGCCATCTTGAGGGTCAGATTGATCCAGCTCTACTTGCAACTATCTTAGACCTCATCACCGCTTTAATGGAGCAGGTTAGGGATGTCGTGCGTGCCCATATTTCTTGATCCATATTAGTGTGCAGAGTCTGAGCAATCTGACAAGGATTTCATGCAGCACCGCTTTTGGAGGATTAACCTAAGTTATGAATGATTAGTTTTAATGACAAGATGATTATCTATGGTAGTACTTTTGGGATAGAAGCGATCAGCTCAAATGATGAAATTCTCTTTAATGTGTTTAGTTGTTGTACCCTCGAACAAATAGTTAAGTATATATTCGTTAATTTCAGTTCAGATCAGTTTGTTTATGATAGGTTCATATTGTTAATTGCGCTGTGAACACTTAAGAAAGTGTCATGAAGTTTATAGAACTTGAAAATTCATAATTTACAATCATGCAAGTACTGAACGAGGGAAGGATTTAAGCAAAGTAAGTAAGACAAATATCCAGAGATTTTCAAATTTTTTCCAAGCATTATGCCCCCACGAGGAATAAGATTAGGGGCAAACCTTGAATGTGATAATCAAGGAGGTCGCAATTAAGATATAAGGAAACAGAAAGTCGAGTAAGGAAAGGAGACCCGAGACGGTACTCCTATACGGCAATTCATGGACCTGCCTAAACAAAACTTATACTTTTATCCCTAACCACCACCCTGAGGAAGCAATGCGGTGGGAAATTCTTTCAGGACCTTTAAGTCGCTAAGCTCACAGAGTTCCAAGGAACAAGCTGAGCTAGCCAAGGCAAGAGCCTGGCTAAATGAAATAGAGGTATCATTTGAGATTCTAAATGATTGACGAATCACAAAAGACTGTTTTTGTCACTTACCCTCCTAAGAGAGAGACTACCCGCTGGTGGAAGGCTAAGGAAGATAGAGAGATAGTGTAAAAGCTTTAGAGCCAGAACAAAGGCAGACGAGTATGATGAATTATGAATCTAAGTTGTAAAAGTTGTCAAGATTCGTTCTGAGGACACGAATCCAGAATAACGAAATGATGAGGGAGTTGGGTATGAGGAAACCCTAAAGAATCATAGTAATAGAAATAGAAAAGTATGTGATCGTCAGGATGAGGATGATTCACTATGAGTTAAAAGTTGATGGTTGAAGGCATAAGAGATGTACATATTGTACTCCCTTTAAGTTGGGAGAATTCGAGGAAACCTTGAGATAGTTCGAAGGATAAATAATGAGACGCAGATAGACTGAGGAGACAAGAAAGTAGGAAATTAGGAAAATTGGATGAAGGAAGTGACCTTCAAGAATGTGAAGTGTAAGATCGGTGGCATGATACCCAGAAAGGGAGACGCCAGGTAAGAAAGACATCCCAACATTAAGATGACAGTTGAGATAAACAACAAAAGTAAATGAGGAATTATTAAGAAGAAGTTCACGTTGAACACGACCAATATCTTCCAGGACATCCCTGTTGTTATTACCAAATTAGGAAAGAAAAGCGGGTAACCATTGTTATCTTTTGAAGGCCATATGTGTTGACCTCAGTTTGAATAAGGATGCTATTGTGAAATTGGTATAGACTATCTGGGTGGGAATGATTGAATAAGACACCCTTATCAGGGATATATGACTTGATTTATCCTTGGAAGGATGCATGTACCTTTTTTAAAGGTGGGATTAAGGATAGAACATCTGTAACTTAGAATGAATCCTAGGGGAATGCATAAGGGTTGGCATTTCACCCTTAATAGGGATAGTATGAGTTTTGACAGTATAAATTGGAAAGGATTAAGGTAACAAAAACCTTTAGGGATCAGTGGAGAAATTTTTCAGAAGTATATAGACAATGATTCTGGTATTAGTAAATGGTATCTTGATATGCCCTGTGCCTAGGGTGTACCTGATGAAGGATTTAAGGATAATCTTAGAGGTTTTACAAGGAGAAAGGTAATATTCAAAGTTCACAAGAATAGAAATTTTGATAAAGGAAATGTGACGTAATTATAATAATGCCAGGTGGGGCACATGTTGAACCATAAGAAAGTATAGATTGACCCAATAAGGGTCGAGATTGGTGAAATCAAGAAGGACCCAAAATAAGAGACGTCCTAAGTATGATCAAGAGTCAATTGTGACAATGTTAACCTCTAAAAGACCGAGGCAATAACTTATGGAAGAGTGATGATATATTTTTTTACCAAGGCGTAATGAAGAGCATTTTCACACAAGCAGTGATTGGAAATGAGGTAGAAAATTTAGTTGAAGGTCATTTAAAAGACATTGATTGTAAGGAAATTTTACTATCAGGAAAGGCCAAAGAGATGGCCGACACTTTAAATGTAAGAGGATAATTATAGGCGCTCGTGCCAGAGGAATACAGTGATGATGGTTGAAGCCATGAAGGTTGTATTATGGTTTGGAAGATAGACATTCCTTTTGATGACTGTGCAATACCCAACCGTAATAGTAGTTTGGTAAAGGTTTAATTCGTGTAATCGCCATGAGCGGGCTATCTATCTTAGAAGGAACTATCTTGAGATAAGCCAGGACCATGTTACGAAATGACTAAATGAACCTTTGAGATGCATGTCTCCCAGTAAAGACATATGGTTAATAATGGTATTAACCTGCTATCGTTGCTTTTATTGAAACTCTTCTGCAATTTTATCTACTTCATGTCACGAATGTACATCAGGATCTGGAGTGTTCTTCATGAATCATGAACGGTGATCATGTTACCTCCTTAGAAGAATTCGATACGAGATGTATGGACTCCGTATGGTTAGCTATTAAGACTTCATGGAAAATAAATGACTACAGTAGGTCAACGGTGGACCCTAGTAGTGCAGGAATGATTCTGCGGGTAATGAGCCGATTAATTACAACCGTGAGAGTTGTATTGGAATGGATGTTGAGATTAAGTACCGCTAATCGGGTTGTGGTGATGTATAAGTTATCATTGATAGACTAATTAAGTCGATTATCTACCTATTGAATACTTATGCCTTCTTATCAATAGAGAGTCGTATTACTATACGAGGAAGGTTGCAGTGCAAGCATAGAATTCTAGTAACGATGATGTTTAGAATGAGATCCCAGATTCGATTTTCGATGTCGAGGGAGTTTCAAAGGTGATTGTGTATAAGCTCGAGGAAGAGCATGGATCCATAGAATGATGGACGGAATAGCAAAAATATTTAGGCATGTGAAATACGATGCTATAATACTTGATGTTGATATATATACATATATGTTTTGTTCTCCTATGACAAACCTCTATAGTTCAGAGGTAGATTCCAAGCCAGATATTTATGGCAATAAAGTTTTACGTATATACAATTCTCTTCAGTTCGCTCTTTTCTCTTCTTTTTATTTCATGTAAGCTGAGAAGAACAACCCTTCCAGAAGGGGAGGTATTGCCGAATGACTATCTATCTGTGTGATAGAAGCCTAGTAGGATACCACATGTTGTTTAATTGCTTGTCAAGTACTAAAGGCCGGCCACCTTCTGTACTAACTATGCGATATAACAAGTGTTCATGATCATAGTGATCTCTCAATAAATTCTTTTACTTCTATACGATGGATCAAGCTTTCAAAGATAGAAGCAGCTAGAAAGGAGTAGTATCAGTGCGGTGGTATTCTGAATCTAACGCGTTCGTGATACTAAGGTTGACTTAATTATTAAAAGGTTATAGAATGCTAAAGAGCAAAAGTGTAACCGGTATAGTATTATGTACGGAAGATATAATGACTACGAACTGGAAAAGAATGGGTATTGAGAAGCAAAAGCTATAATGCTAGAAGCTATGATGAGAGTCTGTGCAATAGACTTGAAAGAATTTGACATGGTCACTTAACACGGATTGAGTTTTCTTACAACAATAGATCATATGTCAGTATTGAGATATCGCCTTATGAGATCCTTGAGGGAAGACAATGTCGATCTCCCTAATGATAGGATGATGTTACAGAGCGCAAGATGCTCAGACCAGTAGTGGTCCAAAGGATCAAGGATATAATAGATCTAATCAGAGGACGGCTGTTAGTAGCCCAAGGTGGACATAAAAAGTATGTTGATTTGACACGAACGGACAAGGAATAGGAAATAGGGGACCTAGTAATGTTAAAGGTATCCCTTGGAAAGGATGGATGAGGTTCGGAAAGAAAGGAAAGCTAAGGCCACGAATTGTTGGACCCTTTGAGGTATTAAGATGTATTGGGAAGTTAGCATATGAGCTAGCCCTACCCCCGAACATGTAGCAAGTTCATAACGTGTTCCACGTATCAATATTAAGGAAGTATAATTCGGATGCCAGACAAATGGGGGCATATGAGCGCATAGACATGCAACCCGACGTAACCTATATGGAGCAACCAAGAAGGGTTATAGATTGAAAAGGAACAAGTGCTTAGGAGAAGGGCTATCAAACTAGTCAGAGTTTGATGGTAGAACCACAATTTGGGAAGATTGACTTGAGAGTTAGAAAGTGCAATGCTAAGAAAGTATCCCTATTCATTTTTTTCCTGATTCCGGGATGGAATCCTTTTAAGGAGGGGAGACTGTAATAACCCCAAAATTTTTGAACTTTTAGTAACCCTTATGAATAATGTTTTGCTGATTATGCTGAATAAGAAAACTTTCCATGCCACTCTATGTAGGGGTTCTTCTATTCTGAGATCTTATTAGTACTTTATATGGGATATAAGTGTATGTAAAGATCGTCAGAATCCAAATTCGAACACTTTGATTTTTCCCGAAAATCCACCAGATACCGAAAGAATTGAGTATAAGGGAACAGGATAAAAAAGATGTAAATTCAAGGATTATAAGAAATGATCATAAAAGGAATATAATGTATTGAGAAAGGTTAAGGGAACCCAAGTAATAAGATCCCGGGTATGATCCCTCAAACGATAAACGAAAATGAAAGTTAAGCGAACCGTATAACAGATCAGCGGTCATTAGCCAAGTAATTAGGAGCTAATCAAAGAGGTTAGTGAGGATGATGTCATCAAACCAATAAGAAGAGGACAAGCATGGGAAGATCACATAAGAATGATGACCTAAGCATGACCAAAAAGGAAGGAAGGTTGGTTGATTATAAACCACACAAAATTCACCATGGTTAAAAGGTAATAAATCAAAACAAAAGTGGATCAACCAAGCCAAACAAATCAAAAAACATAAAAACAAAGTTGACTCTCATTATTCAGGAGAAGCTCTCGGCTTTTCTTGTTTTTCAAAGAGGAAAAATTCAAAATCCAAGATCCAACCATTGTTAAATTGTAAGGTAATTATCCAAGGTTCCTTATGATTAGTTATGGCTATCCTAGGAGTTTAAGCTCCAAATTCCTTCACAATCTCTTTCAATAAATCATTTAAGAAGAGAGTGAATAGTGTTTTCAAGAAATTTAAATTGTTTGATCTTGTGTTTTTGGTTAGATTAAGCTTTGGTAAGGACTTTCAAGGGTAATTCCAAGCTCCTTAGTTACTCTTGCTCACCAAGGAAGGTATAATCTCTTAACCTAACATTGTTATTGAATATTAAGAGCTTATTATGAGTAGGATAGTTCATGAGAAGCATGGTGATTGAATATGTAGAGATTAGTTGGTTTTGTGATGTTTTTGGAGTTGTAAATCTTGGTTATTAGTTAATGAACTTAAGAATAGTTTTAGTTCATCTTTGAGAATAATATAAATTGGAGAACTTTAGGTGTTGGGGCTGTTTTAGTAATGTATGGATGGAGTTTGGTTGTATGGTTGAATTGTGGTTGATTGTGGATTGATTTGGAGTAGGATAAAATTTGGTAATCGCGTAAACATAGCCGTCGTAATGCCCGATTTGCTTTAGACTGTTTTTGTTCTTAAACTCAGGACCCATGAACTCACTGTTAGGTTCTGACCATTACCATGATTAGATATTTCATGTTACGAGCTTCGTTTTGATATGTGCTTCGTTTGAATCCGATGTACGGTTTTAGAGAAACGACCGTTTTAAGTAACGACGCTTCACGACCGAACCATTACCCCTCGCCTTACTTTGAAACCTTGGTTAAGGACTTTAAATGACTAATTGGGGTATGAAACAATTATTTTAAGTGGATTAGGCAGTTGGTAAGGTACTTGCGAAAGAATCGCCTTAAAACTCTTAATGGTTAATTTATTAAAAATGGTGGAGCCGAGGGTACTCGAGCGACTTAAGTGAATCGTTAAGCGCGAAAGCGAACGTTACAGCTCTAAATGGTTAAAGTCTAGTTTCTTAAGCGACCGTGGTTTAATTCCTGCTTATGTTGTTCATAGGTTACCGGACCCACTCTAAGCTTAAGTCTACCCCGGAACACTCAGGCAAATTTTCTACCCGTTATACTGTTGTTGTGATGTATATATGTATATGCATTATCTTGTGATAAGTGCATTATTGTTATTAGCAAATCTTGCGATTTATTGGAGCATGTTGATATGATATATATGCATGCCTATTTCGTAATCTTGATATCTAATTGTTGATTCAAATGCTTATAAGTTGCCTAATACCTATGCTAGAGATAAGCAGTAGTTGCGTATACCCTTAGTATAGGGGACCCAATGGTGAACATTTTTCTAAACCGGGAGTCGATGTTCCCGAGTATAATATATATATATATATATACTTATTTATATATATATAGATATAGTTTTCAAAACTATTAATCGAATAAGGTTTATTCGATAACTTTATTTTATTTAATGAATATTATTCTGAATATTCATTCGAGGACTTATGACTCCGCTTGCTTTATTTAATGAATATTATTTTGAATATTCATTCGAGGACTTAAGACTCCGTTTATTTTATTTAATGAATATTATTTTGAATATTCATTTGAGGACTTATGACTCCGCTTATTTATTAAATAATATTCTTTATTTTATTAAAGATAATGTTTCGATAATCAAACTTATTTTCGATTATTCAAATAAAGATCGTACTTTTGTATAAGTATATCTTTGGTTATTTATTATTCATTTCAAGTATAAGTTTTAAAACTTTTACTTCAATTATTTTTATAAGGATTATCCTTATGGGAATATTATTTAAATAATAATATTCAGATATTTTCTAATATATCGGGACTGATTTATTTCATTAAATCGGCTTTACTCCAAACATTCTTAAAAATGTTTTCGAGTCTTCAAAATGATTTTAAAAGTTAGAGCGGATCCCAAAACTCGTTTTCAGATTTAAGATCTTCCTTTCGAAGGAGACTTGAATATTCGCTCAAATATCTTGGGGATCCGGCTCTGTGGTGTATTTTATATTCGCAACGAGGTTGCTGTTTTGAGAAAACAATTTGATTACTTGCCCAACGTTCGGGAAGTAAGTCCATCTAATTGAGTCGGCATAAGCGACAGGCCGGGGTACGGTCTATGAAGGTGTAAGAGGCTGGGTGACAGTCCATCCACGCATGAGTGGCCGGGTAACGGTCTAACGCGAGGTCCTAATGCGGCCAGGGTGATGACCGGCGAGGAATTCATCCATCTACAGTAGAAAAGGTTACTTATTGGTATCTTTGCCTGATCAACAAGATATCGGGTTTATGCCAAAATTCTTTTCTTTCCAAATTCATTGGATATTGCAACTCTGTTCATACTTTACATGACAGAGGTTTTCAGGAAATGTATGAGAGATATATATGGATATATATATATCGGGACTTAATGAAGTATCTCGTAACTTCATTTCATTCAATAATATTTCAAAGATTGAATCTATTCAAGTATTATCTTGTAGTCTCATCTGTGTGATGAACTTTTGAAACTAATGATACCTTGAATGGTGGTAGTTCAAGTAGTATATGGAAAAGATATAAGTATATTGGAGTATCTTGTAACTTCATCTTTTCAACTTATATCTGGTTAATGATTATCTTATGCGTGACAAAGATTTTCACAAAAACGTTGAGACAAGGTTAGATATATGAGATCACCTTGCAACGATATTTTTATACAGTTATAAACTGGAACTCTTTGTATATTATACATGTCAGAGGATTTCAAAGATTTGAGAAGTATATATGTATACTGAATATTTTGCGACTTTGTCGCATTAAAATAACAAACTTGGTTCATTTCTTCTTGACCAAGACTTTCATGAGTACTATGAGAATGCTCATATATTGTTAATTATAATACATATTATTTCGGTAGGCTTGTTGCTCACCCTTGCTTTCTTCTTTCATCACACAACAATAGATAGACAAGATGAACAAGATCAAGCTCCCAATTCGCGAGCGGATAGGAAACGTTCCGCAGTTTCCTGTAGGCGTTGATGCCGTTGTAGCTGAGGTAAGGTCTACCAATAGGCTAGGCTTTCAACTTTTGATGTACCAGAGTTATGTATATTTATGAATTGTAATAATGGAAAAGAATATGTAAATTTATTCAGAAACCCTTTTGAGGTGTAATGACTTATAATTGTGGAATAAAATGACTTGTGTTATTGTTTGGTATTCATCTCTGAGACTATAACTTGTGGTGTGTGTGTATATTGTGGTGTCACAGTATGCAGTAGTTGGTTGATTATTAAGATTAAGTATTATTAAGTGAAATGGAACTCGTGACAATCCGGATCCCCGACCCCGGATTTGGGGTGTTACATACACTTCCTTCCATAAAGTGCTTCGTATGGGGGCATTCCAATACTGGCATGAAGCTATTGTTATACGTAAACTCTACTAGGGGAAAATATTCATCCCAATTCCCTTTGAAGACCAAAGCACAAGATCTCAATATGTCTTCTATGGTCTGAATCGTGCGCTCGAGTTCCCAAATGTTCTTAAAATTGCTTCCAATATCTGGAGTTGAAATGAGGGCCTCTATCCGACACAATAGATACTGAAACTCCATGGCGAGTAATAATTTCCTTTAAATATATATAAATCAGCTTGTCCATTGAGAATCTCTCGTTGATCGGTAGAAAATGAGCCGACTTAGTCAATCGATCAACTATTACCCCAATAGCGTCGTGATTAGATTTTGTGCTTGGTAATCCAACTATGAATTCCATCGCAATGTGCTCCCACTTCCATTCAGTATCTCTAAGGGTTGAATTAGTCCACTTAGTTTCTGATGTTCGTCTTTTACCCTTTGGCAAGTGTAACATCTACTAATCCATTGAGCAATCTCCTTCTTCATATCCGACCACCAAAAGTTCTGTTTTAAATCTTGGTACATTTTTCTTCTTCTTAGGTGAATAGAAAATTCTGAGTTATGAGCATCCTTCAAAATTTCATTCTTCAATTCTTCCACATTCGGTATCCAAATCCTTGACGACAATCTTAGAATTCCTTGATTTTCTTTTTGGGTGCAAATAACTTCTCCAGTCAACTCATTCATCCTTTGATTCATCACTTCTTCTTGGAACTTCTTAATCTTTCCTAATAATCCTGGTTGAAAAGTCATTGTACAAATCATGTTCGTCGGTGCACTTGGGGCTCGAATCTCAATTCCCATATTCTCAAATTCCTTAGATAACTCTTGGGCCATAGTCAACACATTTATTCTCTCTTTGCGACTTAACGCATCCGCTACTATGTTCTCTTTCCCTGAATGATAATTGATTGTGCAATCGTAGTCCTTAATCAACTCCAACCATCTTCGTTTCCTCATGTTTAATTCTTTTTGAGTGAAAATGTACTTCATGCTCTCGTGATCCGTATATATCTCGAATTTCTCTCCATATAGGTAATGTCTCCACAGCTTCAAAGAAAATACAATTGCAGCCAGTTCTAAGTCATATGTTGGGTACCTTTGCTCGTGAGGCTTAAGTTATCTTGACGCGTAGGCTATCACCTTCCCGTGTTGCATTAAAACACAACCCAATCCTTTGTGTGACGCATCACCGAATATTACAAAGTCTCCTTGATCATCTGGCAAGGTTAATATTGGAGCAATTACTAACTTCTGCTTCAATTCTTGAAAACTCTTTTCATAACTCTCCATCCATTCAAACTTCTCATTCTTTCGGGTCAATTTTGTCAATGGTACTGCAAAATTTGAGAAATCCTTCACAAATCTTCGATAATATCCGGCTAATCTCATGAAAATTCTAACTTCAGTCGGGGTCTTCGGCCTTTCCCAATTCATTACAGCTTCTATATTCGCGGGATCAACTCGAATAGCTTCACTTCCGATGATATGCCCTAGAAATTTAACTTCTCGTAGCCAGAATTCACACTTCGTAAACTTGGCATATAACTTCTCCTTTCTTAGAGTCTCCTGTTAGGTCACACACACTGTAGAAGGGGGTTCAATACAGTGTATAACACAATCAAATCGAATTCTAATAACACAAGTAACAGAAAAACAAATTTTATTCAATGCAATAAACTCTGTTACAATATGGAACTGTCCTCTCTCAGTGATGAACAAATATCACGAGAGCTGCTTGGGTTACAATGAATAATATTCTCGATAATGATAACACTTATAGTGTAAACCCCATGTCTGTGTTTATATACTACACAGTTACAAGATAATTGCTAATTGATATGGAATATAATTCTGCTTCCTAAAATATATTAATCAGATATCTTTTCTTTCCAAGTATTCCATTCTTCATGGAATTCCTTCTTCATGCATATCTCTTCTTACGTTGGTCTTGATCTTCTTTCCTTTCAATCAGCCGCCTTCCTTATCTGAACGTTTCCTTTAAGTCCTGATATTATCTTCTGATAAATATCTTCTAAACCTTAAGTACTGATGACTTAAGTTCTGACTTCAGTATAAGTACTGATTTCAGTTAATTACTGATTTGTCCTGTTTAAGTAAGATCTGAAAACTAAACATAAATCATATTAGTCATGACGTTATCAAATATATCTAACAATCTCCCCCAACTTGTAAATTAGCATAATATACAAGTTTAACAAATATTTGATGATGTCAAAAACATTAAGTACAAATGCATGAGAATTTGACTCGATAACTACAACTTACAGTCCTTAAAGCTTTACCAATCAGAATTTGAGTAGTTGTAGATCTTTACTTGGCTTCACTTTCTGATCTCTCTGATGTTAGGAGTTGTTCTGAGATAGTTCTTTAACAAACATCTCTCAGCATATCTGAGTTCATCAATCATCCTCCTTTTACCATCTTTAAGCTCTACAAAATCTTCACCAGTTTGGAAGATAGCAGCCCTGAGATCATTAATTCTAGCTTTTCTTATATCTTGATCCAGTCTGATCATACGCCTTGTCAGACTCAAAATTGAATTCTACAGCCTTATAACCCAAAAAGGTAGTTATAATCTAAGCAGAGTTAGGCTTCATCTCAACAATATCACCCTTGTGATCTCTGTACTTTGGAAGATATGTGCTGTAGACTTTACAGAATAAAGCCTTTTCTGTCTCTGAATTTGATTCTTCAAATAGTTTGTAGCACTTTATGTTATTCTGTCATTCACTTGAAGTAAAAATAAAACATGTTCCAGTTCTTCAAAATACTTCAGTGGGATAGCATTTTCCCTTATGTGATAAACCCTACCATCTGTCATGAAGTATAACAAGATGTGTTCTTTCAAGTAGGTATGGTAAACCATCTGTACAGATTCTAGTTGATTCAATCTTTCAGGAGTTGCTCCAATACCTGGTTCACTTAAGGAAGTTGGATCATTGGTTGTGTTCTGTACTCTTCTTTCATCAGCGCTACCCAATCCAGATTTATCTCTTGCTTCCTTTCCAGTAACCACTCTTGCTTCAAAACCACTTGCAGCAGTCTTCAAAGGTTTAGTCTGTTTGGCTTTAGTGAAACCTGGGAGGAGTAACTTTGAGGATTTAACATGAGCAATGTCAGAGGTTTCCTTTGATTTATCTTCTGATATCAAGTCAACTTGAACTGTGTTAGAGGTTACTTGCTTCTTTGTAATATCAGAACTAACTAAATCTTGACTCTGAACAACTTGAGTCATGTCAGAGGTTGTCTTAGAAATCTTTCTTGAAGTCAGAGTAAGATCAGCATCTTCAACAGTAATTTCTTCATCCACAGGAGGCAAATAAACCTTTATAGGTTCACCAACTTTTTCTTTGGCTTTGGACCTTAGATCTATCTGTAATTGAGATTTGGTCTTGGTTGCCTCAATATTTGTCCTTTCTTTTATCACAATGTCTTTGACCTTTGGAAGTTTCTTTTTACCAACAGAAGCTTCATATTTAGAGTTAACTTTTTCTGACTTAAGTCTAGCTTCTTCTTCCAATAGACTCTCAAAGTCCATTCCTGGATTTTCCTTCAGAAATAACTGTCTTGAAATTTCTTCATCAAGATCCAAAAGTTCATCAGAACTTATTCTTTTACCAATATCAGAAGTAATTCTTTTTCCAGTATCAGAACTTGTTCTATGACTTGTAGCTTCAGCTCTTCTTGATGAAAGACCTCTACCTTGACTATGACCTCCACCCATTCCAGAGTTTCCCTGGTCATCTTTTTCATCATCCTTCCCCTTCAGTGTCTTAACGGTTTTGCATTTGGACTTAATTACCTTCTCCCCCTTTTTGGCATCAGCAGGTAAAAGAAGAGAGATAAGTAATTCCACTGAGGATTGGATCTCATCGAGTTGAGATTGCTGAGAAGCTTGATTTTTCAAAATTTCATCAATCTGAGACTGTTGCTTCTCTTGGGTCTTCTCAATGTAAGCAACTCTGTCAAAGGTAGGTTGGAAGAAAGTTTTCTTGTCAATTTTCTTAGTCACTTTTTGCTTGAGCAATTCTTCCTGAATTTTATGAACCTCTGCATGAGTTGTTGAATGTAGACCGTGAAGATGTCTAGTACTCAATGCAGTGACTCGAATCTGTGTCTTGAAATCATTATTAATTAGCATCTCATCAGCTTTTGCCAAGTGCTCAACAAGAATCAATTGAGAAGGAACAAACATAGCTTTGTTCCACTCCTTAGTCCACTTATGTCCTCTAGGAGTTTCACTCTAAGGTACTGGTGCTTCCCTTATAACAAACTTCTTGACTATCTCACTTTTGTGAAAAGTTTGTTGAGGTGCATGTCCTGATGGACCAGCTGCAGTAGCATCTTCATTTATAGCAGCACCACCAGTAGTATCATTATTTGCAGCATCAGAACTTACAGAGTCAGCATCCTCTGATAAAAGAACAGTATGAGAAGCTATTGAGGCTTCAACATCATCCTCTAAGTGTTGATCTACTTCCAAGTTCTGATCAACATCCATAGTCTGATGTTCACCTATATTCTGATCATCAACATCTAGATGCAGAGAAGGTGTTGTAGACAATTCTGGAGTTTCATTAGCATCAGTAAGAGGTGTTGTTGATGGATTAATTGATGTTGGAGCTTCTAAGTAGAGAACCTCAGGCACAACTAGGTTGTGAATATCAATTTCAGCACTTATGCCTGGGTCTGCAGTAGATACTGGTTCATGTACAGGAGACACAGGTGGTGTAGTTGCTTTATCTGTAGCAGCTTCCTGAGTTGGGGACAATGGAGGTGAAGATGCAGTAGCTTCAGCAAATTCTGGCTCCTTTGAGATCAGAGATTCCTGATCTCCTTCCTTAGCTCATGTTTCCTCATCATCTGAAACTGGCCTGTGAGCTCTCTATTTCTTTCTTTTCTGTGAAGATGGAGATTCCTGGGGAGTTTCAGCATAAGACATTCTTCTAAGCCTTTTGAGAAGCTTAGATCCCCCAATTCCAGTATCCTTCTGAGAAGAGATCTTCTCAGCTTCTTTAACAACAGGTTCTGGTGCAAGAACCTATTCCTCACTATCTGACTCATCTCTCAAAATAATCCTCCTTCTCTTCTGTGGTGTCTGAGGTACAGTCTTTGTCCTCTTGGGCTTGGAAGATGAAGACTTCACAGTATGTGCTGATGATGAAGGTTGGGGTATCTGTGAAGATTTGAGATGTGTTCTGATAGAGGGTTGAGTAGATTGAGGTGCATGTGTGGTATGTTCTGAAGGGTGTTGTGTTGTCTGGGATGTGGTGGTAGGTGGAACATCAAGATAAACAGATCTGTAGGTTAGTGGATCAGCATTTACCAAGATCTGTTTTACAGACTGAGGTATCTGTAAGGGTCTAACCACCTTTTTCTTAAGGTCAGCATTTACCAAGTCATTAAAAGCCCGTTTTACAAGTTTAAAGGGTGGAAATAAAGAACTGGCTAGTTGAGGTTCATCAGCACAGCAAAAAGTATATATAAGTTGACAAAATCTAGCAAAGTATACGACATTCCTATCCTCTGTCATCCTATCCCCTATAAAGCCTAGCACAGCACTTGCAAAATCAAAATGAGGTTGGTGAATAATAGCATACCCGATGTGCTGACTCATGATTGGAATGGCATCAAAGTTGGAACACTTATTGCCAAATGCTTTAGTGATGCAGTCAAAGAAAAAGCTCCATTCCTTTATGATATGTGCTCGTTTCAACTGCCCAAGCTTGGACAAACTCTTCTCATACCCCACATTGGCCATGAGCTGCTAGAGAACGGGTTCCTCCGGTGTTGAGAAAATGCATCCTTCTGGTAATTGTAGAGCTTTACGAACTGCTCCAGGAGTTACCACATGCTCAACATCATTTACTTCAAAAATAATGCTTGGAGTTCCAGTAGCACCACCATTATCAAAATGTCCAGTCCGCCAGAACGTCATAACTTATTGGCTGGAAATGAGTTGAGGCTGGGTTAATGCATACCCAATTTCACTGTGTGCTAGAAGATCTTGCACAAAGTGCAAATCAGATGGAGCTTCATCATGGTTTAAGATTGCAGCATAGTTGTTGGGAACAAACTTGGCTCCATCTATAATCAAATCCTTAGGTGCCATGAGAAAAATTGAGAAATAAGGTTGCCTGTAAGGTGTTTGATAAAATGTCTGTATGAAAAAAATAACGTCAGGAGATGAGAGAGAATAGAAGTAAAGAAAAAGAGATAAAGTGTGAAAGTAAATAAAAGATTTTACAATCTTCTCTCTCTTTTACTTATACACGGTAGAAAAAGTAACCGTTGGACACCTGTCAAACATGTAGCAGTAAAGAATAATTAATGGGCACGGGAAAACAGTAATCATTACTT
The DNA here is from genome assembly GCF_009905375.1 of Apium graveolens. Classification (NCBI taxonomy): domain Eukaryota; kingdom Viridiplantae; phylum Streptophyta; class Magnoliopsida; order Apiales; family Apiaceae; genus Apium; species Apium graveolens. Next base: position 150,162,890 of record NC_133652.1, read on the forward strand.
ATCACATGCAGTTTTTCAAGGGAAAACTGTTCCATTTACCAAGTAATCCCATTAATTTAAGTAGTTCAGTTTTAATTTAAAATTTAAACTGTTCCCACTTAAAAAAATATTTTTACTGCGAGACCAATATTCTGTATAAATACACTAAGTGAGAGAATGACCAAAAAATAAATCAAGTAAACAGGTATTGCCACGTCAGAATCAGAACTTGATTTGTATCAGAAATAAAATGGTCATCAGAATATGGATAAATCAGGATTTAAAAATGTGTCACAATTTCAAACAACTCAGAGACCAAATCTTACAAGAATAGAAAATTTCATTAATATATTGAGAAAATACATTCATGAAATTTAAATTACAGCACAACATTACAAGATTGTCCTAAGCTACAAATCCTATCAGCAACAACTATTGTCCTAAGCTAAGAAGCCTGATAAAGTTGATGGTGAAGAGAAACAGGGAGCAGAAACTATTTCTTCTTCCTGCTCTCAACAAAAAGAATAGCGAGTCGTATGATTCGCTCCTGCTGTCGAAGACGACGGAGATGTAGTTCTCTGCGAACTGTCAACAGATCACGTTTAATAACCTCTGGAAATTGAATCCAGAGACTGTGAGGGATGTTGGCGATAGGGTATGGAGTTGGAATTCCATTTATAAAGACATGTACAGTCTCATCGCCATGATTGTAAAACCAGCCAAACGTAGCCATTTTTGATGTGAAGAATAAAATGAGAGTGAGTTTGTGAGGAATTTAGAGATGTGCTGGCTGGAGTGAAGTGTTGGTTTATATAGCCAATGGAATGTCAGGAGACGCAAGTAAAATTTAATGCTGACAGGTAGAAATAATTCTACCTCGTCTCCCTAGACTAAGGAGAATAAAAACAGCCATTTGAAGTGTAAAACAGGGTTTAATGCGCACAAGAAACAAGTAAACATTACTTGGCATGAACTTGTACCACTAACCTTAATTGTAGTGGTTGTTAATATCTCACCCTAACATATTCTGATGTAAAATGGGACTGTTTCAGATTTAAACCATAAATAAGTCAAGTAAAGAATCAGAATTTAATATCAGCACTTAGACTTATATCAGAACTTAATAGTTATCAGAACATGATTTCTTAACTCGAAAAGTGAATGCCTATTTCTGTAATTCTTCACACAAATTCTGATTTTGGTTCTTCAGAACTTAATCATTAGAACTTTCATCAGAACCTGTCCTCAGAATGTATGCAATCTGACACATAAACTGTTCATCTAAAGCAACATTGATCACCACAGTAATTTTCATCATTCACATGGAGTGTAAGTGTGTGCATTAAGCTAAATATCAGACAAAGAGTAAAGTCTAATTCACTTCAGTACATCTTAGAAATAAGGCATAACTAAGAACTTTACTTAAAATCTGTCATTATTCTGAAGCCTGCTGTTGAATGAGTTCATGCATGAGTCCACCTCAACTGTTTTGTGCTTATTTTATGCATCTTTTGAAATTCCATTTTATAGTGGCTTCTCAGTGTAAGTGAGTCACGACTGCTTATTAGAATTTATGCTATTATCAGAGTATTTCTCCAGTAATCATAGAGTGTGAAAAGTCACCAAGAAAAATAATTATTTGCTTTTCTGATGCATATTACTTAATACCAACAATACACTTGGGTCGTCCCTTCCACATTTTTACTCTAGATCTCAAAGGAGTACCTGATTTTTATTCCTTGTTCTTTTCCTTTTTCTAAGTGAGGTTTATCATCACTTAGTACATTCACCAGATTTACTAACATCAGAACTTAACAGATGAGAAGCATTATTCTAGTTTTTGACTTAGTAATAAGATAGACAAAGTAAACTTAACTAAGCTCAATATCAGAATTTGCTTGTGTCAAAAGATTTCCACATTAATAATTACTTCGAATATGGGATCTTTAGTATATTAAAGACTACTAGGTCAGCATCTAGCACAGTTATCCTCATAAGATTGAATAGTCACAGAAATATTCATATCACTATCAGAGATTTAGAAATTCACATCAGACAACAATCAATACTTAAGCAATATCAATTAGGCACAGAATACACAAAGAGAGTAATATCTGTAAATACTGATCATAAAGTCTGATGCATCAGAACAAAAGCTAAGCAGATTTAGAGAAAGAACCTGAAACCATTCCAAGTTCATTTACCAATCTTGTAAAAGTAGCTTCACACAGTGGTTTTGTGAAGATATCTGTTAGTTGTTGATCTGTTGGAACAAAGTGCAATTCCACTGTACCTTCATCCACATGTTCCCTTATGAAGTGGTACCTAATGATGATGTGCTTTGTCATTGAGTGTTGAACTAGATTACCTGTCATAGCAATAGCACTTTGATTATCACAATAAATAAGGATTTTAAAATATGTTAACCCATAATCCAGTAATTGATTCTTCATCCAAAAAATCTGTGCACAACAGCTTCCTGCAATAATGTATTCTGCTTCTGCAGTTGATGTGGAAATTGACTTTTGTTTCATGCTAAACCAAGAAACCAATCTGCCTCCAAGAAATTGGCAGCTTCCACTTGTGCTTTTCCTGTCAATTTTGCAACCTGCAAAATCTGCATCTGAGTAACCTATTAGTTTAAAATCTGATTCTCTAGGATACCACAATCCCAGATTAGCTGTTCCTTTAAGATACTTGAAAATTCTTTTCACAACTGTTAAGTGAGGTTCTCTTGGATCTGCTTGAAATCTTGCACAAAGACAGGTAGTATACATGATATCAGGTCTACTAGCAGTTAGATAGAGTAAAGAGCCAATCATACCTCTGTAATCAGTAATATCTACTAATTTACCGGTATCCTTATCCAGTTTTGTTGCAGTGGCCATGGGTGTGGATGCACTTGAACAATCTTGCATTCCAAATTTCTTCAGCAAATTTTTGGTGTACTTGGTTTGACAAATAAAAGTGCCTTCTTCATTCTGCTTGACTTGAAGGCCCAGAAAATAGCTAAGTTCCCCCATCATACTCATTTGATATCTTGACTACATCAGTTTGGAAAACTTCTTGCAAAGTCTGTCATTGGTAGAACCAAAGATAATATCATCAACATATATCTGAACCAGAAGTAAGTCATTTCCATGGTTGAGGTAGAACAGTATTTTGTCTATAGTTCCTCTGTTAAATCCACTTTCCAGAAGAAACTGAGCTAAGGTCTCATACCATGCTCTTGGAGCTTGCTTAAGGCCATAAAGTGCTTTATCAAGCCTGTAGACATGATTAGGATATTTGGGATCTACAAAGCCTGAAGGTTGTTCAACATATACTTCCTCTTCCAATTCTCCATTGAGAAAAGCACTTTTCACATCCATTTGAAAGACAGTAAACTTTTTGTGAGCAACATAAGCCAAAAATATCCTTATGGCTTCGAATCTAGCAACTGGTGTAAATGTTTCATCATAATCAATTCCCTCCTATTGAGAATATCATTTTGCAACTAACCTTGCTTTATTCCTTGTAATTATGCCATCACTATCAGTTTTGTTTCCGAACACCCAATTTGTACCAACAACAGGTATGTTCTTTGGTCTTGGCACTAGGGTCCAGACTTTGTTTCTTTCAAATTCATTTAACTATTCCTGCATTGCTTGCACCCAATCAGCATCTTGAAGAGCTTCTTCCACTTTCTTTGGTTCAGTCTGAGAGAGAAAGGAATTATAAAGACATTCGTTTGAAGTAGTTGTTCTAGTTCTGACACCTGCATCAGGATTTCCAATAATCAAATCAGGTGTATGTGATTTAGTCCACTTCCTTGCAGATGGAAGGTTTTCTCTAGAACTGGATGCTCCCCCATGATCCATGCCATCTTCATCAACATCTTCTGATGCTCCCCCTGAAACTATGCTCTCTGAGTTGGATCCTTCAGTATTTAAATTTTCAGAACTATCAGAACTTGACTTATCAGAACTTGATAAATCAGAACTTGAAGAGCCAGTTGTATGTTCTGATGCTTCTTGAGATGTGATTGTATCTTCAGTATGCCCCCCTGCACAGGTGCATCTTCCTTTGGTGTAGTCACCACAGTTTCAATAACATCAGAGTTTAATCCATCAGAGTTTGCAGTATCAGGATTTAGACTATCAGGATTTTCAGTATCAGAATTTAAGTCTTCATTTTCAAATCTCAGCTGATCATGATCATTGAAATCTTCAAGGCCAATAATCTTCTTATCATCAAAGGAGATATTGATAGATTCCATGACCACCCTTGTTCTCAAGTTATAGACTCTGAAGGCTTTTGTGGAAAGTGGATATCCAACAAAGATTCCTTCATCATCTTTTAGATCAAATTTCAATAGCAGTTCAGGATGAGTCTTAAGAACAAAACACTTGCATCCAAATACATGAAAATACTTCAGATTTGGTTTCTTTTTCTTCACCATCTCATATGGTGTCTTTCCATGCTTGTTAATGAGTGTTGCATTCTGAGTAAAACAAGCAGTCTACACAGCTTCAGCCCAGAAATAGGTTGGAAACTTTACTTCATCAAGCATAGTTCATGCAGCTTCAATAAGAGTTCTATTCTTTCTTTCAACAACTCCATTTTGCTGTGGAGTTCCAGGAGCAGAAAATTCCTGCTAGATTCCTTGGTCTTTGCAGAACTCTTCCATTGTAAAATTCTTGAACTCAGTGCCATTATCACTTCTTATTATTTTCACAGAGTCTTTAACCAATTTATCCAATTGTTTGACATGATCAATCAAGATAGATGCAGTTTCACTTTTTGTGTGCAAGAAATACACCCATGTGTACCTGGTGAACTTACCCACTATGACCATAACATATTTCTTCTTTGCAATAGACATGATATTTACTGGACCAAATAGATCAACATGTAGTAGGTGATAAGGCTCAAGAATTGATGATTCAGTCTCACTTTTGAATGAAGATTTCCTTTGTTTAACCTTTTGACAAGAATCACAAAGACCATCAGGAGCAAATACTAACTTTGGCAGTCCTCTCACAAGATCTTTCTTAACTAGTTCATTTATATTGTTGAAATTTAAATGAGAGAGTTTCTTGTGCCAGTTCCATCTTTCTTCAATTGATGCTCTACTCATCAGACAGATTGCAGAACTATTAGTACTTGTTGAAAGCTTGGCTTCATAAATGTTACCATGCCTATATCCTTTCAGAACAACTTTGCCTATAGATTTACTTACAACTTCACAGTGTTCTTCAAAGAAATCCACATGATAACCTATGTCACAGATTTGACTAACACTCAGGAGATTGTGTTTAAGTCCTGAGACCAGAGCTACTTCTTTAATGATGACATTCCCAAGATTGATATTGCCATATCCCAATGTTTTTCCAATTTTGCCATCTCCATAAGAAACACTTGGGCCAGCCTTCTCCACAAAATCTGATAGCAGAGCTTTATTTCCAGTCATATGTCCTGAACATCCACTGTCCAGAACTAGGATGTTTTTCCTGTTGCCCTGCAATCACAAAGACCACTAATGATTAGTTTTAAGGACCCAGACTTGCTTGGATCCTTTAGCCTTATTAAGTTTGTTAACATTTGCAACAGATTTAGCATCAGAGTTTATGTTAACATTTTTCTTATCAGAATTTACACTATCAGACTTTGAATCAGAACTTATACTAGAAGGAACAATGCTAACTTTCTTTAAAGAAGGTTTTATTTGATAACAATCATAGTACAAACTATGATATTCCTTACAAATATAAATGGAATGCCATAAACTACCACAATGAAAACAAGGATTTTGTGGCTTATATCTAACAGACTGACTCTTAACTCCTGACTTTGAAGGTAAGGAGTTTATGTTCTTATTCTTCTTGCAAAAAGAAGCCAGATGGTTAGAACTTCCACAGTTATGACATGTTTTTCTAGGAGCATTAGGAACAGGTTTATAATCATTGTTTTTATTTACACCTTCCTTTCCATTCCTATTTTTCCTAGGTGATTTTACCTTGTCTGCATTCTTAACATCTTTCAGCTTATGCTTAAGCTGCTTCTTTGTCATTAAGCCTACGTTTACTTCAATTGTCTTTTCCTGTTTTAGTTTGTCAGAAGTTAATTCCTTTTTAACTTCTGATTTCTCAGTATCAGACTTTAAAGCTACAAACTTAACAGGTTATAACTTTGGCTTTTGTTTAACAACTATAGGCTTAATTTCTACAGTTCCTTTATCATTCTTATCATCTCCATAACCTAAGCCCTCTTTCCAGTTTCCACTACTTAATAAATTCTGAGTTGTTCTGCCAGAGTTGGTCCAAGTCCTTATAATCTCTCTTTCCTTTTCAACTCAACTTTTAGAGATTCATTCATTTTAAGTACTTCATCCCTAACATAGAAAGCATCATCTCTATCTTTCTGAGTTTGATGGAACATGACTAACTCTTTTTATAAATAATCATTCCTCTTCTTACAAGCTAGATTTTCAGAAGTTAATCTTTCACATGTTAAAGTTTGATCTCTATAGCTAATGAACATGGTTTTAAGATATCTTCTCAACTCATTAATATCATCAGTATGAAAGGCATAAGTAGTTTGAGGTACCTTTAACTCAGCAGCTTCAGTACTGCTTTCAGCATTTGCCATATCAGCATTTGCCATCAAGGCATAGTTCTCCTCACTTTCAGAATCTGAGGTGTCTGTCCAGCTTTTCTTCTTTGTGACAAGAGCCTTGCCTTTATCACTCTTCACTTTCTTGCAATCAGGAGATATGTGGCCTTTCTCACCACAGTTGTAACATTTAACATTTGTGTAATCTCCTCTGTCAGACTTCCCTCCTTTGCCTTCAGATTTTCTGAAATTCTTCTTATCAGAACTTCCACCTTTCCTGGAAAACTTCTTTCCCTTCCTGAACTTCCTGTATGCAATCTTTGTGATTTCTTTCACCATAAGAGCACACAGCTTCATCATCTCTTCATCAGCATCCATCTCAGGAGAGCTTTCAGTTTCTGAGTCACCATCACTATCAGAACTTGATGACTCAGTGTCAGACTTTGTGAAGAGGGCTTTACCCTTGCCTTTCCTTGAGGTGGCTGCCTTGGGAGATTCTTCTTCAGCCTTAAGAGTAACTGTCCTTGACTTTCCTCCTTTCCTCTTGCTTCTTTCTTCCATCACAAGTTCATGAGTCTTGAGCATCCCATAAATTTCATCAAGAGTCGTTTCATCAAGATTATAGTTGTCTCTTATAGTTGTTGCCTTCAAATCCCAGCTTTCAGGAAGAGCTAACAGGAATTTAAGGTTTGAATCTTCAAGATCATACTCCTTTTCAACCAGTGATAAATCATTCAAGAGTTTGACAAATCTATCATATAAATTAGTCAATGACTCATTAGCCTTTGAGTCAAAGTGTTCATACTCTTGAGTGAGTATTGTCTTCCTGTTCTTCTTAATCGAATCAGTTCCCTGACATCTTGTTTCCAAGGCATTCCATATCTCCTTTGCAGTTTTACAGTTTATTACCCTGTTTAACATTACATTATCAATGGCACTATGCAGTAAGTGTCGTACCTTAGCATCCTTAGCAATTGATGCGATATCTTCAGCAGTGTAATCACTCTTCTCCTTTGGTACAGACTTTGCTGCTTCACCTGCAACTTTAACAACGAGTTTTGTTGGATTGTGAGGTCCTTCCTTGATTCTGTCAAGATATTCTGGATCTCTAGCTTCCAGAAACATAGTCATCCTCACCTTCCATATGGGATATTCAGACGGTTTCAATATGGGAACTCTAATAGCCTCATATCGACTATGGATTTGTGTCTTTGGAGGTTCTTCAGTTTTGGTGGGCTTAGTTGGAGTTTCTATTTCATACATGATTGTTTTTGGATCTTAAACTGTTTTGTGTTAACAAATAGGCTGTAATACCACTTGTTAGGTCACACACACTATAGAAGGGGGTTGAATACAGTGTATAGCACAATCAAATTGAATTCTAATAACACAAGTAATAGAAAAACAGACTTTATTCAAAGCAATAAACTCTGTTACAATATGGAACTATCCTCTCTCAGTAATGAACATATATCACGAGAGCTGCTAGGGTTACAATGAATAATATTCTCGATAATGATAACACTTATAGTGTAAACCCTATGTCTGTGTTTATATACTACACAGTTACAAGATAATTGCTAATTGATATGGAATATAATTCTGCTTCCTAAAATATATCAATCAGATATCTTTTCTTCCAAGTATTCCATTCTTCATGGAATTACTTCTTCATGCATATCTCTTCTTATGTTTGTCTTGATCTTCTTTCCCTTCAATCAGCTGCCTTCCTTATCTGAACGTTTCCTTTAAGTCCTGATATTATCTTCTGATAAATATCTTCTAAACCTTAAGTATTGCTGACTTAAGTTCTGACTTCAGTATAAGTACTGATTTCAGTTAATTACTGATTTGTCTTGTTTAAGTAAGATCTAAAAATTAAACATAAATCATATTAGTCATGACATTATCAAATATATCTAACATCTCCAAAGATATTCTCAGATGTTCAGCATGTTCTTCCTCGGTCTTTGAGTATATTAAAATGTCGTCGATGAACAAAATGACAAACTTGTCCAAATACTCCTTGAATACTCGATTCATCAGATCCATAAAGGCAGCTGGCACATTTATCAATCCGAATGCCATAACTAGAAACTCGTAATGTCCGTATCTGGTTCAGAAAGCAGTTTTTGGTATGTCTTCCGACTTAATCTTCAACTGATGATATCCTGATCGTAAGTCAATCTTCGAGAAGTAAGCTGCTCCCTTAAGTTGATCAAAAAAATCATCAATACGAGATAAAGGGTACCTATTCTTAATTGTCAATTTTTTCAACTCTCTATAGTAGATGCACAGTCTCATACTTCCATCTTTCTTTTTCACAAACAGATTTGGAGCACCCCACAGAGATACACTCGGCCTTATAACTCCTTTATCCAATAACTCTTGTAGTTGCTTTTCCAATTCCTTCATTTCTGTTGGTTCCATATGATAAGGTGCCTTCGATACAGGTTCCACGCCGTGAGCTAAGTCGATAGAAAACTCAATTTGACGATCTGGCGATAATCGAGGAAGTTCATCCGGAAATACATCGGGAAATTCGCTAACTATAGGGATACTTTCTATATTCGGCATTTCCTTAGATTTATCGATTATATGAGCCAAATACCCTTCACATCCTTGTCTTAACAACTTTTTAGCTTGAATCATTGTCAAAAATGTTTTAACTTGTTTATGTCCTTTGAACTCTACTTTCTTTCCTTGAGCGGACTTAAGAATCACTTTCTTCTTCTTACAATCTATTTGAGCACCATGCTCTGCTAGCCAATCCATTCCTAATATAACATCAAATTCTCCTAGTCGAAAAGTTATAACGGAAGTAGGGAAACTATAGCCTGAAATCTCTACTTTACACCGGGGGCAAATACTCGTAATAAATACTTGTTCTTGATTAGCCACAATGATAGATAGAGGTTCAACTAACAGTTCAATTTTATAATTTAACTTGCCAACAAACGATTCAGATATGAAGGATCTAGTGGCTCCGGAATCAAATAGCACTTTAGCATTGACGTTGTTGACAAAAAGCGTACATGCCACAACTTCAAAACTCTGAATAACATCCTTGATATTCATGTTGAATGTCCGGGCCTGAGCATGATAGGAAGGAGGAAACACTGGAGTTACATATTCAGAAGGTTGATTAGAAGTTAGTTAAAGAATTAAAGCAGAAGATGTCATTGCTTGATTGTAAGGGGCGACCGTCAATTGCATCAACTTGTTATTTCCGGGGGTCTTGCAATCCCTCAATAAGTGTCCGGTCTTTCCACACTTAAAGCATGTAACAGGAGGCTTCGGGTTTCGGCACTCATTCGCATACTGACCTTTCGAATTGCACTCATAACAAACGATGTCAGCCTTATTGTAGTTACCCATGTGTCTCTTGTGGCAGAATTTACACTCCTGATTTGTTGATTGTTGGGGTCTTTTTCCACTTGGCCCTTGAATCCTATTCTTCTAACTCTTATTATCACTCTTCTTAAAGCTTCGGGGTCCTCCTTGATTCTAATATCCAAACTTCTTGAAATTCCTTCCACTTTGGCTCCCTTGACCCGATCCTTCTCCGTTATTGCCGAACTTCCTTTTCTTACTCTCTTTCTCCTTCAAATTTTGATCGCTTTCTCCTTCAATTACCATCGCCTTCTGGACCACTTCAGCATATATGGTTATTTCAAAGGCAGCCACTCTACTTCGTAACCAAGGCTTCAATCCTTGTTCAAACCTCTTCGCTCTTTTCTCATCCATGTCCACATAATTTCCGACAAACCTAGCCAATTCAGTGAATTTCTTCTCGTACTCTCCTACAATAATTCCTTCTTGCTTCAATTCAAAGAACTTCAATTCCATTTGAGTCTGCATATACCTCGGGAAATACTTGTCTAAGAAAATCTTCTTGAATGTATCCCAAGTGATAACTTCCTCTTCTTTAAAAACACGGGCTGACTCCCACCAATAGTTCGCTTCGTCTTTCAGGAAATAAGACACATAGTCGACCATCTTTTCTTCACTTACAACAGCTAGAGTGAAAGCTTTCTCCATCTCTCTAAGCCAAGATTGGGCTTCTACAGGATCTTGAGTTCCACGGAACTTCGGTGGTTTCACAGCTTGAAATGATTTAAAAGTTGTAGGGGTTGGTGGTGGTGGAGGTGGTTGTTGTTAAAGTTGTTGCTGAAGGAGTTGTTGTTGTTAAGCAAGGGTAATAGATTGTTGGTGAAGTATTTGCATAAGTTGAGTGAAGTTGGGTGGTGGATCTTCATGATCCCTGGTATTGGTGTTGTGAGTTCTACGAGGAGGCATGATTCTGAATGTAGACAAGAAAGGTTTATTCACAGTTCAATATTTGCAAACATAGGTTATAACAAAGGTAAATATCAAGTAATAAGGTCTCACTCAAGGAATATTTTAGGGAAAGATTTGACATGATCAAGTTCTAAAGGAATTGACAGAATTTAAACAACAAGGTTCTATTTAAGCAAGTATATAGCATGGTAATGAGATGGTAATATTATGGAGATAATCAAAGTGCGAATTTAATATTAGTTCGAATGAAAAGTGCGAATAAAGCACGAATAGGAAATAAAGTGCAAATAAAGTCTTCCCGAAACAATCCGGGTACAAAGTACAAATGGAAATCAATGTACTAATCAACAATGATACTGGAAACAAGTGGACTATATAATAGTCTAAGAGGATGGTGGTGGGGGAACAGGGGCACAGAGATGGCTAATCACTCAGCGGAGCTCATCGGAAATGGCGGTAACAGTGATCTGACTCTCTCTCTCACGGTAGGGAATTATCAATGTTAATCGGTCATCAGCCATCTGGATGATCTCCTCAAGCCTAGCTATCAGTCAGGGTCAGTCTGGCTCGTCATTAGAGTTCTCGCGGTACAACTGGTCCACCCTACGTCAAATATTCGTGTTCTCGCCCTCAAGTCGATCAACCGTCAATACCATTTGCTCGTAAAGAAGGAATGGCACAGTAGAAGGGAATCTGGGAGTCGATGAGGATGATGCCTGTGAAACAGTTATATATATATATATATATATATATATATATACGCGGTTATAAATAAAAGGGTCAGAAAACCTATCCTCTAATTTCCTATCTTAAATTCATTTATCCTATGTTGTTCAGTGACTCAAACATGTGGCTCTGATACCAACCTGTGAAGGACCCATAGTACTAACTAGCAGAAGTATGCATAATAATAATCAAACATTAAAGTACTATAAAAGATATAATATTAAGGCTACAACCCTTATCCATAATCCCCGAATACACAGGAATGAGTTTGAACAACATCTAACATCTTCATTATTACAAACCAAAAAATATCTTAAGTCAAATTATTACCAAATTTTAAACCTAAAGTTTACAACCCTTAGGGAACTACTAGTTCCCTACTTGATCCAACATCTGACGGTAGGAATACCCCGAGTCCCTAGAAGTCTTACGCGCACTTTGCTTGAAATGAACCATCTTCGGGTTTCACTGAAGCGATAACATCAATAACAATATTAATGAGCAAAACGCTCAACAAGTGAATAACAGTATATAACAATGCATCATAACCGTGATAAAATGATAATAAAAGATAAATCAGCAATATAAAATCTCAAATAGAAGATCAAGTTATAATGAATGAATGGAATTGGAAATCACACAGCGATATGAGCAATGAGGGGTGATCAACCCACATCAAAGCTCCGAACTACATAATAAGTGATTCACAACCTTTGAGGATCCTTGGCACACATTGGACATATAAAAACCATCAGGCTCCCTGCTACTGAGGTTTTAACAGTGACTGGCGCATTAGTCTTATCAAAACATACCATCCAATTCCTTTTAATCAATTCATTTTAATTTAAAAAGGGTTCTTGATCAAGGACAAGATAACAAGGGTTGGTATTTTTAGAGTTCAAATGAAGGAAACGATACTAGTGTTTAGGTTTCCAAAGGAAATGATTCTAGGTTTTGAGGGTATTATGATTCACATGATTTATTAAGGAACGATTGTAGGGTATTCACATGGATATGAGGTAACATGTGAGGAAAATGAATCAATTAAAGTATGAAAGAGATTAACAAGATTCAAGACTTAATCGTTGGATGATGTCATGGACTAATTAATCTTATTGAAACTGTAATCATGCATTCACAGGGTTTCTAACCACAAGCAACAAAATTATAGAGGTAAGTTGAGAATTCACTTGCCTGGACTACGCTTACTGAGTACTTGAATTGAATCATCCATGGGCTCCTTTCCTGGCCTCCTACTTGAACCTATGATAAATAGTATCCTCATTACAACTCTTGTTACTACCCTTTCACGTATACTATAAATATGCATATAAACCACATAACACATAGCAAGAAATGACATGTCAATTTATTACTTAGTTAATAGTACATATTTAGATTCTGTTTCTGACCTTAGTCACTTAGGCTTTTAATCACATACATACAATTATCATGACCAATACTCCTAATCCTCCTTAACAGACCTAAACTCAACCTAAATTTAGTAAGGCACACTTATGCCTAACCTCAAATGGGTCACAAATGCAATGCATACTACTAAACTTTACCAATTGCATACCTTGGCACCAATTGTGTGCCTTGGAAAAGATATGAAGTTCTACCCTGGGCCTTTGATATATTATGACTCCTATGACTTATTATGACATTAATATAACTTTAAAAATTGGTTTGACATCAAGGCCTCACTTAAAAGACACACAAATGGAACGCACCTCTCTAAAGCTTCTAAAGACAACTCTAATGGCGACTCTCGGGTGTTTTGGTATAAATAAGGTATCTCCGCCTTGGGCCTTCACTCTAAACCAACTCTCAAGGGTTAATAAGACTCTAAAATGACTCTCAAAGTTGGAATGACTCAAAGGCCTCACTCAGGCCTCCCTAGGCCTCAAGTGGAAGTTGACACAAAACTGTCTTCCCTGATTTCCAAACTGCCTTGATTTTACCAACTTAAAACTCACTTATTTAGTTCAATTATTGGTTTAAATGACTTGTTAAGCTTCCTAAGACTTCATTACATCTAATTACACCAAGTCCCCATGAAGGCCTAACCTATGACATGATGATAATCAACCAAAAGTTAAGTTTACCCAAATCTGCCATGTTTTGAGTTGCTCTCGGGTTTGTGTGTGTGCGCCTAACTAAATGCAGGATTTTATGCAATCTAAATCTACTGGACTCAAGTATGAACCAAGTCCCAACTCCCTTGAGCTCAGGCCTATCAAGTCCTTGCTAAAACTCACCTAAAGTGACCTAAACTTCTAGTACAAAAATCTGCCCAACTAAGATCAATGCGACACCTTCCACCTTAACTCCCTTTACTACTTCAAAACCAAATAACATTAGACAACCAACCAAGGAAAGTCCTAACATAGACTAATACCTACTGAATATCAATATATAAGGATAAATTGCAATTTTATTTAGCATGAAAATCTCTTATAAAAACAAGTAAGGTAACACATCATATGACAAGCCATTACTTAGCATTTTTAAGCAAGAATTCGAAGTATGCATGCACGGTAACTTCATGACAACTATTGACCTTAAGCTCATTTTATAATAAATAACATAAACTAGAATTTTATCAAAGGGATCATAGCATGCAACTCACAAATATAAATTATCAAGAGGTTAAACGATCAACTATAATAGTAACATCATGTCCTCGAGTTTTTAAGAAAAATTCGAACTATAAACCCCAAAATAATCACTTGATATCTACTGAATATAATCAATTATCATCTTGGAATAATTTATCTAGCATTTTATAACCAAAAACCACAACATGCAATCTCTTACAAGTCAAGTATCAAGGCACAAAATCAACAAGTATGGTCTCTACTTTGAAAATCACTTTTGAGTCGACATGCAAGTATTATATCCAACATACAAGTGCTTAAATCAACATGCAGGTACTAAAATCAACATGCAAGTACTAAAATTAAGATATTTTGAAGGAAAAATAGCATGCAAGGGTTTAGACGTAACAAAACAACATTTACAAAGAGCAAGACTTCAAAAATTAACATGCGTGGTCCTTTTTCATAAAAACTTCTCAAAATCTACACTTTACATCCGACTCTTAAGAAATCATTGCCAAATGTTTATGAACAATGAGTAAGACTTGGTAAAATAGAAGTGTAACACCTCCCCAAGATCATATCTTGTTCACTCTATAAGCCACCATGGTTGCAACCTTAAGTTCATAAGAACCAAGGTCTCAACCTCAGCTTCTTCAACATGCAAGCATAAAATTCACATCAAAATGATGCTACTCCACTAAATGATGAAGTTCTTGGCTTGACTAACTTGAAAAGTGAAAGAAGATGAAGAAAAATGAAGAAAATGTCAAGAATGGGGGTGGGGATGGGCTTCGGCCGAGAGGGAGTAAAGAGAGGAGAGGAGAGGGTGTTTGAGTGGGTGTGTTGATGAAAATAAGGGCACTCACTTGGTTTTTGTCTCTTTAATTTGACTAAAAAGATAGTGGAATGAGGAATGTACAATAATGTCCTTCTTGCTAATAGTGACAAAAATGCATGCAAGGTTAAAGAGGTAATCTTGCAAGTTAGTGGGGTTGGAATGGACAATACTAGCCTTGGACTCTCTTATAAGCTTAAATGCATGCAAGGGTATACTAGTAATTCAATAATTAATAAAAGTATGATTAAAAAAATGAATTTTAGTATATAAAATATAGCTTCATAAATCATAAAATTAATACCATAAATACTATGAAATTTTAGAAGTTTTATAAAAGTATTTTCAAAAATTTTGAACAAGAATATATTTTAAAAGAATTTTTCTATGGTCAATACTCTATTAAACAAATCATAATAAATATTCCAAGCCACATAAGAAAATGCAAATAATTTTATTCTAAGACAAATAATAATCTATCGCTTAATCGCAACTACAATAACTCAAATATTAATTACTCGCGTAACAAAATTAGCTTGCTTACGCTAAATTGTACGCTTAAATAACCTAGCGATATTCAGAATGCCATACAACAAAGAATATATACGAACATATTGGATTTACATAAAAAATTTATAGCACATAACAGATTATCATATTACATTCATATCAAATACTTACAGGCGTTACAACTTTCCCCCTTTAAGAATTCTGTCCCCAGGATCTAAGCAAACAGATGAGGATACTTATCTAACATATCACTTTATAATTCCCGTGTTGACTCTTCAACTTTGGGATTTCTCCACAAAACTTTCACTAAAGGAACTACTCTATTCCTTAGCACTTTATCCTTTCTATCTAGAATGCTAACCGACTGCTCGACATAAGAAAAATCTGGCTCAATCTCTACTGGTTCATTCTCTATGATACATTTGGCGTCGGGGTTGAACTTTTTAAGCAATGATAAATGAAAAATGTTGTGAATGTGCTGCATTTGAGGCGGTAATGCCAACTCATACACCACTTTTCTGACTTTACCCAAAATCTCAAAAGGTCCGATAAAACTTGGACTTAACTTTCCTTTCTTGACAAATCTAACTATTCCTTTCCAAGGCGACACTTTCAACAAAATGGTTTCTCCTATTTCTTACTCTATCTCCTTTCTACGTGGATCAGCATACTTTTGTTGTCTATCCTGAGCTGCGATCAATCGATTTTGAATCAAATCTACCGCTTCTTTTGTTTGTTGAATTAGTTCGGGGCCAATTATTTTTCGCTCTCCAACTTCATCCCAATAAATAGGTGATCTACACTTCCTTCCATAAAGTGCTTTGTACAGGGGCATTCTAATTCTGGCATGAAAGCTATTGTTATACAAAAACTCTACTAGGGGCAAATGTTCATTCCAATTCCCTTTGAAGTCCAAAGCACAAGATCTCAATATGTCTTCTATAGTCTGAATCGTGCGCTCACTTTGTGTTGGATTTTTAACGCAGCGGGGTCATGGTAAAACACTTTTACACATACAAAATCCAAATAAAAGCATATAAATCGTGAATAAAAATTCGAGGGATCGAATCTAACCTTTTAAAATAATTCGGAGACAACGATCAGAGATCCTTAGCAGTTGCTCCTCAAGTGTGAAGCACTCCACCGGTATCCACCAAGAAAACGATGTTAAGGAGGAGGAAGGAGGTGGAGAGAATTGGGTTTTCCAAACTTTTTGGGTTTTCGGGTTTCGATGGGGTTAGAATAAAATTAGGGTCTATAATAGTGTATTTATAGGCAAAATTTTCAGCTGAAATTTTCCCATAAATATTATTATTATTATCCCATTTATTATTCTCATTAATAATTAAAACACCTTTTAATTACTAATCTTTTTTCTAAACACTTTAGAAATAATTCTCTCTCTTGATTTAATTTCCAAAAATTAAATTCTTAATTAATAATATTAAGAACTTTTCTTAATTAATTTATAATCAATTAAATCTCATTTAATCAATTATTAAATTTGCCAATTAATTATTTATTTCACAAATAAATAATTATTAGCCATTATTAATTAATTCCTCCACCATTAAATCATTCTCTTTTTATGGTGTGACCCTGTAGGTTCAATATTAAGCCGGTAGTGGAAATAAATAATAATAAAACTATTTTATCATTATTTATATAAATTCTCTAATTTATTAAATATGATTAATTAATTAATCACATTTATTCTACATCGTGAGGGATACTTCTCAGCATATCGCGACTATCCGGATAATATGAATTCACTGCTTCGAATACCAAGAACCTATTCAGTGAATAGTTACCGTACAATAAACTCCTTCTACCCTACAATGTCCCGATTAAATACAAGGCATGGATCTCGTGTCAAGCCTATCTAATTTAATCACTTTTCTTACCATTTAGTATGCATAGTTCTATGCAAATTAGAAACTCCTTTCTAATTTCATTTACTCTGGCCAGAGATTCCTGAACTAGCATAAGTGGATCAGCCTTGAACATTCGCTTCCTTTACTGGACGGGGTAGATCCTTTATTGATCATACACTATCTTCGTGTACAAATTCCTATACCCAGAAGAGCCCTAATAATTGTCCCTGGAGACTAAGAACTAAACCAAAGCATAGTTCAGTGTACACAAGATGACTATGATGACCTCAAGTCTAAGGATACTTGTACAACTATCACTATATGAACAACTGCTGACACGTGAGTGAACTCCATCAGTTGTTCAGCTGTGCGAGTCATGTTCAGTGAACTTATTCCATAATAAGCACCTACATACTAGCTATAGTGTCACCACACAAATGTCTATGAGAACAGACATCCTTCATAATGAAGCAAGCATAGTATGTACCGATCTTTGCGGATTATTAATTACCAGTTAGTAATCCTATGACCAGGAACTATTTAAGTTTAGAGTTATCATCTTTTTAGGTCTCACTATTATGATCTCATCATAATCCATAAAAAGCTTTACTCTAAACTATGGTATATCTTATTTAAACACTTAAATAGATAAAGCCCGTAATAAAAACAAAACAAGTCTTTATTAATATCAATGAAATCAAAACAGATTACATAAAAGTTATTCCTAAATCCTAATACATGATTGGACTTAGGACATATTCCTTTCAATCTCCCACTTGTACTAAAGCCAATCACTCTGGTATCTAATACCCATCTTGTCTTTACGACGATCAAAGTGTCTTTCATAAAGTAGCTTTGTGAGTGGGTCTGCTATGTTGTTATGTGTGTCAACTCTAATTCAATACAACACAAGAAATGTTATCGTGCTTCCACTAACCCTTTTGTAGACGCATGGTTCATCTACGTTTTTGATAAAATCAAACTCTTTGATTGTCTCATCAAAACGAATGTTCCATCTACGAGAAGCTTGCTTTAAACTACATATGGTTCGCAGTAGCTTACACACTAGGTTTTCATTTCTCTTGGAAAGAAAACCATCTCGCTATCTGCCAGATTTCATAGTCGTAGTAAGCAGCAATCGCAAGCAAAATACGAACTGATTTTAACAGGGCTTTAGGTAAAAGGTTTCATCAAAGTCAATCCATTGCCTTTGTTTGAATCCTTTTGCCACAAGCCTGGCCTTATAGGTCTCCACCTGGCCATCTGCTATAATCTATCTTTTGTATACCGTATACATAGATTCCATTCTGGATTTCATGGCACTATGCCATTTCTCTGAGTCAACACTACTCATAGCCTCATTATAGGTCACAGGGTCGTCATCATCAATGATCGACAACTCATTGTCATTCTCAATGACAAGGCCATATTACCTCTCAGGTTGGCGAGATACTCTCCCTGACCTATGAATGGGCTGTTCCACAAAAGGTTGTTCAGTCAGAACATGTGTTTCCACTTGATCCGTAGTAGTTTGTGCTTCTTGAACTTAATCAAGTCCAATTTTGCTCCCACTGTTTCCTTCAAGGATAAACTCCTTTCCCAAGAAGGTAGCATATCTGGAGACAAACACCCGATGATCGGTGTAAAAGTAATCACTATAATCTCTTTAGGATATCCCACAAAACTACATTTTACGGATCGATATTCCAGCTTATCTGGGTCAACTTTCTTGACATAAGCTAGACATCCCCAAATCTTAACGTGTTTAAGACTCGGTTTCCTTACTTTCCATATCTCATACGGAGTTTGAGGAACAGATTTGGAAGACACCTTATTCAGTAAATATGCTGAGGTTTCCAATGCATAACCCCATAGGAATACTGGAAGATTTGCATAGCTTATCATGGACCGAACTATGTCTAACAAAGTTCGATTTCTCCTTTCAGATACCAATCTGGAGGAGTCCACTGGGAGACTATACCATTTACTTTGAGATGATCTAGAAACACTCCATTAAAGTATTCACCACCTCGATCTAATCGAAGAATTATAATACTATGTTTGGTTTGTTTCTCCACTTCATACTTATACTCTTTGAACTTTTCAAAGGCCTCAGACTTGTGTTTCATCAAACACATATCCGAATCTAGATCTATCATCTATGAAAGTAATGAAGTATGAAAATCCACCCATGGCTTGCTTAGACATTGGTCCACATACATCTGTGTGTACCATTCCTAGCAAATTTGCAGTCCTCGCTCCATGTCCACTAAATGGAGACTGCAGTGCCACTATGAAGTGAGATTTTCATCATCCCTTTTCTTTTATTAGTTTGTTCAATCTGAAGTAAATTATGTCACATATATACAGACCATTATTTAAAGCACCACGTCCATAAAGAATATTATCTCTAAGAATAGAACATTCATTATTCTCAATAATAAATGAAAATCCAGCCAAGTCTAACATGGGAATAATATTCCTCATAATCGAGGGAACAAAATAACAATTATTTAAAACAATAGTCTTGCCCATAGGCATATGTAAATGAAATGATTCTACATCTTCAGCAGCAACTCTTGCTCCATTTCCATCAGTAGAATCACCTCCTCTTCCTCAAGAGTCCTACTTCTCCTTGGTCCCTGCAACAAATTGCAGATATGAGAACCACAGGCGGTATCTAATACCCAAGTAGAAATGACATATTCACTTCTATTATGAACATACCTGAATCAGAAGCGGTAGTCTCACTACCCTTCTTCTTCAATTCTGCAAGGTAAACCTTGCAGTTCCTCTTCTAGTGCCCCACCTTATTACAGTGAAAGCAAACAACTTTGCTCTTGGGGTCTTCAGCTTTAGGTGGAACCGGCTTTTCTTCACCTACTTTCTTCTTCTTGGAAGAGTTCCTCTTCCTTTTCTTAGGATTGGAACCTTCACCAATTAGAAGAACAGAACTCTTCTTAGGGGGAAAATTCAATTCCGCAGTCTTCAACATGTTGTGGAGTTCAGGCAGGCTGACATCCAACTTATTCATGTGAAAGTTCACAATAAACTGCGAGAACGAACTCGGAAGCGATTGCAAGACCAAGTCTTGGCTCAGCTCCCCATCCATGGCAAAACCAAGTTGTCCAAGATGTTCAATCAAATTGATCATCTTAAGTACATGGTCATTCACAGATGATCCCTCAGACATCCTACAACCGAACAGCTCCTTCGATATCTCATATCGAGTTGTCCTCCCTGCCACATCATACAACTCTTGTAGATGCATGAGGATAGTGTGAGCATCCATATGCTCATGTTGCTTCTGTAGCTCAATGTTTATGGAAGCTAGCATGATGCATTGAGCAACATTTGTATCATTTATCCACTTACGATACACAACATGTTCATCATTATGTGCATCACTAGCAGGTTCAGTAGGATTAGGTGAGTCAATCACGTATTCCAGCTTCTCAATCCTGAGAACAATTCTCAAGTTTCGAAGCCAGTCAGCATAATTAGGACCAGTCAATTTGTGAGCATCTAGTATGCTCCTGAGTGATAGTGCAGAAGACATAACGTACAAATTAAATCTGTAAATGATAAACACATAATAACACTTAGCAAATATTCGATTTCATTTCAAAACACTATATGAATCAGGTCTTTATTCATAAGTGGCTCCCACTAGTTTTCTTAATTTATTCAACCCCCTACATGAAAAATTAAGCATTCAAAATGCTAGTGGGAATAGGGATCCTACATTCCATTACACGACCCCGGCTGTAGCACGAACCGCCATGTAATGTTCAATAGGCAGACAACTCTTGTCAATTACATCTCATGTTATTCCCTAATCAAACTTTAGCCTCTTGAATAATTGAGTCTCGGCTGTAGCATGACAAACTCAATATTCTAAGTCAAGTCTAACCCAACATTCCGTATAGTTGAATCAGTCCCCAAAGGCCCACGGCTGTAGCACATACCGACCTTTAGATTCTTATTCAATGTACACATCTCTATGTAATAGACAAGTATTTCTTATTTCGAAATCAAAGCCCTCGGCTATAGCACGAACCGACAATGATTCAAAAATAAGAACTACTTTTCTATCATGTTGGAAGGCTATGACCGACACAAGCCCGTTGTGCCATTGGCCAATTACTACTTGATATTATTTAATTTTAGAGGGATTATATTAAGTTATAATCATAATCATATTATAAAGAGATTCTTCCTTTTAAATTAAATATTTCAAATCAATAATCAATAATCAGACGATTCCCAGATCGGGTGGAGCATTGTCAAGAGGCGTCACTTAATAACCCTTTCTTACAGATAGAAATCTGTTGTTGACAGAATCATCCTTTCTCTTATATCGAAAATTCATATTCAATTACGTGTTTCACAAACACAAGAATCTCATGATTGTATTCATAATATTATTCTTAAGGTTATGAAACAATTTCACTATACTAGGTTGTCTAACAAACGCCTTATGTTTATTTAAGTTTACCTAAATCTATCATCACATGATAAACTAAGCATATATCACATATATCAACATGAATAAACATCAAGGTAGGCATGTTACATAATCTAGCACATTAGTCTAAGCATTATACATCTCTATGTATCACATGAAGCATTTAAAAGCAATTAAAACAGTCAAAAACAGCTTTAAAACACTTCATGGAAATATAAACAGTTCAAAACTTTTATATAAACTAAAATTGATCACTCCATCAGATCCGTCTCGGAAAAACGAATCCAACGGTATATTGCACGCCCAAAACGGAGTTACGAAACTCCCAGAAAATCAATTTTAAAATCAACAGACGGCTGTAACGCATTACAGGAACACGTTACAAGCCATGTAACGCATTCCGGTGATGCGTTACACCCCTTTTAAGCCATTAAAGGGTGTAACGCATTCCGTGAATGCGCCACAGGTGTGTAACGCATTCCCGGAATGCGTTACACCCCTATATTTTTTTTTTGTTATTCAGCAACCGCCGTTTCTCGATTTCCGTGCCGCCGCCTGTTCTCCTGACATCTGTGCTTTCTCTGTCTTCCGTGCAGCAGCAAACAACCACAGGAGATCTACAGCAGCAGAAGTATACAAACATATATATATATACTATATACACATATATTTATTTATTTATTTACGAATTTTAATTACAAGAACTTCAAAAATTCATAATAAAAAATCTATACATCCTAAAATTATGAAAAAAAATACCCAGACGATCTACAACACTTGTAGAACCCAGATCAACATTCAAAATTATTCTGAGAAACAATTTCTCATCAGACAAAAATAATCCATGATATAACTTGTAAAAATCATAATTAATTCATACAAGCACATAAAATTCTGAAATTTTTACCACAGATCTATATGCATACAACCTATGCTCTGATGTCATTGTTGGATTTTTAACGCAGCGGGGTCATGGTAAAACACTTTTACACATACAAAATCCAAATATAAGCATATAAATCGTGAATAAAAATTCGAAGGATCGATCTAACCTTTTAAAATAATTCGGAGACAACGATCAGAGATCCTTAGCAGTTGCTCCTCAAGTGTGAAGCACTCCACCGGTATCCACAAAGAAAACGATGTTAAGGAGGAGGAAGGAGGTGGAGAGAATTGGGTTTTCCAAACTTTTTGGGTTTTCGGGTTTCGATGGGGTTAGAATAAAATTAGGGTCTATAATAGTGTATTTATAGGCAAAAATTTTCAGCTGAAATTTTCCCATAAATATTATTATTATTATCCCATTTATTATTCTCATTAATAATTAAAACACCTTTTAATTACTAATCCTTTTTCTAAACACTTTAGAAATAATTCTCTCTCTTGATTTAATTTCCAAAAATTAAATTCTTAATTAATAATCCTTTTTCTAAACACTTTAGAAATAATTCACTGCTTAGAATACCAAGAACCTATTCAGTCAATAGTTACCGTACAATAAACTCCTTCTACCCTACAATGTCCCGATTAAATACAAGGCATGGATCTCGTGTCAAGCCTATCTAATTTAATCACTTTGCTTACCATTTAGTATGCGTAGTTCTATGCAAATTAGAAACTCCTTTCTAATTTCATTTACTCTGGCCAGAGATTCCTGAACTAGCATAAGTGGATCAGCCTTGAACATTCGTTTCCTTCACTGGAAGGGGTAGATCCTTTATTGATCATACACTATCTTCGTGTACAAATTCCTATACCCAGAAGAGCCCTAATAATTGTCCCTGGAGACTAAGAACTAAACCAAAGCATAGTTCAGTGTACACAAGATGACTATGATGAACTCAAGTCTAAGGATACTTGTACAACTATCACTATATGAACAACTGCTTACATGTGAGTGAACTCCATCAGTTGTTCAGCTGTGCGAGTCATGTTCAGTGAACTTATTCCATAATAAGCACCTACATACTAGCTATAGTGTCACCACACAAATGTGTATGAGAACAGACATCCTTCATAATAAAGCAAGCATAGTATGTACCGATCTTTGCGGATTATTAATTACCAGTTAGTAATCCTATGACCAGGAACTATTTAAGTTTAGTGTTATCATCTTTTTAGGTCTCACTATTATGATCTCATCATAATCCATAAAAAGCTTTACTCTAAACTATGGTATATCTTATTTAAACACTTAAATAGATAAAGCCCGTAATAAAAACAAAACAAGTCTTTATTAATATCAATGAAATCAAAACAGATTACATAAAAGTTATTCCTAAATCCTAATACATGATTGGACTTAGGACATATTCCTTTCACTTTGTCCATCTGTCTGTGGGTGATAGCAGTGCTCATCTTGAGTCGAGTTCCCAAATGTTCTTGAAATTGCTTCCAAAATCTGGATTTGAAACGAGGGTCTCTATCCGACACAATAGATACTGGAACTCCATGGCGAGTAACAATTTCCTCTAAATACATATGAATCAGCCTGTCCATTGAGAATCTCTCGTTGATTAGTAGAAAATGAGCCGACTTAGTCAATCCATCAACTATTACCCAAATAGCGTCATTATTAGATTTTGTCCTTAGTAATCGAACTATGAAGTCCATCGCAATGTGCTCCCACTTCAATTCAGGTATTTCTAAGGGTTAAATTAGTCCACTCGGTTTCTGATGTTCGGCTTTTACCCTTTGGCAAGTGTAACATCTACTAATCCATTGAGCAATCTCCTTCTTCATATTCGGCCACCAAAAGTTCTGTTTTAAATCTTGGTACATTTTTGTGCTTCCTGGGTGAATAGAAAATTCTGACTTATGAGCATCCTTCAAAATCTCATTCTTCAATTCTTCCACATTCAGTATCCAAATCCTTGATGAGAATCTGAGAATTCCTTGATTGGCTTAATTTCAAAAGATAATGTCATCATTGAAGAGGTTGCCCTGGTGGATGGACTCAAGAACAATTTGTTGAGTATCAGCCAGCTTTGTGACAAGGGCAACTCAGTAACATTCAATTCTGAATCCTGTGTTGTGAGTAACAAAAGAAGAAACAAAGTGGTTCTCACTAGAGTGAGAAAAGGGAATGTGTACTTAGCTGATTTCAACTCATCAAATGCAGGATCAGTTATTTGTCTATTCAGCAAGGCAAGTCAAGATGAAAGTTGGCTGTGGCAGAAGAAGCTCTCCCACCTTAATTTCAAGACTACGAATGAGCTGGTTTGAAAAGATTTGGTAAGAGGTATTCCCCAAGTGGAATTCTCAAAGGAGGGACTGTGTGATGCATGTCATAAAGGGAAACAAATCAAGACATCATTCAGAAAGAAGCTTGATTCAACAATTGAAGAACATTTGTAACTGTTGCACATGGACTTATTTGGACCAGTAAACACATTGTCAATCTCAAAGAAAAGGTACTGTCTAGTAATTGTGGATGATTTCTCAAAGTTCTCTTGGACATATTTTCTCAAGTCCAAAGATGAAGCTAGTGAAATCATCATCAATCACATAAGACAAGTCAATAATCATCCTGATTTCAAAGTAAGAAGAACCAGGAGTAACAATGGAACCGAGTTCAAGAATTCTGTAATGAGATCATTTGTGAAGAGAATGGGATCATGCATGAGTTTTCAGCAGCAAGAACTCCATAACAAAATGTAGTGGTGGAAAGAAAGAACAGATCTCTTATTGAAGCTACAAGGACAATTGTAGAAGAATCAAAGTTACCAACATACTTTTGGGATGAAGCTATAAATACTGCATGCTACACTCAGAATATTTCTTTGGTTAATCAAGCAAAATGCATGACACCCTACCAATTATTCAAGAATAGGAAGCCAACACTAAACTTTATTCTTGTCTTTGGCTGTAAATGCTATATCTTAAGGAATCAAACTGATCAGCATGGGAAGTTTGATTCCAAAGCAGATGAATGCATTTTTGGTGGATATGCTGTTGGAAAAGCATATAGAGTCTACAATCTAAGAACCAACATTGTTATGGAATCTGTACATGTTGTATTTGATGATAAAAAGATTGAAGGACTGTAAGATGGAGATTTCCATGAAAGCCTCAAATTTGATAATGTTGAGATGGTTTGTGAAGACAGTGATGATGAAAGTTATCAAGAACCAATGTCTAAGGAAAATGCAGAAAAATCTACAACTAATGAAGCACATAATTCAACATTCGTCGAAAGACAAAGTGCATCATCCGTTGAAAGACAATCTGCATCATCCGTTGGAAGGCAAAACTCCAAATTGGTTGAATCATCAATAGAAATTGAGGGCCAATTCAGATCACAATCAGAAAGAACCCCAACTATAAGTCAAAGATCCACAAACTCAGGGGGAGTTTCTTCTAATCAAAACTTTATCACACATCAAGACAATAATGAGGCCTTTTGATCTAGAGCTAATCTACCTCAACAGAGAAAATAGACTAGAGATCACCCTTTTAAACTGATCATTGGTGATGCATCTTCAAGAGTGCAAACAAGGAAAGAAACTCAAGAGGAATGTCTATATAGCAGCTTTCTATCCCAAGAAGAGCCTAAAAAGGTAGAAGAAGCTCTGTTGGATCCTGATTGGGTTTTAGCTATACAGGAGGAGCTAAACCAATTTGAAAGGAATAAGGTATGGAAGCTAGTACCCAACCTAAAGGAAAGAATCCTATTGATACTAAGTGGGTATTCAGAAACAAGATGGATGAAAATGGCATAGTTGTCAGGAACAAAGCTAGATTAGTTGCTAAGGGCTATTATCAACAAGAAGGAATTGATTTTGATGAAACATTTGCTCCTCTTGCAAGACTTAAAGCCATCAGAATTTTCCTAGCCTATGCAGCCCATTCCAATTTCAAAATCTATCAAATGGATGTTAAAAGTGCCTTTCTAAATGGAGATTTGGAGGAGGAAGTCTATGTTAGTCAGCCTCCTGGTTTTGAAGATCCAAACTTTCGAGAATATGTCTACTATCTTTTGAAAGCACTTTATGGACTGAAGCAAGCACCTAGAGCCTGGTATGATACTTTGTCAAAGTTTCTCTTAGAAAATCACTTCACTAGAGGTACTGTTGACAAAGCTTTATTCAGAAATGTTAGTGGCTCTAGTGTACTTGTTCAAATTTATGTAGATGATATTATATTGAGTTATTTGCAAAATGCATTCCCCTGGTTTGGCCAAAATGTGTTTTTTACCTATACTTTATATAACTGCACTTTGCATCCCCTAACTATTTTTGGCGCGACAAATTGCACCCTTTTCGTTAAATTTGTTAAAATTCTCAGGGGTATTTTAGGAAATTAAAATATTTAATTATAATTATATTATTATTTAAGTTTTTTGACCCTCTAAATGATACTTTTCAAAAAAATTTAAAGAACGGAAGTTGTAGAGAACGAAAAAATCTTTTCAAAATAATAACTTTAAAAAATTATCAAAAAATTTACGAAGCCAAAATCAAATTAAATCTATACTTAATGAATTTATTAAAAAGAATTATAAAAAAGAATATTTCAGTTTTGAACCTTTTTATTTCAGGAAGATCTTTTCATTCCCTACAACTTTCATTCTTTAATTTTTTTCAGAATGTATCATTTAGAGGGTTAAAAACCTTAATTAAATATTTAAAAATAATTAAATATTTTAATTTCCTAAAATACCCCTGAGAATTTTAACAAAATTAACGAAAAGGATGTAATTTGTCGCGCCAAAAATAGTTAGGGGATGCAAAGTGCAGTTATATAAAGTATAGGTAAAAAACGCATTTGGGCCAAACCAGGGGGATGCATTTTGCAAATAACTCTATTATATTTGGCTCTACAGATGAAAAACTCTGCAAAAAGTTTTCCAAATCAATGCAAAGTAAATATGAAATGAGCATGATGAGAGAACTAACTTACTTTCTTGGTTTACAAGTTAAGCAAGTTAGTGATGTAATATTCATTAGTCAAACCAAATATATTTATGAACTTTTGAAGAAGTTTGATCTACTGGATTGCACATTTTCAAAAACTCCCATGGCCACTACAACTAAACTTGAATTAAACACTACTGAAAAGTCTGTGGACATTTCAAGCTATAGAGGCATGGTTGGCTCACTTTTATATTTAATAGCTAGTAGGACAGATATAATGTTTGCTACTTGTCTTTGTGCTAGATTTCAGGATGATCCTAGAGGATCTCATTTAATAGCTATTAAGAGAATTTTCAGATATATCAAGGGAACACCAAAACTTGGCATTTGGTACTCTAGAGATTCTGGCTTTGATCTAACTCGTTATTCATATGCAAATTATGCAGGTTGTAAAATTGATAGAAAAAGTACAACAGGAACCTTTCAATTTCTAGGAAATAAGCTAGTATCCTGGTTTAGTAAAAAGCCAAATTCAGTTTCTACTTCAACAGCTGAAGCTGAATATATTGCTGATGGCAGTTGTTGTGCACAGATTTTATGGATAAAAAATCATTTATTGGATTATGGTCTACAAGTGAATAGGATTCCTATTTTCTGTGATAACACAAGTGCTATTGCCATCACTGAGAATCCAGTACAGCATTCAAGGACCAAGCACATTGACATCAAGTACCACTTCATTAGAGATCACGTTATGAATGATACTGTGAAACTTCATTTTATTCCAAGTGAAAAGCAACTTGCAGACATCTTTACCAAACCACTTGATGAATCCACCTTCACTAGGTTGGTAAGTGAGTTAGGTATGTTTTATTACTCCTAATCTATTTTAATGTCTAAGCAAATTGAAATGCAGCCAGAGTAAAAGTTGATATTTTCTTTCTTGAACAAAATTTGTATCTCGACGGATGTTCATTATCCGTTCGAAATGAATATTCGTTGAATTATATTATCCATCGAAATATCAGTTATTACTCTGGGAAATTTTATCATCATCCGTCGAATTGTACTCAATCTTAGCCGTTAATTTTGAGCATCATCCGTCAAATTTACTTGCTGCCTGTATGTATATTTCAACGGATAATCTTAGAATTTTGACAGTTTTCTTTATTCTTAAACGGCTACTTTGGGCTAAATTGATTGGTTACTTTATTTCACTTTATAATTTTTAACAGTTTTATTTCTGAGTAAGTATAAAAGCTAATTTCATTTCTATTCTCTACTTTTATCTTTCTCAAGCAATTTCCCTAACTATATCTTCTTTAAAGCAAAATCTTTTTCTCTGCAAACTACTCTCATTCTCAGAACTTGCACCAGTAGTCAAGATCATGTCCCAAACTGGGTTTGTGTATGAAAAGAACAACTTCGTTGCACTAGTAAACAAGGAGATTGCTGCTTCTAATGATTACCACAAAGTGATGGACTTCATTCAAAGTTGCAAACTGAAATATGCTAAGCTAGAGTCTCCTTTTATCTACTGTGAAGTGGTTGAAGAGATATGGACCACTGCTGTTTACAACTCAAGTGACAAAACCATTACCTTTTCTCTCAAAGGTACACACTATAGCATAAACATTGATATAATTCGTGCTTGTTTACAATTACCTGAGAATAATACACTTAGCCCACATACAGACACAGATGTAAGTTCCAAGCTCAATTATATGGGCTATGCTTTTGATTCCACCAAGCTAGGTGATATCAGAAGAAAAGGCCTCAAAAAGGAGTGGAGCTTTCTCTGTGATTCTTTTATTAAAATATTTTATGAGAAAATTAGTAATTTTGATGCAGTGACTTACTCACTTATAAACATGTTATATATGTTGCTTAGTGATAAGTATCATAACTTCAGTGAGTATGTTCTGTTTGAATTAGGTTATAAGCTATGAGACATTAAGAAAAGATCTAAAAACATATATTATGCTAGATTCTTTATGTTATTGGCTAACTTTGTTTCTAAAGATCTTACTATTGAGAACCCAACCAAAAAGCTTGATTGTTGGGTTCAAGAAAGAAGAGTTATTGCTGATTTGAACAGGGCAGACCATCACAGTGAGGCCCCCTAGTTTACATGCCAATCATAGAACAGCCTCAGGTAAGTGAGGTAAACACTTCTATCTCCACTACTTCTCAACCTATTTCTTTGCAAACAACTGTGGCAATGACATCTGTGATAATGACCAAAAAGATGCCTACCCAAGCCACAAAACCAAAAGTTTCTAAATCCAAATCAAAGAAACCCCCTCTAGTCTCTCTCAATAGAAGCTAGTTGTAAAATCTACTATAAACCAAGAGGGGAGTGTGAAGGGAAGTGAGACTGGTGAGGGACAGGGTGAACATCAAAGAAGCCCTAAAAATAAGGTTGGAGAGGTGAGTGAATCCCAGCCTAGCCATACTGCAGTTTCCCAATAAACTGTAGTGATTAATAAGGACAATAGCTCATTGCTAGTTGCATCCTTCCAAAAGGATGTGACTATTGAATAAAGCTCTCAGCCAAGAGCACAAGCCAAAAGGGTAAGGGACACAAGCACACCCTAAACCTATGCTAGAAAGAAGAAATCTAAACACATTGGGGATACACAGGGTGCACACACAGTGCCTACTACAGTCAAAGACTCAGTACATGCACCTTCTCAAAGTCAGTTTGATGTGGCTCCAATAAATGTGGAGTCACAACCAAAATCTTTAACAATAGAAGCACCAAACATACCAAACTCACCCACACATTCACTGGATGTAGATATGATTTATACATCAATTCCTGATTCTCCATCTTTAACTCTCATGGAGGAGCCAAAAATCCAAGCAAGTGAGCATCATCTTTTAGATGATTTATTGGATCACTTGCCATTACTTTCTGAGTCTACTGAAACATCTGTGCAAAAACTTAAATCAATCACAACAAATTCAACAGTAGTCCCTACTCCAAACTTTATTATTTCTTCTATCTCGATGGATATTGTTCATCCGTCGACTAGTGATTGTATCTCAACGGATGTACCTAACAGCAATCATCCGTTGAAACTCTCAACTACTATTTTGACGAATGTTCCTCATCCGTTGAATATCACTGCACCACTTCAAACTTCAACAAATGTTACAAGTGTAGATGATATAGTAGTTGTACAATCACTTTTAGGACTGAGGGAAGGGAGTGAATTGAGTGAGAGGCTGAGTTGCTCTCAGGAAAAAGGAGAGGAAAAAAGTGAACATATGCAAGCTATTTCTTCCAGCTTGGCAAAATTGAGTGAGGGGAGTTCCACCTTAGTAGGTGAAGGTGAGGGTGTTAGGGTGGGAAGTCAAGAGGAGCCCTTGATGCAAGAAAAGAGAGATAATGAGAGAAAAGTAGGTACAAAAGTATGGGAAGAGCCAATTGTAAGTGAGTTAATGGATGTCAATGAGGCTGAAAAGAAACAACTAATTCAACAAGAATATCAAGCTGTCTTAGATTCTGTTTCTTATGAAGCTGAGGCATTTACTCACCCTGTTCCACCTTATCAAGTTTTGGCTGAACATGACATTGTGGCTGCTGAAAGAATGCTAAATTTGGTGCATACAACTGCCTCCATGCAAAGAGCTAAGGATACCATCACAGCCATGCCATCCACAGTTGGTGATGATGTTGATTATGGGACTCGTGGTTCTGAGGATATTTTTGGGGATGAAGATGATGATGAGGAAGAGTTCATGGATATAGGGGGAGAAGCAGGCCCTAGCTCAAGATCAAACATTCCTTCATGAGTGTTTTCCAAAGAATGTAATGAGCATCATTTCAAATCTACTCTCTTTCACATAATTCATTGTAATATCTGGGATATATCGTGTAATTAATTTTGCAAATAAATAAATAGTATGCATGTTCAGTATTTATTCTGTGAATTATTTGTTAAGTGGTATATGTGTTTGGATATTTAAAAATAATATAAATTTAGTATTTTAATGTTTATATGTCCAAAATAAAATATAGATAATTGTTATATCTTCCTATTTATTTTTATTTTTATTTATGATTTTATAGGAAATTTATGGATTTTATAAATTCTTTTTCCGAGTATTTATAAACTATTTAATTTAACCGGGAACCAGCCGACTTCACCCATTTTTACGTTTTTATAACCCAAAACTCTTTCAAAAACTCCTTCTTAACCTAATTGCAATATTCCGAGCATTTTCCATGTTTCGACTTTTTCGATCCGGGGTACAGTTTGTCCTGTGCGGGTCCCAGCGGAATATTTTCGATACAAAATTTGTTTCGGTAAATCAATAAAACTCATATTTTTGATAAACGGGATCTTTTTATAAAACTATTATAATTATTACCTCGTAATACGTGTAACCAGGCGCTGAGACCAAGATTGTAATGACCCCAAAATTTTGAACTTTTTTTTGTAACCCTTGTGAATAGTGTTTTGCTGAAATTTCTGAACAAGAAAACTTTTCATGACACACTATGTAGGGGTTCTGTTATGGATATTCTGAGATTTTATTAGTACTCTATGTGGTATATAAGTGTATGTAAAGATCGTCAGAATCCAAATTTGAACCTTTTGATTTTTCCCAAAAATCCACCAGATATCAAAAGAATTGAGTATAAGGTAACAGGATAAAAAGGATTTAAATTCAAGGGTTTTATTAGAGGATCATCAAAAGGAATATAATGTATTGAGAAAGGTCAAGGGAACCTAAGTAATAAGATCCCGGGTATAATCCCTCAAACGAGAAACGAGAACGAAAGTTAAGCGAACCGTATAACAGATCAGCGGTTATTAGGCAAACAATTAGAAGCTAATCAAAGGGATTAGTGGGGATGATGTCATCAAACCAATAGGAAGAGGACAAAGGAGAGAGGGTGATATCACTTGATGATGTAAGCATGACATGGGGGGGGAGGAAGTGTGGTTGAATGATAACCACACAAAATCAAGGTTAATTAGGTAATTAACCTAAAACAAATCAAAATTCAACCAACCAAGCCAAACATTTCATTTTTCACCAAACAAAACACAAAACATTTCATCTCTCCCACCTTGCTCTCGGCTTTTTCACATTTTAAAGAGAAGAATTTTCAAAATCCAAGTTCCAAGCTTCCTAAATTGGTAAGATAATTCTCTAGTACTCCTTATGCATAGTTATGGCTATCTTATGAGTTTAAGCCTCCAATTCATTCTTAATCTTCTCCAAGAAATCAATGAAGAAGACAATAAATAGTGATTTCAAGGTTTTTAACTTGATTTTTCTTGTTTTTCCTTTAAGATCCAAGCATCTCTAAGACATCTCAAGGCTTCTTAAGGCTTCCTAGCTACTCACATCACTTCAAGGAAGGTATATCATCTCCAAACCCTAGCTTTACTTGGTATATTAGGATGATTTTGATAGTTATGGTAAAAAGTAGCTTGAAGCTTGTTTGTTTAGAGTTTGGGTTGAAATGGTGGTGAATTGAATGATGAAATCTTATGGTTTGGTTAAAGGGTTTAAGTATAGTTTAAATTCAAGTTTAAGAATAAGTATAATTGTTAATATTGAGTTTATTGGGGCTGTTGTAGTGTGATGTGGATGGACTTTGGTTGTATGAATGGATTGGGGTTGTTTGGTGATTGAATTGGAATGGTATAAAATTGGGAAAACGCGTAAACATAGCCGTCGTAATGTCCGATTTACTTTAGACTGCTTTTGTTCATAACATTAGGACCCGAGAACTCCCTGCTAGGTTTTGACCATTTCCATGTTTAGATAGTTCATGTTACGAGCTTTGTTTTGATATGTGGTTCGTTTGATTCCGATGTACGGTTTAGGAGAAACGGCCGTTTTAAGTAACGACGTTTCGCGAACGAACCATTACCCCTCGCCTTACTTTGAAACATAGGTTAAAGACCTTAAAGGGTTAATTAATGTATGAAACAATTATTTAAAGTGGATTAGGCAGTTGGTAAGGTACTCGCGAAAGAATCGCCTTAAAACCCTTAATGGTTAATTTATTAAAAATGGTGGAGCCGAGGGTACTCGAGCGACTTAAGAGAATCAGTAAGCGCGAAGCGAGCATTAGAGTCTAATTTGGTTAAAGTATAGATTTACAAGTGACTTTGGTTTAAATTCCAACTCACATGTTGTTTATAGGTTACCAGACTCGTCCCGAGCCATTTGTAACCCCCAGTCGCTCAGGCAAGTTTTCTACCCGTTATACTGTTGTTGTGATGTAAATATATGTATATGCATTATCCTGTGATAAGTGCATGGTTGTTATTAGCAAATTTTGCGATATATTGGAGCATGCTGATATGGTATATATGCATGTCTGTTTCGTAATCTTGATATATATTTGTTGATTCAATTGCTTATAAGTTGCATAATACCTATGCTAGAGATAAGCAGTAGTTGCGTATATCCTTAGTATAGGGGACCCAAAGGTGAACATTTTCTAAAACCGGGAGTCGATGTTCCCGAGTATATTATATATATATATATATATATATATTTATATATATATATATTGATATAGTTTTCAAAACTATTAATCGAATAAGGTTTATTTGATAACTTTATTTTATTTAATGAATATTATGTGAATATTCATTCGAGGACTTATGACTCCATTTATTTTATTTAATGAATATTATTACGAATATTCATTCGAGGGCTTATGACTCCTTTATATTATTTATTGAATATTATTTGAATATTTATTCGAGGGCTTATGACTCAGTTTATATTATTTAATGAATATTATTTGAATATTCATTTGAGGATCTATGCCTCCGATTATTTGCTGAGATATATTCTTTATTTTATTAAAGAATAAGGTGTCGATAATCAAACTTATCTTTGATTATTCAAATAAAGATAGTACTTTCGTATAAGTATATCTTTGTTTATTTAATACTCATTTCAAGTATAAGTTTTACAACATCTACTTCAATTATTTTTATAAAGATTATTCTTTATGGGAATATTATTTAAATAAGAATATTCAGATATTTTTTTTATATATTGGGACTGATTTATTAAATCAGCATCACTCCGAACATTCTTAAAAATGTTTTGCGAGTCTTCAAAATGATTTTTAAAAGTTAGAGCGGATCCCAAAACTCATTTTTATATTTAAGATCCTCCTTTCGAAGGGGATTTAAATACTCGCTTAAAACCTGAGGGATCCGGCTCTGTGGTGTGTTTTATATTCGCAACAAGGTTGCTGTCTTGATAAAAGAATTTTGATTACTTACCCAACACTCGGGAAGTAAAATTCTTGGAACAAGTTAATCCATTAACAGGCATCGCCTGGGAAATATCGGTGAGTTTTCCTTTCCAACTAGAGACGACTTCTTGGTGGAGCCGTATCAACAAGTTTCTACTTGGGGAAAGGGGGGACGAGCTTTACGTTTCAGAGTCATGGATTTCATCTGAACTAGGAGTGGCGTAAGTGGTCGAGTGGCGCCGGCCCAGCCTTGTTATATTGGCCCAAAATGGCCTGGAAATTCCGCTAAGACGGTCCATTCCTTAGGAGTCCAGTGTTCGGTTGACAAGTAAATCCGACAGGTTCTCCTCTACATGTAGAAAATGGTGTGGTTGTACTACTACGACTGATCATCGTAAGTGGTCTTCCTGGCGCGGCAAACTCCCGTAATGAGTTCATCATCCAATTGGATATTTCTGCAACACTACCCAGAGCACTTCGATTGAAAGGCTACGGTTGGGCGATTGTTGAGTGTTGGCAGGGTCAAGTTTTCAAAATGATGTGTGCATCAAATGAAGTATCTCATAACTTCATTTTATTTTGATGATATTTTAAAGATTGATTCTATACAAGTTTTTTCTTGTAGCTTAATCTATGGGATGAACTATTTATACATTGAACGGAAGTAGTTCAAGTAGTATTCGGAAAAGATATAAGTATATTGGAGTATCTTGTACTTCATCTTTTAAACTTATATCTAGTAAATGATTATCTTGTGCATGTCAAAGATTTTCAGAAAAATGTTGAGACAAGGTTAGATATATGAGATCACCTTGTAACAATATTTTTATACAGTTATAAACTGGAACTCTGTGTATATTATACATGGTAGAGGATTTCAAAGATTTTGAAAAGTATATAAGTATATATACTGAATATTTTGCGACTTCGTCGCATTAAGAGGTCGAACTTGGTTCATTTCTTTTGACCAAGACTTTCATGAGTACTATGAGAAGGCTCATATATTGTTAATCATTATACATATTATTTTGGTGGGCTTGCTGCTCACCCTTGCTTTCTTCTTTCATCACATAACAACAGATAGAAAAGATGAACAGGGCCAAGCTCCCGATTCACAAGCGATTAGGAAACGTTCCGCAATTTCCTAGGCGTTGATGTCGCTGTAGCTGAGGTAGGAACTACCAATATGCTAGGCTTTCAACTTTTGATGTACCAGACTTATGTATCTTTATCAATTGTAATAATGGCAAAGAAATGTAAATTTATTCAGAAACCCGTTTAAGGTGTATGGGCATATAATTGTGGAATAAAACGACTTATGATTATTTTTGGATATTCATCTCTGAGACTATAACTTGTAGTGTGTGTGTTTATTGTGGGGTCACAGTACAAAGTAGTTGATTGTTTATTAAGATTGGGTGTTATTAAGGGAAATGGAACTCGTGATAACCCGGATCCCCGACCCCGGATTTGGGGGTATTACAGAAATGGTATCAGAGCTAAGCGTTATAAACCTCAGAGATGATGTGACGTTAAGATAATAAGTTCACTAAGATAATAAGAACTCTTGCCAAGTTCATAGTCGGGCTACCTAACGTAGTACTGACAGTTAAAACCCTTACGGGAACCCTTATAAATATCGTGATAGTAATATAGTTCGTTCTCGTATAGGGCAGCGGGGCACCGAACCCTGAGGTTCAGGAGCATCAGCATGAGGATGTTTTATTACAAGTTGGAGATCAAATTGTGAATCTGATGGAGTACCCTAATGAGGGACCGGATGAGATTCATATTGAGAATGTTGCGGTTGAGGATGTTATTCCGGAAAGGATTGTGGTTGAGGAGGATCTCATGGAGGATCCTGATGAGAATGAAGAGAGGACCGCTGAGGAAGTGATGACCGTAGTCAGGGCGACTACCAGAGCAAGAATGGCCGCGAGGGTGACACTAGAGGATGAAGAGTTACCAAGGGCACAAAGGTTAATGAGGGCAGAAGGAGTGGGGCCTTCTACGACCCCAATTATACCAGTATCAGACCCTCTTCCAGAAGTTCCTGTAGACATCCATGAGGTTCCACCAATTCTTGTTCCCTCCCCTGTACAGAGCCCAGCACATACTGAGGAAATGCCACCTTTATCTCCTGCACCATTGTCACTTGATACCGTGCTTGGTTATCCGTTTGGATCTCCTGGGTCTGCGCCACCTGCACCCCATGGACTGCTAGATGCTACCACTCAGGCTTCTCTTATCGCCAATTATCACATGACTTTGGGTGGCCTGTCCGAGGTCCGTAATGTTAGGAGTGATCTGTTGGATCGACTTACTGCACCAAGGATTGAGGGCGGGGTACTTCCGGCGGGATTAGCTCATAGCATGGAAAGGATTGAGGCTACCACCCGTGTTACAGCTAAAGGCCATCTTGAGGGTCAGATTGATCCAGCTCTACTTGCAACTATCTTAGACCTCATCACCTCTGTGATGGAGCAGGTTAGGGATGTCGTGCGTGCTCGCATTTCTTGATCCATGGTAGTGTGTCGAGCCAGAGCAATCAGACAAGGGTTTCATGTAGCACCGCTTTTGGAGGATTAGCCTAAGTTATGAATGATTAGTTTTAATGACTAGATGATTATTTGTGGTAGTACTTTTGGGATAGAAGCGATCAGATCAAATGATGTAATTCTCTTTAATGTGTTCAGTTGTTGTACCCTCGAACAAATGGTTATGTATATATTCATTAATTTCAGTTCAGATCAGTTTGTTTGTGATAAGATCACATTGTTAATTGCTCTATTAACACTTAAGAGAGTGTCATGAAGTTTATCGAACTTGAGAATTCATAATTTGCAATCGTGCAAGGACTGAACGAGAGAAAGACTTAAGCAAAGTAAGTAAGACAAATATCCAGAGATTCTCAATTTTTTTTTTCCCAAGTAATATGCCCCCACAAGGAATAAGATTAGGGGCAAACCTTGAATGTGAAAATCAGGGAGGTCGCAACCAAGATAGAAGGAACCCATAACATAATGAAGTGGAAAATGAGGATTTTAACGTATAAGATAACCCCAAGTATGGGAGAAGGATGAAACATTTCATACTAAGGAAACAGAAAGTTGAGTAAGGAAAGGAGACCCGAAACGGTACTCCTATACGGCAATTCATGGACCTGTCTGAAAAGAACTTAGACTATTATCCCCAACCACCACCACCTTGAGGAAACAATGCGGTAGGAAATTCTTTCATGACCTTTAAATCGCTAAGCTCTCAGAGTTCCAAGGAACATGTTGACCCAGTCGAGGCAAGAGCCTGTCTAAAGGAAATATAGGAATCATTTGAGATTCTAAATGATGGACGAATCACAAAAGACTATTTTTGTCACTTACCCTCCTAAGAGAAGGGCCACCACTGGTGAAGGACCAAGAAAGGCACGGAGCCAGAGGTTAGAATAAACTGATTAAAGTTTAGTCAATTATTTCGGGAAAGTAATTCCCAAGGTTATTGAGATAGTGTAAAAGATTTAGAGTCAGAACAAAGGCAGATGAGTATGACGAATTATAAATCTAAGTTGTAAAAGTTATCAAGATTCGTTCTGAGGACACGAATCCAGAATGAAGGGATGTATGAAATCAATGCTTATGTTGTGTTGGTTCATGAAATAATGATAAGAGAAAGGAAAATAAAAAGAAAATGAAGTGGAAAGGAATATAAAGGCAATGGAGTTTGAGGAATGATAAGGGAGTTGGGTATGAGGAAACCCTAAAGACTCGTAGTAATAGAAATAGAAAAGTATGTAATCGTCAGGATGACGGTGATTCACCATGAGTTAAATTGATGGTGGAAGGTATAGGAGATACATATATTTTATCCCCTGTA
This sequence comes from Apium graveolens, assembly GCF_009905375.1. Lineage (NCBI taxonomy): Eukaryota > Viridiplantae > Streptophyta > Magnoliopsida > Apiales > Apiaceae > Apium > Apium graveolens. Next base: position 150,201,755 of record NC_133652.1, read on the forward strand.
AGTTGGGAGGATTCGAGGAAACCTTGAGATAGTTCGAAGGATAAATAATGAGACGCGGATAGACTGAGGAGACAAGAAAGTAAGAAACTAGGAAAATTGGATGAAGGAAGGACCTTCAAGAATGTGAAGTGTAAGACCGGTGGCATGATACCCAGAAAGGGAGACGCCAGGTATGAAAGATATCCCAACATTGAGATGACTGTTGAGATAAACAACAAAAGTAAATACGGATTTATTAAGAAGAAGTTCACGTTGAACACGACCAATATCTTCCAGAACATCCCTGTTGTCATTACCAAATTAGGAAAGAAAAGCAGATAACCGTTGTTATCTTTTGAAGGCCATAATTGATTGACCTCATTTTGAATACAGATGTTATTATGAAATTAGGCATATATTATCGAGGTGGGAATGATTGAATAAGACACCCTCATCAGGGATATATGATTGATTTATCCATGGGGAAGGATGCATGTACCTTTTTAAAGGTGGAATTAACGATAGAACATCGGTAACTTAAAATGAATCCTAGGGGAATGCATAAAGGTTGGCATTTCACCCTTAATAGGGATAGTATGAGTTTTGACAGTATGAATTGGAAAGGATTAAGGTAATAACAACCTTTAAGAATCAGTGGAGAAATTTTCAGAAGCATATAGACAATGGTTCTAGTATTAGTAAAGGGTATTTCGATATGCCCTGTATCTAGGGAATACAGGAGGAACGATTCAAGGATAACCTTAGAAGTTTTACAAGGAGAAAGGTAATACTCAAAATTCTCAAGAATAGAAATGTTGATAAAGGAAATATGACGTAATTATAATGATGCCAAGTGGGGCACGTGTTAAACCACGAGAAAGTATGGATCGAACCAGTAAAGGTCGAAATTGTTCAGGGCAATTAGTACCTAAGATAAAAGATGTCCTAAGTATGATCGAGAGTCAGTCGTGACAATGATTAACCTCTAAAGACTGAGGCAATAACTTATGGAAAAATGGTGATTTTTTTTTACTCATCAGATTTTAAGGAAAACATCTTCACATAAGCAGTGATTGAAATGAGGTAGAAAATTTATTTGGAGGTGGTTAAAATGACATTGACTATAAGGAAATTTTACTATCAGGAAAGGCCAAAGAGGTGGCCGACACTTTAAAGGTAAGAGGATAATTATAGGCGCTTGTGCCAAAGGAATACAGTGATGATGGTTAAAGCTGTGAAGGTTGTATTATGGTTTGGAAGATTGACATTCCTTCTGATGACTGTGCAATACCCAACCGTAATAGTAGTTGGTAAAGGTTTAATTCGTGTAATCGCCATGAGCGGGCTATCTATCTTAGAAGGTCCTATCTTGAGAATAATCCAGGACCATGTTTCAAAAAGGACTAAACGAACCTTTGAGTTAAGTCTTCTATTGAAGGCATATGATTAAGAATGGTATTAACCTGCTATCGTTGCTTTGATTGAAACTCTTCTGCAATTTTATCTGCTTCATGTCATGAATGTACATCAGGATCTGGAGTGTTCTTCATGAGTCATGAATGGTGAGTATGTTAACTCCTTAGAAGAATTTGATACGACAGGTATGGACTCCGTATGGTTAGATATTAAGATTTCATGGAATGTGAATGACGACAGTAGGTCAGTAGTGGACCATAGTAATGCAACAATGATTCTGCGAGTAATGAGCTGATTACAACCATGAGAGTTGTATTGGAATGGATGTTGAGATTAAGTACCACTAATCGGGTCGTGGTGATGCATAAGTTATCATTGAATAGGCTAATTAAGTAGATTATTTACCTATTGAATATTTATTCCTCCTTATCAATAGAGGGTCGTATGACTATACGAGGAAGGTTACGATGCAAGCATAGAATTCTAGTAACGATGATGTCTAGAATGAGATCCCATATTCGATTTTCAATGTCGAGGGAGTTTCAAAGGTGATTGTGTATAAGCTCGAGGAAGAGCATGGGTCCATAAAATGATGGACGGAATAGCAAAAATATTTAAGCATGTAAAATGCGATGCGATAATACTTGATGTTGATATATATACGCATATGTTTTGTTCTCCTATGACAAACCTCTATAGTTCAGAGGTAGGTTCCAAGCCAGATATTTTGTGGCAGTATATTTTTTCATATATACAATTCTCTTCAATTTGTTCTTTTCTCTTCTTTTCATTTCATATAAACTGAGAAGAACAACCCTTCCAGAAGGGGAGGTATTGCCAAATGACTATCTATCTGTGTGATAGAAGCCTAGTAGGATACCATCTATTGTTTAATTGCTTGTCAAGTACTAAAGGTTGGCCACCTTCTGTACTAACTATGCGATATAACAAGTGTTCATGATCATAGTGATCTCTCAATAAATTCTTTTACTTCTATATGAAGGATTAAGCTTTCGAAGATAGAAGCAGCTGAAAAAGGAGTTGTAAAGTTATGGTGGTATTCGGAATGGAAACACATTCGTGATACTAAGGTTGACGAGGTTATTAAAAGGTTATAGAACGCTAACGAGCAAAAGTGTAACCAGTATAGTATTAGGAACGGAAGATAATAGCGATTACAAACTGGAAAAGAGTGGGTATTGAGAAGTAAAAGCTAGAATTCTAGAAGCTATGATGAGGGTCTGTGCAATAGACTTGAAAGAAATTGGAATGATCACTTAACACGAATTAATTTTTCTTACGATAATAGATCATATGTCAGTATTGAGATATCGCCTTATGAGATCCTTGAGGGAAGACAATGTCGATCTCCCTTATGATAGGATGATGTTGCAGAGCGCAAGATGCTCAGACCAGTAGTGGTCCAAAGGACCAAGGATATAATAGATCTAATCAGAGGACGGCTGGTAGTAGCCCAAGATGGACATAAAAAGGTATGTTGATTTGACACGAAAGGACAAAGAATAGGAAATAGGCGACCTAGTAATGTTAAAGGTATCCCTTGGAAAGGATTGATGAGGTTCAAAAAGAAAGGAAAGTTAAGCCTACGAATTGTTGGACCCTTTGAGGTATTAAGAAGTATTGGGAAGTTAGCATATGAGCTAGCCTTACCCCAGAACATGTAGCAAGTCATAACGTGTTTCACGTATCAATGTTAAGGAAGTGTAATTCGAATGCCAGATAAATAGGGGCATATGAGTGCATATACATGCAACCCGACGTAACCTATATGGAGCAACCAGGAAGGGTTATAGAGTGAAAAGGAACAAGTGCTTAGGAGAAGGGTTATCAAACTAGGCAGAGTTTGGTGGTAGGACCACAATGTGGGAAAATTTACTCGAGAGTTAGAAAGTGCAATGCTAAGAGAGTATCCCTATTCATTTTCTATCTGATTCCGGGACAGAATCCTTTTAAGGAGGGGAGACTGTAATAACCCCAAAATTTTGAACCTTTTTTTTGTAACCCTTGTGAATAGTGTTTTGCTGAAATTTCTGAACAAGAAAACTTTTCATGACACACTATGTAGGGGTTCTGTTATGGATATTCTGAGATTTTATTAGTACTCTATATGGTATATAAGTGTATGTAAAGATTGTCAGAATCCAAATTTGAACCTTTTGATTTTTCCCAAAAATCCACCAGATATCAAAAAAATTGAGTATAAGGTAACAGGATAAAAAGGATTTAAATTCAAGGGTTTTATTAGAGGATCATAAAAAGGAATATAATGTATTGAGAAAGGTTAAGGGAACCTAAGTAATAAGATCCCGGGTATGATCCCTCAAACGAGAAACGAGAACGAAAGTTAAGCGAACCGTATAACAGATCAGCGGTTATTAGGCAAACAATTAGAAGCTAATCAAAGGGATTAGTGGGGATGATGTCATCAAACCAATAGGAAGAGGACAAAGGAGGGAGGGTGACATCACTTGATGATGAAGCATGACATGGGGGGGAGGAAGTGTGGTTGAATGATAACCACACAAAATCAAGGTTAATTAGGTAATTAACCTAAAAGAAATCAAAATTCAACCAACCAAGCCAAACATTTCATTTTTCACCAAACAAAACACAAAACATTTCATCTCTCCCACCTTGCTCTCGGCTTTTTCACATTTTAAAGAGAAGAATTTTCAAAATCCAAGTTCCAAGCTTCCTAAATTGGTAAGATAATTCTCTAGTACTCCTTATGCATAGTTATGGCTATCTTATGAGTTTAAGCCTCCAATTCATTCTTAATCTTCTCCAAGAAATCAATGAAGAAGACAATGAATAGTGATTTCAACGTTTTTAACTTGATTTTTCTTGTTTTTCCTTTAAGATCCAAGCATCTCTAAGACATCTCAAGGCTTCTTAAGGCTTCCTAGCTACTCACATCACTTCAAGGAAGGTATATCATCTCCAAAACCTAGCTTTACTTGGTATATTAGGATGATTTTGATAGTTATGGTAAAAAGTAGCTTGAAGCTTGTTTGTTTAGAGTTTGGGTTGAAATGGTGGTGAATTGACTGTTGAAATCTCATGGTTTGGTTAAAGGGTTTAAGTATAGTTTAAATTCAAGTTTAAGAATAAGTATAATTGTTAATATTGAGTTGATTGGGGCTGTTGTAGTGTGATGTGGATGGACTTTGGTTGTATGAATGGATTGGGGTTGTTTGGTGATTGAATTGGAATGGTATAAAATTGGGAAAACGCGTAAACATAGCCGTCGTAATGTCCGATTTACTTTAGACTGCTTTTGTTCATAACATTAGGACCCGAGAACTCCCTGCTAGGTTTTGACCATTGCCATGTTTAGATAGTTCATGTTACGAGCTTCGTTTTGATATGTGGTTCGTTTGATTCCGATGTACGGTTTAGGAGAAACGGCCATTTTAAGTAACGACGTTTCGCGAACGAACCATTACCCCTCGCCTTACTTTGAAACATAGGTTAAAGACCTTAAAGAGTAAATTAATGTATGAAACAATTATGTAAAGTGGATTAGGCAGTTGGTAAGGTACTCGCGAAAGAATCGCCTTAAAACCCTTAATGGTTAATTTATTAAAAATGGTGGAGCCGAGGGTACTCGAGCGACTTAAGAGAATCAATAAGCGCGAAGCGAGCGTTAGAGTCTAATTTGGTTAAAGTATAGATTTACAAGTGACTTTGGTTTAAATTCCAACTCACATATTGTTTATAGGTTACCAGACTCGTCCCGAGCCATTTGTAACCCCCAGTCGCTCAGGCAAGTTTTCTACCCGTTATACTGTTGTTGTGATGTAAATATATGTATATGCATTATCCTGTGATAAGTGCATGGTTGTTATTAGCAAATTTTGCGATATATTGGAGCATGCTGATATGGTATATATGCATGTCTGTTTCTTAATCTTGATATATATTTGTTGATTCAATTGTTTATAAGTTGCATAATACCTATGCTAGAGATAAGCAGTAGTTGCGTATACCCTTAGTATAGGGGACCCAAAGGTGAACATTTTCTAAAACCGGGAGTCGATGTTCCCGAGTATATTATATATATATATTTATATATATATATATATATTGATATAGTTTTCAAAACTATTAATCGAATAAGGTTTATTCGATAACTTTATTTTATTTAATGAATATTATGTGAATATTCATTCGAGGACTTATGACTCCGTTTATTTTATTTAATGAATATTATTACGAATATTCATTCGAGGGCTTATGACTCATTTATATTATTTATTGAATATTATTTGAATATTTATTCGAGGGCTTATGACTCAGTTTATATTATTTAATGAATATTATTTGAATATTCATTTGAGGATCTATGACTGCGATTATTTGCTGAGATATATTCTTTATTTTATTAAAGAATAAGGTGTCGATAATCAAACTTATCTTTGATTATTCAAATAAAGATAGTACTTTCGTATAAGTATATCTTTGGTTATTTAATACTCATTTCAAGTATAAGTTTTACAACATCTACTTCAATTATTTTTATAAAGATTATTCTTTATGGGAATATTATTTAAATAAGAATATTCAGATATTTTTTTTATATATTGGGACTAATTTATTAAATCAGCATCACTCCGAACATTCTTAAAAATGTTTTCCGAGTCTTCAAAATGATTTTTAAAAGTTAGAGCAGATCCCAAAACTCATTTTCATATTTAAGATCCTCCTTTCGAAGGGGATTTAAATACTCGCTTAAAACCTGAGGGATCCGGCTCTGTGGTGTGTTTTATATACGCAACAAGGTTGTTGTCTTGATAAAAGAATTTTGATTACTTACCCAACACTCGGGAAGTAAAATTCTTGGAACAAGTTAATCCATTAACAGGCATCGCCTGGGAAATATCGGTGAGTTTTCCTTTCCAACTAGATACGACTTCTTGGTGGAGCCGTATCAATAAGTTTCTACTTGGGGAAAGGGGGGACGAGCTTTACGTTTCAGAGTCATGGATTTCATCTGAACTAGGAGTGGCGTAAGTGGTCGAGTGGTGCCGGCCCAGCCTTGTTATATTGGCCCAAAATGGCCTGGAAGTTCCGCTAAGACGGTCCATTCCTTAGGAGTCCAGTGTTCGGTTGACAAGTAAATCCGACATGTTCTCCTCTACATGTAGAAAATGGTGGGGTTGTACTACTACGACTGATCATCGTAAGTGGTCTTCCTGGCGCGGCAAACTCCCGTAATGAGTTCATCATCCAATTGGATATTTCTGCAACACTACCCAGAGCACTTCGATTGAAAGGCTACGGTTGGGCGATTGTTGAGTGTTGGCAGGGTCAAGTTTTCAAAATGATGTGTGCATCAAATGAAGTATCTCATAACTTCATTTTATTTTGATGATATTTTAAAGATTGATTCTATACAAGTTTTGTCTTGTAGCTTAATCTATGGGATGAACTATTTATACATTGAACGGTAGTAGTTCAAGTAGTATTCGGAAAAGATATAAGTATATTGGAGTATCTTGTAACTTCATCTTTTAAACTTATATCTAGTAAATGATTATCTTGTGCATGTCAAAGATTTTCAGAAAAACGTTGAGACAAGGTTAGATATATGAGATCACCTTGCAATAATATTTTTATACAGTTATAAACTGGAACTCTGTGTATATTATACATGGTAGAGGATTTCAAAGATTTTGAAAAGTATATAAGTATATATACTGAATATTTTGCGACTTCGTCGCATTAAGAGGTCGAACTTGGTTCATTTCTTTTGACCAAGACTTTCATGAGTACTATGAGAAGGCTCATATATTGTTAATCATTATACATATTATTTTGGTGGGCTTGCTGCTCTCCCTTGCTTTCTTCTTTCATCACACAACAACAGATAGAAAAGATGAACAGGGCCAAGCTCCCGATTCGCAAGCGATTAGGAAACGTTCCACAGTTTCCTATAGGCGTTGATGTCGCTGTAGCTGAGGTAGGAACTACCAATAGGCTAGGCTTTCAACTTTTGATGTACCAAACTTATGTATCTTTATCAATTGTAATAATGGCAAATAAATGTAAATTTATTCAGAAACCCGTTTAAGGTGTATTGGCATATAATTGTGGAATAAAATGACTTGTGATTATTTTTGGATATTCATCTCTGAGACTATAACTTGTGGTGTGTGTGTTTATTGTGGGGTCACAGTACAGAGTAGTTGATTGTTTATTAAGATTGGGTGTTATTAAGGGAAATGGAACTCGTGACAACCCGGATCCCCGACCCCGGATTTGGGGGTGTTACAGAAATGGTATCAGAGCTAAGCGTTATAAACCTCAGAGATGATGTGACGTTAAGATAATAAGTTCACTAAGATAATAAGAACTCTTGCCAAGTTCATAGTCGGGCTACCTAACGTAGTACTGACAGTTAAAACCCTTACGGGAACCCTTATAAATATCGTGATAGTAACATAGTTCGTTCTCGTATAGGGCAGCGGGGCACCGAACCCTGAGGTTCAGGAGCATCAGCATGAGGATGTTTTATTACAAGTTGGAGATCAAATTGTGAATCCGATGGAGTACCCTAATGAGGGACCGGATGAGATTCATATTGAGAATGTTGCGGTTGAGGATGTTATTCCGGAAAGGATTGTGGCTGAGGAGGATCTCATTGAGGATCCTGATGAGAATGAAGAGAGGACCGCTGAGGAATTGATGACCGTAGTAAGGGCGACTGCCAGAGCAAGAATGGCCGCGAGGGTGGCACTAGAGGATGAAGAGTTACCAAGGGCACAAAGGTTAATGAGGGCAGAAGGAGTGGGGCCTTCCACGACCCCAATTATACCAGTATCAGACCCTCTTCCAGAGGTTCCTGTAGACATCCATGAGGTTCCACCAATTCCTGTTCCCTCCCCTATACAGAGCCCAACACATACTGAGGAAATGCCACCTTTATCTCCTGCACCATTGTCACTTGATACCGTGCTTGGTTATCCATTTGGATCTCCTGGGTCTGCGCCACCTGCACCCCATGGACTGCTAGATGCTACCACTCAGGCTTCTCTTATCGCCAATTATCACATGACTTTGGGTGGCCTGTCCGAGGTCCGTAATGTTAGGAGTGATCTGTTGGATCGACTTACTGCACCAAGGATTGAGTGCGGGGTACTTCCGGCGGGATTAGCTCATAGCATGGAAAGGATTGAGGCTACCACCCGTGTTACAGCTAGAGGCCATCTTAAGGGTCAGATTGATCCAGCTCTACTTGCAACTATCTTAGACCTCATCACCTCTGTGATGGAGCAGGTTAGGGATGTCGTGCGTGCTCGCATTTCTTGATCCATGGTAGTGTGCAGAGCCAGAGCAATCAGACAAGGGTTTAATGTAGCACCGCTTTTGGAGGATTAGCCTAAGTTATGAATGATTAGTTTTAATGACTAGATGATTATTTATGGTAGTACTTTTGGGATAGAAGCGATCAGATCAAATGATGTAATTCTCTTTAATGTGTTCAGTTGTTGTACCCTCGAACAAATGGGTATGAATATATTCGTTAATTTCAGTTCAGATCAGTTTATTTGTGATAAGATCACATTGTTAATTGCTCTATTAACACTTAAGAGAGTGTCATGAAGTTTATCGAACTTGAGAATTCATAATTTGCAATCGTGCAAGGACTGAACGAGGGAAAGACTTAAGCAAAGTAAGTAAGACAAATATCCAGAGATTCTCAAATTGTTTTTTTCCAAGTAATATGCCCCCACAAGGAATAAGATTAGGGGCAAACCTTGAATGTGATAATCAGGGAGGTCGCAACCAAGATAGAAGGAACCCATAAAATAATGAAGTGGAAAATGAGGATTTTAACGTATAAGATAACCCCAAGTATGGGAGAAGGATAAAACATTTCATACTAAGGAATTAGAAAGTCGAGTAAGGAAAGGAGACCCGAAACGGTACTCCTATACGACAATTTATGGACCTGTCTGAAAAGAACTTAGACTATTATCCCCAACCACCACCACCTTGAGGAAACAATGCGGTAGGAAATTCTTTCATGACCTTTAAATCGCTAAGCTCTCAGAGTTCCAAGGAACATGTTGACCCAGTCGAGGCAAGAGCCTGGCTAAAGGAAATATAGGAATCATTTGAGATTCTAAATGATGGACGAATCACAAAAGACTATTTTTGTCACTTACCCTCCTAAGAGAAGGGCCACCACTGGTGAAGGACCAAGAAAGGCACAGAGCCAGAGGTTAGAATAAACTGATTAAAGTTTAGTCAATTATTTCGGGAAAGTAATTCCCAAGGTTATTGAGATAGTGTAAAAGATTTAGAGTCAGAACAAAGGCAGATGAGTATGATGAATTATGAATCTAAGTTGTAAAAGTTATCAAGATTCGTTCTGAGGACACGAATCCAGAATGAAGGGATGTATGAAATCAATGCTTATGTTGTGTTGGTTCATGAAATAATGATAAGAGAAAGGAAAATAAAAAGAAACTGAAGTGGAAAGGAATATAAATGCAATGGAGTTTGAGGAATGATAAGGGAGTTGGGTATGAGGAAACCCTAAAGACTCGTAGTAATAGAAATTGAAAAGTATGTAATCGTCAGGATGACGGTGATTCACCATGAGTTAAATTGATGGTGGAAGGTATAGGAGATACATATATTTTATCCCCTGTAAGTTGGGAGGATTCGAGGAAACCTTGAGATAGTTCGAAGGATAAATAATGAGACGCGGATAGACTGAGGAGACAAGAAAGTAAGAAACTAGGAAAATTGGATGAAGGAAGGACCTTCAAGAATGTGAAGTGTAAGACCGGTGGCATGATACCCAGAAAGGGAGACGCCAGGTATGAAAGATATCCCAACATTGAGATGACTGTTGAGATAAACAACAAAAGTAAATACGGATTTATTAAGAAGAAGTTCACGTTGAACACGACCAATATCTTCCAGAACATCCCTGTTGTCATTACCAAATTAGGAAAGAAAAGCAGATAACCATTGTTATCTTTTGAAGGCCATAATTGATTGACCTCATTTTGAATACAGATGTTATTGTGAAATTAGGCATATACTATCGAGGTGGGAATGATTGAATAAGACACCCTTATCAGGGATATATGACTTGATTTATCCATGAGGAAGGATGCATGTACCTTTTTAAAGGTGGAATTAAGGATCGAACATCGGTAACTTAAAATGAATCCTAGGGGAATGCATAAAGGTTGGCATTTCACCCTTAATAGGGATAGTATGAGTTTTGACAATATGAATTGGAAAGGATTAAGGTAATAACAACCTTTAAGAATCAGTGGAGAAATTTTCAGAAGCATATAGACAATGGTTCTAGTATTAGTAAAGGGTATTTCGATATGCCCTGTATCTAGGGAATACAGGAGGAACGATTCAAGGATAACCTTAGAGGTTTTATAAGGAGAAAGGTAATACTCAAAATTCTCAAGAATAGAAATGTTGATAAAGGAAATATGACGTAATTATAATGATGCCAAGTGGGGCACGTGTTAAACCACGAGAAAGTATGGATCGAACCAGTAAAGGTCGAAATTGTTCAGGGCAATTAGTACCTAAGATAAAAGATGTCCTAAGTATGATCGAGAGTCAGTCGTGACAATGATTAACCTCTAAAGACTGAGGCAATAACTTATGGAAAAATGGTGATTTTTTTTTACTCATCAGATTTTAAGGAAAACATCTTCACATAAGCAGTGATTGAAATGAGGTAGAAAATTTATTTGGAGGTGGTTAAAATGACATTGACTATAAGGAAATTTTACTATCAGGAAAGGCCAAAGAGGTGGCCGACACTTTAAAGGTAAGAGGATAATTATAGGCGCTTGTGCCAAAGGAATACAGTGATGATGGTTAAAGCTGTGAAGGTTGTATTATGGTTTGGAAGATTGACATTCCTTCTGATGACTGTGCAATACCCAACCGTAATAGTAGTTGGTAAAGGTTTAATTCGTGTAATCGCCATGAGCGGGCTATCTATCTTAGAAGGTCCTATCTTGAGAATAATCCAGGACCATGTTTCAAAAAGGACTAAACGAACCTTTGAGTTAAGTCTTCTATTGAAGGCATATGATTAAGAATGGTATTAACCTGCTATCGTTGCTTTGATTGAAACTCTTCTGCAATTTTATCTGCTTCATGTCATGAATGTACATCAGGATCTGGAGTGTTCTTCATGAATCATGAATGGTGAGTATGTTAACTCCTTAGAAGAATTTGATACGACAGGTATGGACTCCGTATGGTTAGATATTAAGATTTCATGGAATGTGAATGACGACAGTAGGTCAGTAGTGGACCATAGTAATGCAACAATGATTCTGCGAGTAATGAGCTGATTACAACCATGAGAGTTGTATTGGAATGGATGTTGAGATTAAGTACCACTAATCGGGTCGTGGTGATGCATAAGTTATCATTGAATAGGCTAATTAAGTAGATTATTTACCTATTGAATATTTATTCATCCTTATCAATAGAGGGTCGTATGACTATACGAGGAAGGTTGCGATGCAAGCATAGAATTCTAGTAACGATGATGTCTAGAATGAGATCCCATATTCGATTTTCAATGTCGAGGGAGTTTCAAAGGTGATTGTGTATAAGCTCGAGGAAGAGCATGGGTTCATAGAATGATGAACGGAATAGCAAAAATATTTAAGCATGTAAAATGCGATGCGATAATACTTGATGTTGATATATATACGCATATGTTTTGTTCTCCTATGACAAACCTCTATAGTTCAGAGGTAGGTTCCAAGCCAGATATTTTGTGGCAGTATATTTTTTCATATATACAATTCTCTTCAATTCGTTCTTTTCTCTTCTTTTCATTTCATATAAACTGAGAAGAACAACCCTTCCAGAAGGGGAGGTATTGCCGAATGACTATCTATCTGTGCGATAGAAGCCTAGTAGGATACCATCTATTATTTAATTGCTTGTCAAGTACTAAAGGTTGGCCACCTTCTGTACTAACTATGCGATATAACAAGTGTTCATGATCATAGTGATCTCTCAATAAATTATTTTACTTCTATATGAAGGATTAAGCTTTTGAAGATAGAAGCAGCTGAAAAAGGAGTTGTAAAGTTATGGTGGTATTCGGAATGGAAACACATTCGTGATACTAAGGTTGACGAGGTTATTAAAAGTTATAGAACGCTAACGAGCAAAAGTGTAACCAGTATAGTATTAGGAACGGAAGATAATAGCGATTACAAATTGGAAAAGAGTGGGTATTGAGAAGCAAAAGCTATAATTCTAGAAGCTATGATAAGGGTCTGTGCAATAGACTTGAAAGAAATTGGAACGATCACTTAACACGAATTGATTTTTCTTACGATAATAGATCATATGTCAGTATTGAGATATCGCCTTATGAGATCCTTGAGGGAAGACAATGTCGATCTCCCTTATGATAGGATGATGTTGCAGAGCGCAAGATGCTCAGACCAGTAGTGGTCCAAAGGACCAAGGATATAATAGATCTAATCAGAGGACCGCTGGTAGTAGCCCAAGATGGACATAAAAAGGTATGTTGATTTGACACGAAAGGACAAAGAATAGGAAATAGGGGACCTAGTAATGTTAAAGGTATCCCTTGGAAAGGATTGATGAGGTTCAAAAAGAAAGGAAAGCTAAGCCTACGAATTGTTGGACCCTTTGAGGTATTAAGAAGTATTGGGAAGTTAGCATATGAGCTAGCCTTACCCCAGAACATGTAGCAAGTCATAACGTGTTTCACGTATCAATGTTAAGGAAGTGTAATTCGAATGCCAGATAAATAGGGGCATATGAGCACATATACATGCAACCCGACGTAACCTATATGGAGCAACCAGGAAGGGTTATAGAGTGAAAAGGAACAAGTGCTTAGGAGAAGGGTTATCAAACTAAGCAGAGTTTGGTGGTAGGACCACAATGTGGGAAAATTTACTCGAGAGTTAGAAAGTGCAATGCTAAGAGAGTATCCCTATTCATTTTCTATCTGATTCCGGGACAGAATCCTTTTAAGGAGGGGAGACTGTAATAACCCCAAAATTTTGAACTTTTTTTTTGTAACCCTTGTGAATAGTGTTTTGCTGAAATTTTTGAACAAGAAAACTTTTCATGACACACTATGTAGGGGTTCTGTTATGGATATTGTTAGGTCACACACACACTGTAAAGGGGGTGAATACAGTGTATAGTACACTCAAATCGAACTTTAAGAACTTAAGTAACAGAAAACAAACTTTATTGAAACAATAAACTCTATTACAGTATGGAACTGTTACCTCTCAGTGATGAACAAATATCACGAGAGCTGCTAGGGTTATAAAGAATAATAACTTCGAGAATGATAACACTTATAGTGTAAACCCTATGCCTGTGTTTATATACTACACAGTTACAAGATAATCGCTAATTGATATGGAATATAATTTTGCTTCCTAAAATATATCAATCAGATATCTTTTCTTCCAAGTATTCCATTCTTCACGGAATTCCTTCTTCATGCATATCTCTTCTTATGTTTATCTCGATCTTCTTTCCTTTAATCAGCTACTGTCCTTATCTGATTGTCCTTCAGCACTTAAGTTCTGATATCTATCTTCTGATGATTATCTCCTGATAATATAAGTACTGATATCCTTAAGTCCTAACTTCCAGTATAAGTACTGATCAACAGTTAAGTACTGATTTATCCTGTTCACATAAGATCTGAAAGCTAAACATAAAACATATTAGCCACTGAAATAATTACTTCTTCCATGGAATCATTTGTTTATTGAAGACTACTAGGTCAGTATCTAGCACAGTTATCCTCATAGGATTGAATAGGTACTAGAACAGACATATTACTTATCAGAGTTTAGAAACATATATCAGACCACAGTCAGTACTTAAAGACATTTATCAATTAAGCACAGAATACATAATGAGATGAATTCTGTAAATACTGAGCATAAAGTCTGATAACACAGAACAAGTCTAAGCAGACTTAGAGAAGGAACCTGAAACCATTCCAAGTTCATTTACCAATCTTGTAAAAGTAGCTTCACATAATGGTTTTGTGAAGATATCTGCCAACTGTTGATCTGTGGGAACAAAATGCAATTCCACTGTACCTTCATCCACATGTTCCCTGATGAAGTGGTACCTGATGCTGATGTGCTTTGTCATTGAGTGTTGAACTGGATTACCTGTCATAGCAATAGCACTTTGATTATCACAGTAAATAGGGATTTTGAAATATGTTAACCCATAATCCAGTAACTGATTCTTCATCCAAAGAATCTGTGCACAACAGCTTTCTGCAGCAATATACTCTGCTTCTGCAGTTGATGTGGAAATTGACTTTTGTTTCTTGCTATACCAAGAAACCAATCTGCCTCCAAGAAATTGGTAGCTTCCACTTGTGCTTTTCCTGTCAATTTTGCAACCTGCAAAATCTGCATCTGAGTAACCTATTAGTTTAAAATCTGATTCTCTAAGATACCATAATCCCAGAGCAGCTGTTCCTTTAAGATACTTAAAGATTCTTTTTACAGCTGTTAAGTGAGGTTCTCTTGGATCTGCTTAAAATCTTGCACAAAGACAGGTAGCATACATGATATCAGGTCTACTAGCAGTTAGATAGAGTAGAGAGCCAATCATACCTCTATAGTCAGTAATATCTACTGATTTACCGGTATCCTTATCCAGTTTTGTTGCAGTGGCCATTGGAGTGGATGCACTTGAACAATCTTGCATTCCAAATTTCTTTAGCAAGTTTCTGGTGTACTTGGTTTGACAAATAAAAGTGCCTTCTTCATTCTGCTTGACTTGAAGGCCCAGAAAGTAGCTAAGTTCCCCCATCATACTCATCTAATATCTTGACTGCATAAGTTTGGCAAACTTCTTGCAAAGTTTGTCATTTGTAGATCCAAAAATGATATCATCAACATAAATCTGGGCCAGAAGTAAGTCCTTTCCATGGTTGAGGTAGAACAGTGTTTTGTCTATTGTCCCTCTGTTGAATCCACTTTCCAGAAGAAACTGAGCTAAAGTCTCATACCATGCTCTAGGAGCTTGCTTAAGTCCATAAAGTGCTTTGTCAAGTCTGTAGACATAATCTGGATGTTTGGTATCTACAAAACCTGGAGGTTGTTCAACATATACCTCTTCCTCCAATTCTCCATTGAGAAAAGCACTTTTCACATCCATTTGAAAGACAGTAAACTTTTTGTGAGCAGCATAAGCCAAAAATATCCTTATGGCTTCTAACCTAGCAACTGGTGCAAATGTTTCATCATAATCAATTCCCTCCTGTTGAGAATATCCTTTTGCAACCAGCCTTGCCTTATTCCTTGTAATTATGCCATCACTGTCAGTTTTGTTTCTGAATACCCACTTTGTACCAACAACAGATCTATTCTTTGTTCTTGGTACTGGGGTCGAGACTTTGTTTCTTTCAAATTCATTCAACTCTTCCTGCATTGCTTGCACCCAATCAGCATCTTGAAGAGCTTCTTCCACTTTCTTTGGCTCAGTCTGAGAGAGAAAAGAATTGTAAAGACACTCATTTGAAGTACCAGTTCTAGTTCTGACACCTGCATCAGGATTTCCAATTATCAAATCAGGTGTATGTGATTTTTTCCACTTCCTTGCAGATGGAAGGTTTTCTCTAGAACTGGATGCTCCCCCATGATCCATGTTATCTTCATTTTCATTTTCTGATGCTCCCCCTGAAACTATGCTCTCTGAGTTGGATTCTTCAGTATTTAGATTTTCAGCACTATCAGAACTTGGCTTATCAGAACTTGACGAATCAGAACTTGAAGAGCCAGATGCATGTTCGAATGTTTCTTGAGATGTGGTAGGATTTTGAGTATGCTCCCCTTGCATAGGGGCATCTTCATTTAACATAGTCACCACAGTTTCAATAACATCAGAGTTTGCAGTATCAGGACTTAGACTGTCAGGATTTTCAGTATCAGAATATGAGTCTTCATTTTCAAATCTCAGCTGATCATGGTCAACGAAATCTTTAAGACCTGTGATCTTCTTGTCATCAAAAGAGACATTGATAGATTCCATGACCACTTTTGTTCTCAAATTATAGACTCTGAAGGCTTTTATGGAAAGTGGATATCCAACAAAGATTCCTTCATCAGCTTTTAGATCAAACTTTGATAGCTGTTCAGGATGAGTCTTGAGAACAAAACACTTGCATCCAAATACATGAAAATATTTCAGATTTGGCTTCTTTTTCTTCACCATCTCATATGGTATTTTTCCATGCTTGTTAATGAGTGTTGCATTTTGAGTAAAACAAGCAGTCTGCACAGCTTCAGCCCAGAAATAGGTTGGAAGCTTTGCTTCTTCAAACATTGTACGTGCAGCTTCAACGAGAGTTCTATTCTTCCTTTCAACAACTCCATTTTGCTGTGGAGTTCCAGGAGCAGAAAATTCTTGCTTTATTCCATGGCTTTTGCAGAACTCTTCCATTATCAAATTCTTGAACTCAGTGCCATTATCACTCCTTAAAATTTTCACAGAATCTGTGACCATTTTATCCAGCTGTTTGACATGATCAATCAAGATAGATGCAGTTTCACTTTTTGTGTGCAAGAAATACACCCATGTGTATCTGGTGAACTCATCCACTATGACCAACGCATTCTTCTTCTTTGCAATAGACATGACATTTACTGGACCAAATAGATCAACATGTATAAGATGATAAGGCTCAAGAATTGATGATTCAGTCTTGGTCTTGAATGAAGATTTTCTTTGTTTGGCTTTCTGACATGAATCACAAAGACCATCAGGAGCAAATACTGTGTTTGGCAATCCTCTCACAAGATCTTTCTTGACCAGTTCATTTATATTATTGAAATTTAAATGAGAGAGTTTCTTATGCCAATTCCAGCTTTCTTCAATTGATGCTCTACTTAACAGACAGATTGCAGAGCCATCAGTACTTGTTGAAAGCTTAGCTTCATAAATGTTACCACATCTGTATCCTTTCAGAACAACTTTACCTTTAGATTTACTCACAACTTCACAGTGTTCTTCAAAGAAATCAACATGATAACCTCTGTCACAGATTTGACTTATACTCAGTAGGTTGTGTTTAAGTCCTGAGACCGGAGCTACTTCTTTAATGATGACATTCCCAAGATTGATATTGCCATATCCCAATGTTTTTCCAATGTTGCCATCTCCATAAGAAACACTTGGGCCAGCTTTCTCCACAAAGTCTGATAGCAGGGCCTTATTTCCAGTCATATGACCTGAACATCCACTGTCCAGAACTAGAATATTTTTCCTATTGCCCTGTAATCACAAAGACCACTAATTATTAGTTTTAAGGACCCAGACTTGCTTGGATCCTTTGGCCTTATTAAGTTTGTTAACATTTGCAGCAGATTTAGCATCAGAGTTTATGTTAACATTTTTCTTATCAGAATTTACATTATCAGACTTTGAATCAGAATTTACACTAGAAGGAACAATGGAAACTTTCTTCAAAGAAGGTTTTATTTGATAATAATCATAGTACAAACTATGATATTCCTTACAAGTATAAATGGAATGCCATAAACTACCACAATGAAAACAAGGATTTTGGTGATTCCTTTCACCATAAGAGCACACAGCTTCATCATCTCCTCATCAGCATCGGTCTCAGGCAAGCTTTCAGAATATGAGTCATCATCACTCTCAGAACTTGATGACTCAGTATCAGACTTTATGAAAAGAGCTTTACCCTTGTCTTACTTTGAGGAAGCTGTCTTGGGGAATTCTTCTTCAGCCTTAAGAGCGACTGTCCATGACTTTCCTCCTTTCCTCTTGCTTCTTTGTTCCATCTCCAGCTCATGAGTCTTGAGCATTCCATAGATTTCGTCAAGAGTTGTTTCATCAAGATTGTAGTTGTCTCTTATTGTCGTTGCCTTCAAATCCCAGCATTCAGGAAGAGCTAACAGGAACTTAAGGTTTGAATCTTCAAGATCATACTCTTTATCAACCAATGACAAATCATTCAAAAGTTTGACAAATCTATCATATAAATCATTCAATGACTCATTAGTCTTTGAGTCAAAGTGTTCATACTCTTGAGTGAGTATTGTCTTCCTGTTCTTCTTAATTGTGTTAGTTCCCTGATATCTTGTTTCCAGAGCATCCCATATCTCCTTAGCAGTCTTGCAGTTGATTACCCTGTTTGACATTACATTATCAATGGCACTATGCAGTAAGTGTCATACCTTAGCATCCTTAGCAATTGATGCTATGTCTTCAGCAGTATAATCACTCTTCTCCTTTGGTACGGTCATTGCTGCTTCACCTGCAACTGCAACTGCGAGTTTGGTTGGTTTGTGAGGACCTTCCTTGATTCTATCTAGGTATTCTGGATCTGTTGCTTCCAGGAACATGGTCATCCTTACCTTCCATATGGGATATTCAGATGGTCTCAGTATGGGGACTCTGATGGTCTCATACCGACTCTGAATTAGTGTCTTTGGTGGTTCTTCAGTTGTGGTAGGCTTAGTTGGAGTTTCTGTGTCCGACATGATTGTGTTTGGATCTTTAACTGTATGTAAGTTAACATATAGGCTCTGATACCAATTGTTAGGTCACACACACACTGTAGAGGGGGTGAATACAGTGTATAGTACACTCAAATCGAACTTTAAGAACTTAAGTAACAGAAAACAAACTTTATTGAAACAATAAACTCTGTTACAGTATGGAACTGTTACCTCTCAGTGATGAACAAATATCACGAGAGCTGCTAGGGTTATAAAGAATAATAACTTCGATAATGATAACACTTATAGTGTAAACCCTATGCCTGTGTTTATATACTACACAGTTACAAGATAATCGCTAATTGATATGGAATATAATTCTGCTTCCTAAAATATATCAATCAGATATCTTTTCTTCCAAGTATTCCATTCTTCACGGAATTCCTTCTTCATGCATATCTCTTCTTATGTTTATCTCGATCTTCTTTCCTTTAATCAGCTACTGTCCTTATCTGATTGTCCTTCAGCACTTAAGTTCTGATATCTATCTTCTGATGATTATCTCCTGATAATATAAGTACTGATATCCTTAAGTCCTGACTTCCAGTATAAGTACTAATCAACAGTTAAGTACTGATTTATCCTGTTCACGTAAGATCTGAAAGCTAAACATAAAACATATTAGCCATGACATTATCAAATATATCTAACAGATATTCTGAGATTTTATTAGTACTCTATATGGTATATAAGTGTATGTAAAGATCGTCAGAATCCAAATTTGAACCTTTTGATTTTTCCCAAAAATCCACCAGATATCAAAAGAATTGAGTATAAGATAACAAGATAAAAAGGATTTAAATTAAAGGGTTTTATTAGAGGATCATAAAAAGGAATATAATGTATTGAGAAAGGTTAAGGGAACCTAAGTAATAAGATCCCGGGTATGATCCCTCAAACGAGAAACGAGCACGAAAGTTAAGCGAACCGTATAACAGATCAGCGGTTATTAGGCAAACAATTAGAAGCTAATCAAAGGGATCAGTGGGGATGATGTCATCAAACCAATATGAAGAGGACAAAGGAGGGAGGGTGACATCACTTGATGATGTAAGCATGACATGGGGGGGAGGAAGTGTGGTTGAATGATAACCACACAAAATCAAGGTTAATTAGGTAATTAATCTAAAACAAATCAAAATTCAACCAACCAAGCCAAACATTTCATTTTTCACCAAACAAAACACAAAACATTTCATCTCTCCCACCTTGCTCTCGGCTTTTTCACATTTTAAAGAGAAGAATTTTCAAAATCCAAGTTCCAAGCTTCCTAAATTGGTAAGATAATTCTCTAGTACTCCTTATGCATAGTTATGGCTATCTTATGAGTTTAAGCCTCCAATTCATTCTTAATCTTCTCCAAGAAATCAATGAAGAAGATAATGAATAGTGATTTCAAGGTTTTTAACTTGATTTTTCTTGTTTTTCCTTTAAGATCCAAGCATCTCTAAGACATCTCAAGGCTTCTTAAGGATTCCTAGCTACTCACATCACTTCAAGGAAGGTATATCATCTCCAAACCCTAGCTTTACTTGGTATATTAGGATGATTTTGATAGTTATGGTAAAAAGTAGCTTGAAGCTTGTTTGTTTAGAGTTTGGGTTGAAATGGTGGTAAATTGAATGTTGAAATCTTATGGTTTGGTTAAAGGGTTTAAGTATAGTTTAAATTCAAGTTTAAGAATAAGTATAATTGTTAATATTGAGTTGATTGGGGCTGTTGTAGTGTGATGTGGATGGACTTTGGTTGTATGAATGGATTGGGGTTGTTTGGTGATTGAATTGGAATGGTATAAAATTGGGAAAACGCGTAAACATAGCCGTCGTAATGTCCGATTTACTTTAGACTGCTTTTGTTCATAACATTAGGACAAGAACTCCCTGCTAGGTTTTGACCATTGCCATGTTTAGATAGTTCATGTTACGAGCTTCGTTTTGATATGTGGTTCGTTAGATTCCGATGTACGGTTTAGGAGAAACGGCCATTTTAAGTAACGACGTTTCGCGAACGAACCATTGCCCCTCGCCTTACTTTGAAACATAGGTTAAAGACCTTAAAGGGTTAATTAATGTATGAAAAAATTATGTAAAGTGGATTAGGAAGTTGGTAAGGTACTCGCGAAAGAATCGCCTTAAAACCCTTAATGGTTAATTTATTAAAAATGGTGGAGCCGAGGGTACTCGAGCGACTTAAGAGAATCAGTAAGCGCGAAGCGAGCGTTAGAGTCTAATTTGGTTAAAGTATAGATTTACAAGTGACTTTGGTTTAAATTCCAACTCACATGTTGTTTATAGGTTACCAGACTCATCCCGAGCCATTTGTAACCCCCAGTCGCTCAGGCAAGTTTTCTACCCGTTATACTGTTGTTGTGATGTAAATATATGTATATGCATTATCCTGTGATAAGTGCATGGTTGTTATTAGCAAATTTTGCGATATATTGGAGCATGCTGATATGGTATATATGCATGTATGTTTCGTAATCTTGATATATATTTGTTGATTCAATTGCTTATAAGTTGCATAATACCTATGCTAGAGATAAGCAGTAGTTGCGTATACCCTTAGTATAGGGGACCCAAAGGTGAACATTTTCTAAAACCGGGAGTCGATGTTCCCGAGTATATTATATATATATATATATATATATTTATATATATATATTGATATAGTTTTCAAAACTATTAATCGAATAAGGTTTATTCGATAACTTTATTTTATTTAATGAATATTATGTGAATATTCATTCGAGGACTTATGACTCCGTTTATTTTATTTAATGAATATTATTACGAATATTCATTCGAGGGCTTATGACTCCTTTATATTATTTATTGAATATTATTTGAATATTTATTCGAGGGCTTATGACTCAGTTTATATTATTTAATGAATATTATTTGAATATTCATTTGAGGATCTATGACTCCGATTATTTGCTGAGATATATTCTTTATTTTATTAAAGAATAAGGTGTCGATAATCAAACTTATCTTTGATTATTCAAATAAAGATAGTACTTTCGTATAAGTATATCTTTGGTTATTTAATACTCATTTCAAGTATAAGTTTTACAATATCTACTTCAATTATTTTTATAAAGATTATTCTTTATGGGAATATGATTTAAATAAGAATATTCAGATATTTTTTTTATATATTGGGACTGATTTATTAAATCAGCATCACTCCGAACATTCTTAAAAATGTTTTGCGAGTCTTCAAAATGATTTTTAAAAGTTAGAGCGGATCCCAAAACTCATTTTTATATTTAAGATCCTCCTTTCGAAGGGGATTTAAATACTCGCTTAAAACCTGAGGGATCCGGCTCTGTGGTGTGTTTTATATTCGCAACAAGGTTGCTGTCTTGATAAAAGAATTTTGATTACTTACCCAACACTCGGGAAGTAAAATTCTTGGAACAAGTTAATCCATTAACAGGCATCGCCTGGGAAATATCGGTGAGTTTTCCTTTCCAACTAGATACGACTTCTTGGTGGAGCCGTATCAACAAGTTTCTACTTGGGGAAAGGGGGGACGAGCTTTACGTTTCAGAGTCAAGGATTTCATCTGAACTAGGAGTGGCGTAAGTGGTCGAGTGGCGCCGGCCCAGCCTTGTTATATTGGCCCAAAATGGCCTGGAAGTTCCGCTAAGACGGTCTATTCCTTAGAAGTCCAGTGTTCGGTTGACAAGTAAATCTGACAGGTTCTCCTCTACATGTAGAAAATGGTGGGTTTGTACTACTACGACTGATCATCGTAAGTGGTCTTCCTGGCGCGGCAAACTCCCGTAATGAGTTCATCATCCAATTGGATATTTCTGCAACACTACCCAGAGCACTTCGATTGAAAGGCTACAGTTGGGCGATTGTTGAGTGTTGGCAGGATCAAGTTTTCAAAATGATGTGTGCATCAAATGAAGTATCTCATAACTTCATTTTATTTTGATGATATTTTAAAGATTGATTCTATACAAGTTTTGTCTTGTAGCTTAATCTATGGGATGAACTATTTATACATTGAACGGTAGTAGTTCAAGTAGTATTCGGAAAAGATATAAGTATATTGGAGTATCATGTAACTTCATCTTTTAAACTTATATCTAGTAAATGATTATCTTGTGCATGTCAAAGATTTTCAGAAAAACGTTGAGACAAGGTTAGATATATGAGATCACCTTGCAACGATATTTTTATACAGTTATAAACTGGAACTCTGTGTATATTATACATGGTAGAGGATTTCAAAGATTTTGAAAAGTATATAAGTATATATACTGAATATTTTGCGACTTCGTCGCATTAAGAGGTCGAACTTGGTTCATTTCTTTTGACCAAGACTTTGATGAGTACTATGAGAAGGCTCATATATTGTTAATCATTATACATATTATTTTGGTGGGCTTGCTGCTCACCCTTGCTTTCTTCTTTCATCACACAACAACAGATAGAAAAGATGAACAGGGCCAAGCTCCCGATTCGCAAGCGATTAGGAAACGTTCCACAGTTTCCTATAGGCGTTGATGTCGCTGTAGCTGAGGTAGGAACTACCAAGAGGCTAGGCTTTCAACTTTTGATGTACCAGACTTATGTATCTTTATCAATTGTAATAATGGCAAAGAAATGTAAATTTATTTAGAAACCCGTTTAAGGTGTATTGGCATATAATTGTGGAATAAAACGACTTGTGATTATTTTTGGATATTCATCTCTGAGACTATAACTTGTGGTGTGTGTGTTTATTGTGGGGTCACAGTACAGAGTAGTTGATTGTTTAGGGAAATGGAACTCGTGACAACCCGGATCCCCGACCCCGGATTTGGGGGTGTTACAAAGATCGCAGTACAAATTGTACTGATTTGGATAATTATCCCGAAAAACGGTACCGTTCGGATCTGTTTTTATAAATGAACTTACTATTTTATATCCGGAATGATCCAACGGGATACTAATTTTCCGTAATTATAAATAGCCTTTACCGTATTTTATTTCGTACTGAAAATCATTTGCAAACAGTAATTATATAATTTTATAGAGAAAATACATATATTCATAAACCTTTCTGAGAATCAAACTGCAAAATCAAGGTGTTATTGAAATCTGCTCAGAAAGCTCTAGTAACCAAAATGGAGGTTTTGAAGTGTTCTACCATATTCCAGAACTTGTTTTACTGCAGAATCAAATGTTGATTTTATATATTTTTATTTATTTTCAAATTATTTTGATTAAAAATATGAATTATTGTTCGAATGATTGTTTGAATGATTTGATGCTTGCATGTTGTAGAGCTTGTTTTCCTGATGATTTTGATATGTCATATGACTGATTTGGAGTTCAATAACATGTTCAAAATTGAGTTTGATTTTCGAATTTTGAAATTAGGGTTTATAATTCGTTTGAATGTTCTTGATTGAATTTGGGGGTTTCTTATTTCGGGAAAGATAGATATTATAGAGGGGTGGGTTGTGTTCCTTATGAAATTTGCAATCGATTCGTATAAGTCTTGCAAATCGACGAGGTCTGTAGAGGAGGGAGTTGTCATTTGAAGTTTACGTCGAGCTCGCCGGAAACCGGCGAACTTCTTGGCCAATTTCCGGCCAACTCAGGGATTATTAGAATGAATTGATGGCATGGTTGTGTTTCTGGTATTGTGTAGATGTGATATGGAGGTGGTAGTGGCCTGAGCATCCCTGGATCGTCTTCTCCGGCGAGACAGGGGTGTTTTCCGGCGAACCCTGTGAAAATTACAATCTAGTACCTATACTTTTAAGAACGATGTAGTTTGGTCCCTGTAGTTTGTAAATTTTGCAAATAAGGGATTCCTGTTTATAAATTATTTAAAAATTATATTTCTTATTTATTTTAATTATAAAAATTCATTTTTAATTACTGAAAATTCCAAAAAATTATTATTTTAATTCCAAAAAATATTATTTTTAATTTAAAAATAAATCTGAATTAATTAGTTAATTAATTTTAGTTAATAATTAATTAGTTAATTGGTCAATTAATTCGAAAATTAATTGATTAATTGATTTAATTAATTATTAATTGATTTTAATTAATTATTTAATTAGATTTAATTATTTATTAATGATTTAAAAATTCCGAAAAATAGTTTTGAGCTTTAAAATATTATTTTAAATTGTTTTCAAGGCTCAATAATTATTATAAAATTATTTTGAAGCCAGATTTGGCCAATCGAACCTTGTCTATTACTTTAAAATTGACCCAACGACCCGTTTTGACTCCGAGAAATGTTTTAAAAATCATATTAAATACCCGAAAAACTGTTCAAGACCCGAGATTTCCTTATAAATAAATTTTCATTGATTGTTTGACGTGCTATGTGCTATATGTGACTTGTTTGTTTGACTGTCGGTCTATATATTCAGTATTTACTTGTTTTTAGCATGACTTTCAATCCGTTAGTCGGATTTGGGTAAAATGAAGAGTAGATAGAAGTGTATACGGAATAGAATCATATGAGTTGAGTATTGATAGATACTTATGGTATGTGAGCAGAAGAGGAAAGCGTAGGAAAGGGAAACAGATAGTCGAGGAGTAGGAGATGGTGATTGGAAATTGGTGAAGTATAGCAAGCTAGTACCAGGCAAGTGTTCTGAACTTTCTCGAGATATATTGTAGATTATTGATAGTTCTGTTTTATATTGCAAGTGCTTTGAAGCGCTAAACCCTAAACCTTGATTCCAGTTATTGATCTTTGAATCATAAACCTTATTCTTTCTGAACCATTGATTGTTGAATACCCGAATACAAACCACAGATATACGATACTACTCCGCAAATACATACAAACTATATACCAACCACTGAATCAAATTGCTTACATATTCAAACCATTGCACCTTATGCTTTTAAAGCCTAAATCCTTGTAACTTTGAAACTTTGATTCCTTTGTTATCCAAGTCTTTCATTACCTAACAACCATTCTTTGAAATTGCCATATTGTTCCTTTGTGAAGATTGAAACCATCTCATTATTGGACATCCAATGTTGCTTATGATTCTTTTTATTGCTTTACATTATTTATCCTGTTATTATGATAGAATTGGATTGTTTTATAAAATTGTGGACCAGATTCGTGGTCATACCGGATTGGTGGTCAAGTTAGGCCAATGTGTACCTTGGATCCAGTAATTAGAGCATAGCTGTGTGCCTTGCTCAGGGTTAGTGCGTGATTGATCAGCAACCTAACCTTGGTTTTTAAAATGAAAATATAATATCCAATTCTAAATCATTAATCATTGTTCACTTGATACCTTAACTCTTTTCACTTGATGATCATTATTCTCAGTCTTGTCAATGTGACTTGCTGAGCTAGTTAGCTCATTTTTGTGATGTTGTTTATATTCTTTTCCAGTTAAGAAGGAACCTGTTGATAGCAAGGATCCCCAATCCAGTGCGAGAGCTAGGGGTCCAGGTTGATCGAGTTAAGCTAGCTGATAGCTTTTGGGATAGTTTAAGTTTGTAAAGTTTGTAATGATGTTTAATATTCAGTTGTAAGTTTGAATAGTTGGGATTTGGGCGTTTGTAATATAAGTGTGTGTGTAGTGTGTATATGGCTTGTGTGCATACTTTAACCTGTTGCGGTCCATGGTAGTTGGTAAGTAGGGTCACTGCATATTACTATCTTTATTATTGTTATAAGCAGGTTATAAATAAGGTGTGTGTGTGTGTGTGGACCCCAAACTTCTGACCCGGGTTTGGAGGGCGCCATAGGTTTGGTATCAGAGCTACAGGTTAAAAGTCATTGACACAAGCCTAGGTTGACGGGAATGGGTAGAGGGTTAGGATTAGAAGTAAGAAGTAGAAAAAAAAAGAACGTCGAGAGGTTGATCGCGACGGTATAATAGGTATTAGTATAATTCACGTTGTGGTTCGAGATTCTTATATTGCGATATGATTTCAGATAGTAGTGATGGCCGATTCTTTCATCCCCGTGCCAGCTGATCACTCAGAGCCCTCAGTTGGAGGACCATATTCAGATCCACGTCCTGTTGCTCCACCAGTGTTGGCTATTTTACCTCTACCTGTATTGCAGCCCGTACCACTGTAGGCTATTCCACCCCCAGGCGTGAGGCCACCTATCAGAGGACCCCCACCAGCTGATTCAGATTTCACTGGGCATTCAGTTGCGGGTGCCCCATTCCATTCTACATTACATCATGTTCCTTATTATGGGTATGAGGCTCTTCTATTGGAGCGTGATTCCTTGTTGGCACAGATCCGAGAGTTGCAGCATATCATCAGGACTACAGATGTTAATCGTAGTGTGAGGGAGCTTCGAGAGGAGATCCATATGACACGTAGGATTCTTGAGGCTAGGCTACATGGAGCTACATTACCTGGCCGAGGCCCTGATGCATTTATGGGATGGGCTAGTGAGGTGATGGAGGATCTTGAGAGGCTAGGCGGACTAGAGTTTCCTTGGAGTTAGATCCAGAGATGGAGATGCTGAGCAGTGCTGTTGTGGTTGTTTAGTATGTATAGTAGTGTGTAGTATGTATCAGTAGACTTTTGGGTTGTATTTATAGACTAGATCTGCTGACTAGTGAGTAGGTTTGTTGTACCCTTTTGCTTTTACTTCCGAAGCATTTTAACGCTTGTACTACCTAAAATTTTATATATATATATATATATCAGTACCTTTTCCTTTCCAGCATTGTCATTTATATTATTGCACCTGTTTTACTTTACCTTATTTATTGCACCAGTTATACCCCCTGTGATACCATATACCCTATTCCCTTAACTGTTTATATTTTGTAAAGAAGCATGCAATTTACTTATTTCAACTGTTACAATTGTTTTTAAAAAGAGATATTTTGTTATACAAAACTTTTCTTTTATGTAAAGGATTTGATTTAAAGGATAAATAAGTTGTTTGATTCTTTACAGAAAATGCCTCCCATAAAAAATACCCGCACCAACACCCAGAATGAAGAAACCAACAACAACAACCAAGACAATACCAACCAGAATGCAAACCCAGGACCCATAGACCCAACAATAGCCCAGATTCTTCAAATCTTGGCTCAACAAACAGTTCACCTGAATCAACAACAACAAAGACCAACCAATCCCCAGGTAACTTTCAAAACTTTTCAGGCGGTAAACCCACAAGAATTCAAGGGTTCCTTAGATCCGATTGAAGCGAATATTTGGTTAAAGGAAATAAAGAAGTCGTTTGTTTTAGTTAAAGTGAAGGAAGAACAGAAGGTGGAGTTTGCAAGTTATTATTTGAACAATGAGGCCACCTATTAGTGGGAGACTGTGAAGACATTGGAAGGTACATATGTTATTACTTGGGAGAGGTTCAAAGAATTGTTTTTAGAAAAGTATTTTCCCCTATTTGTTCAGGATCAGATGGAGCTGAAGTTTTTAGGGTTAAAATAAGGAAATATGTCAGTAGCTGATTATGAGAGTAAGTTTGAAGAATTGTCAAGGTATGTGCCATCATATGTAGATAATGATAGAAAGAAGGCCAAGAGATTCCAGCAAGGTCTGAAGCCATGGATTAGAGGGAAGGTAGCCATATTTGAATTGGATACCTATGTAGGAGTTGTACATAAGGCCATGATTGCAGAAACTAAGAGTGAGATGTCACAGAAAGAAAAGGAAAGTAATAAGAGGAAGTTTGAAGGAAATGAAGGACAGTCACAACCAGGGAAGTTTCCAAATTTTAAGAAGGGCAAGTTTTATCTAGGGAGAAATTTTAATTTCAAGAAGCAAAATACAGGCGACGGGGGCCAGGGCAACCGTCCAGTCAATGTGAATCAGCCGAATCAATTGAGGTTAACTTTTCCAGATTGTCAGGTATGTGGGAAGAAACATGGAGGAGTTTGTAATAAGTTAAATGTAGTTTGTTTCAAGTGTAATCAGAATGGGCACTATTCGAGGGAATGCCGCAATCAGCCAGCGAGAGAAGCAGTAAACAAGGATCAGCCTCCCCGGAATCCAGTAGTTAAGGTTCCAGCTATTGGATTTATATGCTTTAAATGTGGGAAGCCAGGACATATAGCCAGGGATTGCAAGACACCAGCCCCAGCCAGTAATGCATTGAGGATAATGGGATCTACTCCAGCAATAAATGAGACTCCAAGGGCTAGAGTTTTTGATATGTCTGTGAAGGATGTTATCCAAGATACTGATGTCGTGGCAGGTACGCTTAATGTGAATTTTTTATGTGCCAAAGTGTTGATAGATTTGGGGGCAACTCGATCGTTTATTTCAGAAGATTTTGTTAATAAGTTAAATTGTCCAGTTGAGTATTTAAATGAAATAATGACTGTGGAATTATCAAATCAAGAACGTATATCTGTTAATCAAGTTTGTGGGAATTGTGAGATTGAGATTTCTGGCAATAAGTTTTGTTTGAATTTGATACCATTTAAGTTAGGAGAGTTTGACGTTATCTTAGGAATGGATTGGTTATCTAAGCACGATGCCCAGATAGATTGTCGAAATAAGAAGGTAATGGTGAAGACGCCAGACGAAAGGATAGTAACATTTAAGGGCCAGAAGCAAGTAAAGAAGTTCTTAACAATGATTCAAGCCAAAAGGTTACTACGACAGGGATGCGAGGATTTCGTTGCATATGTGATTGATAGAAGTCAGGAACCGGAAAAACTTGAAGATATTCCAGTAGTTAATGAATTTCTAGATGTGTTTCCCGATGAGTTACCAGGACTTCCTCCAGATAGAGAAATTGAGTTTGCGATCGACTTAGCACCTGGAACGGAACCAGTATCCAAGGCCCCATACAGAATGGCGCCCGTTGAGATGAAGGAACTAGCAAAGCAATTGCAAGAGTTGTTAGAGAAGGGAGTAATCAGACCCAGTGTATCCCCGTGGGGTGCACCGATACTATTTATCAAAAAGAAAGATGGGAGCATGAGACTATGTATCGACTATCGAGAGCTCAACAAGCTTACAATCAAGAACAAGTATCCATTGCCAAGGATTGATGATTTGTTCGACCAATTAAAAGGAGCCAAGTACTTCTCTAAGATCGATTTGAGATCGGGATATCACCAACTAAAGATTAAGCCAGAGGATATACCAAAGACAACTTTCAGAACAAGGTATGGACATTATGAATTCTTAGTGATGTCATTTGGATTGACCAATGCCCCGGCAACATTCATGGACCTGATGAATAGAATTTTCAAGGAATACCTGGACAAGTTTTTTATTATATTTTTAGATGATATTTTGATTTATTCAAAGACAGAAGAGGATCATGCAAAACATTTGAGAACAACTTTGGAGATTTTAAGGAAAAAGAAGTTATATGCCAAATTCTCAAAGTGTGAGTTTTGGTTACAGGAAATCCAGTTCTTAGGACACATAGTCAGTAATGAAGGGATTAAAGTGGACCCAACGAAGATTGAAGCAATTACAAATTGGGAAAGACTGAGAACACCAATAGAGGTAAGAAATTTCTTGGGATTAGCGGGATATTATTGCCGATTTGATCAAAATTTCTCAAGGATTGTAACACCATTGCCAAAGCTTACACAGAAGAATGAAAAGTTTATATGGAACGATAAATATGAAGAAAGTTTTCAAGAATTGAAGCGAAGATTAATCACGACACCTGTTTTGTCACTTCCAGATGATCAAGGAAATTTCGTAATCTATAGCGATGCTTCTCATAAAGGACTTGGATGCGTTCTGATATAGCACGATAAGGTTATTGCGTATGCGTCAAGGCAATTAAAACCATACGAAAAAAAATATCCTACTCATGATTTGGAGCTAGCAGCTATAGTACTTCAAGCTATAGTATTCGCTTTGAGGATTTGGAGACATTATCTATATGTAGAAAAATGCGAGATTTATAAGGATCACAAAAGCTTGAAGTACATATTCACATAGAAGGAGCTTAATATGAGATAGAGAAGATGGTTAGAGTTGATTAAGGATTACGACTGCAAGATTAACTATCATCCCTGTAAAGCAAACGTTGTGGCGGACGCGTTAAGTCGGAAAGAAAAGTTGAATGTGTTATCAGTACCCGAAGAGATTTACAAGGAATTTCATAAACTGGAATTGGAGATTAGAGTTTGCAAGCCTGATGAAGCAAAAGTGTATAGTATGACTTTCCAGCCGAAGTTATTAGAGAAGATAAGGAAGTGTCAAGAAGAGGTAATGGATCAGGACATTAACCGTTTTGTAGGTGAGGAATTGTGCACGCAAAAGGACGATCAAGGTATTCTTAGGTTTTCGTCTAGAATTTGGATTCCACCAGTAACGGAGTTGAAGAATGAAATTTTACAGGAAGCTCATAATTCAAGGTATTCAATCCATCCAGGGAGTACCAAGATGTACAGAGATTTAAAAGAAAATTATTGGTGGCCAGATATAAAAAGGGAGATTGCAGAATGGGTTAGCAGATGTTATACATGTCAAAGAGTTAAAGCAGAGCATCAGAGACCAAGTGGATTGTTGCAGCCATTAGAGATTCCAGAGTGGAAGTGGGAGCACATTGCCACAAATTTCATAGTTAGATTACCAAGGACGAAATCTAATCATGATGCCATTTGAGTTATAGTGGACAAACTTACTAAATCAGCTCATTTTCTGCCCATAAATGAAAGATTTTCACTAGATAAGTTAGTCCATATGTACCTGAAAGAAATCGTAGTTCGTCATGGAGTTCCTGTGTCTATCGTATTCGATCGAGATCCCAGATTTAATTCAAGGTTTTGAAAAAGTTTTCAAGAATGTTTGGGAACAAGACTGAATATGAGTACGGCTTACCATCCACAGACGGACGACCAGAGTGAAAGAACAATCCAGACAATCGAAAACATGTTACGTGTTTGTGCTATTGATTTCAAAGGAAGTTGGGATGAGCATTTACCCTTGGTAGAATTTGCTTACAACAACAGTTATCATGCCAGTATTGGGATGCCACCTTATGAAGCTCTCTATGGACGCAAATGTCGATCTCCCGTATATTAGGACGAAGTAGGAGAACGCAAAATACTTGGACCTGAATTGGTGCAACAGACGAATGAAGTTGTTGAAGTTATCCAGAAGAGATTGATAGCAGCACAAGACCGTCAAAAGAAGTATGCAGATGAATCAAGGAAAGATATGGAATTCGAAGAAGGAAATCTGGTATTACTAAAAGTATCGACGTGGAAAGGATTGACAAGATTTGGGAAGAAAGGAAAACTGAGCCCTAGATATGTTGGACCTTTTGAAATTCTAAAGCGTGTTGGAAAAGTAGCTTACGAGTTGGTGTTACCCCCTTACATGGAGCACATTCACAATGTTTTTCACATATCGATGCTTAAGAAGTATAATCCAGACTCGAGGCATGTAATCGAATTCGAGCCAATAGAGCTTCAAGAAGATTTGTCGTATGTAGAGAGTCCGATAGAGATTCTAAAAGAAAGAGAGAAAGTGTTAAGAAATAAAGTGGTAAAGTTAGTCAGAGTACTGTGGAGAAACCCAAAGTTTGAAGAGTCAACCTGGGAGTTAAAAAGTGATATGAGAGAAAAGTACCCTCATTTATTTTCTTAGGAGATTCTGAGGACAGAATCCTTTTAAGGAGGAAGGGTGTAATATCTGGGATATATCGTGTAATTATTTTTGCAAATAAATAAATATTATGCATGTTCAGTATTTATTCTGTGAATTATTTGTTAAGTGGTATATGTGTTTGGATGTTTAAAAATAATATAAATTGAGTATTTTAATTTTTATATGTGTAAAATAAATTATGGATAATTGTCATATCTTCCTATTTATTTTTATGTTGATCTATGATTTTATAGAAAATTTATGGATTTTATAAATTCTTTTCCGAGTATTTATAAACTATTTAATTTAACCGGGAACCAGCCGACTTCACCCGTTTTTATGTTTTTATAACCCGAAACTCTTCTGAAAACTCCTTCCTAACCTAATTGCAATATTTGGAGCATTTTCCATGTTTCAACTTTTTCGATCCGGCGTACGGTTTGCCTTGTGCGGGTCCCAGCACAATATTTTCGATATAAAATTTACTTCGGTAAATCAATAAAACTCGTATTTTTGATAAACGGGATCATTTTATTAAACTATTATAATTATCACCTCGTAATACGTGTAACCAGGCGCTGAGACCAAGACCGTAGTATAAATTATACTGATTTGGATAATTATCCTGAAAACTGGTACCGTTTGGATCTATTTTTATAAATAAATGTACTATTTTATATCCGGAATGATCCAACGGGATACTAATTTTCCGTAAATATAAATAGGCTTTACCGTATTTTATTTCGTACTGAAAATCATTTGCAAACAGTATTATATAATTTTACAAAGAAAATACATATATTCATAAACCTTTTTGAGAATCAAACTGCAAAATCAAGGTGTTATTGAAAGCTGCTCGGGAAGCTCTAGTAACCAAAATGGAGGTTTTGAAGTGTTCTACCAGATTCCAGAACTCGTTTTACTGTAGAATCAAAGGTTGATTTTATATATTTTTATTTATTTTTGAATTATTTTGATTAAAAATATGAATTTTTGTTCAGATGATTGTTTGAATGATTTGATGCTTGCATGTTGTAGAGCTTGTTTTCCTGATGATTTTGATATGTCATATGACTGATTCCGAGTTCAATAACATGTTCAAAATTGAGTTTGATTTTCGAATTTTGAAATTAGGGTTTATAATTCGTTTGAATGTTCTTGATTGAATTTAGGGGTTTCTTATTTCGGGATAGATAGATGTTATAGAGGGGTGGGTTGTGTTCCTTATGGAATTTGCAATCGATTCGTATAAGTCTTGCAAATCGACGAGGTCTGTAGAGGAGGGAGTTGTCATTTGAAGTTTATGTCGAGCTTGTCGGAAACCGGCGAACTTCTCGACCAATTTCCGGCCGACTCAGGGATTATTAGAATGAATTGATGGTATGGTTGTGTTCCTGGTGTTGTGTAGATATGATCTGGAGGTGGTGGTGGCCTGAGCATCCCTGGATCGTCTTCTCCGGCGAGACAGGGGTGTTTTCCGGCGAACCCTGTGAAAATTACAGTTTAGTACCCATACTTTTAAGAACGATGCAGTTTGGTCCCTGTAGTTTGTAAATTTTGCAAATAAGGGATTCCTGTTTATAAATTATTTAAAAATTAGATTTCTTATTTATTTTAATTATAAAAATTCGTTTTTAATTACTGAAAATTCCAAAAAATTATTATTTTAATTCCAAAAAAATTTATCTTTAATTCAAAAATAAATCTGAATTAATTAGTAAATTAATTTTAGTTAATAAATAATTAGTTAGTTGGTCAATTAATTCGAAAATTAATTGATTTAATTAATTATTAATTGATTTTAATTAATTATTTAATTAGATTTAATTATTTATTAATGATTTAAAAATTCGAAAAAATAGTTTTGAGCTTTAAAATATTATTTTAAATTGTTTTCAAGGTTCCATAATTATTATAAAATTATTTTGAAGCCAAATTTGGCCCTCAAAACCTTGTCTATTGCTTTAAAATTGACCCAACGACCCGTTTTGACTCCGAAATATGTTTTAAAAATCATATTAAATACCCGAAAGACTCTTCAAGACCCGAGATTTCCTTATAAATGAAATTTTATTGATTATTTGACGTGCTATGTGTTATATGTGACTTGTTTGTTTGACTGTCGGTCTATATGTTCAGTGTTTACTTATTTTTAGCATGTCTTTCAATCCGTTAGTCGGATTTGGGTAAAACGAAGTGTAGATAGAAGTGTATATTGAATATAATCATATGAGTTGAGTATTGATACATAGTTATGGTATGTGAGCAGAAGAGGCAAAGCGTAGGAAAGGGAAACAAATAGTCGAGGAGTAGGTGATGGTGATTGGAAATTGGTGAAATATAGAAAGCTAGTACCGGGCAAGTGTTCTGAACTTTCTCTAGATATATTGTAGATTATTGATAGTTCTGTTTTATATTGCAAGTGCTTTGAAGCACTGAACCCTAAACCTTGATTCCAGTTATTGATCTTTGAACCGTAAACCTTATTCTTTCTGAACCATTGATTATTGAATACCCGAATACAAACCACAGATATATGATACTACTCCGCAAATACATACAAACTAAATATCAACCACTAAATCAAATTTCTTACCTATTCAAACCATTGTACCTTATGCTTTGAAATCCTAAATCCTTGTAACCTTGAAACTTTGATTCCTTTGTTATCCAATTCTTTCATTACCTAACAGCCATTCTTTGAAATTGCCATATTGTTCCTTTGTGAAGATTGAAACCATCTCATTATTGGACATCCAATGTTGCTTATGATTCTGTTTATTGCTTTACATTATTTATCCTGTTATTATGATAAAATTTGATTGTTTTATAAAATTGTGGACCAGATTCGTGGTCTGACCAGATTGGTGGTTAAGTTAGGCCAATGTGTGCCTTGGATCCAGTAATTTGAGCAGAGTTGTGTGCCTTGCTCGGGGTTAGTGCGTGACTGATCAGCAACCTAACCTTGTTTTTTAAAATGAAAATATAATATCCAATTCTAAATCATTAATCATTGTTCACTTGATACCTTAACTCTTTTCATTTGATGGTCATTATTCTCAGTCTTGTCAATGTGACTAGCTGAGCTAGTTAGCTCGTTTGTGCGATGTTGTTTATGTTCTTTTCTAGTTAAGAAGGAACCTATTGGTAGCGAGGATCCCCAATCCAGTGCGAGAGCTAGGGGTCCAGGTTGATCGAGTTAAGCTAGCTAACAACTTTTGGGATAGTTTAAGTTTGTAAAGTTTGTAATGATGTTTAATATTCAGTTGTAAGTTTAAAATAGTTGGGATTTGGGCGTTTATAATATAAGTGTGTGTGTGTGGCTTGTGTGTATACTTTAACCTGTTGCGGTCCGTGGTAGTTGGTAAGTAGGGTCACTGCATATTATTATTATCTTTATTATTTTTATAAGCAGGTTATAAATAAGGTGCGTGTGTGTATGTGGACCCCAAACTTCTGACCCGGGTTTGGAGGGCGCCACATTCATCAAACTCATACAGGTCTTCAAGCCACTACAAATGCCAACACCAAGAGAATTCTTCAAGCACATCTAGACTCTCTTCAACTCCACCAAATCCAATCTCTTCAACACAATCAAGAGGTCACTACACTGAAAACTGAAATTGGTCAGATCAAAAAGGATATTGCTGAAAGATTGGAGGCTAAGTTTCCTGACATAAACATGCTGGACATCAACAGGAAACTGAGGAAAAACTATCATCTAGACACCAAAGTGGACTCCTTGGACAAAAGACTCAAAAATCTAGAAGCTTCAATAACTGCAATCCATCTACATCAAGCTCAACAAACTCAGCTACTTCAAAAATTGGTGGCTGCACAGACCTCAACCTCCACTCAACTTGATGCTGACAAAAAGGGGGAGAAAGATATGATTCCAGCTAGTCAAGGGGAGTCAACAAGTGAGGGGGAGCAAGTGCTCAAAATTCAAGTAAGCAAAGTAATTGTTCCAGCAATTACTTTTCTAAAGCCACAAGTCTTGGACATCATTGATTTGATCAAGATAGCAGCTGCTAAGTTGGAATCAAATGAGAAATCTAAACAACTTGATGTTGCAGCAGTTGAGAAAGAACTGGATGACAAATGGAAGAAAATTGATGAAGAAATTCAGAAGAAATTTGGTCCAATTGAGAAAAAAGACAAGGACTTTTCTCACTTCTCTCAGTTGAGACAAATTTCAATCAATGAAATGAGCCTAGGGAACTTAGAAAGGGGTCAACCCTCAACAATCAAGTCTCTAAATGCTAGTGTGATTTTCAAGCTAAAAAGGAATTATCCAAAGAATTAAGCCAAAAATCCACTAGACCTATCATATGAAACCCCTAGGCTAGATGAAAAGAAGCTACTTAGAAGGTCCATAGCTTTCTTCAAAGACCCTAGAGACTCAGTGGTAAAGAAAAGGATTTCTACACAAATGGTAAACTGATCTGTGTAGTGGCTGGACACCCACAATTTGCATAAGCTAAGAAAAAGGAAAAGGTGAGGCTCAAACAACAACAAAAGCAAGCTGTTTTAGAAGCCAAGAACCAAGCTAAAAATCCTGCAATCACATAAACTATTTTTCCAACTGAGAATCTGGGTGAAGGAAATAAAGAAGAACCAAAGCAGATAAAAAGGAAGTTCAGATACAAGATGCATGCAAAGAGAAAGATAAATTTTGATGAATATAAGGAAGACTACATGCCAGCCCAACCTACAACCCCAAGCCAATCAACCATACCTACTGTGAAGGAGGCTGAATTCAAGGTTGATCCCAACATCACCTTTCATGGTGATGCTGTTATTCCAAAGGATGAACCTATAGATTGGGACAGCTTGCCTCTTCCTGATCTAAACCTCCCCATCTTTGCTAAACAAAGGAAGACAAAAGAAAGAGTGGTCAAAATAGTCAAGCCTACCAAACTCAAATCCAAGCAAGTGGCCAAACCCAAACCTACTGTCAATAAAGGAGATCAACTCTTCATATGTGACATCAATGAATTATCAGACACAAATCTCTATTTGAATAAGCTTGAAGAAGTCGGATCTATTGATGCCTACAAGCACCTTCCAGAGAGATTAGTTTTTAGGTACATGGGTGGTAAAGAAATTACATGGACACTTCACAGAATTCTCCATGAAGGCTACTCAACTCTAGTGACTGTCTTCTCCTCAATCAAGGAAAACTTTGGATTCAACATAGTAGCCAAGAAAATGGTACTAAACAAGATTGAGGAGATAAGAAATAGCTGGAGAGGACCAAATGCACTCCCAAGAGTATTATCCATTCCTTTCACTGGAGATATGGTGCATTTGAGGCCATACTGGATCATGGAGTTCAAGGATGAAAAGAATATTAGAAGATTCTTCAGAATGGAAGATCAGCTAAAGATTACAAGCAATGAAACTCTAAAAGAAATACAAGAAAAGCTGGATCTAACAAATAATGAAGAATCAGAATTTTACAGACAACTCCAAAACCAGATTGAAGAGAATGTTGTGAAGCTGGGAAAGAAGCCAAGGCAATCAAGGAAATGATCTCAAGTTTTGTAGTCTAGATGAGCACCTTGAAAATGATCTGAAAGACACTCTATAAATCTTTCTTTGTGAGAATTTTTAATAAACTGTAGCACTTGTAAATTTTAATCTACTATATCTCATTTTGTATTCATAGAGTGTTTTGTTATCATCAAGTCTCTCTTAATTTATGGCTACAATTCTAGTAGACATAAATTGGGGGAAATTGTTAGGAATATGTTATGTACTTGATGATAACTTGAAAAAAACACTTGGTAGATTTTATTTAAGTGAATTTGTAGCTTTCAACGGATGATCATTTTCAACATCCGTTAAAAGAGTAGCTTATGTAACAATAAGACTTGTAGCACATTTTTGCATACTTGGATAACTTAGTGAACTAGATGTTGTAAATTGTCCAAGCTATGTTAACTACTAGATTGATATGCAAGATAGGATGGTGAATTGTAAATATTAGATTGTTAATCCCAAAAAATGCAACAAGAATTACTGAATGGGGGGGGGGTTGAATGTAATTCTGGCTACTTTTTCTGATTTTAAGAATGTTCTTACTTAATATATAACTGTGTTTGATTTTGCAAGAAGTGCGGAATGAAAATAAAATAGAAATCAAAACACAAAGCAATAAAATACAAAGCTGTAAACTTTCTGGTGGATTTTAACTTATCCACCAGAGATATATATAAAGTTGAGAACTTTGTGATGCTTGAATAGCACACAGCTGCTTACAAGAGAACTTACAAAATTACAAATAGATTCTTAATAGATATAACTTTATCTATCTCTCTGAAAAATAATGCTTACTTAGTTAGTTTTTCTACTTGCTACTCTTGGTTTACATATCACCAAGATACATGATAAAAAGACAAACTAATAAGATAAATGAATCTAGTCTAATATCATGTTTCTTCACTTCTTTTTCCAGCATCCTTGAATATCTTCAATTTTGCATGGAAATGGAAATGCTTCTTTGTTCTCTAAATCCTACTAACAGGCTGTCACATTCCAATTGTATACAATCAACACATGTGACTGTCAAGTCGTTATCAACTGCTCTTTTGAATTTGAACATCCATTGAAACTTTATTGAATCATCCGTTGAAACCGTGGATGATCATCCGTTGATACTTTGGCTGATCATCTGTTGAAGCTTTGTAGATCATCCGTTGAAGCTTTATCTGTTCATCCATTGAAGCTTTGAGAATCATCCATTGAGACTATTTCCTTGACAGTGAACTCCATTTCATTTATACAAGATTTCAAGGGATCATCTATTTACAAATAATCTACCTATCTTGCATATCAATCTAGTAGTCAACATGACTTAAACATTTCTCAAAGATCTAGTTCACTAAGCTATTTAAGTATGCAGAAATGTGCTACTAATCTTATTATGCATAGCTACTCTTTCAACGGATGTTGAGATGATCATCCGTTGAAAGTTATAAAATACTAAGTTAAATCTACTAAGGTGTTTTGTTCAACTTATCATCAAGTTCACAACATATTCCTAACAATCTCCCCCAATTTATGTCTACTGGAATTGTAGCCATAAATTAAGAGATATTTGATGATAACAAAACACCCTTAAATAAACAGATTGAATAATGGTAGATAAAACTTGTAACTGCTACAGTTTATTTAAAAATTGGACAAAGTAAAGTGCACAAAAAGTTCTCACAATCATTTTCAAGGTGCTCATCTAGTATAAGAAGATGTGATCTATCTCCTTGATTGTCTTGATTTC
The DNA here is from genome assembly GCF_009905375.1 of Apium graveolens. NCBI lineage: Eukaryota > Viridiplantae > Streptophyta > Magnoliopsida > Apiales > Apiaceae > Apium > Apium graveolens. Next base: position 150,241,585 of record NC_133652.1, read on the forward strand.
TTGCCAAACTTCCTGTTGTTCTCTTCTATTTGATTTTGGAGTTGTCTGTGAAATTCATATTCTTCAGCATTTGATAAGTCTAGATTTTCTTGCATTTCCAATAGAGTCTCATTGCTTGAGATGCTCAATTGGTCATCCAGCCTGAAGAATCTCCTAACACCTTTATAATCCATGAATTCCATCAGCCAGTAAGGCCTCAAGTGCACTCTATTTCCTGTGAAGGGAATGGATAGTGTTCTTGGAAGTGCATTTAAGGCTTTTCTGCTCCTGAGTTCTTCTATCTTCTTTAGAGCCAATTTCTTGGCAGTCACATTGAATCCAAAATTTTTCTTAAAGGATAAGAAGATCTTTATCAAAACAGAACAACTTTTTTGAAGAATTTTGTGAAGGGGCCATATGATCTCTTTTCCACCCTTGTATTTGAACACCAGTCTTTCAGGGAGATTTCTGTGAGCATCAATTGCTCTCACTTCTTCTAGTTCATCCATGTAAAGATTTATATCTGAGAACTCCTTGATGTCACAGATATATAGAAGATCTCCCTTGTTTACAGTTGGTTGAGCTTTGGTTAAGGTTTTGGTTCTGAGTTTCACAGGCTTGACCTTCTTGATTGCTCTTGTCTTTGTCTTCTTTAGCTTGTTGAAGATTGGTAAGTTAAGTTCAAGAAGAGGCAAACTATCCCAGTCTATAGGCTCATCCTTGGGAACTATTGAATCACCATAAAAGTTCTTTGTAGGATCCAACTTAAATTCATCCTGCACTTCTGAGGGCTTGGATGTTTGAGTTGAAGTTGTAGACTGTTTGGGAATGTATCTTCCATCTTGTCATCATCAAATTCCGACATTCTTTCGGGAAGAATTTTGTATCTGAACTTCCTTTTCTGTTGAGGTTCCTTGTGCATTTTATGATCTTGATCTTCAGCTACCACATGTTATTTCTCAGAAATCTCAGTTGCAGTTTTCACAGCTTCAAGCTTGGCTACTATAGCAGCTTGCTTTTTCTTCTGTTTGAGTTTCTTAGCATCTAAAGCAGTTTATTTCTTTTCTTGCTTGATTCTTTCCTTTTCTTCCTTCTTTGCTTCTGCAAACTAAGGGTGTCCAGCCACCACACAGATTTCTTTCCCATTCATGTAGATCATAGCAATTCTTCTCTTTAGCACTGAGTCAGTTGGATATTTGAAGAATGCAATGGACCTTGCCAACAGCTTCTTTTCATCTGGCCTTGGAGTCTCAAACATAAGATCCAAGGGATTTTTGTCAGATGACTTTGGATAATTTCTTTTGGGCTTCAAAACCAGGTTGGATTTTGGAGACTTTATAAATGAAGGTTGGCCCATTTCCAGATTACCTAGACTCATGTCATTCACATAAATTTGCTTGGCTTGAGAGAAGTGATAAAAGGTCTTGTTTGGTTTCTCAATTGGGCCAAATTTCTTTATGATTTCTTCATCAATCTTCCTCCATTTATCATCCAGTTCCTTCTCAACTGCTACAACATCAAGCTTCTTCAAATCTGTCTATGAATCCAACTTAGCAGCTGCTATCTAGATCAGATAAATACTGTCCAAGACTGGTGGCTTATGTAATAACCCCAATTTTTGAAACCCTTATGAATAGTGTTTTTGCTGAATGAGAAAACTTTTTATGCCACACTAGGTAGGGGTTCTTTTATGGATATTCTGAGATATTATTAGTACTCTATATGATAAATAAGTGTATGTAAAGATCGTCAGAATCCAAATTCGAACACTTTGATTTTTCCCGAAAATCTACCAGATACAGAAAGAATTGAGTATAAGGTAACAGAATAAAAAGGATTTAAATTCAAGGATTAAAAGAGAGGATCATGAAAGGAACATAATGTATTGAGAAAGGTTAAAGAAACCTAAGTAATAAGATCCCGGGTATGATCCCTCAAACGATAAACGAAAACGAAAGTTAAGCGAACCGTATAACAGATCAGCGGTCATTAGGCAAGCAATTAAGAGTTAATCAAGGAGGTTAGGGATGATGATGTCATCAAACCAACAAGAAGAGGACAAGTGTGGAGGGTGACATCACATGACGACCAAAGCATGACATAAGAGAAAGAAGTATGGTTGATTTATAACCACACAATTTTTCATGGTTAAAAATGATTAAAACAAAACAAAGTCAACCAACCAAGGCCAATCAAAACAAATCTCAAAAAACACAAAAGCTCTTCCCTTTTCTTCATCAAGCTCTCGGCCAAAATAAACACAGCAACTTCAAACTGCCATATCTCCTTCAATACTCACTCAAAAGTTGTGTTCTATAGCTCGTTGGAAAGGTATTTAGATGGCCTACAACTCTTGTTCACAAGTCGCTTCCAAATAAGCATGGTAAGACCCTCAGTTTTACAGTTATTTAAATCGGACTTTTAGAAACTTCAAAGCCTAACTTTGTGTTCTTGATTTCTTTGGAAAGATCAAGCTTGTAGGAGGCTCCATAAGGCTTCCTAGTAACTTTCCACCCTCCAAGAAAGGTATAAATCTTCACACCCTTTAGTAATAAGTTTGAATGTTGAAGTTTGGAGATGGTTTGGATGGATGAGTAGTAATTTGAATGATAAGCATGATTCGAGCTTAATTGTTAAGTAGTTTAGTTGAATTTGGAGATGTTATAATATATGATTGGATTGAGATCCTTGAGCTTATTATGACTGAAATCAGTAGCATTGATGTGTTTCTTGAGTTGTTGTTGATTGTTAGTTGGATTGATATGATTTGGAATGGTAAAAAATTTGGAAATCGCGTAAACATAGCCGTCGTAATGTCCGATTTACTTTAGACTGCTTTTGTTCATAACATTAGGACCCGAGAACTCCCTGCTAGGATTTTACCATTGCCATTTTTAGATAGTTCATGTTACGAGCTTCGTTTTTATATGTGGTTCGTTTGATTCCGATGTACGGTTTAGGAGAAACGGCCATTTTAAGTAACGGCGTTTCGCGACCGAACCATTACCCCTCGCCTTACTTTGAAACATAGGTTAAAGACCTTAAATGACAAATTGGAGTATGAAACATTTATGTAAAGTGTAATAGGCAGTTGGTAAGACACTCGCGAAGGAATCGCCTTAAAACACGTAATGGTTAATTTATTAAAAATGGTGGAGCCGAGGGTACTTGAGCGACTTAAAAGAATCAGTAAGCGCAAAGCGAGCGTTAGAGTCTAATTTGGTTAAAGTATAGATTTACAAGTGACTTCGGTTTAATTCCAACTTATATGTTGTTTATAGGATACCAGACTCGTCCCGAGCCATTTGTAACCCCCAGTCGCTCAGGCAAGTTTTCTACCCGTTATACTGTTGTTGTGATGTATATGTGTATATGCATGATCTTGTGATAAATGCATATTTGTTATTAGCAAATTCTTGCGATATATTGTAGCATGTGATATGGTATATATGCATGCCTATTTCGTATTCTTGATTTATATATCTGTTGGTTCAAATGCTTATTCGTTGCATAATACCTATGCTAGAGATAAGCGCTATTTGCGTATACCCTTAGTATAGGGGATCAAAAGGTGAACTTTTTCTAAAACCGGGAGGCGAGACTCCCGAGTATAATATATATTTATATATATATATATATTGATATAGTTTTTAAAACTATTAATCGAATAAGGTTTATTCGATAACTTTATTTTATTTAATGAATATTATTACGAATATTCATTCGAGGGCTTATGACTCCTTTATTTTATTTAATGAATATTATTACGAATATTCATTCGAGGGCTTATGACTCAGTTTATATTATTTAATGAATATTATTTGAATATTCATTTGAGGATCTATGACTCCAATTATTTGCTGAGATATGTTCTTTATTTTATTAAAGAATAAGGTGTCGATAATCAAACTTATCTTTGATTATTCAAATAAAGATAGTACTTTCGTATAAGTATATCTTTGGTTATTTAATACTCATTTCAAGTATAAGTTTTAAAACTTCTACTTCAATTATTTTTATAAATATTATTCTTTATGGGAATATTATTTAAATAATAATATTCAGATATTTTCTAATATATTGGGACTGATTTATTTCATTAAATCAACATTACTCCAAACACTCTTTAAAGTGTTTTCGAGTCTTCAAAATGATTTTTAAAAGTTAGAGCGGATCCCAAAACTCATTTTTATATTTAAGATCTTCCTTTTAAAGGGGATTTAAATACTCGTTCAAAACTTGAGGGATCCGGCTCAGTGGTGTATTTTACATTCGCAACGAGGTTGCTGTTTTGAGAAAACATCTTGATTACTTGCCCATCATTCGGGAAGTAAGTTCATCTATTTGAGTCGGCATAAGCAACATGGGCTCAGTGGGCGTCCATGAAAGTGTAAGTGGCTCAGTGGGAGTCCATCAAATGTGTAAGTGGCTGAGTGGCAGTCCAGCATAAGGTCCTATTGCGGCCAGGGTGATGACCAGTGGGGAATTCGTCCATCTACTAGTAGAAAAGGTTACTTATTGGTATCTTTGCCTGATCAGCAAGATATCAGGTTTATGCCAAGGTTTTCTCCTTTCCAAATTCATTGGATATTGCAACTCTGTTTATAATTTTCATAACAGAGGTTTTCAAGGAGTGTATGAAATGTATATATATAGGTGTATATATATATATCGGGATTTAATGAAGTATCTCGTAACTTCATTATTTATAATGATATTCAAAGATTGAATCTATTCAAATCTTGTCTTGTAGTCTCATCTTTGTGATGAACTTTTGAACTGATTATAACTTGAACGGTGGTAGTTCAAGTAATATTTGGAAAAGATATAAGTATATTGGGGTATCTTGTAACTTCATATTTTCAACTTATATCTAGTTAATGATTATCTTATGCATATCAAAGATTTTCAGAAAAACGTTGAGACAAGGGTAGATATATGAGATCACCTTGCAACGATATTTTTATACAGTTATAAACTGGAACTCTATGTATATTATGCATGGAAGAGGACTTCCAAGATTTTGAAAAGTATATATGTATATATACTGAATATTTTGCGACTTCATCGCATTAAGATATCAAACTTGGTTCATTTCTTTTGACCAAGACTTTCATGAGTACTATGAGAAGGCTCATATATTGTTAATCATTATACATATTATTTTGGTGGGCTTGCTGCTCACCCTTGCTTTCTTCTTTCATCACACAACAACAGATAGAGAAGATGAACAGGACCAAGCTCCAGATTCGCAAGCGGTTAGAAAACGTTATGCAGTCTTCTGAAAGCGTTGATGCCGCCGTAGCTGAGGTAGGAGCTACCAATAGGCTAGGTTTTTAACTATTAATGAACCAGACTTATGTATAATATGAATTGTAATAATGGCAAGGAATATGTAAATTTATTCAGAACCTTTTTAAGGTGTAACGGTTTATAATTGTGGAATATAAGGACTTGTGTTATTTTTGAGTGTTCATCTCTGAGACTATAACTTGTGGTGTGTGTGTTTATTGTGGGGTCACAGTACAGAGTAGTTGATTATTTATTAAGATTGGGTGTTATTAAGGGAAATGGAACTCGTGACAACCCGGATCCCCGACCCCGGATTTGGGGGTGTTACAGAAGTGGTATCAGAGCTAAGCGTTATAAACCTCAGAGATGATGTGACGTTAAGATAATAAGTTCACTAAGATAATAAGAACTCTTGCCAAGTTCCTAGTCGGGCTATCTAACGTAGTACTGACAGTTAAAACCCTTATGGGAACCCTTATAAATATCGTGATAGAAGCGTAGTTCGTTATCGTATATGGTAGCGGGACTCCGAACCCTGAGGTTGAGGAGCAACAAAGCGATGATGTTTTATTACTTATTGGAGATCAGATTATGGATCCGATAGAGCGTCCTAACGCGGGATCGGATGATGTTCATGTTGAAGATGTTGTCCTAGAAGGGATAGTTGCTGAGGAGGATCCCTTGGAGGATCCTGACAAGAATGAATAAAGGACCACTGATGAATTGATGACCATGGTTAGGTCGACTACCAGAGGTAGAATTGGTCGGTTACTATCGGAGGTTCGTTCAAGTTTGTAAAGATAGTAGCCCCCTTTAACGCGGCTTACTCGTAAGACTGAGAAGTTTGAATGGACAGAGAAATACGAGAACAACTTTCAAGAACTGAAGCAAAGATTGGTGACGACCCCTATGATGGCATTGTCGGATGGAAAAAGGAGATTTTGTGATTTGTATTGACGCTTCGCATAAGGAATTAGGGTGCTTCTTATACAGCACAACAAGGTAATCGCGTACGCGTCAAGACAATTAAGGGAATTTAAAATTTGATATCCCCACCCATGAGCTTGGGCTCATGGCAATATTTTTGCCCTAAAGATTTGAGGCACTACTTGTATGGAGAGAAGTGCGAGATTCACAAACCATAGGAGCTCTAGTACAATTTTATGTAGAAAGAGCTCAACATACGCCCGAGGAGGCGGTTAGAGCTAATCAAGAATTATGATTGGGAGATTCTGTATCATTCGGGGAAAGCCCATGTGGTGGCTGATGCCCTTAGTAAAAAGGAGAGACTCAAGATGATCATGTCTTTGAGAGAGTTTATAAGAGATTTTGAGAAAATGGAAATAGAAGTGAAGGTAACCGAAGCCGGTACCGAAAAGATGTTTGAGATTGCAATACAGTCCGAATTATCGGAAGAGAACATATTGTGCCAGAAGAAGTGATGAATGAAGGCAGAGAGCTAACAATTAGATAAAAGATTAATACCGAGAAAGATGATAAGGGAATAATGAGATATTCCTACAGAATTTGGGTTCCAAATGTTCAAGAGCTTAAAGATGAGATCTTAGATGAAAGCTAGTTTGAGGAATAAGATTTAGGGCAAACCCTGAATGTGATAGTCAGGGAGGACGCCATCAAGATAGAAGGAACCCATAACATAATGAAGTGGAAAATGAGGATTTTAACGTATAAGATAACCCCAAGTATGGGAGAAGGATGAAACATTTCATACTAAGGAAACAGAAAGACGAGTAAGGAAAGGAGACCCGAGACGGTACTCCTATACGGCAATTCATGGACCTGTCTAAAAAGAACTTAGACTACTATCCCCAACCACCACCTTGAGGAAACAATGCGGTGAGAAATTCTTTCAGGGCCTTTAAGTCGCTAAGCCCTTAGAGTTCCAAGGAACAAGCTGAACCAGTCGAGGCAAGAACCTCGCTAAAGGAAATATAGGAATCATTTGAGATTCTTGTTGGATTTTTAACGCAGCGGGGGCATGGCAAAACACTTTTACACATTCAAAATCCAAATAAAAGCATATAAATCATGAATGAAAATTCGAGGGATCGAATCTAACCTTTTAAAATAATTCGGAGACAACGATCAGAGATCCTTAGCAGTTGTTCCTCAAGTGTGAAGCACTCCACCGGTATCCACCAAGAAAACGATGTTAAGGAGGAGGAAGAAGGTGGAGAGAATTGGGTTTTCTAAACTTTTTGGGTTTTCGGGTTTTCGAGGTTGGAATAAAATTAGGGTCTATAATAGTGTATTTATAGGCAAAATTTTCAGCTGAAATTTTCCCATAAATAATATTATTATTATCCCATTTATTATTCTCATTAATAATTAAAACACCTTTTAATTATTAATCCTTTTTCTAAACACTTTAGAAATAATTCTCTCTCTTGATTTAATTTCCAAAAATTAAATCCTTTAATTAATAATATTAAGAACTTTTCTTAATTAATTTATAATCAATTAAATCTTATTTAATTAATTATTAAATTTGCCAATTAATTATTTATTTCACAAATAAATAATTATTAGCCATTATTAATTAATTCCTCCACCATTAAATCATTCTCCTTTTATGGTGTGACCCTGTAGGTTCAATATTAAGCCGGTAGTAGAAATAAATAATAATAAAACTATTTTATCATTATTTATATAAATTCTTTAATTTATTAAATATGATTAATTAATTAATTACATTTATTCTACATCGTGAGTGATGCTTCTCAACATATCGCGACTATCCGGATAATATGAATTCACTGCTTAGAATACCAAGAACCTGTCAGTGAATAGCTACCGTACAATAAACTCCTTCTACCCTACAATGTTCTGATTAAATACAAGGCATGGATCTCGTGTCAAGCCTATCTAATTCAATCACTTGCTTACCATTTACTATGCGTAGTTCTATGCAAATTAGAAACTCCTTTCTAATTTCATTTACTCTGGACAGAGATTCCTGAACTAGCATAAGTGGATCAGCCTTGAACATTCGCTTCCTTCACTGGAAGGGGTAGATCCTTTATTGATCATACACTATCTTCGTGTACAAATTCCTATACCCAGAAGAGCCCTAATAATTATCCCTGGAGACTAAGAACTAAACCAAAGCATAGTTCAGTGTACACAAGATGACTATGATGACCTCAAGTCTAAGGATACTTGTACAACTATCACTAAGCGAACAACTGCTGACACGTGAGTGAACTCCATCAGTTGTTCAGCTAGGCGAGTCATGTTCAGTGAACTTATTCTATAATAAGCACCTACATACTAGCTATAGTGTCACCACACAAATGTCTATGAGAACAGACATCCTTCATAATGAAGCAAGCATAGTATGTACCGATCTTTGTGGATTATTAATTACCAGTTAGTAATCCTATGACCAGGAACTATTTAAGTTTAGAGTTATCATCTTTTTAGGTCTCACTATTATGATCTCATCATAATCCATAAAAAGCTTTACTCTAAACTATGGTATATCTTATTTAAACACTTAAATAGATAAAGCCCGTAATAAAAACAAAACAAGTCTTTATTAATATCAATGAAATCAAAACAGATTACATAAAAGTTATTCCTAAATCCTTATACATGATTGGACTTAGGACATATTCCTTTCAATCTCCCACTTGTGCTAAAGCCAATCACTCTGGTATCTAATACCCATCTCATCTTTATGACGATCAAAGTGACTTTCAAAAAGTAGCTTTGTGAGTGGGTCTGCTATGTTGTTATGTGTGTCAACTCTAATTCAATACAATACAAGAAATGTTACCGCGCTCCCACTAACCCTTTTGTAGACGCATGGTTCATCTTCGTTTTTTTGATAAAATCAAACTCTTTGATTGTCTCATCAAAATGAATGTTCCATCTTTCGAGAAGGCTGCTTTAAACTACATATGGTTCGCAGCAGCTTACACACTAGGTTTTCATTTCTCTTGGAAAGAAAACCATCTGGCTAATTGCCAGATCTCATAGTCGTAGTAAGCAGCATTCGCAAGCAAAATCCGAACTGATTTTAACAGGGCTACAGGTAAAAGGTTTCATCAAAGTCAATCCATTGCCTTTGTTTGAATTCTTTTGCCACAAGCCTGGCCTTAAAGGTCTCCACCTGGCCATCTGCTCTAATCATTCTTTTGTATCCAGTATACATAGATTTCTTTCCGGATTTCATGGCACTATGCCATTTCTCTGAGTCAACACTACTCATAGCCTCATTATAGGTCACAGGGTCGTCATCATCAATGATCGACAACTCATTGTCATTCTCAATGACAAGGCCATAATACCTCTCAGGTTGGGGAGACACTCTCCCTGATCTATGAATGGTGTAATAACCCCAATTTTTGGAAATTTTTGAAACCCTTATGAATAGTGTTTTTGCTGAATGAGAAAACTGTTCATGCCACGCTATGTAGGGGTTCTGTTATTGATCTTATGGGATATTATTAGTACTCTATGTGGTATATAAGTGTATGTAAAGATCGTCAGAATCCAATTCTGAACACTTTGATTTTCCCGAAAATCCACTAGATACGGAGAGAATTGAGTATAAGGTAACAGGATAAAAAGGATTTAAATTAAAGGATTATAAGAGAGGATCATGAAAGGAATACAATATATTGAGAAAGGTTAAGGGAACCTAAGTAATAAGATCCCGGGTATGATCCCTCAAACGATAAACGAGAACGAAAGATAAGCGAACCGTAAAACAAATAAGTGACCAAGAGACAAGCTTGTACAAGAAGCCAGGGATTATGACATCATCAAACCACAAGGTGTGGACAAGTGGGAGCATTATGACATGTGCAAGGTGACATAGGCATGACAAGAAAGGAAGGAGATGTGGTGACTTTTTAACCACACAAAATCAAGGGCAACTAGGTAATTTACTAAATCAAACACAAAAACCAAGCCAACCAAGCCAAGCAAAATCATTTTCATCAAAATCAAAAAGAAACCAAGGCATGGTTCATCATGCTCTCGGCTTTTACTATTGCAAATGGGCAAAAATTTCAAAAATTCAAGATCCAAGCTTCCTAAATTGGTGAGTAAATTCCCTAATCATCTTCATGCTTAGTTAGGGCTATATCATGATTTTAAGCCATTAATTCCTTCTCAATCTTCTTCATTTAATCAAAGAAGAAGACTATGAATAGTGTTTTCAAGTTTTTAACTTGAAGTTTTTCTTGTTTTTCTTGAAGATCCAAGCTTTCCTAAGACTTCTCAAAGCTTCTTAAGGCTTTCTAGCTCCTCCCACCACTTCAAGGAAGGTATACCATCTCCAAACCCTAGATCCCTATGTATTATAAGATGATTTTAATTAGTAGGATGATATTGTAGCTTGTTGTTGTGATTTAGAGTTTGGGATTTGGAATGGTAGTGAAATGGAATGGTAAATGTTGTGGTTTTGATTAAAAGAACTTAAGTATGATTAAAGTTAAGCTTAGGCATAAGTATGAATGATTAAATTGAATTGGTTGGGGTTGTTATGATGTGATAAGGATGGATGTTGGTTGTATGTTGGATTTGAGGTTGGTTTGTGGTTGGTTTTGAATGGCTTAAAATTGGGAAATCGCGTAAACATAGCCGTCGTAACGTCCGATTTTCTTTGGACTGTTTTTGTGCATAGCATTATGACCCGAGAACCCCCTGCTAGATTATGACCACTTCTATGTTTAGATATCTCATGTTACGAGCTTCGTTTTGATATGTAGTTCGTTTGATTCCGATGCACGGTTTAGGAGAAACGACCGTTTCAAGTAACGGCGTTTCGCGAACGAAACTTTTCCCCTCGCCTTACTTTGAAACATAGGTTAAAGACCAAAAAGGGTTAATTAATGTATGAAACATTTATGGTAAGTGTTTTAGGCAGTTGGTAAGACACTCGCGAAAGAATCGCTTTAAAACTCGTAAAGGTTAAATTATTAAAAATGGTGGAGCCGAGGGTACCCGAGTGACTTAAGCGAATCAGTGAGCGCAAAACAAGCGTTAGAGTCTAAGTTAGTTAAAGTATAGATTTACAAGTGATTTTGGTTTAATTCCAACTTACTTGTTGTTTATAGGTTACCAGACTCGTCCCGAGCCATTCGTAACCCCAGTCGCTCAGGCAAGTTTTCTACCCGATATACTGTTGTTGTGATGTAAATATATGTATATGCATTATCTTGTGATAGTGCATGATTGTTATTAGCAAATTTTGCGATATATTGGAGCATGCTGATATGGTATATATGCATGTCTGTTTCGTAATCTGGTTATCTATCTGTTGATTTCAATGCTTATAGTTGCATAATACCTAAGCTAATAATAAGCAAGTAGTTGCGTATACCCTTAGTATAGGGGATAAAAGGTGAACATATTTCTAAACCGGGAGTCGATTTTCCCGAGTATATTATATATATATATTTATATATATATGGATATAGTTTTTAAAACTATGGATCGAATAAGGTTTATTCGATACCTTTATTTTACTTAATTGAATATTAATTTGAGTATTCATTCGAGGGCTTATGACTCAGTTTATTTTATTATTTGAATATTATTTGAATATTCATTCGAGGGCTTATGACTCAGTTTATATTATTATTGAATATTACTTGGATATTCATTTGAGGATGTATGACTCCTTTATTTTATGAATATTATTTATAGTATTCATTAGAGGTATTATGACTCCGCTTATTACTTAATAATATTCTTTATTGTATTAAAGAATAAGGTGTCGATAATCAAACTTACTTTTGATTATTCAAATAAAGATATTACTTTCGTATAAGTATATCTTTGATTATTTGCTATTCATTTCAAGTATAAGTTTTAATACTTCTACTTCAATTATTTTATAAAGATTATTCTTTATGGGAATATTATTTAAATAATAATATTCAGACATTTTCTAAATATTCTGGGGACTGATTTACTTCATTAAATCAGCTTCACTCCAAACATTCTTAAAAATGTTTTGCGAGTCTTCAAAATGATTTTTTTAAAAAGTTAGAGCGGATCCCAAAACTCATTTTTTTTAAGATCCTCCTTTGGAAGGGGATTTAAATACTCGCTCAAAACCTGAGGGATCCGGCTCTGTGGTGTGTTTTATATTCGCAACAAGGTTGCTGTTTTGATAAATGAATTGATTACTTACCCAACACTCGGGAAGTAAAATTCTTGGAACAAGTTAATCCATTAACAGGCATCGCCTGGGAAATATCGGTGAGTTCTCCTTTCCAAATAGATACGACTTCTTGGTGGAGCCGTATCAACAAGTTTCTACTTGGGGAAAGTGGGGACAAGCTTTACGTTTCAGAGTCATGGATTTCATCTGAACTAGGAGTGGCGTAAGTGGCCGAGTAGCGCCGGCCCATCCTTATTATATTGGCCCAAATGGCCTGGAAGTTCCGCTAAGGCGGTCCATTCCTTAGGAGTTCAGTGTTCGGTTGACAAGTAAATCCGACAGGTTCTCCTCTACATGTAGAAAATGGTGGGGTTGTACTACTACGACTGATCATCGTAAGTGGTCTTCCTGGCGCGGCAAACTCCCGTAATGAGTTCATCATCCAATTGGATAATTTCTGCAACACTACCCAGAGCACTTCGATAGAAAGGCTACGGTTGGGCGATTGTTGAGTGTTGGCAGGGTCAAGTTTTCAAAATGATGTTTACATCAAATGAAGTATCTCGTAACTTCATTTTATTTTGATAATATTTTAAAGATTTAATCTATTCAAATCTTGTCTTGTAGTCTCATCTATGTGATGAACTGTTGAAAGCTCATTATACTTTGAACAGTGGTAGTTCAAGTAGCTTTATAAATGATATAAGTATAGTGAAGTATTTGGTAACTTCATCCCTTGTTTTTACTTATATCTAGTAAGTAATTATCTTACTCATGATAAAAGATTCTAGTAAGTATCCATTTAGATACTTATATTATTGTTATCACTACATATTATCTTGCGAGCTGTAAGGCTCACTCTTGCTTTATTTCTTCATCACACAACAACAGTTAGGAAAGATGGCCAGACTCCAGCAGACCCAGCGCAAGCGCGTGGGAAGCATCCCGCGTCTTCCCGATGATGTTGTGGCTGCTATAGCTGCAGAGGTAGATCTATTGGTAGATCAGGCATTCTATTTTTGAGAATCAAATTATGTATAATTATAACTTATGGCAGATAATGGCAATTAACTGTAAATTTATCAAGTAATCATTTTGGGTTGTAATAACTTTTAAATTGTGGATTCAAAGACTTGTACTTATTTAAATTTCATCTCTGAGACTATAACGGGTTGTGGTGTGTGTTAGTGTGGGGTCACAGCATAAGGTTATTATTATTAATTAAGTGAAGTGATATTGTGGAAAGAAAGACCGTGACGACCCGGATCCCCGACCCCGGATCTGGGGGTGTTACAGAAGTGGTATCAGAGCTAAGCGTTATAAACCTCAGAGATGATGGGACGTTAAGATAATAAGTTCACTAAGATAATAAGAACTCTTGCCAAGTTCATAGTCGGGCTACCTAACGTAGTACTGACAGTTAAAACCCTTATGGGAACCCTTATAAATATCGTGATAGGAGCGTAGTTCGTTATCGTATATGGTAGCGGGACTCCGAACCCTGAGGTTGAGGAGCAACATCGCGATGATATTTTATTACTAATTGGAGATCGGATTGTGGATCCGATAGAGTGTCCTAATGTAGGACCGGATGATGTTGATATTGAGGATTTAGCGGTTGAGGATGTTTTCCTAGAAGGGATAGTTGTTGAGGAGGATCCCATGGAGGATCCTGACAGGATTAGATAAAGGACCACTAATGAATTGATGACCATGGTTTGGTCGACTACCAGAGGTAGGATTGGCCGGTCACTACCGGAGGTTCGTTCAAGTTGTAAAGATAGTAGCCCCTTTAACGCGGCTTACTCGTAAGACTGAGAAGTTCGAATGGACAGAGAAATGCGAGAACAACTTTCAAGAACTGAAGCAGAGGTTGGTGATGGCCCTTATGCTGGCATTGCCGGATGGAAAAAAAAGATTTTGTGAAGTATAGTGACGCTTCGCACAAGGGCTTAGGGTGCGTGCTTATGCAGCACGGTAAGGTAATCGCGTACATGTCAAGACAATTAAGGTAATATGAAATTCGATATCCCCGCTCATGAGCTTAGGCTCGTGGCAATAGTTTTATCCTAAGGATTAGAGGCACTAATTGTATGGAGAGAAGTGCGAGAATTACCTAAGCCATAAGTGCTCTAGTACATTTTCACGTAGAAAGAGCTCAACGTATGCCAGAGGAGGCAGTTAGAGCTAATCAAGAATAATGATTGGGAGATTCTTTATAATTCGGGGAAAGCCAATATGGTGGCTGATGCCCTTAGTAAAAAGGAGAGACTCAAGATGATAATGTCTTTTGGAGAGTTTATAAGAGATTTTGAGAAAATGAAAATAGAAGTGAAGGTAACCGGAGCCGGTACCGAAAAGCTGTTTGAGATTGCAATACAGCCCGAATTATTGGAAAAGATCATATTATGCCAGAAAAAGTTATGAATGAAGGCAGAGAGCCAACAATTAGATAAAAGATTAATATCGAGAAAGATGATAAGGGAATAATGAGGTATTCTTATAGAATTTGGGTTCCGAAAGTTCAAGAGCGTAAGGATGAGAACTTAGATGAGAGCCATAGTTTGAGGAATAAGATTTAGAGCAAACCCTGAACGTGATAATCAGGGAGGTTGCAATTAAGATATAAAGAACCCGAAATATAATAAAGTGGAAAATGAAGATTTTAAATTAAAAGATGACTCCAATTATGGGGAGTAGGAAGAAATATTTAGACTAAGAAAGCAAAAGTCGAGCGAGATAAGGAGACCCGAGACGGTACTCCTATACGGAAATTCATGAACCTGTCTAAACAGAACTTATATTTTATTCCCAACCACCACCTTGAGGAAACAATGTGGTGTGAAATTCTTTCATGACCTTTAAATCGCTAAGCTCTCAGAGTTCCAAGGAACAGGCTGACCCAGCCGAGGCAAGAACCTGGCTAAAGGAAATATAGGAATCATTTGAGATTCAAAATGATTGATGAACCACAAAAGACCGTTTTTGTCACTTACCCTCCTAAGAGAGAGACCACCCATTGGTGAAAGACCAAGAAAGGCACGGAGCCAGAGGTTAGAATAAACTGATTTAAGTTCAGTCAATTGTTTTCGGGAAAGTAATTCCCAAAGATAAGGAGATAGTGTAAAAGCTTTAGAGCCAGAACAAAGACAGACGAGTATGATGAATTATGAGTCTAAGCTGTAAAAGTTGTTAAGATTCGTTCTGAAGACGCGAATCCAGAATGACGGGATATTTGAAATCAATGCTTATGTTGTGTTGGTTCATAAAATAATGATAAGAGAAAGGAAAATAAAAAGGAATTGAGGTGGAAAGGAATATAAAGGCAACAGAGTTTGAGGAATGATAAGGGAGTTGGGTATGAGGAAACCCTAAAGACTCATATTAATAGAAATAGAAAAGTATATGATCGTCAGGATGAGGGTGATTCACCATGAGTTAAAGTTGACGGTTGAAGGCATAAGAGGTGCATATATTTTATCCCCTTTAAGTTGGGAGGATTCGAGGAAACATTGAGATAGTTCGAAGGATAAACAATGAGACGCGGATAGACTGAGGAGACAAGAAAGTAAGAAATTAAGAAAATTGGATGAAGGAAGTAACCTTCAAGAATGTGAAGTGTAAGACCGGTGGCTTGATACCCAGGAAGGGAGACGCCAGGTATGAAAGATATCCCAACATTGAGATGACTGTTGAGATAAACAACAAAAGTAAATAAGGATTTATTAAGAAGAAGTTCACGTTGAACACGACCAATATCTTCCAGATCATCCATGTGATCATTACCAAATCAGGAAAGAAAAGCGGATAACCATTTTTTAATCTTTTGGAGGCCATGTGGATTGACCTTAACTTGAATAAGGATGCTATTGTGAAATTCGGTATAGACTATCGAGGTGGAACTGATTGAATAAGATACCCTTATCAGGGATATATGACTTTATTTATCCATGGAAGGATGCTTGTGCCTTTTTAAAGGTGGAATTAAGGATAGAACAGCGGTAACTTAAAACGAATCCTAGGGGAATGCATAAAGGTTGGCATTTCACCCTTAATAGGGATAGTATGAGTTTTGACAGTATGAATTGGAAAGGATTAAGGTAATAATAACCTTTAAGGATCAGTGAAGAAATTTTTCAGAAGTAAATAGACAATGGTTCTAGTATTAGTAAATGGTATTTTGATATGCCCTGTATATAGGGAATACAGGAGGAACGATTGAAGGATAACCTTAGAGGTTTTATAAGGAAAAAGGTAATATTCAAAATTCTCAAGAATAGAAATGTGGATAAAGGAAATATGACGTAATTATAATGATGCCAAGTGGGGCACGTGTAAACCACGAGAAAGTATGGATCGAACCAGTAATGGTCGAAATTGTTCAGGGCAATTAGGACTTAAGGAAAAAAAATGTTCTAAGTATGATTGAGAGTCAGTCTTGACAGTGATTAGCCTCTAAAGAATGAGGCAATAACTTATGGACAAATGGTGATATTTTTTTTCCCATCTGATTTTAAGGAAAACATCTTCACTCAAGCAGTGATCGGAAATAAGGTAGAAAATTTATTTGGAGGTGGTTAAAATGACATTGACTGTAAGGAAATTTTACTATCAGGAAAGGCCAAAGAGGTGGCCGACACTTTAAAGGTAAGTGGATAATTATAGGCGCGTGTGCCAAAAGAATACAGTGATGATGGTTAAAACTGTGAAGGTTGTATTATGGTTTGGAAGATTGACATTCCTTCTGATGACTGTGCAATACCCAACCGTAATAGTAGTTGGTAAAGGTTTAATTCGTGTAATCGCCATGAACGGGCTATCTATCTTAGAAGGTCCTATCTTGAGAATAATCCGGGACCATGTTTCAAAAAGGACTAGATGAACCCTTGAGTTAATTCTTCTATTTAGGGCGTATGATTAAGAATGGTATTAACCTGCTATCGTTGCTTTGATTGAAACTCTTCTGCACTTTTATCTACTTCATGTCATGAAAGTACGTCAGAGTTTGGAGTGTTCTTCATGAATCATGAATGGTGATTATGTTACCTCCTTAGAAGGATTTGATACGAGATGTATGGACTCCGTATGGTTAGCTATTAAGACTTCATGGAAAATGAATGACTATAGTGGGTCAGTGGTGGACCATAGTAAGGCAGCAATGATTCTGCGAGTAATGAGCTGATTACAACCGTGAGAGTTGTATTGGAATGGGTGTTGAGATTGAGTACCACTAATCGGGTCGTGGTAGTGTATAAGTTATCATTGATAGACTAATTAAGTAGAGTATCTACCTAGTGAATAATTTTTCTTTCTTATCAATAGAGAGTCGTATTATTACACGAGGAAGGTTGCGGTGCAAGCATATAATTCTAGTAACGATGATGTATAGAATGAGATCCCAGATTCGATTTTCGATGTCGAGGGAGTTTCAAAGGTGATTATGTATAAGCTCGAGGAAGAGCATGGGTCCATAGAATGATGGACGGGATAGCGAAAATATTTAGGCACGTGAAATGCGATGCTATAATACTTGATGTTGATATAAATACATATATGTTTTGTTCTTCTATGACAAACCTCTATAGTTCAGAGGTAGATTCCAAGCCAGATATTTTATGGCAATAAAATTTTTTTTATGAATATACAATTCTCTTCAATTCGTTCTTTTCTCTTCTTTTCATTTCATGTAAGCTGAGAAGAACAACCCTTCCAGAAGGGGAGGTATTGCCGAATGACTATCTATCTGTGTGATAGAAGCCGAGTAGGATACCAGCTATTGTTTAATTGCTTGTCAAGTACTAAAGGCTGGCCACCTTCTGTACTAACTATGCGATATAACAAGTGTTCATGATCATAGTGATCTCTCAACAAATTCCTTTACTTCTATTTGATTGATCAAATTTTGGGAAATGGAAACAACTGAAAAAGGAGTAATAAAGTTATGGTGGTATTCAGAATGGGAACACATTCGTAATACTAAGGTTGACGTGGTTATTAAAAGGTTATAGAACGCTAACGAGCAAAAGAATAACTAGTATAATATTAGGAACGGAAGATAGTAGCGACTACGAACTGGGAAAAAGGATGGGTTGTGAGAAGCAAAAGCTCTAATGCTAAAAGCTATAATGAGAGTCGGTGCAATAGACTTGAAAGAAATTGGAATGATCACTTAACACGGGTTGAGCTTTCTTACGACAATAGATCATATGTCAGTATCGAGGTGTCACCTTATGAGATCCTTGAGGGAAGACAATGTTGATCTCCCTTATGTTAGGATGAAGTTGTAGAGCGCAAGATGCTCGGACCCGCAGTAGTCCAAAGGACCAAGGATATGATAGATCTAATCAGAAGACGGCTGGTAGTAGCCCAAGATGGACATGATAAGTATGTTGATTTGACACGAAAGGATAAAGAGTATGAAATAGGGGACCTAGTAATGTTATAGGTATCCCTTGGAAAGGATTGATGAGGTTCGGAAAGAAAGGAAAGCTAAGTCTACAATTTGTTGGACCCTTGGATATATTAAGACGTTTGGGAAGTTAGCATATGAGCTAGCCCTAACCCCGAACATGTAGCAGGTCGTAACGTGTTTCACGTATCAATGTTAAGGAAGTGTAATTCAGATGCCAGATAAATAGAGGCATATGAGCGCATAGATATGCAACCCGACGTAACCTATATGGAGCAACCAGGAAGGGTTATAGAGTGAAAAGGAACAAGTGCTTAGGAGAAGGATTATCAAACTAGGCAGAGTTGGTGGTAGAACCACAATGTGGGAAAATTGACTTGAGAGTTAGAAAGTGCAATACTAAGAAAGTATCCCTATTTATTTCTATCTGATTCCGGGACGGAATCCTTTTAAGGAGGGGAGACTTTAATAACCCCAATTTTTGGAAATTTTTGAAACCCTTATGAATAGTGTTTTTGCTGAATGAGAAAACTGTTCATGCCACGCTATGTAGGGGTTCTGTTATTGATCTTATGGGATATTATTAGTACTCTATGTGGTATATAAGTGTATGTAAAGATCGTCAGAATCCAATTCTGAACACTTTGATTTTCCCGGAAATCCACTAGATACGGAGAGAATTGAGTATAAGGTAACAGGATAAAAAGGATTTAAATTAAAGGATTATAAGAGAGGATCATGAAAGGAATACAATATATTGAGAAAGGTTAAGGGAACCTAAGTAATAAGATCCCGGGTATGATCCCTCAAACGATAAACGAGAACGAAAGATAAGCGAACCGTAAAACAAATAAGTGACCAAGAGACAAGCTTGTACAAGAAGCCAGGGATTGTGACATCATCAAACCACAAGGTGTGGACAAGTGGGAGCATTATGACATGTGCAAGGTGACATAGGCATGACAAGAAAGGAAGGAGATGTGGTGACTTTTTAACCACACAAAATCAAGGGCAACTAGGTAATTTACTAAATCAAACACAAAAACCAAGCCAACCAAGCCAAGCAAAATCATTTTCATCAAAATCAAAAAGAAACCAAGGCATGGTTCATCATGCTCTCGGCTTTTACTATTGCAAATGGGCAAAAATTTCAAAAATTCAAGATCCAAGCTTCCTAAATTGGTGAGTAAATTCCCTAATCATCTTCATGCTTAGTTAGGGCTATATCATGATTTTAAGCCATTAATTCCTTCTCAATCTTCTTCATTTAATCAAAGAAGAAGACTATGAATAGTGTTTTCAAGTTTTTAACTTGAAGTTTTTCTTGTTTTTCTTGAAGATCCAAGCTTTCCTAAGACTTCTCAAAGCTTCTTAAGGCTTTCTAGCTCCTCCCACCACTTCAAGGAAGGTATACCATCTCCAAACCCTAGATCCCTATGTATTATAAGATGATTTTAATTAGTAGGATGATATTGTAGCTTGTTGTTGTGATTTAGAGTTTGGGATTTGGAATGGTAGTGAAATGGAATGGTAAATGTTGTGGTTTTGATTAAAAGAACTTAAGTATGATTAAAGTTAAGCTTAGGCATAAGTATGAATGATTAAATTGAATTGGTTGGGGTTGTTATGATGTGATAAGGATGGATGTTGGTTGTATGTTGGATTTGAGGTTGGTTTGTGGTTGGTTTTGAATGGCTTAAAATTGGGAAATCGCGTAAACATAGCCGTCGTAACGTCCGATTTTCTTTGGACTGTTTTTGTGCATAGCATTATGACCCGAGAACCCCCTGCTAGATTATGACCACTTCCATGTTTAGATATCTCATGTTACGAGCTTCGTTTTGATATGTAGTTCGTTCGATTCCGATGCACGGTTTAGGAGAAACGACCGTTTCAAGTAACGGCGTTTCGCGAACGAAACTTTTCCCCTCGCCTTACTTTGAAACATAGGTTAAAGACCAAAAAGGGTTAATTAATGTATGAAACATTTATGGTAAGTGTTTTAGGCAGTTGGTAAGACACTCGCGAAAGAATCGCTTTAAAACTCGTAAAGGTTAAATTATTAAAAATGGTGGAGCCGAGGGTACCCGAGTGACTTAAGCGAATCAGTGAGCGCAAAACAAGCGTTAGAGTCTAAGTTAGTTAAAGTATAGATTTACAAGTGATTTTGGTTTAATTCCAACTTACTTGTTGTTTATAGGTTACCAGACTCGTCCCGAGCCATTCGTAACCCCAGTCGCTCAGGCAAGTTTTCTACCCGATATACTGTTGTTGTGATGTAAATATATGTATATGCATTATCTTGTGATAGTGCATGATTGTTATTAGCAAATTTTGCGATATATTGGAGCATGCTGATATGGTATATATGCATGTCTGTTTCGTAATCTGGTTATCTATCTGTTGATTTCAATGCTTATAGTTGCATAATACCTATGCTAGAAATAAGCAAGTAGTTGCGTATACCCTTAGTATAGGGGATAAAAGGTGAACATATTTCTAAACCGGGAGTCGATGTTCCCGAGTATATTATATATATATATATATATATTTATATATATATGGATATAGTTTTTAAAACTATGGATCGAATAAGGTTTATTCGATACCTTTATTTTACTTAATTGAATATTAATTTGAGTATTCATTCGAGGGCTTATGACTCAGTTTATTTTATTATTTGAATATTATTTGAATATTCATTCGAGGGCTTATGACTCAGTTTATATTATTATTGAATATTACTTGGATATTCATTTGAGGATGTATGACTCCTTTATTTTATGAATATTATTTATAGTATTCATTCGAGGTATTATGACTCCGCTTATTACTTAATAATATTCTTTATTGTATTAAAGAATAAGGTGTCGATAATCAAACTTACTTTTGATTATTCAAATAAAGATATTACTTTCGTATAAGTATATCTTTGATTATTTGCTATTCATTTCAAGTATAAGTTTTAATACTTCTACTTCAATTATTTTATAAAGATTATTTTTTATGGGAATATTATTTAAATAATAATATTCAGACATTTTCTAAATATTCTGGGGACTGATTTACTTCATTAAATCAGCTTCACTCCAAACATTCTTAAAAATGTTTTGCGAGTCTTCAAAATGATTTTTTTAAAAAGTTAGAGCGGATCCCAAAACTCATTTTTTTTAAGATCCTCCTTTCGAAGGGGATTTAAATACTCGCTCAAAACCTGAGGGATCCGGCTCTGTGGTGTGTTTTATATTCGCAACAAGGTTGCTGTTTTGATAAATGAATTGATTACTTACCCAACACTCGGGAAGTAAAATTCTTGGAACAAGTTAATCCATTAACAGGCATCGCCTGGGAAATATCGGTGAGTTCTCCTTTCCAAATAGATACGACTTCTTGGTGGAGCCGTATCAACAAGTTTCTACTTGGGGAAAGTGGGGACAAGCTTTACGTTTCAGAGTCATGGATTTCATCTGAACTAGGAGTGGCGTAAGTGGCCGAGTAGCGCCGGCCCAGCCTTATTATATTGGCCCAAATGGCCTGGAAGTTCCGCTAAGGCAGTCCATTCCTTAGGAGTTCAGTGTTCGGTTGACAAGTAAATCCGACAGGTTCTCCTCTACATGTAGAAAATGGTGGGGTTGTACTACTACGACTGATCATCGTAAGTGGTCTTCCTGGCGCGGCAAACTCCCTTAATGAGTTCATCATCCAATTGGATAATTTCTGCAACACTACCCAGAGCACTTCGATAGAAAGGCTACGGTTGGGCGATTGTTGAGTGTTGGCAGGGTCAAGTTTTAAAAATGATGTTTACATCAAATGAAGTATCTCGTAACTTCATTTTATTTTGATAATATTTTAAAGATTTAATCTATTCAAATCTTGTCTTGTAGTCTCATCTATGTGATGAACTGTTGAAAGCTCATTATACTTTGAACAGTGTTAGTTCAAGTAGCTTTATAAATGATATAAGTATAGTGAAGTATTTGGTAACTTCATCCCTTGTTTTTACTTATATCTAGTAAGTAATTATCTTACTCATGATAAAAGATTCTAGTAAGTATCCATTTAGATACTTATATTATTGTTATCACTACATATTATCTTGCGAGCTGTAAGTCTCACTCTTGCTTTATTTCTTCATCACACAACAACAGTTAGGAAAGATGGCCAGACTCCAGCAGACCCAGCGCAAGCGCGTGGGAAGCATCCCGCGTCTTCCCGATGATGTTGTGGCTGCTATAGCTGCAGAGGTAGATCTATTGGTAGATCAGGCATTCTATTTTTGAGAATCAAATTATGTATAATTATAACTTATGGCAGATAATGGCAATTAACTGTAAATTTATCAAGTAATCATTTTGGGTTGTAATAACTTTTAAATTGTGGATTCAAAGACTTGTACTTATTTAAATTTCATCTCTGAGACTATAACGGGTTGTGGTGTGTGTTAGTATGGGGTCACAACATAAGGTTATTATTATTAATTAAGTGAAGTGATATTGTGGAAAGAAAGACCGTGACGACCCGGATCCCCGACCCCGGATCTGGGGGTGTTACAAATGGGCTGTTCCACAAAAGGTTGTTCAGTCAGAACAGGTGTTTCCACTTGATCCGTAGTAGTTTGTGCTTCTTGAACTTCATCAAGTTCAATTTTGCTCCCACTGTTTCCTTCAAGGATAAACTCCTTTTCCAAGAAGGTAGCATGTCTGGATACAAACACCCGATGATCGGTGTAAAAGTAATACCCTAAAGTCTCTTTAGGATATCCCACAAAACTACATTTTCCGGATCGATATTTCAGCTTATCTGGGTCAACTTACTTGACATAAGCTGGACATCCCCAAATCTTAACGTGTTTAAGACTCGGTTTCCTTTCTTTCCATATCTCATACGGAGTTTGAGGAACAGATTTGGAAAGCACCTTATTCAGTAAATATGCTGAGGTTTCCAATGCATACCCCCATAGGAATACTGGAAGATTTGCATAGCTCATCATGGACCGAACTATGTCTAACAAAGTTCGATTTCTCCTTTCAGATACCAATCTGGAGGCGTCCACTGGGAGACTATACCATTTACTTTGAGATAATCCAGAAACTCTCCATTCAAGTATTCACCACCTCGATCTAATCAAAGAATTATAATACTATGTTTGGTTGTTTCTCCACTTCATACTTATATTCTTTGAACCTTTCAAAGGCCTCAGACTTGTGTTTCATCAAACACATATCTGAATCCAGATCTATCATCTATGAAAGTAATGAAGTATGAAAATCCACCCATGGCTTGCGTAGACATTGGTCCACATACATCTGTGTGTACCATTCCTAGCAAATTTGCAGTCCTCTCTCCATGTCTACTAAATGGAGACTGCAATGCCACTATAAAGTGAGATTTTCATCATCCCTTTTCTTTTATTAGTTTGTTCAATCTGAAATAAATTATGTCACATACATACAGACCATTATTTAAAGCACTACGTCCGTAAAGAATATTATCTCTAAGAATAGAACATTCATTATTCTCAATAATAAATGAAAATCCAGCCAAGTCTAACATGGGAATAATATTCCTCACAATCGAGGGAACAAAATAACAATTATTTCAAACAATAGTCTTGCCCGTAGGCATATGTAAATGAAATGATTCTATATCTTCAGCAGCAACTCTTGCTCCATTTCCATCAGTAGAATCACCTCCTCTTCCTCAAGAGTCCTACTTCTCCTTGGTCCCTGCAATAAATTGCAGATATGAGAACCACAGGCGGTATCTAATACCCAAGTAGAAATGACATATTCACTTCTATTATGAACATACCTGAATCAGAAGCGGTAGTCTCACTACCCTTCTTCTTCAATTCTGCAAGGTAAACCTTGCAGTTCCTCTTCCAGTGCCCCACCTTGTTACAGTGAAAGCAAACAACTTTGCTCTCGGGGTCTTCAGCTTTTGGTGGAACCGGCGTTTTCTCACCTACTTTCTTCTTCTTGGAAGGGTTCCTCTTCCTTTTCTTAGGATTGGAACCTTCACCAATTAGAAGAACAGAACTCTTCTTAGGGGAAAAATTCGATTCCGCAGTCTTCAACATGTTATGGAGTTCAGGCAGGCTGACATCCAACTTATTCATGTGAAAGTTCACAACAAACTGCGAGAACGAACTCGGAAGCGATTGCAAGACCAAGTCTTGGCTCAGCTCCCCATCCATGGCAAAACCAAGTTGTCCAAGACGTTCAATCAAATTGATCATCTTAAGTACATGGTCATTCACAGATGATCCCTCAGACATCGTACAACCGAACAGCTCCTTCGATATCTCATATCGAGCTGTCCTCCCCGCCACATCATACAACTCTTGTAGATGCAAGAGGATAGTGTGAGCATCCATATGCTCATGTTGCTTCTGTAGCTCAATGTTCATGGAAGCTAGCATGATGCATTGAGCAACATTTACATCATCTATCCACTTACGATACACAACATGTTCATCATTATGTGCATCACTAGCAGGTTCAGTAGGCTTAGGTGAGTCAATCACGTATTCTAGCTTCTCAATCCTGAGAACAATTCTCAAGTTTCGAAGCCAGTCAGCATAATTAGGACCAGTCAATTTGTGAGCATCTAGTATGCTCCTGAGTGATAGTGCAGAAGACATAATGTACAAAGTAAATCTGTAAATGATAAACACATAACAACACTTAGCAAATATTCGATTTCATTTCAAAACACTATATGAATCGGGTCTTTATTCATAAGTGGCTCCCCCTAGTTTTCCTAATTTATTCAACCCCCTACGTGAAAAATTAAGCATTCATAATGCTAGTGGGAATAGGGATCCTACATTCCATTACACAACCCCGGCTGTGGCACGAAACGCCATGTAATGTTCAATAGGCAGACAACTCTTGTCAATTACATCTTATATTATTCCCTAATCAAACTTTAGCCTCTTGAATAATTGAGTCATGGTTGTGGCACGACAAACTCAATATTCTAAGTCAAGTCTAACCCAACATTCAGTACAATTGAATCAGTCCCCAAAGGCCCACGGCTGTGGCACGTAACGACCTTTAGATTCTTATTTAATGTACACATCTCTATGTAATAGACAAGTATTTCTTATTTCTAAATCAAAGCCCTCGGCTATGGCACGAAACGACAATGATTCAAAAATGAGAACTACTTTCTACCATGTTGGAAGGCTATGACCGACACAAGCCTGTTGTGTCATTGGCCAATTACTACTTGATATTATTTAATTTTAGAGGGATTATATTACGTTTCAATCATAATCATATTATAAAGAGATTCTTCCTTTTAAATTAAATATTTCAAATCAACAATCAATAATCAGATGATTCCCAGATCGGGTGGAGCATTGTCAAGAGGCGTCACTTAATAACCCTTTCTTACAGATAGATTTCTGTTGTTGACAGAATCATCCTTTCTCTCATATCGAAAATTCATATTCAATTACGTGTTTCACAAACACAAGAATCTCATGATTGTATTCATAATATTATTCTTAAGGTTATGAAACAATTTCACTATACTAGGTTGTCTAACAAACGCCTTACGTTCATTTAAGTTCACCTTAATCTATCATCGCATGATAAACTAAGCATATATCACATATATAAACATGAATAAACATCAAGGTAGGCATGTTACATAATCTAGCACATTAGTCTAAGCATTATACATCTCTATGTATCACATGAAGCATTTAAAAGCAATTAAAAAACAGTCAAAAACAGCTTTAAAACACTTCATGGAAATATAAACAGTTCAAAACTTTTATATAAACTAAAATTGATCACTCCATTAGATCCTTCTCGAAAAAACGAATCCAACGGTATATTGCACGCCTAAAACGGAGTTACGAAACTCCCAGAAAATCAATTTTAAAATCAACAGACGGGCTGTAACGCATTACAGGAACGCGTTACAAGCCCTGTAACGCATTCCGGTGCTGCGTTATAAGGGTGTAACGCATTCCATGAATGCGCCACAGGTGTGTAACGCATTCCCGGAATGCGTTACACCCCTATATTTTTTTTTTACTGCAGCCGCCGCCTTGCCTTTTTCCTCGGTTTGCGCGCCTAACATCCGCCTGACATGCTGTGTTCTGGTCTGTCTACTTCTCTTTCCGTGCATTCAACCAACAGCAGTACAAGCAGATAACAGATATATACATACAAACAGTACATATATATATATAATTATTTAAGTACGAATTTTAATTGAAACAACTTCAAAAATTCATAATAAAAAATCTATACATCCTAAAATTATGAAAAAATACCCAGACGATCTACATCATTTGTAGAACCCAGATCAACATTCAAAATTATTCTGAGAAACGATTTCTCATCAGACAAAATTAATCCATAATATAACTTGTAAAAATCATAATTAATTCATACAAGCACATAAAATTCTGAAATTTTTACCATAGATCTATATGCATACAACCTATGCTCTGATACCAATGTTGGATTTTTAACGTAGCGGGGGCATGGCAAAACATTTTTACACATACAAAATCCAAATAAAAGCATATAAATCATGAATAAAAATTCGAGGGATCGAATCTAACCTTTTAAAATAATTCGGAGACAACGATCAGAGATCCTTAGCAGTTGCTCCTCAAGTGTGAAGCACTCTACCGGTATCCACCAAGAAAACGATGTTAAGGAGGAGGAAGAAGGTGGAGAGAATTGGGTTTTCCAAACTTATTGGGTTTTCGGGTTTTCGGGTTTTCGAGGTTGGAATAAAATTAGGGTCTATAATAGTGTATTTATAGGCAAAATTTTTAGCTGAAATTTTCCCATAAATAATATTATTATTATCCCATTTATTATTCTCATTAATAATTAAAACACCTTTTAATTATTAATCCTTTTTCTAAACACTTTAGAAATAATTCTCTCTCTTGATTTAATTTCCAAAAATTAAATCCTTTAATTAATAATATTAAGAACATTTCTTAATTAATTTATAATCAATTAAATCTTATTTAATTAATTATTAAATTTACCAATTAATTATTTATTTCACAAATAAATAATTATTAGCCATTATTAATTAATTCCTCCACCATTAAATCATTCTCCTTTTATGGTGTGACCCTGTAGGTTCAATATTAAGTCGGTAGTAGAAATAAATAATAATAAAACTATTTTATCATTATTTATATAAATTCTCTAATTTATTAAATATGATTAATTAATTAATCATATTTATTCTACATCGTGAGTGATGCTTCTCAACATATCGCGACTATCCGGATAATATGAATTCACTGCTTAGAATACCAAGAACCTGTCAGTGAATAGCTACCATACAATAAACTCCTTCTACCCTACAATGTTCTGATTAAATACAAGGCATGGATCTCGTGTCAAGCCTATCTAATTCAATCACTTGCTTACCATTTACTATGCGTAGTTCTATGCAAATTAGAAACTCCTTTCTAATTTCATTTACTCTGGCCAGAGATTCCTGAACTAGCATAAGTGGATCAGCCTTGAACATTCGCTTCCTTCACTGGAAGGGGTAGATCCTTTATTGATCATACACTATCTTCGTGTACAAATTCCTATACCCAGAAGAGCCCTAATAATTGTCCCTGGAGACTAAGAACTAAACCAAAGCATAGTTCAGTGTACACAAGATGACTATGATGACCTCAAGTCTAAGGATACTTGTACAACTATCACTAAGCGAACAACTGCTGACACGTGAGTGAACTCCATCAGTTGTTCAGCTAGGCGAGTCATGTTCAGTGAACTTATTCTATAATAAGCACCTACATACTAGCTATAGTGTCACCACACAAATGTCTATGAGAACAGACATCCTTCATAATGAAGCAAGCATAGTATGTACCAATCTTTGCGGATTATTAATTACCAGTTAGTAATCCTATGACCAGGAACTATTTAAGTTTAGAGTTATCATCTTTTTAGGTCTCACTATTATGATCTCATCATAATCCATAAAAAGCTTTACTCTAAACTATGGTATATCTTATTTAAACACTTAAATAGATAAAGCCCGTAATAAAAACAAAACAAGTCTTTATTAATATCAATAAAATCAAAATAGATTACATAAAAGTTATTCCTAAATCCTTATACATGATTGGACTTAGGACATATTCCTTTCAATTCTAAGTGATGGACAAATCACAAAAGACTGTTTTTGTCACTTACCCTCCTAAGAGAAGGGCCACCACTGGTGAAAGACCAAGAAAGGCACGGAGCCAGAGGTTAAAATAAACTGATTAAAGTTCAGTCAATTATTTTCGGGAAAGTAATTCCCAAGGTTATGGAGATAGTGTAAAAGCTTTAGAGTCAGAACAAAGGCGCACGAGTATGATGAAATATGAAGCTAAGTTATAAAAGTTGTCAAGATTCGTTCTGATGACAAGAATCCCAGAATGATGTGATGCATGAAGTCAATGATTAGTGGGTTCATGAAATAATGATAAGAGAAAGGAAAATAAAAAGAAACTGAAGTGGAAAGGAATATAAAGGCAATAGAGTTTGAGGAATGATAAGGGAATTGGGTATGAGGAAACCCTAAAGACTCGTAGCAATAGAAATAGAAAAGTATGTAATTGTCAGGATGAGGGTGATTCACCATGAGTTAAAGTTGATGATTGAAGGAATAAGAGATACATATATTTTATCCCCTGTAAGTTGGGAGGATTTGAGGAAACCTTGAGATAGTTCGAAGGATAAATATTGAGACGCGGATAGACTGAGGAGACAAGGAAGTAAGAAATTAGGAAAATTGGATGAAGGTAGTGACCTTCAAGAATGTGAAGTATATGTAAGACCGGTGGCATGATACCCAGGAAGGGAGACACCAGGAATGAGAGATATCCCAACATTGAGATGACTGTTGAATTAAACAACAAAAGTAAATAAGGAATTATTAAGAAGAGGTTCACGTTGAACACGACCAATATCTTCCAGAACATCCTTGTTATCGTTACCAAATTAGGCAAGAAAAGCGGATAACCGTTGTTATCTTTTGGAGGCCATATTGATTGACCTCATTTTGAATACAGATGTTATTGTAAAAATTAGGCATATACTATCGAGGTGGGAATGATTGAATAAGACACCCCTATCAGGGATGTATGACTTGATTTATCCATGGAAGGATGCATGTACCCTTTTTAAAGGTGGAATTAAGGATAGAACATCGGTAACTTAAAACGAATCCTAGGGGAATGCATAAAGGTTGTCATTTCATCATTAATAGGGATAGTATGAGTTTTGACAGTATGAATTGAAAAGGATTAAGGTAATAACAACCTTTAAGGATCAGTGGAGAAATTTTTCAGAAGTATATAGACAATGATTCTGGTATTAATAAATGGTATCTTGATATGCCCTGTATCTAGGGAATACAGGAGGAACGATTCAAGGATAACCTTAGAGGTTTTACAAGGAGAAAGGTAATATTCAAAATTCTCAAGAATAGAAATGTTGATAAAGGGAATATGACGTAATTATAATGATGCCAAGTGGGGCACGTGTTAAACCACGAGAGAGTATGGATCGAACCAGTAAAGGTCGAAATTGTTCAGGGCAATTAGAGCCTAAGATAAAAGATGTTCTAAGTATGATTGAAAGTCAGTCGTGACAGTGATTAACCTCTAAAGACTGAGGCAATAACTTATGGAAAAAGATGGTGATATTTTTTTTTACTCAATATATTTTAAGGAAAACATCTTCACATAAGCTGTGATTGAAATGAGGTAGAAAATTATTTGGAGGTGGTTAAAATGACATTGACTGTAAGGAAATTTTACTATCAGGAAAGGCCAAAGAGGTGGCCGACACTTTAAAGGTAAGAGGATAATTATAAGCGCTTGTGCCAAAAGAATACAGTGATGATGGTTAAAGCCGTGAAGGTTGTATTATGGTTTGGAAGATTGACATTCCTTCTGATAATTGTGCAATACCCAACCGTAATAGTAGTTGGTAAAGGTTTAATTCGTGTAATCACTATGAGCGGGCTATCTATCTTAGAAGGTACTATCTTGAGAATGAGCCTGGACCATGTTTCAAAAGGACTAAACGAACCTTTGAGTTAAGTCTTCTATCGAAGGCATATGATTAAGAATGGTATTAACCTGCTATCGTTGCTTTGATTGAAACTCTTCTGCAATTTTATCTGCTTCATGTCATGAATGTATGGCAGGATCAGGAGTGTTCTTCATGAATCATGAATGGTGAATATGTTACCTCCTTAGAAGGATTTGATACGACATGTATGGACTCCGTATGGTTAGATATTAAGATTTCATGGAAAGTGAATGACGATAGTAGGTCAGTGGTGGACCATAGTAATGCAGCAACGATTCTGCGAGTAATGAGCTGATTACAACCGTGAGAGTTGTATTGGAATGGATGTTGAGATTGAGTACCACTAATCAGGTCGTGGTAATGTATAAGTTATCATTGATAGACTAATTAAGTAGAGTATCTACCTATTGAATATTTATTCCTTCTTATGAAAAGAGAGTCGTATTACTATACGAGGAAGGTTGCGGTGCAAGCATAGAATTCTAGTAATGATGATGTCTAGAATGAGATCCCAGATTCGATTTTCGATATCAAGGGAGTTTCAAAGGTGATTGTGTATAAGCTCGAGGAAGAGCATGGGTCCATAGAATGATGGATGGAATAGTAAATATTTAAGCATGTAAAATGCGATGCTATAATACTTGATGTTGATATAAATACACATATGTTTTGTTCTCCTATATCAAACCTCTATAGTTCAGAGGTAGGTTCCAAGCCAGATATTTGGTGGCAGTATATTTTTTTTATCACATATACAATTCTCTTCAATTCGTTCTTTTCTCTTCTTTTCATTTCATATAAGCTGAGAAGAACAACCCTTCCAGAAGGGGAGGTATTGCCGAATGACTATCTATCTGTGTGATAGAAGCCGAGTAGGATACCATATATTGTTTAATTGCTTGTCAAGTACTAAAGGCTGGCCACCTTCTGTATTAACTATGCAATGTAACAAGTGTTCATGATCATAGTGATCTCTCAATAAATTCTTTTACTTCTATATGAAGGACTAAGCTTTCGAAGATAGAAGCAGCTGAAAAAGGAGTAGTAAAGTTGTGGTGGTATGCGGAATGGAAACACATTCGTGATACTAAGGTTGACGAGGTTATTAAAAGGTTATAGAACGCTAACGAGCAAAAGTATAACCAGTATAATATTAGGAACAGAAGGTAGTAGCGATTACGAACTGGAAAAGAATGGGTATTAAGAAGCAAAAGCTCTAATGCTAAAAGCTATAATGAGAGTCTGTGCAATAGACTTGAAAGAAATTGGAATGATCACTTAACACGGATTGAGTTTTCTTATGACAATAGATCTTATGTCATTATCGAGTTGTCGCTTTATGAGATCCTTGAGGGAAGACAATGTCGATCTCCCTTATGTTAGATTGAAGTTGTAGAGCGCAAGATGCTCAGACCCGCAGTAGTCCAAAGGACCAAGGATATAATAGATCTAATCAGAGGATGGCTGGTAGTAACCCAAGATGGACATAAGAAGTATGTTGATTTGACACGAAAGGACAAAGAATAGGAAGTAGGGGACCTAGTGTTGTTAAAGGTATCCCCTTGGAAACCCTTGGAAAGGATTGATGAGATTCGAAAAGAAAGGAAAGCTAAGTCCACAATTTTTCGGACCCTTGGATATATTAAGAAGTATTGGGAAGTTAGCATATGAGCTAGCCTTACCCCAGAACATGTAGCAAGTCATAACGTGTTTCACGTATCAATGTTAAGGAAGTGTAATTCGGATGCCAGATAAATAGGGACATATGAGCGCATATACATGCAACCAGACGTAACCTATATGGAACAACCAGGAAGGGTTATAGATTGAAAAAGGAACAAGTGCTTAGGAGAAGGGTTATCAAACTATTCAGAGTTTGATGGAAGAACCACAATGTGGGAAAATTTACTTGAGAGTTAGAAAGTGTAATGCTAAGAAAGTATCCCTATTCAATTTCTATCTGATTCCGGGACGGAATCCTTTTAAGGAGGGGAGACTGTAATAACCCCAATTTTTGGAAAATTTTTGAAACCCTTATGAATAGTGTTTTTGCTGAATGAGAAAATTTTTTATGCCACACTAGGTAGGGGTTCTTTTATGGATATTCTGAGATATTATTAGTACGCTATATGATAAATAAGTGTATGTAAAATCGTCAGAATCCAAATTCGAACACTTTGATTTTTCCCGAAAATCTACCAGATACAGAAAGAATTGAGTATAAGGTAACAGAATAAAAAGGATTTAAGTTCAAGGATTAAAAGAGAGGATCATGAAAGGAACATAATGTATTGAGAAAGGTTAAAGAAACCTAAGTAATAAGATCCCGGGTATGATCCCTCAAACGATAAACGAAAACGAAAGTTAAGCGAACCGTATAACAGATCAGCGGTCATTATGCAAGCAATTAAGAGTTAATCAAGGAGGTTAGGGATGATGATGTCATCAAACCAACAAGAAGAGGACAAGTGTGGAGGGTGACATCACATGATGACCAAAGCATGACATAAGAGAAAGAAGTATGGTTGATTTATAACCACACAATTTTTCATGGTTAAAAATGATTAAAACAAAACAAAGTCAACCAACCAAGGCAAATCAAAACAAATCTCAAAAAACACAAAAGCTCTTCCCTTTTCTTCATCAAGCTCTCGGCCAAAATAAACACAGCAACTTCAAACTGCCATATCTCCTTCAATACTCACTCAAATGTTGTGTTCTATAGCTCGTTGGAAAGGTATTGAGATGGCCTACAACTCTTGTTCACAAGTCTCTTCCAAATAAGCATGGTAAGACCCTCATTTGTACAGTTCTTTAAATCGGACTTTTAGAAACTTCAAAGCCTAACTTTGTGTTCTTGATTTCTTTGGAAAGATCAAGCTTGTAGGAGGCTCGATAAGGCTTCCTAGTAACTTTCCACCCTCCAAGAAAGGTATAAATCTTCACACCCTTTAGTAATAAGTTTGAATGTTGAAGTTTGGAGATGGTTTGGATGGATGAGTAGTAATTTGAATGATAAGCATGATTCGAGCTTAATTGTTAAGTAGTTTAGTTGAATTTGGAGATGTTATAATATATGATTGGATTGAGATCCTTGAGCTTATTATGACTGAAATCAGTAGCATTGATGTGTGTCTTGAGTTGTTGTTGATTGGTAGTTGGATTGATATGATTTGGAATGGTAAAAAATTTGGAAATCGCGTAAACATAGCCGTCGTAATGTCCAATTTACTTTAGACTGCTTTTGTTCATAACATTAGGACCCAAGAACTCCCTGCTAGATTTTGACCATTGCCATGTTTAGATAGTTCATGTTACGAGCTTCGTTTTGATATGTGGTTCGTTTGATTCCGATGTACGGTTTAGGAGAAACGGCCGTTTTAAGTAACGGCATTTCGCGACCGAACCATTACTCCTCGCTTTACTTTGAAACATAGGTTAAAGACCTTAAATGACTAATTGGAGTATGCACTCGCGAAGGAATCGCCTTAAAACTCGTAATGGTTAATTTATTAAAAATGGTGGAGCTGAGGGTACTCGAGCGACTTAAGAGAATCAGTAAGCGCAAAGCGAGCGTTAGAGTCTAATTTGGTTAAAGTATAGATTTACAAGTGACTTCGGTTTAATTCCAACTTATATGTTGTTTATAGGTTACCAGACTCGTCCCGAGCCATTTGTAACCCCCATTCGCTCAGGCAAGTTTTCTACCCATTATACTGTTGTTGTGATGTATATGTGTATATGCATGATCTTGTGATAAATGCATATTTGTTATTAGCAAATTCTTGCGATATATTGTAGCATGTGATATGGTATATATGCATGCCTATTTCGTATTCTTGATTTATATATCTGTTGGTTCAAATGCTTATTCGTTGCATAATACCTATGCTAGAGATAAGCGGTATTTGCGTATACCCTTAGTATAGGGGATCAAAAGGTGAACTTTTTCTAAAACCGGGAGGCGAGGCTCCCGAGTATAATATATATTTATATATATATATATTGATATAGTTTTTAAAACTATTAATCGAATAAGGTTTATTCGATACCTTTATTTTATTTAATGAATATTATTACGAATATTCATTCGAGGGCTTATGACTCCTTTATTTTATTTAATGAATATTATTACGAATATTCATTCGAGGGCTTATGACTCAGTTTATATTATTTAATGAATATTATTTGAATATTCATTTGAGGATCTATGACTCCGATTATTTGCTGAGATATGTTCTTTATTTTATTAAAGAATAAGGTGTCGATAATCAAACTTATCTTTGATTATTCAAATAAAGATAGTACTTTCGTATAAGTATATCTTTGGTTATTTAATACTCATTTCAAGTATAAGTTTTAAAACTTCTACTTCAATTATTTTTATAAAGATTATTCTTTATGGGAATATTATTTAAATAATAATATTCAGATATTTTCTAATATATTGGGACTAATTTATTTCATTAAATCAGCATTACTCCAAACACTCTTTAAAGTGTTTTCGAGTCTTCAAAATGATTTTTAAAAGTTAGAGCGGATCCCAAAACTCATTTTTATATTTAAGATCTTCCTTTTAAAGGGGATTTAAATACTCGTTCAAAACTTGAGGGATCCGGCTCAGTGGTGTATTTTACATTCGCAACGAGGTTGCTGTTTTGAGAAAACATCTTAATTACTTGCCCATCGTTCGGGAAGTAAGTTCATCTATTTGAGTCGGCATAAGCAACATGGGCTCAGTGGGCGTCCATGAAAGTGTAAGTGGCTCAGTGGGAGTCCATCAAATGTGTAAGTGGCTGAGTGGCAGTCCAGCATAAGGTCCTATTGCGGCCAGGGTGATGACCAGTGGGGAATTCGTCCATCTACTAGTAGAAAAGGTTACTTATTGGTATCTTTGTTTGATCAGCAAGATATCAGGTTTATGCCAAGATTTTCTCCTTTCCAAATTCATTGGATATTGTAACTCTGTTTATAATTTTCATAACAGAGGTTTTCAAGGAGTGTATGAAATGTATATATATAGGTGTATATATATATCGGGATTTAATGAAGTATCTCGTAACTTCATTATTTATAATGATATTCAAAGATTGAATCTATTCAAATCTTGTCTTGTAGTCTCATCTATGTGATGAACTTTTGAACTGATTATAACTTGAACGGTGGTAGTTCAAGTAATATTTGGAAAAGATATAAGTATATTGGGGTATCTTGTAACTTCATATTTTCAACTTATATCTAGTTAATGATTATCTTATGAATATCAAAGATTTTCAGAAAAACGTTGAGACAAGGGTAGATATATGAGATCACCTTGCAACGATATTTTTATACAGTTATAAACTGGAACTCTATGTATATTATGCATGGAAGAGGACTTCCAAGATTTTGAAAAGTATATATGTATATATACTGAATATTTTGCGACTTCATCGCATTAAGATATCAAACTTGGTTCATTTCTTTTGACCAAGACTTTCATGAGTACTATGAGAAGGCTCATATATTGTTAATTATTATACATATTATTTTGGTGGGCTTGCTGCTCACCCTTGCTTTCTTCTTTCATCACACAACAACAGATAGAAAAGATGAACAGGACCAAGCTCCCGATTCGCAAGCGGTTAGAAAATGTTCTGCAGTCTTCTGAAAGCGTTGATGCCGCCGTAGCTGAGGTAGGAGCTACCAATAGGCTAGGTTTTCAACTATTAATGAACCAGACTTATGTATAATATGAATTGTAATAATTGCAAGGAATATGTAAATTTATTCAGAACCTTTTTAAGGTGTAACGGTTTATAATTGTGGAATATAAGGACTTGTGTTATTTTTGAGTGTTCATCTCTGAGACTATAACTTGTGGTGTGTGTGTTTATTGTGGGGTCACAGTACAGAGTAGTTGATTATTTATTAAGATTGGGTGTTATTAAGGGAAATGGAACTCGTGACAACCCGGATCCCCGACCTCGGATTTGGGGGTGTTACCGCTTAGGAAAAGTAATTTCTGGAACAATTACTTGACTAACTTGTACGTTTAGCACATTCTCCCCATCACTGATTGGCTCTTCTTGACTAACTGGGACAAGTGGATCTTTCTCCCCCTTTTTGTTAGACTCAAGTTGAGTGGAGGTAGAAGTTTGTGCAACCAGTAACATTTGAAGCAATTGAGTTTGCTGGGCTTGATGTAAGTGAATTGCAGTGATAGAAGCTTCCAATGTTTTGAGTCTTGTATCCAAAGAGTCCACTTTGCTGGCAAGATTAGAGTTTTTCCTTAGTTGTCTGTTGATGTCAAGGAGGGTTGTGTTAGGAAATTTAGCATCCAATCTCTCAGAGACATCCTTCTTGACTTGATCAATCTCTGTTTTAATTGCAGTGACATCCAGATTAGGTTGAAGAGATTAAATTTGGTGTAGTTAAAGATAATTGAGATGTGTTTGAAGAAGCTGTTTGGTGTTGGCATTGGTTGAAGCTTGAAGAGTTGTCTGAGTTTTTTGAATGATATGAAAGAGAGTAGACTTGAAATGTTGCTCATCATAGTCTTTGGAAAATGCCCAAGATGGCATGCTAGACCTTGGCCTAGGGCTGACATCTCCCTCTATGTCCATTGAATCTCCTTCATCATCATCTTCATCACCAAATAAATCCTCAGAACCACCAGTTCCATAATCAATGCCATCACCAGTTGTGGGTGGCATGGCTGTGATGACATTCTTGGCCCTTTATATAGAAGCAGTAGTGTGTACCAAGTTGAGCATCTTTTCAGCATCCTCATTGCCCTGTCCAGCTAGAGTTTGATAAGCTGAAACAGGATGAGTAAATGTCTCAGTATCCAAGGAGATAAAATCTATCACAGCTTGATATTCTTGCTGAAATAGTCTCTCCTTTTCTACATCACTGACATTCATTGACTTACTAGCAATGGCTCCATCCTTATATCTTCTGTACCAGCATTTCTCTTATTTTCTCTATTTTCTTGCATCAAGGGCTCCCCTTAGCTCACCACCCTTGCACCCTCACCTTCACCTTCTAAGGTGGAACTCCCCTCACACACTTTATCCAGGATGGAAGAAATAACCTGCATAATTTCTCTCTTTTCCTCTCCTTTTGCCTGAGAGCAACTCAACCTCTCACTCAATTCACTCCCTTCCTTCAGTCCTAAGAGTGATTGTACTACTACTAAATCATCCGCACTTGTGACAGTTGTTGAAATTTGAAGTGGTGCAGTGATTATCAACAGATGAAGAACATCCGTCGAAGCAGTAGTTTGAAGTGTCAACGGATGACCGATGTGAAGCACATCCGTCGAGATACAATCATTTGTCGAAGGATGAACAATGTCCATCGAGATAGAAGAAATGAATGAGTTTGAAGTAGAGACTACTATAGAATCTGTGATGATTGATTTGAGATTTTGCAGAGATGTTGCAGTAGACTCAAAAAGAAATGGCAAGTGAGCCAATAAATCATCTAAAAGATGATGCTCACTTGCTTGGATGTTTAGCTCCTCCATGAGAGTTAAAGATGGAGAATCAGGAATTGATATAAGAATCATGTCTACATCAAGGGATTGTGTGGGTGAGTTTGGTGCGTTTGGTGCTTCTATTGTTAAAGATTTTGGTTGTGACTCCACATTTATTATAGCCACATCAAACTGACTTTGAGATGGTACATGTACTGAGTCTTTGACTGCAGTAGGCACTGTGTGTGCACCCTGTGTATCCCTAGTGTGTTTAGATTTCTTCTTTCTGGCATAAGTTTGGGGTGAGCTTGTGTCCGTTACCCTTTTGGCCTGTGCTCTTGGATGAGATCTTTGTTCAATAGTTACATCCTTTTGGGAGGATGCAACTAGCAATGAGCTAATATCCTTATTAATCACTACAGTTTGTTGGGAAACTGCAGTGTGGCTAGACTGGGATTAACTCACTTCTCCAACGTTATCCTTAGGGCTTCTTTGATGTTCACCCTGTCCCTCACCAATCTCACTCTCCTACATACTCCCCTCTTGATGTTTAGTGGATTTTGCAACTGGTTTCTTTTGAGAGAAACCAAATGGGGCTTTCTTTGATTTGGATTTAGAAATTTTTGGTTTAGTGGCTTGGGTAGGCATCTATTTGGTTACATGCATAGATGCCATTGCCACAGTTGAAGGCAAAGAAATAGGTGGTTGAGAAGTAGTGGTAGAGAAATAAACATTTACCTCACTTACCTGAGGCAGCTCCATAATTGGCATGTACAAAAGTGTAACATCCTTGTGATGATTTACCCTGTTAAGGTCAGCAATAATTCTCCTTTCTTGGACCCAACAATCTAACTTGTTTGTGGGGTTCTCAATGGAGAGGTCCTCAGAAAAAAATTAGCTAACATCATGAAAAATCTAGCATAATAAATATTCTTGGACCTTTTCTTGATATCTCCTAACTTACTCCCTATCTCATAGATAACAGAAGTACTAAAATTAAAGTACCTATCACTAAGAAGCATATAAAGCATGTGCACAAGAGAATAAGTAACAACATCAAAATTGCTAATTTTACCAGAAAATACTTTAATAAATGAATCACATAGAAAACTCCATTCCTTTCTAAGACCCATTCTCCTTACATCACCTACCTTAGTGGCATCAAGAGCATAGCCCATAGAAACTAGCATATTACTCACATCAGTGTCAGTGTGTGGAGCAAGTGTGTTGTTTTCAGGCAATTTAAAGCATTTTTCAATGGCATCACAGTTCACACAGTGTTCATTACCTTTGAGAGTGAAGGTAATAGTCTTGTCCTTGGAGTTGAACACTGCTGTAGTCCAAATTTCCTCAACAACTTCATAATAGATGGTTGGGGATTCAAGCATGGCATAATTCAATTTGCAGTTCAGTATGAAGTCCATCATCTTGTGATAATCTTGGGATTCAAGCATGGCATAATTCAATTTACTTTGAGAATGATAAATAAAAGAATAAAAATGAATTTAGCTTTTATACCATCTCAAAAATAAACTGTTAAAATTAATAAAGTAAAATAAAGTAACCAATCAAAATAGCCCAAAATAGCCGTTTAAAAATTAGAAAACTGTCAAAATTCTAAGATTATCCATTGAAATATACATACATTCTGTAAGTAAATTCAACGGATAATGCTCAAAATCAACGGCTGAGATTGAGTGTAATTCGACGGATAATGATAAAAGTATCCAGAATAATAATTGATACATCGGCGAATGATTCGATTCAACGAATATTCATTTTCAATGGATAATAAACATCCGTCGAGATATAAATTTTGACTTAGCCAAAATTTTATCTTTGAAAAAGAAATATCAACTTTTACTCTGGATGCATTTTAACTTGCAAAATTATCAAAAATAATTTAAGAATAATTAAGCATATCTAACTCACTTACCAACCTAGAAAAGGTGGATTCATCAAGTGGCTTGGTAAAGATGTCTGCAAGTTGCTTCTCACTTGGAACAAAATGAAGTTCCACAGTACCGCTCATTACATGTTCCCTAATGAAGTGATACTTGATATCTATGTGCTTTGTTCTTGAATGCTGTACTGGATTTTCAGTAATGGAAATTGCACTTGTGTTGTCACAAAAAATAGGAATTTTATCCACTTGCAGACCATGGTCCAATAATTGGTTTTTCATCCATAGAATATATGCATAGCAACTACCAGCAACAATATATTCAGCCTCAACTGTAGAAGTAGAAACTGAATTTTGCTTTTTACTGAACCAAGATACTACCTTGTTTCCTAGAAATTGACAGGTTCATGTAGTGCTTTTTTCTAACAACTTTGCACCCTGCATAGTCTGCATCTGAATAACTAGTTAGATTAAAACCAGAATCTCTAGGGTACCAAATGCCAAGTTTTGGTGTTCCCTTGAGATATCTGAAAATTCTCTTTATAGCTACTAAATGAGATTCTCTAGGATCATCCTAAAATCTAGCACAAAGACAAGTAGCAAACATTATATCTGGCCTACCAGATGTTAAGTACAAAAATGAGCCAAGCATGCCTCTATAGTTTGAAATATCCACAGACTTTTCAGTAGTGTTTAATTCAAGTTTAGTTGTCGTGGCCATGGGAGTTTTTGCAGATGTGCAATCCATTAGATCAAACTTCTTTAAAAGATCATAAATATATTTGGTTTGACTAATGAATATTCCATCACTAACTTGCTTAACTTGTAAACCAAGAAAGTAAGTTAGTTCTCCCTGTTAGTGTTTGTGCCCTAGAGACAACACTATTATGTTTATATTATAAAACATTTGGATTATTAATTCTGATTATATGGATTATTCTTTAGTAATTTATTATATCTTTATTTTCTGCGATAAGATGTTAGATTAATAAATGTCCTTGGAATATGTTATGTAATTTTATATCTCTAAGTACGTGACTTAGAAATGAGATTATGAGAATAATATCGATATTCCTAAAGATCCCTAGTCGAGTATTATTATTAAGGGATAATAATAATGCATTAAGACTAGTGTGAATGTTGACTGATGATCACATCTCATGTCAAAACATAGGCACATGTATTATATACATGGTGCTGGAAGACCCAATGTGAGATTCTACATGTCTGTTGTGTCATAAGTAATTCTCACAGTGATAATGATGTATTGGTCCTTAGACTTTAAATCATTATATTTCTATATGAGAATTAATATACTTTGGTTGCATTAAAAGTTACCTTTAACCGGGTGATGATAAAAGTGTATATTGGGTATATTATGAATCATATTAGAAATATGAATGATCTAGAAAGGATTTAACCCTCCTATTTTAGGAGTGATATTATTGGCCTCCTGTTTGAGTTAGACTATGAAATGCATGGTCATGCTCAAATGTTGATTTGATGTTATAGTGTACTCATCGATCAAGGAAACCTGGATTAAATTATGAAGAGGATGACACATAACATGCCTCGAGTTTAATCTATAATATATGGTTAAAAGGATTATAGTACATTGTACATTATACACAAAAGGTTTAATCGATCACCGATTTAATTATTATTACTTGGGTAACAATGATGTATTACTAGATGCCGCTCATTATTTATGATTTTAAATTAGATTTAAAATTGTTGCCAACGTAATAATAACCTAAAGGGTCGCACAAAGAATGATTGGAGGATTATTTAATTTAAATTCGGATTTAATTTAAATATAAGTAATTCGAATTATTTGTTATTAATTAAGTGTGACTTAATTAATTAAATAAATAGGAAATTCGAATTTAATATTAAATCCGAAATTAAGTTATTGGATGATTAAGTGAGACTTAATAATACAGTAATTAAAATTTCGAATTTCGAATTTAATAATAATAATTACTCTAAAATTAAGTTTAGGGTTGGAGGCCCATTAGCTCTTGCCTATATAATATCTTTTTCTAATAGAATTAGGGTTACACGTTTTATTTGATAAAACATAAACCCTAGCAGCTTGAAGAGAGATAGAGAGAGCAAGAAGGCGGCCTCAAGAACGTGCTAGTACACACCCATCCTCCGGGAGATCATTCGTTTGGATACCTTCAAGGCGTAGATCGTTCCAGCGACGGGCTACATGGTGATCATTCAAGACCTCCATCTTTCCATTAAGGTAAAGCTTCTTAAGGTAAACATACTGAACTACGAATTAAATATTATTTTTCGTATGGATCCTGCGGAAGGTTTCGAGTTTTTAAGATTTAAATTTACGTTTTCGTTGCGTTTATGTGCTAAAAACCCTTCAATGGTATCAGAGCTACTTGCGAAAAGTTTTTAATTCGTTTATGTGTTTAACCGTTTTCGATATATGAGCATGTACGTGATTCGCCATGATTTGATGTTGATATAATATGCTTGTATATGTATGGTTTTGAATATATGATATTCATGTGAGTTGTATAATCATAAGATGATTTTGTAATATGTATATATAGTGATATATACATGATTTATGTTTGTTCTAATTATGAGAATCATATTAGATACGGATTCTGAATTGGCTGCTGCAAATTTGCTGAAATCTGGGTCTGGTGTCCGATTTACGCAAACGAATACCCTATTCCATAGGTAAACGAGCGTCTGAACAAAACTGATAGCAAAAGCTATCAACGACTTGTCTGTAAGGTGTTTGTCGTCGTTTACTGCCCGTAAACAGTGATTCTTGTTTTTCTGATTTGATTCTGATTTTTCTGATTATGTCATTTTTTTTATGATTAGATCATGGATAATATGATATGTTAAGATCAAATTATGTGTTTTAACATGCTTTTATGTGTTGTATGAGCATGGTGGATGGTTATGGCCTTTCGACCTTAGTGTAATAGTTTTGGTTTTGGTTTTAAATAGGACTTGCATGTCATCAATCTTTGTAATCATAAATCTCGAATGTAACTCGAGTTATTCTTGTAAGTTCATTAGATTAGTTTTACTTTCAATCATGTAATGTAATTGAAGACTCAAGAAGGCTATCCAATGGAGGTGATTCAAGGAAAAGATGAGACATACAAGGAGTCTAAACAAAGAAGAAGACGAGGCATACAAGAAGTCTAAACAAAGAAGAAGACTTTTGTAATAAGTAGTTGTATTTATTCCCATCACCATATTAGATTGACCTTGATCTTTAACATGAGTTTGATAAAGATCACATAGGATGGGGCCATAACCAAACACATTTACTTTATTGCACTTTACATATTGATGTATGAATGTATGTATAGAATAGTTAATGATGCATGCTTTAATTAGATTAAGCATGCTCATGATAAAGATCGCATAGGATGGGGCCATAACCAAACACATTTACTTTATTGCACTTTACATATTAATGTATAAATATATGTATAGAATAGTTAATGATGCATGCTTTAATTAGATTAATCATGCATGAATGTATGTATTAGATATGTCACCCATGCCATGCCTAAACAAGATTAAATCTGTAAGACTCAAGATTTTAAAATTTACAAACGATTATGAGATTCTCGTGTTTATGAAACACGGAATAAATTACGAATCTTCTTTATTTCCAACATGGGGCGATTTTGTCAACAACGGGTTCATAGAACTTGTAAGGCTGTGGGTTTTAAGCGAAACCGATGTGACTCCTCCACTACCTGGAAATCAAACCATTGACGAGTATTGATTTGAAGTATTTTATTCAAGGAAAAATTGGGAATCTCTTTATGATGGGATCATGATTGTTATAATA
Organism: Apium graveolens; assembly: GCF_009905375.1. NCBI lineage: Eukaryota > Viridiplantae > Streptophyta > Magnoliopsida > Apiales > Apiaceae > Apium > Apium graveolens. The sequence goes on from NC_133652.1 coordinate 150,285,713, forward strand.
CAAATAAAACCCTAATGTTTATATTAATTTATTTAGATGCCTTTCAATATGTCCAAAGCGTTAACCCCTAGATCGATAAGGAGTGGGTTCACCAGAGTGAAGTACTCCAATCTATCGTGGGACAGCGTGTTGAAGTATATGTTACTTTTTAGACCTTTGGGTTTTAACTTAACTAAGTTACCACAATAGGATTGTGAACTTAGAGGCATAGAGTTTGGTGAGATTAATTGGATAAATAAGAATAAATGTTGTTCCACTAAACTATCCAAGAGTTATATAGTTGATATAATTGACAAATGTTGTCCACCTTATTGAATCATGTTTTAGGAGTAAAGCCAAAGCTGAACTAAAATGTTGTAAAAATTTGGATCTTGGCTCACTAGAAAGTATATAGAAGATACTCTTTCCGAATTAATAGTTAGGGCTATTAATTTGATAAAATAGTGGGAGATATATATTTTAAATATATATGAATAATCACTTGAACATAATTTAATAATCCTCTATAACTAATTTATCTTATGTATTTTAAACATTGTAGATATCAAATGGCAATCAATTTAAACAACTTCTCTGTACGATCAGTCCTTGAGAAGGACAAGCTGACAGGAACAAACTTCCTTGACTGGCAGAGGAACTTGAGGATTGTCCTCAAACAAGAGTGCAAGCTCTATGTCATAGATATCCCTCGCCCTGCACCTCTCACTGAAGGAGCATCCCGTGCTCAACATAATGTTTATCAGAAACATATCGATGATGACACGGATGTTCAATGTCTCATGTTAGCGACCATGAGTGCTGAACTTCAGAAACAACATGAGAATATTGATTCTTATGATATGATTGAGCACCTTAAACGTATGTTTGAAGGACAGGCTCGTCAGGAGAGGTTTGATACTTTCAAATTGTTGCATGCATGTATGCAAGGAGAACGTGATCCGGTTGGACCGCATGTTTTAAGGATGATTGGGTATATTGAGTACCTTGCCAAGTTGGGTGCCCCGATTGCTGTGGAGCACCAGATTGACCTAATTTTGTAATCTTTAAACAGTAGTTATTCTCAATTTGTGATGAATTACAATATGAATGAGATAGATAAGAACCCCACTGAATTGTTGGCTATGTTGAAAACTGCTGAGATCAACATTCAGAAGACATCCCCTTGCTCCCGTGTTGATGGTGAATAAGGGGAATACCAAAGGAAAGTGTAAATGGAAAGGCAAGAGGAAGATGGGATCTAAATTGAATACCAATCCAAAACCTGATCCGATCAAGGCTTTGAAGCCTAAAGATGGTGTTCTAAATGTTGGTGATTGTCACTATTGCAAGAAACCAGGTCATTGGAAGAGGAATTGTCATGCTTATTTGGAGGATCTGAAGAACAAGAAAGTTGTTGTTACTGCTTAAGATTCAGGTATTTATGTTATTGAAGTGAATTTGTCTACTTCTACATCTTGGGTATTAGATACTGGATGTGGTTCTCACATTTGTATAAATGTAAAGGAACTGCAGGGAAGTAGGACATTGGCGAAGGGAGAAGTCGACCTACGAGTTGGCAATGGAGCAAAGGTTGCTGCTTTAGCTGTAGGGACTTATCATTTATCGTTGCCCACTGGGCTTGTTTTAAAACTAGATAACTATTTTTACGTGCCTGCGATTTGCAGAAACATTATTTCGGTTTCATGTTTGGACAAGAAAGGTCTTTCATTTTTGATTCAGAACAATAGTTGTTCCTTTTCATTCAATAATGTTTCCTATGGGATTGCACATTTGTTTAATGGTTTATATGTTCTTGATATAGATACTCCTGTCTATAACATAAATAATGATAATAAACGTATTAAGATGAAAGACTCAAATCAAACATACCTTTAGCATTGTCGTTTAGGTCACATAAATGAGAAACGCATTTCCAAATTACATAAAGATGGTTACTTGGATAAGTTTGATTTTGAATCATACGAAGAATGCAAATCTTGTCTCATTGCCAAAATGGCTAAAGCTCCTTTTACCGGACAAGGTGAAAGGGCCACCGAACGATTATGACATACATAGTGATGTATGTGGTCCAATGCGTACGATGGCAAGAGGTGGCTTTTACTACTTCATTACTTTTACTGATGATTTCAGTAGATATGGATATGTGTATCTTTTGAAGAACAAATCTGATTCTTTTGAAAAGTTCAAAGAATACAAGGCTGAAGTGGAAAAGCAAGCAGGGGAAAGTATAAAAGTTCTACGATCAGATCGTGGAGGAGAATACTTAAGCCTCGAGTTTAAAGGTTTCTTGAAGGAGTGTGGTACCGTATCATAACTTACTCCTCCTGGAACGCCTCAATGGAATGGAGTTTCTGAGAGGAGAAATCGTACCTTGTTGGACATGGTGCAATCGATGATGAGTCTAACAGATATTCCAATAAGTTTCTGGGGTTATGCTCTAGAAACGGCTGCATATACACTAAACCGAGTTCCAACTAAATCGGTTCAAAAAACTACATATGAGATATGGACTGAGAAACGTCACAGCATGTCTTTTATGAAAGTATGGGGATGCGAAGCGTTTGTGAAATGCTTGGTGTTTGACAAGCTGGGACCAAAATCGGATAAATGTTATTTTGTGGGATATCCTGAAGAAACTAAAGCGTATAGTTTCTATAATCCTACCGAGAATAAAGTGTTTGTTGCTCGAACCGCTGTATTTCTTGAAAGAGAGTTACTTTCAAAGAAAATTAGTGGGAGGACTATAGATCTCGATGAAGATCGAGTTGTACAAAATAATATTGAACAAGAGTTGGAAAATGGGTAGGAAGTACATCAAGATGTTCCTGCTCCGGAAACACAGGTTGTTCGTAGATCTAGTAGGGCTCGTCATGAGCCAGAGAGATATTATGGATTTCTCTTGCCTCAAGATGATGATGTAATGCTCACAGATAATGATGAGCCTCTTACCTACCAAGATGCTAAGAACAGTCCAGACTCTGAGAGATGGCTAGAGGCCATGAAATCCGAAATGGAATTCATGTATCAAAATAAAGTATGACTTTAGTTGATCAACCTGAAGGGGTAAAACCTAAAGGGTGCAAGTGGGTTTTCAAGAAGAAAACTGACATGGATGGTAAAGTACAGACCTATAAAGCGCGGCTGGTGGCAAAAGATTTCAAACAAGTTCATGGTAAAGACTATGATGAGACCTTTTCACCAGTTGTTATGGTCAAGTCCATCAGGATTTTGCTAGCAATAACTGCTTACTACGATTATGAGATTTGGCAAATGGATGTCAAAACCGCTTTCTTAAATGGGAGCCTTGAAGAGGATGTATACATGATACAACCTGAGGGTTTTGTCGATCCCAAGTTGCTAAGATGGTCTGTAAGTTGCTTCGATCTATTTATGGATTGAAGCAAGCCTCAAGGAGATGAAATCGTCGTTTTGATGAACCATTCAAAGAATTTGGCTTTATTCAAAATGAAGATGAACCATGTGTTTACAAGAAGGTTAGTGGGAGCTACGTGGCATTGCTAGTACTATATGTAAATGACATATTACTAATAGGGAATGACATACCTTCTCTACAGGCTGTTAAGGCTTGGTTGGGAAATAGTTTCTCGATGAAGGACTTAGGTGATGCTACATATATATTAGGGATCAAGATCTATAGAGATAGATCAAGGAAATTCATCGGCCTAAGTCAGAGTACATACATTGACAAAATATTGCATCGTTTCGGGATGTAAGAAGCAAAAAGATAATATGTCCCAATGTCTCATGGGATATTGATCTCAAAAGACAACTGCCCTAAATCATTAGATGATAAGGGCCGTATGAGCAAAGTTCCATATGCTTCGATAATTGGATCTATAATGTATGCGATGATATGTACTCGACCTGATATTTCGTATTCCTTGAGCATGATGAGCAGATACCAGTCTAATCCTAGCGAGGGTCACTGGACAGCAGTCAAGAATATTCTTAAGTACTTAAAAAGGACTAAAGATTCATTTTTGGTGTATGGAGGAGATGATAAGCTGGTTGTAAAGTGTTACACTGATGCCAGCTTTCAGACAGACAGAGACGATTCAGTATCTCAGTCAGGTTTTGTGTTTTGCCTTAATGGAGGTGCTGTAAGCTGGAAGAGTTCAAAGCAAGAGACAATAGTTGATTCTACGATGGAAGCTGAGTATATTGCTGCCAGTGAAGCAGCCAACGAGGCTGTTTGGATACGGAAATTCATAACGGGACTTGGTGTGGTTCCATCGATCACAGATCCAGTTGATCTTTACTGTGATAATAATTGAGCCATCGCATAGGCTAAAGAACCAAGGTCCCATTCCCGGGCAAAGCATATACTTAGGAGATATCACCTCCTTCGAGAGATTAATAAAAGAGGAGATATACATATATGTAAAGTGCATACTGATGATAATGTTGCAGGCCCACTGACTAAGGCTTTGTCGCACCAAAAGCATGAAGGTCATACTAGTTCCATGGGTATTAGATACATGGGTGATTGGCTCTAGTGCAAGTAGGAGATTGTTAGTGTTTGTGCCCGAGAGACAACACTATTATGTTTACATTATGAAACATTTGGATTATTAATTCTGATTATATGGATTATTCTTTAGTAATTTATTATATCTTTATTTTCTGTGATAAGATGTTAGATTAATAAATGTCCTTGGAATATGATATGTAATTTTATATCTCTAAGTACGTGACTTAGAAATGAGATAATGGGAATAATATCGATATTCCTAAAGATCCCTAGTCGAGTATTATTATTAAGGGACAATAATAATGCATTAAGAATAGTGTGAATGTTGACTGATGATCACATCTCATTGATCATAGGTATAGTGATACTAAAGTCAAAATACAGGCACATGTATTATATACATAGTGCTGGAAGAACCAGTGTGAGATTCTACATGTCTGTTGTGTCATAAGTAATTCTCACAGTGATAATGATGTATTGGTCCTTAGACTTGAAATCATTATATTTCTATATGTAAATTAATATACTTTGGTTGCATTAAAAGTTACCTTTGACCGAGTGATGATAAAAGTGTATATTGGGTATATTATGAATCATATGAGAAATATGTGATCTAGAAATGATTTAACCCTCCTATTTTAGGAGTGATATTATTGGCCTCTTGTTTGAGTTAGACTATGAAATGCATGGCCATGCTCAAATGTTGATTTGATGTTATAGTCTACTCATCGATCAAGGAAACCTGGATTAAATTATGAAGAGGATGACACATAACATGCCTCGAGTTTAATCTATAATATATGGTTAAAAGGATTATAGTACATTGTACATTATACACAAAAGGTTTAATCGATCACCGATTTAATTATTATTACTTGGGTAACAATGATGTATTACTAGATGCCGCTCATTGTTTATGATTTTAAATTAGATTTAAAATTGTTGCCAACGTAATAATAATCTAAAGGGTCGCACAAAGAATGATTGGAGGATTATTTAATTTAAATTAGGATTTAAATTAAATATAAGTAATTCAAATTATTTGTTATTAATTAAGTGTGACTTAATTAATTAAATAAATAATATAGGAAATTCAAATTTAATATTAAATCCAAAATTAAGTTATTGGATGATTAAATGAGATTTAATAATACAATAATTATAATTTCGAATTTAATAATAATAATAACTCTAAAATTAAGTTTAGGGTTGGAGGCCCATTAGCTCTTGCCTATATAATATCTTTTTCTAATATAATTAGGGTTACACATTTTATTTGATAAAACATAACCCTAGCAGCTTGAAGAGAGATAGAGAGAGCAAGAAGGCAGCCTCAAGAACGTGTTAGTACACACCCATCCTCCGGGAGATCATTCGTGTGGATACCTTCAAGGTGTAGATCGTTCTAGCGACGGGCTACGTGATGATCATTCAAGACCTCCATCTTTCCATTAATGTAAAGCTTCTTAAGGTAAACATACTAAACTACGAATTAAATATTAATTTTCACATGGATCCTGCGGAGGGTTTCGATTTTTTAAGATTTAAATTTACGTTTTCATTGTATTTATGTGCTAAAAACCTTCACTCTAATCATGCTCATTTCATACTTACTTTGCATCAATTTGGCAAATTTTTGCAAAGTGTTTCATCTGTAGAGCCAAATATAATATCATCTACATAAATTTGAACAAGTATACTAGAGCCGTTAACATTTCTAAAGAATAAAGTTTTGTCAACATTACTCTTGTGAAGTGATTTTCTAAGAGAAACTTTGACAAGGTATCATACCAGGCTCTAGGTGCTTGCTTCAATCCATAAAGTGCTTTCAAAAGATAGTAGACATATTCTGGAAAATTTGGATCTTCAAAACCAGGAGGCTAACTAACATAGACTTCCTCCTCTAAATCTCCATTTAGAAAGTCACTTTTGACATCCATTTGATAGACTTTGAAATTGGCATGGGCTGCATAGGCTAAGAAAATTCTGATGGCCTCAAGTCTTGCAACAGGAGAAAAAGTTTCATCAAAATCTATTCCTTCTTGTTGATAGTAACCCTTAGCAACCAATCTGGATTTGTTCCTGACAACTATACCATTTTCATCCATCTTATTTCTGAGTACCCACTTGGTGTCAATTGGATTCTTTCCTTTAGGCTTGGGTACCAGCTTCCATACCTTGTTCCTTTCAAATTGGTTTAGCTCCTCCTGCATAGCTAGAACCCAATCAGGATCCAACAGAGCTGATTCTACCTTCTTTGGTTCTTCCTTTGAAAGAAAGCTTCTATACATACATTCTTATTGAGTTGCTTTTCTTATTTGAACTCTAGAAGATGTATCACCAGTTATGATCTCAAAAGGGTGATCTCTAGTCCACTTTCTCTGTTGTGGTAGATTAGCTCTAGATGAAGAGGCCTCATTATTGTCTTGATGGTTAGTAGAGTTTTGATGATCAAAAACTCCCACTGAGTTTATGGATCTTTAACCTTGAAGATAGGGTTATTTCTAACTGTGATCTTACTTCACTTCCAACTTCTATTGAGGGATCAACGGATGTTGTTCTTTGCTAGTCAAAGGATGATGCAGATTGTCTTTCGACATATGATGCACTTGGTCTTTTGACGAATGTTGAATTATGTGCTTCATTAGTTGTAGACTTTTCTGCATTGTCCTTGGACATTAGTTCTTGATCACTATCATCATCACTATCTTCACAAATCATCTCCACATTGTCAAATTTGAGGCTCTCATGGAAATCTCCATCTTGCAGTCCTTCAATCTTTTAATCATCATACACATGTACAGATTCCATAACAATGTTGGTTCTTAGATTGTAGACTCTATATGCTTTTCCAACAGCATATCCAACAAAAATTCCTTCATCTGCTTTGGCATCAAACTTTCCATATTAATCAGTTTGATTCCTTAATATATAGCATTTACAGCAAAAGACAAGTAGAAAGTTTAATGTTGGCTTCCTATTCTTGAATAATTGGTAGGGTGTCATGCATTTTGCTTGATTGACCAAAGAAATATTCTGAGTGTAGCATTCAATATTCACAGCTTCAGCCCAAAATATGTTGGAAACTTTGATTCTTCTAGCATTGTTCTTGCAGCTTCAATAAGAGATCTGTTTTTCCTTTCCACCACTCCATTTTGTTATGGAGTTCTAGCTGCAGAAAACTCATGCATAATCCCCTTCTCTTCACAAAATAGTCTCATCACAGAATTCTTGAACTCAGTTCCATTGTAACTCCTGATGCTTCTTAATTTGAAGTCAGGATGATTGTTGACTTGCCTTATATGATTGATGATGATTTCACTAGCTTCATCTTTGGATTTTAGAAAATATCTCCAAGAGAACTTTGAGAAATCATCTACAATTACTAGGCAATATCTTTTCCTAGAGATGGACAACACATTGACTGGTCCAAACAAATCCATGTGTAACAGTTGCAAAGGTTCTTCAATTGTTGAATCAAGCTTCTTTTTGCATGATGCTTTAATCTTCTTTCCTTTTTGGCAGGCATCACATAATTCATCCTTTGTAAACTCCACTTGAGAAATACTTCTAACCAATTCTTTCTTGACTAGCTCATTCATGGTCTTGAAGTTTATATGGGACAGCTTCTTGTGCCATATCCAACTTTCAACTTGACTTGCTTTACTGAGAAGACAAGTTACAGATTCTGCATTTGATGAGTTGAAATCAGCTAAGTACACATTTCCTTTTCTCACTCCAATGAGAACCACTTTGTTGCTCTTCTTCTTGGTCACAACACAGGCTTCTGAATTGAAAGTGACTGAGTTGCCCTTATCACAAAGCTGGCTGATACTCAACAGATTATGCTTGAGTCCATCCACTATGGAAACCTCTTCAATGATGACATTATCCTTTAAAATCAAGCCATATTCCACAGTATAACCCTTGCTGTCATCTCCAAAAGTGATACTTGGGCTAGCTCTTTCCTTGAACTCAGTGAGCAGGGTAGAATCTCCAGTCATGTGCCTTGAGAACCCACTATCCAAATACCAAAGATTCTTTCTATTTCCCTGCACACATCAAAATCAAATCAAGTTAATTTTGGTACCCAAGTTTCCTTGGGTCCTGCCATATTAGCCTTTTTCTTTAGTTTCTTAGGTTTGATCTCATTTGTCTTGGGTATCTCAGATTCATCCTTTGTCATTTGAGTTGGACCTTTGAAACCATTCATTGAAACAGAATTATCATGCACAATTTGATTAACATGAAAAGGCATTCTATGTGCAAACATGTTATTCCAATAGGGCATGCTAAATGGCATTTGAGGCATACTGAATGCATCATAATAAGGATTAGGTGCAAATGGCATGTTAGCAAATTGTGCATTCAAATTTTGTGCAGGCATAACATTAACATGCATTGTAGGCATGCTGGGAAATGGAGGAGGTGCAGACATAGGAGTAGGCATAAAAGTTTGAAATTAATAGATAAATGATTAACACTACCACACTTAACACAAATTTTTCTTGGAGCATATTTATCAGGTGTGTAGTTGTTATGTTTGTTAATTCATACCTTCCCATTTCTATTGTTTTTCCTTTTTTGATTCTTTTTTAACCACAATCTAATCTAATATGTCATTCAATTGCTTGATAGACAGATGACCAACATTAACTCTCTTTTATTTTCTCACTTGACTTGATTCTCCTGGAACAAAGTTTTTAGAAACTGATCCATATATATAATTCAACTTAGCTAGCTTAGCTTTGCTAACTCGCTTACTTACATTCGACGGATGTGGCTCATTGTCTTTTGATGGATAATCCTTTTCATTATCCGTTGAATCCACATCCGTTAAAAGTCCTTCAACCAGATTGGAATCAAGCTTCTCCTTGTTCTTTTTACAGGATGCATCACAAAAAGACTCTTTACCTTGAACTTTAGTAATTTGAGCATGAACATCTCTAGATGACTTCTGAAAGGATATCTTCGATATATTATTTATTTTGGTATTTGTACAATTAAACATAAAATTTAAATACACGTAGATCCTCTCCATTAGGACATAATTTTAATTGATCCAAATCAAAGCCAAATGGTCAAACTAGCAAAAAAAATTTCAAGTATATTCATATAAAAGAGATATTCTATTATTCTAAAACATCAAAATTATATCATTATGGAATATATCTCTAAGGCAATATGATCAAAGAAGAAATATCAAGACATGATATTTCTTAGATCTCAGTTGCAACATCAATAAGGCAACAAGCTCGAAAAAGGGATATATCAGAAATATTCCTTAGAAGACTCGAGCTATATCAAAAATGTTTTACTCTTCGCTCCAAAATATATTTTTACATCCATAAAAGTAGTTTTTATCTAAAGTTTATTAATATTCATAATTGAAATTGTTACGACCGGCATTTTATGTAATATTATTTGTGAATAATATTAAGTTAAATAAAAATATATTCAATGCTTGTACGTTTGTGTGAGTGAAAATTTCTGCATTATAAATTTTCTTTGGGTAGTATATGATTTTTTCAAAGCAAGAATTTATTTAATTTCTTTATTTTTGATTTATAAGGAATATTCTAAGCTTTGGAAAAATTTTCTTTTAAAAGATATTTTGTTCACAAATTTTGAAAGTGATTTTATAAAATCTCTAAAAATCCAAGTTATTTTATGGTGTAAATTTTATAATTTTTGAACTTGTGTTTTATTTTATAAAAACAAATCTTTATAAATATAATTAGCAAATTACATAGTTATCCTTGCATGCAAATTCCTTCCATACATTCCAAAAGGGCTAAAGAGTCAATAACCACCCCACTAACTCTTATTTCCTAGCCAAATACCTTCTTTACCCTTGCATGCAAATTCAACCAAGTTCAAGTGGAAGGCTAATCATGTCAATTCCTAATTCCACTCACTTTTGCCAATACAAAAACCATAAGACAAGCAAAGTCATGATCATTTTTACTCATCACCCACACCACACTCACTCTTCTCTCCCTCCTCCTCCCTCACTCTCGGCTCTCTCTCTCTCACTCTCGGCCTTTAGCCGAGAACCACCCCTCCCCATTTTTCTTCATTTCTCCACCAAGCTTCTACTCTTTATACAAGTAAATGTTATCTCCCATACCATGATCATTCATATTTCAAAGAGTTTTGAGTAGAAAGTTTAAGTTTAAGGGTTGCATGTAAAGGTTTTAGTGAAACTCAAAATACAATCTTGATTCTTATGGATTTAAGGTTGTTTTTGAGAGGACTACAATGAATGGATAAGTGCCAAGTCTTGAGAAGGAAACTCTTGATGATTTAATGGCCATTTCCATCCATTTCATTCGGCCATGACCATATGGGAGCCGAATGAATGGTCCTTGAAATCATTCTTGTTGTTTTGTTCAATTTTTGCATGTTTATGTGATAATGACTTGAATTTTGTGGTGAAAATGTGATAAAACTCCTTGCATGCTAAGTGATCATCTAGGTGTACCTTATGCTAGGCTTGCATGTCAATTTTAAGATGGAATATATGTAGAAAATATGTTGTTTGGTTTGAAAAACCCGAAGGCATGCATGCATGTGGAATTCTCTTAGTTTGTTGTAATATTTTGATCATTTGGAAAAGATTTTGTTAGTGAGCTTTAATTTCAGTAGGAATAATGTGATAATATTGATTTATGCTTCTTGTTGCATGGTAATAATTTGTGGTTATCTTTTATAAAAATATATATCTTGTTGTTTCAAAGGCATGAAGATTTGCGATTTGTTAAGAGTAGTCTCTTTGTTTTGCCATAGTTGCACCTTAGGCAAGGATGATCTCACTAAGGTTATTTTGAGAAAAAGGGAGTTAAGTTCAGTAGAATACCAAGTATAGGTCTTGGTTTAAGTATTTAGTTGTTGATAATTGGGTTTGTCAAGTCAAAATCTTGGAAAATGAGAAGTTATAGTTTCTGCAGAAAAATCAGTTTAGTACCCTGAGGTTTAGAGTGAGTTTTGACCATGTCATTGATGTGCACTTTGAGGCCCAAGCCACCAGAAGTTAGTATGGAGAGTATATAATAGGTTTTAGGAGTTGGTTGGAGGTTTGCATGTCATTTGGTTAGGTGCACAAGTAGAATAACAAAATCTGTCCAGCAGGGGACAGTTTTGTTGCAACTTAGAAATAGGGAGATTTGGCCATGTCATGGGTAGGCCCTCATTAGGCCCAATTGGGCCTTAGTTAGAGGGTATGTCAGAGGAGTTTTTCCAACCATAGTTCATAGGATATGAGCTAGAACCATGTGTCACAAGTTAATTCAAGTCAGGGCATTTTCTGCCCAGAAAAACAGGGGAACCTTGGACTTTTAGCTTAGGCCCAAGAAGGCCCAAGCCAGGCCTTTGAGCCACATCAAGCTTATGAGATGCCCTTAGGTCAGGAGAGTCTTATGTAAAAATTTTGAAGAAAAACTTGTAGTTTAAGAGTGTCTAATGCACTCAAGAAACCTTAGTTACCATTCTGAAATTTGCACCAGTAAGCACTTTCATTTATCACATAGTTTTAGGACACTTAGAAGTGAGTATTAGGTGGACCACCATAGTTGTAAGATAGTATAAGGTCAGTAGAGCAAAAGGCACAAGTGAGGGTCAATAGGTTTTGGATAATTTAGGAAAGGCACATTGAGTTAGGAAGCCCAAATTCGAAGACTTCGTTTAGTTAGCGACCAAGTAATTTAAGTGGTGAGTCGAGATCATCCGAGCCTAGTGTGGCGTTATGGTGTATGTGATGTTATTTGGTATTAATATACGATATGTGATTATGTGGCTACGTGTGTACATTTAAAAATATAAATGTTGGATATGAATTAAGTATGTATAGGCCTAAGTGCCATCCATGTTTAATTTCGGGTTGTAAATAGGTTAAGATGGAAAGAATATATTATAATGAGGATTATTATTATTTATGTAGGATCTCGAGACGAGGGAAAACTTGCCATAAAAGTCGAGTGAAGCTCCAGTTGTTGCTCCTACCAGTCAGACCAGACCAGTCTATCTCAAGGCAAGTGATTCAACTTGACCTTCGCATTTACTGTAAACAGTTCATATATATATATCGATGCAATTATCCTGAGTCATTTTGATATATTTAAATCAAGAGTATCTTTTGTTTATCTGTGAGTTACATAGAGATGCCATGAACCCTCGAGTACATATTGCAAGTAGTTCAAAAGTCTTTCATGATAGTTTAATGCCATGATAAATTAGAGATGCGTTATAATATCTTATTGATCCTTTTGTTTTTCATGCTATTGATCTCTGAGAAATCTTGATGTTGCACCCTGATGCTTTGATTCAACTCTTGAAATAACCTCGATAGAAACTTTATCTTGATACCTAAAAGCCAATCATTTCTTAAATACATTCAAGATTGTTTGATAACCCTATCCTTACCCTAAAGCCTGATACCCTATTATATACTGAGCTGATGATCGCTTTCTTTATATTTTAACACCTTTATCCTATTGGAACCAGTGATGCCTATCTTTTGATGTTCTAATACCTATATCTTGTCTACAACCGTTGCTTTAAGCCTAGTTTGGCATTACTCTTTCATCTTATCCAATAGCCTGGCTTAATTTCCTTGTCTAAGTTCTTGTTTATGGAAACCTCTCAATTACCCTAATATAGTAAATTCTAGTAGATCATGGCCCTGAGATTTAGTGTCATATTTCCAGTGTTTCAAGTTGATCTATAATCCCTTGATAAAAATAATTACAGTCGAAAGAGATTTTGTCATAAATCGGCATCAGTTTTTAAAATGATTAAAACGTGGATTTTTCAGTCCCAAAGGGGGACAAATGTTTTCTTGAATGGTGGATCTGGACTGAGACGCGAGTCCTTTCCACACTTATATTAGGCTTAAAAGTTGCCTAGGGATTCCCAATAATGTTTTAGAACCCAGCGAGGTTCGGGATTACTTCGCGGCTGATCACCGGCTGTAATCCGTAGCGTCATAAAATGATTTTGATTAAGAATGGTTTTAAAATTTGTTTTGATGCAAGCAAAATGATGCCAACTCACATAAGTTTTATCTCTCGATTATCATTGATTATGTCATTCCATTGTCATTCCTAAAGGTATATCTCGATTTATGCTTTGCGTTGTATTGTTAGCACTTGTTGAGCTTTTGGCTCACTTCTTGCTTTAACCCTGATATTACAGCTAGCAGCCATGGTTAGATTCAAGCAGACTGCCCGTAAGACCTGTGATGCGGATGCTTATGTTCGAGCCCAGGTAGAATAAGTAATAATAGTTGTGTGAGGACTCGGTATTTGTAATCAGATGTAATAGTTGGTAGTGTTGGGCTGTTCCAAACCCTAAACTGTAAGATCTTGGATTTTGGTTGTGTAGTACTCATTCAAATGATGTAATAACTATAATTATTTTGCTATTTAAGTTGGGGGTGTGACAGGTTTTGGTATCAGAGCTACGGTTTAGAGTCCCTGAACAGCCCAAATAGGTTATAGGACTTGTGAGTAGGTTATAGATACTATGCGAGAGAGTAGGTAAAGTAAATTATTATTAATACTCCTCTTATTGGTTGTCAGCAAAGGGCGCATTCCTCGTCATCCTCTGGATCGGACGACACTATTGCTTTCTCCGTGTATGCTGAGTTGAGGCGCGAGTTCGACATGCTTCAGGGCAAGTACGACCGACTGATAGACCGACTGAAGAACGTGTATCCGGACAGCCGAAACTACGAAGGGAAGCCCAAGGAGCAGATGATTGCGAGACTTGAGACCTTGGTTCGGTACGTTAACACTAAGCTTGAGGAGATGCCAGCACACCGGGACCGTACCAGCCAGTATGTCATTCAGATGGTGGCGGATGAGCTCCAGAGCATTGTGAAGACACTTCGAGAGGAAAAGTCTACCAAGCCCCGTTCAGATGGAGTGGAGCCTTAGTTCTTTCCATTTACCTTTCATGTTGTTGTACTATCAGACCCTATGGAATCCCCAGTTGTTTCCGTCTTTCCTTTAAATAAGCCTGTTATTTCTAGAATCAGACTATGTCCCAATCCTATGTACTGTGACCTTTAAAATTTCAATAATTATGTGCTATTGTTCCATTTGCTCTCAACTGTTATTTTATGTTTTTATCATCATATCTGCTTAATTTGGAAACGTGACCCCATATGTAAACAAGAATGCCATGCGATACCCTCGAATCGTTTTATCATTCATATTTGTTATAACACAACTCTTATTTCAGGATCATGCCTCCCAAAAAGAAGAACCCAACAACCACCTTCACCACAGACCCAAACATTCTTCAACTACTGGAAAACCTTGCAACAGCAAACCAATGCTATAGCTCAACAACAACTAACTCTTCAACAACGAATTGAAAACCAAGATAACCGTGAGCCATATCAACCACCTGAACCACCAGTACCACCAAGACAAATTGTCACTTTCAAGGTTTTTCAGAGTGTGAATCCACCTGTATTTCATGATACCACTGATCCAGTGATAGCAAACACATGGATCAAGGAGATAGAAAGGGCTTTTGAGTTGGTACAGTTAGGGGACGATCAGAAGACGCTGTATGCCACTTACTTCTTGAAGGGAGAAGTCATTTATTGGTGGGAATCAGTAAAAGCTATGGAAGTCACTCAGCAGATTTCTTGGGAGAGATTTAAGAAGTTATTTCTGGACAAGTATTACCCTAAGTACATGCAGAATCAGATGGAGCTAAAATTTCTTGAGTTAAAGCAAGGGAACATGACTGTACTGGAATATGAGAAGAAGTTCACTGAGTTGTCAAGGTTTGTGACAAAATATACCAGCACTGAGGAAGAAAAAGCAAAGAAATTTCAGCAAGGATTGGAGCCTTGGATCAGAGATAGGGTGGCTATGTTTGAACTTGAGACTTATGCGGGAGTAGTACAGAAAGCTGCTCTGATTGAGAATAATGGGATGCAGTCAAGGAAAGAGAGGGATAACAAGAAGAGGAAGGTTCCATTTTATGGAGAAAAGTCTGAAGCTGGAAATTCGCAAGATCGGAATGTAAAGAGGATTGGTTTCCAGAAGGGCGGAAATTTTCAAAGGAAAGGAAATTTGGGCAAAAGGCAAGAATCAAAAGGGAACAATCAGGCAAGCCAAGGGCAAGTTGGAGAAAACAGGTTCCAGAGGCCAGAATGCAAGCACTGTGGAAGAAGGCACCCCGGAGTATGCAATAAGCTGAGTATGACCTGTTATAGGTGCAATCAGAAGGGACATTTGGCAAATGAGTGCAAGATGCCGAAGCCAGGAGTTACGTGCTACAAATGTGGGAAGACTGGACACATGGCTAGGGAGTGTAAGGCAACAGGACCAGTCAGAGCTCTGATGAACGTGGCAAGTACCAGTGCAAGCGTGCCAGCTGAGGTATTGGCATTACCTCCACCACCCGCACCAACCCCGCAAGCAACAGCAAGGACATTTGATCTAAAGATGAAAGATGCTGTTCAGAATTCTGAGGTGATAGCAGGTACACTTTTACTCAATAATGTCAAAGCCAAAGTATTGATTGATTCGGGAGCCACAAGATCTTTCATATCAGAATCTTTTGTTGATAAGATCCAATGTGATAAAACGGTTATGAGTGAGGTAGTAAATGTGGTAATTGCGAACCAAGAGAAGATTCCTGTGAATCAATTTTGTCCAAAATGTGAGATTGATATTTCGGGATATAAGTTCTCGGCCGACTTGATACTCTTCAAGCTGGGAGAGTTTGATATAATCTTAGGAATGGATTGGTTAGGAGAGAATAGCGCGCAGATAAATTGTAAGACCAAGAGAGTGAATTTAAAGACGAAGAGTGGAGAGAAGGTAGTATTTAAGGGACAGAGGCAAGAGCGACTATTTCTTACAATTATTCAGGCTAAGAAGTTACTTAGAAAAGGTTGTGAGTCGTTCCTAGCATATGTAGTGGATTCAGAGAGAGGCAGCCTCAGCATGGAAGATATTCCTGTAGTTAATGAGTTTCCCGATGTGTTTCCCGACGAACTACCAGGCTTACCACCAGATCGACAAATTGAGTTCGAGATCAACCTTGCTCCAGGCACGGAACCAGTTTCAAAGGCTCCGTATAGGATGGCACCAGCAGAAATGAAAGAGTTGGCGAGCCAGCTACAAGAATTATTGGATAAGGGAGTGATACGACCAAGTACGTCGCCATGGGGAGCACCTGTTCTCTTTGTGAAGAAGAAAGATGGGAGTATGCGTCTATGCATAGATTACCGGGAGTTGAATAAAGTAACGATCAAGAACCGCTACCCGCTACCAAGGATAGATGACCTTTTTGATCAGTTAAAGGGAGCAAAATGTTTTTCGAAGATTGACTTGAGATCGGGATACCATCAATTAAAGATCAAGGAAGGAGATATTCCCAAGACCGCATTTAGGACCAGATATGGGCATTATGAATTCCTAGTAATGCCGTTTGGATTGACCAACGCCCCGGCCGCATTCATGGATCTGATGAATCGAGTATTTAAGAAGTATTTGGATAAATTTGTCGTGGTATTTATTGATGACATCCTTATTTATTCTAAATCGGAAGAAGAACATATGCAGCATCTCTGGATAGCATTGGAGATACTCCGACAAGAGAAGTTGTATGCCAAGTTTACCAAATGTGAGTTTTGGTTAAAGGAAGTTCAATTTTTGGGGCATGTTATTGGAAATGATGGAATTAAAGTGGATCCGGCGAAGATTGATGCAGTTATGAGTTGGGAGAGGCCAAGGACTCCTACGGAAGTGCGAAGTTTTCTAGGATTGGCCGGATACTATAGAAGATTCGTCAAGGATTTCTCGAAGATCGCCACACCATTGACCAAGTTAACCAGAAAGAATCAAAAGTTTGAATGGAGTGCAGAATGTGAAAATAGCTTTCAAGAGTTAAAACAGAAGTTGGTAACAGCTCCGGTGTTAGTACTTCCAGATGATCAAGGGAATTTTGTAATATTCAGCGACGCTTCACATAAGGGTTTGGGTTGTGTGTTGATGCAACACAGTAAGGTAATAGCATATGCGTCAAGACAGTTGAAGCCGCACGAGTTAAAGTATCCGACGCATGACTTGGAACTAGCCGCCATAGTGTTCGCACTCAAGATTTGGAGACACTATCTCTATGGAGAAAAGTGTGAAATCTACACGGATCACAAGAGCTTAAAGTACATTTTTACTCAGAAAGAGCTCAATATGAGGCAGAGGAGATGGCTGGAATTGATTAAGGACTATGACTGTTCGATAAATTACCATCCTGGAAAGGCGAACGTAGTGGCCGATGCGCTGAGTCGGAAGGAAAGATTGAATGCAATGATAACATCAAAAGAGATATCTGAAGAAATCGGAAAATTTGAACTGGAACTTTGTGCTTATGGGAAAGTCAAAGAAGTTTGTCATGCAATGACCTTTCAGCCAACACTAATGGAAAAGATAAAGAAGTGTCAAGAGGAAGTAATGGAAAAAGAGAAAAATCAGTTATCTGGAGAAGAGATTAATACTAAAAAGGATGAGCAAGGAATACTAAGGTTTTCATCCAGAATATGGATTCCCCATGCATCTGAATTAAAGAATGAGATCCTCCATGAAGCCCACCATTCGAAATTTTCAATCCACCCGGGAAGCACCAAGATGTATCAAGACTTAAAGAAGAACTTTTGGTGGCCAAATATGAAAAGAGACGTAGCAGAATGGGTTGCGAAGTGCTATACCTGTCAGAAAGTAAAGGCAGAACATCAACGACCAAGCGGATTAATTCAGCCCCTGAAGATTCCAGAATGGAAATGGGAAAACATCGCTATGGACTTTATAGTAGGACTACCACGAACAAAGTCCGGACATGACACAATATGGGTTATAATTGATCGTCTTACGAAGTCGGCGCATTTCCTTCCAATAAATGAGAAGTCGTCACTGGACAAGTTGGTTCATCTGTATGTGCACGAAATCGTATTAAGGCATGGAGTACCTGTATCAATAGTTTCAGACAGAGATCCCCGATTTAACTCAAGATTCTGGAAGCAATTCCAGGAATGTCTTGGTACGAAGTTGAATATGAGCACGGCGTATCACCCGCAGACTGATGGCCAGAGTGAAAGAACAATTCAAACAATTGAAGACATGTTGCGCAGTTGTGCAATCAATTTTGCTGGAAGTTGGGACGACCACCTGCCATTAATTGAATTTTCATATAACAACAGCTATCATTCCAGTATCGGCATGCCACCATATGAAGCTTTGTACGGGCGAAAATGTAGATCACCAACAAGTTGGGATGAAGTAGGAGAAGGAAGAATTCTCGGCTCAGAATTGGTACAACAGTTGCATGACTCAGTCAAGTTAATTCAGAAAAGGTTGCTTGCTGCTCAAGATAGACAGAGGAAGTATGCGGATCCAGCGCGCAAGGATGTTCAATTCCAAATTGGCGAAGCTGTGTTGCTAAAAGTGTCACCTAGGAAAGGGTTGATAAGATTTGGCAAGAAAGGAAAGTTAGCACCTAGATACGTAGGTCCTTTTGAGATTTTGAGTCAAGTAGGAAAGGTGGCCTACGAGTTGGCCTTACCACCTCAGTATCAGCATGTGCATAATGTGTTCCATGTGTCGTTGCTTAAGAAGTACAATCCTGACGCTAGCCATGTGATAGAATATGAACCTGTAGAAATTCAGGCAGACCTGTCATTTGTGGAGCAACCGGTTAAAGTACTCGACTGGCAAGTAAAGAGTCTTAGAAATAAATCAGTAAAGTTAGTGAAAGTACTTTGGAGGAACCCTAAGGTCGAAGAGTCGACTTGGGAGTTAGAGTCTGATATGCGTTCCCGGTATCCTCATCTGTTCTCTTAGATTCTGGGGACAGAATCCCTTAAGGGGGAGAGGATGTTACGACCGGCATTTTATGTAATATTATTTGTGAATAATATTAAGTTAAATAAAAATATATTCAATGCTTGTACGTTTGTGTGAGTGAAAATTTCTGCATTATAAATTTTCTTTGGGTAGTATATGATTTTTTCAAAGCAAGAATTTATTTAATTTCTTTATTTTTGATTTATAAGGAATATTCTAAGCTTTGGAAAAATTTTCTTTTAAAAGATATTTTGTTCACAAATTTTGAAAGTGATTTTATAAAATCTCTAAAAATCCAAGTTATTTTATGGTGTAAATTTTATAATTTTTGAACTTGTGTTTTATTTTATAAAAACAAATCTTTATAAATATAATTAGCAAATTACATAGTTATCCTTGCATGCAAATTCCTTCCATACATTCCAAAAGGGCTAAAGAGTCAATAACCACCCCACTAACTCTTATTTCCTAGCCAAATACCTTCTTTACCCTTGCATGCAAATTCAACCAAGTTCAAGTGGAAGGCTAATCATGTCAATTCCTAATTCCACTCACTTTTGCCAATACAAAAACCATAAGACAAGCAAAGTCATGATCATTTTTACTCATCACCCACACCACACTCACTCTTCTCTCCCTCCTCCTCCCTCACTCTCGGCTCTCTCTCTCTCACTCTCGGCCTTTAGCCGAGAACCACCCCTCCCCATTTTTCTTCATTTCTCCACCAAGCTTCTACTCTTTATACAAGTAAATGTTATCTCCCATACCATGATCATTCATATTTCAAAGAGTTTTGAGTAGAAAGTTTAAGTTTAAGGGTTGCATGTAAAGGTTTTAGTGAAACTCAAAATACAATCTTGATTCTTATGGATTTAAGGTTGTTTTTGAGAGGACTACAATGAATGGATAAGTGCCAAGTCTTGAGAAGGAAACTCTTGATGATTTAATGGCCATTTCCATCCATTTCATTCGGCCATGACCATATGGGAGCCGAATGAATGGTCCTTGAAATCATTCTTGTTGTTTTGTTCAATTTTTGCATGTTTATGTGATAATGACTTGAATTTTGTGGTGAAAATGTGATAAAACTCCTTGCATGCTAAGTGATCATCTAGGTGTACCTTATGCTAGGCTTGCATGTCAATTTTAAGATGGAATATATGTAGAAAATATGTTGTTTGGTTTGAAAAACCCGAAGGCATGCATGCATGTGGAATTCTCTTAGTTTGTTGTAATATTTTGATCATTTGGAAAAGATTTTGTTAGTGAGCTTTAATTTCAGTAGGAATAATGTGATAATATTGATTTATGCTTCTTGTTGCATGGTAATAATTTGTGGTTATCTTTTATAAAAATATATATCTTGTTGTTTCAAAGGCATGAAGATTTGCGATTTGTTAAGAGTAGTCTCTTTGTTTTGCCATAGTTGCACCTTAGGCAAGGATGATCTCACTAAGGTTATTTTGAGAAAAAGGGAGTTAAGTTCAGTAGAATACCAAGTATAGGTCTTGGTTTAAGTATTTAGTTGTTGATAATTGGGTTTGTCAAGTCAAAATCTTGGAAAATGAGAAGTTATAGTTTCTGCAGAAAAATCAGTTTAGTACCCTGAGGTTTAGAGTGAGTTTTGACCATGTCATTGATGTGCACTTTGAGGCCCAAGCCACCAGAAGTTAGTATGGAGAGTATATAATAGGTTTTAGGAGTTGGTTGGAGGTTTGCATGTCATTTGGTTAGGTGCACAAGTAGAATAACAAAATCTGTCCAGCAGGGGACAGTTTTGTTGCAACTTAGAAATAGGGAGATTTGGCCATGTCATGGGTAGGCCCTCATTAGGCCCAATTGGGCCTTAGTTAGAGGGTATGTCAGAGGAGTTTTTCCAACCATAGTTCATAGGATATGAGCTAGAACCATGTGTCACAAGTTAATTCAAGTCAGGGCATTTTCTGCCCAGAAAAACAGGGGAACCTTGGACTTTTAGCTTAGGCCCAAGAAGGCCCAAGCCAGGCCTTTGAGCCACATCAAGCTTATGAGATGCCCTTAGGTCAGGAGAGTCTTATGTAAAAATTTTGAAGAAAAACTTGTAGTTTAAGAGTGTCTAATGCACTCAAGAAACCTTAGTTACCATTCTGAAATTTGCACCAGTAAGCACTTTCATTTATCACATAGTTTTAGGACACTTAGAAGTGAGTATTAGGTCGACCACCATAGTTGTAAGATAGTATAAGGTCAGTAGAGCAAAAGGCACAAGTGAGGGTCAATAGGTTTTGGATAATTTAGGAAAGGCACATTGAGTTAGGAAGCCCAAATTCGAAGACTTCGTTTAGTTAGCGACCAAGTAATTTAAGTGGTGAGTCGAGATCATCCGAGCCTAGTGTGGCGTTATGGTGTATGTGATGTTATTTGGTATTAATATACGATATGTGATTATGTGGCTACGTGTGTACATTTAAAAATATAAATGTTGGATATGAATTAAGTATGTATAGGCCTAAGTGCCATCCATGTTTAATTTCGGGTTGTAAATAGGTTAAGATGGAAAGAATATATTATAATGAGGATTATTATTATTTATGTAGGATCTCGAGACGAGGGAAAACTTGCCATAAAAGTCGAGTGAAGCTCCAGTTGTTGCTCCTACCAGTCAGACCAGACCAGTCTATCTCAAGGCAAGTGATTCAACTTGACCTTCGCATTTACTGTAAACAGTTCATATATATATATCGATGCAATTATCCTGAGTCATTTTGATATATTTAAATCAAGAGTATCTTTTGTTTATCTGTGAGTTACATAGAGATGCCATGAACCCTCGAGTACATATTGCAAGTAGTTCAAAAGTCTTTCATGATAGTTTAATGCCATGATAAATTAGAGATGCGTTATAATATCTTATTGATCCTTTTGTTTTTCATGCTATTGATCTCTGAGAAATCTTGATGTTGCACCCTGATGCTTTGATTCAACTCTTGAAATAACCTCGATAGAAACTTTATCTTGATACCTAAAAGCCAATCATTTCTTAAATACATTCAAGATTGTTTGATAACCCTATCCTTACCCTAAAGCCTGATACCCTATTATATACTGAGCTGATGATCGCTTTCTTTATATTTTAACACCTTTATCCTATTGGAACCAGTGATGCCTATCTTTTGATGTTCTAATACCTATATCTTGTCTACAACCGTTGCTTTAAGCCTAGTTTGGCATTACTCTTTCATCTTATCCAATAGCCTGGCTTAATTTCCTTGTCTAAGTTCTTGTTTATGGAAACCTCTCAATTACCCTAATATAGTAAATTCTAGTAGATCATGGCCCTGAGATTTAGTGTCATATTTCCAGTGTTTCAAGTTGATCTATAATCCCTTGATAAAAATAATTACAGTCGAAAGAGATTTTGTCATAAATCGGCATCAGTTTTTAAAATGATTAAAACGTGGATTTTTCAGTCCCAAAGGGGGACAAATGTTTTCTTGAATGGTGGATCTGGACTGAGACGCGAGTCCTTTCCACACTTATATTAGGCTTAAAAGTTGCCTAGGGATTCCCAATAATGTTTTAGAACCCAGCGAGGTTCGGGATTACTTCGCGGCTGATCACCGGCTGTAATCCGTAGCGTCATAAAATGATTTTGATTAAGAATGGTTTTAAAATTTGTTTTGATGCAAGCAAAATGATGCCAACTCACATAAGTTTTATCTCTCGATTATCATTGATTATGTCATTCCATTGTCATTCCTAAAGGTATATCTCGATTTATGCTTTGCGTTGTATTGTTAGCACTTGTTGAGCTTTTGGCTCACTTCTTGCTTTAACCCTGATATTACAGCTAGCAGCCATGGTTAGATTCAAGCAGACTGCCCGTAAGACCTGTGATGCGGATGCTTATGTTCGAGCCCAGGTAGAATAAGTAATAATAGTTGTGTGAGGACTCGGTATTTGTAATCAGATGTAATAGTTGGTAGTGTTGGGCTGTTCCAAACCCTAAACTGTAAGATCTTGGATTTTGGTTGTGTAGTACTCATTCAAATGATGTAATAACTATAATTATTTTGCTATTTAAGTTGGGGGTGTGACAGAAATATTAATATTCATTTTTATAACCCATTCCATGTATACGTGAAGTAAATTTCTCTCGTTTCGTAAAAGTAGTATTTCTCGGAGAAAATTATTCAAAAATACTCTAAAATATTTCCTACCATCCAAATATATTTTATATATTAGGAAATATATTTTAAGTATTTATTCAAGTCAAAACTTTGGTCAAAAGATCCATATATTTAATTTCAAAACCAATGGTATTTTTACTCGGATGAAAAGGCTGACAGAATAGTCTTTATTTTTAAATAAAATACTTCCACTTACTAGAATGACTTGAAATTTGGTATGGATCATTTAAATAGTATTTTCGATGCATGGTAAAAATTTCGTAACATTCAGAGAATTTTTGTCCGGGCACAAAAATCGAGGCAGATGGTCCCACAGTTGACCATATTTGACCTAGTTACCATTGACCAAGGTTGACCAAAACTTGCATGACATCATTTTTCTAATATTTTGGTAATTATCATATTTTTTATGATATTTATTTAAGAGTTTTTAGGGTGGTCATATTTAATGGTGCTTAATGCTTAATTAAAATGATTAAACAATGATTAAAAGAAAAGGAAAATATATATTTAATTAAATATATCAGCTGAGTTTTGAATCCCATAAAGTTGTTTGTCTTATATGGCTATGTCAAAGAAACACAACCTACTTTCCAAGTCATCAATCCATGTGACATACAACATCCACCATCCATTTTTCCTCAAATCTCCACCATTCAATCCACCTAACTTCTCATATAAATAAACCCCCACCCCAACCCATTTCAACCAAGCTAAAGAGCCACAAATTGATGGGATTTTTCCAAGAAGTGCTTCTCTTCATCTCTTTCAAATTCTATACACGCACTTCTTCTCAAAAACCTTATCTCTCCTAAATATATATACATATATACAAGGTTCTTGAAACCCAAGCTTAGCTTCACCCAACCAAGCTTATTCCCACCAATTGAGCTCATCCACTACCACTCTCCGACCTCCCGAAGGGATTCCCAAGTTTGACCATAGTGCCAAAATCCGGCCGAACCTCCGGCGAATTTTTCCCGCGAACTTTTCCTAACGTTTTCCAAAAGTGGTAATTTTTAGCTTCTTCTTTGAGTTTCTTTTATTTGAGCTTTGTACTTATTTTTGTACTTCATCTCAAGCTCTAATACTAGATCTCCTATAAAGAAGGTTCTCTAAGAAAAGAGAACAAAGATTCGAACTCAGAATTCAAATAAAGTACTTGATCTTCAAAAAGAAGCTTTAAAAGAAGATGTATAAAATACAAGTACTTAAATCTCTATAACTCCTCACGAATGAGATTTCATAAATCTCTATAACTCCTCACGAGTGATATTTCATATTTGACAAACTTCGCGAGTTGGCCAATTACTTGCATTTTATTTATCTCGATCTTGGCCAACATATTTCATGAATATAGAAATAATTACGAAAGGTATTGTATAATCCTCACTAACATCTTTAGTGTTCCATGGGATTATAATTTGATTAATAGTAAGCTTCGTAATTTTGTCAAATATCAAAGACGGATTTAATCACACGAGTTGGCCAATTAATTGTACTTCATTTATTTGGATCTTGGCCAACGCATAGTTCGTGTATATAGTATCATTACGAAAGTATCGTATAATTCCCATTAACATCTTTAGTGTTCCGTGGGATTATAAATCGATAAATAGTAAACTTCATAATCATCCACCTAAACTTCAAAGATGGATTTAGTCACATGAGTTGGCCAATTACTTGCACGTCATTTATTTGGATCTTGGCCAACGCATAGTTCGTGTCTATAGTATCATTATGAAAAGTATCGTATGATCCTCACTAATATCTTTAGTGTTCCGTGGGATTATAAATCGATAAATAGTAAACTTCGTAATCATCCACCTAAACTTCAAAAGCACAAATCCAAATCCAATTACTTGCACTTCTTTTATCTCGATCTTGGCTTATATATAACCTATAAATTGTGCACGAAGTTAAAAGTATACTTTGCCTCTATAATTGTCAAAATATAAGTATACTAAAATCCTTAAGCCTATGAGCTTAAAAATGATAAGTTATAATTCCGAGATTGTAACTAAAGTATTCTTCGATTTATAAATACATAATCGAAAGAAGAAGAATATTAAAGAAGTCATAAGCTATATTGCTTATATATATAAAAGACTTCTTATATTACTCCGATAAACATATATTCTATAAAGACGGAATAATCAAAAGTATACTTGACATATTATTCTATATCTCAAGTCAAGTATACATAGTTGATATTTAATATTCTTATTTGAATATTATATTATCTTGTGGGCTAGTACTTTACCATACTAGTTCAACCCATTTTTTCTCTATACTTGTTGTTTTGTAGATTGTCTTATTAGTTTTGTAGTGAGATGAAGTGACATGAGGTGATTCTTGTTCTAAGACCCAAGTCCTATACGTACTAACGGGGAGTTAGTAGTATTTGCACCGTGAAGAAGAGGAAAGACCCAAGACCGGATCACTAAGGTCCAAGACCGAAAAAAGCTAAGGAAGCCAAGTCTATACAAGGGTTCTACATCAACTTTGAAGAAATAACGGGGAGTTATTGTCTAAGATAAGTTGTGTAGGTAGTACATTTATTTTGAGGTGGTGACCCTTGTGTTACGCACCAAGACAAATATTTGTAAGGGTGTAAAGGCTTCTCCGCCTACTAAAGGAGTGAGTTTATTATAAGGGAAAAACCCGAGTCCGGGAGAGGAGCTCGGGGACTGGACATAGGGGTGAGCGAATCTATTAGAGGTTGTGCCATCGCGAACCAGGATAAAATCGCCGTGTGGTATTTTCTTTCCTTGTACTTTATTTTCCGCACATATAAACTGCATAACCACTCGGTAAAGTTTTAAAAAGGTACAAATTATTTTAAAATGCCATAATAATTTTTAAATTGGTAATTAAGCTATTCAACCCCCCTTCTAGCTTAATATAGCCCTTTTACGGGACCTATCAATTGGTATCAGAGCAGTGCTTTTTAACGTGTTTGTTAAGTGATTTACAGATTTACAGGCACAACAAAAAGTGATCCTAAATGGCGTATATTAACCCCGTTGGTTGTGGCGAAGGACTGTCAAGCTCACGACCTCCTCTATTTGATGGCACCAACTTTGCAACATGGAAAACGAGGTTTCGCATTTATGCTAGATCTCAAGGAGTCAAAGTTTGGATGGCTATCGAAGATGGTGTTCGCGTTCCTACTAAAATTGTCGATGACATCATCATCGAAAAGAAGGTTAGTGAATACAATCTAGAGGAAGAAGCCACAATGAATATAGCCGCCAAAGCGGAAATGGTTCTCACAAGTGCACTTGTAGAAAAAGAATATAAAAGAGTAAATAATTGCAAGTCAGCACAAGAAATGTGGAATAAATTAGTGGTAACCTATGAAGGAACCACTGATATAAAAGATTCTCGGATTGAAACATTGATCCAAGAATACGAGAACTTTAAACTCCAAGAAGGAGAAAATATCATCGATATGGAAATAAGATTTACTCATATAATCGATGAGTTATCTCAACTTGGAAAGAATTATACTCAAAATGAAAATAATAGAAGAGTGTTCAAATCTCTTCCTCCTAGTTGGAAGGTCAAAGTTACTACTATAAAATAGATGCACAATTTAAATGAGTATAAGATCAATAACCTATTCGAAAATCTTCGTGCTTACGAAGAAGATAATATTCCAGAAAAGGTTGCTCCAAAAGTGGAGGATAAAAAGAAAAATATGGCTCTAAAGGCCATATTAATTGATGAAGATGAAAATGACGAGGAGTTAAATGAGGAACTCCAAAATCTCGATGAGAGTGAAATTGCTCTACTCACGAGATAACTTCGTCGTGTGCTTCAAAGCAAAGTTCAAAGATACCGAAAAGGCTTCTTAAAATCAAAAATCAACAAAGAGTTTTTAACTCTAACGGAAGGCCAAATTACTCTCAAAATTATTCTTCCAACTATAAGAGTAATTATCCGTCAACGAGCTACAATAAAGGCAAATGTAATCAAAATATAAATACCTATAGTAATGCCAATGCCTCTACAAACCATCCTGTTTACACTCCTCCAAAACCTAAAGATCCAGCTCCGGAGGAAACACAAGATGTGTGTTTTGAGTGTAAATAACCCGGTCATTATAAAAGAGAATGTCATAAACTCTCAAAGGGACGAAGTCTCGTGGAAGAAAATAGTTGGGATCTTAGTGAAGATGAAGAAGCTCCTGAAGTTAGTGAAGAAGTGGTTAATATATGCTTAATGGCTCTCGGAGATGAAACTACCTCAACGGAAATCTCCTCTTCAAATCAAGAGGTAACATCTAACTATGTCTCAATTAAATCTTTATTAGATGAATCTAACTTATCTCTCTTAGATATGAATAAGCATGATTTAATTGAACTTGTAGTAAGTTATAAAAATAAGTATAAAGATGTTGAACAAAGGTTTCACTTGCTATGGTCCGAGAACATGAACATTGAGGAAATTCATCATATTCAAAATAAAGAATATACTCGGATGATGGACTCAAAAGTCCAAGATGAGAATGAGATTACATCTCTAAAAGATCAAAACCATCTCATCAAGATTGAGGTAAATAAACTTCAAGAAAATATACTCAATCTTCAGACAGAGAATATATCACTAATTCTCAATGACGAAGAGATGGAATGTGAAAAGATATAATTAAATGATAATATTTGTAAACTTCACGTTGATCTATTGAACTTAAAGATTCTAAATGAATCAAATGTTCAAGATAATGAAACATCTTACAAAAGCAATCTTGATAAAGAAAATGAGCTATCAGAAACCAATGAGCTTAAAAGTGAAGCTCTAAGGTTAAAAGAAAAAATCATAAACTCATAGGTCAAGTTATGGATCAAGAAAGAATCCTTAACAAAAAGATTGATGCCTTAAAAAAAGAAAATAAAAATCTTGAAGAAGTCATTCAAAAATTTACAAAAGGCAATAAGATGTTGGATCAAATGGTGCATACAAAAACCTCATATAATCATGAAAGTTTGGGATATAATAAGAATTCTCTTTCTAAAGAAAGTACTCGGATATTTGTATCACCAATAAAGACTTCACCCGAATCACCATCATATAAATGTTCATATTGCAATAAGGTTGGACATACTGTTCAATATTGCAAATTCAAGAATGGTGAAATTAAGGGGAAGCATGTATGGATTCGCAAGGAATCATACAAGAAAGGTGATAAATGAATGCCTTACAAGAATAGGGAATATAAAGATCAAAGGCAACAAAGGTCTCATCAACCTCCCATGTTTTAAGATAGAAATGTAAAATATCATGGCAATGGTAATGCATTTAGAAGACAACAACCTCTCAATAAGAATGTGTATCCAAATTACCATGCTAATAATAAACATATTGTGTATCATGATCCTCCTAGATTTCATGATAGCTCTAGGTATTATCAACCTCAAACTAGGTATTATGCATCTAGAAATTCTTATGTGCCTAATGATAAGTATACTATGCCTAGATTTTTTCATGAAAAATCAAATGTTATGTATGATGTACTAACCCCAGGACCCTCAAGACAAAGGGGTACCTATAAATTTAATTAATCGGTTTTGTAGGTTTGTCTTGCCGCGAAAGAAGATATATGGTACATTGATAGTGGGTGTTCAAGACATATGACTGGAAACAAGTCACTCTTGAACAACATTAAAAGGGTCACCGCAGGGAACGTAACATTTGGAGATAATAACAAAGGAAACATTATCGGTATCGGAGATATCGGTAATGAAAAAGTTAAGATTTTTGACGTTTAATTAGTCACCGGATTAAAGTACAATCTTCTCTCCATTAGTCAATTATGCGACAATGAATAAAAGGTAATTTTCTACACTACTCATTGCTCAATTCTTGATAAATCCGGAAAGTTGGTACTCACTTTCCCTCGAAATAAGAATTTATATACATATGACATAGCAAGAAAGTAGGCATATGCCTAATCACCATAAAAGATGATCCATGGCTATGGCATCGAATATTAGGACATGCCAACATGAAGTTGATAAAGAATATATCAACTAAAGACCATGTACGAGGTATACCTAAGCTAAACTATCATAAAGATCATACTTGTGAAGCTTGCGAAATTGGTAAACAAATTCGAGCCTCTCACAAAGTAAAATTCATGGTATCTACCTCAAGACCTCTCGAGCTGTTATATATGGATCTTATTGGTCTGGTTCCTATACAAAGTTTCGGAGGTTGCATATGTACATTGGTAATCGTAGATGATTATTCACGATTTACATGGATGAAATATCTCAAAGCCAAAAGTGACGCTTTTGAATCCTTCTCTTCTTTATGTGAAAGGATTTAAAATCAACAAAATAAAACCATAGTCTATATAAGGACTGTTCATGGTAAAGAATTTAAGAATTCCAGTTTTACCAACTTCTGTGATGAACTTGGCATCACACATTATTTTTCCGCTCCATATACTCCACAATCAAATGGAGTAGTTGAACGGAAAAATAGAACACTCCAAGAAATGGCTAGCACAATGCTAAATGAATATCGTCGACCTAAATATTTTTGGGACGAAGCTATGTCAACGGCTTGCCATATTCTTAATCGGGTTTTGCTACGACCTATAAAGCAAAAGACTCCTTACGAGCTCTATTTTGGCAAAACTCCGAAGTTAAGCTACTTTCGAGTATTCGGAAGCAAATGCTTCATATTGAATTCAAAAGAATACCTTACAAAATTTGATCCGAAATCGGAGGAAGGTATATTTCTTGGATACTTGAATAATAGTAAAGCTTATAGAGTGTTTAATCTAAAGTCGTTCATGGTGGAAGAATCAATGAATGTAGCATTTGATAAAAGTAAACCACTCGTGAAATATAAAGATCTTATTGACCAAGAAAATGTCGAACAAGATAATATTGAAAATATTATTCGACAATTCGAAAATATGGATATCGGGACTCCCGTTCATAAAAATCCATTGAAATTAGACGAAAAAGAAGATGAACTTCCCAAAGCAATTCCTACTATAAAAAGTCATCCACTAGATAATGTTCTTGGAGACTTAAGAAAGGGAGTTCAAACGCGGTCACAAGTTCAAAACGTTGTGAATCATCTTAGTTTTCTATCTCAGATAGAACCTAAGACCGCGGAAAAGGCTTTATTAGATGAGGATTGGATCTCTGCAATGCAAGAGGAATTACTCCAATTTTCTCGTAGTAAAGTTTGGTAACTTGTCCCAAAGCCTCGTGATACCTCTATAATTGGTACAAAATTGGTATTTCGAAATAAATTACATGAAAATGGAACGGTAGTTTAAAATAAAGCAAGATTAGTTGTATGAGGATATACCCAAA
Organism: Apium graveolens; assembly: GCF_009905375.1. Taxonomy (NCBI): domain Eukaryota; kingdom Viridiplantae; phylum Streptophyta; class Magnoliopsida; order Apiales; family Apiaceae; genus Apium; species Apium graveolens. Next base: position 150,316,578 of record NC_133652.1, read on the forward strand.
TGGAAGGTATAGACTTTGATGAAACATATGCACCGGTAGCAAGAATTGAATCAATTTGAATGCTATTGGCTTATGCATGTCATAAAAATATCAAAGTATAGCAAATGGATGTGAAATCTGCATTCTTAAATGGGACATTAGAAGAAGAAGTATATTTAAAACAACCTCCCGGTTTTGAAGATGCAAACCATCCAGAGTATGTCTATAAATTACATAAAGCTCTATATGGGTTAAAACAAGCCCCAAGAGCTTGGTATGAAAGGTTGAGCAAGTTCCTTTTAGAAAATAAATTTAAAATGGGAACGGCCGATAAAACCTTATTTACGAGACAAGAAAAAGATGACATATTGCTCGTTCAAATATACGTAGATGACATCATATTTGGTTCAACAAATAAATGCATTATGTAAAAAATTCTCTGATAATATGAGTAAAGAATTCGAGATGAGTATGATGGGAGAATTAAACTTCTTTTTAGGGTTGCAAATAAAGCAATCTGATGAAGGCATCCATATCTCTCAATCAAAATATTGTAAAGAGATGTTGAAAAAATTTGAAATGGATAATGCCAAAACTCATCTCTACTCCTATGTCTACATCCGATAAATTAATGGAAGATCCAAAAGGAATTCCTGTAGACACAAAGAAATATCGGGGAATGATTGGTAGCTTGCTCTATATCACTGCAAGTCGTCCCGATATTCAATATAGTGTTTGTAAGTGTGCTAGATTTCAAGTAGCACCAAAAGGATCTCATTTATCCATGGTAAAAAGGATATTGAGATATCTTAAAGGAACCACTGATGTTGGTCTTTGGTATCCAAAAGGAATACCATTTGACTTAGTATATTTTTTTGATTCAGACTATGCCGGGCATTTAGTCGACAGAAAAAGTACTAGTGGTACTTGTCAGTTTCTCGGTGGATGCTTAGTTTCCTGGTTTTCACAGAAACAAAATTCCGTATCCATCTCGACAACAGAAGCTGAATATATAGCAGCTGCAAAGTGTTGTGCTCAAATATTGTGGATGAAGCAAACACTAGCTGACTATAATATAAAATTTGACGTGATCTCAATCTTATGTGATAATACAAGTGCTATTGATCTTAGAAAAAATCCCGTATTACATTCAAGATCTAAACATATAGATGTGAGACATCACTTCTTACGTGATCATTTCAATAAAGGCAATATAAAAATGACTCACATAGATACTGAGTTAATCTCGCTGACATATTCACGGAACCACTAAATTCCGAAAGATTCTCTAAAATCCGTCTGGATTTAGGAATGCTTGAATCAGTAAAATAAATAGACAATAAAAGAAAGTATATTATCTACCTTTTGAGGTTTATTTAAGCCATTTCACGAAAAAAATATTTTCCCGATCTAGTTGTTAAGTCTCGTGAATTCATATTTGTCAATAAAGAAATTTATTGATCGGATTTAATTAGATCTTAAATAGCTCAGATTAACCGGGAAAAAAAATATTCCGAGTAAATATTTTTACTTAGTGAGATTTACAAAAGGCTTTAAATATTTTTACTTAGTGAGATTTACAAAAGGCTTTTTTTTCTCATAGGCAATAATTATATATCAATATACATATTCTTATACTCATGGATATTCTGAAAAATATTTTTTTACAAAAAATATATAAATATATTTTTTGAGTGAATTTTTATATCCAGCCCAAACAGAAATTATATCTGGCCCAAATCACTATATAAGCCCATATATATATATTTTACAAATATATAAATACATATCTAATTTCAAAAATAAAATCCAATCCTTTTTTAGCCCAGCCCATTTAAAATCAAAAAGCCCAGTCTCTATATTTCAATCTCAGCCACTCATCTATAACCCTAACTAGTCCTGATTGTTGATTTAGTAAAATATATATACAAAACACTATTTGTACAGTGTCAGTCATACACCTCTCTCTGAAACCCTATTCTCGCCACTTCTCTCTTCTTCTTCTTCGAAACCCTAAACTCTCTTCTCCGATCAATCGCTCTCAAATTTGATGAAATATCAAAGAAATTCTTGTAATCTCTACTTATATATATATATATTCATCAAATTCAAGATTGCTTCGATGAATTTATTGTTTGGGTTGGTAAAAACAAATCGATTTAGATGATAAAAATCGACGATTTCTATATAAATCGAATGAGAATCATCAAATTGGACATTAAACTGATTAATTTATATATATATATATATGTATTTACAGTTTTGGTTGATCAACTCTGTGAAGACCTAATGTTTCCTTTAGTTTCACAACAGGAGAAGACCAAATCAATTCAAAATCGATTCGGAGAAGAAGATACAAAGGTGCATGCAGCTTGAATCGATGAATTGGATGTTGACTCAGTCCGCGACTGAGTCAACCAGGTAAGTCCTAATAGCTAGGCCAGGCTATAGGCTCAGGTAAGAGTTATTTTTTAATTAAGTCCCTTAAAATTGTGAGATTGTGATGTTCATACTGGAATTTTTGTGAATCTGTGATTAAGAGTGTTCGCATGTGATTGATTGTTGATCTTATTCATAATTGAGAGTAGAAATCGGAATATGACTTGTGATTATTATATGTGCTATATCGAATCCGAACATGGTTTATGGTTTTGAGACATTTAAGTTTAATTCGAATGAAGTTCATGATATGTTTGATATAGTCAAGTTAAAATTGAATGTGATTCCAGTTTTTTTTGTTGTTAAAATTCGAGTATGATTAATGAATGTTTTTGGTATACTCGAGTAGGGAGTATAGATTTGAATGTGGTTCATGTTGCTTTTGATATATAATCAAGATAAGGGTACAACTACTTCAATGAATCAACTGGAAAATTAATTATTGTACTTAATTAAAGGGCTTGTGGTTTTTGATTACCAAAACTTTAATTACAACTAAGAAACAACTTTTGGAAGCTAGAAAAGTATGTGTTTTCTGTGTATGAAGGTCTAAAAATAAACAATGACTTCTGTTATCCTGTTTTATAAATTGAATTAACTAAAGTTGTATTTCTGAGGAAATTTCACTTAGTATCTCTTATGTAATGTGATAGTTTGACTGATTATTATTCATTGAAGAAAAGTTTGTATGCAAAACTGAACATTATATGATCTATGTGCATTAATGCTAAGATATAGTATGATTGTGTGCTGTAACAAAATTTGAATTCAGATAATATTAATACCAATATCAGAGTAAAGCCTAGTGAAAAACTGAACCTGGATTGTCAATTCTTAAATGATAAGATATGTTTGAATGTATGATAATTGATAGTCTTGCTTACCTGTTTGAACTGGACTCTTTATATGTAATCTATGATTGTCCTTGATAAAATCTTGATTGTTCAAAATCCACCTGATTAACCTATACTTACTAAGATATTAATTAAGTAATCAGTCTGTATAAGTATGTGCCCTAAATTTTATTCATAAAAGCTCTTCATATAGTAAACAATTTTTTTTAAGTAAACAACTTAATATATGCAAGCTGTCCTGATTACTGTTTTGAGATGAATACTATGTATCTAGACAAGAATTGTCTTGCTGAACTTTAGTCTCTACTTGTCTATTAAAAGTTGTACTAAGTTTATGTGCATCATACTTACTTGAATATATATATGATCTGTGAACTTGAGTGCATCACTTTTTACGATACTATGCATTTTACAATTGACTGTGCAGTCATAAGAACTCAGGTAAAGTATAATCAAGACTGGCTTGTGTAATCTCAGATTAACAAAGATAAAAATTAATCACTCACACACCAGCCCTCACAGAAAGACCAGGAAGGGGAGCCTTGGGCATCCCTGTATCTGGATCACTGTTGTGATTAATGGCCACTTAGAATTCTAGGTGAAAATTCAATTAAAATCATTGCAGTTAATGTGTTATATTTGTTGTTACTTGTATCCTGATTATTCTATGAGTGTATGTGCCTTTGAATGCTATTTGAACTAAATGAAACTGATTGTGCATTAATATAGATGCATTGTTCTGTTTTAAATGTGCATATCATTCCCTGCGTTGCATTTTATTTAACACAAGTTGCCCAAAGAAATGAATGTAACATTCTTTAATAAAACTCAAAAGTTTTCAGAAAATTAATTTCTTTCAAAAGGTGACAACCTTTCTGCACTGATCTTTTTTTAAAATTGAACATTCTTAAATACATTGTTTGTCACTTGCTAGGTTCTATGTTGTAGAGTGAGCTGTATTTCACCTTTATGTCACATATTCTCCCAAATCTGTGTACTTTTTGTACTTCTAACAGTACTAAAACAGTATTTTTTAGTACTATTTGTCACTATTTGCATATTTCAGCTATCTCACATCATACCTTAGTTGCATCATACACATACCTAGGATCTGGAATTATGCAAACTGTAACAACCCAAATCCGGGGTCAAGATTTGGTGTCACTAAATAATCTTTACATAAAATAAAAGAATATTCAATTAACCCCTTGAATCCGGATCGTTTATAGGTTATGGTATGAAACAAGAATCTAACCATTTACGAGTCAGAATAACTAGAAAACAAGTTTAAATACCTTTATGCTAATGCATGTGTCTTATTTTCTCACATCTTCGTCCTTTCACAGCGGAGATTTCTCTAACTTCTGCTGTCTAACGAAAGCTATTCACTTTTATCTTTCTCTGCTTCTGAAAGAAATAAGAGTTTACAAAGCAATAGTGAGCCAAAAATGCCCAGCAAGTATATAATTTTGAGTTCCAAATATTAATAACAAAGGAAAATTCCCGGACAAAATCTCTAAACAATTTTAAAAAGTTTTATTTATTCGAGGGAGTTGAGCGACTAAACCTTGGCTGTTACCCTCCCTTAGGTATAAATCCAAAAGTGACAAGTGATTCCTAGATTCATTTCCCGAATCAGGGTTTTGTCCGGTTTTTGGAATCATAGAACCTTTTGAGAGAGAATGTCGTTAATGGTGATCAATAACAAATTAGACTGGACACTAGTTCGCATCTATATCATGCTGATCAGTCAGGATACAGTGCAGATCTATACCTACCTGTATAGATACAGTCGGGTCCCTAGGCACTACGGCCCATCTCAAGGCACATGTCATGTCCCGGTCCTTAGGATTAAGTAAAACTTAATCCCACGCATCATCATTATCCAGCCCATGGAGTATTTTGATGTCAAATCATTTTGAATTCAAAGCATCCCAATTTAGTATTCGCAAATAACCCGAAAGAATGGGTATTTGCTCAAGAGAGCAATCGAATTATAGGAACAATAATGAAAAGGACATGCATAATCAAAATAATTGCAGCGAAATGTAAAACATTTAACTATTCTGAACTTAGAATAGGAACGAAGAAATAATTGCAGTATTTTAAAAGAAAGTTCAGGAATACTTGCCTCAATAAGCTTTAGCCACTATTATCGGTCGACTTTTGAATTTCCTTGATCGTCTAGCTTTATCGTCAGACCACTATCCGATTTTGGTTACGATCTCAACGCTAAGGTCCTTCGATTGAAACTTTACCGAGCTCAACATCTAATCACTATATCATTCTTAGTCCGACATCACTCGTCGGGTCTTCCGACTAGGACCTACAGGGTTGAAATACCCTAATTCAGATAATGGTCTTGCTTAACATAACACCACTATCCTATTCTACCCACAAGATTTCATAACCCAACTCATATTTATACGTATCACTAAAATACACATAGCAATTATGGTTCACATCTTCGAAACTCGGTTCGGTGTTTATTTTCGGAAAGTACGTACATTTGTTGTTTTAAAAATAGGTTGATCGATTATTTATAAAACATTTTGTCATGTCACGTAATTTGGTTTCGTATAATATAATTACATATTCTCGTTCGACGTCTCCGATAATTATAGGTTACGTTCCCGTATTTTCAGAATTAATTTCCCGAAAATCTGGCAGCGTCTCCTTTGTTTATCGGCCTACCCGTCGAACAATTCGATGTCAAATCACAACAATAATCCAATCAAACCCACCATAATCCACCACAACTCGCAATCCCAATCACCAATACAATTTCAATCATTAATTATTGTTATTCGTATTTTATTTTTTTCTTTTCGTTATGAAATTAATTTTACCAACTAATTTTTATTTAATTATAATTTAGGACTCAGAATCAATCATCATCATCCACCGTCAGCTCATCGAAATTCATCATTGACGGCGGCGAATCCCGGAGGTACCCGGTTCGAATGCCAAATCACGAGTTTCACCAATTAATTCTCAAATACGAGTAATAACAAATATTCGAATAATCATTAAAATCTTATTCGAATTTCTGAAATAAATTCGAATAATTATCATAATTAAATCGAATAATTAAAATATACATGTAACCGAATTTGAGATCAGTAATCAAAGGAATCAGTTCGAATTAAAGCAACACAGGACTGGCAACACGCGCACACGCGCAGCTCGAAACTCCAGCCGCCTCACCGGAAAAAGACCGGCGGCAACAGGAAAAATGGTCGGCACAACAACATACACACGATACACAGCACACACACAACACAGACGCACACAGAACACACACACCCACAACTCACACAAGATATTACACATATACATACATATATATGCCAGAAAAGGACAACCAGAACGGTGGTTACCGGAGAAAAAGAAACTGGCGGCCGAAAAACGCGACGGCAGGGGAAAGGAAAAGAGAAACGAAGGAGACATGACAGACAGGAGACGAGAGTGAGAAGAGAGGGATGAGAGATTCAGAGAGAGAGAGAGATTGATTCGAGAGAAAATGAGAAGAGAATGATGTTTCATGATTTTCCCCCAAAACAGAGATGACCCGCTTCTGCTAAACTGAGGACACGACACATGTCCAATTAATAGGACACGTGTCGTTTTTCTACTGATTACAGGCTCGACTCGCTCGTTTCAGTCTATTTTAAGAGTACTATCTGCGAATAAATTTTAATCGAATCCGTACCAAAATAGTTTTAAAATTTTATAAATATCCCGGAATTAATAAAGTATGAATTTTGTAATTAATTTATTATTTTTTTTAAATAAATTTTGAAACACAACTTAGACCCGCATTTAACAATTAGACGAAACAACATGCTGATAAAATTAATCCCAAAAATCTCCAAAATAATTTTAGAATTCTCGCAATATTAAAAACTTAATAAAATATGAGTTTCGTAATTTTTTGAGAAATTCAGGAATTAAATATTAATTTTTCAATTAAATGAAATCTGAAAATCATTTAAAGATAATTAATCAATAAAATGTTGATTTTTAAATTTTATAAACTCCTAAAAATAATAAATAAAATTATAAAGCAACAAAAATAATCTTAGAAACTATTTTCGCATTTATAAGAATAAATATTCAATAAAATTACTTTAAAATGAATTAAATTCATACAGCTCGATAATTTATTATAAAATTAATCTTGCTTTGAACAAATTACACACAATTAATAATAAAGTAACACACAACTGACAGAACTATCCCATATTTTATTTATTTGATAATTCGATAATTATATTTACATATTGGATTCGAAAATAGGTTACTTAGCCGCTAAGTAACTACATGACGATAAAATTTTAATACCCGATTTGGATAATTATATAAAAAAGGCCTCTTATAAAACACTTTATATAACAATAAGTTAATAATATCTCGCCTTTTAAGAATACGGATTTTTATCGAGCTATAAAATGATTTGTGTATTGAAAATTGTTAGGAATATGTGTATTAGTTTGATGATAAGTTAAACAAAACACTTAAGTAGAAATCTATTGTTTGTAGCCTCGACGGATAAGACCATCTTGGCTATCCGTTGAAGGAGTAGCTTTACTTAGCAATAAGTTTAGTATTGTAGCACATTTCATTCTCTGGATTCAACTTGTAATTCCTAGATGTTGTAGGAAATTATCAGTCATGTTGACTACTAGTGGATATCCAAATAGGAGGGCTAATTGTAAATATTTCATGCCTTGTAATTTTGTATAAGTGAAGAAGTATCAACTGATATTCAACGGATAAGAAACAAAGCTTCAACGGATGTCTCTAAAGCTTCAACGGATAATATCCATCAACGGATAAGTGCTTCAACGGATAAGACTTCAACTGCTAATGCATCAACGGATAAAGCTTCAACGGATAAAGCCTCAACGGATAAGGCATCAACGGATGAAGGCTTCAACGGATGCTTAGTTCAATAGCAGTTGATAGTGACAATTCATAAGCTGACAGAGGCACATGGGTTGACAGAGATAAACTGGAATGTGACAGCCTCTAGAAGGAATCAAGAAAATGCAGCATTTCCATTCTAGTGCAAACAAGGGAGTATTCAAAGATTAACAGCTAAACCCAAATTGCATTGGATAGAGAAATGAAGAAGAAACATGTGAAGAGCCTTTTTAATTGTATTTTACAGTTTTGTCTTCACTTGTAAACTTGGTGATATATAAACCAAGTAGCAGCTAGTAATTAGGTGTGAATTTTCAAGAGCTGTTTAGAAAAATCCAGAGAGAAAATCATCTAGTTTGTACTAAGAAGCAGCTGTGATTTAATTCTTTGAATCACAGATTTTCTGAAATAACACATCTCTGGTTGAACAACAAATCCACCAGAAAAGTTTTTAAGTTCTTTGTATTCTTTACATTTTTGTTTGAATATATATCTGTCTGTATTAGCCTCAAGCAATTCACACACATTTGCTCACTAAAACACTTAGCCTTAGAAACTGCTCAATTACATTCAACCCCCCTTCTGTAAATCTCATTGTTAGTCCACTGGGAATAACAATTGGTATCAGAGCAAGCTCTTAACATACAAAGAGTTTAAAGATCTATTCTGCTAACATCATAAGTGCACAGAAGAATCCTCCTGCTAGGAAGGATATTGGTATAAAGATTCCAGTCCTGGAAAAAGATAACTATCATCACTGGAAAGTGAAGATGCATTTACATCTTCTTTCTCAAGATGAAAGCTACATCAACTGTATTGAAAATGGTCCTCACATCCCTCACAAAGTGACCACAGCTGCTACTGCAACAGTTGCTATTGGACAGTCCATTCCCAAGCCAAAAGCAGAATGGACTATTGAAGACATGGAAGAAATCCGCAAGGACAAGAAAGCCATGAACATTTTGTTTAATGGCTTAGATCAAGATATGTTTGACAATGTCATCAATAGCCAAACTGCAAAGGAAGTTTGGGATACTGTACAAATCATCTGTGAAGGTACTGAGCAGGTTAGAGAGAACAAGATGCAGCTTCTTATTCAACAGTATGAATATTTTTACTTTGAAGAAGGAGAATCATTAAATGATACCTTCAACAGATTTCAGAAACTGTTAAATGGATTGAAGCTGTATGGTAGAGTGTACCAAGTCAAGGATTCCAACTTAAAATTTCTGAGTTCTCTACCAAAGGAATAGAAGCCTATGACTGTCTCTCTAAAAAATTCTCAAGATTATAAGAACTTCACACTTGAAAGATTATATGGAATTTTGAAGACTTATGAACTTGAAATGGAGCAGGATGAGCTGCTGGAAAAGGGAAAGAGAAAAGGAGGAACAGTTGCACTTGTAGCTGACAGTGAGAAGATTGAAGCCAGGAATGAGGAGAAGACAATGCCAAGTCTCAAAATTGGCACAAGCAAATCAGAATCAAGCAAGGGTAAAGAGCAAGTAGCTGAGGATGAAGACAATTCTAGTCAGGATGACTCTGATGATGTTGATGAACATCTAGCTTTTCTGTCCAGGAGGTTTGCAAAGATGAAGTTTAGGAAAAATACAAAATTTACTAAGCCAAACAAAAACATGGTGGACAAATCCAAGTTCAAATGTTATAACTGTGGCATTAGTGGACACTTTGTAAGTGAGTGTAGGAAGTCAACCTCTGATAAGAAGAAATTTGAGCAAGTTGATTACAAAAAGAAGTATTTTGATTTTCTCAAACAAAAGGAAAGAGCTTTTCTCACTCAAGATGATTGGGCAGCAGATGGAGTCAATGAAGATGATGATATGGAATATGTCAACCTAGCCCTGATGGCTAATTCTGATAAAAATGAAACTAGTTCATCAAGCAACCAGGTAATTACTACTGATCTCTCTCAGCTTTCTAAAAATGAATGCAATGAAGCCATAAATGCTATTTCCAATAAATTATATCATTTGCGTGTTTCCCTTAAATCACTAGCTAAAGAAAACACTAGGATCAAAGAGAATAATGTGTTTTTAAGTGATAGGAATGCTGTGTTAGAGGATCAGGTAATTGAGCTTGAAAAGATTAAACTTAAATGATTGACTGTTGAGAGTGAACTAGAAGAAGCTGTTAAGAAAGTAGAAATTCTTTCTAAACACTTAGAGAGTGAGCAAGAGGTAATAAAGGCCTGGAAAACATCTAGGGATGTTAGTGTTCAGATTACCAAGGTTCAGGGAATTAAATCATTCTGTGAGGATGCCTGGAAGAAAAACAAAAAGGAGCTAGAATTAATTGATGGATTGTCAACGGATGTGGAATCAACGAATGATGAAAGTTATCTGTTGAAGGAAGAAAAAGAGCATTCGTTGAAGGCTTATCAATTAAAACAGGCAAGTAATTTCAAAAATAAAAATCTCAATAAGAAGGATGGTTCAACTTTCAAGAACTTTGTCAAAGAAGGAGCTAGCACATCCAAAGATGCCAGTAAGGTGAATATAAGACACATGACTTTAGATCAGCTGAAAAATAGGTTTAAGTTGGTTGAGGATAAAAAGGAAACTAAAAGAAAATCTAAAAGAAATGGGAAGGTAGGGATTAATAAACATAACAATTACACACCTGATAGGTATGCTCTTAGAAAAAGTTGTATGCATTGTAAAAGTGTTAATCATCTATCTGATAACTGCAAATCTGTTAAGAATGCTCCCATGCCTTCAAATCCCTCCATGCCTAACATGTCTATGTCACCTCTGCATGCTATGCCTGTTATGTCTCATCAGAATCCCCATGCACATTTTACAAACATGCCATATATAATAATCCTTATTTTACTGCATTTAGTATGCCTCAAATGCCATACAGTATGCCTATGTGGAATAACATGTTTGCACAATCTATGCCTTATCAAATTCAATCAAATGTGCTAAATGATTCTGTAAATAACCCTACACTTCAACCAACTACATCTGAGACCAAGGTTGATGTAACACCCCCAAATCCAAGGTCGTGAATTCGGGTCGTTAAGATCAATTATTAATTAAATAATTCTCTTTTCACAATATTACTCGACCTTTTATTCAAACTCACACACACATAGGTTATATGCTTGGAAACAGTATCAAATAAATCATCTCCACTTATCTACCTGACGGGGCTGGTGCACAAAAAGCCTACAGAACTCATGAGCGTTCCTTACCCGCCTACGGACAGCAGTCCTGGTCTGATCCATGCTGGTAGTCTATTGTGATATGATATATAAAAGCAAGGGTGAGCATTATAGCTCAGCAAGGTATATATCCCCATAATTAAGTATGTAAGGATAAATAAAACCAATAATTATACTTTGTATCTCCAAAGCATTCTGAAAGTTTATATGCTTGTCAAATTTATAATATTCTCAAAATCAACTACAATAGTATATCCTCTGGATACTTGTATTCATCTCTTTCTCAAAATCATTTTATACTCGTACTCATTTTATTTCAAAATCTCAAGATGTTACTCGAACCAAAATTCTCAAATGGGTGTGATATATATTCATCAACATCCCAATTTAAAACTCAGCCTCATTGCCAGATTTCTCAAATGGATTTGATATATAATCATCAATATCCTTGTTTAAAACTCAGCCTTATCGGCTCTCTGTTGTATATTTCATAACAGTTTTTCCAAAATGGAAGAAAGGGACTATACTGGAATAAGCCACGTATCGGTGATCAGCCGAATACGAAATTTTCTCTACTAGTAGAAGGAATACAAACCTAGCCGCCTTTGGGCTCATCAAGACACTACACGGTGGTTGCCCATTGTCGTGCAAGTCCGAAAGTCAATGGTCACATAGACCATATAACTGTACAATGCGCCACTCCGCGCTTGCATAATGCGCCACTCCGCGCCTGGTCACTGTCCGATACCACTCCGTGCCGGGCAGGCCACATTCCAGTACCAAGACAATTATATCTTTTGCTCAAAATCCTTTTTCGAAGGAATAGGTCGTTAAAGTCGACCTTTAAATAAGATGATTTATTCATCACTTTTAACTCAATTGATCTTTGGGAGTTGTCGGAGTTTTGAATTTAAAATTATTTTCAAATCCCTATCTGTAGTAGGGTGACACATATATTACTCACTTGTTCTTTATTGAACGAGGAAGCAAAACTCTTATGCTTCTAGACTAAGTTCCATAAGGTTTTGATACGTTTCAAATGATTAATCTCTTTCAAGAGTTTTGAATAATTTAGAAAGTACCTTTGGGAACTATGTCTATTTTTAAATAAGTTTTTAGAAGTCCAAAGATATTAAATATTTAAGGTCTCATAATAATTTAAGAGGGATTCAATGAATTTATAAAATCTTATAAATAAAATATCTCTGTATAAGGTTCAATGAATTGATAAAAACCTTATATATAAAATATCTCTGAATAAGGTTCAATGAATTGAATAAAATCTTAAGTACAAAGTATTTCTAATTAAGGTTCAATGAATTAAATAAAAACCTTAAATACAAAATATTTCTGAATAAGGTCCAACGAATGGAGACACCTTAATCAAATAATCAAAACAGGATTTGGTATCCTATAATTGCTCTTTGAATAGTTAAATCTTTATTAAATAACGTGAAATGATTTATAAACTATTCAATATATTTTTAAATACTTTCTGGATATTTAATAATCCCTTAAGTATCGCTTTATAAAATAATCAATCAATTAAGGGTGTCCCTTAAATGAATAAACCAATATTTCTCGAAGTTTAAGTCAAAATCTCAATCGTTCGCTTGATATATATATTACGCGAACGTACTTTGTTTATTGAAATAGAAATCTTTCGTGTCCGGCTCTCTCCGGAATTAAATCGTTATTAAAATATCTCTGACTCCCATTATCATATATTATATTTGAAATACGTTTCAATTTCTCATACTCGTGTAAAACGAAATTTGTTTTCGTAAATAATCGCATAATTCGTATGCATTGATATCATAGACAAACATATATATTTGAACTGTAAATCATGGCATCTACATCACAACAGTATTTATATAGCATGGATAGTATGAGATAGGGATTCGAAAACTTGCCTCGAGTAATCGAAGTGGTATGGTCTCTGGTGTTTGGTTGGCGATCTATAAACAAGAACCAACGGTCTAAGTTAGTACGCGATTAACGTCTCGCTTTTATTAAGCAACTTTCACAACTACTCAAGTATAATGAATCTCCGATCGTCACATTCTCGACACTTATATTCTCACATTATAAAATGGTCGAGTTTTGAAATCGATCGTTCGCTTTAGAAAGTCCATTTCGAGTTTTAAGCTCGAACGTGAGAAAACGCGCGTCAAAACTAGGTTTTTATGCGTTTCTCGCTTGCGCTCGCTTTACCAAAATATTTTTATAAAATCGAAAAATTAATATTTTCTCAAAATTCTTTTTGGAAAGTATTCTCTACTGTCATATCCATGTTTTATAAATTTTCTAGAATCTCAAAATTATTTTAAGTCCTTCAAAATCACCATGCAAGTGGACTTAAGTGCAGTTGGCTAATCGCATAAATATTTTACACTAAAACGACCATAACTCCTAAACCGTAAATCTCCTCATGATGATCTACACATGTATAGAAACTAGAAAATACGATCTATCTAGTCATGGCCAGTGGTTTTCAAATTTTAACCATTTTCATGGCCGAATGTCCTGCAGAAAACAGATCAAGTGCAAGAATGCCCAAACTCAATTTCTACTACTTGATCTTAACACAGTCACTACCTATAACCATCATAAACACAAGTACTTCTCAAGATCCACCCACATACACCTTATATGCTCTATCTAGTACCACATACATAGATTACAACTCAACATCTCAAGCCTTTAGCAAGAACATATCAATACAAACTCAAACAAACACAATCCTTTGGATATTAACACTACAACAAACATAACTCTTAAATCCAACCATAAAACCTTAAAGGGTTGAAAGTTATACCTTCTTGGACACTAGGAAGGTTAGTGCTAGGATGATTGAGGCTTGGTTTGCTTAGAAAACACTTAGAAGGGCTAGATCCTTAAGAAACCAAACCAAGAAACAAGTTAGAATTTCGGAGTTACCTTTCAGCACCTCATTCAAACATTTTTATAAAATTGAACAAATATAATTTGAGGCTGAAATTTGGTACGAAGCTTACCCATGATATAGAGAAGCTATGGTAAAAAATTTATGATATTTGAATAAGTATATTTTGAGTTATGAATTTTTCTTTCTCCCTTGCTCAGAAAATCCGAACTGCTGGAATGAAAAATGGGAGAGCTTTAAGTGAGGGAAAAGGGGTTGTTTTCTTTTGTGGCTAAAGTGTGGGAGTGTATAATGAATATATGGGATGTATTCAGCAGATTTGACAATAATTTGGCAAAGGTATGGGTTAGTTTGATTGTGTGGTGAAGTGAGAAAAGGGAGAAGTATGGCTTGTGTACTTGTTTGTCTCCCATCACTATTCAACACTAGTCCACTAACTATTCTAGTTAACTTCTAATCATCTAGTTACACTCCTAACTACTAGTTAGGACTTGGTTATGCATGCCCAACTTGCATGGGATTTAATTTCTCATTCTTTTATTTATCGTAAACGCAATCGTCGTTCCATTCCGATAGTTTCCACGTATAACGACTTGTTTCGTAGCGATTTCTTTTATCGCTTATAATCCTATAACCAATTCCATTCCTTCTTTTGATCATAGAAACACCTTGATATATTATTTATTTCACGTAGTATTCCCGGTTCTACGCCATTCTTTACGGATACGAAAACACGTAGTATAATCGTGAATCTTCGAATTCCGTCGGCTTTTACATTCACTTATTTTCCTGGATAAACAAGAATATGATCCCGGATTCTCAAAATTCCACTATTCATTTTATGATGATCCCCATACGTATTACTTAATCAGCTCAAGTTACTATTCACAGAAGTTCTAAAATATTACAAAAATGAGGGTTCTTACAGTCTCCCCCCTTAAAAGGATTCCGTCCCGGAATCAACTCACAAATAGATGGGGGTACCTTTCTCGTAGGTGGCTCTCTAATTCCCAAGTCGACTCCTCGACCTTGGGATGTCTCAACAAGACTCTGAATAGTTTGACACTCTTGTCCCTAAGTACTTACTCTTTTCAACCAATGATTTCAACTGGTTGCTCAATGTAGGACAGATCTAGTACTTACTCATGTTTCACTATATTCTTGGTATCCGCATTATAATTTCTCAACATTGGCACATGAAAAACACTATGAACCTCTTGAAGGTTTGGAGGTAAAGCCAATTCGTATGCCACGGTTCTATTTGTCACAAAATCTCAAAGGACCCATATATCGGGAACTCAGCTTCCCTTTCTTTCCAAATCTCATCAGTCCTTCCCATGGTGACACTTTCAAAAGTACCTGGTCACCCACTTCATACTCTCTGTCTTTTCGTGCTAAGTCGGCATATTTACGTTGTCGGTCTTGGGCTGCCGCTAAACATCCTCTGATCAACTCAACTATGTCCCTCGTTCTTTACACCAAGTCGGGACCTAGTAACTTTCTTTCACCAACTTCATCCTAGTACAAGGGTGAATGGCACCTCCGACCATACAGCGCCTCATGTGGGGGAATTTCTATACTCGCATGATAACTATGACTGTAGGCAAACTCTATCAAAGATAGGTGTTCATCTCAATAACCTTAAAAATCAATTACACAATTTCTCAACATGTATTCCAATGTCTGAATGATTCACTCACTTTGTCCATCGATTTGGGGATGGTATGCAGTACTCACATTCAGTTTGGTTCATAAGAATTCCTGAAAGCTCCTCAAAAAAAATCTGGAGTTGAATCGGGGATCTCTATCAGATACGATAGCTACAAAGACTCCATGTCTTATCACAATTTCCTTGATGTATAGCTCTGCTAATCTATCCACCATGTAGGTTTTCTTGATTGGAAGAAAGTATGCTGACTTGGTCAGTCGATATATAATTACTCATATTGCATCACGGTTAGCCTTAGCTCGGGGAAATCCTACCATAGAATCCATAGCTATTTGTTCCCACTTTCACATCGGAATTCCTAAGGGTTGTAGGAGTCCCCTCGATCGCTGATGTTCCACCTTCACTCTTTAACAGGTCAAACAGTTACTGACCCAATTGGCCACATCTCTTTTTATGTTGGGTCATCAATAATATTCCTTTGGATCTCGGTACATCTTGGTACCTCCAGGATGAATTGAATATCTAGAATTATGTCCTTCACGTAAAATTTCATCTTTTAATTATCGAACATTTGGAATCCAAATCCGGTTCACATACCTCATAATTCCCTTCTCATCTTTCTCACATTTGACTTCTTCTCAGTCAAAGATTCTCGCTCTTCATTCATCTTCTCATCCTGACAATGTCCCATCTTTTCTAACAATTCCGGTTCTAATTTGATCTCAAATAGTCCATCAGTCCCTTTACCGGTGACTTCACCTCTATCTCCATCTCCTCGAGTTCTCTCACTACTTCCTCGGGCGTTGTCAACATCTTGAGTCTCTCTTTACTACTAAGGGCATCGGCCACCACATTGGCCTTCCCTGGGTGATATAAAATCTCACCGACATAGTCTTTCATTAACTCTAACCATCTCCTCTGTCTCCTGTTGAGTTCTTTCTGAGTAAATATATACTTAAGGCTCTTATGGTCAGTGTAGATATCATAATTTTCTCTGTATGGATATTGTCTCCAATTTTTCAAAGCAAAACTATTGCTGCTAATTCTAATTCATGAGTAGGGTATCTTACTTCATATTCCTTCAGCTGCCGTGAGGCATAAGCAACCACTTTCCCATGTTGCATGAGCATACATCCTAATCCTTTACGTGACGCATCACTATAGATCACAAAATCACCCTTTCCATCGGGCAATGCCAGCACGAGGGCTGTTACCAAACTCCTTTTCAATTCCTGAAAACTTTCCTCACATTTTTCATTCCACACAACCTTTTCTGTTTTGCAAGTAGGCCTAGTCAAAGGTCCTGAAATCTTAGCGAAATCCTGTACGAACCTCTCATAAAACCGGTTAATTCCCAAAAAGTTCCTACTTCTGTAGGTGTGGTTATTCTTTCTCATTAGAATACTGCCTCAATATTGGTAGGGTCAACTAACACTCCTTCACTGCTCATCAATTTTCCTAAGATCTGAACTTTATTTTTCCAGAATTCGCACCTTGAGAATTTGGCAAACACCTTTTCTCTTCTCAATGCTTCTACCACTATCCTCAGATATTCCGCATGTTCTTCTTCCGTTTTAGAATAGACTAAAATATTATCAATAAAAATAATGACGCACACGTCCAAATACTTTTTAAACACTCGATTCATAAAGTCCATAAAAGCTACTGGGGCATTCTTTAGCCTGAATGACGTCACCAAGAACTCATAATGTCCATACCTCGTGTGAAGTACGGTATTTGTCCCCTATTTTAATCTTCAGTTGGTGATATCCCGTTCTTAGATCGATTTTTGAAAAGTGTGCCACTCCTTCAAGTTGGTCAAATGAATCGTCAATTCTAGAGAGAGGGTATCTGTTCTTAATAGTCAGCTTATTCAGTTCCCTATACTCTGTGCACAATCGCATACTGTCATCCTTCTTTTTGACAAACAACATTGGTGTGCCTCATGGTGACACATTAGGTCTCATTATTCCTTTGTTCAACAGTTCTTGCAACTGTGAAGTCAATTCTTTCATTTCAACCGGGGCTAGCCTATATGGGGCTTTTTGAAACTGATGTCGTTCCTGATGCTAATTCGATAGCGAACTCTATCTCTCGGTCAGGTGATAATCCTGAAAGGTCTTTGTAAAACACATCCTCAAATTCGTTAACAACTGGTATGTCACGTATATCGGGGGTTCTCTCTTGGTACCCGCCACGTACGCTTTGCTATCTTTCCTCAATAATTGCTTCGCTTGAGCAATATTCAAAAATTTATGGGTCTGACGCTGACCCTTAATCACAATTTCCTTGTCGTTAGGCATTCGGATTTTAACTTTCTTTCCTTTATAATCAATCTGAGCACCATTGCTCGACAACCAATCCATTTTTAAGACCACACCAAATTCTCTCAGCCTGAAAGGAATTAAGTCCAACTTAAAGTCCTTCCCTCCTAGTTCCCACTTGCAGATTAGATGAATCTCATTAATTGGAACAACCTCTCGATTCACTATTTCTATTCACAATAATTCTCACGTTGGAATCACATTAAGTTTTAACTTGGCCAAAAATCTCGCGATATAAAATACTTAGTTGCTTCAGAAGTAAACAGAATATTTGTAGTAACCAAATTGAGTAAAAGGTTACCTGCTATCACGCCCTAGCTGGGTTGGGGCAGTTGCTAGAATAATGTCCTGGTTGGTTGCAATTAAAGTACCTCAGTAGCTCTTTTCCCAAATTACATGCCCCGGGATGTTTCTCCCCACATGACTTATGATCTGGTAGGGGTGACCGAAACTGGTTATGAAACGTAGTCTTATATTAACCACCTCCCTAGGCGATACTCTTGCTTACCGGTTCGCTAAAACTGGTACCCACTGCGGGTTGGGACACCGCTCCCCTCTCAGTCCTAATCGGAAACTTCTGTTTATCGCTCTGCCGCCTTTGTAATAACCCTAATTTTTGGAAATTTTTGAAACCCTTATAAATAGTGATTTTTCAGATTATGCTGAATAAGAAAACTTTTCATGCCACACTATGAAGGGGTTCTTTTATTGATCTTCTGGGATATTATTAGTACTCTATGTGGTATATAAGTGTATGTAAAGATCATCAGAATCCAAATCCGAACACTTTGATTTTTCCCAGAAATCTACCAGATACAGAAAGAATTGAGTATAAGGTAACAGAATAAAAAGGATTTAAATTCAAGGATTATAAGAGAGGATCATAAAAAGGAAAATAATGTATTGAGAAAGGTTAAAGAAACCTAAGTAATAAGATCCCGGGTATGATCCCTCAAACGATAAATGAAAATGAAAGTTAAGCGAACCGCATAATAGATCAGCGGTCATTAGCCAAGTAATTAGAAGTTAATCAAGGGGTTAGTGGATGATGATGTCATCACACCAACAAGAGGAAGTCAAGTGTAACAAGATGACATAGGAAAGGTGACATAAGCATGACATAAGGGAAGGAGGTGTGGTTGATTAATAACCACACAAATTTTCATGGGTAAAAAGGTAATTAATCAAAAACAAAATCAACCAACCAAGGAAAAATCAAAACAAATCACAAAAAAACACAAAAGCACTCCCCATTTTCATCTTGCTCTCGGCTTTCAAGGAAAAAGCAACGAAGAAAAATCCAAAGTCCAAGCTCTACTCAAGCATAAATTCCATGGTTTGTTTTTATGGATTCTACATTTCATAACTTAGCTTGGGTATGATTTTAAGCTCTTGATTCAAATGGATTCATAGCTAATTAATTCACCAAAGATTAGGGTGAATAGTGTTTTCAAATTTTAACTTTGTGTTTCTTGATTTCATTTGCAAGATCAAGGTTATATAAGGATAGATCAAGGTTCTTTGAGGCTCCCTAGTGACTTTCCACCCTCCAAGAAAGGTATAAATCTTCACACCCTTTAGTAACAAGTTTGAATGTTGAAGTTGGAGATGGTTTGGATGGATGAGTAGCAATTTGAATGATAAACATGATTCGAGCTTAATTGTTAAAGTAGTTTAGTTGAATTTGGAGATGTTACACTATTTGATTGGATTGAGATCATTGAGCTTATTATGACTGAAATCAGTAGTATTGATGTGTATCTTGAGTTGTTGTTGATTGGTAGTTGAATTGATATGATTTGGAGTGGTATAAATTTGGGAAATCGCGTAAACATAGCCGTCGTAATGTCCGATTTACATCAGGCTGTTTTGTTCTTAACATTAGGACCCGAGAACTCCCTGCTAGATTTTGACCATTGCCATGATTAGATAGTTTATGTTACGAGCTTCGTTTTGATATCTGGTTCGTTTGATTCCGATGTACGGTTTAGGAGAAACGGCCGTTTTAAGTAACGACGTTTCGGGAACGAACCATTCCCCTCGCCTTACTTTGAAACATAGGTTAAAGACCTTAAAAGACTAATTGGAGTATAAAACATTTATGTAAAGTGTAATAGGCAGTTGGTAAGACACTCGCCAAAGAATCGCCTTAAAACTCGTAATGGTTAATTTATTAAAAATGGTGGAGCCGAGGGTACTCGAGCGACTTAAGTGAATCGTTAAGCGCAAAGCGAGCGTTAGAGTCTAAATTGGTTAAAGTATAGATTTATAAGTGGCTTTGGTTTAATTCCAACTTATATGTTGTTTATAGGTTACCAGACTCGTCCCAAGCCATTTGTAAACCCCAGTCGCTCAGGCAAGTTTTCTACCCGTATAACTGTTGTTGTGATGTATATGTGTATATGCATGATCTTGTGATAAATGCATATTTGTTATTAGCAAATTCTTGTGATATATTGTAGCATGTGATATGGTATATATGCATGCCTGTTTCGTATTCTTGATGCATATATCTGTTGATTCAGTTGATAATACCTATGCTAGAGATAAGCGGTATTTGAGTATACCCTTAGTATAGGGGATCCAAAGGTGTACTTTTTTAAAACCGGGAGGCGAGGCTCCCGAGTATTATATATATACATATATATATATATATATATGAATAGTTTTTAAAACTATTAATCGAATAAGGTTTATTCGATAACTTTATATTAATTAATGAATATTACTTGAATATTCATTCGAGGATTTATGACTCCTTTATATTAATTAATGAATATTACTTGAATATTCATTCGAGGATTTATGACTCCTTTTATTTTATTTAATGAATATTACTTGAATATTCACTCGAGAACTTATGACTCCTTTTATTTTATTTAATGAATATTACTTCGAATATTCATTCGAGGGCTTATGACTCAGTTTATATTATCTAATGAATATTATTGGAATATTCATTTGAGGATCTATGACTCCAATTATTTGCTGAGATATATTCTTTATTTTATTAAAGAATAAGGTGTCGATAATCAAACTTATCTTTGATTATTCAAATAAAGATAGTACTTTCGTATAAGTATATCTTTGGTTATTTAATACTCATTTCAAGTATAAGTTTTACAACTTCTACCTCAATTATTTGTATAAAGATTATTCTTTATGTGAATATTATTTAAATAATAATATTCAGATATTTTCTAATATATTGGAGCTGACTTACTTTATTAAATCAGCATTACTCCAAACACTCTTTAAAGTGTTTTCGAGTCTTTAAAAAATGATTTTTAAAAGTTAGAGCGGATCCCAAAACTCATTTTTTTATATATTTAAGATCTTCCTTTTTAAAGGGGATTTAAATACTCTCTCAAAACCAGAGGGATCCGGCTCTGTGGTGTATTTTATATTCGCAACAAGGTTGCGGTTTTGGTAAATGAATTGATTACTTACCCAACGTTCAGGAAGTAAGTCCATCTATCGAGTCGGCATAAGCAACATGGGCTCAGTGGGCATCCATGATAGTGTAAGTGGCTCAGTGGGAGTCCATCAAATGCGTAAGTGGCTGAGTGGCAGTCCAGCATAAGGTCCTATTGCGACCAGGGTGATGACCTGTGGGGAATTCGTCCATCTACTAGTAGAAAAGGTTACTTATTGGTATCTTTGCCTGATCAGCAAGATACCGGGTTTATGCCACAATCCTTTTCCTTTCCAAAAATTCATTGGATGTTACAAACTCTGTTCATACTTTACATGACAGAGATTTTCAGGAAATGTATAAAGAGATATATATGTGGATATATATATCGGGACTTAATGAAGTATATCATAACTTTATTTCATTTAATGATATTTCAAAGATTGAATCTATTCAAGTCTTATCTTGTAGTCTCATCAGTGTGATGAACTTTTGAAACTAATTATAACTTAAACGGTGGTAGTTCAAGTAGTATTCGGAAAAGATATAAGTATATTGGAGTATCTTGTAACTTCATCTTTTAAACTTATATCTAGTTAATAATTATCTTATGCATGACAAAGATTTTCAGAAAAATGTTGAGACAAGGCTGGATATATGAGATCACCTTGCAACGATATTTTTTATACAGTTATAAACTGGAACTCTGTGTATATTATGCATGGAAGAGGACTTCCAAGATTTTGAAAAGTATATATGTATATATACTGAATATTTTTTACGACTTCATCGCATTAAGATATCAAACTTGGTTCATTTCTTTTGACCAAGACTTTCATGAGTACTATGAGAAGGCTCATATATTGTTAATCGTTATACATATTATTTTGGTGGGCTTGCTGCTCACCCTTACTTTCTTTCTTCTTTCATCACACAACAACAGATAGAAAAGATGAACAGGACCAAGCTCCCGATTCGCAAGCGGTTAGAAAACGTTCCACAGTCTTCTGGAAGCGTTGATGCCGCCGTAGCTGAGGTAGGAGCTACCAATAGGCTAGGGTTTCAACTATTGATTAACCAGACTTATGTATAATATGAATTGTAATAATGGCAAGGAATATGTAAATTTATTTAGAACTCTATTAAGGTGTAACGGTTTATAATTGTGGAATATAAGGAATTGTGTTATTTTTTGAGTGTTCATCTCTGAGACTATAACTTGTGGTGTGTGTGTTTATTGTGGGGTCACAGTACAGGGTAGTTGATTATTTATTAAGATTGGGTGTTATTAAGGGAAATGGAACTCGTGACAACCCGGATCCCCGATCCCGGATTTGGGGGTGTTACAGAAATGGTATCAGAGCTAAGCGTTATAAACCTCAGAGATGATGTGACGTTAAGATAATAAGTTCACTAAGATAATAAGAACTCTTGCCAAGTTCATAGTCGGGCTATCTAACGTAGTACAGACAGTTAAAACCCTTACGGGAACCCTTATAAATATTATGATAGTAACATAGTTCGTTCTCGTATAGGGCAGCGGGGCACCGAACCCTGAGGTTCAGGAGCATCAGCCTGAGGATGTTTTATTACAAGTTGGAGATCAAATTGTGAATCCGATAGAGTACCCTAATGAGGGACCGGATGAGATTCATATTGAGAATGTTGCGGTTGAGGATGTTATTCCGGAAAGGATTGTGGCTGAGGAGGATCTCATGGAGGATCCTGATGAGAATGAAGAGATGACCGCTGAGGAATTGATGACCGTAGTCAGGGCGACTACCAGAGCAAGAATGGCCGCGAGGGTGGCACTAGAGGATGAAGAGTTACCAAGGGCACAAAGGTTAATGAGGGCAGAAGGAGTGGGGCCTTCCACGACACCAATTATACCAGTATCAGACCCTCTTCCAGAGGTTCCTATAGACATCCATGAGGTTCCACCAATTCCTGTTCCCTCCCCTGTACAGAGCCCAGCACCTACTGAGGAAATGCCACCTTTATCTCCTGCACCATTGTCACCTGATACCGTGCTTGGTTATCCATTTGGATCCCCTGGGCCTGCACCACCAGCACCCCATGGACTGCTAGATGTAACCACTCAGGTTTCTCTTATCGCCGATTATTACATGACTTTGGGTGGCCTGTCCGAGGCCCGTAATGTTAGGAGTGATCTGTTGGATCGACTTACTGCACCAAGGATTGAGGGCGGGTTACTTCCGGCAGGATTAGCTCATAGCATGGAAAGGATTGAGGCTACCACCCGTGTTACAGCTAGAGGCCATCTTGAGGGTCAGATTGATCCAGCTCTACTTGCCACTATCTTAGACCTCATCACCTCTGTGATGGAGCAGGTTAGGGATGTCGTGCGTGCCCGCATTTCTTGATCCATGGTAGTGTGCAGAGCCAGAGCGATCAGACAAGGGTTTCTTGTAGCACCGCTTTTGGAGGATTAGCCTAAGTTATGAATGATTAGTTTAATGACGAGATGATTATCTATGGTAGTACTTTTGGGATATAAGCGATCAGATCAAATGATGTAATTCTCTTAATGTGTTCAGTAGTTGTACGCTCGAATAAATGGTTATGTATATATTCGTTAATTTCAGTTCAGATCAGTTGTTGTGATAAGTTCATATTGTTAATTGCACTATTAACACTTAAGAGAGTGTCATGAAGTTTATAGAACTTGAGAATTCATAATTTGCAATCATGCAAGGACAGAACGAGGGAAAGACTAAAGCAAAGTAAGTAAAATAAATATCCAGAGATTCTTAAAATTTTTCTGAGCATTATGCCCCCATGAGGAATAAGATTAGGGGCAAACCTTGAATGTGATAATTAGGGAGGTCGTAATTAAGATATAAGGAACCCAGAATATAATGAAGTGGAAAATGAAGATTTTAAATTAAAGATGACCCCAATTATGGGGAGTGGGAAGAAATGTTTAGACTGAGAAAACAGAAGTCGAGCAAGATAGGAAGAACCAGGATGGTACTCCTATTGGGCAATCCATGGACCTGTCTAAACAGATCTTATACTTTATTCCCAACCACCACCTTGAGGAAACAATGTAGTGGGAAATTCTTTCAGGACCTTTAAGTCGCTAAGCTCTCAGAGTTCCAAGGAACAAGCTGACCCAGCCGAGGCAAGAGCCTGGCTAAAGGAAAGAGAGGAATCATTTGAGATTCTAAATGATTGACGAATCACAAAAGACTGTTTTTGTCACTTACCCTCCTAAGAGAGAGACCAGCCGCTGGTGAAAGGCCAAGGAAGGCACGAAGCAAGAGATTATAATAAACTGATTTAAGTTCAGTCAATTGTTTTCAGGAAAGTACTTCCCAAGGTTATGGAGATAGTGTAAAAGTTTAGAGCCAGAACAAAGGCAGACGAGTATGATGAATTATGAATCTAAGTTGTAAAAGTTGTCAAGATTCGTTCTGAGGACATGAATCCAGAATGACGGGATGTTTGAAATCAATGCTTATGTTGTGTTGGTTCATGAAATAATGATAAGAGAAAGGAAAATAAAAAGAAACTGAAGTGGAAAGGAATATAAAGGCAATAGAGTTTGAGGAATGATAAAGGAGTTGGGTATGAGGAAACCCTAAAGACTCGTAGCAATAGAAATAGAAAAGTATGTAATCGTCAGGATGAGGGTGATTCACCATGAGTAAAATTGATGGTTAAAGGCATAAGAGATACATATATTTTATCCCCTGTAAGTTGGGAGGATTCGAGGAAACCTTGAGATAGTTCGAAGGATAAATAATGAGACGCGGATAGACTGAGGAGACAAGGAAGTAAGAAATTAGGAAAATTGGATGAAGGAAGTGACCTTCAAGAATGTTAAAGGTAAGACCGGTGGCTTGATACCCAGAAAGGAAGACGCCAGGTATGAAAGATATCCCAACATTGAGATGACTGTTGAGATAAACAACAAAAGTAAATAAGGAATTATTAAGAAGAAGTTCACGTTGAACACAACCAATATCTTCCAGAACATCCTTGTTATCGTTACCAAATTAGGCAAGAAAAGCGGATAACCGTTGTTGTCTTTTGGAGGCCATAAGGATTGACCTAATTTTGGATAAGGATATTATTATGAAATTAGGCATATACTATTAAGGTGGGAATGATTGAATAAAGACACCCTCATCAGGGATATATGACTTGATTTATCCATGGAAGGATGCATGTACCTTTTTAAAGGTGGAATTAAGGATATAACATCGGTAACTTGAACCGAATCCTAGGGGAATGCATAAAGGTTGGCATTTCACCCTTAATAGGGACAACATGAGTTTTGACAAGTATGAATTGGAAAGGATCAAGGTAACAACAACCTTTAAAGATCAGTAAAGAAATTTTTCAGAAGTACATCGATAATGGTTCTAGTATTAGTAAATGGTATTTTGATATGCCCCGTATCTAGGGAATACAGGAGGAACGATTCAAGGATAACCTTAGAGGTTTTACAAGGAGAAAGGTAATATTCAAAATTCTCAAGAATAGAAATATTGATAAAGGAAATATGACGTAATTATAATGATGCCAAGTGGGGCACGTGTTAAACCACGAGAAAGTATGGATCGAACCAGTAAAGGTCGAAATTGTTCAGGGCAATTAGGGCATAAGATAAAAGATTCTCTACGTATGATTGAGAGTCAGTCGTGACAGTGATTAACCTCTAAAGACTGAGGCAATAACTTATGGAAAAATGGTGATATTTTTTTTTACTCATCAGATTTTAAGGAAAACATCTTCACATAAGCAGTGATTGAAATGAGGTAGAAAATTTATTTGGAGGTGGGTAAAATGACATTGACTGTAAGGAAATTTTACTATCAGGAAAGGCCAAAGAGGTGGCCGACACTTTAAAGGTAAAAGGATAATTATAGGCGCTTGTGCCAAAGGAATACAGTGATGATGGTTAAAGTTGTGAAGGTTGTATTATGGTTGGAAGATTGACATTTCTTCTGATGACTGTGCAATACCCAACCGTAATAGTAGTTGGTAAAGGTTTAATTCGTGTAATCGCCATGAGCGGGCTATCTATCTCAGAAGGTACTATCTTGAGATGAGCCAGGACCATGTTTCAAAAGGGACTAGATGAACCTTTGAGTTAAGTATTCTATTGAAGGCATATGATTAAGAATGGTATTAACCTGCTATCGTTGCTTTGATTGAAACTCTTCTGCAATTTTATCTACTTCATGTCATGATAGTACGTCAGGATCTGGAGTGTTCTTCATGAATTATGAATGGTAACTATGTTAACTCCTTAGAAGAATTTGATACGACAGGTATGGACTCCGTATGGTTAGCTATTAAGATTTCATGGAAAATGAATGATGACAGTAGGTCAGTGGTGGACCATAATAATGCAGCAACGATTCTTTGAATAATGAGCCGATTACAACCGTGAGAGTTGTAGTGTAATGGATGTTGAGATTGGGTACCCCTAATCGGGTTGTGGTGATGTATAAGTTATCGTTGAATAGACTGGTTAAGTAGATTATCTACCTATTGAATATTTATTCCTTCTTATCAATAGAGAGTCGTATTACTATACGAGGAAGGTTGCGATGCAAGCATAGAATTCTAGTAATGATGGTGTCTAGAATGAGATCCCGGATTCGATTTTCGATATCGAGGGAGTTTCAAAGGTGATTGTGTATAAGCTCGAGGAAGAGCAAGGGTCCATAGAATGATGGATGGAATAGCAAAAATATTTAAGCATGTGAAATGCGATGCGATAATACTTGATATATATACACATATGTTTTGTTCTCCTATGACAAACCTCTATAGTTCAGAGGTAGGTTCCAAGCCAGATATTTTGTGGCAGTATATTTTTTTTTCATATATACAATTCTCTTCAATTCGTTCTTTTCTCTTCTTTTCATTTCATATAAACTGAGAAGAACAACCCTTCCAGAAGGGGAGGTATTGCCGAATGACTTTCTATCTGTGTGATAGAAGCAAAGTAGGATACCAACTGTTGTTTAATTGCTTGTCAAGTACTAAAGGTTGGCCACCTTCTGTACTAACGATGCAATATAATAAGTGTTCATGATCATAGTGATCTCTCAACAAATTCCTTTACTTCTATATGATTGATCAAACTTTGGAAAATGGAAACAGCTGAAAAAGGAGTAGTAAAGTTATGGTGGTATTCAGAATGGAAGCACATTCGTGATACTAAGGTTGACGTGGTTATTAAAAGGTTATAGAACTCTAACAAGCAAAAGTATAACCAGTATAATATTAGGAACAGAAGGTAGTAGCGATTACGAACTGGAAAAGAATGGGTATTAAGAAGCAAAAGCTCTAATGCTAAAAGCTATAATAAGAGTCTGTGCAATAGACTTGAAAGAATTTGGAATGATCACTTAACACGGATTGAGTTTTCTTACGACAATAGATCATATGTCAGTATTGAGATATCGCCTTATGAGATCCTTGAGGGAAGACAATGTCGATCTCCCTTATGTTAGAATGAAGTTGTAGAGCGCAAGATGCTCGGACCCGCAGTAGCCCAAAGGGCCAGGGATATAATAGATCTAATCAGAGGACGGCTTGTAGTAACCCAAGATGGACATAAGAGGTATGCTGATTTGACTCGAAAGGATAAAGAGTATGAAATAGGGGACCTAGTAATGTTATAAGTATTCCCTTAAAAAGGAATTGATGAGGTTCGGAAAGAAAGGAAAGCTAAGTCCACAAATTGTTGGACCCTTGGATATATTAAGACGTTTTGGGAAGTTAGCATATGAGCTAGCCCTACCCCCGAACATGTAGCAAGTCATAACGTGTTCCACGTATCAATGTTAAGGAAGTATAATTCGGATGCCAGACAAATAGGGGCATATGAGCGCATAGGCATGCAACCAGACGTAACCTATATGAAGCAACCAGAAAGGGTTATAGATCGAAAAGGAACAAGTGCTTAGGAGAAGGGTTATCAAACTAGGCAGAGTTTGGTGGTAGGACCACAATGTGGGAAAATTTACTCGAGAGTTAGAAAGTGCAATGCTAAGAGAGTATCCCTATTCATTTTCTATCTGATTCCGTGAAGGAATCCTTTTAAGGAGGGGAGACTATAATAACCCCAATTTTTGGAAATTTTTGAAACCCTTATGAATAGTGAATTTTCAGATTATGCTGAATAAGAAAACTTTTCATGCCACACTATGAAGGGGTTCTTTTATTGATCTTCTGGGATATTATTAGTTCTCTATGTGGTATATAAGTGTATGTAAAGATCATCAGAATCCAAATCCGAACACTTTGATTTTTCCCAGAAATCTACCAGATACAGAAAGAATTGAGTATAAGGTAACAGAATAAAAAGGATTTAAATTCAAGGATTATAAGAGAGGATTATAAAAAGGAAAATAATGTATTGATAAAGGTTAAGGAAACCTAAGTAATAAGATCCCGGGTATGATCCCTCAAACGATAAACGAAAATGAAAGTTAAGCGAACCGTATAACAGATCAGCGGTCATTAGCCAAGTAATTAGGAGTTAATCAAGGGGTTAGTGGATGATGATGTTATCACACTAACAAGAGGAAGTCAAGTGTAACAAGATGACATAGGAAAGGTGACATAAGCATGACATAAGCGAAGGAGGTGTGGTTGATTAATAACCACACAAATTTTCATGGGTAAAAAGGTAATAATCAAAAACAAAATCAACCAACCAAGGCAAAATCAAAACAAATCACAAAAAAACAAAAAAGCTCTCCCCATTTTCATCTTGCTCTCGGCTTTCAAGGAAAAAGCAAGGAAGAAAAATCCAAAGTCCAAGCTCCACTCAAGCATAAATTCCATGGTTTGTTTTTATGGATTCTACATTTCATAACTTAGCTTGGGTATGATTTTAAGCTCTTGATTCAAATGGATTCATAGCTAATTAATTCACCAAAGATTAGGGTGAATAGTGTTTTCAAATTTTAACTTTGTGTTTCTTGATTTCATTTGCAAGATCAAGGTTATACAAGGATAGATCAAGGTTCTTTAAGGCTCCCTAGTGACTTTCCACCCACCAAGAAAGGTATAAATCTTCACACCCTTTAGTAACAAGTTTGAATGTTGAAGTTGGAGATGGTTTGGATGGATGAGTAGTAAATTGAATGATAAACATGATTCGAGCTTAATTATTAAAGTAGTTTAGTAGAATTTGGAGATGTTATAATATTTGATTGGATTGAGATCATTGAGCTTATTATGACTGAAATCAGTAGTATTGATGTGTATCTTGAGTTGTTGTTGATTGGTAGTTGAATTGATATGATTTGGAGTGGTATAAATTTGGGAAATCGCGTAAATATAGCCGTCGTAATGTCCGATTTAGTTTAGGCTGTTTTGTTCTTAACATTAAGACCCGAGAACCCTTCTAGGTTTTGACCATTGCGATGATTAGATAGTTTATGTTACGAGCTTCGTTTTGATATGTGGTTCGTTTGATTCCGATGTACGGTTTAGGAGATACGGCCGTTTTAAGTAACGACGTTTCGCGAACGAACCATTACCCCTCGCCTTACTTTGAAACATAGGTTAAAGACCTTAAAGGACTAATTGGAGTATAAAACATTTATGTAAAGTGTAATAGGCAGTTGGTAAGACACTTGCGAAAGAATTGCCTTAAAACTCGTAATGGTTAATTTATTAAAAATGGTGGAGACGAGAGTACTCGAGCGACTTAAGTGAATCGTTAAGTGCAAAGCGAACGTTAGTGTCTAAATTGGTTAAAGTATAGATTTATAAGTGGCTTTGGTTTAATTCTAACTTATATGTTGTTTATAGGTTACCAGACTCGTCCCAAGCCATTTGTAACCCCCAGTCGCTCAGGCAAGTTTTCTACCCGTATAACTGTTGTTGTGATGTATATGTGTATATGCATGATCTTGTGATAAATGTATATTTGTTATTAGCAAATTCTTGTGATATATTGTAGCATGTGATATGGTATATATGCATGCCTGTTTCGTATTCTTGATGCATATATCTGTTGATTCAGTTGATAATACCTATGCTAGAGATAAGCGGTATTTGAGTATACCCTTAGTATAGGGGATCCAAAGGTGAACTTTTTTTAAAACCGGGAGGCGAGGCTCCCGAGTATTATATATATACATATTTATATATATATGAATAGTTTTTAAAACTATTAATCGAATAAGGTTTATTCGATAACTTTATATTAATTAATGAATATTACTTGAATATTCATTCGAGGATTTATGACTCCTTTATATTAATTAATGAATATTACTTGAATATTCATTCGAGGATTTATGACTCCTTTTATTTTATTTAATGAATATTACTTGAATATTCACTCAAGGACTTATGACTCCTTTTATTTTATTTATTTTATTTAATGAATATTATTTCGAATATTCATTCGAGTGCTTATGACTCAGTTTATATTATCTAATGAATATTATTGCGAAATTCATTTTAGGATCTATGACTCCGATTATTTGTTGAGATATATTCTTTATTTTATTAAAGAATAAGGTGTCGATAATCAAACTTATCTTTGATTATTCAAATAAAGATAGTACTTTCGTATAAGTATATCTTTGGTTATTTAATACTCATTTCAAGTATATGTTTTACAACTTCTACCTCAATTATTTGTATAAAGATTATTCTTTATGGGAATATTATTTAAATAATAATATTCAGATATTTTCTAATATATTGGAGCTGACTTACTTTATTAAATCAGCATTACTCCAAACACTCTTTAAAGTGTTTTCGAGTCTTTAAAAAATGATTTTTAAAAGTTAGAGCGGATCCCAAAACTCATTTTTTTATATATTTAAGATCTTCTTTTTTAAAGGGGATTTAAATACTCGCTCAAAACCAGAGGGATCCGGCTCTGTGGTGTATTTTATATTCGCAACAAAGTTGCGGTTTTGGTAAATGAATTGATTACTTACCCAACGTTTGGGAAGTAAGTCCATCTATCGAGTCGGCATAAGCAACATGGGCTCAGTGGGCGTCCATGATAGTGTAAGTGGCTCAGTGGGAGTCCATCAAATACGTAAGTGGCTGAGTGGCAGTCCAGCATAAGGTCCTATTGCGACCAGGGTGATGACCAGTGGGGAATTCGTCCATCTACTAGTAGAAAAGGTTACTTATTGGTATGATTGCCTGATCAGCAAGATACCGGGTTTATGCCACAATTCTTTTCCTTTCCAAAAATTCATTGGATGTTACAAACTCTGTTTATACTTTACATGACAGAGGTTTTCAGGAAATGTATAAAGAGATATATATGTGGATATATATATCGGGACTTAATGAAGTATATCATAACTTTATTTCATTTAAGTCTTATCTTGTAGTCTCATCAGTGTGATGAACTTTTGAAACTAATTATAACTTGAACGGTGGTAGTTCAAGTAGTATTCAGAAAAGATATAAGTATATTGGAGTATCTTGTAACTTCATCTTTTAAACTTATATCTAGTTAATGATTATCTTATGCATGACAAAGATTTTCAGAAAAACGTTGAGACAAGGCTGGATATATGAGATCACCTTGCAACGATATTTTTTATACAGTTATAAACTGGAACTCTGTGTATATTATGCATGGAAGAGGACTTCCAAGATTTTGAAAAGTATATATGTATATATACTGAATATTTTGCGACTTTATCGCATTAAGATATCAAACTTGGTTCATTTCTTTTGACCAAGACTTTCATGAGTACTATGAGAAGGCTCATATATTGTTAATCGTTATACATATTATTTTGGTGGGCTTTCTGCTCACCCTTGCTTTCTTTCTTCTTTCATCACATAACAACAGATAGAAAAGATGAACAGGACCAAGCTCCCGATTCGCAAGCGGTTAGAAAACGTTCCGCAGTCTTCTGGAAGCGTTGATGCCGCCGTAGCTGAGGTAGGAGCTACCAATAGGCTAGGTTTTCAACTATTGATGAACCAGACTTATGTATAATATGAATTGTAATAATGGCACGGAATATGTAAATTTATTCAGAACTCTTTTAAGGTGTAACGGTTTATAATTGTGGAATATAAGGACTTGTGTTATTTTTTGAGTGTTCATCTCTGAGACTATAACTTGTGGTGTGTGTGTTTATTGTGGGGTCACAGTACAGAGTAGTTGATTATTTATTAAGATTGGATGTTATTAAGGGAAATGGAACTCGTGACAACCCGGATCCCCGACCCCGGATTTGGGGGTGTTACAGCCTTGGCTTCCGAACTCCTCTTCTTGCTCTCTTCCTCTTTTTGACTTTGCTCACTCTCTGCCTCTACAATCGAGGCCTTTTTGCACATAGTCTGTTATCTCAAGTAATGACACTCGGTCCTGAATCCATAGTTTCAGTCCTTTCTGAAATCTCCTTCCCTTTTTCTCTTTCGTGTTCACAAACTCCGGCACGAATCTCGACAGTTCAATAAATTTGGCTTTGTACACAGCCACTAACATCTTATCTTACTTAATCTCTAGAAACTTCAACTCCATCTGAGCCTCCATAAACCTGGGAAATACTTTTCCCCATGTGATAATCACATCAGTCTCCAGGGTTCCTTTAGGTTCCCACTAATAATTTGCTTCTCCTTTCAACATATAATTGGTGAACACAGTCTTTTACGTCTCTTCTATGGGCACTATCTCAAAGCTCTTTTCCATTTCTTTCATCCAAGCTCTGGCCTTAACAGGTTAGCAGTCCCTTGAAATTTCTGGGGGTTTTAACAACTTAAAGGCCTTAAAGACATTAGTAACTGGAACATGATCAACCTGGGTTGAGGGTGACAATTTAAATTCTCTCAAAGATGATTCATAATTTGGTCCATGGGGTTTCCGCTCTGGCCTTCCCCCTCGTTAGTATCCATAGTTTCTTCTTCATTGTAATCCTCTAAGCCGAATTCATTATATTCGACTTCCTCGTGTTCTTGGTTATTTTGGTTTACCAATTCAGCAGGGTTTGCTCTAGTTTCATAATATGTCGGGGTGGCATCATTATGCTAATATAAAAGATCACCAATATAACATTATTCGCGTCTCTACTCATTATGTTAAAGTTGCTTAATAACTCGCATTGTCACAAATACATTCTTCATTCCTCTTTAGTTACTCGCAACATTATGCCCACGCACCTGATTTGATACGTTAACAAAAGACGACATCCTGTCGAGAATATACACGTAGCTCCTAGTGACATCCCACTCTTGGAATTCTGCGGCCTCCAGTAGTTCGGAGCTTGCTGCGTTGATTGCAGGAACATGAAACTTTTCAGAAATTATTCTGTCAATTCTCGCTTTCCGTGCCGAACCATAATGGCTTAACGGACAAAATGATTTCGTATTATCGCATAGCATTCTCATCTTGGGACACGCTAAAATCTTCCTTATAGGACATAGATTCCTCAATGGTATAACGAATACCCTTCTTGGTAGAATCGCTATTCGTCATGTATTGAACCCTTATTATCGGAACAATACTTTCAACCAATTCAGGTAACGTAATAATCTTAATAGTAAAAGAATTAAGCATCTTGATTCTTGCCTAATATGTCTCCTCAAGGACACTCTATAAAGAGCTATGAGTAGCAAGACTCGGGTTTTCCAATCAACCCATGGTATTGGGGTATCGTCTTCATCCCACTTTTTCCGGAGACTTAGCTCCACTTCTATATCAACATTATAAAAAAATCATGTACAATTTTCTCCGTTCCTCATTCTGTCGATCTTAAACGATTCCATCAATTTCCGTATAACACTTCATATAAACACTTCAACATAACTCCTGGTAGTCCATCAACAAACTCTATCGGCTCAACCAATGGACTCTCTTTTGCATATAACTCTTAGTACTCTTTTCTCTGAGTGCTACAACTCATTCTCTTCCCTTAATGTTGGCTTTTCGATCGACTGTTAATAACTCAACCAATGCCTCAACTCTTAAGGCTAAGGCCCCCTTGGGTATAACCATCGCGACTACTCCATAGTAATCCGACTACGAACTCGATGAGAGTTCTTGTTAACTTTTAGATCCTCAGTCCACCCATTTTACCCTTACTGTTTCCAAGACTTATAACCTTTGGCTCTGATACCATTTCTGTAACACCCCCAAATCCAAGGTCGTGAATTCGGGTCGTTACGATCACTTATTAATTAAATAATTCTCTTTTCATAATATTACTCGACCTTTTATTCAAACTCACACACACACAGGTTATATGCTTGGAAACAGTATCAAATAAATCATCTCCACTTATCTACCTGACGGGGCTGGCGCACAAAAAGCCTACAGAACTCACGAGCGTTCCTTACCCGCCTACGGACAGCAGTCCTGGTCTGATCCATGTTGTAGTCTATTGTGATATGATATATAAAAGCAAGGGTGAGCATTATAGCTCAGCAAGGTATATATCCCCATAATTAAGTATGTAAGGATAAATAAAACCAATAATTATTTAGCAAAAAAAATAAAATAAAAATAAAACCAATAATTATACTTTGTATCTCCAAAGCGTTCTGAAAGTTTATATGCTTGTCAAATTTATTATATTCTCAAAATCAACTATAATAGTATATCCTCTAGATACTTGTATTCATCTCTTTCTCAAAATCATTTTATACTCGTACTCATTTTATTTCAAAATCTCAAGATGTTACTCGAACCAAGATTCTCAAATGGGTGTGATATATATTCATCAACATCCCAATTTAAAACTCAGCCTTATTGGCAGATTTCTCAAATGGATTTGATATATAATCATCAATATCCTTGTTTAAAACTCAGCCTTATCGGCTCTCTATTGTATATTTCACAACAGTTTTTCCAAAATGGAAGAAAGGGACTATACTGGAATAAACCACGTATCGGTGATCCGCCGAATACAAAATTTTCTCTACTAGTAGAAGGAATACAAACCTAGCCTCCTTTGGGCTCATCAAGACACTACACGGTGGTTGCCCATTGTCGTGCAAGTCCGAAAGTCAACGGTCACATAGACCATATAACTGTACAATGCGCCACTCCGCGCTTGCATAATGCGCCACTCCGCGCCTGGTCACTGCCCGATACCACTCCGTGCCGGGCAGGCCACATTCCAGTACCAACACAATTATATCTTTTGCTCAAAATCCTTTTTCGAAGGAATAGGTCGTTAAAAGTCGACCTTTAAATAAGATGATTTATTCATCACTTTTAACTCAATTGATCTTTGGGAGTTGTCGTAGTTTTGAATTTAAAATCATTTTCAAATCCCTATCTGTAGTAGGGTGACACATATATTACTCACTTGTTCTTTATTGAACGAGGAAGCAAAACTCTTATGCTTCTAGACTAAGTTCCATAAGGTTTTGATACGTTTCAAATGATTAATCTCTTTCAAGAGTTTTGAATAATTTAGAAAGCACCTTTGGGAACTATGTCTATTTTTAAATAAGTTTTTAGAAGTCCGAAGATATTAAATATTTAAGGTCTCATAATAATTTAAGAGGGATTCAATGAATTAATAAAATCTTATAAATAAAACATCTCTGTATAAGGTTCAATGAATTGATAAAAACCTTATATATAAAATATCTCTGAATAAGGTTCAATGAATTGATAAAATCTTAAGTACAAAGTATATCTAATTAATATTCAATGAATTAAATAAAAACCTTAAATACAAAATATTTCTGAATAAGGTCCAACGAATGGAGACACCTTAATCAAATAATCAAAACAAGATTTGGTATCCTATAATTGCTCTTTGAATAGTTAAATCTTTATTAAATAACGTGAAATGATTTATAAACTATTCAGTATATTTTTAAATACTTTCTGGATATTTAATAATCTCTTAAGTATCGCTTTATAAAATAATCAATCAATTAAGGGTGTCCCTTAAATGAATAAACCAATATTTCTCGAAGTCTAAGTCAAAATCTCAATCGTTCGCTTGATATATATATTACGCGAACGTACTTTGTTTATCGAAATAGAAATCTTTCGTATCCGGCTCTCTCCGGAATTAAATCGTTATTAAAATATCTCTGACTCCCATTATCATATATTATATTTGAAATACGTTTCAATTTCTCATACTCGTGTAAAACAAAATTTGTTTTCGTAAACAATTGCATAATTCGTATGCATTGATATCATAGACAAGTATATATATTTGAACTGTAAATCATGGCATCAACATCACAACAGTATATATATAGCATGGATAGTATGAGATAGGGTTTCGAAAACTTGTCTCGAGTAATCGAAGTGGTATGGTCTCTGGTGTTTGGTTGGCGATCTATAAACAAGAACCAACGGTCTAAGTTAGTACGCGATTAATGTCTCGCTTTTATTAAGCAACTTTCGCAACTACTCAAGTATAATGAATCTCCGATCGTCACATTCTCGACACTTATATTCTCACTTTATAACATGGTCAAGTTTTGAAATCGATCGTTCGCTTTAGAAAGTCCATTTCGAGTTTTAAGCTCGAACGTGAGAAAATGCGCGTCAAAACTAGGTTTTTATGCGTTTCTCGCTTGCGCTCGCTTTATCAAAATATTTTTATAAAATCGAAAAATTAATATTTTCTCAAAATTCTTTTTGAAAAGTATTCTCTACTGTCATATCCATTTTTTATAATTTTTCCAGAATCTCGAAATTATTTTAAGTCCTTCAAAATCACCATGCAAGTGGACTTAAGTGCAGTTGGCTAATCGCAGAAATATTTTACACTAAAATGACCATAACTCCTAAACCGTAAATCTCCTCATGATGATCTACACATGTATAGAAACTAAAAAATAAGATCTATCTATTCATGTCCAGTGGTTTTCAAATTTTAACCATTTTCATGGCCGAATGTCCTGCAGAAAACAGATCAAGTGCAAGAATGCCCAAACTCAATTTCTACTACTTGATCTTAACACAATCACTACCTATAACCATCATAAACACAAGTACTTCTCAAGATCCACCCAAATACACCTTATATGCTCTATCTAGTACCACATACATAGATTACAACTTAACATCTCAAGCCTTTAGGAAGAACATATTAATTCAAACTCAAACAAACACAATCCTTTGGATATTAACACTACAACAAACATAACTCTTAAATCCAACCATAAAACCTTAAAGGGTTGAAAGTTATACCTTCTTGGACACTAAGAAAGTTAGTGCTAGGATGATTGAGGCTTTGTTTGCTTAGAAAACACTTAGAAGGGCTAGATCCTTAAGAAACCAAACCAAGAAACAAGTTAGAATTTCGGAGTTACCTTTCAGCACCTCATTCAAACATTTTTATAAAATTGAACAAATATAATTTGAGGCTGAAATTTGGTACGAAGCTTACCCATGATATAGAGAAGCTATGGTAAAACTTTCATGATATTTGAATGAGTGTATTTTGAGTTATGAATTTTTCTTTCTCCCTTGCTCAGAAAATCCGAACTGCTGGAATGAAAAATGGGAGAGCTTTAAGTGAGGGAAAAGGGGTTGTTTTCTTTTGTGGCTAAAGTGTGGGAGTGTATAATGAATATATGGGATGTATTCAGCAGATTTGACAATAATTTGGCAAAGGTATGGGTTAGTTTGATTGTGTGGTGAAGTGAGAAAAGGGAGAAGTATGGCTTGTGTACTTGTTTGTCTCCCATCACTATTCAACACTAGTCCACTAACTATTCTAGTTAACTTCTAATCATCTAGTTACACTCCTAACTACTAGTTAGGACTTGGTTATGCATGACCAACTTGCATGGGATTTAATTTCTCATTCGTTTATTTATCGTAAATGCAATCGTCGTTCCATTCCGATAGTTTTCACGTATAACGACTTGTTTCGTAGCGATTTCTTTTATCGCTTATAATCCTATAACCAATTCCATTCCTTCTCTTGATCATAGAAACACCTTGATATATTATTTATTTCACGTAGTATTCCCGGTTCTACGCCATTCTTTACGGATACGAAAATACGTAGTATAATCGTGAATCTTCGAATTCCGTCGGCTTTTACATTCACTTATTTTCCTGGATAAACAAGAATATGATCTCGGATTCTCAAAATTCCACTATTCATTTTATGATGATCCCCATACGTATTACTTAATCAGCTCAAGTTACGATTCACAGAAGTTTTAAAATATTACAAAAATGAGGGTTCTGACAGTCTCCCCCCTTAAAAGGATTCCGTCCCGGAATCAACTCACAAATAGATGGGGGTACCTTTCTCGTAGGTGGCTCTCTAATTCCCAAGTCAACTCCTCGACCTTGGGATGTCTCAACAAGACTCTGAATAGTTTGACACTCTTGTCCCTAAGTACTTGCTCTTTTCAACCAATGATTTCAACTGGTTGCTCAATGTAGGACGAGTACTTACTCATGTTTCACTATATTCTTGGTATCCGCATTATAATTTCTCAACATTGGCACATGAAAAACACTATGAACCTCTTGAAGGTTTGGAGGTAAAGCCAATTCGTATGCCACAGTTCTATTTATCATAAAATCTCAAAGGACCCATATATCGGGAACTCAGCTTCCCTTTCTTTCCAAATCTCATCAATCCTTCCTATGGTGACACTTTCAAAAATACCTGATCACCCACTTCATACTCTCTGTCTTTTCGTGCTAAGTCGGCATATTTACGTTATCGGTCTTGGGCTGCCGCTAAACATCCTCTGATCAACTCAACTATGTCCCTCGTTCTTTACACCAAGTCGGGACCTAGTAACTTTCTTTCACCAACTTCATCCCAGTACAAGGGTGAATGGCACCTCCGACCATACAGCGCCTCATGTGGGGGCATTTCTATACTCGCATGATAACTATGACTGTAGGCAAACTCTATCAAAGATAGGTGTTCATCTCAATAACCTTAAAAATCAATTACACAATTTATCAACATGTATTCCAATGTCTGAATGATTCACTCACTTTGTCCATCGATTTGGGGATGGTATGTAGTACTCACATTCAGTTTGGTTCATAAGCATTCCTGAAAGCTCCTCAAAAAAAATCTGGAGTTGAATCGGGGATCTCTGTCAGATACGATAGCTACAAAGAATCCATGTCTTATCACAATTTCCTTGATGTATAGCTCTGCTAATCTATCCACCATGTAGGTTTTCTTGATTGGAAGAAAGTATGCTGACTTGGTCAATCAATATATAATTACTCATATTGCATCACAGTTAGCCTTAGCTCGGGGAAATCCTACCACAGAATCCATGGCTATTTGTTCCCACTTTCACATCGGAATTCCTAAGGGTTGTAGGAGTCCCCTCGGTCACTGATGTTACACATTCACTCTTTAACAGGTCAAACAGTTACTGACCCAATTGGCCACGTCTCTTTTCATGTTGGGTCATCAATAATATTCCTTTGGATCTCGGTACATCTTGGTACCTCCAGGATGAATTTAATATCTAGAATTATGTCCTTCACGTAAAATTTCATCTTTTAATTCTCGAACATTCGGAATCCAAATCCGGTTCGCATACCTCATAATTCCCTTTTCATCTTTCTCACATTTGACTTCTTCTCAGTCAAAGATTCTCGCTCTTCATTCGTCTTCTCATCCTGACAATGTCCCATCTTTTCTAACAATTCCGGTTCTAATTTGATCTCAAATAGTCCATCAGTCCCTTTACCGGTGACTTCACCTCTATCTCCATCTCCTCGAGTTCTCTCACTAGTTCCTCCGACGTTGTCAACATCTTGAGTCTCTCTTTACTACTAAGGGCATCGGCCACCACATTGGCCTTCCCTGGGTAATATAAAATCTCACCAACATAGTCTTTCATTAACTCTAACCATCTCCTCTGTCTCCTGTTGAGTTCTTTCTGAGTAAATATATACTTAAGGCTCTTATGGTCAGTGTAGATATCACAATTTTCTCTGTATGGATATTGTCTCCAATTTTTCAAAGCAAAACTATTGCTGCTAATTCTAATTCATGAGTAGGGTATCTTACTTCATATTCCTTCAGCTGCCGTGAGGCATAAGCAACCACTTTCCCATGCTGCATGAGCATGCATCCTAATCCTTTACGTGACGCATCACTATAGATCACAAAATCACCCTTTCCATCGGGCAATGCCAGCACGAGGGCTGTTACCAAACTCCTTTTCAATTCCTGAAAACTTTCCTCACATTTTTCATTCCACACAACCTTTTCCGTTTTGCAAGTAGGCCTAGTCAAAGGTCCTGAAATCTTAGCGAAATCCTGTACGAACCTCTCATAAAACCGGTTAATTCCCAAAAAGTTCCTACTTCCGTAGGTGTAGTTATTCTTTCTGATTGGAATACTGCCTCAATATTGGTAGGGTCAACTAACACTCCTTCACTGCTCATCAATTGTCCTAAGATCTGAACTTCATTTTTCCATAATTCGCACCTTGAGAATTTGGCAAACACCTTTTCTCTTCTCAATGCTTCTACCACTATCCTCAGATATTCCGCATGTTCTTCTTCCGTTTTAGAATAGACTAAAATATTATCAATAAAAATAATGACGCACACGTCCAAATACTTTTTAAACACTCGATTCACAAAGTCCATAAAAGCTATTGGGGCATTCTTTAGCCCGAATGATGTCACCAAGAACTCATAATGTCCATACCTCGTGCGAAGTACGGTATTTGTCCCCTATTTTAATCTTCAGTTGGTGATATCCTGTTCTTTGATCGATTTTCGAAAAGTGTACCACTCCTTCAAGTTGGTCAAACGAATCGTCAATTCTAGAGAGAGGGTATCTGTTTTTAATAGTCAGCTTATTCAGTTCGCTATACTCTGTGCACAATCGCATACTGCCATCCTTCTTTTTGACAAACAACATTGGTGTGCCTCATGGTGACACATTAGGTCTCATCATTCCTTTGTTTGACAGTTCTTGCAACTGTGAAGTCAATTCTTTCATTTCAACCATGGCTAGCCTATATGGGGCTTTTTGAAACTGATGCCGTTCCTGATGCTAATTCGATAGCGAACTCTATCTCCCGCTCAGGTGATAATCCTGAAAGGTCTTTGGAAAACACATCCTCAAATTCTTTAACAACTGGTATGTCACGTATATCAGGGGTTCTCTCTTAGTACCCGCCACGTATTCTAAATACGCTTTGTTATCTTTCCTCAATAATTGCTTCGCTTGAGCAATATTCAAAAATTTCTGGGTCTGACGCTGACCCTTAATCACAATTTCCTTGTCGTTAGGCATTCGTATTTTAACTTTCTTTCCTTTATAATCAATCTGAGAACCATTGCTCGACAACCAATCCATTTTTAAGACCACACCAAATTCTCTTAACCTGAAAGGAATTAAGTCCAACTTAAAGTCCTTCCCTCCTAGTTCCCACTTGCAGATTAGATGAATCTCATTAATTGGAACAACCTCTCGATTCACTATTTCTATTCACAATAATTCTCATGTTGGAATCACATTAAGTTTTAACTTGGCCAAAAATCTCGCGATATAAAATACTTAGTTGCTTCAGAATTAAACAGAATATTTGCAGTAACCAAATTGAGTAAAAGGATACCTGCTATCACGCCCTAGCTGGGTTGGGGCAGTTGCTAGAATAATGTCCTGGTTGGTTGCAATTAAAGCACCTCAGTAGCTCTTTTCCCAAATTACATGCCCCAGGATGTTTCTCCCCACATGACTTATGATCTGGTAGGGGTGACCGAAACAGGTTATGAAATGTAGTCTTATGTTGACCACCTCCCTAGGCGATACTCTTGCTTACCGGTTCGCTAAACCTGGCACCCACTGCGGGTTGGGACACCGCTCCCCTCTCAGTCCTAATCGGAAACTTTTGTTTATCGCTCTGCCGCCTTGGCTTCCGAACTCCACTTCTTGCTCTCTTCCTCTTTTTGACTTTGCTCACTCTCTGCCTCTACAATCGAGGCCTTTTTGCACATAGTCTGTTATCTCAAGTAAT
Source organism: Apium graveolens (assembly GCF_009905375.1). NCBI lineage: Eukaryota > Viridiplantae > Streptophyta > Magnoliopsida > Apiales > Apiaceae > Apium > Apium graveolens. The sequence goes on from NC_133652.1 coordinate 150,359,222, forward strand.
GACACTCGGTCCTGAATCCATTGTTTCAGTCCTTGCTGAAATCTCCTTGCCTTTTTCTCTTTCGTGTTCACAAACTCCGGCATGAATCTCTACAGTTCAATAAATTTGGATTTGTACACAGCCACTGACATCTTATCTTACTTAATCTCTAGAAACTTCAACTCCATCTGAGCCTCCATAAACCTGGGAAATACTTTTCCCCATGTGATAATCACATCAGTCTCCAAGGTTCCTTTAGGTTCCCACTAATAATTTGCTTCTCCTTTCAACATATAATTGGTGAACACAGTCTTTTGCGTCTCTTCTATGGGCACTATCTCAAAGCTCTTTTCCATTTCTTTCATCCAAGCTCTGGCCTTAACAGGTTAGCAGTCCCTTGAAATTTCTGGGGGTTTTAACAACTTAAAGGCCTTAAAGACATTAGTAACTGGAACATGATCAACCTGGGTTGAGGGTGAAAATTTAAATTCTCTCGAAGAAGATTCATAATTTGGTCCATGGGGTTTCCGCTCTGGCCTTCCCCCTCGTTAGTATCCATAGTTTTTTCTTCATTGTAATCCTCTAAGCCGAATTCATTATATTCGACTTCCTCGTGTTCTTGGTTATTTTGGTTTACCAATTCAGCAGGGTTTGCTCTAGTTTCCCAATATGTCGGGGTGGCATCGTTATGCTAATATAAAAGATCACCAATATAACATTATTCGCGTCTCTACTCATTATGTTAAAGTCGCTTAATAACTCGCATTGTCACAAATACATTCTTCATTCCTCTTTAGTTACTCGCAACGATGTGCCCACGCACCTGATCTGATGCTTTAACAAAAGACGACATCCTGTCCAGAATATACACGTAGCTCCTAGTGACATCCCACTCTTGGAATTCTGCGTCAGACTTATTGGTCTTCTCCTCCAGTAGTTCGGAGCTTGCTGCGTTGATTGCAGGAACATGAAACTTTTCAGAAATTATTCTGTCGATTCTCGCTTTCCGTGCCGAACCATAATGGCTTAACGGACGAAATGATTTCGTATTATCATATAACATTCTCATCTTGGGACACGCTAAAATCTTCCTTATAGGACATAGATTCCTCAATGGTATAGCGAATACCCTTCTTGGTAGAATCGCTATTCATCATATATTGAACCCTTATTATCGGAACAATACTTTCAACCAATTCAGGTAACGTAATAATCTTAATAGTAAAAGAATTAAGCATCTTGATTCTTGCCTAATATGTATCCTCAAGGACACTCTATAAAGAGCTATGAGTGGCAAGACTCGGGTTTTCCAATCAACCCATGATATTGGGGTATCGTCTTCATCCCGCTTTTTCCGGAGACTTAGCTCCACTTCTATATCAACATTATAAAAAAATCATGTACAATTTTCTCCTTTCCTCATGATGTCGATCTTAAATGATTCCATCAATTTCCGTATAACACTTCATATAAACACTTCAACATAACTCCTGGTAGTCCATCAACAAACTCTATCGGCTCAACCAATGGACTATCTTTTGCATATAACTCTTAGCACTCTTTTCTCTGAGTGCTACAACTCATTCTCTTCCCTTAATGTTGGCTTTTCAATCGACTGTTAATAACTCAACCAATGCCTCAACTCTTAAGGCTAAGGTCCCCTTGGGTATAACCGTCGCGACTACTCCATAGTAATCCGACTACGAACTCGATGAGAGTTCTTGTTAACTTTTAGATCCTCAGTCCACCCATTTTACCCTTACTGTTTCCAAGACTTATAACCTTTGGCTCTGATACCATTTCTATAACACCCCCAAATCCAAGGTCGTGAATTCGGGTCGTTACGATCACTTATTAATTAAATAATTCTCTTTTCACAATATTACTCGACCTTTTATTCAAACTCACACACACACAGGTTATATGCTTGGAAACAGTATCAAATAAATCATCTCCACTTATCTACCTGACGGGGCTGGCGCACAAAAAGCCTACAGAACTCACGAGCGTTCCTTACCCGCCTACGGACAGCACTCCTGGTCTGATCCATGCTGGTAGTCTATTGTGATATGATATATAAAAGCAAGGGTGAGCATTATAACTCAGAAAGGTATATATCCCCATAATTAAGTATGTAAGGATAAATAAAACCAATAATTATACTTTGTATCTCCAAAGCGTTCTGAAAGTTTATATGCTTGTCAAATTTATAATATTCTCAAAATCAACTACAATAGTATATCCTCTGGATACTTGTATTCATCTCTTTCTCAAAATCATTTTATACTCGTACTCATTTTATTTCAAAATCTCAAGATGTTACTCGAACCAAGATTCTCAAATGGGTGTGATATATATTCATCAACATCCCAATTTAAAACTCAGCCTTATTGGCAGATTTCTCAAATGGATTTGATATATAATCATCAATATCCTTGTTTAAAACTCAGCCTTATCGGCTCTCTGTTGTATATTTCACAACAGTTTTTCCAAAATGGAAGAAAGGGACTATACTGGAATAAACCACGTATCGGTGATCAGCCGAATACGAAATTTTCTCTACTAGTAGAAGGAATACAAACCTAGCCTCCTTTGGGCTCATCAAGACACTACACGGTGGTTGCCCATTGTCGTGCAAGTCCGAAAGTCAATGGTCACATAGACCATATAACTGTACAATGCGCCACTCCGCGCCTGGTCACTGCCCGATACCACTCCGTGCCGGGCAGGCCACATTCCAGTACCAACACAATTATATCTTTTGCTCAAAATCCTTTTTCGAAGGAATAGGTCGTTAAAAGTCAACCTTTAAATAAGATGATTTATTCATCACTTTTAACTCAATTGACCTTTGGGAGTTGTCGGAGTTTTGAATTTAAAATCATTTTCAAATCCCTATCTGTAGTAGGGTGACACATATATTACTCACTTGTTCTTTATTGAACGAGGAAGCAAAATTCTTATGCTTCTAGACCAAGTTCCATAAGGTTTTGATACGTTTCAAATGATTAATCTCTTTCAAGAGTTTTGAATAATTTAGAAAGTACCTTTGGGAACTATGTCTATTTTTAAATAAGTTTTTAGAAGTCCGAAGATATTAAATATTTAAGGTCTCATAATAATTTAAGAGGGATTCAATGAATTGATAAAATCTTATAAATAAAACATCTCTGTATAAGGTTCAATGAATTGATAAAAACCTTATATATAAAATATCTCTGAATAAGGTTCAATGAATTGATAAAATCTTAAGTACAAAGTATATCTAATTAAGGTTCAATGAATTAAATAAAAACCTTAAATACAAAATATTTCTGAATAAGGTCCAACGAATGGAGACACCTTAATCAAATAATCAAAACAGGATTTGGTTTCCTATAATTGCTCTTTGAATAGTTAAATCTTTATTAAATAACGTGAAATGATTTATAAACTATTCAGTATATTTTTAAATACTTTCTGGATATTTAATAATCCCTTAAGTATCGCTTTATAAAATAATCAATCAATTAAGGGTGTCCCTTAAATGAATAAACCAATATTTCTCGAAGTTTAAGTCAAAATCTCAATCGTTCGCTTGATATATATATTACGTGAACGTACTTTGTTTATCGAAATAGAAATCTTTCGTGTCTGGCTCTCTCCGGAATTAAATCGTTATTAAAATATCTCTTACTCCCATTATTATATATTATATTTGAAATACATTTCAATTTCTCATACTCGTGTAAAACGAAATTTGTTTTCGTAAACAATCGCATAATTCGTATGCATTGATTTCATAGACAAGCATATATATTTGAACTGTAAATCATGGCATCAACATCACAACAGTATATATATAGCTTGGATAGTATGAGATAGGGTTTCGAAAACTTGCCTCGAGTAATCGAAGTGGTATGGTCTCTGGTGTTTGGTTGGCGATCTATAAACAAGAACCAACGGTCTAAGTTAGTACGCGATTAACGTCTCGCTTTTATTAATCAACTTTCGAAACTACTCAAGTATAATAAATCTCCGATCGTCACATTCTCGACACTTATATTCTCACTTTATAACATGGTCGATTTTTGAAATCGATCGTTCGCTTTAGAAAGTCCATTTCGAGTTTTAAGCTCGAACGTGAGAAAATGCGCATCAAAACTAGGTTTTTATGCATTTCTCACTTGCGCTCGCTTTACCAAAATATTTTTATAAAATTGAAAAATTAATATTTTCTCAAAATTCTTTTTGAAAAGTATTCTCTACTGTCATATCCATTTTTTATAATTTTTCCAGAATCTCGAAATTATTTTAAGTCCTTCAAAATCACCATGCAAGTGGACTTAAGTGCAGTTGGCTAATCGCAGAAATATTTTACACTAAAACGACCATAACTCCTAAACCGTAAATCTCCTCATGATGATCTATACATGTATAGAAACTAAAAAATAAGATCTATCTATTCATGGCCAGTGGTTTTCAAATTTTAACCATTTTCATGGCCGAATGTCCTGCAGAAAACAGATCAAGTGCAAGAATGCCCAAACTCAATTTCTACTACTTGATCTTAACACAATCACTACCTATAACCATCATAAACACAAGTACTTCTCAAGATCCACCCACATACACCTTATATGCTCTATCTAGTACCACATACATAGATTACAACTCAACATCTCAAGCCTTTAGCAAGAAAATACTTAGAAGGGCTAGATCTTTAAGAAACCAAACCAAGAAACAAGTTAGAATTTCAGAGTTACCTTTCAGCACCTCATTCAAACATTTTTATAAAATTGAACAAATATAATTTGAGGCTGAAATTTGGTACGAAGCTTACCCATGATATAGAGAAGCTATGGTAAAAATTCCATGATATTTGAATGAGTATATTTTGAGTTATGAATATTTCTTTCTCCCTTGCTCAGAAAATCCGAACTGCTGGAATGAAAAATGGGAGAGCTTTAAGTGAGGGAAAAGGGGTTGTTTTCTTTTGTGGCTAAAGTGTGAGAGTGTATAATGAATATATGGGATGTATTCAGCAGATTTGACAATAATTTGGCAAAGGTATGGGTTCGTTTGATTGTGTGGTGAAGTGAGAAAAGGGAGAAGTATGGCTTGTGTACTTGTTTGTCTCCCATCACTATTCAACACTAGTCCACTAACTATTGTAGTTAACTTCTAATCATCTAGTTACACTCCTAACTACTAGTTAGGACTTGGTTATGCATGACCAACTTGCATGGGATTTAATTTCTCATTCGTTTATTTATCGTAAACGCAATCGTCGTTCCATTCCGATAGTTTCCACGTATAACGACTTGTTTCGTAGCGATTTCTTTTATCGCTTATAATCCTATAACCAATTCCATTCCTTCTCTTGATCATAAAAACACCTTGATATATTATTTATTTCACGTAGTATTCCCGGTTCTATGCCATTCTTTACGGATACGAAAACACGTAGTATAATCATGAATCTTCGAATTCCGTCGGCTTTTACATTCACTTATTTTCCTGGATAAACAAGAATATGATCTCGGATTCTCAAAATTCCACTATTCATTTTATGATGATCCCCATACGTATTACTTAATCAGCTCAAGTTACTATTCACAGAAGTTTTAAAATGTTACAAAAATGAGGGTTCTTACAGTTGACCCAAAGTTACCTAAGTCAAAAGATGCAGGAGGAATGAAGTCTAGGAAAAAGACTAACAAGGCTGGACCCAAGGAAACTTGGGTACCAAAATTAACTTGATTGATTTTGTTGTGTGTAGGGAAAAAGAAGGAATCTATGGTACTTGGACAGTGGCTGTTCAAGACACATGACAGGAGATTTCACCCTGCTCACAAAGTTTAAGGAGAGAGCTGGCCCTAGCATAACCTTTGGAGATGACAGCAAAGGATTCACTATGGGATATGGCTTGATTTCAAAAGAAAATGTCATCATTGATGAAGTTGCATTGGTTGATGGTCTCAAACATAACTTATTGAGCATCAGTCAACTATGTGACAGAGGGAATACTGTTTCCTGCAACTCTGAAGCCTGTATTGTCACAAGTAAGAAGGACAATAAAGTGGTTCTAACTGGAGTTAGAAAAGGGAATGTGTATTTAGCTGACTTCAACTCTACAGATGCAGAATCTATTACTTGTCTTTTCAGCAAAGCAAGTCCAGTTGAAAGTTGGCTATGGCACAAGAAGCTGTCCCACTTGAATTTCAAGATAATGAATGATCTAGTCAAAAAGGACTTAGTTAGAGGAATGCCTCTAGTAGAATTCACAAGGGATGGACTGTGTGATTCTTGTCAGAAAGGAAAGCAAATGAAAGTATCATTCAACAAGAAGCTTGAATCTGCAATTGATGAACCATTACAACTGCTACACATGGATCTTTTTGGACCAGTCAATGTATTGTCAATTTCAAGGAAAAGATATTGCATAGTGATTGTAGATGATTTCTCAAAGTTTTCATGGGTTTATTTTCTTGGATCAAAGGATGAAGCTAGTGAAATCATTATCAATCATATCAAGCAAGTCAACAATCATCCTGATTTCAAAGTAAGGAATATTAGGAGTGACAATGGAACTGAGTTCAAGAATTCAACCATGAAGTTGTTCTGTGAAGAAAATGGGATCATGCATGAGTTCTCAGCTCCAAGGACTCCACAACAAAATGGTGTGGTGGAAAGGAAGAACAGATCACTAATTGAAGCTACAAGGATAATGCTTGAAGAGACAAAACTCCTAACTTACTTTTGGGCTGAGGCTGTTAACTGTGCATGTTACACTCAGAATATTTCTCTAATCAATCAGGCAAAAGGCATGACTCCCTATCAATCATTCAAGAGAAGAAAACCAACTTTAAACTTTCTGCATGTGTTTGGTTGCAAATGCTACATCTTAAGGAATCAACCTGATCACAAAGGGAAGTTTGATGCAAAGGCTGATGAAGGAATATTTGTTGGTTATTCTGCTGGAAAATCATATAGGGTCTACAATCTAAGAACCAACACTGTCATGGAATCTGTGCATGTTGTGTTTGATGATAAAAAGATTGATGGACTAACAGATGAGGGACATCATGAAGGACTCAAATTTGACAATATTGAGATATATTGTGATGATAGTGAAGATGAGGATGATGAAGAAGGCATCTCAAGAAGAATTCAAAATCTGCCTTTGGATAATGCATAGAATGCTGCATCCGTTGAAAGTCATAATTCATCTTCCGTTGAAAGAAGCAATAAAGCATCCGCTGAAAGACAAAGTGCATCATCCGTTGAAGTTCACAATGAAGCATCCGTTGATAATAGTCTGTCAACGGATAATCAATTCACTTCATCAGTTGATAGAGCTCCCAATTCCTTTCAAAGGATCAGCAACTCAGGGGGAGTTTCAACCAATCAACATTCTATCTCACATCATGACAATACTGAGGCAACCTCATCTAGAGCTAATCTACCACCTCAAAGGAAATGGACCAAGAATCACCCTTTTGAACTGATCATTGGTGATGCTACATCTAAAGTGCAAACTAGAAGGGCTACTCAAGATGAATGTTTGTATAGTAGCTTTCTATCACAGGAGGAACCTAAGAGAGTAGAAGAAGCTCTATTGGATCCAGATTGGATTTTAGTAATGCAAGAGGAGCTAAACCAATTTGAGAGGAACAAAGTATGGAAGCTGGTACCCAAGCCAAAGAACAAGAGTTCTATTGACACAAAATGGGTATTCAGAAACAAGATGGATGAAAATGGCATTGTCACAAGGAATAAAGCCAGATTGGTTGCTAAAGGCTATTCTCAATAAGAGGGAATAGATTTTGATGAAACATTTGCTCCAGTTTCCAGACTTGAAGCCATCAGAATCTTTCTAGCCTATGCAGTCCATGCCAATTTTAAAGTCTATCAAATGGATGTCAAGAGTGCATTTCTAAATGGGGAATTGGAGGAAGAAGTTTATGTAAGCCAACCTCCAGGATTTGAAGATCCAAACTTTCCAGACTATGTGTATTATCTGTTGAAAGCACTCTATGGACTAAAGCAAGCACCTAGAGCCTGGTATGAGACTTTGCCAAAATTTCTTCTAGATAATCACTCCACAAGAGGTACTGTTGACAAAACTCTTTTCTTTAGAAATGTTAATGGCTCTACAATACTTGTTCAAATTTATGTAGATGATATTATATTTGGATCTACAGATGATAAGCTTTGTAAAAAGTTTGCTAAGTTAATGCAAAGTAAATATGAAATGAGCATGATGGGAGAGCTAACTTATTTTCTTGGTTTACAAGTTAAACAAGTTAGTGGTGGAATTTTCATTAGTCAAACTAAATATATTTATGATCTTTTAAAAAAGTTTGACTTAATGGACTGTTCATCTGCAAAAACTCCCATGGCCACTGCCACCAAGCTTGAATTAAACAAGGCTGAAAAGTCTGTGGACATTTCAAGTTATAGAGGCATGGTTGGCTCACTTTTATATTTAACTGCTAGTAGACCTGATATAATGTTTTCTACATGTCTCTGTGCTAGATTTCAAGCTGACCCTAAAGAACTCACTTAGTGGCTATTAAAAGAATCTTCAGATATCTCAAAGGGACTCCAAATCTAGGAATTTGGTACCCTAGAGAGTCTGGTTTTGATCTAATTGGCTACTCAGATGCAGATTATGCAGGCTGCAAAATAGACAGGAAAAGCACAACTGGCACCTGTCAATTTCTAGGGAACAAGCTTGTGTCATGGTTCAGCAAGAAGCAAAATTATGTTTCTACATCAACAGCTGAAGCTGAGTACATTGCTGCTGGTAGTTGCTGTGCACAGATACTATGGATGAGGAATCAACTATTTGACTATGGACTAACTGTTGACAAAATTCCTATATTCTGTGACAACACAAGTGCCATTGCCATTACTGAAAATCCAGTACAGCACTCAAGAACCAAGCACATTGACATCAAGTACCACTTCATTAGGGAACATGTGATGAAAGGTCCAGTGAAACTTCATTTTGTTCCAAGTGAAAAGCAGATTGCAGACATATTCACCAAGCCACTTGATGAATCAACATTCACAAGATTAGTAAGTGAGCTAGGTATGCTTAATTATTCATAAATTTATGTCCTCTTTATAATCTGCCTTGAAGCCTGAAATGAATTTGCTGCAAGAACAAAGTTGGCTCTAAGTAAAAATTATTCTATCAATGGATATTCCCTATCCGTTGAAAGCCAAAATTGTTCTATCAACGGATGTTCATTATCCGTTGAAAGACAAATACATTTCTGGTAATTTTATCCCTCAACGGATAAAATAGTGTTGATCATCAACGGATAACTATTTACCTTATCCGTTGAAGTGTCACATCAGTTACTTTAAGTGAGTCACAGCCGTTGATTCTTTTACTTAACCGTTGATACAGATATACACTGTTGTATGTATTTGTATTAAAGGCAGTTTTCCGAATTTCTACAATTTTCTTTACTCTTAAACGACTGTAATTTATTTAAAAGTATCATTTAATCATTTTATTTACGTTTCAATTCAAGAAAGTATAAAAGCCCATTGAATTCTTATTTTCACTTTACGCTTTCTTGCAATTTTTATTCTCTTTCTCTCCCAAAACTCTCAAGTTTTTCTCTGCAACCTCTACTCACAACAATGGCACCAGTAGTCAAAATTATGTCTCAGTCTGGATTTGTTTATGAAAAGAACAATTTCATAGCCTTGGTTGAAAAGAATGAAGCCCATTCTGATTATCACAAGATGATGGACTTCATCAAAAACTGCAAACTAAGCTATGCAATGCTGGAAGCCCCAACCATTTACTGTGAGGTAATTGAGGAGATTTGGACAACTGCAGAGTTCAACTCCACAGATATGACTATTGCTTTCTCTCTCAAAGGTAAGGATTATTGCATTAACTGTGATGATATACAGTCTTGCTTTAAGTTGCCTGAGAATAATGCCATGACACCACATACTGATAAAGATGTATCTGCTATGTTAGATTCCATAGGCTATGCTTTTAATTCTGCTAGTTTAGGTAGTATTAGAAGGAAGGGCCTTAGGAAAGAATGGAGTTTTCTTGGAGAAGCCTTTATCAAGGTTTTCTCTGGGAAGATTAGCAATTTTGATGCCATAACTTTATCTCTTGTTAATATGCTCTATATGCTAGTTTCTCATAGGTACTTTAATTTTAGCAACTATGTCATGCTAGAATTAGGTTCCAGGTTAGGTAACAAAGCTAATAGACCACATAACATCTACTATGCTAGATTCTTTATGTTATTGGCGAACCATGTTGCTGAAGGGTTGGTTATATCTAATGAGAGCAATAAACTCAAATGCTGGGCACAAGAGAAAAGGGTCCTTGCAGACCTTTTGAGAATCAACCTCAATAGCCAGGTTTCATTGGTATATTTGCCAATAATGAATGCACCACAGGTAAGTGATGTAAACACTTCTATAACTCCTACTATTTCCAACTCCATTGTTTCTTTTCCTTCTAGTGTGGTATTGGAATCTATGTCTTTGTCCCAACAGGTTCCTACCAAAGCCACAAAAACTAAAATTTCCAAACACAAGTCAAAGAAAACCACCTCTGTTGTTTCCCAAAAGACAACAGTTGTAACAACTACCATAAACCCTGAAGGGAGTGAACAGGGTGTGAGTGGTGAGGGGAGGGGTGAACATCAAGAAACCCCCCAGGATAAGGTGGGAGAGGTGAGTGGTACCCCAGCCAGCCAAGCCACAGTCTCTCAAAAGACTGTGGTGGTTCAAAAAGAGTCAAACACATCCCTAGTTGCATCCTCCCAAAAGGATGCAGCTATTAAAAATAGTCCCCAACCAGGGACACAGAACAAAGGAGGAAGGGACACTGAAGCCATACATTCACCAATCAAGGCCTTTTCAAGGAAGAAGAAGGCTAAAACCCTAGTTTCTACACAGGGGGCACACACAGCACAGATACATCCACCTGTATCTTTGCCTTCTCAAATTCAGCTTGATGTGACTCCAGCAAATGTGGAGTCACAGCCCCATTCTCTCATAATAGAAACACATTAATCATCAAACTCTCCATCACCCTCTCTGGATGTGGATATGATATTCACATCAATTCCTGATTCTCCCTCCTTAAAACTCAGGGAGGAGCCCCACTCAAATCCTGATGATCATCATCTGTTAGATGATTTGTTGGATCATCAGCCAATTCTTTCAGATATAGTTGAAGAATCTGTGTCACCTCACTTAAAATCAATTCACACAGATTCAACAATTATGTCAGTTTCAATATCTACCTCTTTTTCTTCTTCAACGGATATCTCTCATCGGTTGACAAGTGGTTGTTCTTCGACGGATAAGCTTAACAACAGTTATCCGTTGATATCATCAGTTTCCACTTCGACAGATACTCCCTATCCGTTGATGGTCTCTACACATATAACAGAAACAATTCTAACTGTAGAAGACATAGATACTGTTCAATCACTTTTAGGTTTGAGGGAAGGGAGTGATAATTTGAGTGAGAGGTTGGGTTGCTCCCAGGCAAAAGGAGAGGTTGAGAGTCAACATATGCATGCTATTTCTTCCAGCATGGCAAAAGTAAGTGAGGGGAGTGCCACCTTAGAAGGTGAGGGTGAGGGTGTGAGGGTGTGAGGGTGTGTGTGAGCCAGGGGGAGCCCCTGATGCAAGAAAATAGAGAAAATGAGAGAAAGGCAGGTACAGAAGCTATAAGGGTGGATCCAGCCATTGCTAGTGAGTCAATGATTGTGGATGATGCAGAAAAGGAAAGACACTTTCAGCAACATTACAAAGCTGTAATTGATAAAATTTCCTTGGATGATGACACTTTTACTCACCCTGTTCCAGCCTATCATTTGTTGGCTGCTCAGGGCAATGTGGAGGCAGAGCAGACTTTGAACATTGTACACACTTCAGAATCTCTCCTAAGAGACAAAGCTGCTGTTAATAGGCTGCCTTCTCAAGCTGGTGAGCCATCTGAAGAATTTGGAGTAAATTCTAATGATGATGACTCTAATTCTTTGGATGAGAGTATGAACTTAGGGGGATCAACATGCCCAAGTTCTGTTCCAAATCTACCTGACTGGGCATAGGCAAAGGAATCTACACCAGGACAGTTTGGTGTAGCTTTGGTCAAGCAAGTAATGACTATACAGAAGGCCCCTCAGGAGACTACATATGCTGGCACAAAGGCAATTCTTCAACCTCATCTAGACTCTCTGTATCTCTTGCAGTTGCAGCATATCAGACAGAATCTAAGTGTGGATGAACTCAAGCAGGATATTGCTGATCTGAAATCCTACAATGCTGAGAAGTTGGATTCAGTCATGCCTTATGGTACTATGCAAGATTTGTTAGTGAGATTGAGGAGAGAATCTGATGCTGACAAGAGGCTGGCTAGGTTGGAAAACAGAGTTCAGATCATTAAAGACTCTATGGTCACCATTCTTCAGAATTAACAAACTCAGACAAATCTACTAATGCAGCTGGAAAAAGCACAAGGCTTGACCCCTACCCTTGATGATAACAAAAAGGGGGAGAATAAAAGGGAAGGGGAAGGAGAGCCATCAACAACAGTTCAAATATCTCAAGTGCTAGTTCCTGCCATTACCACTTCTCCAACTATTCAAATCAAAGGAAAGCTTGATGGAATTGATCTAATCCAGATAGCAGCAGCTGAATTGCAAGTCAAAGAGCAAAGGAGGAAAATTGATGAAAAGGTGCAACAAATTTTTGGTTCTACAGCTTCTAAATCATAATCTGTGAAGCATATAACAAAGGTGGAATCAATTATTATGGAGCTCAAGCCCGTAAGGAGGAATAAGGTTGGAGAGACTTCTGCCAAGAATATGAAACCTATGGTTCTCAAGCCCAACAACAGATCCAATAAGGACTCTACAAAGAATCCTCTAAGCCTTGCTCAGATGAAAGAAGTGGATTTTCCTCTTCCAAAGCCTGATGAAGACAAGGTTTTGGGTGGAAGTATCATAAAGCACAAAGAGACCATGGATGTGGTTGAAAGGATGAACATGGCTATTATCTTTAGAGAGGGAAAGAGCATTTGTGTGATGCAAGGACATCCCAAATTCTCAATAGCCAAGAGGGAAGAAGCCATAAGGTTGAAGGAAGAAGCAAAAATGCTAAAGGCTGATAAAAGAGCACAAGCAAAGCTTGAAAAACAGCTAAAGTCAAGTCAAGCTGAAGAAAAGAAAGAAATTGAAGACAAGAGTGAAGATGTAGGTATGGGGGACATGTTTAGTGATGATGTGGGAGAAAGAAGTAAGGAAAGAGAGGAATGGCAGAAAGGGAACAGAAAGAAGGCCAATGCAAAAAGAAAGATGGTAGATGAGACTGAAGAAACCCAATCAAAATCCAAACCACTACCTTCTATTCCTGAACCCATTGTGCCTGACCCCTTCATAAACATCCATGGTGAAACAATCACTCCTAAGGAGGAACCAATTGATTGGGACACCATCAAATTGCCCACCATCTTAACCACTTCTCCACCTTCAAAGAAACAGAAAAGAAAAATCAAATCAACACCTCCTCTAACCTCAATCAAATTTACTCAGAAGCCTAAGCCTAAGCCATAAGCCTCTAAGGATGATTATGTTCACATTTGTGACATAAAGGAATTCTCAGACATTGAACTCTATCTGGATGAGCTGGAGGAAGTAAGGGGAATAGATGCCTACAGACAGCTACCAGAAAGACTAGTGTTCAAATATAAAGGAAGTGAGGAAAGAACTTGGACTCTCTACAGGATTCTGAAAGAAGGCTACTCTACCTTGGTTAGAGTCTACTCATCCATAAAAAGAAATTCTGGCTTTACCAGGACTGCCAAGACTGAGATTCTCAACAAGATTGCCAACATAAGGAAGACTTGGTGGGAGCCCAATGCTTTGCCTAGAATATTACTCATTCAAGAAAGAGGAATTACAGTTCACAAATCACCTTATTGGTTGATGGAGTTCAGAGACAACAAAGGAGTCAGAAGATTTTTCAGATTTGAAGATCAGCTCAAGATTGCCAGTAATGAAACTCTCAAGGATATGCAATCTAAGTTGGACATCAATGAAGAAGATGAAGCTGAGTTCTACAGAAAACTTCAACTTCAAATAGAGGAGAATGACAGGAGGCTAGGAAAGAAAACAAGGGATCAAAGGAAAAGAAATTAATCTACTGAGGCTAAAGGAGCACCCTTGGAAACAATGTAATTCTTCAATTCCATCTCAGCATACACATTTTTGCAGCACTTTTGAATTTCTGCTTTATTACAGTTAATATGTTTGTCAAGTGTTTTGTTATCATCAAGCTAAACCCAAATTTATGCCTACAATTCTAGTAGACATAAATAGGGGAAGATTTTTAGGAATATGTGTATTAGTTTGATGATAAGTTAAACAAAACACTTAAGTAGAAATCTAGTGTTTGTAGCCTCAACGGATAAGACCATATTGGCTATCCGTTAAGGAGTAGCTTTACTTAGCAATAAGTTTAGTATTGTAGCACATTTCATTCTCTGGATTCAAGTTGTAATTCTTAGATGTTGTAGGAAATTATCAGTCATGTTGACTACTAGTGGATATGCAAATAGGAGGGCTAATTGTAAATATTTCATGCCTTGTAATTTTGTATAAGTGAAGAAGTATCAACTGATATTGAAGACCTTCAATGGATAAGAAACAAAGCTTCAACGGATGTCTCTAAAGCTTCAACGGATAATATCCATCAACGGATAAGTGCTTCAATGGATAAGACTTCAACTGCTAATACATCAAAGGATAAAGCCTCAACGGATAAGGCATTAACGGATGAAAGCTTTAACGGATGCTTAGTTCAATAGCAGTTGATAGTGACAATTCATAAGCTGACAGAGGCACATGGGTTGACAGAGACAAACTAGAATGTGGCAGCCTCTAGAAGGAATCAAGAAAATGCAGCATTTCCATTCTGGTGCAAACAAGGGAGTATTCAAAGATTAACAGCTAAACCCAAATTGCATTGGATAGAGAAATGAAGAAGAAACATGTGAAGAGCCTTTTTAATTGTATTTTACAGTTTTGTCTTCACTTGTAAACTTGGTGATATATAAACCAAGTAGCAGCTAGTAATTAGGTGTGAATTTTCAAGAGCTGTTTAGAAAAATCCAGAGAGAAAATCATCTAGTTTGTACTAGGAAGCAGCTGTGATTTAATTCTTTGAATCACAGATTTTCTGAAATAACACATCTCTGGTGGAACAACAAATCCACCATAAAAGTTTTTAAGTTCTTTGTGTTCTTTACATTTGTATTTGAATATATATCTGTCTATATTAGCCTCAAGCAATTCACATACATTTTCTCACTAAAACACTTAGCCTTAGAAACTGCTCAAAACTTGAAAAAGTTTTGAGATTTACATTCAACCCCCCTTCTGTAAATCTCATTGTTAGTCCACTGGGAATAACAAAATTTTACGCCGGGACTCATACAGATCAAACCGTATCCCGGATCGAAAAAGTCAAAACACGAAAAGTGTTCAGAATTATCAGATTAGGTTAAGAAGGAGTTTTCGGAAGAGTTTCGGGTTGTAAAAACGCAAAAACGATTGAAGTGGGACGATTTCTGGTTCAAAAAAGTAATTTTTATAAATACGTGAAATAATCATTATTAATTCTGTAAATTCTTATAAAATCATATGATAATCCAAAAATTACCAGAAAAATACCAAAACACTCTATATTTTATTCTGGATGATTAAAGATTAAAATATCTAAATTTTTATCAGAAATATATATCCAAATAATATTATCCATCATCAAATAATTCACCAAAATTCACACAAAAATTACATAATAATTATTTATTGATAAAAATAATTACATAATATTTCCCAGACGTTACATCCTTTCCCCTTAAAAGGATTCTGTCCTCAGAATCATGCTAAGGAACATGCCATGATATTTTTCGAGTATCTTACTTAAAAATTTTCAAAACTCATCATTTTCACCACCACTCAACAGTCTTTCGTCAATATCAACATCTATCAGTTGCTCATGCAACCCAATTCAAATTTCGATTCCATACTTATTGAGCCAAATTACTCTTCCGGGTCACACTCCTATGAATGTCTTATGAACTCATTACCTGTGACAACAAGACCAACTCATTCACAATCATCCTATTTATCTCATTGTCTCAAAGGACTAACTTAGTTTGCACTAATCTTATTTTGGTTCTAATTCTAATAATTTGTTCTCATAAATGCCTCCCATTTTACTGGCTGTCCAACTTTACTTCTCATGTCTCTTTCCATTCGATAGTCTGACCTATGTTCGTTTCCAATCGTATTCGAAAATCTTGAATCGATCTCTTGTACTTTTCATTTATCTGTGCCCGATATACTAAGCTCATGGTATCTTATGCTTCAAAATGTTCTGAATCTATTCAAAAACTAAAAACTAAAGGAAAATCTTGGCAATTGTATTTAACTCACCACTTTGTAGTATATCTCAATTTCTTTTCAATCACTATCAAGTTTATTCATCAAGCGAGAATCTTTTACTATCTGAAAGGAAATATATTAATTTGGAATGGAATGAACCAGAACTTTATTCAAAACCCGGTCTCTTGGTACTAATACTCATTCTGTTGTCATATAAAATTAGATATTAATATGAACTTTGATGCTCACAACATTTCATACTGAACTTAACATCAATCATCTATATTAATACCACCTTTGATATCTAACAACAAAGTAAGTATAAACCAGAAACTGAGTCAAAACTTGATCTTCAATTTCTAACTTTTCCAATTCTTTTAACCATTTCCCAACAATCTTAATGGTATTCACTCTTTTCTTTCTATTCAAAACATTTGTCCCTAAATGGACCTTTCCTGGTTGGTAGTTAACCAAGCAATCATAGCTCATAATCAATAATAACCAGAATTCATACCTTTGAAGCTGAGAATGTAGTTGCTATTTTTCAATCCTTCGCAGGCATATCTTCAGGCGTTCAACTTGGTCTTCCTTAGTCCTTGAATTAGCGAGGATGTTATCAATAAATACAATTACACTATCCAAATACTCCTAGTACATTATGTTCATTTAATCTTCAGACTTACAACCTCCATTCTTCTTTTTCCCATGATCACTTTTGTGCATAGTGTAAAACACTATTTATTTCATTATTCTTACTACGATACAGGGCTTTTAACACCAGCTTGACTCTGTGCAGTAACCGATGAGAAATTCTTACCTCATTCCCTGAGGTAACCTTGGTAAATCATTCGTTTGAACCTCCGGGACTTTATTTTAATTTTAAACAATTCTGACATGAGATTCATTATAACGTTCTTCTCTAATAGTTCGCCATTAATACCTTTGTTTAATCTTTCCTGTTTACACATATTTTTGGAACGAATTCTTATCTCCCATTATCGGCATTTCACCTTATTCTCCTAATAGTTCTGGCACAACCGACGTTCCCAACTTGCATATATCCTGGATTATTTTATAAAATTTCTTTATCATCCTTTTGATTCCACTTCTTTTCTTCATTATTTCTCCATTCTCATTATTCATTATCTCTTTTAAACATAACGAATTTCTTTTTCTTAGTAATATTAAGCTGTTTATTATTAGATAGGTCATTTCTGGAGTTAACACTGGAATAAAGGCTTTTATTTATAATATTTAAATTCTCATTAACAGAATTATTAGCTTCGCTTAAGTCATCATTGATCGCATATTTGGTTTTCCCCATTTGATCCACATTCCTTTTTCCTGAGTTCACATGCAGACTTCGTCAGTCTCTGTCTTACATCAGATACTTGAATTTGTGAGTTTCCCAGTACTTCACAACAAATTCTATTTAATCGTAATTCGACAAGGATATACATTCACGTATTTCATGGAATATTGTTACAGAGGTAATATTTCTTTGCTCTATCTTGGATCTTCAGTTCTTGCAAATGTTCTATCCACTAATTTACAATAGCTTCCATTAAATCGTCATTTGATATGGGTATACATCCAAATCCTTCCTGGAACGCTATTACAGATGATAGAATCTCTTTGCTTTATCTTGAACCTTCAGTTCTTGAAAATATTCTTCTCACTAGCATGTACCAATAATTTTCTGTTCCTTTTGCTCATTGAAAGTGGCGTATTCATCTAGGTAAAATCTCGCACAGGCTTGCAGTAACATCACGCTACTTTTAAATTTCCAACTTCTGCTGATGCCATTACTTCCTCCAAATTGCTAATTGCTTTGATTTCGGATCTGAAAATCATGTCAGAATTTGACTTAAACTAATTGGAATTGATCTCCATTTAACTAACCATTAGGTGATAAAGTTAATCAATTAACTCTTTTAACTGGTCAATTAAACCAAGTGCTGATTAGCTAACTGGAATCAAAGACCAATTATATAAAGTCGGTTTGATCATAACATTCTTTCTCAAGAACCGAGATCGCAATCATTTGGAGTACCGATAAAAACAATAATATACTTCTTCATCCTTGAACGTAGGGTAACTTCTGAAAATTTGGGCAACAGTTCCCCTACACCATTGACTACCAGTCGGACTCAAGTCGACACCATCACTCAACCAAATCATCCACAATCATATCCACCCATTTCCATCAACCAAATTCATCAATTCAACATAATTCAGATTATATCATTTTGATCAGCATCTGACTGGCATAACATATATCTTTTTAATTGGAATTGGGTCTTACACCAACAATGATTAATATAACCATACCTTTCTCAGTTCTTTTAGAATATGACGAATTATTATTAATGAACTTAAAATTTATCCCGTTGTTTTTCAAGGATTATATTTCGCGATTCTTTTAACTTATTTCTTATCATTATTAATTGTGTATAGTTACTTTCAAGAATTATGCCACATCCAATCTTTTATCTTTGATGATACACCCTTAATTACATTAACTAATTTGTTTATCTTTTAGTAACCGTGCATGGTTTTCATTATTATCATCACAATTTGGTGGAAACTCAATCGTCAGATCATTATTTCTTAAAAGATTCCACAGTCAAATCATCATTCTTTCATCTCCACTTATGCTCCCGTATCGAACTTCTATAATTGGTCCGGTTATGGGTATTAAATTTACCATAATTTATTTACTCAGTTAGGGAACTTCACAGTTTCTTGAGGAACACGTTCGAGATTTGGTTGTCATTAAGATTTCTTCTATCTTAAATCTCCACAACACATATCTTCTCATGACGAAGGGATATTTCACGTATTAATTACCTGCCTGGGTCATTGTTCAGAATTCCTTTGATCTTCGATTGTCATCCCAACACTCGTTCGCTTTTTCTGACGCACACAGCTTTACTTCCTTATTTCATAACTAACTTATTTGTTACGGTTCGCTAACTGGTCATTTCACGTCAAAATTTCTGATTTGAAGTACATCACGTCAACGTAGTCTACATACTGACGAGATCCTCGTAACATGAACAACTGTCTGATTCGATATCTTTGCCATGACCGCGTTGTCGGTGTATCAATTCTTCCCTGCTCGCAAATGTCCACCATTTATCGGCTTGCAATCATATCTACATTCGACATGTAATTCTACTTAATACCCGGGACTATTCCATTTCTTTTGAAATTGTTAAACAGCAATCTTTACGCAAAAGGGAAGTTTGTGAATATGACTTTGATTGAAAAACTGGATAAGGAATAACAATGCAATAAACACTTGGAAGAATTTGTAAGTCAATAAATTGAAGAAAAAGAATGAGTGAAGATTTAGAGGTGAATGAGACAACCATATTCGTACTCAAGATGGCCAGTCTTTCATACTATATGGCATACAGTACATGATTAGGTGGTGTCCCACCCGACTCTTCGTCATTTCGACAAGGCGTCATATCACAACACTGTTTGTCTCAATCAGGAATCAAGAATTTGAAAAGAGAAATAATTCAGAAGGAATACAATAAATTTTCTTTTGTTTTCGCCTCATATAATTTATCAACAGAAGAAGCTCATACGTATTCACGGATCGAGATGAACATATATTGTCGTATTAGAGAAAAGAATAAAATTGTTGGTCACTGTCTACGCTTTACTTGAAACATGCCTTCAAAGATCATTCGAATAACAAAGTTACCATGTCAGTCATGTCATAGCTTTGGAATATCGTCTAAAAATGCCTTCACATTAAACAATTTAATGATTTGATCATAATTGTGTCCCTTACGAAATTCATAATCACTGATGTGACGATTGAGAATTTTGCGACGTAACTAAGTGAATAACGTATGATTTATGTGATGTGATTATAAATTATGTGATTAAATGATGATTAATTGTGTTTATTGTACATTAGTATCTGGGAGCGTAAATAGAAGCGTTCCAATTTAAAGAGTCAGCTTAGGAGTTAAGTTGTGTTGTCGGGCCGTCAGGTAGAACGGAACCTGTCCTAAAAAGGGATTAAAATATTTAAAATGTGAATTATGTGTTATTATATGTAATTAAATGTTTGAGTAAAGTATTGCATTCTAGTGACGTGTCGATTGGTAAAGGTGATTGTGAAGCGTAATTAAAACGCTGAGCGTCGGGCCGTCAGGAAGAACGTGACCCGGTACGCGTAAAGAGGAATAATAATAATAAAAAGGAAAAAAAATTTATGATCAGACATGAGTTGTGATGTGTGAGTATATGTGCTTGCTTGTCTGTATGCGTGATTACGTGATCTGTTAATATTTTTATGGATTTAAGGGAATTATTTGATTTAAATAAGGTAAATTTAACCTTTGCACATTTCTATAAAATTATCTGAGTAAGGTAAAGGCATGCAATCTGTTTTGTTATCTTCGAAATAGTCCTAGGAACTTTCTAAAAATGATAGACGGATTTATTTCATGATCATTGTATTTTTAATGATTTTATGTATTAAAATACTATTATTAGCATAGACTTGTAAAAATTTATATAAAATCAACCGTACGCTCAAAAGTTTATTATGAGTAATGGTAGAAAAGCTAATTTTGAGATCCACGTTTTAAAATTATCATTCGTATCAAATTCATCTTTTCCGAGAGAGATATTTGCAAATCAAATTCGTTTTTTAAAGAGAATAAAGAGTGAATTGGAAATAGAATGGCCTACTTACTAAATTACCCTTCATTGGTAGTATATAACCCCACCCCACCCTCTTTTTCTTTCTTTTCTCACCCAAGCACTCCCCTTCTCTTTTTCTCTCATTTTTCTTCCTCCCTCTCGGGACTTCTCTCTCTCTCACTCTCGATACTCTCTCTCTTCAATCTCTCTCTTGTTCTTCATCTTCTTTCAATTCTAAGACCATGAATGTGTGAGATTTTGCTCTATCTATCCATATATATATGCATGTTACTGTCTTCAAGGTTTTTGAAAAATCCAAAGATGGATTTGGTAGTTTGATTCGGTTTTCAAGAAAACAAAAAGGATTTTGATTCTTAAATGATTTGGAGTGAAGATATGTGTTTACATGTGTGTATTTACTTGTGTAAATTGGTGGTTAAAGGTTGGAAACTCCCGAATGGGGGAACCACCGTGAAGCCACCGCCACTGGTGATGAACTCCGGTGAACCGGTGGTGAGTGATGTTAAAAGAAAAATGAGCTCTAGTATCTTTAAATCAATTTTCTGTGTTTGCATGTGGTATTTTGATGAAAAACCGAATGGGATTTGTAGTTTCAAAAGTTATTGAGCTGATTTTGTTGGTTATTGATTTTATTCTAGGATAATGTTAAGAGATTAGAGTGATTAAAGATGCAAGGATTTGGAATAATGTTTGCATGTGGGGTTTCTAAAAACAAAAGAAGAAGAGGCGGAATGGCTCTTGATTTTTGGGAAGATCAAGTTGATTTTTGTTGATGTAAATGATCTATTGATAATTGTTTTTATAAATTATAGAGTAACTAGATTGAGTTGTGGTTTAGAGGTGTTGTGAATATGTTGTGAACTTGATGATTTCATTAACAAAACACCTTGGTAGATTTTACTTAGTGAAAAATGTAGCAATCGACGGATAAGGATTATAGTCCCGACGGATGACTCAATATAGTCCCGACAGATGATGACTTATTATCCATCGAGTGAGTAGCTTATGTAACAATAAGTGTAACGACCGGGAAATTTACGTTGTATTATATCATATTTATAATAAAATATGTGTATTAATATGTCAGTTATGTGTGATTATCTGTTAAACCCTAATTGTTACGTGCTACGTGTATTCTGTATCATTTCTGTATTTTTAAGGTATTTTTCAGATGTTTTATATTGTATTCAAAGGTTTCATTTCAAACGCTTTGCAACCCAAATAATGATTTTAAAGCCAGTATTTCAAATAAAATAATGGGCTTTATTTTTCATCAAACGGCTTTTACAATCGCAATATTCTGAACATCTAGATATTTTATAAATTTTCTAGTTTTACGAAAAATGACTTTTTGCGGGCCCCATTGGGTGTTAAAAACCCCACAAAAATCACATTTTTATTTTTATAAAATTATAGGACTTTTATTTATACCATTTCTTTGTATTTTTGAATTATTCACAATTTTTTGGGAATTTTTGGTATATATATATTGTATATATAAAATATTTATAAATTAAATTTTAATACCCAAAAATTATAAAAATTAGGGCCAAATATTTTTATTAAATGTATAATTAGCCCCTTAATTTTATTTAGGAGTATTATTTTTCATACTATAAATACCCTAATTATTATTAATTAATTCATAATTCTGCAAATTAATTCCCAAATTCAGAAATTAGGGTTCTTGAGTTCTTGATTTCAAGCAAAGATTTGATAGTGATTCTGATCTCCAAATCAAACATGTGAGTACTCAATCAAAAGCTCTTGATCCCTACTTTCCAATTCTATCATCAATTTTGTGTTTTATTACGTTGATTTTCAATTCGTATTTTTAGGGTTTATGTTTGATTTAGGCGTTTTTGATTCTGGAATCGTTTGATTGTGTTGATGATTTGAATAGCTTTGTCTTGAATCCAGGAATGATTTTGCATAGCTAATTAACTCGTATAACCCCGGGAAAGTAGTTCCCGAGTTCTTGAATTTTTAGCAATTTTTGAATTCATTTTCTGTGATTTTGAGGAAGTTTTGATTGTTATTGAGTATTGAGATTGATTCTGGAACTCAGTAGCTTCAATTTCGTATATTGATCATTAAGTATAGTTAATGATTTTGGGGGGAAGGGTTTTCCGACGAGGCTCGCCGGAGTAGCTTCGGGAATCGCCGGAGTTCTTCGTGGAAGGACGATTGGACGTCAGGAACGGGGCGGAGGGACGGCGGTTGCAGAGAGGAATTGATCTGGGCAGAAAAGGGATCAAAACGGTGATGTTTTCGTTGCAATCGGAGCTCGCCGTGGATTCGCCGGAATCGGCCATCGGCGCCGGATTCTGGGTTGTTCTTGGACGACCCGGGTGACCCGGTTTCAACCCGGTGTTCGACCCGGTTTCGATCCAAAAACCCCCAATCCGTTTGTCTGAAATCTGTTTCTGAAATTAAAATTTATTTACTTTTATTTTGATAATACATAATTTAATTTTCTAAATTATAAAAAAAATCAAGTAAAAATCAGATTAAAAATCTGAAATATTTTGTAAATAATTCCTAAATTATTTTCTTAAATTATAAATTCAAATTTAGTGATTTAATTAAGTATTTAATTATTTATTTAATCATTTATCTATTTATTTATTAATAGTTAATAATTATGGATTAAGGATTAAATTTATCGAATATTACAGGGAACGATTCGATAAATGAGGGAATTAATCGAATAACTCGTAGAAATACGAGTAGTGGATCGTTGCGTTAAAATATGACTCGAATAATGGCTCATTTATTCAATAATTAACGTACCAGTTAATGATATCAATTATTTATTTATAAATAATCGATCTAATCAAATAAATAACGATAAGTTGTAAATATTTGTAATAAATTGTAACTAATCCTAATAATTTGGGATTAATTATTTTAAATTATTAAATAATTATTTATTAATTCATTATTAGTTATTTATTTATGAAATATTTAAAAAGTGATTAATTATTTCGATAATTAATCACATAATTTTCAATAAATCATAACTTCTTCGTTTTAACTCCAAAAATTATAAAAAAATTATTTTTGACTTTGATTTTTCTTAAATAATTATTTAAAAATTATTTTAGGATTTAAAAGGTTGTAATAATTGTTTATATTGAATAATAAATTAAATTATCCGTGTTTAATTGATAATAATTCAACCGTTAATCCGATTCGAGTGAAACGAAAGCCATTTTACTCAGAAA
This sequence comes from Apium graveolens, assembly GCF_009905375.1. NCBI lineage: Eukaryota > Viridiplantae > Streptophyta > Magnoliopsida > Apiales > Apiaceae > Apium > Apium graveolens. Next base: position 150,383,556 of record NC_133652.1, read on the forward strand.
AATGAATTCTTTTTATTAAAAATAATATGAAGACCTAATTTCTTCTCGAAATTAGTTGACTTTATTGATTGCTTGATTATCAGTCAAAATACGCGCCGAGACGAGTCCGAAAAATTCCGGAAAAATGGGAAATGAAGCAGAAGGTGATCAACGGAGCAATCAGCGAGTCGATTTTGATTCTAAAAATTATTTTAACTATAAAAATGATTATGTGCTTATGTGATTATGTGTATTATGTGGTTAATCGAGTCTTACTTGCTTATATGTAATATAAGAGTCAGTTATATGCACATGGGTAGATAATAGGAACGAAATGAAGTCAATTCAAGATGCAAATTGAAGTACAAGATGACTTAATCAGTCTATTTTGCTAACAGAAGTTAAGCCAGCAAGGCAGGTCAAGTAGGGGATAGACGGAAGTGACTTAATTGCAGTAAGTCGCGCAAAAGGCAAGTTTCTCCCCTATTCTAATTTCAGAATAGTAATATTCATTTCAAATTCTTATTACGCTTGTATTCCTTTAATTTCTTTATTCATATCTCAGTTCGATTCTTGAATTATTCTTTTCATTTGAATTTATTATTCATATTCCAATTGTTACTCACAATTATTGATATATTCTGGTGATTAGAATATACCAAAGCATACCGATTGTTCCGGTTGCTATTCCAGGGACTGGATAACACTACTTTTGGGATTAAGTCTACTTAATCCTAAGGATCGGGATATAACCGGATCCTTGAAACGGGCCGTAGTGCCTGGGTGCCCGACGGGATCTATATAGTGAGATATAGATCTGCACTGTATCCTGGCTGATCAGCAGGGTATAGTTGCGAACTTGAGTCCAGTTTAGTTCGTTTACATTCGCCAGTAATGGCCTTCTTTCGATTCTTATGAGGTTATATCTTTGCAGATATACCTGGGTTACGGATTCAATTATAATGCTTTATCACTGTTTATATTTCGTGGACTTGTTGAGCAATTTTGGCTCACCACTTTTTGTTGTTATTCACCTTATTGTTTTCAGCTAAAGAAGCGGGTCAAGCCTCAGGATCCTCTCATACCCAAGGTGTTGATCCCAATTCAGGAAGAAAACTTTGAGTTGCCCGAGCAGGTGGAGTGTTGACAGATAGTATGTGTGTATTTGAATAAAAGCTGAACTTAGTTTAAAAATAAATTGGACAATGGTTTGTAATAAAGAGAGTTTGTGAGATTTTAAATGTTGGTTTGTAATAAAAATAGTTAGTGGTTCTTGTTTTCATACTTCAACCTAAAAAGGTCCTGGTTAGTGATAAAGGGGTTTAATTTCATTTCTTTATTATTCATTAATAAGCTTGTACAGGTTTGGTGATTAGTTCGTAACCCCCAGACTTATACCCCGGGTTTGGAGGGCGTTACAGTTTGGCATCAGAGCTGTAGGTTTGGTCCCTGAAAACAAGAACATTAGGACTAAGATAGGATAGGGAGATCACATTAGATAGGGACAGTCAAGTTAGGAAGAATAGTATTAGGATTTAGGCCAGATTAGAATAGGGAAATATAAATCTTAGGATTGTTTAGTGACCTTTTCTTTTCTTTGGTATATTATCAGATGGCATCTTCTGGTTATTCTGCATCTTCCGAGAGGACAGTCACTGGGCCAGCAGCACCAGTTATACCTCCAGTATCTGAGTATATGTTTCCTTCTCTACCACCTCCACCACCTTTGCCACAGGAGCCGGTACCACCAGTTCAGGGGATAGTTCATGACCTCATAGAGATGTTTGATCCTTTTGAGTTCTTCGAGCCGATAGTTCCTTTACCTATTGAGCATCAGTTTATACCAGGTATTGAGCAGGAGTTACCACCACTACCATTGTTACCTCCTATACCAGTGCATGCCCCAGAGCCGGACATTGTTCAGATGATTCCAAGTCGAGGGGATGGGAGAGCATGATGTGGATCTACAGTTAGGCTTACCACAGCCGGGTGCAGGTATTCCGAGGGTTCCTTCCCAGGAGTCAGTAGGTCAGATTGCTCAGCCACATATGGTACCATACCATGAGTATAGAGTTATGAGGGATGATATGGAGTATTGGCGGGCACAGTGTCGAGAGATTATGCATCTGTTTGATCAGAGGGACAGAGGACCGTTAGCAGCCCTACAGCCAGATTACTACATGAGGCAGTGACTACAGTCAGTATTGATGAGCGCTACTTGGGAGCTTGATGAGTTGACCCATGACAGACCTCCTTCTTTTGCAGAGTTCTATCGGATATTCCGCTTGGCACAAACTTTAGTCCAGGCACTTAGAGAGGAGCTTAGGCGTATTCCGCCTGGGTTCTGAGATGGTTTGAGACGATGACTCCAGAGTACATGTGTATATAGAGGCAGCATAGTATAACCTAGCGAGTAGTGTGTATGTGTGTATCAGTAGTTTAACTTGTAGTAGTAGTTTAACTTGTAGCGATAGTGTGACTTGTAGCCGTAGTGATGACCAGTAGCCCGAGACTTTTTGTATCAAGCATTTACACCTGAAGCTGGTGTCACATATATATATAAACTGAACTTTTCAAATATCTTTTATTTAAATTTCAGTCTTTCCAGTTTTACAGCATTTACCTTCACTTTATTGCTTTACAGTCTTTTATACTATAATTTCTGTTAAAAAAAAGAGAGAGAAAGAAACAGAAAAGAAAAAGAATAAACATTTTATTTAACTGTTTACATTTCTAGTTTTTACATTCAGTAACTGTTTTCTTTAACTAAACCATGTTATTAATACAGGATAAATTGTTTTCCATCACATATTGTCAATTGTTTATTAAACTGTTAAATAAATATCATCTGTTTTATTATCAGAAGAAGATGACACCAAAAAGAAAGACTAGGGCTGAAACCTCGAACAGCAATTCCGAAGGTCAGACTAATGAGACCATGAACCAAATGTTCCATCTGATGCAACAACAGATGGTAATGATGCAGTAGCAGATGCAGCATCAACAACAGCAGATACAACAACAAATGTTACAACAGCCAGCTCGTCCTGAGCCTCAATTACCACCAGTATTACCTGTTGTTACTTTTAAGCAGTTTCAGTCGGTTAAACCTCCAGAATTTGATGGGTCTACTGATCCTATTAAAGCTACCACCTGGTTAAAAGAAATAGAGAAAGCGTTTGCACTAGTGAAGGTAGGTGAGGACCAGAGGACTGATTTTGCTAGTTACTTGTTAAAGGGAGAGGTAAATTATTGGTGGGAATCTAAAAAGGCTTTAGAAGGTGAAGATGTTATTGCTTGGGATAGGTTCAAAGAATTATTTTTAGAGAAACATTTTCCTCTCTACGTAAGAAATCAGATGCAGATAAAGTTTTTAGAGCTGAAGCAGGGAAGTATGTCTGTGACAGAGTATGAAGCCAAATTTAATGAATTGGCTAGGTTTGTTCCGGAACAGGTTGACACTGAAGAGAAACGAGTGCAGAGATTTCAAGAGGGATTACGACCATGGATACGCGGACAAGTTGCAGTTTTTGAATTAGCAACATATACCACTGTAGTCCAGAAAGCTTTGATCATCGAAGGGGAAAGTGAAAGGTCTCAACGAGACAGAGGACAGGGAAGTTTCCAAGACCGTTTCAGCAGGAAGCCGGGATTTCAAGCCCGGGAAAATTTGAATTTCAAAAGGATAGGATAGGGTACACAAAAAGCAGGTAATCGTTTCCAAACCTCCAAACAACAGGGAATTGTTAAGGTTCCAGTGCCATATTGTAAAACTTGTGGACGCAAGCATACCAGCGTATGTATTAAAGTAGATGTGACATGTTTCAAATGCAAGCAGAAAGGGCACTACTCTAAAGAATTTCCAACAGGAAAAATAGCAGAAATCACTTGCTATCAATGCGGAAAGAAAGGGCATATCGCTAGGAATTGTAAAGGACCAGCAATGGCAGCCAGTATTCCGAAAGTATTGGCATTACGTCCGCCACCACCGCCAAATCAACCCAGAGCAAGGACTTTTAACATGACAATGAAAGAAGCAGTGCAGAGTCCAAGTGTGATTGCAGGTACGCTTTTGGTGAACTCCGTAGATTCAAAAGTATTAATTGATTCTGGAGCTACTCGTTCATTTATTTCTGAAAAATTTCTTGATAAGTTACATTGCGAAATCGAATGATTGGGCGAAACGTTAATTATAAAATTAGTGAATGACGACCAAGTTCCAGTAGATCGAGTATGTCCTGCATATGATGTAGAATTAGCTGGACATCATTTCTCTGTAAACTTAATTCCTTTTAAGCTAGGAGAATTTGATGTGATTTTGGGAATGGATTGGTTAGCATGTCATAAGGCTCAAATAGATTGCGCGAATAAGAAAGTAAAATTGCAAACTGCGGAAAATGCAACGGTAATATTCAAGGGCGAAAAGCAGCAGAATAAATTTCTCACTGTATTACAGACCAACCGATTGCTTCGACAAGGAAGTGAGGCGTACATAGCTTACGTGTTAGATATTGAAAAAGAAAGTCCTAGAATAGAAGACATTCCAGTGGTATGCGAGTTTCCAAACGTCTTTCCAGACGAGCTTCCAGGGTTACCGCCAGATCGAGAAATCGAATTCACGATTGATCTAGCACCAGGTACCGAACCAGTTTCGAAAGCTCCGTATCGAATGGCTCCAGTCGAGATGAAAGAATTTTCAACGCAACTGCAAGATCTTCTAGACCGGGGCATTATACGACCTAGTGTATCCCCATGGGGTGCACCAGTGTTATTTGTGAAGAAGAAGGATGGTAGTATGCGATTATGCATCGACTATCGAGAGTTGAATAAACTCACTATTAAAAACAAGTATCCTTTACCGAGAATCGACGATTTGTTCGATCAGCTAAAAGGAGCTGCATGGTTTTCAAAGATAGATTTGCGATCAGGCTATCATCAATTGAAGATTAAAGCTGAAGATATTCCTAAGACTGCGTTTCGCACGAGATATGGACATTACGAGTTTCTTGTAATGGCATTCGGTTTGACAAATGCGCCAGCTGCATTCATGGATTTGATGAACAGGATATTTAAGAAATATTTGGACAAGTTCGTGATTGTATTCATTGATGACATTTTGATTTACTTCGAGACAGAAGAAGAGCATGCAGAACACTTGAGGATAGTTTTGGAAATCCTGAGGAAAGAGCAATTATACGCAAAATTCTCAAAATGTGAATTCTGGTTAAGGGAAGTACAATTTCTAGGGCATATCATCAGTAGAGAAGGCATCCAAGTCGATCCAGCAAAGATTGAAGCTGTGTTGAACTGGGAACGACCAAAGACACCAACAGAAGTTCAAAGTTTCTTGGGATTGGCAGGATATTATCGAAGGTTTGTCAAAGATTTTGCGAAAATAGCAACACCGTTGACCAAGTTCACTCGAAAAAGTGAAAAGTTTGAATGGAATGATAAGTCTGAAGAAAGTTTTCAAGAGTTAAAGAACCGGTTGGTGACCGCACCAGTACTGGTATTGCCAGACGAGCAAGGGAATTTCATTATTTTCAGCGACGCTTCGTATCGCGGGCTAGGATGTGTATTGATGCAACACGGTAATGTCATCGCATATGCTTCGAGACAACTTAAACCTCATGAACAGAAATATCCTACGCATGATCTGGAATTGGCAACAATTGTATTTGCATTGAAGCTTTGGAGACATTATCTCTACGATGAAAGATGCGAAATCTACACGGATCATAAAAGTCTGAAGTATATCTTTATGCAAAAGGAACTGAACATGCGACAACGTCGATGGCTAGAATTGATAAAGGATTACGATGTTACAATCAGTTATCATCCAGGAAAAGCAAATGTTGTAGCGGATGCATTAAGCAGGAAAGAAAGATTGAATTGGTTAACTTCATGTGAAGAATTGACCAAGGAATTCGACAAATTGGAAATCGAGATTCGTGTTCCCAATGAATCTGCAGAAGTTATCTACACTATGACTTTCCAACCGGAATTGTTAGAGAAGATTCGCCGCTGTCAAGATAAAGTGATGAGTCAAGATGACGACCTGACGAGAGAAGACATCACAACTCAGAAAGATAGTGAAGGAATTTTACGCTTTGCGTCGAGAATCTGGATCCCTAATGTGGTAGAATTAAAAGAAGAAATAATGCGAGATGCGCACAATTCGAAGTATTCCATTCATCCAGGTTGTACAAAAATGTATCGCGATCTGAAAGAAAACTTCTGGTGGCCGAACATGAAAAAGGAAATAGCAGAATGGGTGAGTAAATGCTACACATGCCAGCGAGTTAAAGCAGAACATCAACGTCTGAGCGGGTTATTGCAACCGTTAGACATTCCAGGATGGAAATGGGAACATCTAGCGATGGATTTTGTGGTAGGACTGCCAAGGACTAAGGCAAATCATGATGCGATATGGGTAATCATTGACAGACTTACGAAGTCGGCACATTTTCTACCAATTAACGAAAGATTTTCGCTCGACAAATTAGTGCACATGTATCTTAAGGAAATTGTAATGCGACATGGAGTTCCAATATCTATCGTGTCTGATTGAGATCCCCGTTTCAATTCAAGATTTTGGAGACAATTTCAAGAATGCCTTGGAACGAAATTAAACATGAGTACCGCTTATCATCCGCAAACCGATGGGCAAAGTGAAAGAACTATCCAAACGATTGAAGACATGTTACGAGTTTGTGCGATCGATTTTGAAGGCAGTTGGGATGAACATTTACCTCTGGTGGAATTTTCTTATAATAACAGCTATCACGCCAGCATTGGAATGCCACCGTATGAAGCACTATATGGGAGAAAATGCAGATCACCAGTACACTGGGATGAAGTTGGAGACGCAAAATTTTGGGTCCAGAATTAATTCAGCAGAAAAAGGAAAAGATTGAACTTATTCAGAAATGACTCGATGCAGCGCAAAACAGGCAACGCAAATACGCAGACCAAGCACGGAAGGATATGGACTATCAGGAAGGAGAACACGTATTACTTAAAATATCGCCATGGAAAGGATTGACCAGATTTAGCAATAAGGGTAAATTGAAGCCACGATATGTCGGACCATTTGAAATTTTGAAGAGAGTAGGAAAGCTTGCATACGAATTAGCTTTACCGCCTCATATGCAACATATTCACAATGTGTTTCACGTGTCAATGCTTAAGCGATACAATCCTGATTCTAGGCATGTAATAGAGTATGAACCGATAGATATCCAACCTGATTTGTCTTTTGTAGAGCAGCCGGTAAGAATTTTAGATCGGCGAGAGAAAGTGTTGAGAAATAAGTCTGTATATTTAGTGCGAGTGTTGTGGAGAAATCCTATGGTTGAAGAATCAACCTGGGAACTTGAAAGTGAAATGTTAGAGAAATACCCTCATTTGTTTTTATAGAAGATTCTGAGGACAGAATCCTATTAAAGGGGGGAGAATGTAACGACCGGGAAATTTACGTTGTATTATATCATATTTATAATAAAATATGTGTATTAATATGTCAGTTATGTGTGATTATCTGTTAAACCCTAATTGTTATGTGCTACGTGTATTCTGTATCATTTCTGTATTTTTAAGGTATTTTTCAGATGTTTTATATCGTATTCAAAGGTTTCATTTCAAACGCTTTGCAACCCAAATAATGATTTTAAAGCCAATATTTCAAATAAAATAATGGGCCTTATTTTTCATCAAACGGCTTTTACAATCGCAATATTCTGAACATCTAGATATTTTATAAATTTTCTCGTTTTACGAAAAATGACTTTTTCCAGGCCCCATTGGATGTTAAAAACCCCACAAAAATCACATTTTTATTTTTATAAAATTATAGGACTTTTATTTATACCATTTCTTTGTATTTTTGAATTATTCAAAAATTTTGGGAATTTTTGGTATATATATTGTATATATAAAATATTTATAAATTAAATTAAATTTTTATTAAATGTATAATTAGCCCCTTAATTTTATTTAGGAGTATTATTTTTCATACTATAATTACCCTAATTATTATTAATTAATTCATAATTCTGCAAATTAATTCCCAAATTCAGAAATTAGGGTTCTTGAGTTCTTGATTTCAAGCAAAGATTTGACAGTGATTCTGATCTCCAAATCAAACATGTGAGTACTCAATCGAAAGCTCTTGATCCCTACTTTCCAATTCTATCATCAATTTTGTGTTTTATTACGTTGATTTTCAATTCGTATTTTTAGGGTTTATGTTTGATTTAGGCGTTTTTGATTCTGGAATCGTTTGATTGTGTTGATGATTTGAATAGCTTTGTCTTGAATCCAGGAATGATTTTTCATAGCTAATTAACTCGTATAACCCCGGGAAAGTAGTTCCCGAGTTCTTAAATTTTTAGCAATTTTTGAATTCATTTTCTGTGATTTTGAGGAAGTTTTGATTGTTATTGAGTATTGAGATTGATTCTGGAACTCAGTAGCTTCAATTTCGTATATTGATCATTAAGTATAGTTAATGATTTTGGGGGGAAGGGTTTTTCGACGAGGCTCGCCGGAGTAGCTTCGGGAATCGCCGGAGTTCTTCGTGGAAGGACGATTGGACGTCACGAACGGGGCGGAGGGACGGCGGTTGCAGACAGGAATTGATCTGGGCAGAAAAGGGATCGAAACGGTGATGTTTTCGTTGCAATCGGAGCTCGCCGTGGATTCGCCGGAACCGGCCATCGGCGCCGGATTCTGGGTTGTTCTTGGACGACCCGGCTGACCCGGTTTCAACCCGGTGTTCGACCCGGTTTCGATCCAAAAACCCCCAATCCGTTTGTCTGAAATCTGTTTCTGAAATTAAAATTTATTTACTTTTATTTTGATAATACATAATTTAATTTTCTAAATTATAAAAAAAAATCAAGTAAAAATCAGATTAAAAATCTGAAATATTTTGTAAATAATTCCTAAATTATTTTCTTAAATTATAAATTCTAATTTAGTGATTTAATTAAGTATTTAATTATTTATTTAATCATTTATCTATTTATTTATTAATAGTTAATAATTATGGATTAAGGATTAAATTTATCGAATATTACAGGGAACGATTCGATGAATAAGGGAATTAATCGAATAACTCGTAGAAATACGAGTAGTGGATCGTTGCGTTAAAATATGATTCGAATAATGGCTCATTTATTCAATAATTAACGTACCAGTTAATGATATCGATTATTTATTTATAAATAATCGATCTAATCAAATAAATAACGATAAGTTGTAAATATTTGTAATAAATTGTAACTAATCCTAATAATTTGGGACTAATTATTTTAAATTATTAAATAATTATTTATTAATTCATTATTAGTTATTTATTTATGAAATATTTAAAAAGTGATTAATTATTTCGATAATTAATCACATAATTTTCAATAAATCATAACTTCTTCGTTTTAACTCCAAAAATTATAAAAAAATTATTTTTGACTTTGATTTTTCTTAAATAATTATTTAAAAATTATTTTAGGATTTAAAAGGTTGTAATAATTGTTTATATTGAATAATAAATTGAATTATTCATGTTTAATTGATAATAATTCAACCGTTAATCCGATTCGAGTGAAACGAAAGCCATTTTACTCAGAAAAATGAATTCTTTTTATTAAAAATAATATGAAGACCTAATTTCTTCTCGAAATTAGTTGACTTTATTGATTGCTTGATTATCAGTCGAAATACGCGCCGAGACGAGTCCGAAAAATTCCGGAAAAATGGGAAATGAAGCAGAAGGTGTTCAACGGAGCAATCAGCGAGTCGATTTTGATTCTAAAAATTATTTTAACTATAAAAATGATTATGTGCTTATGTGCTTATGTGCTTATGTGCTTATGTGTAATATAAGAGTCAGTTATACGCACATGGGTAGATAATAGGAACGAAATGAAGTCAATTCAAGATGCAAATTGAAGTACAAGATGACTCAATCAGTCTATTTTGCTAACAGAAGTTAATCCAGCAAGGCATGTCGAGTAGGGGATAGACGGAAGTGACTTAATTGCAGTAAGTCGCGCAAAAGGCAAGTTTCTCCCCTATTCTAATTTCAGAATAGTAATATTCATTTCAAATTCTTATTACGCTTGTATTCCTTTAATTTCTTTATTCATATCTCAGTTCGATTCTTGAATTATTCTTTTCATTTGAATTTATTATTCATATTCCAATTGTTACTCACAATTATTGATATATTCTGGTGATTAGAATATACCAAAGCATACCGATTGTTCCGGTTGCTATTCCAGGGACTGGATAACACTACTTTTAGGATTAAGTCTACTTAATCCTAAGGATCGGGATATAACCGGATCCTTGAAACGGGCCGTAGTGCCTGGGTGCCCGACGGGATCTATATAGTGAGATATAGATCTGCACTGTATCCTGGCTGATCAGCAGGGTATAGTTGTGAACTTGAGTCCAGTTTAGTTCATTTACATTCGCCAGTAATGGCCTTCTTTCGATTCTTATGAGGTTATATCTTTGCAGATATACCTGGGTTACGGATTCAATTATAATGCTTTAGCACTGTTTATATTTTATGGACTTGTTGAGCAATTTTGGCTCACCCCTTTTTGTTATTATTCACCTTATTGTTTTCAGTTAAGAAGGAATATGAAACCCATTAGGACACGAGTGCTAAAGAAGCGGGTCAAGCCTCGGGTTCCTCTCATACCCAAGGTGTTGATCCCAATTCAGGAAGAAAGCTTTGAGTTGCCCGAGCAGGTGGAGTGTTAATAGATAGTATGTGTGTATTTAAATAAAAGCTGAACTTAGTTTAGAAAAAAATTAGACAATGGTTTGTAATAAAGAGAGTTTGTGAGATTTTAAATGTTGGTTTGTAATAAAAATAGTTAGTGGTTCTTGTTTTCATACTTCAACCTAAAAAGGTTCTGGTTAGTGATAAAGGGGTTTAATTTCATTTCTTTATTATTCATTAATAAGCTTGTACAGGTTTGGTGATTAGCTCGTAACCCCCAGACTTATACCCCGGGTCTGGAGGGCGTTACAATAAGTCTGTAGCACATTTCTGCATACACATTTTTTAGATTCTGTAAGTAGTACTCAAGTCATGTTGACTTTAACTAGATATGCAGAATAGGTTGATTAATTGTACATATATGATGTCTTGTAATTCTGCATAAATGAAATGAAGTCAAGTGTTAGATTGCTACCCGACGGATAAACTACAATGTTATTCGACGGATGATCAACAAGACAACCCAACGGAAGATCATGAACTCGAAGAATGATCATGAACCCGACGGATAAAGAATTCAAACATCTGTTGATAGTGACAACAAAGTTACATGCGTCGAGTGTATGCAAATGGAATGTGGAAGCCTATTCAACTGGGTTTTAGAGAACAAAGAAGCATTTCCATTTCCATGCTATTATGAAGATATTCAAAGATGCTGAAATAGAGTAATGAAGCAGCATAGTATTAGAGTTGATAGGTTTTATTTTATTATCTTGTCTTATTACTTTGTAATCTTGGTGATATATAAACCAAGAAGTAGCAAATAAAAAAAAGAGAAGGACTAAGCAACCAAGAGAGAAACATTATGTAAGTTGTATTCTTAGCATTTATCTGCAATCTTAGTTGTTCATTTTGTAAGAAGCTGTGAGCTAATTGCTACACAGAGTTCTCTTGATATATAATATATATCTCTGGTGGATACATTCAAATCCACCAGAAAGTTTTTAAATACTTGTGTTTTGATTCTTTTCAAGTTATTATTCCGCACTTTGCTAATCAACTCACACAGATATATATTGTTAAGTTAAAACAATTTTTAAACCAAGAAAAAGTTTCAAGAATTCCATTCAACCCCCCTTCTGTAATTCTTGTTGCATTGTTAGGGACTAACAATTGGTATCAGAGCAAGCTCTTGATAAACAAAGAGTTTAAAGATCACAACAAAACAACAAGATGAACAAGAAGGATGTTGGAGTCAAGATCCCTTTTCTGGACAAAGATAATTACCATCACTGGAAGGTAAAAATACATCTTCATTTACTTTCTCAGGATGAGGCCTATGTAGACTGCATAGAAAGAGGCCCTCATGTACCAATGAGAGCTGCAACTGGAAATGAGCCATCTGTCCCTAAGCCAAGGCATGAATGGTCTGATCCTGATATTGAACAAGTCAGGAAAGATAAGAAGGCCATGAATATCTTGTTCAATGGAGTTGATGGTGACATGTTTGACAACATCATCAATTGCAAAACTGCCAAGGATGTTTGGGATACAATACAGATTATCTGTGATGGCACTGAGCTAGTTAGAGAAAACAAGATGCAGCTACTGATTCAGCAATATGAGCATTTTCATAGTGAAGAAAGTGAGCCTCTCACTAACATTTTTAGTAGGTTTCAAAAACTACTAAATGCTCTAAAATTGCATGGAAGAGTCTATTAGACAAAAGACTCCAATCTGAAGTTCCTTAGATCTCTTCCAAAGGAATGGAAACCAATGACAGTCTCATTGAGAAACTCTCAAGATTATAAGGAGTTTACTTTGGAGAGACTGTATGGCATCCTAAAGACTTATGAGCTTGAAATAGAGCAAGATGAGAGGATGGAGAGAAGAAAGAAGAAAGGAGGATCCATTGTACTAGTTGCTGAGTTAGAGAAAGAGAAGGAGGTGAAGATGGAAGCTGTTGAATCAACTTCAAATGTCTGTGAAAACAAGGGCAAGGGGCTGGTAGCAGAAAATAAAGATTCTTTGAGCCAAGATGACATGGAAGATATTGATAAACATCTAGCATTTCTTTCCAGAAGATTTTCCAAGCTCAAGTTCAAGCAGAACTTTGGAGCAACCAAGCCAAATAGAAACTTGGTGGATAAATCAAATTCAAATGTTTCAAATATGGTTTGGCAGGGCACTTTGCCAGTGTGTGTAGAAAGTCAGATTCCAGCAAGAAAAAGTTTGAGCCTATGGATTATAAATAGAAATACTTTGAGCTACTCAAACAAAAGGAAAGGGCTTTCATTACACAGGAAAATGACTGGGCAGCAGATGGTCTGGATGAGGATGAGGATGTCAGCTATGTCAATCTAGCCCTAATGGCCAAGTCTGATGAAACAGAGACAAGTTCTTCAAGTAATCAGGTAATCACCACTAACCTTGCATATTTATCTAAAGCTGAGTGTAATGATGCTATAAATGACATTCTACAGAATTATATCATTTGCGTGTTACACTTAAGTCTCTTACTAAGAAAAATGCTAAAATCAAAGAAAATAATTTGTTTTTAAGTGAGAGGAATAATGTGCTAGAGTCACAGTTCATTGATTTTGAAAAATTAAGAATTGAGTGTAAGATTGCCAAGGAGGAATTGACTGAGTCCTTGAAGAAAGAAGAGATCTTGAAGAAGCAGCTTGAACGAGAGAAGGAGGTGATTAAGGCATGGAAAACATCTAGAAATGTTCATGCTCAAATCACCAAAGTTCAAGGGATTGAGTCCTTTTATGATGCAACCTGGAAGAAGAACAAGGAGAAGCTAGAATCCAATTTGGTGGAAGGATTGCTAACAGATGCAGACTCGACGGATGATGAGGGTCATCCGTCGGATAACAAAAAGGGTTATCCGTCGAGTGATATAAATCCTCATTCGTCAACTGTGAGCAAGCCTGTGAGTAAAGCCAAGCTTGTCAAGTTAAATGAGAAATATGGATCAGTTTCCAAGAACTTTGTTCCAGGAGAATCCAGTCAAGTGAAGAAGGAGAAAGAGGCTAATGTTGGTCATATGACTGTCAAGCAATTGAGTGACAAGCTTGAAAAGATTGAGGTTAAAACAGAGGCTAAAAAGAAAAATAATAGAAATGATAAAGTAGGGATTAACAAACACAATAACTACACACCTGATAAATATGCTCCTAGAAAAATCTGTGTCAAGTGTGGTAGTGTAAATAATTTGACTGTTAATTGCAAATCTACCATGCCTACTTCCATATCTGTGCCACCTCACTTTCCCAACATGAATCTCATGCCTCCTATGCCTATAAATGCTATGTCTACACAGAATATGAATACACAGTTTGCTAATATGCCATTTGCACCTAATCCTTATTATGTTGCATTTAGTATGCCACAAATGCCATTTAGCATGCCTTACTGGAATAACATGTTTACTAATAGCATGCCATTCCCTGTTAATCAAAATATGCATAATGATTCTGTTGTAATGAATGGTTTCAAACGTTCAACTCAAATGACTAAGGATGAATCTAATATCCCCAAGTCAAATGAGATCAAACCTAAGAAATAGAAAAAGAAAGCTAACAAGGCAGGACCCAAGGAAACTTGGGCCAAAATTAACTTGATTTGATTTTGATGTGTGCAGGGAAACAGAAAGAATCTATGGTACTTGGATAGTGGTTGTTCAAGACACATGACTGGTGATTCTACCCTGCTCACAGAGTTCAAGGAGAGAGCTGGTCCTAGTATTACTTTTGGAGATGATAGAAAGGGTTATACTGTGGGATATGGCTTGATTTCAAAAGACAATGTCATCATTGAGGAGGTTGCCTTAATGAAAGGTCTCAAGCATAATTTGCTAAGTATTAGCCAGCTTTGTGATAAAGCTAATTCAGTAACCTTCAACTCAAAATCTTGTGTTATTACTAACAAGAGGAGCAACAAAGTGGTTCTCACTGGTGTGAGAAAAGGAAATATGTATCTAGCTGACTTTAACACATCAAATGCAGAATTTGTTACTTGTGTTCTCAGCAAAGCAAGTCAGGATGAAAGTTGGCTATGGCACAAGAAGCTAACCCATCTAAACTTTAAGACCATGAATGAACTAGTAAAGAAAGAACTGGTAAGAGGCATTCCTCAAGTGGAGTTTTCTAAGGATAGATTGTGTGATGCCTGCCAAAAAGGAAAGCAGATTAAAGTATCATTCAGGAAGAAGCTTGATTCAACAATTGAAGAACCTTTACAACTGCTACACATGGATTTGTTTGGACCAGTCAATGTGTTGTCCATTTCAAGGAAAAGATTTTTCCTAGTAATTGTAGATGATTTCTCAAAGTTCTCTTGGACATATTTCTTAAAGTCTAAAGATGAGGCTAGTGAAATCATCATCAATCGCATAAGGCATGTCAATAATCATCCTGATTTCAAAGTAAGAAGAATTAGGAGTGACAATGGAACTGAGTTCAAGAATTCTATCATGAGAGCATTTTGTGAAGAAAATGGGATTTTGCATGAGTTTTCAACAGCAAGAACTTCACAACAGAATGGAGTAGTAGAAAGGAAGAACAAATCACTTATTCAAGCTGCAAGGACAATGCTTGAAGAGTCTAAGTTACCGACATATTTCTGGGCTGAAGTTGTAAATACTGCATGCTGCACTCAAAATATTTCTCTGATTAATCAAGAAAAATGCATGACTCCCTATCAATTGTTCAAGAACAAGAAGCCAACTCTAAATTTTCTTCATGTCTTTGGCTGCAAATGTTATATCTTGAGAAATCAAACTGATCAGAATGGGAAGTTTGATGCTAAAGCAGATGAAGGAATTTTTTTTGGATATGCTGTTGGTAAAGCATATAGAGTCTACAATCTAAGAACCAACATTTTTGTGGAATCAATACATGTTGT
Source organism: Apium graveolens (assembly GCF_009905375.1). Lineage (NCBI taxonomy): Eukaryota > Viridiplantae > Streptophyta > Magnoliopsida > Apiales > Apiaceae > Apium > Apium graveolens. The sequence goes on from NC_133652.1 coordinate 150,399,181, forward strand.
GTTTGATGATAAAAAGATTGAAGGACTGCAAGATGGAGATTACCATGAGACCCTCAAATTTGACAATGTGGAGATGGTTCGTGATGATGGTGATGATGAAAGTGATCAAGAAACAGTATCAAAGGATAATGCAGAAAAATCTACTACCAATGAAGCAAAAAATTCAACATCTGTCGAGTTGCATACTGCTTCATCCATCGGGAGACAATCTGCCTTATCCGTCGGGAGGCAACCAGCTTCATTCGGCGGTACTCAAGATTCACCATCCGTCGGGTTATCAAAAAGAGCTGAGAGTCAGGATAGATCACTTACAGAAAGCTCCCCTTTCTCAAATCAAAGATCCATTAACTCAGGGGGAGTTTCTAACAATCAAAACTCAATCACACATCAAGACAACAATGAGGCCTCTTCATCTAGAGCTAATCTACCTCAACAGAGAAAATGGACAAAGGATCACCCCTTTGAGCTCATCATTGGTGATATCTTCTAGAGTTCAAACAAGGAGAGCAACTCAAGAAGAATGTCTATGCAGCAGCTTTCTTTCTAAGGAAGAACCAAAGAAGGTAGAAGAAGCTTTGTTGGATCCTAATTGGATTTTAGCTATGCAGGAGGAGCTAAACCAATTTGAGAGGAACAAGGTATGGAAGCTGGTGCCCAAGCCTAGAGGAAAGAATCCAATTGACACCAAATGGGTATTCAGAAACAAGACGGATGAAAATGGCATAGTAGTCAGGAACAAAGATAGATTAGTTGCTAAGGGTTATTGTCAACAAGAAGGAATAGATTTTGATGAAACATTTGCTCCTGTTGCAAGACTTGAAGCCATCAGAATCTTCTTAGCCTATGCAGCCCATGCCAATTTCAAGGTCTATCAAATGGATGTCAAAAGTGCCTTTCTGAATAGAGACTTGGAGGAGGTAGTCTATATTAGTCAGCCTCCTGGTTTTGAAGATCCAAATTTTCCAGAATATGTCTACTATCTTTTGAAAGCACTTTATGGACTGAAGCAAGCACCTAGAGCCTGGTATGACACTTTATCAAAGTTCCTTTTGGAAAATCACTTCACAAGAGGTACTGTAGATAAAAATTTATTCTTTAGAAATGTTAATGGCTCTAGTATACTTGTTCAAATTTATGTAGATGACATTATTTTTGGCTCTACAGATGAAAAACTTTGCAAAAAGTTTGCCAAATTGATGCAGAGTAAGTATGAAATGAGTATGATGGGAAAACTAACTTACTTTCTTGGTTTACAAGTTAAGCAAGTTAGTGATGGAATATTCATTAGTCAAACTAAATACATTTATGATCTTTTAAAGAAGTTTGATCTAATGGATTGCACATCTGCAAAAACTCCCATGGCCACTGCAACTAAGCTTGAATTAAACACTACTGAAAAGTCTGTGGATATTTCAAGTTATAGGGGCATGGTTGGCTCACTTCTGTACTTAACAGCTAGTAGGCCAGATATAATGTTTGCTACATGTTTGTGTGCTAGATTTCAGGCTGATCCTAGAGAATCTCACTTAGTAGCTATCAAGAGAATTTTTGGATATCTCAAGGGAACACCAAAACTTGGCATTTGGTACCCTAGAGATTCTGGTTTTGATCTAACTGGTTATTCAGATGCAGATTATGCATGTTGTAGAATTGATAGAAAAAGTACAACAGGAACCTGTCAATTTCTAGGAAACAAGCTTGTGTCCTGGTTCTGTAAAAAGCAAAATTCAGTTTCTACTTCCACAGCTGAAGCTGAATATATTGCTGCTGGCAGTTGCTGTGCATAGATTTTATGGATGAAAAACCAATTGTTAGACTATGGTCTATAAGTGGAAAGAATTCCCATTTTCTGTGATAACACAAGTGCAATTGCCATCACTGAAAATCCAATGCAACATTCAAGAACAAAGCACATAGATATAAGGTACCATTTTATAAGGGAAGATGTAATGAGTGGTACTGTGGAACTATATTTTTTTCCAAGTGAAAAGCAGCTTGCAGATATTTTTACGAAGCCACTGGATGAATCCACCTTCTCAAGGTTGGTAAGTGAGTTAGGTATGCTTAATTATTCTTAAATCTTATTAGATAATTTGCAAGTTGTTATGCAGCCAGAAATTTAATTAATTTTTCAGTCTAAGATGGAATATTGGCTAAGTCAAAATTTACATCTCGACGGATGATCTTTATCCATCGAGTTTGATCATCCGTCGGAATATTGTTTGTGAATAAAAATCAATTATTTTTCTGGAATATTTTATAACTCGACGGATAACAGTTTATCCTCATCCGTCGAATTGTCTTAATCTTAGCCATTAATTTCCTGAACATTATCCATCGAGTATACTTACAATTTGTAAGCATAACACGACGGATAATTGATGGAATTTTTACAGTTTATTCTTAAACAGCTATTTTAGGCAATTTTCATTGTTTACTTTATTTTACTTTATTATTTTTGACAGTTATTTTTGAGATAGTATAAAAGCTTATTTCATTTCCATTGCTCTTCTTTTATCATTCTCAAATTATCTGCTCTAAATCCTCTTTCTCAAAAGCAATTAGCATCTCTATCTCTGCAATTTCCACTCTCTAACAATGGCACCAGTACTCAAGATCATGTCACAAACTAGATACATTTATGAGAAGAAGAACTCCACAGCTCTAGTACACAAGGGGATTCAACATTCAAGTGACCACCACAAAATGATGGATTTTGTGAAGAACTGCAAACTCAGCTATACAATGCTAGAATCACCCACCATCTTCTGTGAGATTGTTGAAGAGATGTGGACTACTGCTTCACACAACTGGACAGGTAAGACCATCACACTCACCATTAAAGGTAAGGAATTCTATATTAATAGTGATGTTATCAAAGCATGTTTCAAGATTCCTGATAATACTGTGACCTCACCACACAGACACTGATATAGTTAATATGCTTAATTCCATGAACTATGCACTCTCTACTTCTAAGTTAAGTGACATTAGGAGATTGGGTCTTAGGAAGGAATGGAGTTTCATGTGTGATGTAGTGACCAAAGTATTTTATGGTAAAATAGTAATTTTGATTCCGTCAATATTTCCATGCTTAACATGCTTTACATGCTAGTTACATATAAGTTCTTTAATTTTAGTGATCTTGTTTTGTTTGAGTTGGGATTTAAATTAGGAGAGTTAAATAAGAGGGGTAAAAATGTTTATTATACTATATTTTTCATGATGTTAGCTAACCACCTCTCTGAGGAAATTCTGCTTGAGAACCCAAACAACAAATTAGATTGTTGGATTCAAGAGAGAAGAATTGTAGCAGATTTGAACAGGGCAAATCATCACAAGGAGAGGCCACTCTTCTATTTCCCTGTAATGGAAGCACCTCAGGTAAGTGAGGTAAGTTCATATGTCCCTACTATTCCAACCTCAGAAATTTCTTTAAATTCCAGTGTAGCTATGGCAATTGTGTCAATGACCCAACAGTTGCCTACCCAAGCTACTAAATCATCAAAAATTTCAAAATCCAAATCAAAGAAAGCCCCCTCTGGTATCTCTCAAAAGATGCCAGTTGCAAAATCCACCAAAACCAAAGAGGGGAGTGTGAAGGTGGGTAAGGTAGCTGAGGGACAGGGTGAACATAAAAGACACCCTAAGAATAAGGATAGAGAGTTGAGTGGTTCCCAGCCTAGCCACACTGCAGTTTCCCAACAAACTGCAGTGATTAATAAGGACAAAAGCTCATTTCTAGTTGCATCCTCCCAAAAGGATGTGACTATTGAACAAAGCTCTCAACCAAGAGCACAGGCCAAAAGGGTAAGGGACACTAGCTCACCCCAAAATTATGCCAGAAAGAAGAAATCCAAAACCTTTGGGGATGCACAAGATTCACACAATGTGCAAACTGGTGCTAAAGACACAGTCACTGCACCTTCACAAATTCAGCTTGATGTGGCTCCAATAAATGTGGAGTCCCAGCCAAAATCATTAGTTATAGAAGCACCTCAAACACAAAATTCTCCCACAAACTCTCTGGATGTGGACATGATCAACACATCAATTCCTGATTCCCCTTCTTTAACTTTGTTGGGGAAGCCAAAATCTTGTACAAGTGAGCATCATCTTTTGGATGATTTGTTGGCTCACTTTCCAATTCTTTCAGGAACTGTTGAAACATCTGTGCCCAAAATCTCATCAATCAGCACGGAGTCCACAATAGTTTCAATTCCAAGTTCATTCATTTCCACTCTCTCGATGGATATTGCTCATCCGTCGAGTAGTGATTGTATCCCGACGGATAAGCTTAACAGCATTTATCCGTCGGATAGTCAAACTGCTAACCCGATGAATATTCCTCATTCGTCGGGTGTCTCTGCATAACTTCAAATTTCATCTATTATCTCTAGTGCAGAAGACTTAGTGGTTGTATAGTCACTCTTAGGATTGAGGGAAACGAGTGTTATGAGTGAGACTCTGGGTTGCTCCCAGGAAAAAGGAAAGGAAAAGAGTGAAAATATGCAATCCATTTCTTCAGGATTGGCAAAAGAGAGTGAGAGGAGTCCCACCCTAGATGGTGAAGGTGAGGGTGTGAGCGTGGGAAGCCAGGGTGAGACCCTGATGCAACAAAAGAGAGAACAAGAGAGAAATGCAGGTACATGAGCTATAAGGATGGATGTCATTGCTAGTGAGTTAATGAATGTCGAGGATGCAGACAGGGAGGGACTATCTCTGCAACATTAAGCTGTTATAGATTCCACCTCCCTTGATGCTGAGGCATTTACTCACCCTATTCCATCTTATCAATTTCTAGCTGAACAGGGCAATGATAATGCAGAAAGGATGCTCAATTTGGTGCATACCACTCAGTCAATGCTAAGAGCTAAAGATGCCATCACAGCTTTGCCCTCTACAGCTGGTGATGTTGACTATGAGACTGGTGGTTCTGCATATTTCTTTGGAGATGAGGGTGGAGATAGTGAAGAAGAGCCATTGGACATAGGGGGAGAAGTAAGTTCCAGTTCAAGATCAGGCATGCCATCATGGGCATTTTCAAAACATTGTGATGAACACTACTTCAAGACAACCCTGATCCAACTCATAAATAAGACAAATTCTGCTCTTCAAACCACTACAAATGCCAACACCAAGAAGCTCCTTCAAGCACATCTTGCTTCTCTGTAACTTCAATAGATTCAAGGCTTCCAACATGCTAGAGATGTCAACACCATCAAGGGTGATATTGATGAGATGAAAAAGGCTATTTCTGACAAGATAGACTCTAAGCTTCCAGAAGCTACAATGCTTAACATCAAGAGACAACTCAGGAAAAATACTGATCTTTCCACCAAGATAGATGCCTTGGATACAAGAATGTCAGCTATGGAAGCATCTCTAACAGCCATTCATCTGCATCAAGCCCAACAGACAGACTTGCTTCAAAAACTGGTGGCTGCACAAACCTCCTCATCTACTCAACTTGATGATAAAAAAAGGGGGAGAAAGGAACAAGTGAGGGGGAGAAGCTTCACATTCAAATCAGTAAAGTAATTGTGCCTACAATTACTTTCACCAAGCCACTAGTAACAGACATTATTGATCTGATCAATGAAGCAGCAGCCAACATAAGAGCAGCTGAAAAGGAGCAGTTGAAGCCAATCAACTGGGAGAAAATTGATGAGGACATACAAAAGAAGTTTGGGCTAGTAAAGAAGCCAGAAAAGTCAGCCATTCATCACTCTCAAGTCAAGCAGATTTCTGTGAATGAAATGAGCATAAACTATCTGGAAAGAGGATAGCCATCCTGCATCAAATCTCCAAAGGCTGAAATAATTCTGAAGCAAAGGGTGAACTATCCAAAATCATCATTAAAGAACCATTTGGATACAGTGTATGAGACACCTAAGCCTGATGAGAAGAAGCTCTGTCAAGATCAATTGCCTTCTACAAGGATCCAGCTGATTCAGCTTTAAAAAGGAGAATTGCTAAAGTTTTCAGAAATGGTAAAGAAATTTGTGTGGTGGCTGGACATCCTCAATTTGCTCAAGCAAAGAGAGAAGAAAAGTCAAGACTAAAGCAAGAAAAGAAGCAAGCTGCTCAAGATGCCAAAAAGGCTAAGCAAAAGAAAGAGCAAGCTGCTATCTTGGCTAAGCTACAAGCTGTGAAACCAACACAACAAATTCCTGCTCAGCCATCTGAAATCACTGAATCTCAAGATCCAAAGAAGCAAGTTGAATCACAATAGAAGAAATCTCAAAGATACAAGGAATTGGCCAAAAGAACCAAAAGGAAATTGAACTTTGTTGATAAGGAATTGGAGGATCAGTTTTCCAAGGAATCCACTCCAACTATAACTCAAGCATCAAAACCCTCTGTGGTATTTGAAGACATGAAGGTGGTGGACCCTTACAGGAACATTAATGGTGAACCTCATGTTCCTAAGGATGAACCAATAGACTGGGAGAGTCTACCAATTCCTGACTTCAATTTGCCAATCCTTAACAAGCCAAAGAGAACAAAGTCAAGAGCAGTCAAGAAAGTGAAGTTGTCACCTCTCAAATCCAAATCTCTAGTCAAAGCTCCATCTAAAGTCAATAAGGGAGATTACATGTACTTGTGTGACATCAAGGAATTCTATGATCTAAATCTCTATCTAGATGAACTAGAAGAAGTGAGAGGGATTGATGCATACAGAAATCTACCTGAAAGGTTAGTTTTCAAGTACAAGGGAGGTAAGGAGATTCAATGGCCACTTCACAGGATCCTTCAAGAAAGCCAAGCTGTGCTGATAAAGGTTTATTCATCTTTGAAGAAGAAATTTGGGTTCAATGTAACTGCAAGAAGACTGGTTCTAAAAAAGTTTAAAGAACTGAGGAGTATTAGAGCTAAAGATGCACTCCCAAAGACTCTAATTATTCCTTACACGGGGAGAAAAGTGCATCTAAGGCCCTACTGGCTGATGGAGTTTATGGATGATAAAGGAGTTAGAAGATTTTTCAGATTAGAAGACCAATTGAGCATCTCTAGCAATGAGACTCTTTTGGAGATGCAAGAAAAGCTAAATCTCTCAGAATCTGATGAACTGGAATTCCACAGACAGCTCCAAAATCAGATAGAAGAAAATAACAAAAAGCTTGGAAAGAGATCCAGACCTTCAAGGAACTAGATAAATCTGCTCAGGCTAGATGAGCACCTTGAAAATGACTATGAGCTAAACTTTGTACATTTTGTTAATTGAAGCACTTTACAGTTTTATCTACTTACTTTCAAAGTTGTATTTTTAGGGTGTTTTGTTATCATTAAGTCTCTCTTAATTTATGGCTACAATTCCAGTAGAAATAAATTGGGGGAGATTGTTGTGAATATGTTGTGAACTTGATGATTTCATTAACAAAATACCTTGGTAGATTTTACTTAGTAAAAAATGTAGCTCTCGACGGATAAGGATTATAGTCCCGACGGATGACTCAATATAGTCCCGACGGATGATGACTTATTATCCATCGAGTGAGTAGCTTATGTAACAATAAGTCTGTAGAACATTTCTGCATACACACTGTTTAGATTATGTAAGTAGTACTCAAGTCATGTTGACTTTAACTACATATGCATAATAGGTTGATTAATTGTACATAGATGATGTCTTGTAATTTTGCATAAATGAAATGTAGTCAAGTGCCATATTGCTACCCGATGGATAAACAACAATGCTATTCGACGGATGATCAATAAAACAACCCGACGGATGATCATGCACTCGACGGATGATCATGAACCCGACGGATAAAGAATTCAAACATCTGTTGACAGTGACAACACAGTCACATGCATCGAGTGTATGCAAATGGAATGTGGAAGCCTATTCAACTGGGTTTTAGAAAACAAAGAAGCATTTCCATTTCCATGCTATTATGAAGATATTCAAAGATGCTGGAATAGAGTAATGAAGTAGCATAGTATTAGATTTGATAGGTTTTGTTTTATTATCTTATCTTATTACTTTGTAATCTTGGTGATATATAAACCAAGAAGTAGCAAATAAAAAAAAGAGAAGGACTAAGCTGTTAGTGTAGGTGCCCTAGAGGCAATACATTATTCTTTTATAATCTTTATGTCAGTTGATCATTCAATAAATGTATTTATTATGACATTAATTACTGCGATATTTTGTTAGCATAATAAATGTCCTTAGAATCATGATACAAATTGTATAGTTTAAGTACATGACTTGAACTTGAGATTATATAATATATCATATTCTTAAAGGTCCCTAGTCGAGTATTATTATATAGGACAATAATAATACATAGATAGACTAGTATGTTATTTGACAAGATAACCACATCTCATTGGTTATAAGTATGGGGATACTAAAGTCAATACATAGGTACATGTGGGAGTACATGGTACTGGACAGACCCACAGTGAGATTCTTCATGTTTAATAAAGTCATAAGAAAGACTCACAGTGATAATGGTGTAACGATTCTTTGACTTGAAATCATTATATTTCTATACGAGGATTAATCTACTTTGACTACATTAAAAGTTACTTTTGATCGGGTGATGACAAAAGTGGACATCGGGTATATCATGAGTCGTATGAGAAATATGAATGATAGATAAAAGATTTAACCCTCCTATAATTAAGAGAGATATTATTGGCCTCTTGATTGAGTGAGATTATAAAAGCATGGCCATGCTCAAATAATGATTTGTCTCAATAATCTACTCATGGATCAAGTAAACCCGGATTAAATGTTGAAGAGGATGACTAAATACATGCCTCGAGTTTAATCTATAATATGTATGGTTAAAGGGATTATATTACACGAAAACATTAATCACGAAAGGTTTATCTAATCATGATTTAATTATTGTTTAATTGGGTAACAACGATGTATTACTAGATACCGCTCATTGTTTATAATTTTATTAGAGAATAAAATTATTGCCAATTAAATAATAGCCTATAGGGCGCACAAATAGAGCACTTAATGGAATAGTTAATTTAAATTATGGATTTAAATTAATTGATGATTATTTGAATTTTATTATAATTAAGTAAGACTTAATTGAGATAATATAAATTCGAATTAAAAGGAATGTTTTTGCCCATAATAATTAAGTATGACTTAGTTATTAATTAAATAATAGAAATTCATTTTTATTATTTAATCCAATACCTACTAGGGTTGGGCTTTGCTGTTATAGGCCTTTTTAATCAGCCATTATAAATACATAATGATAGGTTAAAGAGGCTTGTACATTTTTTAGAAAACCCTAGCAGCAAAGAGAGGCAGAGGCAATTCAGATCGTCAAGAAGGAGGCTAGTACATCCATTCCATAGTCAAGTTCGTGAGATGTTCTTGAAGGTGCTCGTATGGATACCATAGAGGTGTTTCTCCAAGAGGTAGACACAAAGCGTGATAGCTAGGATCTCCGTTGAGTTCGTGAAAGTTAAGCTCTTGAAAGGTATGATTCGTTATCTCCATAATCTGCCCATAATTATACATGGATCCTGTTTTTGGGTTTCAAAATTTTTGTTTTATTTACGTTTATCCACTGCGTTTTATGCCTTCGAAACCCAATAATGGTATCAGAGCTACGTGTATAAGGGGCTGATTTGGTTACGTGTTTACTGTATTTTTACAAGTATGCATGTGTGATAAGTCTTCCATGATGACAGTTATGTTATATGAATGATATGATGAATCTGTTAATGATCTATATGATGATACTAGTATGTTTAAGATCTGCCATAACTCATATGTATGCGATCTCTTAAAATATGTATACTGATACATGTTTTTGGTAACTGGGATATGGATCGTGTGTATACTGATACATGCTTCTGGAATAGTATTCTGATACATGTTTTGCTAGTATTCTGATACTTGATTTTGCAAAAATTTCCGCCATATGCTTAGGGTTTCATTTTTAATTTGTGCTTATGACATATGCTTTACTTATTTATTATTCTTGATTGGATCATGATAAGTGATAAATAGTATGTCATCTTTATATGATCTATCATGTTCTTTAATGGTTACTTGAGCATGGTGCATAGTTATGTCCTTAAGACCTTAGTTGTAGTGGTTTATTCTTTTGGTTTGTAATCAATACAACTTGCATGTCGTTTTCTATTTGTAGTTGTTTTATCTCGAATGTAACTCGAGTTCTTTTGTAAGTTCATTAGTATAATTCTTAATGTAACATCCAAGAAGGACAAGGGAAAGAGGAGGCATCCTATGGAGGCCAAGGAGACAATGGAAGCAATAGAGAAGACATATGTAATAGTTATTTTTACACCATAGACTGACCTTGATCTTTTCATTAGCCTGAAATGATCACATAGGATTGGGCCATAACTATTACACGTTTACTTTACGCACTTTTCATATGATGTATAAATAGTATGTGTAGAGTAGAAAATGCATGTTTTAATTAGATTAATGATGCATGTATGTATTAGATACATCACCCATGCCATGCCTTTAAACAAGATAAAATCTGTAACGACTCAAGATTTAAAATTAACAAACGATCATGAGATTCTCGTGTTTATGAAACACGGAATAAAATACGAATTTTCTTTATTTCTGACATGGGGCGATTTTGTCAACAACGGGTTCATAGAACTTGTAAGGCTGTGGGTTTTAAGCGAGACCGATGTGACTCCTCCACTACCTGGAAATCAAACCATTGATGAGTATTGATTTGAAGTATTTTATTCAAGGAAAAATTGGGAATCTCTTTATGATGGGATCATGATCGTTCTAAATTAAAAATCCCTAAGTAAAAATATTAAATTTTAATCAGATGCTTTCCAATGAATGAACACTCATTAAATCCTAGATCGATAAGGGGAAGGGCTGTCAGTGGCAGGGGACTCCTATCTATCATGGTGAAATGCGACGAATATAAACGGTTATATTCGGACGTTGTATCATTGGGTCTAACTTAACTGAGTCATCATAATAAGGTGAATATAAACGGTTATATTGAACTATTATGAACTTAGAAGCATAGAGTTTGGTTAAAAATCTATTAGATAGATAAGATCAATTGTTGTTCACCAAATTATCCAAGAATTATATATGATATAATTGACAACTGTTGTCTACCTAAATAATCATATTTTAAGGATACCAGTGGTTGACTTAGAATATGACGAAATATGGATCTTGGCTCACTAGAAAGATTTATGGGATATACTTTCCGAATTAATAGTTAGGGCTATTAATTTGATAAAAAAAATAGTGGGAGATATATTATGAATATATCATAATCATATGAACATAAAATTTTAACTCAGACAATCTAATGTTTATTTTGCACTTTTATTATTATAGATAGTGAGTAATGGCAAACAACACAAACACACTATCCGTACGTTCAGTCTTTGAGAAGGACAAGCTGACAGGAGGAAACAACTTCCTAGACTGGCAGAGGAATTTGAGGATTGTCCTCAGGCAGGAGCGCAAGCTTTATGTCATTGATATTCCTCCTCTAGGCCCCCTTCCTGAGGGTGCTACTGCTGATGAACGAGCAGCACACACAAGGGATGAGAATGATGCAAATGATGTTGCATGTCTTATGTTGGCAACTATGAGTGTTGAGCGTCAAAGACAGCATGTGCATATGGATGCATATACTATCAATGAGCACTTGCAAAGCATGTTTGCAAGCCAAACTCGTCAAGAAAGGTTCAACACGAGTAAGTCACTTTTTAGTGTAGGTGCCCTAGAGGCAATACATTATTCTTTTATAATCTTTATGTCAGTTGATCATTCAATAAATGTATTTATTATGACCTTAATTACTGCGATATTTTGTTAGCATAATAAATGTCCTTAGAATCATGATACAAATTGTATAGTTTAAGTACATGACTTGAACTTGAAATTATATAATATATCATATTCTTAAAGGTCCCTAGTCGAGTATTATTATATAGGACAATAATAATACATAGATAGACTAGTATGTTGTTTGACAAGATAACCACATCTCATTGGTTATAAGTATGGGGATACTAAAGTCAATACATAGGTACATGTGAGAGTACATGGTACTGGACAGACCCACAGTGAGATTCTTCATGTTTAATAAAGTCATAAGAAAGACTCACAGTGATAATGGTGTAACGATCCTTTGACTTGAAATCATTATATTTCTATACGAGGATTAATATACTTTGACTACATTAAAAGTTACTTTTGATCGGGTGATGATAAAAGTGGACATCGGGTATATTATGAGTCGTATGAGAAATATGAATGATAGATAAAGGATTTACCCCTCCTATAATTAGGAGAGATATTATTGGCCTCTTGATTGAGTGAGATTATAAAAGCATGGCCATGCTCAAATATTGATTTGTCTCGATAATCTACTCATGGATCAAGTAAACCCGAATTAAATGTTGAAGAGGATGACTAAATACATGCCTCGAGTTTAATCTATAATATATATGGTTAAAGGGATTATATTACACGAAAAACATTAATCACGAAAGGTTTTATCTAATCACGATTTAATTATTGTTTAATTGGGTAACAATGATGTATCACTAGATACCGCTCATTGTTTATAATTTTATTAGAGAATAAAATTATTGCCAATTAAATAATAGCCTATAGGGTCGCACAAATAGAGCACTTAATGGAATAGTTAATTTAAATTATGGATTTAAATTAATTGATGATTATTTGAATTTTATTATAATTAAGTAAGACTTAATTGAGATAATATAAATTCGAATTAAAAGGAATGTTTTTGCCCATAATAATTAAGTATGACTTAGTTATTAATTAAATAATAGAAATTCATTTTTATTATTTAATCCAATACCTACTAGGGTTGGGCTTTGCTGTTATGGGCCTTTTTAATCAGCCATTATAAATACATAATGATAGGTTAAAGAGGCTTGTACGTTTTTTAGAAAACCCTAGCAGCAAAGAGAGGCAGAGGCAATTCAGATCGTCAAGAAGGAGGCTAGTACATCCATTCCGTAGTCAAGTTCGTGAGATATTCTTGAAGGTGCTTGTGTGGATACCATAGAGGTGTTTCTCCGAGAGGTAGACACAAAGCGTGATAGCTAGGATCTCCGTTGAGTTCGTGAAAGTTAAGCTCTTGAAAGGTATGATTCGTTATCTCCATAATCTGCCCATAATTATACATGGATCCTGTTTTTGCGTTTCGAAATTTTTGTTTTATTTACGTATATCCGCTGTATTTTATGCCTTCGAAACCCAACATAAGCAACCAAGAGAGGAACATTTTGTAAGCTGTATTCTTAGCATTTCTCTGCAATCTTAGTTGTTCATTTTGTAAGCAGCTGTGAGCTAATTGCTACACAGAGTTCTCTTGATATATAATATATATCTCTGGTGGATACATTCAAATCCACCAGAAAGTTTTTAAATACTTGTGTTTTTAATTATTTGTGTTTTGATTCTTTTCAAGTTATTATTCTGCACTTTGCAAATCAATTCACACATAGATATATTGTTAAGTTAGAACAATTTTTAAACCAAGAAAAAGTTTCAAGAATTCCATTCAACCCCCCTTCTGTAATTCTTGTTGCATTGTTAGGGACTAACAACAGGTCCAAAGTGATGCATGCATGTTTCGATTCTTGGAAGTTTCGAATGTCCATACTTTTTTTTAAGAAATGAAGTTGAATTATGTGCTAAAGTGAGTAATCAACCATGTTTAGGGTTTAAATTATGAGTTTAAATGAGTTGTAAGAATGAAATTGAATTAGTTTGGGATGATATACTTAATGCATGTCAATTAAGAGCTTTGCATGTTTGATTCTTGTTTGTGTTAAGTGATAAGGCCGAATAGGCCAAAGGAATTAAAAGTCAAAACTTGATTTTTGATAATTGAAAGAATGATTGGATGTGTATATGTGAATATCTATGGATTTGTTTGTTTGATTGTAGTATGTGGTTCGAATTAAGGAATAAAAGAAAAAGGAACTAAGTTGATTGATTTTTAAAAGCTATAAGTGATAGTTATGGTCGTAGAGATTTGGTTGTGAATGAATCGTGTACTCGTATGAGTTATACTAGTTTGATTTGAAGAATAGTTGAGCTTAAAGCGAGTATAAGTTGATTATTGAGTATATAAAGGTATAAAGGCTATGAGAAAAGAATGTGTTATGTGCTATGTGTATGTGTGTATAAGCTATACTCGTATAGTTCGAGTCAAGAGTATAATCAAGATATCGTATTGAGTGAACGTTCCGGGAATGTGAGTTGAGAAACTAATTAAGGTTTTGGTTTTGGATTGTAGATTCGGAGTGTGAGAGCATTCAGGCTAGGAAAGGGAAAGGTATACTAGGTGGCAGTAGTTCAACCTTCAGGAAAGCGAATTCAGGCAAGTAACTTTATTTACTTGTGTAAATGGTTATAGAGAGGATATTGTTCATGCCAAGTAGAGTATTAAACTGTTAAAATAATGAACCCCTATTATTGATTTTAAGATTCCCTGTCATAGATCTTGTGAACTTGTTATTGATAAGCTTATTGATCCAACCCTTGGTAACACTCTTTTCTTATTCCCTTGTTATACCATGAACTGTTATAAACCCTGTTAGGTCTCAATGTGTTTGTAGAAGGGGGGTTGAATACAAACAATACCGAATAATCGAATTAAATGCGGAATAAAAATGTGAAACAAAATTCAAGTTAAATAAGAATATTATTAAACTTGAAAGGTGTTACAACAACTGTATCGATTACAAGGAATTAATCTCAAATTAATTATCACAAATCTAGAATAAATTCGACATGAACTTTTTCTATTTTTGCAATAAAAAGATTCAAATGTTAAACGCAATTTGAGATTAAGTTCTAGGGATTTTGATCCGCTAGATAGTTACACAAGAACAAGATAAAGATTTCTAGTGGTTTGGATTTAACTTTATAAACTAGAAATTTGATCTTGAAGTTTGCAGATGAAAAGATGAAATATTGGTGCTTGTTTTTCTTTTCTGCTTTGTTCTTGACTTCTATGTTCTGGATAAAATTGTTGAATGGCTGCTTCTGTCTTTTTAATCAATCAATAGAATGGAATGAACTGGAATGACAATCCCATAGCTGGTAGGACTTTCGGTGAGACTATCCTTTGAACTAGCAAGACAATCTCAACAGCTAGCAAGACTTTCGGTATGACAATCAAATGAACTAGCAAGACTATCAGAATGAACTAGCAAGACAATCCTCCTCCCGGTGTAACTTTCGGTGAGACTATTGAAAATGGCCTGGCATGACAATCGGTATGACAATCCTGATTGTCATGCTAGTTCATTTTCAATTGTCTTGCTGATTTAATGCAGATTTTAATCCAATTAAAATTCTGAAAAACCTTAATATTAATTCAGAATTAATTAATCAATTAATTCAATTAATCAATAAATTAATCTTTGCAGATATAATTTATTTTCTTAATTAAATTATATGACTTAATTAATTAATAGAGAGTTAATACTAATCTTGAGCAGCAACCATTCTTCTGAAAATCTTCTGAAAATCACTGTCAATTATAAATCAATTCCACCACTTCAATGTTGACACTCGATGTACTGTCTGGTTCATGAGTGACTAACTTCCGTGACGTTTCTTCAAGCCTTGACCTTGATACTCTTGATTTTCTTCAGACTAAATCCTTGTAATTAATTGATACCCTGATGAGATCTCTGTCACTTGATTAAATCCACAATCTTGATTTATATCACTGAGGCATGATCAATTTCTTGAACTTCTTCCAGTGAATTAATTCCTCAAGTCTGTAGATGAACCTTGTTTCTGAATCCTTTGACAGATGTTACTTTACGAGATCTCTTTGACGGTAGATCCACTATTTACTTATTACATTCTTATTTGAGTTGAGTTAAATCCTCGAATATACAAATAGGCTATGACATATGCCTTACAATCTCCCCCTATTTGTTTGTTAGACAATAACACACAAATACCTAGAGGATAACTCAACTAACAAATAAGAAAAAGATATAAACAGAAATGCAAAGTAAATAGTAGAAAAGTTCTGGACTAGATTTAATATTTTCCAGATTCCAAGTAGATGTTCCTCTAGACTGAACATATCTTCAAGTAGTTCCATCTTCATTTGTACAATTACATTTCCTGTTGAGAAGGAAGCAGTCAAAGCATCATTCAGGAAGAAACTTGATTCAATAATTGAAGAGCCTTTGCAACTGCTTCACATGGATTTATTTAGACCAGTCAATGTATTTTCCATCTCAAGGAAAAGATTTTGCCTAGTAATTGTAGATGATTTCTCAAAGTTCTCTTCGACATATTTCCTAAAGTCTAAAGATGAGGCTAGTGAAATCATCATCAATCACATAAGGCAAGTCAACAATCATCATGATTTCAAAGTTAGAAGAATCAGGAGTGACAATGGAACTGAGTTCAAGAATTCTGTCATGAGAGCATTTTATGAGGAAAATGGGATTCTGCATGAGTTTTTAGCAGCAAGGACTCCACAATAGAATGGAGTAGTGGAAAGAAAGAACAGATCACTTATTGAAGCTGTAAGGACAATACTTGAAGAATCTAAACTACCAACATATTTCTGAGCTGAAGCTGTAAATATTGCATCCTACACTCAGAACATTTCTCTGGTTAATCAAGCAAGATGCACGACTCCCTATCAATTGTTCAAGAACAAGAAGCCAACTCTAAACTTTCTTCATGTCTTTGGCTGCAAATGCTATATCCAGAGAAATCAAACTGATCAAAATGGGAAGTTTGATGCTAAAGTAGATGAATGAATTTTTGTTGGATATGCTGTTGGTAAAGCATATAGGGTCTACAATCTAAGAACCAACATTGTTGTGGAATCTATACATGTTGTGTTTGATGATAAAAAGATTGAAGGACTGAAAGATGGAGATTACCATGAGAGTCTCAAATTCGACAATGTGGAGATGGTTAGTGATGACAGTGATGATGAAAGTGATCAAGAAACAGTGTCTAAGGATAATGCAGAGAAATCTACTACCAATGAAGCCCAAAACTCAACATCTGTCGAGTTGCATAATGCTTCATCCGTCGGAAGGCAATCTGCGTTATCCATCGGAAGATAACCTGCCTCATCCGTCGGTACTCGAAATTCACCATCCTTCAGGTTATCAAAAGGAGCAGGAGGTCAAGACATATCACCTATAGAAAATTCCCCTTTCTCAAATCAAAGATCCACAAACTCTGGGGGAGTTTCTAGCAATCAAAACTCAATCACACATCAAGACAACCATGAGGTCTCTTCATCTAGAGCTAATCTACCTCAACAAAGGAAATGGTCAAAAGATCACCCCTTTGAGCTTATCATTGGTGATGTTTTTTCTAGAGTTCAAACAAGAAGAGCAACTCAGGAAGAATGTCTATACAGCAGCTTTCTGTCAAAGGAAGAACCAAAGAAGGTAGAAGAAGCTTTGTTGGATCCTGATTGGATTTTAGCTATGCACGAGGAGCTAAACCAATTTGAAAGGAATAATGTATGGAAGCTGGTACCCAAGCCTAAAGGAAAGAATCTAATAGACACCAAGTGGGTTTTCAGAAACAAGATGGATGAAAATGGCATAGTAGTCAGGAATAAAGCTAGATTGGTTGCTAAGGGCTATTGTCAGCAAGAAGGAATAGATTTTGATGAAACATTTGCTCCTGTTGCAAGACTTGAAGCCATCAGAATCTTCTTAGCCTATGCAGCCCATGCAAATTTCAAGGTCTATCAAATGGATGTCAAAAGTGCCTTTCTGAATGGAGATTTGGAGGAAGAAGTATATGTCAGTCAACCTCCTGGTTTTGAAGATCCAAATTTTCCAAAATATGTCTATAATCTTCTGAAAGCACTTTATGGACTGAAGCAAGCACCTAGAGCCTGGTATGATACTTTATCAAAGTTCCTTTTGGAAAATCACTTCACAAGAGGTACTGTAGATAAAAATTTATTTTTCAGAAATGTTAATGGCTCTAGTATACTTGTTCAAATTTATGTAGATGATATTATTTTTGGCTCTACAGATGAGAAACTTTGCAAAAAGTTTGCCAAATTGATGCAAAGTAAGTATGAAATGAGTATGATGGGAGAACTAACTTACTTTCGTGGTTTACAAGTTAAGCAAGTTAGTGATGGAATATTCATTAGTCAAACTAAATATATTTTTGATCTTTTAAAGAAGTTTGATCTAATGGATTGTACATCTGCAAAAACTCCCATGGCCACTGCAACTAAGCTTGAATTAAACACTACTGAAAAGTCTGTGGATATTTCAAGTTATAGAGACATGGTTGGCTCACTTCTGTACTTAACAACTAGTAGGCCAGATATAATGTTTTCTACATGTTTATGTGCTAGATTTCAGGCTGATCCTAGAGAATCTCACTTGATAGCTATTGAGAGAATTTTCAAATATCTCAAGGGAACACCAACCTTGGCATTTGGTATCCTAGAGATTCTGGTTTTGATCTAACTGGTTATTCAGATGCAGATTATGCAGGTTGTAGAATTGATAGAAAGAGTACAACAGGAACCTGTCAATTTCTAGGAAACAAGCTCGCGTCTTGGTTCAGTAAAAAGCAAAATTCAGTTTCTACTTCTACAGCTGAAGCTGAATATATTGCTGCTGGCAGTTGCTGTGCACATATTTTATGGATAAAAAATCAATTGCTAGACTATGGTTTGCAAGTTGAGAGAATTCATATTTTATGTGATAACACAAGTGCAATTGCCATCACTGAAAATCCAGTGCAACATTCAAGAACAAAGCACATAGATATCAAGTACCATTTCATAAGGGAACATGTAATGAATGGTACTGTGGAACTACATTTTGTTCCAAGTGAGAAGCAACTTGCAGATATCTTTACCAAGCCACTGGATGAATCCACCTTTTCAAGGTTGGTAGGTGAGTTAGGTATGCTTAATTACTCTTAAATTTATCTGAATTATTTTGCAGGTTGTTATGTAGCCAGAAATTTAGTTGATTTTTCAGTCTTGGATGAAATTTTGGCTAAGTCAAAATTTACATCTCGACGGATGACCCTTATCCATCGAGTTTAGTCATCCGTCGATATACTATTTGCTAATGAAAATCAATTACTTTTCTGGAATCTTTTAAAACTCGACGGATAACAGTTTATCCTCATCCGTCGAATTGTCTTAATCTCAGCCGTTAATTCCCTATACATTATCCCCGTTAATTCCCTATACATTATCCATCGAGTATACTTACAGTTTGTAAGCATTACACGACGGATAATGGGTGGAATTTTTACAGTTTATTTTTAAACGGTTATTTTAGGCAATTTTCTATTGGTTAATTTACTTTACTTTATTATTTTCATCAGTTATTTTTGTGATAGTATAAAAGCTTATTTCATTGCAATTATTTTCTGTTATCATTCTCAAATTCAACTGCTCTAATTTCATTCTCTCTCAAGCAATTATTCTCCCTCTCTTCAAGCTTTCATTCTCTAACAATGGCACCTGTAGTAAAGATTATGTCTCAAACTGGGTTCATTTATGAGAAGAACAATTTCACCGCATTGGTCAATAAGGGTATTCAGCAATCAGAGGACTATCACAAGATGATGGACTTTGTGAAGAATTGCAAGCTAAATTATGCCATGCTGGAATCACCCACAATCTTCTGTGAAGTTGTTGAAGAGATGTGGACCACTGCTATCTACAACTCTACTGACAAGACCATCACTCTAACCATCAAAGGTAATGAATTTTGTATCAATAGTGATGTGATAAAAGCATGTTTCAAAATTCCTGATAATAATGTGACTTCACCACACAATGACACTGATATTATCAATATGCTTAATTCCATGCATTATGCACTTCCTACTTCTAAACTGAGTGATATTAGGAGAATGGGTCTTAGGAAGGAGTGGAGTTTCATGTGTGATGTAGTTACTAAGGTTTTCTCTGGAAAAGTCAGTAATTTTGATTCAGTGAATATTTCCATGCTTAACATGCTATACATGCTAGTTACAGATAAATTTTATAATTTCAGTGACCTTGTCTTGTTTGAGTTAGGTTTTAAATTAGAAGAGTTAGCTAAAAGAGGTAAGAATGTGTATTATGCTAGATTTTTCATGTTATTGGCTAACCACCTCTGTGAAGAGATTGTGCTTAAGAACCCAAACAACAAACTGGTTTGTTGGGTTCAAGAGAGAAGACTCATTGCAGATTTGAACAGGGCCAATCATCACAAGGATGTGCCAATGTTCTACTTTCCTGTAATGCAGGCACCTCAGGTAAGTGAGGTAAGTTCATCCATCCCTTCAATTATTCCAACCTCCACAAATTCTTTGAGTTCAAGAGTAGCTGTGGAAACTGTACCAATGACCAAACAGTTGCCTACCAAAGCCGCCAAACCTACTACTATTTCCAAATCCAAATCAAAGAAAACTCCTTCTGGTATCTCTCAAAAGATACCAGTTGAAAAATCCACCAAAGCCAAAGAGGGGAGTGTGAAGGAGGGTAAGTTAGGTGAGGGAAGGGGTGAACATCAAAGAAACCCCAAGAATAAGGTTGGAGAGTTGAGTGAATCCCAGCCTAGCCACACTGCAGTTTCCCAACAAACTGCAGTGCATAAAAAGGACAAAAGCTCACTTCTAGCTGCATCCTCCCAAAAGGATGTAGTTATTGAACAAAGCTCTCAGCCAAGAGCACAGGCCAAAAGGGTTAGGGACACAAGCTCACCCCAAACTTATACAAGAAAGAAGAAATCTAAACCCTAAAACCTCTAGGGATGCACAGGGCACACAAAGTGCAAACTGGTGCTAAAGACACAGTCCCTGCACTCTCTCAAATTCAGTTTAATGTTGCTCCAATAAATGTGGAGTCACAGCCAAAATCTCTAGTTATAGAAGCATCTCATACACCATACTCACCAACAAACTCTCTAGAAGTGGATATGATAAACACTTCAATTCCTGATTCCCCTTCTTTAACTCTGTTGGGGAAGCCAAAACTCAGTGCAAGTGAGCATCATCTTTTAGATGATTTGTTGGCTCACTTGCCAATTCTTTCAGAAACTATTGTGACATCTGTGCCCAAAATATCTTCAATCAGCACAGAGTCAACAATAGTTTCTCTTCCCACCTCATTCATTTCTACTCTCTCGACGGATATTGCTCATCCGTCGAGTAGTGATTGTATCCCGACGGATAAGCCTAACAGCAGTTATCCGTCAGATAGCATTACCACTCACTCGATGGATATCACTCATCCGTCGAGTATCTCTGCACAACTTCAAACTTCAATTATTTCAAGTGTAGAAGATTTAGTGGTTGTACAGTCACTCTTAGGACTGAGAGAGGATAGTGTTTTGAGTGAGAGGCTGGGTTGCTCCCAGGCAAAAGGAGAGGAAATGAGTGAAAATCAGCAATCCATTTATTCAGGATTAGCAAAAGGGAGTGAGAGGAGTCCCACCTTAGTAGGTGAAGGTGAGGGTGTCAGGGTGGGGAGCCAGGGTGAGACCCTGATGCAACAAAAGAGAGAACATGAGAGAAAAGCAGGTACAGAGGGTATAAGGATGGATCCAACCATTGCTCATGAGTTAATGATTGTGGATGATGCTGAAAAGGAAAGACAATTTCAGCAACATTACAAAGCTGTAATTGATAACATTTCCTTGGATGCTGACACTTTTACTCATCCTGTGTCAGCCTATCAATTGTTGGCTGCTCAGGGCAATGAGGAGGCAGAAAAGACTTTGAATCTGGTGCATACTTCAGAATCTCTACAAAGGGATAAAGCTGCTGTCAATTTAATGCCTCCTACAGCTGGTGAGCCATCTGAAGAATTTGGAGTAAATTCTAATGATGATGACTCTATTTTATTTGATGGAAGCATGAACTTAGAGGGAGATGAAGGTCCAAGTTCTATTCCAAATTTACCTGAATGGGCCTTGACAAAGGAGTCAACACCAGGCCAATTTAATGTCTCCTTGGTCAAACATATCATGTCTATCCAACAGGCCATTCAGAAGAGCTCAAATGCTGGTACCAAGGCTATTCTTCAAGCTCACTTAGATCCTCTACATCTCATGAAGCTACAACAGTTAAGACAGAATCTGAGTGTGGATGAACTCAAAAAGGATATAGCTGACTTGAAGACCTACAATTCTGAGAAGCTGGATTCAGTCATGCCATATGGTGCCATGCATGATCTATTACTGAGACTGAGAAAAGAATCAGATGCTGAAAAGAGGCTAACCAAATTGGAAAATAGAGTTCAAGGTATTGAAAACTCTATGGTCACCATTCTTCAAAATCAACAGTCTCAGACCAGTCTTCTCATGCAACTGGTTAAAGCACAAGGTCTGACTCCTCAACTTGATGATAACAAAAAGAGGGAGAAAGGACCAAGTGAGGGGGAGAAACTTCAAATATAAATCAGCAAAGTAATTGTACCTTCAATTACTGTCTCAAAGCCATTAGTTGCTTATGGTATAGATCTGATTCAAGCAGCAGCAGCAAACTTGAAAGTTGCTGAGAAAGAAAAGTTGAGTTTGATCAACTGGGAGAAGATCGATGAGGAGATACAGAAGAAGTTCCAACTTGTCAAGGAGCCAGTTAAGTCAGCCATCCATCAGTCTCAAGTCAAGCAAATCAGTGTGAATGAGATGAGCATGAACTATCTGGAAAGAGGACAATCTTCCTGCATCAAGTCTCCAAAGGCTGAAATGATTCTTAAACCAAGGGTAAACTATTCAAAATCATCCTTGAAGAACCCCTTGGATACTGTGTATGAGACACCCAAGTCTGATGAGAAGAAGCTTCTGTCAAGATCAATTGTTTTCTATAAAGATCCAACTGATTCAGCTTCTAAAAAGAGGATTGCTAAGATATTCAGAAATGGGAAGGAAATTTGTGTGGTAGCTAGACATCCTCAATTTGCTCAAGCAAAGAGAGAAGAAAAAGCTAGATTGAAGCAGGAAAAGAAGCAAGCTATTTTAGATGCAAAGAAGGCTAAACAAAAGAAAGAGCAGATTGCTATCTTGGCCAAGCTATAGGCTGTGAGTTCATCTCAACAAATTCCCTCTCAACCATCTGAAGCTACTGAATCAAGGGAGCAAGTTGAAGAACAGAAGAAATCTCCAAGGAAGAAACAATTGGCTAAAAGAACGAAAATGAAACTGGATATTGTTGACAAGGAATTGGGAGATCAATTTCCTAAGGAACCCACACCAGCTACAACTCAGGCATCAAAGCCCTCTGTGGTATTTGAAGATATAAGGGTGGTGGATCCCTACAGGAATATTCATGGTGAACCTATTGTGCCCAAGGATGAGCCAATAGAATGGGATAACAAACCAATTCCTGACTTCAGTCTACCAATCCTTAGCAAGCCAAAAAGGACAAAGTCAAGGGCAGTCAAGAAAGTGAAGCTATCTCCTCTCAAATTCAAATCTGTAGTCAAAGCTCAGCCCAAAGTCAACAAGGGAGACTACTTGTACTTGTGTGACATCAAAGAATTTTCTGATCTAAACCTCTATCTGGATGAACTAGATGAAGTGAGGGGAATTGATGCATATAGAAACCTACCTGAAAGGTTAGTGTTCAAGTACAAAGGAGGAAAGGAAATTTTGTGGCCACTTCACAGGATTCTTCAAGAGAGCCAAGCTGTACTGATTAAAGTTTATTCATCCTTCAAGAAGAACTTTGGGTTCAATGTCACTGCAAGAAGACTAGTATTGAAGAAGATTGAAGAACTAAGGAGTGTTAGAGCTAAAGATGCACTCCCAAAGACTCTAATCATCCCATATACAGGGATAAGAGTGCATCTAAGGCCCTACTGGCTGATGGAATTCATGGATGACAAAGGTATAAGAAGATTCTTCATATTAGAAGACCAACGAAGCATATCCAGCAATGAGACTCTCCTAGAAATGCAAGAAAAGCTAAATCTCTCAGAATCTGATGAACTGGAATTCCACAGGCAGCTTCAAAATCAGATTGATGAAAATAACATGAAGCTTGGAAGAAGATCCAGACCTTCAAGAAACTAGAAAAATCTGCTCAGGCTAGAGGAGCATCTTGAAATGACTGTGAGCCAAACTTTGTACATTGTGATTATTTGAAGCACTTTTAGTATTATTTACTTTCTTTTAAAGATGTATGTTTAGGGTGTTTTGTTATCATCAAGTATCTCTTAATTTATGGCTATAATTCCAGTAGACATAAATTGGGGAAGATTATTGTGCATATGTTGTGTACTTGATGATGATATAAACAAAACACCTAAGTAGATTTTACTTAGTGAAATAATGTAGCACTCGACGGATAAGAATTATAGTCCCGACGGATAACTCATTATAGTCCCGACGGATGATGACTTATTATCCATCGAGTGAGTAGCTTATATAATAATAAGTCTGTAGCACATTTCTGCATACACCTTTGTATAGATTTTGTAGTAGCATATAAGTCATGTTGACTTTAACTAGATATGCAGAATAGGTTGATTAATTGTACATAAATGATGTCTTGTAATTCTGCATAAGTGAAATGAAGTCAAGTGCCAAAATAGCTACCGACGGATGATTAACAAAGCCATCGACGGATGATCAAATGGCTATCAACGGATGCTTAATATAGCAGTCGGTGGATGATCAATGAAGCCATCAACGGATGGTCATAAAGTCGACGGATGATCATGTACCCAACGGATAAAGAATTCAAACATCATTTGACAGTGACAACTGGTCACATGCGTCGAGATGTATGCAAATGGAATGAGGAAGCCTATTAACTGGGTAATGGAGAACAAAGTAGCAAAGCATAAAAACTGATAGTTTTTATGATGATTCTATCTTTTGACTTTGTAATCTTGGTAATATATAAACCAAGAAGTAGCAAATAGAAACTAAGATCTGAGATACAAAAAGAGAGAAACATTTGTAAGCAGAATTATTAGCATTTCTCTGTATTCTCAGTAGTTCAAATTTGTAAGCAGCTGTGAGCATTCTTGCACACAGAGTTCTCTCGATATAATATATATCTCTGGTGGAATTGTTTAAATCCACCAGAAAGTTTTTAAAGACTCTTGTTTTTAATTACTTATGTTTTGATTCACGTAAGTTTTTATTCCGCATTGAGCTAATCAAAACACTTATATATGTATTCGAGTTTGAACATTTTTATTTTAAGAAAAAGGTTCAAAAATTCCATTCAACCCCCTTCTGTAATTCTTGGTATATTGTTAAGGGACTAACAGCAATCTTGTTAGTGGTAGATAAAAAGATTTGTGCCATCATCTGATTTTGACCATAAATTAATTCAGCTTCTCATTCTTCCACGACCTGGTAATATAAATCGCGTCCAATAAACACATTTATCATTAACCGATTTAACTCGACTGCTACACTTTTTATCAACAAGCTCCGTCTATTGATGATGACGATACTCCGCCGATGGGTAGAAGGCTCATATGCGGTCTTCTCGGTCTTATGGGTATCTCGATATCCATAAATTCAGGAACCATACAATTACATGAGTTCTAAAACAAAAATAAAACATATTAATAGTATAGTATTCAAAAATATTACAATAAATAAATATATATTACCAATATTTCAGCGGGACATCTACAGAACGTCATAGTTTGTGTGACATGCATTAAATCCACCCATTCATTGTATTGTCTAAATCTCTAGTTCGGTCCGGCTCTGGTGGTCCTATTATATGTCCTAACCCTTTCATTGTATGATTCAAGAACTGTATAACATACTTCATAATCCTTCCATGTATATTCGTCACTCTCAATCATAGGAACAATAATACCATTGATTGCATTTTGTAATATGTTTTCTCCGTGTTCTCTGTCCGCATTTAAGAACTACTTCAACTCTAACTTCTACTGGTCACTAATCTATTTATAGAAGGAAAAAAAGTACACTTGTGTGTATCGACAAGGCGCAACTTTTGATAATCCATGGAAATTAAAAAATAATAGCTATAGTTTATCTTTAATACTACAAATATTGAAATTTTGTAGATATCCTGACACACGCTCTATAGTGTATACTCCATAGTCTGGTTTGTGGGAATGCTCTATGAGCGGTTGCAATAGCAAGATACAACTGGTTAATATATTTTAATTAATAATCTTTTAATTTGTTAAATTATGGTACTAACTTATTGAAAATAAATGTATTTTTATTATAAATATATCAAGAGTTGTAAGTTTTGTCCCTATTTATACTAGTTTGTGAATTATATTTTATTCGATTTTGTGAACAAATTAAGAAACAATTGTGGGCTTATTTCTACTATAGGCTGCTCATCCAGTAATTAATACTAAGTTATATTCTCATTTTTAATATATAACAAATTTAAATAAAATGCATCGGTAATATCATGTAGATTCAATTTAATTATTTCCTATTTATTTCTAAACAAAACTTTCAATTTTTTTAATGAAATTTGAAAGATAAAAAATTAAATAAGATTAGACTAATTTGTTATCAAATTTTTTATACGGTCAAATTATTAGAAATAAATATTAGTAGGAGAACAAAAACCAAAAAGTATGTCGATATAAAAATTAATGAGTAGCTAACATTCAAATATGGTACAAACAAAAATATTTTATAAGAATAAACTTATCAAAACTTAAACATCTATTAATGTAACGATGATTATACCTCAAGAAAAAGGATGGTTAAGAGCATCTTTAGTCGTGATCCTATCAACTGGGTGAATGATAAGGAGTTTTTCATGAAAATAGTAAATTACCTTATTAACACAACAACAAAATTGTTTGCATTAGAAATTTCATATAATTATTACCTTTGACAGATCATTATCCAGAACATAACTGAATGTCAAATTCAAGAAATATTGTGAAACATAATCGGAACAAAATTAAAGTTGAAAGATAATCATCTCGAGATAATCATGTTCATCCTCCGCGTGGTGTGTAAGAGATAATAGCTTTTATTACTTGATTTGCCAATTTTTTCTTTAAGAAAGAACAAATTAAAATTCTAAATATTACAAGCAAATGAAATTAACTGAATGATAAATTATCATCTATTATACCTAAATATTTCATTTATAAATTATCATCTATTATACCTAAAACTGTGTTCATATTTGGTATGAAAAGAGATCTTTTTCACTATCATTTTAATAAATATACAACCAACTGAACGCATGTCTGTAGTCTCTCCATACATTTTATCCTCTATGAGCATTTCTGGAGAGAAATGTAGTGGCATTAAAATATGTAATTCATTCATTATTTTTTGAATTTAATCATTTGTTCATTTGGCAATACTTATAATTTTAAATATTAATTGATGATTTAATTGTAAAAGATATCATAAAATGGAGATTATGTATTTTTTATACTTTGAACCTTATTTTATTTTCTTGTATTGTTAGGTTAAAAGTAACAAATAGAATAATAGAAGATCTTTTTGAGAAATTGAGGTAAAATGTTATTGATGAGATGCCACAAACATAAATTAGTTAAATTAATCCTCATTGACGAGGACTAAAAATTTAAAATTAAGAATACTAAAACATATTTAATTATAAAACGATAATTTACCATTGACGTGTATATGAAAAATTGTAATTTTCTATTTTTAGATAGAACTTTTTGACATACTAAAATTGTTAAACTTTATGTTTTTCATCTTTTGATGATTCGGTTGAATTTTTTTATCTATTTTTTAATATTAAAATGATTCGGCAATTAAAAAAATTAGTAATGAATTGGAATAGTATGTGAAGTCGGAGATTTAGAAAACTCAATCAACATTATCAGACCGGATCTTGGAGATAATGGAAGAGTATGAAGGTTGCAGAAATTGAAAGGATAACGTCGCAAAGGTATTTCACTTTCTGAATTATGTGTGTGTGTAATAAGTTTATTATCACACTTTTACTAATTTTTCCATAGTTCTGGTGAAAGTGAACTTGAATTATCCAATATAGTTCGATAATTTTTACCTAATTTTGACTATATTGTTTTACCTAATGATGTCTTGGTATATAGCATAAACATTTTTTTAAACTTATATTATTCTTACTCACAATTAGTTTAGGAATGACCTAATACTATACACATGATAATTTTTAATAACATGCTCTATGACTATATTCATATTTTTTTTGTATGAAGGATTGTGGGTTTGTTAGAAATGTGGTATTAAAAAGAATTTGCAACATGTATAATGAAAAGGTAAATGAATATGTTGACATGAAATACTTTAATTTTTTTAATAACAACATTGTTAAGTTGAAAAAAATGCACCACTAAAACAGTTAGTTATACATGTATATAAAGTGTGCTGGTATATATTTACATGATTTCTTGCGCCAAAAGGCGGAACAATATTTTAAAATATTTAGGTGATAATGAATTCACGTATATTTTGAATTTCATAATCATTATGCACTACTAAACTAATATGCTTTTACTTTTATGTACATGATTTAGTTAAGCAGTTATTATCGGCTCTTTGTTATCTCCACGAAATGGTCAATATTCATCGTGACTTAAAACTTGAGAATATCATGATCGGGTCTGATTTTAAGCTTAAAATCACTGATTTTGGAAACTCGATAATATTTAAGAATGTCACAATGTTAACCTCACATATATCTAAACTATGCAAATATATTCTTCCTAATTGTGGATGTGATATTATGTTTGTATGAAATTTGAATTGTTATTTTTATTTTATTTTCTTGATATATGATTAGAGTTCATTACCATGTAATTACAAATCAAAATAAAAAATTGTAGTTATAAGCACATAAATGCCATATTAAATCAGTTAAAAAGAAACCCTAATATGATAATACAAGAAGAAAATAAAAGTAGAACAAATAAAACATAAAAGGAAAAGAAGACAAAGATGGAGAGAGAAATAAAGTCACGTATATGTATTCCTCACGACTATAATAGTTTGTTGATTGCCTCTCCAATGACTGTATATGTCAGCGATACCAACGAGTGATGTAACATAATCGAAGATGTGATCAACAATCATAACTTTGATGAATGAGACTCTGGTTTAATCCGTATTAATACGAATTAGTTTGATTTTGATTATTCTTATATATGTTGTTTTGCTTTTTATTAATGACTTAACCAAATAAAAAATAATTAAACATAAAATCCGACATCTACAATGGATCAGAATATTTAAAATCATAATTGCTGAACTTGAAAATTTAGTTCAAGAAACTAATAATTGTTTCCTCAACTGTATTCACAACCCTTTTGATAATTCTGAGTGAAAATGCTTCAGCAATAATTTACATCTCGATGAGAGTAAAACTCGTAAACAAGTGTTTACGTGAATATCGTAAACAACACTATGCAACAATGATTATGGACTGAATCATAAACTTTATCTCAAAACCCCAATCTTGATATTAATATTCAGTTTGATTTCAACGTCAAATTAGATATCAATACTAATCTTAGATGATCACAACATACCAGTACTAAAGCATTGAAGTCAACATCAGTCATATATATCAATACCAATTTTTGATATTAACAACAATTTAAATATCAACATCAGTCATAAATTGAATCAAAGTTGTACTCCACATTTTATCCAAAATAGAAATAATTGATAAATCATTGTTATTCCCAAACAATCTAACAAAGAATTACAGAAGGGGGGTTGAATGTAATTCTAGCTACTTTATCAATTTTAAGAACCGTTCAACTTTTGAATATATAACTGTGTTTGATTTAGCTAAAGTATTGAAGAAATCAAACATAAAGTAATCAAAAACAAGTATTTAAAAACTTTCTGATGGATTGAAATTTTCCACCAGAGATATATATTAATATGAGAACTCTGTGCTACAATGTTTACACACAGCTGCTTACAAGTTGAACTTACAAGATCAGAGAAATTCTTTACATATATGGCTTTATCTATTTCTCTGGTAATTTCTTACTTACTTGGATATTGTTCTACTTGCTACACTTGGTTTATATATCACAAAGTTACATGATAAAAAGACAAACAAATAAGACAAAATGTTTTTAGTCTAATTTCATGCTCCTTCATTTCTCTATCCAGCATCTTTGAATATCTTCAGTTTAGCATGGAAATAGAAATGCTTATTTGATCTCTAAAACCTATTAATAGGCTGCCACATTCCATTTGCATACAATCAACGCATGTGACTTTTAAGTCACTATTAACTGCTCTTTTAAATTTGTTTATCCGTTGAAACTCAGTTAGATCATCCATTGAGACTTTGTTGGATCATCCGTTGAGAGTCTGGTTGATCATCCGTTGAAGCTTTAGTTGATCATCCATTGAAACCTTGTGGAACATCCGTTGAGAGTATCTTCATAGAAGTTAGCTGAACTAGCCCCTCTCGGATATTAATAAATTGTTTAGATAGCGTTAAAAAAATTGGAGCATATTGATGAATTAAGGATACGAGAGGAGATGTACCGGCACCAAAGGGTGAAAGTTAATAAGCTAAAATTCGAAGATTCTAATTCTAGTTTTTTCCATATTGAAGCTACTCTAAACAAACAAAGAAAGAGAGTTGTTAAGCTCTGCAATAATGAAGTTAATTGGATTACATCGAAAAATGAGTTAAAAAGACATATTAAATGTCATTTTTCTTCTCTTTTCAAACTAATAGAATTAAGTATTTCTCCTATTTAATCTCTTTTACTCCCCACTTAATCTTGCAAGATGTGAATGTCCAATTATGTAAGTCAGTTAATGATGCGTCCATATATATGTTATACTGAATTTGTTGAGCATTTCTTTCACTCATACTTGCCTGTTTTACATTTACCCTTCCAGTAAGAGGTTGACTGACGTTGTTAAGCCGCGTAATTCGAGAAAGGCAGAGAAAGATGCAACTGTGAAGATGGTTGGTCAGGGTTTACAGAATTAGAGTAAGTTCTATTATGTAAACTTGTTTGTATATATATTGTAGTTGTGTTATTGTATAGTTGGGTTTAGTATACTTCTTTTTGAAGTTATACTAGTGGGTTAAGTTTGATATTTGGATGTGTCGAAACGATGTTTTAAAAGAAAAATGAAAAAATTATTTGTGGAATTTGGGATTCTTATTTCTAGATTTGTAACTTAAAAAAATCTTGGTTTAGTTTAGGGTCGCAGATGTTATATTTCAATTGTTTGTACTTGTTTACTAATTAAACAAGTTATATTTTATTGAGGTTTCTTTGTGACGACCAAATCCTTTGACCCCGGATTTAGGGGCGTGACATCTCGAATATATTTGTGTGTTCGTAGCTTGTCTTCTATTCTTTGCAGTAAGGTAAAATGAAGTGAGGTGATCCTCATTCTAAGACCCAATTCTCCCTAATACCATATTTGATTTCATGTGCAGTAAGGATGTCCTACATTTTTGGATTTCCAAAAATATGTAGTCATCAAAACTTACTAGGGCTTAAACAACACAAAGCACATGCTACCCAATATCTTACATGAGCTTGCACATGCTACCCAAAAGATGACATCATATGTTAGGTCACACACACTGTAGAAGGGGGTTGAATACAGCATATAGTACAATCAAATCGAATTAAGAACACAAGTATGTAACATAAAATAATCTTATTAATAAAACAGTATTGCAATGGAACCGTTCTCTCTCAGTGATGAACAAATATCACGAGAGCTGCTAGGGTTACAATGAATATTATTCTCGATAACAATAACACTTCTAGTGTAAACCCTATGCTGTGTTTATATACCACACAGTTACAAGATAATATTCTAATTGATATCGAATATAATTTTGTATCCTAAAATATATCAATTAGTTATCTTTTCCTCCAAGTCTTTTATTCTTCATAGAATTCTTCTCCATGCATATCTTTTCTTGTTTTAGTCTTTATCTTCTTTTCTTTCAATCAGCCGCCTTCCTTATCTGAAAGGTCTTCTTAAGTCCTGATATTATCTTCTGATGAATATCTTCTGATATCTTAAGTTCTGACTTCAGTATAAGTACTGATTTCCAGTTAAGTTTTGATTTGTCCTATTAGTCACATATTCAAATATCTTACATCTCACAAATCATATATAAAAATTCCAAAAATAACCACAAAACACACTAAGCCAATATCATCAACACCAAATATTGTACAATATCGCTAATTGTTGATGAAATCAAATCTAATTACTTCCAAATACTGCTAATATAATTTATATATGAAGATGAATTCGAATGAAAAAAGAATAAAACACGAAAATCATAGAAAATTTGAAGACCTTTCCAGATTGGTAATGCTCGTAAAAAATGAAGATGTAACAAATACAGAACTTAAACAATTTTGAACTACCGAAAATGATCATCCCTTGATTACATTAATATTTCTTATTTGAGACATCGAAATCACATAATTTAGATGCGGAAGATGAACACAAAATGCAGATATCAAAAAGAGTTTTCCAAAATAGTATTGCTTATAATATTTGAACAATTATTCAATTTATTAGGAATTTCAAAAGTTGGAATGAATCAACACAAATAAACGCAACAAATTACAGAAATAACAAATTTTGGGATACTTGAAAGCTGAATTTCAGAAAATATAAATAATAAAGTCGTAGATAAATGAAAGACCTTTCCAGAGAGTACAAGAACATAAAATTCCAATGAAAAGCGGATTCCATACAAATTTTACAAGAATCAAATTATAATACATTACACATAAAAAAATGTGAAATAATACGAGAATAAAGAGATAGCAAATAATCTGTACCTCGAAAGCTTGGTAATCGAGAATGCTAACCAACGAATTCTGAATTTTCAATCACAAGAAACCTACTTCCTTAAACTATAGATCTGTAATGTCCAATAAGATATTGATGTTCATATCCTTTTCGATCTCTTTCTCTCTTCTATCTTCTCTCTTCATCTCTTTCTCTCTTCTCGTCCCACTTTTGATAAAAGCAACATAAGTCCTTTTTAACAAGCCCTAACCCTTCCTTCTCACTTTTTTAAACTAATATTCTTAAAATAATATCCTGATTATAAAATAAAAACAAAATTACCCAAACTGATTTTAATTATAACTAACTAATATTATTAAATAATAAATATCAAATAATTTAACTATGAATTTACAAAGTTCAGACGTACAAACACAACAGATTATATATGATCTCTGGGTGTGTGATATTTGTGTAACGACCGAGATATTACGCTTGTATTATATACTAGTAAAGATAATTATGTATATTATTCTGTGATTAAGTGTGTTGAGTCATAAAACCCTAACTGCTATGTGCTACGTGTTGCTAGTTTCGATCGGAATGTGTTTCGGGTATTAATTGTGTGTTTTATTATAAGTTATAGGTTTTATATCAAACACTGTTTTAAAAGCCCATATTTCAAACAAAATCATTGTCCCTATTTTGCCAAGTATGGCCTATACCACATCGATATTCTGAACATCTAGACGTTTTACAAATTTACTTCTTTCGCGAAAAACAACTTTTCCGGGCCCCTCGGGAGTCAAAAACCCCACAAAAATCACATTTTAATTTTTATATGATCATGAAATTTCCAAACATCATTTTTCTTTGCATTATTGTAATATTCACAATTTTTGGGAATTTTTGACATATATTTTGTATTTATTGGATATTTAAAAATTCATAATTAATACCGGAAAATTATAAAAATTGGGGCCAAATAATTTTATTAGATGTGTAATTGGACCCTTAATTTTAATTAGGGGGTATTATTTTGGTAAATATAAATAGCTGATTTATTGATAATTAATTAGTTAATTAATCATAAAAAATTAAAAAATTCAAGAAAATCCCCAATTATCTG
The DNA here is from genome assembly GCF_009905375.1 of Apium graveolens. Lineage (NCBI taxonomy): Eukaryota > Viridiplantae > Streptophyta > Magnoliopsida > Apiales > Apiaceae > Apium > Apium graveolens. The sequence goes on from NC_133652.1 coordinate 150,433,043, forward strand.
AAATTAGGGTTTGGAGTTCTTGGAATCAAACTGGATTTTGAACGTGATTTTGTGCACCGATTTGATCATGTAAGTATTCGTTTTGAAGCTTATTAATCGTAGTTTTTGATTTTGTAATTGATTTCATTGTTAGATTGATTGATTTTTAAGTTGTTATTTTCGGATTTATGCTTGAATTCGGGCATTGCAAATCGTTGAAATTTAGATATTTTGATGGTAATGAGTGTGTAGATCGTTGAATTCTTGATCAAACCGTACCGATTTCATAGAGTTTGGTTTAGGATTCATGTTCACCGGAAACGGCGCCGCCAACGCCGTGTTCTTCGAGTTCCGGCTGCAAAACAGTGAAGGAAGACGGAGGGGGGGGGGAGTTGCTGGGGCTTGCTTGGAAACACACACGCAGAAAAACCAACCAGAATCGTGGTTGTGGCCGGTTTCGAATCGCCGGAAAACCCACCGGCGTCGTTGCTGGTGGGGCTGTTCTTGGACGACCCGGAGTCGACCCGGTTTCAACCCGGGGTTCGACCCGGTTTCAACCCGGGGTTCGACCCGGTTTCGATCCAAAAACCCCTGACCTATTTTTCTGATATATGTATCTGAATAATTAATTATTTAATTTATTTTTATAAAATCAAAAATCAGTTTTAATAATTCTAAAAATTAATTAAAAATTAGATTTAAAATCTGAAAAATGTTATAATTAATTTCTGAATTATTTTATTAATTTAGAAATTCGAAATTAATTATTTATTTAATTATTTAATTATTTATCCAATTATTTATTTAATTATCTAATATTTAATAATTAATTAATTAATTAATAAGATTAAATATATTGAATAATTTGATTAATAATTTGATAGTTGAGTGAATAATATGAGTAACTCGTAATTATACGAGTAGTAGTTCGATAAGTTACAATTAGTATTCGAGCGTTCATTTATTCATGAGATCAGAAGTATAATAATTATTTGTATCGAACAATTAGTTATTAATAATCGATTTAATCAAATAAATTGTAATAATTTGTAATTAATTCTAAAAATTAGGGATTAATTATTTTAAAATATAATAATTCTTAAATAATTATTTAAAAATATAATTAAGGTTTAGTTAATTATGATTAATTAATTAAAATTGATTAATAATTAATTAAATCTTGTTTATTGCGAAGTAATTAAACCGTTAGTCCGATTTAAGTGAAACGAAGACCCTTAGACTCAGATAAATGACCCGATTTCATTAAAAATAATTATAAATCGTAGTTTCTTTTGGAAGTAAGTCAGCTTGTGGTGATTAACTGTTATAGTCCCTATTAGGGGTAGAATCAAGTCTAATAAATCCCGGAAAATTATGAATCGAACCAGATAGTGTTTTGTCAATACGAGTATAAGTCTAGTATCGATTCTAAAAATAATTATAAGTCTAAAATCAATTATGTGCCTTATGTGCTATGTGCTTTACGTGATTATGTGAACCTTATGTGTTATATTATATATGCGAGTCTGATAGAATCGTATGGGTAGACTATTAGGGTTACGTGGTATCGATTTGAGATACGCGTATGAGATAAGTTATCTAAACGAATATCTTTTCATGATAGATTCAGTACCAATAAGGCGTATCAAGCAAGAGACAGAAGACAGTGAATCATACGAGGTGAAGTGCATACCAGACAAGTTTTTTCCCTATTCTAAGTTCAGAATAGTGAAATATATCAACCTTTCCATATCAATTACACCTTGATAATTCTTGTTCACATATACTAATACAAAATTATTGATCTTTGTTTCCATTTCATTTCGGTTCTTAATTTCTCCCAATTTATTGAATCCTCTATTCATATTCCAATATTGATACCCTCACTTACATATACTCTGATTTATCCTGATGTTGGGATATATCAAAAGCATACCGATTGTTCCGGATGCTAAGCTATGGACTGGATGGTTACGATGCGGGCCGGGTATTAACCGGACCCTTGATTATTAGGCCATAGTTGCCTGGGTACCCCTTATATTGGTTGGGTCTATGTAGTTGGGTATAGATCCGCACTGTATCCTGACTGATCAGCAAGTTATAGTGCATATATTGGTTTTTATTTCCAGTCTCGTTCATTTGGCACTCGCCAGTAATGGCAAGTTATTATTCTATACAGAAATAAATGGTTGTTCAAACCAGCAGATTACGGTTCATTTTTTCTTCTCTCTGTACACTATATATATATTATTACAGGCTTGTTGAGCAATTTTGGCTCACCCCCTTTTATTGTTATTCACATTGTTTTTCAGTTAAGGTTGAGAATGAAACCTATTAGAACCCGAGTAGTCAAGAAGCGAGTCAAGCAGCGGGACCCTCTTATACCAAGAGTGTTTATCTCTATCCTAGAAGAGAGCTTTGAGTTACCAGATCAGGTGTAGCGGGAAGAGTAATAGTTGTAGTTTGAATAAAAGATGTTTAGTTTAAAATGTGAATAGAATAATGTTTTGTAATAAAGAGGGTTCTTGAGACAGATTGTTTTATCTGGTTTGTAATAAAGTTGATTGGTCGTTCTTGTTTTCAATCCTTAACCTTGAAAAGATCCTGAGTAATATTAGTTTGGGGTAATTTTTTTGTTCATATTATGCATGTTCATGTTTAGTGAGTAGTTAGTGTTAATAATGCCCCAAATCTATACCCCGGATTTGGAGGGTGTTATATTTGGCATCAGAGTTTAGGTTTTGGCCCTTGAAAACAGGAACATTAGAGTTAAGATAAGATAGGAAGATCACATAAGATAGGAGTAATGATATGAGGGTTGTTTGTTTATTAGATTAGGAGTTTGTGAGTTTTAGGCATGTGATTTGATCTTTTCTTGTATTATGGTTATTCTATTAGATGGATTCCTCAACATTATCCTCAGAGCGGACAACTTAAGACCCAGTGGTTCCACCAACATCGGTTCAGGCATTTCCACCATTGCTACCACCACCACCACCATTACCTCAGGGACCACCACCAGAGCAGTTGCCAGTACCCCCTGTAGCAGAGGTACCTGACTTTATTGATTATTTTCCTTATTTTAAGCCAGAGGTACCTGATTTTCCGCCGTTGGAGTTTCCAATATTTGACATTCCTGATATGGTTGACATCCCTCAGTGGGAGGAGTTAGAGCCACAGATCCCAGCACCACAGCCAGAGATTCCACAGTTACAACCAGAACCACCGATGTTTGCACCCCCAGAGCAGCCTGTATTATCTCCCGCACCGTTGGCTATTTATGCACCTGTGCCTGGGATATACCAGTTTCCTCAGCAGGAGTTCATGGATAAGGTAGTTGTTGACCAACCATTAACTACCCGAGGTTCCCAGACTGATCTTCGTGAGCCCCATATGGTATCTTACCAGCAGTTCCAGAGTGAGAGAGAGGAGAGGCTGAGATGACAGAACCAGTGCCGAGAGATACTTGAGTTGTTCGAGACTAGAGAGGATAGACCAGTCAGAGCGCTCCAGCCGGATTATATATTGAGGGAGAGACTTCATCAGATACTTAGGGCAGGATCTCAGGAGATGGTTGATTTGAGACAGTAGGATGTGCGCACCGATGTCGTATACCATAGAGCGATGAGACTGACCGAGGCCGTATTAGAGGCGCTACAGCAGGAGTTGGGCCGAGTGCCACCCGGATTTTGATCTCAGCTGATAGTATGATGTTGTACCATATGTATTATATGTAGATATATGCAGCATAGTATAGTATGACTAGTTTGTATGTGTGTAGCAGCTAGTTTTGACTGGTAGTACTAGCAGGAGGACTGACTGATGTAGAACTTTTTGTATCAAGTACTGACACCTGCAGCTGGTGTTATACCTTTATATATAAAATGAACATTTTCACATTTTCTTTTATTTTCCAGTCTTTTAAGCATTTACATTTATTTTACAGTTTTACCGTTGCATATTTTAAAATGTTGTTTTTATTTACAACCATGTTGTACCATTTATTTTTTCAAAAATTTCAATTATTTCAAAATGAATTACTTAAACACTAAACTGTTTTTAATTACTTATTTTAGATACTTTTCAAAAAAAAATTCTTTTCCATATCAACTGTTTAAATTTTGGTTTAATATCATATAAAATTTGTTTCTTTATTCATATCACCTGTTTAATAAAGTGTTATTAAGAGAACCAATTGTTTTATTATCAGAACTATGACACCTAAAAGAAAAACAAGAACTGAGTCGTCTAAATACAATACCGAGGGTTAGAACAATAATAACCCCATAAACCAGATGTTTCACCTTATGCAACAACAAATGATGATGATGCAGCAACAGATGAAACAGCAACAACAGCAATTTCAACAGCAAATGTTACACCAAGTCGTGCGCCCAGAGCAACAAGCACCACTAGCAACACCGGTAGTTACTTTTAAGCAATTCCAGTAGGTGTAGCCTCCGGAATTCGAAGGTTCCGCAGATCCTACAAAGGCGAAAGCTTGGTTAAAAGAAATGGAAAAGGCCTTTGCGTTAGTACAAGTTGAGGAAGATTAGAAAACGGATTTTGCTAGTTACTTTTTGAAAGGTGAGGCCAATTACTGGTGGAAATCGAAAAAGGCTTTGAAGGGTGAATATGTAGTGAATTGGGATAAATTTACCGATCTTTTCTGGAAAAATATTTTCCTTGTTACATGAAGAATCAGATGAAGATTAAGTTCCTAGAGTTGAAGCAGGGTAATTTGTCAGTCAAGGACTATGAAGCCAAGTTCACTGAATTAGCTAGGTTTTTCCTGAGCAGGTAGATACTGATGAAAAATGAGCCAAAAGTTTTCAACAAGGATTGAAGCCATGGATCCGTAGCAGGGTAACAATGTTCGAGCTGACAACTTATATAGTCGTTGTTCAGAAGGCCATGATTATTGAAGGAGAGAGTGAAGTGTCTCAGAAAGAAAAGGGACCAAGTTGTTTCCAGAACCGTTCCAATAGAAGGCCGGGATTCCAAGCCCGGGGAAATATGAATTTTAGAAGGACAGAGCAGGGCAACCAGGATGGGTAACCGGCTCCCAGCCCCAAACCAGCAGAGACTTATCCGATCACCTATACCCGATTGTAGAATATGTGGGAAGAAGCATACCGAGATTTGTAACAAGCCAAATATCACGTGTTTCAAGTGCAAGCAGAAGGGTCACTACTCTGGAGAATGTCCGATGGGGAAGGAAAAAGTCACTTGTTTCCAATGCAGAAGAAAAGGACACATTGCCAAGGACTATAGAGAAGCAGCAATGGCCGCCAGCATTCTAAGGGTTTTAGCATTACCTCCGCCACCACCACAGAATCAGCCTAGTGCAAGGACTTTCTGTTGGATTTTAAACGCAGCGGGGGCATGGCAAAACACTTTTACACATATAAAATCCAAATAAAAGCATACAGATCATGAATAAAAAATTCGAGGGATCGAATCTAACCTTTAAAATAATTCAGAGATAACGATCAGAGATCCTTAGCAGTTGCTCCTCAAGTGTGAAGCACTCCACCGGTATCCACCAAGAAAACGATGTTAAGGAGGAGGAAGGAGGTGAAGAGAATTGGGTTTTCCAAACCTTTTTGGGTTTTGGGGTTCGATGTGGGTTAGAATAAAATAGGGTCTATAATAGTGTATTTATAGGCAAAATTTTCAGCTGAAATTTTCCCATAAATATTATTATTATTATCCCATTTATTATTCTTATTAATAATTAAAATACCTTTTAATTATTAATCCTTTTCCTAAACACTTTAGAAATAATTCTCTCTCTTGATTTAATTTCCAAAAATTAAATCCTTTAATTAATAATATTAAGAACTTTTCTTAATTAATTTATAATCAATTAAATCTCATTTAATCAATTATTAAATTTTCCAATTAATTATTTATTTCATAAATATATAATTATCAGCCATTATTAATTAATTCCTCCACCATTAAATCATTCTCCTTTTATGGTGTGACCCTGTAGGTTCAATATTAAGCCGGTAGTAGAAATAAATAATAATAAAACTATTTTATCATTATTTATATAAATTCTCTAATTTATTAAATATGATTAATTAATTAATCACATTTATTCTACATCGTGAGGGATACTTCTCAGCATATCGCGACTATCCGGATAATATGAATTCACTGCTTAGAATACCAAGAACCTATTCAGTGAATAGTTATCGTACAATAAACTCCTTCTACCCTACAATGTCCCGATTAAGTACAAGGCATGGATCTCGTGTCAAGCCTATCTAATTCAATCACTTGATTACCATTTACTATGCGTAGTTCTATGCAAATTATAAACTCCTTTCTAATTTCATTCACTCTGGCCAGAGATTCCTGAACTAGCATAAGTGGATCAGCCTTGAACATTCGCTTCCTTCACTGGAAGGGGTAGATCCTTTATTGATCATACACTATCTTCATGTACAAATTCTTATACCCAGAAGAGCCCTAATAATTGTCCCTGGAGACTAAGAACTAAACCAAAGCATAGTTCAGTGTACACAAGATGACTATGATGACCTCAAGTCTAATGATACTTGTACAACTATCACTATGTGAACAACTGCTGACACGTGAGTGAACTCCATCAGTTGTTCAGCTGTGCGAGTCATGTTCAGTAAACTTATTCTATAATAAGCACCTACATACTAGCTATAGTGTCACCACACAAATGTCTATGAGAACAGCCATCCTTCATAATGAAGCAAGCATAGTATATACCGATCTTTGCGGATTATTAATTACCAGTTAGTAATCCTATGACCAGGAACTATTTAAGTTTAGAGTTATCATCTTTTTAGGTCTCACTATTATGATCTCATCATAATCCATAAAAAGTTTTACTCTAAACTATGGTATATCTTATTTAAACACTTAAATAGATAAAGCCTGTAATAAAAACAAAACAAGTCTTTTATTAATATCAATGAAATCAAAACAGATTACATAAAAGTTATTCCTAAATTCTTATACATGATTGGACTTAGGACATATTCCTTTCAATCTCCCACTTGTACTAAAGCCAATCACTCTGGTATCTAATACCCATCTTGTCTTTATGACGATCAAAGTGACTTTCATAAAGTAGCTTTGTGAGTGGGTCTGCTATGTTGTTATGTGTGTCAACTCTAATTCAATACAATACAAGAAATGTTACCGCGCTCCCACTAACCTTTTTGTAGACGCATGGTTCATCTACGTTTTTGATAAAATCAAACTCTTTGATTGTCTCATCAAAACGAATGTTCCATCTTTCGAGAAGCTTGCTTTAAACCACATATGGTTCGCAGCAGCTTACACACTATGTTTTATTTCCCTTGGAAAGAAAACCATCTGGCCATCTACCAGATTTTATAGTCGTAGTAAGCAGCATTCGCAAGCAAAATCCGAACTGATTTTAACAGGGCTACAGGTAAAAAGTTTCATCAAAGTCAATCCATTGCCTTTGTTTAAATCCTTTTCCCACAAGCCTGGCCTTAAAGGTCTCCACCTGGCTATCTGTTCTAATTATTCTCTCGTATACCGTATACATAGATTCCATTCCGGATTTCATGGCACTATGCCATTTCTCTGAGTCAACACTACTTATAGCCTCATTATAGGTCACAGGGTCGTCATCTTCAATGATCGACAACTCATTGTCATTCTCAATGACAAGGCTATAATACCTCTCAGGTTGGCGAGACACTCTCCCTGACCTATGAATGGGCTGTTCCACAAAAGGTTGTTCAGTCAGAACAGGTGTTTCCACTTGATCCGTAGTAGTTTGTGCTTCTTGAACTTCATCAAGTTCAATTTTGCTCCCACTGTTTCCTTCAAGGATAAACTCCTTTTCCAAGAAGGTAGCATATCTGGATACAAACACCCGATGATCGGTGTAAAATTAATACCCTAAAGTCTCTTTAGGATATCCCACAAAACTACATTTTATGGATCGATATTCCAGCTTATCTGGGTCAACTTTCTTGACATAAGCTGGACATCCCCAAATCTTAACGTGTTTAAGACTCGGTTTCCTTTCTTTCCATATCTCATACGAAGTTTGAGGAACAGATTTTGGAAGGCACCTTATTCAGTAAATATGCTGAGGTTTCCAATGCATAACCTCATAGGAATACTGGAAGATTTGCATAGCTCATCATGGACCGAACTATGTCTAACAAAGTTCGATTTCTCCTTTCAGATACCAATCTGGAGGAGTCCACTAGGAGACTATACCATTTCCTTTGAGATAATCTAGAAACACTCCATTAAAGTATTCACCACCTCGATCTGATCGAAGAGTTATAATACTATGTTTGGTTGTTTCTCCACTTCATATTTATATTCTTTGAACTTTTCAAAGGCCTCAGACTTGTGTTTCATCAAACACATATCCGAATCCAGATCTATCATCTATGAAAGTAATGAAGTATGAAAATCCACCCATGGCTTGCGTAGACATTGGTCCACATACATCTGTGTGTACCATTCCTAGCAAATTTGCGGCCTTCTCTCCATGTCTACTAAATGGAGACTGCAGTGCCACAATGAAGTGAGATTTTCACCATCCCTTTTCTTTTATTAGTTTGTTCAATCTGAAGTAAATTATGTCACATATATACAGACCATTATTTAAAGCACCACATCCATAAAGAATATTATCTCTAAGAATAGAACATTCATTATTCTCAATAATAAATGAAAATCCAGCCAAGTCTAACATGGGAATAATATTCCTGACAATTGAGGGAACAAAATAACAATTATTTCAAACAATAGTCTTGCCCGTAGGCCTATGTAAATGAAATGATTCTACATCTACAGCAGCAACTCTTGCTCCATTTCCCATCAGTAGAACCACCTCCTCTTCCTCAAGAGTCCTACTTCACCTTAGTCCCTGCAACAATTGCAGATATGAGAACCACAGGCGGTATCTAATACCCAAGTAGAAATTTGATTTAATGACATATTCACTTCTATCATGAACATACCTGAATCAGAAGCGGTAGTCTCACTACCCTTCTTCTTCTTCAATTCTGCAAGGTAAACCTTGCAGTTCCTCTTCCAGTGCCCCACCTTGTTACAGTGAAAGCAAACAATTTTGCTCTCGGGGTCTTTAGCTTTTGGTGGAACCGGCATTTTCTCACCTACTTTCTTCTTCTTGGAAGAGTTCCTCTTCCTTTTCTTAGGATTGGAACCTTCACCAATTAGAAGAACAGAACTCTTCTTAGGGGGAAAATTTGATTCCGCAGTCTTCAACATGTTGTGGAGTTCAGGCAGGCTGACATCCAACTTATTCATGTGAAAGTTCACAACAAACTGCGAGAACGAACTCGGAAGTGATTGCAAGACCAAGTCTTGGCTCAGCTCCCCATCCATGGCAAAACCAAGTTGTCCAAGACGTTCAATCAAATTGATCATCTTAAGTACATGGTCATTCACAGATGATCCCTCAGACATCCTACAACCGAACAGCTCCTTCGATATCTCATATCGAGCTGTCCTCCCCGCCACATCATACAACTCTTGTAGATGCATGAGGATAGTGTAAGCATCCATATGCTCATGTTGCTTCTGTAGCTCAATGTTCATGGAAGCTAGCATGATGCATTGAGCAACATTTGCATCATCTATCCACTTACGATACACAACATGTTCATCATTATGTGCATCATTAGCAGGTTCAGTAGGCTTAGGTGAGTCAATCACGTATTCCAGCTTCTCAATCCTGAGAACAATTCTCAAGTTTCGAAGCCAGTTTGCATAATTAGGACCAGTTAATTTGTGAGCATCTAGTATGCTCCTGAGTGATAGTGCAGAAGACATAACGTACAAAGTAAATCTGTAAATGATAAACACATAACAACACTTAGCAAATATTCGATTTCATTTCAAAACACTATATGAATCGGGTCTTTATTCATAAGTGGCTCCCACTAGTTTTCCTAATTTATTCAACCCCCTACATGAAAAATTAAGCATTCATAATGCTAGTGGGAATAGGGATCCTACATTCCATTACACAACCCCGGCTGTGGCACGAAACGCCATGGAATGTTCAATAGGCAGACAACTCTTGTCAATTACATCTTATGTTATTCCCTAATCAAACTTTAGCCTCTTGAATAATTGAGTCACGGCTGTGGCACGACAAACTCAATATTCTAAGTCAAGTCTAACCCAACATTCCGTACAATTGAATCAGTCCCCAAAGGCCCACGGCTGTGGTATGTAACGACCTTTAGATTCTTATTCAATGTACACATCTCTATGTAATAGACAAGTATTTCTTATTTTGAAATCAAAGCCCTCGGTTGTGGCACGAAACGACAATGATTCAAAAATAAGAACTACTTTCTACCATGTTGGAAGGCTATGACCGACACAAGCCCGTTGTATCATTGGCCAATTACTACTTGATATTATTTAATTTTAGAGGGATTATATTACGTTACAATCATAATCATATTATAAAGAGATTCTTCCTTTTAAATTAAATATTTCAAATCAATAATCAATAATCAGATGATTCCCAGATCGGGTGGAGCATTGTCAAGAGGCGTCTCTTAATAACCCTTTCTTACAGATAGAAATCTGTTGTTAACAGAATCATCCTTTCTCTCATATCGAAAATTCATATTCAATTACGTGTTTCATAAACACAAGAATCTCATGATTGTATTCATAATATTATTATTAAGGTTATGAAACAATTTCACTATACTAGGTTGTCTAACAAACACCTTATGTTCATTTAAGTTCACCTAAATCTATCATCGCATGATAAACTAAGCATATATGATATATATAAACATGAATAAACATCAAGGTAGGCATATTACATCATCTAGCATATTGGTCTAAGCATTATACATCTCTATGTATCACATGAAGCATTTAAAAGCAGTTAAAACAGTTAAAAACAACTTTAAAACACTTCATGGAAATATAAACAGTTCAAAACTTTTATATAAACTAAAATTGATCACTCCATTAGATCCGTCTCGGAAAAACGAATCCAACGGTATATTGCACGCCCAAAACGGAGTTACGAAACTCCCAGAAAATCAATTTTAAAATCAACAGACGGGCTGTAACGCATTACAGGAACGCGTTACAGGACCTGTAACGCATTCCCGTGATGCGTTACACCCCTTTTAAGCCAATAAACGGTGTCACGCATTCCACGAATGCGCAACAGGCCTTACCTCGCACGTGCGCCACACGCGCCCGACAGCAGCCGCCTTTTTCTCTCAACTGTTCCCTGCGCCTGACAGCCTTTCTGCCATGTCTGTCTTCTTGCTTTCCGTGCCAAAAGCATCAACAGGTGCAGATGTACAGATACCACAACACAGTATACAAACATATATATATATATATACTATATACACATATAATTATTCTTATTTAATTACGAATTTAATTACAAGAACTTCAAAAATTCATAATAAAAAATCTATACATCATAAAATTATGAAAAAAATACCCAGACGATCTACAACACTTGTAGAACCCAGATCAATATTCAAAATTATTCTGAGAAACGATTTCTCATCAGACAAAATTAATCCATGATATAACTTATAAAAATCATAATTAATTCATACAAGCACATAAAATTCTGAAATTTTTACCACAGATCTATATGCATACAATATATGTACTGATACCATTGTTGTATTTTAAATGCAGCGGGGGCATGGCAAAACACTTTTACACATATAAAATCCAAATAAAAGCATACAGATCATGAATAAAAAATTCGAGGGATCGAATCTAACCTTTAAAATAATTCGGAGACAACGATCGGAGATCCTTAGCAGTTGCTCCTCAAGTGTGAAGCACTCCACCGGTATCCACCAAGAAAATGATGTTAAGGAGGAGGAAGGAGGTGGAGAGAATTGGGTTTTCCAAACCTTTTTGGGTTTTGGGGTTCGATGTGGGTTAGAATAAAATAGGGTCTATAATAGTTTATTTATAGGCAAAATTTTCAGCTGAAATTTTCCCATAAATATTATTATTATTATCCCATTTATTATTCTTATTAATAATTAAAACACCTTTTAATTATTAATCCTTTTTCTAAACACTTTAGAAATAATTCTCTCTCTTGATTTAATTTCCAAAAATTAAATCCTTTAATTAATAATATTAAGAACTTTTCTTAATTAATTTATAATCAATTAAATCTCATTTAATCAATTATTAAATTTGCCAATTAATTATTTATTTCATAAATAAATAATTATCAGCCATTTTTAATTAATTCCTCCACCATTAAATCATTCTCCTTTTATGGTGTGACCCTGTAGGTTCAATATTATGCCGGTAGTAGAAATAAATAATAATAAAACTATTTTATCATTATTTATATAAATTCTCTAATTTATTAAATATGATTAATTAATTAATCACATTTATTCTACATCGTGAGGGATACTTCTCAGCATATCGTGACTATCCGGATAATATGAATTCACTACTTAGAATACCAAAAACCTATTTAGTGAATAGTTACCGTACAATAAACTCCTTCTACCCTACAATGTCCCGATTAAATACAAGGCATGGATCTCGTGTCAAGCCTATCTAATTCAATCACTTGCTTACCATTTACTATACGTAGTTCTATGCAAATTAGAAACTCATTTCTAATTCATTCACTCTGGCCAGAGATTCCTGAACTAGCATAAGTGGATCAGCCTTGAACATTCGCTTCCTTCACTGGAAGGGGTAGATCCTTTATTGATCATACACTATCTTCGTGTACAAATTCCTATACCCAGAAGAGCCCTAATAATTGTCCCTGGAGACTAAGAACTAAACCAAAGCATAGTTCAGTGTACACAAGATGACTATGATGACCTCAAGTCTAAGGATACTTGTACAACTATCACTATGTGAACAACTGCTGACACGTGAGTAAACTCCATCAGTTGTTCAGCTGTGCGAGTCATGTTCAGTGAACTTATTCTATAATAAGCACCTACATACTAGCTATAGTGTCACCACACAAATGTCTATAAGAACAGACATCCTTCATAATGAAGCAAGCATAGTATGTACCGATCTTTGCGGATTATTAATTACCAGTTAGTAATCCTATGACCAGGAACTATTTAAGTTTAGAGTTATCATCTTTTTAGGTCTCACTATTATGATCTCATCATAATCCATAAAAAGCTTTACTCTAAACTATGGTATATCTTATTTAAACACTTAAATAGATAAAGCCCGTAATAAAAACAAAACAAGTCTTTTATTAATATCAATGAAATCAAAATAGATTACATAAAAGTTATTCCTAAATCCTTATACATGATTGGACTTAGGACATATTCCTTTCACTTTCAACATGTCAATGAAAGAAGATGTACATAGTCCGAATGTGGTTGCAGGTACGTTTCTTGTGAATTCTGTAAATGCTCAAGTATTGATTGATTCTGGAGCTACAAGGTCTTTTATTTCTGAAGAATTTATTCCTAAGTTACATTGTGAGATTCATCGGTTAGAAGAGACATTAATTATAAATTTAGCAAATGATGATCAGATTGCGGTAGATCGAGTGTGTCCAGGTTGTGATATCGAAATAGCGGGAAATCATTTCTCAGTTGACTTGATACCTTTCAAGTAAGGAGACTCTGATGTTATTTTAGGAATGGATTGGTTAGCTAGTAATAATGCTCATATCGATTGCGCAAATAAGAAGGTGAATTTACGAACTGAGGAAAATGCAATTATAACGTTCAAAGGTGAAAGGAAGAAGCAGAAATTCTTAACGATGATGCAAACAGAACGATTGTTACGTCAAGGATGTCAAGCTTACTTAGCCTATGTATTGGATACAGAAAAAGAAAGCCCTAAGATTAAAGATATTCCTGTTGTTTGTGAGTTTCCCGATATCTTTCCAGATGAACTTCCAGGACTACCTCCAGATCGAGAAATCGAGTTTACTATCAATTTGAAACCATGAGCTGAACCAATTTCAAGAGCTCTGTATCGAATGGTGCCTGTTCAAATGAAAGAATTAGCAAACCAGTTGCAGGATCTTCTCGACAAAGAATTCATAAGGCCCAGTGTATCCCCATGGGGTGCATCAGTGTCGTTCGTAAAGAAGAAGGACGGTAGCATGCGACTATGTATTGATTATCGTGAGCTGAACAAGTTAACTATCAAGAACAAATACCCATTTTCCCGAATCGATGACTTATTTGATCAACTTAAATGAGCGGCATGGTTTTCGAAAATCGATTTACGATCAGGCTATTATCAATTGAAGGTCAAGGCGGAAGATATTCCAAAGACTGCGTTTCGAACGAGATATGGACATTACGAATTTCTTGTGATGGCGTTTGGACTAACCAATTCACCTGCAGCATTCATGGATTTGATGAACCAAGTATTCAAGAAGTACCTGGATAAGTTTATCATTGCATTTATTGATGACATCTTGATATATTCAAAGACTGAAAAAGAACATGCAGAGCACCTGAGAATGACGTTGGAAACATTGAGAAAGGAACAACTTTATATGAAATTTTCAAAATGCGAATTTTGGTTGAAGTAAGTGCAATTTCTAGGTCATATTGTAATATCCCATATTTGCAGATATTATTATTATTATTTGAAATTGTTTATGTGATTTTATGTGAATTTTAGTGAATTATATGATAATTGGAATTGATGTGTGGATGTTTATATATGATATTATTTGAGTATTTTAATGTGTAATATGTCCAGAATAAAGTATAGATAATTATGGTATTTTTCTGGTAATTTTGTATTTTTATATAATTTTATAATGATTTAAAGATTTAATAATTATTATTCGTATAATTATAAAACTATTTTATAAAGACGGGAATCGTCCAACTTCAACCGTTTTTGCGTTTTTACAACCTGAAACTCTTCGAAAACTCCTTCCTAACCTAATCTGGATATTCTGAACATTTTCCATGTTTTAACTTTTTCAATCCGGATTACGGTTTGACCCGTACGCGTCCTGGCGTACAATTTTTGATACGATAAACGTTTTGATAGATCAACAAAACTCGTATTCTCGAAAGGAGGGATATTTTTACATTATTTTCTCATAGAGTGTTTTATAAGAAGCTCGGTTTTGATAATTATTCAAATCTGGTACTAAATTGTATCATTTTTATAGTTACTTAGCGGCTAAGTAATCTATTTTTGGATCCGATATATTGTGTAAATTCAGTATTAAATTCAAGAATGTTTCAAAAATCATGAAAATTCTATTTTATTAGTATTTGAATATTCCGAGAATTATAAAATTATTTCAATAATTTTTCGAATTAGTATTTGAATTAGTTTTCAAATGCGAGTTTGATATTAAATTCAAAAATATTTTAAAAATTATGAAAATTTTATTTTACTACTTTTTAATTATTCCGGAAATTTTAAAATTATTTTGTTAATTTTGGGGATTATTTTTACCCGCAAATTAGTTCGTTAAAATACAATATGCGGAACAGAAACTGGACTACAGGGTGTATATGTTGCAATCCTATTAATTAGTTAAAACATGACAGTTGCTTAGCTTCTCAATTGCTACGTGTTAAAATAAAAATTAAAAATCCTATCTACCCGCGACCCCCTGCGTCTCACCTCCAACCCCCTGTTTTCTTTGTTTCTCTTTCCCCTGTTCACACTCCACAACCAACCTCTCTTTTTTTCTTATTCCGAGCAAACACATGACCCCTTAGTTTTCTCCCCCGCCATTTTTCCCCTGCCTTTCTCTCTCTCTACTTTATCTCCTCTTCTGTGTCTCTTTTCTTCCGTAAATTTATATACTTTTAATTTTTGAAAAATTCATATCTTACAAACCGTTTATCCAAATTTCAATTCTTATATATATAAATGATCAGCGCTTCGATACCTACGCATAGGTATATATATTGCAAGGTTTTGAGAAGAAAATTTGTGGAGCATATTTTTCGTATTAATTTATTTTCGGGGCGTGGAGTTTGGAGGTGGTGATTACTCCACATGGCGTTTCAATGTGTGTATTTCTATGGCTATTAATTTCGTATTTTTCAGGAGATATTTTTCGGACATCAGATATTCTCTTTGGGGTGATCAGAATTTATTTTGGGTAACGATTTCGGAATTTCTCTTTCGTACTTATGTATATTATATCATGTTAGTGTTTATATATTTATTTCGTAATTTTTAGAAGTTGTTGGAGAAGTCACTTTTGGTCCGAATTTTTGTTTAGGTGGCCGTGTTTTTCGTTTATGGTGTGTCTATACTTGCAAATATAATTTTTTTGTGTATTTTAAATTTATTAATTTTTTTAGAATATAGTTCAATTGTATTGTTTGGGATTTTGTGGGGTTATGACCCAGGGAAAAGTCCGTTTTATAAGACCTTATATCGATTTCTTTTGTAAAATATCTCTTTCAATTTTAAATTATTATCTTTTATAATTTTTGAAAATTATAATTTTATTTAATTATTTATAATTTGTTTTGATTAATTATTTATCCATTTAATCAATTAATTTTGTTTGTAAATAGTTGAATGAAGTGTAATTATTTATAATTGAGCCAAATAATATTCTAAAATTATTTTGAGCTTTTATATTTGGGTATTTAAAAATCAGTTAATTTCATTATTAATTGATTTATTCTTATTTTATTCGTAATAAATACAGCGTTTGTCCATTTAATAAGAAACGAACGTGTCTAGACTCAGAAGAATATTTATCTTTCATTAAAAATACTTTAGAGACCCAAATCCTTTTGTTTCGGAAGGTCGCTTATTTTGCAAGTTAATTCTGAGTCTCATATTTACCAAAAAGACGTATTTGACCCAATTTCAGTTTTAAACGTACTGAGTCGAACCTTTTGACGAACCGAGGCATGTGTTATATGAATTATGTGATACATGGATTATGTGTTTATATGTTATGTGAATTACGTGCGTACATGAGTCAAGAGTCTTGTATTTGACTGTGTTCTTTATGGGTGGGCTATCGTATGGGTAGACAATAGGGTTTTGAACCGCAGTTCGTCGAGTAATTATCGTTTAGACTATTAAAGTGTTATATTTTAGTGATAGATGCGGGTCATTCAAGACGATCAGAATCAGATGTTGGATAGAGAGTGAAATGAAATGATATTGCATATCAGGCTTGTACCAACAGTATAAGCAGCAGACCAGAGAATTAGCAAAGTAAATAATGGTGATGTTTTGAGGCATAATGACAAAATAATTGTGCTATTGCGAGTGTGACTAATTGCTAAACACCAAAGGCAAGTATCCCTATCATCACTTATTGTTCAAGTGATATTTATTTTTGAACCCTATTATGCAAGTATTGTTTTCCCTATTTTCAGTTCAGAATAGATAAATGTATTACATATCGCTGAATTCAATGCTTATTATGCAAGAACTCTCTGTTATTCTATGTTCAGAATAGTTAAATGTTTTTACTTGTCAAATTACTGGATTTATAAATGTTTTGGATTTGAGAAAAATGATTTGATTGCGAGTATTCCTACCCAAGTAAAGGTTTTAAGATTGGATCAATGCGTAACTATCCGGGGCGGACGGTCCAGCGGAGGGCTATTGCTAAGTGTCATATGAAATATTATGACACAATTTGTGCCACAGGCAGATATATTTCCTTTTTTATTTGAGTACTCGTGTTTTGGGGACATGTTTCTATGAATCATGACCTTGTGCTATCACACGAGCTGATCAACATGTGATAGTACGTCCGTCGGTAAAAGATCCCAATCTAAATTATTATATTGTTTTTGATAATCATAGAATAAATGATTTATCAACTATTTTGTGTTTTGGATTAATGGTGAAATGTAATTTTGATTCAGTTTCTGATTTATGCTAATACTTACTTTGTTGTTAAATATCAAAGGTGGTATTAGTATAGATGATTGATGTTGACTTCAGTATGGGATGTTGTGAGCATCAAAGTTCCTATTGATATCTAATTTGATATGAAAATAAAATGAGTATTAATATCAAGAGTTCGGTTTTGAATAAAGTTTGTGATTCAGTCCATATTCATTGTTTCATATTATTGTTGTTTACGATATTTCCGTAAACACAGTTTTACGAGTTTTATTCTCGTCAAGAATCAAAGTATTGTTGAAGCATTTCGCTCAAAATTATTAAAAAAAAAGTTTTGAATACAGTGAGAAATAGTTATCCGATTCTTTAATAAATTTTCTGTTTCAACATTTATGATTTTAAAATGTTCTACGCTATTGCGGATGTCAGTTTTCTATCAAAACGACCCTATTGTTGCTATAATGATCTTGTTGAGCATTTCTTTCGCTCATACTTGCATGTTCTTAAATTTAACCTCTAGTGAGGATTAGCTTGCGCTGTTTAGCCGCGCAAATTAAGGAAGCAAAGAAGAAGCTTTTGGAAGGTGGTTGGTCTAGGGTTTGCGGACTAGTGTATGTTCTATTGTGTAAAGTTGTTTATATTATATTATATGTTATGTTATTTTATAATTGGGACTAGTATACTTCTTTTCGAAGTTATACTAGTGGGGTAAGTTTTGAGTTTGGAAATTATTGAAAAGAGTTTTAAAAAAAGTGAAAATTTATTGGTGGAATTTGGAATTCTTATTTCTACAACTGTAGCCTTAAAAGATCTTGGATTAGTTTGGGGTCATAGATGCTAAATATCTTCCGCTGGCATTTATTTATTGGTTAAACAGGTTATTTTGAATTGAGATTTTATAGTGATGACCAAATCCTCTGACCCCGGATTTGGGGGCGTTACAGGTTGGTATCAGAGCTGAGGTTATAGTAAACTAGAAACGAGAGTGTGTAGGAGTGTGTATAGTTATGTAAGGACGCTTGAGCTCATATCAAGTTCCTGTTGGACAATTGGATATGGTACCAATGATTAAGTTAAGATAAGGTGTATTCGTTTGAGATGATTGTGCTGAACTGGATGAAACTCCGGGAAGCTGCAAAATTCTATGGTGGAATCTTCCGAGACTACGATTCAATGACGATGAAGATTATCAATATCCTTAGAGCATGAAGAAGTGTCCAGAATCGAATGGCGAGTCAATGGAAGAGTTCAAATAGAAGATAATTATTAAGACTTTGGCAATACATTCTCCTTCTTTAAATTCTTTTTACATCTCTCAAAAAGAGATATTTGTTAGATGATATATTCCCTAACATCCGTTTTCAATCACGTACTGTGCCAGAGGCTGTCGTGAAACCTATTTTCAGGTTTTGATAGCTCTGCTAAGTTATGATAATTTAACTTCCACTTTTCTTATTTGGCGGATAGTTTATTGGTGATGTGACACCACTTGCTCATTTGGTGCCAGAATCTTGTTCTCTGGAATTCATTTCTTTCAGAAATATCAGCT
The DNA here is from genome assembly GCF_009905375.1 of Apium graveolens. Classification (NCBI taxonomy): domain Eukaryota; kingdom Viridiplantae; phylum Streptophyta; class Magnoliopsida; order Apiales; family Apiaceae; genus Apium; species Apium graveolens. The sequence goes on from NC_133652.1 coordinate 150,452,424, forward strand.
TTGAAATCTTTTCAGTTTTATTCATTTGATTTTGGATTTCTTTGATACTCTTCATTTGGTGCCAGAATCTTGTTCTCTGGAATTCATTTCCTTCAGAAATATCAGCTTTGAAATCTTTTCAGTTTTATTCATTTGATTTTGGATTTCTTTGATACTCTTTTATTCTGACTGAGATGAACAACCCTAACTATAGGGGACACAAGGTATACCTGTCTGTGTGATAGAAGTTGAATGGAACGCCATCACTTGTGTGTGTTGTGACTACAAGAAGGTTCATAACCATTAGTATCTTAATTTGAACACGCAATACCAAGTTCATTTGATCATATTGATCTCTCAGTTATTCTTTCATTTCAACAATACTTTTTCTAAAATTCAGATTTTGGTAACCACAATGGTGGGACACCCGTTATGATACGAAATTCTTTTCTCTTTGAAATTTCATGATTTTATAATCTAAATATTCGAAGGTAAGCCAATCAAATTGGGCTGAGTTACCTTTGTCAAGTCAAAGTAAGGCTATGTGAGGGGATTACCAATAACAACAGTGGATTGCAATGCGACTAAAAATATTGGTGGATTATAACAAAGTCAGTCTGTTTCTTTATTCTCTATCTATTTATCTCTTTATCTCCTTCTTTTTCTCTCACTTCCTATTCTTCTTTCTCGCAATTAGTAAAAGTAATTCCATTGACGAATTGGTCAAAGGATATGGATGGAACAGTGGTACGAGGTGAAGCTTCCGTGATCATTATGTTTTACAAGGAATCCAAGTTTTATTTGAGATTTTGAGAAAGGTTGCGTATGCAAAATGGGAAAGTTGACAAGAAAATCCTTTGTGCTTTCTTCTGCAGATTCCGAGGACGGAAACCTTATAAAGGGGGGTAGATTGTAACATCCCATATTTGCAGATATTATTATTATTATTTGAAATTGTTTATGTGATTTTATGTGAATTTTAGTGAATTATATGATAATTGGAATTGATGTGTGGATGTTTATATGTGATATTATTTGAGTATTTTAATGTATAATATGTCCAGGATAAAGTATAGATAATTATGGTATTTTTTTGGTAATTTTTGGATTGTTATATGATTTTATAATGATTTACAAATTTAATAATTATTTTTCGTATAATTACAAAACTATTTTATAAAGTCAGGAATCGTCCAACTTCAACCATTTTAGCGTTTTTACAAACCGAAACTCTTCGGAAAACTCCTTCCTAACCTAATCTGGATATTCTGAATATTTTCCGTCTTTTAACTTTTTCAATTCGGATTACGGTTTGACCCATACGCGTCCCGGCCTACAATTTTCGATACGATAAACATTTTTATAGATCAACGAATCCCGTATTCTCGAAAGGTGGGATATGTTTACATTATTTTCTCATAGGGTGTTTTATAAGAAGCTCAGTTTTGATAACTATTCAAATCTTATATTAAATTGTATCATTTTTATAGTTACTTAGCGGCTAAGTAATCTATTTTTGGATCCGATATATAAGTGTAATTTCAGTATTAAATTCAAGAAAGATTCAAAAATCATGAAAATTCTATTTTATTAGTATTTGAATATTCTGAGAATTTTAAAATTATTTCAGTAATTTTTCAAATTAGTTTTACCCGCACATTTGTTCATTAAATTGAAAATGCGAGTCTGATATTAAATTCAAAAATATTTTAAAAATTATGAAAATTTTATTTTACTAGTTTTTAATTATTCCGGAAATTTTAAAATTATTTTGGTAATTTTTGGGATTATTTTTACCCGCAAATTAGTTCGTTAAAATACAATATGTGGAACATAAACTGGACTACAGGGTGTACGTGTTGCAATCCTATTAATCAGTTGAAACATGGCAGTTGCTTAGCTTCTCAATTGCTACGTATTATAAAAATCCTCTCTACCCACGACCCCCTGCGTCTCAACCCAACCCCCTGTTTTCTTTGTTTTTCTTTCCCCTGTTCACACTTCACAACCCACCCCTCTTTTTTTTTTCTTATTCTGAGCAAACACATGACCCCCTAGTTTTCTCCCTCGCCTTTTTTCCCCTACCTTTCTCTCTCTCTACTTTATCTCCTCTTCTGTGTCTCTTTTCTTCCGTAAATTTATATACTTTTAATTATCAAAAAATTCATATCTTACAAAACGTTTATCTAAATTTCAATTTTTATATATATAAACGATCAGCGCTTCGATATCTACGCATAGGTATATATATTGCAAGGTTTTGAGAAGAAAATTTACGGAGCATATTTTCCATTTTAATTTATTTTCGGGGCGTAGAAAAAGAGTTTGGAGGCGGTGATTACTCCACATGGCGTTTCAGCATGTGTATTTCTATGGCTATTAATTTTGGATTTTTCTGGAGATATTTTCTGGACATCAGATTATCTCTTCGAGGTGAAAAGAATTTATTTTGGGTAACGATTTCGAAATTCTGCTTTCGTACTTATGTATATTATAGCATGTTAGTGTTTATATATTTATTTCGTAATTTTTAGAAGTTGTTGGAGTAGTCACTTGTGGTCCGAATTTTTGTTTAGGTGGACGTGTTTTTCATTTATGGCGTGTTTATACGTGCAAATATAATTTTTTTTGTGTATTTTAAATTTATTAATTTTAATTGAATATAGTTCGATTGTATTGTTTGGGGTTGATTTTGAGGGGTTATGACCCCGAGAAAAGTCCGTTTTATAAGACCTTATATCGATTTTTTTTTGTAAAATATCTATTTTAATTTTAAATTATTATATATTATTATTTTTGAAAATTATAATTTTATTTAATTATTTATAATTTGTTTTGATCAATTATTTATCCATTTAATCAATTAATTTTATTTATAAATAGTTGAATGAAGTGTAATTATTTATAATTGAGCCAAATAATATTCTAAAATTATTTTGAGCTTTTATATTTGGGTATTTAAAAATCAATTAATATCATTATTAATTGATCCATTCTGATTTTATTCATAATAAATAGACCGTTTGTCTGATTAATAAGAAACGAACGTGTCTAGAGTCAGAAGAATATTTCTCTTTCATTAAAAATACTTTAGAGACTCAAATCCTTTTGTTTTGGAAGGTCGCTTGTTTGGCAAGTTAATTCCGAGTCTCGTATTTTCCAAAAAGACGCATTTGACCCGATTTCAGTTTTAAACGTACCGAGTCGAACCTTTTGACGAACCGAGGCATGTGTTATATGGATTATGTGATACGTGGATTATGTGTTTATACGTTATGTGAATTACGTGCGTACATGAGTCAAGAATCTTGTATTTGACTGTCTTCTTTATGGGTGGGCTATCGTCTGGGTAAACGATAATGGTGATGTTTTGAGGCAGAATAACAGAATAATTATGTTATTGCGAGTGTGACTAATTGCTAAATACAAAAGGCAAGTATACCTATCATCACTTATTGTTCAAGTGATATTTATTTTTGAATCATATTATGCAAGTATTATTTTCCCTATTTTCAATTCAGAATATATAAATATTTTACATATCGCTGAATTCAATGCTTATTATGCAAGAACTCTCTGCTATTCTATGTTCAGAATAGTTAAATGTTTTTACTTATCAAATTACTGGATTTATAAATGTTTTGAATTTTGAGAAAAATGATTTGGTTGCGAGTATTCCTACCCAAGTAAATGGGGGAATAAAATTATTTTGGGTGTCAATTATTATGACCCCTTTTCAATCAAAAGGTTTTAAAATTGGATCAATGTGTAAGTGACCGGGGTGGACGGTCCAGCGGAGGGCTATTTCTAACTGTCATATGAAATATTATGACACAATTTGTGCCACTGGCAGATATATTGCCTTTTTATTTGAGTACTCGTGTTTTGGGGACATGTTTCTATGAATCATGACCTTGTGCTATCACACAGCCTCAGCAACATGTGATAGTACGTCCGTCGGTGAAAGATCCCAATCTAAATTATTATATTGTTTTTGATAATCATAGAATAAATGATTTATCAACTGTTTCTATTTTCGATTAATGGTGAAATCCAATTTTGATTCAGTTTCTGATTTATGATGATACTTACTTTGTTGTTAAATATCAAAGGTGGTATTAGTATACATGATAGATGTTGACTTCTGTATGGGATGTTGTAAGAATCAAAGTTCGTATTGATATCTAATTTGATATGACAACAAAACGAGTATTAATATCAAGAGTTCGGTTTTGAATAAAGTTTGTGATTCAGTCCATAATCATTGTTGTTTATGATATTTCCGTAAACACAGTTTTACGAGTTTTATTCTCGTCAAGAATCAAAGTATTGCTGAAGCATTTCACTCAAAAATATCAAAAAGAGTTTTGAATACATCGAGAAACAGTAATTCGATTTTTTAATAAATTTTTTGTTTCAGCATTTATGATTTGAAAATGTTCTATGCTATTGCGGATGTTAGTTTTATATCAAAACGACCTATATTTGCTATAATGATCTTGCTGAGTATTTCTATCACTCATACTTGCCTGGTCCTAAATTTAACCTCCAGTGAGGATTAGCTTGTGCTGTTTAGCCACGTAATTCAAGGAAGCAAAGAAGAAGTGTTGGATATATTTGAAATGTCATGTCTAATATGTTTCATGTTTAGTTTTTTGATTTTAAAAAACAAGAAATATCAGTAATTACTGGAATCAGTACTTACTGGAAGTCAGGACTTAGTGTCATATCAGGACTTAAGGTCATATTATAACTCAAGTACGAGAGGACTTATAGTTTAGGAAGGAAGCTGATTAACAGTAGAAGATCGAGACTAATACAGAAGAAGATATGCAAGGAAAGAGTTAGAGGACTAGAATAATTATATAAGATATCTGATTGATATATTTTAGGAGACATAATTATATTCCATATCAATTAGAAGTTATATTGTAACTGTGTACTATATAAACACATACATAGGTTTACACTATATGTGTTATCATTATCGAGAAGAACATACATTGTAACCTAGCAGCTCTCGTGATATTTGTTCATCACTAAGAGAGGACAGTTCCATTGTAACAGAGTTTATTATAATGAATACATCTGTTTTTTGTTACTTATGTTCTAAATCGATTTGATTGTATTCTACACTATATTCAACCCTCTTCTATAGTGTTGTGTGACCTAACAAGTGGTATCAGAGCCTATCTGTTAACACACATACAGTAAAGATCCAAAACAATCATGTCTGAAGAAGCAGAAAATCCAACCAAGCCCGCCAAAACTGAAGAAACTCCAAAGACTCAAACCCACAGTCGATATGAGACTATTAGGGTTCCCATATTGAGACCTTCTGAGTATCCCATATGGAAAGTGAAGATGGCTATGTTTCTGGAAGCTACAGATCCAGAATACCTTGACAGAATTAATGAAGGACCACATAAGCCAACCAAGCTCTCTGTTGTAGTTGCAGATCAGCCAGCAAAGACCATACCGAAGGAGAAAAGTGAGTATATAGCTGAAGATATCTCATATATTGCCAAGGATGTAAAGGTAAGGCATTTGTTGCATAGTGCCATTGATAATGTCATGTCAAATAGGGTAATTCAATGCAAGACTACAAAGGAGATATGGGATGCTTTGGAGACAAGATGCCATGGAACTGATGCAATCAAGAAGAACATGAGGACTATACTCACTCAAGAGTATAAGCACTTTGACTCAAAAAGTGATGAGTCATTAACTGACTTATATGACAGGTTTGTCAAACTCTTGAATGATCTGTCACTGGTGGACAAGGAATATGATCTTGAAGATTCAAATCTAAAATTACTTTTAGCTCTTCCTGAAAGTTGGGATTTGAAGGCTACTATTATAAGAGACAACTATGCTCTTGATGAAACTACTCTTGATGAATTTATGGTGTGCTCAAGACTTATAAACTTGAGATGGATCAAAGAAGCAAGAGACAAGGGAGAAAGTCAAGAACAGTTGCTCTTAAGGCTGAGAAGGAATTCCCTAAAGTAGCTGTCTCAAAGAAAGGCAAAGGAAAAGCTCTCATCACAAAGTCTGATTCAGAATCATCAAGTTCTGATGATGATAATTCAGAAACTGAAAGTTTACCTGAAGTAGATGCTGATGAAGAGATGATGAAATTGTGTGCTCTTATGGTGAAGGGTATCACAAAGATAGCCTATAGGAAATTCAGAAGGGAAAGAAGTTTTTCAAGAAAGGTGGAAGTTCTGATAAGAAGGGATCCAGAAAATCTGAAGGCAGAGGAGGAAAGTCTGACAGAGGAGATTACTTAAATGTCAAATGCTACAATTGTGGTGAAAGAGGCCACATATCTCCTAACTGCAAGAAAGGAAAGAGGGACAAAGGTAAGGCACTTGTCACAAAGAAGAAAAGCTAGACAGACACTTCTGATTCTGAAGATGAGGTGAACTATGCCTTGATGGAAAATTCTGATGGCAGCCCTGAAACTACTGAGTTAAAGGTACCTCAAACAACATATGCGTTTCATACTGATGATATTACTGAGTTGAGATTATATCTTAAAACCATGTTTATTAGCTACAGAGATCAAACTTTAATATGTGAAAGATTAACTTCTGAAAATCTTGCTTTTAAGAAAAGGAATGATTATTTGGAAAAGGAGTTAGTTATGTTCCATCAAACTCAGAAAGAGAGAGATGATGCTTTTTATGTTAGAGATGAATTGCTGAAATTGAATAAATCTCTAAAAACTGAGTTAGAAAAAGAAAAAGAGATTATCAGGACTTGGACTAACTCTGGCAGAACAACTCAGAATTTATTAAGTAGTGGAAACTGGAAAGAGGGCTTAGGTTATGGAGATGACAAAAGTGAAAAGGGAACTGAACAAATTGAGCCAATTATTGTTAAACAAACTGTTAAGCCAAAGGTAAATCCTGTTAAGTTTGTAGCTAAAACTGTAAAGTCTGATTCTGAAAAGACGAAAGAGTCTGTGACAGAAGTTAAGGAGAAGTCAACTTCTAAAAAATTAGAACAGGATAAACCAGCTGAAGTCAGCATAGGCTTAATGACAAAGAAGCAGCTTAAGCATAAGCTGAAAGATATAAGGAATGTCAACAAGGTTAAGCCAGCTAGGAAAAATAGGAATGGAAAGGAAGGTGTGAATAAAAGCAATAATTATATGCCTGTTCCTAATGCTTCTAGAAAGAAATATTATAACTGTGGAAACTCTAACCATCTTGCTTCTTTTTGCAGGAAGAATAAGAATATAAACTCTTTATCTCCTAAGTCAGGAGTTAAGAGTCAGTATGTTAGGTTTAAGCCACAAAATCCTTGTTTTCATTGTGGTAGTTTATGGCATTCCATTTATACTTGTAAGGAATATCATAGTTTATACTATGATTATTATCAAATAAAACCTTTTTTGAAGAAAGTTGCTTTAATTCCTTCTATTGTAAAACAGCATGTTAGCATAAACTCTGATATTAAATCCGCTGCAAATGTTAACAAACTTAATAAGTCCAAAGGATCCAAGCAAGTCTGGGTCCTTAAAACTAACCATTAGAGGTCTTTGTGATTGCAGGGCAACAGGAGAAACATCCTAGTACCGGATAGTGGATGTTCAGGATATATGACTGGAAATAAAGTCCTGCTCTCAGACTTCGTGGAGAAAGCTGGCCCAGAAGTTTCTTATGGAGATGGCAACATGGGAAAAACTCTGGGATATGGCAATATTAATCTTGGGAATGTCATCATTGAATCAGTAGCTCTGGTCTCAGGACTTAAACACAATCTGTTGAGAATAAGTCAAATCCGTGACAGAGGTTATCTTGTGGATTTCTTTGAAGAACACTGTAAAGTTGTAAGCAATTCTGCAGGCAAAGTGGTCTTGAAAGGTTACAGGCATGGTAACATTTATGAAGCCAGACTTTTAACAAGTACTGATGGTTCTGTAATCTGTCTATTGAGTAGATCATCAATTGAAGAAAGCTGGAATTGGCACAAAAGACTCTCTCATTTAAACTTCAACAACATAAATGAGCTTGTAAAGAAAGATCTTGTGAGAGGACTGCCAAAATCAATATTTGCTCCTGATGGCCTTTGTGATTCATGTCAAAAGGCAAAACAAAGAAAATCTTCTTTCAAGAGTAAAATTGAGTCATCAATTCTTGAGCCTTATCACTTACTGCATGTTGATCTATTTGGTCCAGTCAATGTCATGTCTATTGCAAAGAAGAAATATGTTATGGTTATAGTGGATGAGTTCACAAGGTACACTTGGGTGTACTTCTTGCACAAGAATAATGAAACTACATTCACTCTAACTGATCATATCAGACAGCTGGATGAGTTGGTCAAAGATTCTGTTAAAATAATAAGGAGTGATAATGGCACTGAGTTCAAGAATTCAAATATGGAAGAGTTCTGCAAAGAGCATGGAATCAAACAAGAATTTTGTGCACCTGGAACTCCTCAGCCAAATAGAGTTGTAGAAAGAAAGAACAGGACTCTCATTGAAGCTGCACGAACTATGCTTGATGAAGCAAAATTGCCAACCTATTTTTGTGCTGAAGCTGTGCAGACTGCTTGTTTTACACAGAATGCAACACTCATAAAAAAGCATGGAAAAACACCACATAAGATGGTGAAGAAAAAGAAGCCAAATCTGAAATACTTTCATATATTTGGTTGCAAGTGTTTTGTTTTTAAGACTTATCCTGAGCAGCTTTCAAAATTCGATCTAAAAGCTGATGAAGGAATTTTTGTTGGATATCCACTTTCCACAAAAGCCTTCAGAGTCTACAATTTAAGAACAAGGGTTGTCATGGAATCTATCAATGTCTCTTTTGATGATAAGCAGATTACTGGACTTGAAGATTTCGATGATCATGATCAGCTGAGATTTGAGAATGAAGACTTTAATTTTGATTCTGTAAAGTCTGATGACTTAAACTCTGAACCTGTAAGTACTGATGTCATTGAATCTGTGGTTACAACTCCAAAGGAAAATGCACCTGTTCAGAGGGAGCAAACTGAAGATCCTACCACATCTCAAGACTCTAAAGAAGCATCAAAACCTGTCACTGGCTCTTCAAGTGCTGATTCATCTAGTTCTGATGAGTTAAATTCTGATAGTTCTGGAAGCTCTGATTCTTCAACTCCTGAAAAATCAAACTCAAATTCTGAAGTCTCAGAGAGCATAACTATAGGGGGAGCATCGGAAAATGCTGATGGAGATAGCATGGATCATGGGGAGGATCCAAATCTAGAAGTCAACTTCAATCTGCAAGGAAGTGGACTAAATCACACACACCTGATTTAATCATTGGAGATCTTGAAGCAGGTGTCAGAACTAGAACTGCAACATCAAATGAATGTGTCTATCATTCCTTTCTATCTCAAACTGAACCAAAGAAAGTGGAAGAAGCTCCTCAAGATGCTAATTGGGTGCAAGCAATGCAGGAAGGGTTAAATGAATTTGAAAGAAATAAAGTCTGGACCTTAGTGCCAAGACCAAAGAATAGATCAGTTATTGGCACAAAATGGGTGTTCAGAAACAAAACTGATAGTGATGGCATAATTACAAGGAATAAAGCAAGGCTGGTTGCTAAAGGCTACTCTCAATAGGAGGGTATTGATTATGATGAAACATTTGCACCAGTTGCTAGATTAGAAGCCATAAGGATCTTTTCGGCTTATGCTGCTCACAAAAAGTTTAAAGTCTTTCAAATGGATGTGAAAAGTGCTTTTCTTAATGGAGAATTGGAAGAAGAGGTATATGTTGAACAACCTCCGGGCTTTGTAGATCCTAAATTTCCCAATCATGTCTACAGGCTTGACAAAGCACTTTATGACCTTAAGCAAGCTTCAAGAGCATGGTATGAGACTTTAGCTCAATTCCTTCTGGAAAGTGGATTTCACATAGGCACAATTGACAAGACTTTATTCTACCTCAACCATAGAAATGACTTACTTTTCGTACAGATATATGTTGATGATATCATATTTGGTTTTACAAATGCCAAACTCTGTGAGAAGTTTGCAAAGCTAATGCAGTCAAGATATCAAATGAGTATGATGGGAGAACTCAGCTATTTTCTGGGCCTTCAAGTCAAGCAAAATGAAGAAGGCACTTTTATCTGTCAATCCAAGTACACCAGAAATTTACTGAAGAAATTTGGAATGTAGGATTGTTCAACTGCATCCACTCCTATGGCCACTGCAACCAAGTTAGATAAGGATACTGGTAAATCAAAAGATATTACTAACTATAGAGGTATGATTGGATCTTTACTTTATTTAACTGCAAGTAAACCTGATATCATGTATGCTACCTGTCTTTGTGCAAGATTTCAGGTTGATCCAAGAGAACCTCACTTAATAGCTGTGAAAAGAATTTTCAAGTACCTTAAGGGTACAGCTGATCTGGGATTTTGGTATCCTAGGGAATCAGATTTTAAGCTAATTGGTTACTCAGATGCAGATTTTGGAGGATTCAAAATAGACAGGAAAAGCACTAGTGGAAGCTGCCAATTTCTTGGAGGCATATTGGTTTCTTAGTTTAGCAAGAAACAGAAGTCAATTTCCACATCAACTGCAGAAGCTGAATATATTGCTGCAGGAAGCTGTTGTGCACAGATTCTTTGGATGAAGAATCAGTTACTGGATTATGGGTTAGAATTTTCTAAAATCCCTATTTACTGTGATAATCAAAGTGCTATTGCTATGACAGGTAATCCAGTTCAACACTCAATAACAAAGCACATCAGCATTAGGTACCATTTCATAAGGGAACATGTGGATGAAGGTACAGTGGAATTGCATTTTGTTCCAACAGATCAACAACTAGCAGATATCTTCAGAAAACCACTATATGAAGCTACTTTTATAAGATTGGTAAATGAATTTGGAATGGTTTCAGGTTCTTTCTCTAAATCTGCTTAGTTTTTGTTCTCATGCATCTGAATTTATGATCAGTATTTACAGATTGTATTATCTCTATGTAATTTGTGCTTAAAATTTGAAAATTCATTAAATGCTGATTGTTATCTAATGTGGATCTTTATACTCTGATAAGTGTTTTGAATGTTCTGTGACTATTCAATCCAATGAGGATAACTGTGTGCTAGATGCTGACCTAGTAGTCTTTAACATACTAGAAATCCCATGTTTGAATTAGTTGTTCATGTGAAAACTCATTAACACAAGCAAATTCTGATATTGAGCTTAGGCAAGTTTACTTTGTGTATCTTATTACTAAGTCACAAACTAGAATCTTGTTTCTTATCTGTTAGATTCTGATGTCAGTAAATCTTAAGGATGAACTATATGCTGATAAGCCTCACTTATCAAAAGAAAAGAAAAGTCAGGTACTCCTTTGAGATCTAGAGTAAATATGTGGAAAGGAAGACCCAAGTGCATTGCTGGTATTAAGTAATATGTATTTGAAAAGCAAATAAATTTTCTTGGTGACTTTTCACATTCTCTGATTACTGGAGAAATACTCTGACAATAGCATAAATTCTGATAAGCAGTCGTGACTCACTTACATTGAGAAGCCACTGTAAAAAGGAATTTTAAAAGATGCATAAAATGAGCACAAACAATTGAGGTGGACTCATGCATAAATTTGTTCTATATTAGACTTCATGATTGATGACAAATTTTAAGCACTTTTCTGAGTTATGCCTTATTTCTAAGATATACTGAAGTTTATCAGACTTTAATCTTTATCTGATATTTTTCTAAATGCACACACTTTCACTCCATATGAATGATGAAAATTACTGTGGTGATTAAGTTGTTTTTGACAAACAGTTAAGTGTCATTTGCATAAATTCTGAGGACAAGTTCTGATGGAAGTTCTGATGATTAAACTCTGAAGAAAACAAGTCAGTCTTTGTATGGAGAATTACAGAAACAAACATTCACTTATTGAGTACAGAAGCCAAATTCTGATGACTGGTAAAATTTGATATAAGTTAAGTTCTGATATTAAATCATGATGGAATCCATGATGTTTATGGTGCATTATTCTTTACTTGACTTCTTTGTGGTAAAATCTGAAACTGTCATATTTAAATCAAAATATATTTGGGTAAAATAAAAATAGTCATAATCATTATGGGTTAGTGATTAACGTGTTGGTCCTGAAAAACTGCATGTGCACGGTAATTATTGCTTATTTTACGTGCTCATTAACTACTGTTCTAACCGTTTACTGACTGTTCACATGTTAACAGGTGTAAAGTGTATCCCATGCTTCAAAAATATAACCGTTGAGTGGAGAGAGTATATATATGGGAGTTAAAAGATTTTCTAATCTTTTATTTACTTTTCTATTTTTCATCTCTCTTATTCTCTTTCGCTCTCTAATATTCTCTGAAGCGTTTTCTTACAAGACTTTTATCAAACACTTTGCAAACACTCTCTTTCTCACTTAATTTCTTACAGACATGGCACCAAAAGACGTGATTTTCAGTGGAGCTAAGTCTGTTCCCAACAACTACTCGTCTATTCTTAGCAAGGCTGAAGCTCCATCAGAACTTCACTTCATTCAGGACTTTCTTGCTAATTCTGATATTGGGTACGCTCTAACCCAACCTAACGCAGTCTCTGGAATCCAAGTGCTAGAGTTTTGGAGAAGTGGAGTATATGATGATGGTTGTGCTCAAGGGTCCCCAAATATTATCTTTTCAACAGGGGAGGATGAGCATGTCGTGACATTGGCCATGGTTCGACAATCACTGCAGCTGCTTGAGAACTATGCTTATTCCACTATTGAGGAGCCAGTTCTTCAAAATATGATGGCCAGTCTGGGGTATGAAAAGACATTTGCAAAGCTGGGTCAATTGAAGAGATCCAACATAAGGAGGGAATGGAGTTTCTTCTTTGACTGCATTACAAAGACCTTCACCAACAAATGCTCTAATTTTGATGCAATCCCCATACTCAGTCAACAAATCGGGTATGCTCTCATTAATCAAACTGATTTTGATTATACAAGTGATGTTTTAAGTTTTATTGGGGATAGGATGACAGAAGATAGGAATACTGTCTATTTTTCTAGATTCTGTCAGCTTATTTATAGTTTTTGTTGTGATGATAAACCCCAATCTGCTAGTGAATTAATTCCATCTTTTAGACTAGCAAAAAGATATTTTATTGACTTATTATCTACTGATAATAAGAAGGTTGTGTTAAGACCCCTCCGAGTTCCTTTATCTGTCAAACAGGCCTTAGTATGATCCAGTTACTTATACTACATTATATCCTGATGTTCAACCATCTGAACCACAACCATCAGCACCTACCACCTCCACACAAACACCTCAAACTTTTGCACCACAACCAAAATCTACCATCAGACCTTCATCTTCCAAATCTTCTAAGAGGACAAAGTCTGTTCCTCAACCTCCACAGAAGAGAAGGAAGATGATCCGCAGAGATGAATCTGATAGTGAGGAGGAAACAACTGAAGCACAGGTTCCTGCATCAGAACCTGTGATAAATAAAGCTGAGAATGTTACTTCTTAGAAAGAAATAGAAGCTCAAAGTTCTGATACTTTGAAAAGGAAATCTGTAAATTCTAATGCTGCAACAGCAACTCCTTCTTTGGCAAGGAGATTGAAGAAAATGAAGGCTAGGAGGTAATTGGCTAAATCTTTATCAGAAGATAATAAAGAAGCAGAGGAAGGGGATCAGGAATCTCTGATCTCACAAGAACCAATCATTATTGAAGCTCTGATTTCTTCAGCTCAAGCCACAGACACTGCTACTGATACAGTGGTTACCCCTCCTAACTCTCCAATAAAAGCTATAGATGATACTAAAGAACAAACTGACAACTCTGAGATAGATATTCACAATTTGAATATACCTCAAGTTCTTTATATAGGAAGCTCCAACTACTGAAGCCCAACCATCTACAGTCAAATCTCCAATCTTAGATGCTGAGATACCATCTACATCAAAGAGACCAGTTCTGGAGATACATTCGGATGATCATAATTTAGATGACGTTATTCTTGAATCTTCAGTTGCATCACACACTCTTGTAATGTCAGAAAATGATGAAACTTCCTCAAGTTCTGGAGACAGTATTGAAACTCCAGTTCCTATTCTGGGAAAGGAAGCTTTGGTGAAGAAATTTGTTAGACAGGATACACCTGTACCTTGGGAAGAAACTCACAGGGGAGTTGAGTGGACCAAGAAGTGGAATGAATCATATTTTATTTCATGCACCAAAATTTTGATAGAGCATGTATCAAAAGCTGATGAGTTATTATCAAATTCTGATTTCAAGACTCAACTCAAGGTTACAGCTATGAGTACAAGAAGTCTTCATGGTCTACATTCTATTACTTATGCTAAAGTTGATACACTCAGGGAACAAGCTGATAACCTCGATCTACAGCTCAAGCTTGACAAGAATAGGTATGTCAGACCTACTCTTGAGAAAATTGAAGCCATTGAGAAGGTTCAAGAGGAGCAACAGGACCAAATTGCTGAGGTTCTGGTTAATCAAGCTTCTCAGAAAGCTCAATTGGATGAAATCCAATCTTTAGTTGAACTTCTTCTCTCTCTCTTACTTCCTGATGATGCCAAAAAGGGGGAGAAGGTAGTTAAGTCCAAATGCTCACCTACTCAAGTACTGAAGAAGAAGGATGATAAAGGTGATGACCAGGGAAACTTTGAAAAAAGCAGAGGTCAAAGAAAAGTTCAAGGAAAATCTTCTATTCAGAACAAGTCAAGTTCTGATGCTGTGAATGTTCAAAGTCTGAAGTCAAGTGCTGATAAACAAAGTTTGATGTCAAGTTTTGATATTCTGATTCAGGCATGATCAAAAGACTCTCAGAAGTTTATGCAAACTCTGAAGCTAAAAGGGAAGCAGGCTACTGTTTATTACAAAGATCCTAACATCCAGACACTTGATGAGGAGATAGCAAGAAGATTATTTCTGAAACACAATCCAGAAATGGATTTAGAAGCTCTCAAGGAGGAAGAAGCTAGATTTGCAACTGAGAAGACAAATCTTAAGTCTAAAGCTTCTTATGCAAAGAAACCTCCAATGCCTAAGGAAAAAGGCATTGTGGTCAAGGAAAAGTCAAATTCTGAAAGTTCAAAATTCAAGACTAGATCACAGACTGAGAGTAATCCCAAAGACAAAGGGAAAGGAAAAGTTGATGAACCAATTAAGTCACTGGAGATGAAAATTTCTCAAGTTCTGATGAAACTAGTATGCAAAATAGTTCAAGTAACTGATGAAAATCTTGTTGAAGATGAAACTGTTCAAATTCTGAAAAGAAGAAAGATAATTGAAGAATCTAAAACAACCTCTGACACTGCTCAAGTTGTTCAGAATAAAGGACAACAAGCTATAGAAGAAATAACAAATTCTGATCAAGCTACCAAGATATCAACTACTGACAATGTTCAAGTTGATTTGAATAAAATGACAATTGTTGATAAGAAGAAGATGTTATGGAAGAAAGCTACTCCAGTTGAACCAAAATCCAATCTCATGATTAATCAACTCGCTACATTTGGGTTGAGAGACAAGCAACCTAGAGATAGAGCTGGATTAGGTTCTGACGAAGAGAAGATTCAAACAGGAGTAGATATTACTCTAAGAGATCCTTTCATGTTGACAGACAAACCATATGAACAAATCAAGCAAAAGCACCTTGACAAGGTATTGTCTGCTCAAGTTGTGATAGATGCTCATGATAAGGAGAATATAAAAGAGAAATTGATCTTATTTCTTAATGATGGAAGGACTTATAGACTAGCTGATACTGATGTACTAAAGAAGTCTATCAGAGTGCTTCAACATATTCACTATCTTCTGGAAGTAAAATATGATATTATAAGTAGATGGTTAGAATACATTTTGAAGGCTATAAAAGATCTTGTTAGGTCACACACACTGTAGAAGGGGGTTGAATACAGTGTTTAGTACAATCAAATCGAATTAAGAACATAAGTATGAAACACATAATAATCTTATTAATAAAACAGTATTACAATGGAACCGTTCTCTCTCAGTGATGAACAAATATCACGAGAGCTACTTGGGTTACAATGAATAATATTATCGATTAAGATAACACTTATAGTCTAAACCCTATGCTGTGTTTATATAGACACACAGTTACAAGATAATCTTCTAATTGATATCGAACATAAGTCTGCATCCTAAAATATATCTACTAGTAATCTTTTCTTCCAAGTATTATATTCTTCATACAATTCTTCTCCATGCATATCTCTTCTTGTGTTTGCCTTAATCTTCTTTCCTTCAATCAGTTGTCTTCCTCATCTGAATGTCTTCTTAAGTCCTGATATTATCTCCTGATAAATATATTCTGATATCTTAAGTTCTAATAACTTAAGTTATGATATCTTAAGTTCTGACTTCAGTATAAGTACTGATTTCCAGTTAAATCCTGATTTGTTATGTTAGTTAAGATCTGAAAACTAAACACAAATCATTATTAGACATGCCATCATAAATATATCTAACAGATCTACTCAGAATCTCTAGTACAAAGACTTCTCATTACAGTCCAATGATTACTGAAGATGATGGAAGAGAAATTCCTATGCTGAAGAATTCTGCTAAGGTGGAAGTAATTCTGAAAGAAAAATGTTTATGTTATAATGAAAACTCTTCACATTCTAAAGTTATCAGACTTGGTGATGGACTTGAAAGAACATCCATTCAAGCTTTCTAAACAGCCATTTATCAAATTGGTGATAGTAAAGAAGAAGAACTGATGCAGGTCAAAGCACAGTTAGTTGAAGTTCTGAGGAAAGCTGAAGATAAGCTGGTGAAAGATTTTGTTAAGAATCATTATGGATTCAGATTGATCCAGTATTGTTGGTAAAGCTGGATGTTCTGTAAGTTGTAATTGATAATCTTATTAAACTCTTATTGCATTTGAACTTAAGTGTTTTTGACATCATCAAATCTATTAACTTGTACATTCTTGCATAATTTACAAGTTGGGGGAGATTGTTGGATATATTTGAGATGTCATGTCTAATATGTTTCATGTTTAGTTTTTCAGATCTTAACAAACATGAAATATCAGTACTTACTGGAAGTTAGGACTTAGTGACATATCAGGACTTAAGGTCATATCAGAACTTAAGTACGAGAGGACTTACAGTTAAGAAAGGAAGCTGATTAACAGTAGAAGACCGAGACTAATACAGAAGAAGATATATAAGGAAATAGTTAGAGGACTGGAAGAATTATATAAGATAACTAATTGATATATTTTAGGAGACAGAATTATATTCCATATCAATTAGAAGTTATCTTGTAACTGTGTACTATATAAACACAGAATAGGTTTACACTATATGTGTTATCATTATCGAGAAGATCATACATTGTAACCTAGCAGCTCTCGTGATATTTGTTCATCACTGAGATAGGACAGTTCCATTGTAACAGAGTTTATTATATCGAATACATTTGTTTTTTGTTACTTGAGTTCTAAATCAATTTGATTATATACTACACTATATTCAACCTCCTTCTACAGTGTTGTGTGACCTAACAAGAAACTTTTGGAAGGTGGTTGGTCCAGGGTTTGTGGACTAGTGTAAGTTCCATTGTGTAAAGTTGTTTATATTATATTATATGTTATGTTATTTTACAATTGGGACTAGTATATTTCTTTTCGAAGTTATACTAGTGGGTTAAGTTTTGAGTTTGGAAATTATTAAAAAGAGTTTTAAAACAAAGTGAAAATTTATTGGTGGAATTTGGAATTCTTGTTTCTAGAACTGTAACCTTAAAAGATCCTGGATTAGTTTGGGGTCATAGTTGCTAAATATCTTCAACTGGCATTTATTTATTGGTTAAACAGGTTATTTTGAATTCAGATTTTATAGTGACGACCAAATCCTCTGACCCCGGATTTGGGGGCGTTACACATATCATTAGTGTTGAAGGAATTCAAGTTGATCCAGCAAAGATTGAAGCTATTTAAACTGGGAAAGACCAAAGACTCCGACGGAAGTCAGATGTTTCTTGGGAGTAGCAGGTTATTACAGAAGATTGTTAAATATTTTGCACAGATAGCTACGCCATTAACCAAGTTGACCCGGAAGAATGGAAAGTTCGAATGAAATGAGAAATATGAAGAGAGTTTCCAAGAATTGAAGAATCGATTGGTAACCACACCTGTACTTGTTTTACCTGATGATCAAGGAGACTTCGTCATTTACAGCGACGCTTCTTATCGAGGACTTGGATGTGTTTTGATGCAACATGGCAACGTAATCGCATACGCTTCTAGAAAGCTAAAGCCTCATGAACAGAAATATCTGACGCATGATATGGAACTAGTAGCAATTGTATTCACACTGAAACTCTGGAGACACTATCTTTATGGCAAAAAGTGTGAAATTTACACGGATCATAAAAGTCTGAAGTACATTTTCACACAGAAAGAAATCAACATGCGACAGCGACATTGGCTAGAGCTAATCAAAGATTATGACGTATCAATCAATTATCATCCAGGCAAAGCAAATGTTGTAGCAGATGCCTTGAGCCAAAAGGAAAGATTGAACCTGTTAACATCTTCAGAAGACTTGATTAAAGAATTTGATAAGTTGGAAATTGAAGTTGGCATTCCAGAAAGTTCCACGGAACTGATGTACGCAATGACTTTTCAGCCAGAATTATTGGAGAAGATAAGAAGGTGTCAAGAAGAAATAATGAATCACGAAATCGACGATTTTTCAGGAGAGGAAATTACCATCCAGAGAGATGACAAGGGAATTTTTTGGAGTTGCTTCGAGAATCTGGATACCTAATGTACCGGAATTGAGAGCGGAAATTTTGCAAGATGCTCACAGCTCAAGATATTCAATTCATCCCGGAAGCACCAAGATGTATAGAGATCTGAAGGAAAACTTTTGGGGGCCATTAATGAAGAAAGAGATAGCGGAATGGGTCAGTAAGTGTTACACGTGCCAACGAGTCAAAGCTGAATATCAACGCCCGAGCGGATTACTACAACCACTAGATATTCCAGAATGGAAATGGGAGCACTTAGCGATGGATTTCGTAGTGGGACTACCAAAGACCAAGGAAAATCACGATGCAATTTGGGTTATCATCGACAGATTAACAAAGTCAGCACATTTATTTTCAATCAATAAAAGGTTTTCGCTTGACAAGTTAGTACATTTATATCTCAAGGAAATTGTGATGCGTCATGGAGTACCTGTGTCCATTGTATCGGATCGAGGTCCCCATTTTAATTCAAGATTTTGGAGACAATTCCAGGAATGTCTAGGGACCAAGCTAAACATGAGCACTTCTTATCATCCACAAACGGACGGGCAAATTGAAAGGACTATTCAGACAATTGAGGATATGTTACGTGTTTGTGCAATAAATTTTGAAGGCAATTGGGATGAACATTTACCGCTAGTGGAATTCTCTTACAATAACAGTTACCATGCGAGTATCAGAATGCCACCTTATGAAGCTTTATATGGAAGAAAATGCAGATCACCTACATGTTGGGATAAAGTTGGAGAGTGCAATATTCTAGGTCCAGACCAAGGAAAAAGTATAAGTTTTTTGAAAGAGACTCGAAGCAGCGCAAAATTGACAACATAAATATGCAGATCCAACCAGAAGGGATGTGGACTATCAAGAAGGAGAGCATGTACTACTAAAGGTATCACCATGGAAGAGATTGACTAGGTCTGGTAACAAATAAAGCTAAAGCCCTGTTACGTCGGTCCATTTGAAACTATGAAGAGAGTTGTGAAAGTTGCATACGAACTAGCTTTATCACCCCATATGCAGCATATTCATAATGTATTTCATGTATCAATGCTTAAGAAGTATAACCCTGATACAAGGCATGTAATAGAGTATGAGCCGATAGAGCTTCAGGCGGATTTATCGTATGTAGAGCAGCCGG
The DNA here is from genome assembly GCF_009905375.1 of Apium graveolens. Classification (NCBI taxonomy): domain Eukaryota; kingdom Viridiplantae; phylum Streptophyta; class Magnoliopsida; order Apiales; family Apiaceae; genus Apium; species Apium graveolens. Next base: position 150,472,343 of record NC_133652.1, read on the forward strand.
TAAGAATTTTAGATCGGCAAGAGAGAGTCTTAAAAAATAAGTCTGTACCATTAGTGAGAGTTTTTTGGAGAAATCCCGTGGTTGAAGAATCAACCTGGGAGCTTGAGAGTGATATGTTAGAAAAGTACCCTTAGTTATTTTTATAGCGTGATTCTGAGGACGGAATCCTATTGGGGGGGGGGAATGTAACGACCGAGAAATTATGCTTGTTTTATATTCTAGTAAAGATAATTATGTATATTATTTTGTGATTAAGTGTGTTGAGTCATAAAACCCTAACTGTTATGTGCTACGTGTTGTTTGTTTCGATCGGAATGTGTTCCGGGTATTTATTGAGTGTTTTACTATAAGCAATAGGTTTTATATCAAAATTCGTACAGCTCAAACAGTGTTTTAAAAGCCCATATTTCAAACAAAATCAATGGCCCTATTTTGCCAAGTATGGCCTATACCACATCGATATTCTGAACATCTAGGCGTTTTACAAATTTACCTCTTTCGCGAAAAACGACTTTTCTGGGCTCCTTCGGGAGTCAAAAACCCCACAAAAATCATATTTTTATTTTTATATGATCATGAAATTATCAAACATCATTTTTCTTTGCATTATTGTAATATTCACAATTTTTGGGAATTTTTGACATATATTTTGTATTTATTGGATATTTAAAAATTCATAATTAATACCGGAAAATTATAAAAATTGGGACCAAATAATTTTATTAGATGTGTAATTGGACCCTTAATTTTAATTAGGGGGTATTATTTTGGTAAATATAAATAGCTGATTTATTGATAATTAATTAGTTAATTAATCATAAAAAATTAAAAAATTCAAGAAAATCCCCAATTATCTGAAATTAGGGTTTGGAGTTCTTGGAATCAAACTGGATTTTGAACGTGATTTTGTGCACCGATTTGATCATGTAAGTATTCGTTTTGAAGCTTATTAATCGTAGTTTTTGATTTTGTAATTGATTTCATTGTTAGATTGATTGATTTTTAAGTTGTTATTTTCGGATATATGCTTGAATTCGAGCTTTGCAAATCGTTGATTGTTAGATGTTTTGATGGTTATGAGTGTGTAGATCGCCTAATTCTTGATCGAACCATACCGGTTTCATAGAGTTTGGTTTAGGAATCGTGTTCACCGGAAACGGCGCCGCCACCGCCGTGTTCTTCGAGTTCCGGCTGCAAAATGGTGAAGGGAGAAGGAGGAAGACGGGGGGGGGGGGGGGAGTTGTCATGGCTTTCCAGGAAACACACACGCAGAAAAACCAAGCCCAAAATCGTGGTTGTGGCCGGTTTCGAATCGCCAAAAAACCCACCGACGTCGTTGCCATTGGGGTTGTTCTTGGACGACCCGAAGTCGACCCGGTTTCAACCCGGGGTTCGACCCGATTTTGATCCAAAAACCCCTGACCTGTTTTTCTGATATCTATTTCTGAATAATTAATTATTTAATTTATTTTTATAAAATCAAGAATCAGTTTTAATAATTCTAAAAATCAATTAAAAATTAGATTTAAAATCTGAAAAATATTATAATTAATTTCTGAATTATTTTATTAATTTAGAAATTTGAAATTAATTAATTAATTAATTATTTAATTATTTATCCAATTATTTTTTTTAATTATCTATTATTTAATAATTAAGTAATTAATTAATAAATAAGATTAAATGTATTGAATAATTTGATTAATAATTTGATAGTTGAGTGAATAATATGAGTAACTCGTAATTATACGAGTAGTAGTTTGATAAGTTAGAATTAGTATTCGAGCGTTCATTTATTTGTACGATCAGAAGTATAATAATTATTCGTATCGAATAATTAGTTATTAATAATCGATTTAATCAAATAAATTGTAATAATTTGTAATTAATTCTAAAAATTAGGGATTAATTATTTTAAAATACAATAATTCTTAAATAATTATTTAAAAATATAATTAAGGTTTAGTTAATTATGATTAATTAATTATAATTGATTTATAATTAATTAAATCTTGTTTGTTGCGAAGTAATTAAACCGGTAGTCCGATTTAAGTGAAACAAATTATAGTTTCTTTCGGAAGTGAGTCAGCTTGTGGTGATTAACTGTTATAGGCCCTATTAGGGGTATAATCGAATCTAATAAATCCCGAAAAATTATGAATCAAACCAGATAGTGTTTGTCAATGCGAGTATAAGTCTAGTATCGATTCTAAAAATAATTATGAGTCTAAAATCAATTATGTGCCTTATGTGCTATGTGTTTTATGTGATTATGTGAACCTTATGTGTTATATTATATATGTGAGTCTGATAGAATCGTATGGGTAGACTATTAGGGTTATGTGGTATCGATTCAAGATACGCGTATGAGATAAGTTATCTAAACGAATATCTTTCCATGATAGATTCAGTACCAACAAGGCGAATCAAGCAAGAGACAGAAGGCAGTGAATCATACAAGGTAAAGTGCACACCAGGCAAGTTTTTCCCATATTCTAAGTTCAGAATAGTGAAATATATCCAACTTTCCATATCAATTACACCTTGATAATTCTTGTTCACATATACTGATACATAATTATTAATTTTTATTTCTATTTCATTTCGATTCTTGATTTCTCCCAATTTATTGAATCCTCTATTCATATTCCAATATTGATACCCTTACTTACATATACTCTGATATATCCTGATGTTGGGATACATCGAAAGCATACCGATTGTTCCGGATGCTAAGATATGGACTAGATGGTTACGATGCGGGCTGGGTATTAACCAGGCCCTTGATTATTAGGCCATAATTGCATGGGCACCCCTTATGTTGGTTGCGTCTATGCAGTTGGGTATAGATCCGCACCGTATCCTGAATGATCAGCAGGTTATAGTGCATATGTTGGTTTTTATTTCCAGTCTCGTTCATTTGATACTCGCCAGTAATGGCAAGTTATTATTCTATACAGAAATAGATGGTTGTTCAAACCAGCAGATTACGGTTCACTTATTCTTCTCTCTTTACACTATATATATATTATTGCAGGCTTGTTGAGCAATTTTGGCTCACCCCTTTTTATTGTTATTCACATTGTTTTTCATTTAAGGTTGAGAATGAAACCCATCAAGAAGCGAGTCAAGCAGCTGGACCCTCTTATACCAAGAGTGTTTGTCCCTATCCCAGAAGAGAGCTTTAAGTTACCAGATCAGGTATAGCAGGAAGAGTAATAATTGTAGTTTGAATAAAAGATGTTTAGTTTAAAATATGAATAGAATAATGTTTTGTAATAAAGAGGGTTCTTGAGACAGATTGTTTAAACTGGTTTGTAATAAAGTTGGTATGGCATTCTTATTTTCAATCCTTAACCTTGAAAAGATCCTGAGTAGTAGTAGTTCAGGGTAATTATTTTATTAATATTATGCATGTACAGGTTTAGTGAATAGTTAGTGTTAATAATGCCCCAAATCTATACTCCGGATTTGGAAAGTGTTATATTTGTCTATGTGTTTAAAGTCCGTCGAGATAATAGAAATGACATAATTTGGAGTGGAAACTACTGTAGAATCCGTGGTGATTGATTTGATATTTTGCACAGACTTCTCAGTAGAATCAGAAAGAAATGGCAAGTGAGCCAACAAATCATCTAAAAGATAATGCTTCATTGCTGTATATTTTGGCTTCTCCATGGGAGTTAAAGATGGAGAATCAGGAATTGATCTGTGAATTATGTCCACATCCAAGGAATTTATGGGCGAGTTTTGTGTGAGAGGTGCTTCTAATATTAAAATTTTTGGCTGTGACTCAATATTTATAGGAGCCACATCAACCTGACTTTGAGAAGGTGTTATAACTGAGTCTTTGACTATAGTTTGAATAGTGTGGGCACCCTGTGTATCCCCAAGTGTTTTAGATTTCTTCTTTATAGTGTAAGTTTGGGGTGAGTCTGTGTTCCTAACCCTCTTGGCCTGTGCTCTTGGCTGAGAGCTTTGTTCAATAGTTATATCCATTTGGGAGGATGCAACAAGTAATGAGCTAGAATCATTTTTAAGTACTATAGTTTGTTGGGAAAATTCAATGTGGCTAGGCTAGGTTACACACACCTCTGTATCCTTATCCTTAAAGTTTCTTTTATGTTCACCCTGTCCCTCACCAGACTTACTCCCCTTCACACTTCCCTCTTTGGTTTTGGTAGTTTTTGAAACTAGTCCCTTTTGAGAGGAACTAGAGTGGCGTCTTTGAGACTTGATTTTAGAAACTTTTGTTTTAGTGGCTTGGGTAGGCACCTTTTTGGTCAATATCAAAGATGCCATTGCCAAAGTTTTCTGCAAAGAAACTAGTGGTGAGAAGTATTTACCTCACTTACCTGAGGCCCCTCCATGATTGGCAAGTAGACTAGAAGAACCTCACTGAGGGTGTTTGCCCTGTTCAAATTAGCAATAACTCTTTTTTTTGAACCCAACAATCAAGCTTGTTGGTTGAGTTCTCAATGATAAGATCTTCAGAAACAAAATTAGCTAGAAATATTAAGAATCTAGCATAATATATGTTTTTAAACCTTTTATTAATGTCTCCTAGCTTAAAGACTAATTCATACAGGATAGAGTCACTAAAATTATGGTACTTGTCACTAAGCAACATATATAGCATGTTAACATGTGAGTAAGTCACAACATCAAAGTTACTAATTTTTCCAGAAAAAGACTTTAATAAAAGAGTCAGATAGAAAGCTCAATTCCTTTTTAAGGCCTTTTCTTCTAACCTCGCCTAGCTTGGAAGGGTCAAAATAATAACCCATAGAAATAAGAATGGAGCTTACATCTGTGTCAGTGTGTGGAACTAGTGTATTATTCTTAGGCATTGAAAATAGGCACGAATTATATCACTATTTATGCAATAATTTTTTACTTTTAAGAGTGAAGGTAATTCTTTTGTCCTTTAAGTTGTAAACAGCAGTGGTCCATACCTCCTCAACCACTTCACAATAGATGACATGAGACTCCAACATAGCATATTTCAGTTTGCAACTTCGAATGAAATCCATCATTTTGTGGTAATCTTCAGAAGCTACAATCTCCTTGTTCACCAGTGTGATGAAGTTATTCTTCTCATAAAGAAACCCAGTTTGGGACATGATCTTGACTACTGGTGCCATTGCTAAGAATAAGAGTAATTGTAGAGAAGAAAGCTTTTGCTTTGGAGACGAAAGAGTTAGAGAAATTGCTTGAGAAGGATAAAAGTAAAAATAAAAAATGAAATTGGCTTTTATACTATCTCAAAAATAAACGGTTAAAAAAATTAAAAGAAAAAATAAAGTAACCAATCAAATTTGCCCAAAATAGCCGTTTAAAAAATAAGGAAAATTATCAAAATTCTAATGATTAATCATCGAAGTATACTTACAGGCTATAAGTAAATTCAACGGATAATGCCTAGAATTAACGGCTAAGTTTGAGAGCAATTCGACAGATAAGGATTAAAAGTATGCAGTATAATATATGATATTTTAATGGATGATACAATGAAATTCAACGGATATTTATTTTCAACGGATAATGAACATCCGTCGAGATGTAAATTCTGACTTAGCCAAAATTCCATCTTTAACGGGAAATATCAAATTTTACTCTTGCTGCATTACAATTTGCTTAGACATCAAATTAAACTAAGAGTAATTAAGCATACCTAACTCACTTACCAACCTAGAAAAGGTGGATTCATCAAGTGGCTTGGTAAAGATGTCTGCAAGTTGCTTCTTACTTGGAACAAAATGAAATTCCACAGTACCATTCATAACATGCTCTCTAATGAAGTGGTACTTGATGTCAATGTGCTTGATCCTCGAATGCTGTACTGGATTTTTAATAATTGCAATAGCAATTGTGTTATAACAGAAAATAGGAATTTTATTCACCTGCAGACCTAGTCCAACAGTTGATTTTTCATCCATAAAATCTGTGCACAACAGCTACCAGCAGCAATATATTCAGCCTCGGCTGTAGAAGTAGAGACTAAATTTTGCTCTTTAATGAACCATGATACTAGCTTATTTCCTAGAAATTGACAAGTTCATGTTGTACTTTTTCTATAAATTTTACAACATGCATAATCTGCATCTGAATAACTAGTTAGATCAAAACCAGAATCTCTAGGATACCAAATGCCAAGTTTTGGTGTTCTATTGAAATATCTGAAAATTCTCTTAATAGCTACTAAATGAGATTCTTTAGAATCAGCCTGAAATCTAGCACAAAGACAAGTAGCAAACATTATATCTGGCCAACTGGCTGTTAAATATAAAAGTGAGCCAACCATGCCTCTATAGCTTGAAATATCCACAGACTTTTCAGTGGTATTTAATTCAAGTTTAGTTGTAGTGGCGATGGGAGTTTTTACAGATGTGCAATCCATTAAGTCAAACTTCTTTAAAAGATCATAAATATATTTGGCTTGACTAATGAATATTCCATCACTAACTTGCTCAACTTGTAAACCAATAAAGTAAGTTAGATCTCCCATCATGATCATTTCATATTTATTTTGCATCAATTTGGCAAACTTTTTACAAAGTTTCTCAATGGTAGAGCCAAATATAATATCATTTACATAAACTTGAACAAGTATACTAGAGCCATTAACAATTTAATAGAATAAAGTTTTATCTATAGTACCTATTGTGAAATGATTTTCTAAGAGAAACTTTGACAAAGTGTCATACAAGGCTCTAGGTGCTTGCTTCAGACCATAAAGTGCTTTCAAAATATAGTAGCAAATGTCCATTCTGGAAAATTGGGATCTTCAAAATCAGGAGGCTGAATGACATAGACTTCCTCCTCCAAATTTCCATTCATAAAGGCACTTTTAACATCCATTTGATAGACTTTGAAATTGGCATGGGCTGCATAGGCTAGAAAAATCCTGATGGCTTCAAGTCTTGCAACAGGAGCAAATGTCTCATCAAAATATATTTCTTCTTGTTGACAGTAGCCCGTAGCAACCAATACAGCTTTGTTCCTGATTACTATGCCATTTTCATCCATCTTGTTTCTAAATACTCACTTTGTGTCAATAGGATTCTTCCCTTTAGGCTTGGGTACCAGCTTCCAAACTTTATTCATTTCAAATTGGTTTAGCTCCTCCTGCATGGTTAAAACCCAATCAGGATCCAACAAAGCTTCTTCTACCTTTTTAGGCTTTTCCTATGATAGAAAGCTGTTGTAAAGACATTCTTCTTGAGTTAGTTTCCTAGTTTGCACTCTTGAAGATGCATCACCAATGATTAGCTCAAATGGGTGATCTCTAGTCCATTTTCTCTGTTGAGGTAGATTAGCTCTAGATGAAGAAGCCTCATTGTTTTCTTGATGTGTGACAGAGTTTTGATTAGAAGAAACTCCCCCTGAGTTTGTGGATCTTTGACTTAAAGTTGGTGTTCTTTCTGATTGTGATCTATATTGATTTTCAACTCCTATTGGTGTCTCAACAGATGTTGATCTTTACCTTTCGACGGATGATACAGACTATCTTTCAACGGATGATGCACTTGGTCTTCGACATATATTGAATTATGTGCTTCATTAGTTGTAGATTTTTTTGCATTGTCCTTAGACATTGTTTCTTGATCACTCTCATCATCACTATCATCACAAATCATCTCAACATTATCAAATTTGAGGCTTTCATGGAAATCTCCATCTTGCAGTCCTTCAATCTTTTTATCATCAAACACAACATGCACAAATTCCATAATAATGTTGGTTCTGAGATTGTAGACTATGTATGCTTTTCCAACTGCATATCCAACAAAAATGCCTTCATCTGCTTTGGCATCAAACTTTCCATGTTGATCAGTTTGATTCCTTAAGATATAATATTTACAGCCAAATACATGAAGAAAGTTTAATGTTGGCTTCCTGTTCTTAAACAATTGGTAGGGTGTTATGCATTTTGCTTGATTAACCAAAGAAATATTCTGAGTGTAGCATGCAATATTTACAGCTTCTGCCCAAAAATAAGTTGGTAACTTTGATTCTTCTAGAATTATTCTTGCAGCTTCAATAAAAGACCTATTCTTCCTTTCCACAACTCTATTTTATTGTGGGGTTCTTGCTGCTGAAAACTCATGCATGATCCCATTCTCTTCACAAAACAACCTCATCATAGAATTCTTGAACTCAGTTCCATTGTCACTCTTGATTCTTCTAACTTTGAAATCAGGATGATTGTTAACTTGCCTTATGTGATTGATGATGATTTCAGTAGCTTCATATGTGGATTTTAGAAAATATGTCCAGGAGAACTTTGAGAAATTATCCACAATTACTAGGCAATATTTTTTCTTTGAGATGGACAATATATTGACTGGTCCAAATAAGTCCATGTGTAGTAATTATAAATATTCTTCAATTGTTGAGTCAAGCTTCTTTCTGAATGATGCCTTGATCTGTTTTCCTTTATGACAGGCATCACAAAATCCATCCATTGAGAATTCCATTTGAGGAATGCCTTTTACCAAATCTTTCCTGACTAGTTTATTCATAGTCTTGAAGTTAAGATGGGATAACTTCTTGTGCCATATCCAACTTTCATCTTGACTTTCCTTGCTAAAGAGATAAGTGACAGATTCTACATTTGATGAGTCGAAGTCAGCTACATACATATTTCCTTTTTTCACTCCAGTGAGAACCACTTTGTTGCTTCTCTTATTGGTCACAGCACAGGCTTCAGAATTGAATGTTATTGAGTTGCCCTTGTCATAAAGCTAGATCATACTCAACAGATTATGCTTGAGTCCATCCACTAGGGCAACTTCCTCAATGATGACATTATCTTTAGAAATCAAGCCATATCCCACAATATAACCCTTGTTGTCATCTCCAAAAGTGATACTTGGGCCAGCTCTCTCCTTGAACTCAGTGAGCAGGGTAGAATCTCCAGTCATGTGCCTTGAGCACCCACTATCCAAATACCAAAGATTATTTCTATTTCCCTGCACACAACAAGATCAAATCAAGTTGATTTTGGTACCATAGTTTCCTTGGGTCCTGTTTTGTTAGCCTTTTATTAGGTTTCTTAGGCTTGTACTTATTTGACTTAGGTATATGAGATTTATACTTAGTCATTTGAGTAGAACCTTTGAAACCATTCATCATTATAGAATTATCATGCACATGTTGATTTACTTGGAAGGGCATATTTTGTGCAAACATATTATTCCAGTAAGGCATGCTAAATGGCATTTAAGGCATACTAAATGCAGCATAATAAGGATTTTGTGTAAACGGCATATTAGAAAATTGTGCATCCAAATTATGTGCATGCATAATATTTACAAGCATGGTAGGCATGTTAGAAAAGAAGGACGTGCAGACATGGGTGCAGGAATAGCAAGTTTGTAATTAATAGACAAATGATAACACTACCACACTTTACATAGGTTTTTCTAGGTGCATATTTATCAGATGTGTAGTTATTATGTTTGTTAATTCCTAATTTCCAATTTCTATTGTTTTTCCTTTTAGATTATGCTTTAACCTCAATTTTCTACAATCTGTCATTCAACTTCTTGATTGACAGATGGCCTACATTGACTCTCTTGTTCTTTTTCACTTGACTTGTTTCTCCTGGAACAAAGTTCTTGGAAACTGATCCATATTTCTCATTTAACTTAGCTAGCTGGGATTTGCTAACTGGATTTCTTTCACTCAACTGATGTGGTTCCTTGTCTTTCGATGGATATTTTTTTTGATCATTCGATGGATAACATTCGTCATCCATCGAATCCACATCCGTTGAAAGTCCTTCTTCCAAGTTAGAATTCAGTTTCTCCTTTCTCTTTTTCCAGGCTTCATCACAGAAGAATTCTATACCTTGAACTTTAGTAATTTGAGCATGAACATCTCTAGATGATTTCCATGCCTTAATTACTTCCTGTTCTCGTTCAAGTTGCTTTCTTAAAATCTCCCTTTTCTTTAATATTCAGTTAGTTCATCTTTAGCAATCTTGCCCTCTATCTTCAATTTCTCAAACTTAACAAATTGTGTTTATAACACATTGTTTCTTTCACTTAAAAACAAATTGTTTTATTTAATTTTAGTGTTTTCTTTAGTGAGAGATTTGAGTGTAACACGCAGATGATATAATTCAGTAGACATGTCATTTATGGCATTATTACACTCAACTTTAGATAAATGTGCTAGATTAGTGGTGATTACCTGATTACTTAAAGAACTAACTTCTGCTTCATCTGATTTGGCCATCAGGGCTAGATTGACATAGCTTGTATCCTCATCTTCATTCAATCCATCAGCAGCCCGGTCATTTTCTTGAGTTAGAAAGGCCCTTTCCTTTTATTTGAGCAACTCAAAGTACTTCTTTTTGTAATCCACAGGCTCAAACTTCTTTCTATCAGAATCAGGCTTTCTGCATTCACTTGTAAAATGACCACTCAAGCCACACTTGAAACATTTAAATTTTGACTTGTCAACCATGTTTATGTTTGACTTGGATGCTCCAAAATTCTTCTTGAATTTGAGTTTAGCAAAACTTCTGGATAGAAAAGCTAAATCCTCATCTATGTCATCCATATAAGATGGTCTTCATGTTCAGCTACTAGCCCTTTTCCTTTGCCTTCACAAATTCTAGGGTTTGGTGCAGATTCCACAACTTCAACCTTTATCTCTTTCTCTCTCTCTTTCTCAGCAACCAATGCAATGGATCCTCTCTTCTTTCTTCCTTTCTTCAGCTTCTCATATTGCTCTATTTCAAGCTCATAGGTCTTTCGAATCCCATACAGTCTTCCCAAGGAAAATTCCTTGTAGTTTTGAGAATTTCTTAATGAGATTGTCATAGGCTTTCATTCCTTCGGAAGAGATCTAAGAAATTTGAGGTTTGAGTCTTTTTTCTGATAGACTCTTCCATGCAACTTTAGAGCATTTAGTAGTTTTTGAAATCTACTAAATATGTCAGTGAGTGACTCACTTTCTTCACTATGAAAATTCTCATATTTCTGAATCAAGAGTTACATTTTGTTATCCCTTACCTGCTCAGTTCAATCACATATAATTTGAATTATATCCCAGACATCCTTAGCAGTTTTGCAGTTTATGATGTTATCAAACATGTCACCATCAACACCATTAAACAAAATATGCATGGCTTTCTTATCCTTATGACTTGCTCAATATCTGGATCAGACCATTCTGCTCTAGGCTTTGGGATGAATGGCTCATTTCCTGTAGCAGCTCTCATAGGAATATGAGGACCTTTTTCAATACAGTGCACATATCCTTCATCTTGAGAAAGAAGATGCAGGTGCATTTTTACCTTCTAGTGGTGATAATTGTCTTTGTCCAAAAATGGAATCTTTACTCCAACATCTTTTCATTTCATCTTTTTAGTTGTTGTGATCTTTAAACTCTTTGTACTTCAAGAGTTTGCTCTGATACCAATTGTTATTCCCAAACAATCTAACAAAGAATTATAGAAGGGGGGTTGAATGTAATTCTAGCTACTTTTTCAATTTTAAGAACTGTTCTACTTTGAATATATAACTGTGTTTGATTTAGCTAAAGTGTAGAAATGAAAGTATTGAAGAAATCAAACACAAAGTAATCAAATACAAGTATTTAAAAACTTTCTGGTGGATTTAACTTTTCTATCAGAGATATATATTAATATGAGAACTCTGTGATGCAATGTTTGCACACATCTGCTTACAAGTTGAACTTACAAGATCAGAGAAATTCTTTACAGATATGGCTTTATCTATTTCTCTGGTAATTGCTTACTTACTTGGATATTGTTCTACTTGCTACACTTGGTTTATATATCACCAAGTTACATGATAAAAAGATACACAAATAGACAAAATGTTTCTAGTATAATTTCATGCTCATTCATTTTTCTATCCTTCATCTTTGAATATATTAAATTTAGCATGGAAATGGAAATGCTTCTTTGTTCTCTAAAACCTGTTAATAGGCTGCCACATTCCATTTGTATACAATCAACGCATGTGACTGTCAAGTCACTATCAACTGCTCTTTTGAATTTGTTCATCCGTTAAAACTCAGTTAGATCATCTGTTGAGACTTTGTTAGATCATCCGGTTAGAGTCTGGTCGATCATCCGTTAAAGCTTTAGTTGATCATCCGTTGAAACCTTGTGGAACATCCGTTGAGAGTATGTTCATAGAAGTTAACTATATTTCACCTATACAAGATTACAAAGTATTTAATATTTATAATTAGCCAACCTATCTTGTATATCAATCTAGTAGTCAACATGACTTAAAATATTCTACAACATCTAGTTCTCTTAGGAATTACAATATGCAGAAATGTGCTACAAAACTTATTAATACATAAGCTACCCTTTAAATGGATATTAAAATGATCATCCGTTGAAAGCTACAAAGTTACTAAATTAAATCTACTAAGGTGTTTTATTTAACTTATCATCAAGTGCACAACAAATTCTTAACAATAATTTATTATATGATTATCAAAACAATTTAGAAACAACAATTTAGATTGGAATCCTCGAACGTCGGTGTGTTGCTGCCGGTGATCAGCTGCGGAGCAACACCGGTATGCCAAAGTATTGCCAACTAAGTATTGCCAACTAAACAAAGGGGTACCCAAGGAACATATTGGCCTAACAAGGTATAATAATCAAGTATAATACATAGCTCACACTAGACCTCCGCCATGACCTCTTACACAACCATCCAATCTTAAAACCTTTTATGGAAAGTGGTCATAATAATCGACACCCTTATAAATTTTATTCCCCCATTCACTTGGGCAGGAATACTCACAGGAAAATCATTTTCTTCCTCAAAGTATAAAACATTTATAAATGCAGTATTTAGATAAATAAAATACTTATTTATTTTGAACATAGAATGAAAGAAGAGGACTTGCATAATAAGCATTTAATTCAGCGATATATAAAATGTTTATTTATTACAAAACTTAGAATAGGGGAAAATATTTGCATAATCATAACTAAGCAGTTTGAAATGTAAAACAGTAAAATAAAATGGAATTAGAATAGTATAGAGAAACTTGCCTTTAAGTTTTAGCGATTAGACACACTCGCAATAATATAGTTATTCTGCCATTCCGAATCAAGACCTCGCCGTCTTTTATTCCATTAATCCTCTAATGTGTTGCTTCTGCGATGGCCACAAGCCCGATATCCAATACTATTTCATTTCACTTTTGATCCAAGTTCTGGTCCTGATCGAATCGAATGATCTGCATCTATACGTAAAAGAAACAACTTCAATCACTTAAACAATAATTAACTGACGAACTACGCGTCAAAACTCTCTCGCCTACCCAAACAATAATCCATACATAATTGAAATAATCAAACACAAGAATCTTGACCCACATACACATGTAATTCACATAGAACGTAAACACATAATTCACGTATCACAAAATTCATATAACACATGATTCAGTTCGACACAACATTCAACTCAGTATGTTTAAAACTAAAATCGAGTAGAAATAAGACTTTTCAATAAATTTGTGACTCATAACCGTTTGCAAAATAAGTGACCTTTTGAAATAAAAGAATTTATGTCTCGAAAGTATTTTTAATAGAAGCAGAATATTTTTCTGAGTCTATACGCGTTCGTTTCGTATTAAACGGATGAACGGTCTATATTCTATGAATAAAATAAGGATAATTCAATTAATAATGATATTAATTGAATATTCCATACCTTAATATATTATTAAAAGCTCAAAATAATTTTAAAATGTTATTTGGCTTGATCATAAATAATTAGATTTCATTTAACTATTTATACATAAAATTAATCGATTAAATGAATTAATCGATCAATTAGATGAATAAATAATTTATCAAAATATATTATGAATAATTAAATCAATTTGGATTTTAAAAGTAATAATTTTTTTATGGAATTTAATTAATTTATTTAATTATTTAAAAATAATTAACCAAATTTATTTTGAAGTGAAATAAATTTTGGAATTAAAAATGGATATTTCTAAAATCAAAATTGAATTTCTACTTGATTTTTTAAAAGAAAACTGCACAAACAGTTTTTTGGGCCTAGAATTGGGGAATAGAGGATCAAACAGCGGCTTACGAAGAACGTGGCCGGATTTTGCAAGAACACCGCCGGCAACTCGCCGGTTTCTGGAGAATGCCCAGATTCCGGCCGGTCTCACAAATTCCGGCTAACTCAAGTAAGGTTAAAAACACACCAACACGACCAGATGTTTTTTATATCAAATCGATCCAAAAACAACCGTACAGTCCAGAAACAACGATAACAATATTATCACCTCTCCGGAAGTACATCTCTAGTCAAAATTGACATGGAAGCCGATGATATCCTCGATTTTCCGATGAATAGCGAAAACGAAGATTACTCAACCAAATTTAACGTTCTAGATACGAAATTAAAGCTCTGGATACATAGACTCTAAAAATAAAATCAAAATCAACAACAAACCTATCAATTATATGGAAAATTCGAAATTAAAAATGAAAAAAAAACAAAAACTCGACTTAATCAATTCGAGACTAGAACAAGTCAACAATTCGCATAATTCAACAAAAATGAACATGGTGAAGTAGTTTATAACCTCAAAAAATCTAATAATCAACTAACATGACGAACTTAATTCGGACAAAAAAAATGAATTAGCAGAACAGTCAACCTTGATTAATGATGTTCTGTTAGGTCACACACACACTGTAGAGGGGGTGAATACAGTGTATAGTACAATCAAATCGAACTTTAATAACTCAAGTAACAGAAAACAAACTTTATTGAAACAATAAACTCTTTACAGTATGGAACTGTTCTCTCTCAGTGATGAACAAATATCACGAGAGCTGCTAGGGTTACAATGAATAATCTTCTCGATTGTGATAACACTTTTAGTGTAAACCCTATGTCTGTGTTTATATACTACACAGTTACAAGATAATCGCTAATTGATATGGAATATAATTCTGCTTCCTAAAATATATCAATCAGATATCTTTTCTTCCAAGTATTCTATTCTTCATAGAATTCCTTCTTCATGCATATCTCTTCTTATGTTTGTCTCGATCTTCTATCCTTTAACCAGCTAATTTCCTTATCTGAACGTCCTTCAGTACTTAAGTTCTGATATCCATCTTCTGATGATTATCTCCTGATAATATAAGTACTGATATCCTTAAGTCCTGACTTCTAGTAAGTACTGATTTATCCTGTTTAAGTAAGATCTGAAAACTAAACATAAATCACATTAGCCATGACATTATCAAATATATCTAACAATCTCCCCAACTTGTAAATTAGCATAATATACAAGTTTAACAAATATTTGATGATGTCAAAAACATTAAGTACAAATGCATGAGAATTTGACTAGATAACTACAACTTACAGTCCTTAAAGCTTTACCAATCTTTAACTTCTGATAACAACTTCAGTCTGTATTCATATCAGAATTTAAGCAGTTGTAGATCTAAACTTGGCTTCATCTTCTGATCTCTCTGATGTCAGGAGTTGTTCTGAGATAGTTCTTTCACAAACATCTCTCAACATATCTGAGTTCATCAATCATCCTCCTTTTAGCATCTTTAAGTTCTGCAGTATCTTCACCAATTTGAAAGATTGCAGCCCTGAGATCATTAATTCTAGCTTTTCTTATATCCTGATCCAGTCTGATCAAATATGCCTTATCAGACTCAAGATTGAATTCCACAGCCCTGTAACCCAGAAAGGTAGTTATAATCTTGGCAGTGTTGGGCTTCATCTCGACTATATCACCCTTGTGATCTCTGTACTTTGGAAGATATGTGCTGTTAGACTTAACAGAATAAAGCCTTTTCTGTCTCTGAATCTGATTCTTCAAATAGTTTATAGCACTTTCTGTTATCCTGTCATTCACTTGAAGTAAGAATAATACATGCTCCAGTTCTTCAAAATACTTCAGTGGAATGGCATTTTCCCTTATATGATAAACCCTACCATCTGTAATGAAGTACAACAAGATGTGTTCTTTCACGTAGGTATGGTAAACCATTTGTACAGATTTCAGTTGATTCAATCTCTCAGGAGTTGCTCCAATACCTGGTTCACTTAAGGAAGTTGGATCATTGGTAGTGTTCTGTATTCTTCTTTCATCAGCACTTCCCAATCCAGTTTTATCTCTTGCTTCCTTTCCAGTAACTACTCTTACTTCAAAACCACTTGCAGCAGTCTTCAAAGGTTGAGTCTGTTTGGCTTTGGTGAATCCTGGTAGGAGTTTCTTTGAAGGTTTAACATGAGCAATGTCAGAGGTTTCCTTTGATTTATCTTCTGATATCAAGTTAACTTGAGCTATGTCAGAGGTTACTTGCTTCTTCAAAATATCAGAACTAACTATCTCTTAACTCTGAACAACTTGAGCCATGTCAGAGGTTGTCTTAGAAATTTTCTTGAAGTCAGAGCAAGATCATCATCTTCATCAGTAATTTCTTTATTCACAGGAGGCACATAAAGCTTGATAGGTTCACCAACTTTCTCTTTGCCCTTGGACCTTGGATCTATTTGCAGTTGTGATTTAGCCATGGTTGCTTCAGGATTTGTCCTTTCTTTTATCACAATGCCTTTGAGTTTTGGAAGTTTCTTTTTACCAGAAGCTTCAGATTTAGATTTGCCCTTTTCTGATTTAAGTCTGGCTTCTTCTTCCATTAGACTCTCCAAGTCCATTCCTGGATTTTCCTGAAGAAATAATTATCTTGACATTTCTTCATCAAGATCCAAAAGTTCATCAGAACTTATCCTTTTACCAGTAGCAGAAGTAATTCCTTTTCCAGCATCAGAACTTGTCCTGTGACTCGTGATTTCAGCTTTTCTTGATGAGAAACCTCTACCTCGACTATGACCTTCACCCATTCCAGGGTTTCCTTGATCATCTTTTTCATCATCCTTCCCCTTCAGTGTCCTATCAGTTTTGCATTTGGACTTAATTACTTTCTCCCCCTTTTTGGCATCAGCAGGCAAAAGAAGAGAGACAAGCAATTCCATTGAGGCTTGGATTTCATTAAGTTGAGATTGCTGAGAAGCTTGATTTTTCAAAATGTCATCAATCTGAGATTGTTGTTTCTCCTGAGTCTTCTCAATATAAGCAACTCTGTCAAAGGTAGGTTGGAAGAATTTTTTCTTGTCAATCTTCTGAGTCATTTCTTGCTTGAGCAATTCTTCCTGAATTTTATGTAAATCTGCATGAGTAGTTGAATGGAGACCTTGTAGATGTTTAGTACTCAATGCAGTGACTCGAAGCTGTGTTTTGAAATCATCAGTAATTAACATCTCATCAGCTTTTGTCAAGTGCTCAGCAAAATGCTGTGCAGATGGAGCACAGGTAACTGAGTTCCATTCCTTAGTCCACTCCTGTCCTGCAGGAGTTTCACTCCAAGGCACTGGTGCTTCTCTGGTAACAAACTTCTTAACTAGGTCAGATTTAAGAATAGTTTATTGAGGTGTATGTCCTGAAGGACCTGCTTCATCAGCATCTGCATTTGGAGCAGCATCACCAGTATCATCCTCTAAGTGCTGATCTGGTTCCAAGTTCTGATCAACAGCCATATCCTGATGCTCACTTATATTCTGATCATCATCATCTAGATGCAGATAAGGTGTAGTTGATAATTCTGGAGTTTGAGTAGCATCAGTAACATGTGTTGTTGATGGATGAATTGTTGTTGGAGCTTCTAAATAAAGTACCTCAGACATAAAAAGGTTCTGAATATCAATTTCAGCACTTGTGCCTGGATCAACAGGAGATACAGTCTTAGGAGACACAGATGGTGTGTTTGCCATTTCAGTATCTGCTTCCTGAGTTGGATTCAATGGAGAAGCAGTATCTTAAGTAGATTCTGGTTCTTGTGAGATCAGAGATTCCTGATCTCCTTCCTTAGCTGTTGCTTCCTCATCATTTGAAACTGGCCTTTTAGCTCTCTGTTTCTTGTATCTCTTTGAAGATCGAGATTCCTTGGGAGGTTCAACAGAAGTCATTCTTCTAAGCCGTTTGAGAAGCTTAGATCCCCCAATTCCAGAATCCTTCTGTGAAGGAACTTTCTCAGCTTCTTTATCAACAGGTTCTGAAGTAGAAACATGTTCCTCACTATCATATTCATCTCTCAAAACAATCCTCCTTCTTTTCTGAGGTGTTTGAGGAACAATCTTTGTCCTCTTTGGCTTGGAAGATGAAGGCTTCACAGTAGGTGCTGAGGATGATGGTTGAGCAGTCTGTGAAGTTGAGAGATATGATTTGAGATATGTTCTGAGGGATGGTTGAGGTATAGATGAATAAGTGGTGTGTTCTGATGGTTGCTATGGTGTTTGGGAGGTGGTGGTAGGTTGGACATCAGGATAAACAGATCTATAGGTTGCAGGATCAACATTTACCAAGATCTATTTTACAGACTGAGGAATCTGTAAAGGTCTAACCACCTTTTTCTTAAGGTCAGCATTTACCAAGTCAATAAAGGCTCGTTTTGCAATTTTGAAAGGTGGAGTTAAGTCAGTGGTAGGTTGGGGTTCATCAGCACAACAAAAATTATATATAAGCTAACAAAATTTAGAAAAGTAGACAACATTCCTATCTTCTGTCATCCTATCCCCAATAAAACCTATCACCGCATTTGCAAAATCAAAATGAGTTTGGTTAATGATAGCATACCCGATGTGCTGACTCATTATAGGGATGGCATCAAAGTTGGAACACTTATTCCCAAAAGCTTTAGTGATGCAGTCGAAGAAGAAGCTCCATTCTCTTCTAATATGAGCCCGTTTCAACTGCCCAAGCTTTGCCAAACTCTGCTCATACCCCAAACTGGTCATTAACTCTTGAAGAGCCGATTCCTCCGGGGTTGAAAAAGTACATCCTTCTGGTAAATGTAAGGCCTTGCAAATTGTACCAGGAGTTACCACATGTGTAGAATCATCCACTTCGAAAACAATACTGGGAGTACCA
The DNA here is from genome assembly GCF_009905375.1 of Apium graveolens. NCBI lineage: Eukaryota > Viridiplantae > Streptophyta > Magnoliopsida > Apiales > Apiaceae > Apium > Apium graveolens. Next base: position 150,491,339 of record NC_133652.1, read on the forward strand.
TTTGTACCACCATTATCAAAGTGCCTAGTCCGCCAAAACGTCAGAACTTGTTGGCTCGAAAAGACTGAAGGCTGGGTCAATGCATACCCAATTTCACTGTGTGCAAGAAGATCTTGCACAAAATGCAACTCAAACGGAGCTTCAGCATGATCAAGAATTGCAGCATAGTTATTTCGAACAAATTTAGCTCCATCAATGATCAAATCCTTAGGTGCCATGAGAATAATTGAGATTTAAGAGTGCCTGTTAGGTGTTTGATAAAATTTCTGTATGAAAAACCAACGTCAGGAGATGAAAGAGAGTAAAAGCAAAGAGAGAGAGATAAAGTGTAAAGTAAATAAAAGATTGGAAAATCTTCTCTCTGTCTTACTTATACTTGAAAAAAATATAACCGTTGGACACCTGTCAGACATGCAGTAATAATGAATAGTTAATGGGCACGGGAAAACAGTAATCATTACTTACCCACTTGCAGTTTTTCAAGGAAAAACCGTTCCACTTACCCAATAATTCCATTAATCGAGGTAAATCAGTTTTAATTCAAAATTGAAACTGTTCCCACTTATTCAATTATTTTTCACTACAACACCAATATTCTGAGAAGAAATTCAAGTGTGAGAATGACCAAAATTAAATCAAGTAAATAAGTACTGATATTTGTAAGATCAGAACTTAATTTAAATTAAAATGGAAATGGTCATCAGAATATGAATTTATCAGGATTTATCAGTGCATTTAAATTACAAACATCTCAGAGACAAAAACTTGCAAAAAGTAGAAATTCCATTAATATATTAAGAGAATACATTCATGAAATTTAAATTACATCAGAACTTTACAAGATTGTCCTAAGATTCTAAACCTAACATCAACAGCCTTAGTCCTAGCTCAAGAAGCAGGGCAAGGCTGACGATGAAGAAAAACAGGTAGAAGAAAATAAGTTATTTCTTCTTCCTACTCTCGACAAACAAAATAGTGAGTCTGATGATTCGCTCTTGCTGGCAGAGAGCTTCCAGCCTTTCCTCCTCCAATCGCTCCAGATGGCGATGGTAGTCCATGTAAAAGAACAGGAGGTGGGTGAGAACCTCCTGGGGAACTGAGTCCCAAATCTCATCAGGAATGGCAGTGACTGCCATTCCTGCTGCCAGGCTGCACAGCTTAACTCTATGTTGAAGGTATCATAGTTTAAAAACATATTATAGTTAACCATGATGTTGTGTATATGAGGGAAAAGAGAGTAAGTGTTTGAGGAAAGAATTGATGTATAGGCTTATGTGAAGTGTTCGTTTATATAGGCAAGAGAATGCCAGGAGACGCAAGGAAATTTAATGTTGACAGGTAGAATTAATTCTACCTCATCTCCCAAAACTTGGAAGAAGAAAAACAGTCATTGGAAAGGTAAAACAGGGTTTAATGCGCACAAGAAACAAGTAAGAATTACTGTGCATGTACGTGGACCATTATCCCTTAAATATATTGACTGTTAATATTCCGTCCAAACATATTCTGATTTAAAATGAAACTGTGTTTAGATTTCATCCACAAATAAGTCAAGTAAAGGATCAGAATTTAATATCAGAACTTAGACTTATATCAGAACTTAACAGTTATCAGAACATGATTTCTTAACTCAAAAAATGAATGCCTATCTTTGTAATTCTTCACACAAATTCTGATATAGATTCTTCAGAACTTAATCATCAGAACATTCAACAGAACTTGTTCTCAGAATTTATGCAATGTGACACATAAAATGTTCATCTAAAATAACATAGATCACCACAGTAATTTTCATTATTCATATGGAGTGTTTAGTGTGTGCATTAAGCTAAATATCAGACAAAGAGTAAAGTCTGATTCACTTCAGTACATCTTAGAAATAAGGCATAACTAAAACTTTACTAAAAACCTGTCATTATTCTGAAGCCTACTATTGAATGAGTTCATGTTTGAGTCCACCTCAACTGTTTTGTGCTAATTTTGTGCATCTTTTTAAATTCCATTGTACAGTGGATTCTCAGTGTAAGTGAGTCACGACTGCTTATCAGAATTTATGCTATTATCAGAGTATTTCTGCAGTAATCATAGAGTGTGAAAAGTCACCAAGAAAATATTTTACTTTTCTTATGCATATTTACTTAATACCAGCAATGCACTTGGGTCGTCCCTTCCACATTTTTACTCTAGACCTCAAAGGAGTACCTAATTTTTATTCCTTGATACTTTTTCTTTTTCTTTTGATAAGTGAGGTTTATCAGCACTTAGTACATTCAACAGATTTACTAGCATCAGAACTTAACAGATGAGAAGCATTATTCTAGTTTGTGACTTAGTAATAAGATAGACAAAGTAAACTCAACTAAGCTCAATATCAGAATTTGCTTGTGTCAATAGATTTCCATAACATTAATTACTTTTAACATGGGATTTCTAGTTTATTGAAGACTACTAGGTCAGCATCTAGCACAGGTATCCTCATAGGATTGAATAGTTACATAAACAGTCATATCACTATCAGAGTTTAGAAAGTCACATCAGTCAACAGTTAGTACTTAAGCAATTTTCAATTAAGCACAGAATACACAAAGAGAGTAATTTCTGTAAATACTGATCATAAAGTCTGATGCATCAGAACAAAACTAAGCAGATTCAGAGAAAGAACCTGAAACCATTCCAAGTTCATTTACCAATCTTGTAAAAGTAGCTTCACACAGTGGTTTTGTGAAGATATCTGCTAGTTGTTGATCTGTTGGAACAAAGTGCAATTCCACTGTACCTTCATCCACATGTTCCCTTATGAAGTGGTACCTGATGCTGATGTGCTTTGTCATTGAGTGTTGAACTGGATTACCTGTCATAGCAATAGCACTTTGATTATCACAGTAAATAGGGATTTTAAAATATGTTAACCCATAATCCAGTAACTGATTCTTCATCCAAAGAATCTGTGCACAACAGCTTCCTGCAGCAATGTACTCTGCTTCTGCAGTTGATGTGGAAATTGACTTTTGTTTCTTGCTAAACCAAGAAACCAATCTGCCTCCAAGAAATTGGCAGCTTCCACTTGTGCTTTTCCTGTCAATTTTGCAACCTGCAAAATCTGCATCTGAGTAACCTATTAGTTTAAAATCTGATTCTCTGGGATACCACAATCCCAGATCAACTGTTCCCTTAAGATACTTAAAAATTCTCTTCACATCTGTTAAGTGAGGTTCTCTTGGACTTGCTTGAAATCTTGCACAAAGACGGGTAACATACATGATATCAGGTCTACTAGCAGTTAGATAGAGTAGTGAGCCAATCATACCTCTATAATCAGTAATATCTACTGATTTACCAGTATCCTTGTCCAATTTTGTTGCAGTGGCCATGGGAGTGGATGCACTTGAACAATCTTGCATTCCAAATTTCTTCAGCAAATTTCTGGTGTACTTAGTCTGACAAATAAAAGTGCCTTCTTCATTCTGATTGACTTGAAGGCCCAGAAAATAGCTAAGTTCCCCCATCATACTCATTTGATATCTTGACTGCATCAGTTTGGCAAACTTCTTGCAAATTCTGTCATTTGTAGAACCAAAAATGATATCATCAACATAAATCTGGACCAGAAGTAAGTCCTTTCCATGGTTGAGGTAGAACAGTGTTTTGTCTATTGTTCCTCTGTTAAATCCACTTTCCAGAAGAAACTGAGCTAAAGTCTCATACCATGCTCTTGGAGCTTGCTTAAGTCCATAAAGTGCTTTATCAAGCATGTAGACATAATCTGGATATTTGGAATCTATAAAGCCTGGAGGTTGTTCAACATATACTTCTTCCTCCAATTCTCCATTGAGAAATGCACTTTTTACATCCATTTGAAAGACAATAAAATTTTTGTGAGCAGCATAAGCCAAAAATATCCTTATGGCTTCCAATCTAGCAACTGGTGCAAATGTTTCATCATAATCAATTCCCTCCTGTTGAGAATATCCTTTTGCAACCAGCCTTGCCTTATTCCTTGTAATTATGCCATCACTATCAGTTTTGTTTCTGAATACCCATTTTGTACCAACAACAGATCTGTTCTTTAGTCTTGGCACTAGGGTCCAGACTTTGTTTCTTTCAAATTCATTTAACTCTTCCTGCATTGCTTGTACCCAATCAGCATCTTGAAGAGCTTCTTCCAGTTTCTTTGGTTCAGTATGAGAAAGAAAAGAATTGTAAAGACATTCACTTGAAGTAGCTGTTCTAGTTCTGACACCTGCATCAGGATTTCCTATTATCAAATCAGGTGTATGTGATTTAGTCCACTTCCTTGCAGATGGAAGGTTTTCTCTAGAACTGGATGCTCCCCCATGATCCATGTTGTCTTCAGTAACATTTTCTGATGCTCCCCCTGAAACTATGCTCTCTGAGATGGATTCTTCAGTATTTAGATTTTCAGAACTATCAGAACTTGGCTTATCAGATCTTGACGAATCAGAAATTGAAGAGCCAGATATATGTTCTGATGCTTCTTGAGATTTGGTTAGATCTTGAGTATGCTCCCCCTGCATGGGTGCATCTTCCTTTGGCTAAGTCACCACAGTCTCAATAACATCAGAGTTTAATCCATCAGAGTTTGCAGTATCAGGACTTAGATTGTCAGGATTATCAGTATCAGAATTTGAGTCTTCATTTTCAAATCTCAGCTGATCATGATCAATAAAATCTTCAAGTCCAGTAATCTTCTTATCATCAAAAGAGACATTGATAGATTCCATGACCACTCTTGTTCTCAAGTTATAGACTCTGAAGGCTTTTGTGGAAAGTGGATATCCGACAAAGATTTCTTCATCAGCTTTTAAATCAAACTTGGATAGCTGTTCAGGATGAGTCTTAAGAACAAAACACTTGCATCCAAATACATGAAAATACTTCAGATTTGGCTTCTTTTTCTTCACCATCTCATATAGTGTTGATGAGTGTTGCATTCTGAGTAAAACAAGCAGTCTGCACAGCTTCCGCCCAGAAATAGGTTGGAAGCTTTGCTTCATCAAGCATTGTACGTGCAGCTTCAATGAGAGTTCTATTCTTTCTTTCAACAACTCCATTTTGCTGTGGAGTTCCAGGAGCAGAGAATTCCTGCTTAATTCCATGGATTTTGCAGAACTCTTCCATTATCAAATTCTTGAACTCAGTGCCATTATCACTCCTTATAATTTTCACAGAATCTTTGACTAATTTATCCAGTTGCTTGACATGATCAGTCAAGATAGATGCAGTTTCACTTTTTGTGTGCAAGAAATTCACCCATGTGTATCTGGTGAACTCATCCACTATGACCAAAGCATATTTCTTCTTTGTAATAGACATGACATTTACTGGACCAAATAGATCAATATGTAGTAGGTGATAAGGCTCAAGAATTGATGATTCAGTCTTGCTCTTGAATGAGGATTTTCTTTTATTTAGCCTTCTGACAAGAATCACAAAGGCCATCAGGAGCAAATACTGACTTTGGCAGTCCTCTCACAAGATCTTTCTTGACCAGTTCATTTATATTGTTGAAATTTAAATGAGAGAGTTTCTTGTGCCAATTCCAGCTTTCTTCAATTGATGCTCTACTCATCAGACAGATTGCAGAACCATCAGTACTTGTTGAAAGCTTGGATTCATAGATGTTACCACGCCTGTATCCTTTCATAACAACTTTTCCTGTAGATTTACTTACAACTTCACAGTGTTCTTCAAAGAAATCCACATGATAACCTCTGTCACAGATTTGACTAACACTCAGCAGATTGTGTTTAAGTCCTGAGACCAGAGCTACTTCTTTAATGATGACATTCCCAAGATTGATATTGCCATATCCCAATGTTTTTCCAATGTTGCCATCTCCATAAGAAACACTTGGGCCATCTTTCTCCACAAAGTCTGATAGCAGGGCTTTATTTCCAGTCAAATGTCCTGAACATCCACTGTTTAGAACTAAGATGTTTTTCCTGTTGCCCTGCAATCACAAAGACCACTAATGATTAGTTTTAAGGACCCATACATGCTTGGATCCTTTGGCCCTATTAAGTCTGTCAACCTTTGCAGCGGATTTAGCATCAGAGTTTATGTTAACATTTTTCTTATCAGAATTTACACTATCAGACTTTGAATCAGAACTTACACTAGAAGGAACAATGGTAACTTTCTTTAAAGAAGGTTTTATTTGATAATAATCATAGTACAAACTATGATATTCCTTACAAGTATAAATGGAATGCCATAAACTACCACAATGAAAACAAGGATTTTATGGCTAATATCTAACAGACTGACTCTTAACTCCTGACTTTGAAGGTAAGGATTTTATGTTCTTATTCTTCCTACAAAAAGAAGCCAGATGGTTAGAACTTCCACAGTTATGACACGTTTTCCTAGGAGCTTCAGGAACAGGCTTATAATCATTGCTTTTATTCACACCTTCCTTTCCATTCCTATTTTTCCTAGGTGATTTTACCTTGTTTACATTCTTAATATCTTTCAGCTTATGCTTAAGCTGTTTCTTTGTCATTAAGCCTATGTTTACTTCAGTTGTCTTTTCCTGTTTTAGTTTGTCAGAAGTTACTTCCCTTTTAACTTCTGATTTCTCATTTTCAGACTTTACAGCTACAAACTTAACAGCTTTTATCTTTGGCTTTTGTTTAACAACTACAGGCTTAATATCTACAGTTCCTTTATCATTCTTATCGTCTCCATAACCTAAGCGCTCTTTCCAGTTTTCACTACTTAACAGATTCTGAGTTGTTCTGCCAGAGTTAGTCCAAGTCCTGATAACCTCTCTTTCCTTTTCTAACTCAGCTTTTAGAGATTCATTCATTTTTAGCACTTCATCCCTAACATAAAAATCATCATCTCTATCTTTCTGAGTTTGATGGAACATAACTAACTCCTTGTCTAAGAAATCATTTCTTTTCTTAAAAGCCAGGTTTTCAGAAGTTAATCTTTCACATGTTAAAGTTCGATCTCTATAACTTATAAACATAGTTTTAAGATATTTTCTCAACTCATTAATATCATCAGTATAAAAAGCATAATTAGTTTGAGGTACCTTTGATTCAGCAGCTTCAGAACTGCTTTTAGCACTTGCTTTATCAACATTTGCCATCAAGGCATAATTCTCCTCACTTTCAGAATCTGAGGTGTCTGTCCAGCTTTTCTTCTTTGTGACAAGAGCCTTGCTTTTATCACTCTTCACTTTCTTGCAATTAGGAGATATGTGGCATTTCTCACCACAGTTGTAGCATTTGACATTTGTATAATCTCCTCTATCAGACTTTCCTCCTTTGCCCTCAGATTTTATGAAATTCTTCTTATCAGAACTTGTGCCTTTCCTGGAAAACTTCTTTCCCTTCCTGAACTTCCTGTATGCAATCTTTGTGATCCCTTTCACCATAAGAGCACACAGCTTCATCATCTCCTCATCAGCATCCGTCTCAGGCAAGCTTTCAGATTCTGAGTCATCATCACTTTCAGAACTTGATGACTCAGTATCAGACTTTGTGAAGAGAGCTTTACCCTTGTCTTTCCTTGAGGTAGCTGCCTTGGGGGATTCTTCTTCAGCCTTAAGAGCAACTGTCCTTGACTTTCCTTCTTTCCTCTTGCTTCTTTATTCCATCTCAAGTTCATGAGTCTTGAGCATCCCATAAATTTCATCAAGAGTTATTTCATCAAGATTATAGTTATCTCTTATTATTGTTGCCTTCAAATCCCGGCATTCAGGACGAGCTAACAGGAATTTAAGGTTTGAATCTTCAAGATCATACTCCTTATTAACCAGTGACAAATCTTTCAAGAGTTTGACAAATCTATCATATAAATCAGTCAATGACTCATTAGCCTTTGAGTCAAAGTGTTCATACTCTTGAGTGAGTATTGTCTTCCTGTTCTTCTTAATCGTATCAGTTCCCTGACATCTTGTTTCCAGGGCATCCCATATCTCCTTTGCAGTCTCGTAGTTTATTACCCTTTTTGACATTACATTATCAATGGCACTATGCAGTAAGTGTCGTACCTTAGCATCCTTAGCAATTGATGTGATATCTTCAGCAGTGTAATCACTCTTCTCCTTTGGTACAGTCTTTGCTGCTTCACCTGCAACTGCAATAGCGAGCTTGGTTGCTTTGTGAGGCCCTTCCTTGATTCTATCAAGATATTCTGGATCTATAGCTTCCAGAAACATGGTCATCCTCACCTTCCATATGGCATATTCAGATGGTCTCAATATGGGAACTATAAGAGTCTCATATCGGCTTTGAATTTGTGTCTTTGGAGGTTCTTCAGTTTTGGTGGGCTTAGTTGGAGTTTCTATTTCAGACATGATTGTGTTTGGATCTTAAACTGTTTGTGCGTTAACAGATAGGCTCTGATACCACTTGTTAGGTCACACACACACTGTAGAGGGGGTGAATACAGTGTATAGTACAATCAAATCGACCTTTAATAACTCAAGTAACAGAAAACAAACTTTATTGAAACAATAAACTCTGTTAGAGTATGGAACTGTTCTCTCTCAGTGATGAACAAATATCACGAGAGCTGCTAGGGTTACAATGAATAATCTTCTCGATTGTGATAACACTTTTAGTGTAAACCCTATATCTGTGTTTATATACTACACAGTTACAAGATAATCGCTAATTGATATGGAATATAATTCTGCTTCCTAAAATATATCAATCAGATATCTTTTCTTCCAAGTATTCTATTCTTCATAGAATTCCTTCTTCATGCATATCTCTTCTTATATTTGTCTCGATTTTCTATCCTTTAACCAGCTGATTTCCTTATCTGAACGTCCTTCAGTACTTAAGTTCTGATATCCATCTTCTGATGATTATCTCCTGATAATATAAGTACTGATATCCTTAAGTCCTGACTTCCAGTAAGTACTGATTTATCCTGTTTAAGTAAGATCTGAAAACTAAACATAAAGCACATTAGCCATGACATTATCAAATATATCTAACATGTTCATATGAATGGAGTGCTTATTGAGAGCTTCAGTTTGATTATCAGAGCTTCAAAAATGATCCATTATAGGCCTTGGAATCAATTAAAGAAAATCAAGAACATATTGAAACTCATAAATCTTAACCATATAATCTTGATAATTATCTGATTTTTCTAATGTTTTATATAAAATTAAATACAAAATTCAGCTATTTATACTTACCGAAATGTATACCCGATAAATCACAAATCTGTTCATTTATCTCGTAATTTAAAATAAGAAGCCTGAAAACAATAATTTACGGGGAATAAATTTAAAAATAATATTTTCAGATAATTATAAAAATAATGTCAAAATTCCCCAAAAATTATGAATATTCCAAAAATACAAAAACATAAATTATTTGAAAGTCTAACGATTTTATAAAAATGAAAATATAAATTTTGTCGGGTTTGACGTCCCGGTCGGGTCCCGGTCCGATAATTTTTCATAAACCGAAATATTTTCTAAATTAACAGTTAACCCAGAAAACACATATAATATATGCCACGCAAAATGAGACAAAACACATAACACGTAATAAATGCACCTTGACTCACGTCCAAATTGCGTATAATTTCATTTAAATGCATTTTTAACACAATAACAAATATCCGAAAAATATGGTGGTTCTTACGGGACCACATACAATTCTATCACATGTTAAATCATGTCCAACATCATTTAAAATAATAATAAACACAATATTATTCATTTAACACATAACAAAATAGTCATTAAATAGTGTTTTTGAATATTTTCACAACTCACCGAACGACCAAGGTGAATCCGGATAAAATACCAAATATACTTTTAGACGTGGATAAAATTATCCACCCCATCCCCAACTTAAAAAAAATGGACTCAATTTACAGATGTCGATAACATGATCGACTTTTAAATCAAACTTTTGAAAATAGTAAAAGTAATTAAATATATACTTTCACAATAATAATAAAAAGGATCGAGACATCACATCAATTAACAAATTAAGCCATAAAAAGATACTACCTCATTATCAAAAATAAAATATTCATCAATTTATTTTTCCATATTAAAATTATCACATAAATCATTCAAATAATAATAATAACCTCTGAAAATACGGGATATCACACAAGAGATATATTATAATGACGCTATTACGCGTTAAAATAATTGGCGGTCACCACGTTAATATGCGTTAGATATTAGTGCGTAAAACATATAAACACTTTAGGGACGAGTCGCACGAGGGACTCTTCACACACAAGTGAACAAGACATGTATCTAAATTTGTTTCCTATTTGATGTAGCTTATTCGGCCGAATATAAATAAAGAAGGCTGAATGGTACTATTAACTTGTTTGTTCAAAAAGAAGTTGCTTAGTCTTGTTCCTTTACGTCCTTGATAAATTAAATTAAGTATAAGTTATGGACTTAAATATTCAAGACTACAAAAATATCACAAGCACTTGGAATAAGGTTTAAGATTTAATAAAAACCAACCCCTGGCTTGTATAAATATATTTTTCCAAATATATATATATATATATATATATATATATATAAGCCGAATGGTTTCTTGAACTTGGTGTTTCAAGTTTTTAAGTGGTCTAACTTGTTTAATCTTTGTTCAAGGTTAATTTAATAACCAACAAATGATCATAACAAGTTACACTAATTGTAAACTTTCTTTGTTTCCTAAAGATCAAGTTTAAACCACTTAAGTAAAAATGAGATACAAGTATTTAGGTCGGATCAAGAATAGTTTAATTTGCCTTTCTTCGTTTCTTGATGACAGAGAATAATTAAGAGTGTAGCTTACAAGATCTTGCTCCTCTTAAGTTTCGACAAGGGTCCCGAAACACACTACACGAATAAATTGTAGAACAAGTGTGTTTCTATACCAAAGTAAATAAAACTCGTAACAAATCATATACAATGATAGATCGGGCAAATATAAGCACAAATATACAAGTTACAAGTAAAATAACTAACTTATCATTCCTGATCTTAAAATGGCTCGAATCTCTCAAATAATCGAGTGGACTACAAGAGATACGAGCTATGATCGAAGCCAGAAAAACACAAAAATAGTCGCCATAAAATTCATCGGAAAGTGGACCGAATGGGGGTTGAAAATCTAACTTTTCAAGGCTTAAAATGGACACAAAGAGAAAGCAAAAGAGGGTCAAGGGGCTGCTCAAACAAGTGTGGTTGAATGGTATGTTTAAAGTGTTAGATTATTTTATTAATAATCTTAATTTATGAGCTTACAAATTAAATACAATTATATTTAATGTTTATTCTATATTTGGACTAATTAAGTGGTCTAAAATAAAGGGTGCAATAACATATTATTTGGTATGGGCTTTGTAATGTATAATACCCAGTAGTAATCTAATTAGGGTTAATGCAGTCTAATTGGACTGCTATATAAAGAATATAATAGGGTTTTGGTCCCCAAAGCTATTCACAACCTCTACTCCTCTATTCCCATAAGCACGAGCGAGATACGGCTAGAGGCGAATCAAGTCTGTGAAAGATCAAGTCTCATAATCTGTATACATATTCACCATCATGAAATCAGCTACGCTTACGCGCTGCAGTTTTTTTGTATCCTTGATAATATTGCATAAGATGATTCGTGGTTAATTATTTAGATGTATCAATATCTAACAAGTGGTATCAGTCGCCTATCTTATGTTGAATTATTAGGGTTGATCATATATTATATTTTATATGATTGTTTATTTATGACTGGAATTGTGTGTGAAATCAGCATGTGCAAGTATATTATGTCGAATCCGTGTTTATGTTACATGCTTTACTTAATAGGTTTGCAGAGATGTATATTTTTTTTACAACTTGCTGGTTATGTATTAACATGTAGTTTTCCTATAAACGGAAATTCATGTGCATGACAATTATTTGACCTGTGTTATGGATTCTTTATGCCTAGTTAGAAGATATTCACTGTCATGTACACTTTAGGTATATATCATTATGGAGTTAATATAATTCATTTACATGTACATGATTATCATGGTTTGACTTATGTTCGGCGATTTTTTTTGGTTTTTCCGCACACGGATGCAAATTTTTTTTTATACGGAATCAGCGTTCCGGTGTATTTTGGTTCTGTGAATAAAATCATGTTTTAATTAATATATTGTATTTAGTTGTGAAATATTAATATATTAGGTTATTTATTTTAATATTTTACAATTAATACAAATTTGGGCATTTTTTTTAGAAACATATATATTATATGTTGTCCTCTTATTTCGTGAATAGGTGAGTTGAAACAAAATATTGCCAAAGTGATATTTATGTGTAGATTTATTTATTTTGAAATATTAGGATGTGTGTATTTATTATTTATGCGTTATAATAATCGACCCAAAGGAAGGTTATTTAATGGCCAAATAATGAATATACGTGCGGGAATAAATATGTAATAACTATAAATTTTTCATGTGAGTAATTAACCGGCCCAAAGGAAGGTTTTTTGTTTGACCGAATTTATTATTAATATTTGATTTCTGCATGGAGAGTACCACTTGTGAGTTAATACTTCTGTCCAAAGATGAACTATTAATGTTGTGCTAGGTATCTTGTTAAAATGGGCTCACACACTATAGTATTTAAATTCATATTTCTTTTATGCTTTTGTATATGCATGACATGATTTTTATTGCACGAGCTTATTTTTTTTTTGTTCTAAATTGCTAGTTAATGCATCTTTTACTAATATAACTGCCAACATGAACTCCATTCCTGTGCTTAACGGCACAAACTTTAAGAGCTGGAAAGAGAACGTTCTGTTAGTTCTCGGCTGCATGGATTTAGACTATGCTATAAGAAAAGAACAACCTGCTTCTCTTACGGATGAAAGTTCTAATTCGGATAAATTGAACTTTGAGAAGTGGGAGAGTTCAAATCGCTTAAGTCTAATGATGAAAAAGCGCAGAATTCCTGAAGCATTCAGGGGCGGTATGTCTGATGACGTCGATGAGGTATCTGTAAAGGATTTTCTTGATGAGCTTGAAAAGCATTTTGCGAGAAATGAAAAGGCTGAGACGAGTAAGATTTTAGCTGATCTTGTTCAGATGAGGTATAAATCCAAAGGAAATATTCGTGAGTACATTATGGAGATGTGTAACATCACTTCAAAACTTAAGGCACTTAAACTTGACTTGTTAGATGACTTGTTGGTGCATTTGGTACTCATCTCTCTTCCCGCATAATATGGTCAATTTTTAGTGAGTTATAATACTCAGAAGGATAAATGGACTCTTAATGAGCTCATTTCAAATTGTGTGCAAGAGGAAGATAGGTTGAAACGTGATAAGATTGAAAGTGCTCATGTTACAACTACCTCAAAGGTTAACTACCGAAAGAGGACTAAAGATAAAGAGACTATAGTGGAAAATCACAGCCTAAGAAATAAAAGACTCATGATCAAGCAGTTAGTTGCTTCTTTTGTAAGAAATCTGGGCACGTGAAGAAAGAATGTCCCAAGTACATCGTATGGCGTATAAAGAAAGGTAGACTTTTCACCTTTGTCTGTTCAGAAGATAATTTGACTTCTGTGCCTATTAATACATGGTGGGTAGATTCTGGTGCTACTACTCACACAAGTGTTTCTATGCAGGGTTGCATTTGAAGCCGGAAACCAAGTGATGCTGAAAGATTCATCTATGTGAGTGATGGCAATGCGGTTGAAGTTGAAGGTATTGGCACTTTAGATTATCTTTTGACACTGGTCATTTTGTTGAATTAAGAGAGACTTATGTTGTACCGTCATTTAGATGGAATTTGGTTCCTATGTCTATTTTGGACAAATATGGTTACTCTTGTTCATTTGGAGATAATAAATTTAGTCTTTTTCTTATTTTTTCTTTAGTTGCGACTGGTTCATTGATTGATAATTTAAATATGTTGAATACAATTGCTTCATATAATGAAACCTTGCAAAAAACATCAAGAGGCACAAAGCAAAAATTATCAAGAGAGAATTCAGCTATGTTATGGCATAAGCGCTTAGGACATATCTCTAAAGGGAGACTAGAGAGACTTGTGTCACATAGAATACTTGAATCTCTTGATTATTCAGACCTTAATGTATGTATTGACTGTATTAAGGGTAAAAGACGAACAAAAGGAAATTAGGTGCCAATAGGAGTACTAGTGTCTTACAGTTGATACATACTGATATATGTGGTCCATTCCCTACAGCCTCTTGGAATGGTCAATAGTATTTTATCAGTTTTATAGATGACTATTCTCGATATGGCTACTTATATTTGATTCATGACAAATCACAATCCTTGGACATTTTTAAGATCTCTAAAGCTGAAGTTGAAAATCAGCTTGGTGAAAAGATTAAAGCCATTAAATCTGATCGTGGTAGTGAGTACTATGGTCGGTATGACGGATCAGGTGAACAACGTCCTGGACCTTTTGCTAAGTTCCTAGAGGAATGCAGAATCGTCCCATAATACACAATGTCTGGGCAACCACGCATGAATGATGTTGCTGAGAGACGAAATAGAATGCTAAAGGAAATGGTAAGAAGCATGATTTAAAGGAAATGGTAAGAAGCATGATTAGTCACTCTTCTTTACCAGAATCACTCTAGGGAGATGCACTTAAGACTGCAGCCTAACTATTTAAGACTGCAGCCTACCTACTTAATAGAGTACCTAGAAAAGCAGAAGCTAAAACTCCTTATGAATTGTGCACTAAGAAAACACTTAGTCTCAATCATTTACATGTGTGGGATTGTCCAGCTGAGGCAAGGCCTTACAGGCCGCATGAGAATAAACTGGACTCAAGAACTGTTAGTTGCTCTTTTGTTGGGTATCCTGAAAAAACAAAGGGTTTCAAGTTTTATGATCCTTTGACAAAGTTCTTTTTCGAAACGGGAAATGCTAGATTTCTTGAGGATGTTGAGTTTGAGGGGGAAAATAAATTTAGGAATGTTGTCTTTGAGAAAGAATCAGTTTCTTTGCCTCATGTAGTTCAAGATAACAATATGGATATACCTATAATATTCCTACTCAAAATCAGGATGAAGTTCAAGAAGAGAAAACTCAAGAACCTCAAGAGGAAGTGCCACTTAGGCGATCCACTAGAGATAGAAGGAGTGCAATTCCGGATGATTACATTATATTTCTTCAAGAGCATGAGTTTGATATAGGGGTAAGGGAAGATGAAGCTATGAATGATGAGATGAAATCCATGAAGGACAATGACATTTGGGATCTTGTTAAATTGCTTGAAGGTACGAAGCCGATTGGTTGTAAATGGATATTTAAAACCAAAAGGGATTCCAAGGGCAATGTTGAAATATATAAAGCGCGTCTAGTCATAAAGGGTTATAATCAAAGAGAAGGCATTGACTACAAAGAAACTTTCTCTCCAGTATCATCGAAAGATTCTTTTAGGATAATAATGGCACTTGTGGCTTATTTTGATTTAGAGCTACACCAGATGGATGTCAAAACAGCTTTTCTCAATGGTGACATTGACGAAATGATATACATGACACAACCAGAAAACTTTATAAGTGGTGATCCAAAGTCTATGTTTTGTAAACTTAAACGATCCATCTATGGTACAAAGCAAGCTTCCCGTATGTGGAATCGCAAATTTCATCAAGTCATTGTCTCATACGGGTTTGAGTCAAATGTTGTTGAAAAATGCATATATCAGAAGTTCAGTGGGAGTAAATTTATTTTTTGGTGCTTTATGTCGATGATATATTATTGGCTTGTAATGATATAGGCTTATTGCACGAAATCAAGAGATGTCTCACAAATAATTTTGAAATGAAGGATCTTTGTGACGCCTCTTTTATATTATGAATTAAGATACATCGAGACCGTTCTCGGGGTATTCTTGGATTATCACAAAAGAGCTATATTGAGAAGGTACTTGCTAAGTTCGGCATGAAAGATTGTGCACAAATAAGTACTCCTGTTGCTAAAGGAGACAAGTTTAGTCTCAAACAGTCCCCTAAGAATGATCTTGAAGGAAAGGAGATGTAGAACATTCCCTATGCTTCTGCTATTGGGAGTCTTATGTACGCTCAAGTTTATACCCGGCCGGATTTGGCATTCATTGTGGGTATGCTAAGCAGATATACAAGTAAACCTGGAATGGATTATTGGATTGCGATCTAACGGGTTATGAGGTACTTGCAAGGAACAAAAGATTACATGCTTGTTTATCAGAAATCCGAAAAGTTGGAGATCATTGGGTATTTCGATTCTGATCTTTCTGGTTGCATGGATACAAGAAAATCTACTTCTGGTTATGTTTTCATGTTAGCTGGAGGAGCTATATCTTGGAAAAGTGCCAAGCAGATACTCATAGCTTAGTCTACCATGGAAGTAGAAGTTGTAGCTTGTTATAAGGAAACCGATCATGCTATTTGATTGCGAAATTTTGTTACAGGATTGCGGGTTGTTGATGGAATTGAAAGACCATTGAAAGTTTACTGTGACAATCGTTCGGCAACTGAGTTTTCAAATAATAATGGGAGCTCTGCGGCTTCTAAACATATAGATATTAAATATCTAGTTGTCATAGAGAGAGTGCAAAATCAGATAGTGTCTATTGAGCATATAGGAACAAATTTTATGCTAGCAGACCCACTTACTAAATCCTTGACACCTAAAGTCTTTCTTGGGCATACTGCTCAAATGGGTGTTGTCTCTTTGGAGGATATTCAGTTTTAGTGGGAGTTTTGTTTTGTTCTTGTATTAGGTACTCAATTTTTTTTTGACATTATTGTGATACTTTATATATTTGAGTTTTCTGCATAATAAAGTTTTCGTTTTATTTTATTCTCTCTATTGCTCTAAATGAGTTATATCTTTCAACCGTGGTTTGACATAAATTTGAAAGAATAAAATTGATCTCGCTTAGGTATTAAGGATCAATTGGAAATAGGTATGATTGAGATCACATTGCATATAATTTCCAGTTACACATCCATACTTGATCTATGTCATTGAATATATTTATGTGGTGATCATTGAGGGTCGAGTTACGATAATGTGATGAAGGTCACTTTGGTTTCATGTTTATATATGAGATGGACCAGATTGAATAAGGAAGATGTTTGTCAAGAATAAATAATTTTGTGCGCACTTAAGGTTATTGAATGCAATTGTTATTCGGAACAATTTGTAGCTCAAGTGGGAGATTGTTAGATTATTTTATTAATAATCTTAATTTATGAGCTTACAAATTAAATACAATTATGTTTAATGTTTATTCTATATTTGGACTAATTAAGTGGTCTAAAATAAAGGGTCCAATAACATCTTATTTGGTATGGGCTTTGTAATGTGTAATACCCAATAGTAATCTAATTAGGGTTAATGAGGTCTAATTGGACTGCTATATAAAGAATATAATAGGGTTTTGGTCTCCAAGGCTATTCACAACCTCTACTCCTCTATTCCCATAAGCACGAGTGAGATACGGCTAGAGGCGAATCAAGTCTGTGGAAGATCAAGTCTCATAATCTGTATAAATATTCACCGTCATGGAATCAGGTATGCTTTCGCGCTATAGTTTTTTTTGTAACCTTGATAATATTGCATAAGATGATCCGTGGTTAATTATTTAGATGTATCAATATTTAACATGAAGAGCAAGAATGCTGAAGAAAAACAAGCTTAAATGGTGTTTAACTTTAAAATAAATTAAGCTATAACCAAGAAACATTTCAGAAAGTTTTTGCTACTGATTTGAAAGTGTTTCAGAGATTATTTCACCAGCATAATATTGTCTTTTGGAGGCTTAAGGAATGAGGGAGCTTAAGGACCTTCTTGTAGCAAAAAAAATCCAAATATTTGGCTAAAAAGTAAGCACAAAATTTTCTATTACAAACGTGGTCATAAAATAAAGTTGAAAACTCATGAATGGCTTTGAAGAATTTAAATTTGTTGGGTTCAAAAAGTTTGGACGTTTTTGTCTTTTTACAAAAGAATGAAAACCTAGAGATGCGCTTACCGATAACAAAAAATGCATTTTTCATCCAAAAAATATGAAATTTTGGTAAATTCCAAGGAATATTCCCAGAAGAACATGGAAAAAAATCACCTTGAAATTCGTTGTCCTTATATGACTTTCAAGCGACCGATTAACCAATTATGTATCGATTTTAGGGATCTCGAAAAAAGTCATCCAAAATTTATAAAATTAATCTACATGGTAGAAGGAAAGATATGAAGGACAAATCCCAAGTTTTAAGTTTAAAAGACATGTGAGGAATGTTTTTGGAATTTTTGAATGTTAAAATAGCGTTCTATAGCGATCAAAACATTCGTTTGCCTTTACCGACGCTTTAGATAAAAATTTTGACTTGACAAATATTCAAACATAATATTTCTTATAAAATGATGACTACGAGGTCCGAGAAATAATTAAGTTTGAATTTTAAATTATTTAATTAGGATAAGTAAGGATTTACGGGTATTTTGAAATAAAATCAATATTTTGTCTATCGGCATGGCATTTGAAACTATAAATTGAATGTAAATATTCAATATAATTTGAGAGTAAAACATGAAGGTATGACATGATTTTAAATAACTTGACAGTTTATGGCTCGTAAAAGTGTTGTTTGAAAGTTCTCAAGTTTTGTGCCTTTAGTCGTTGCCTTTATTTTTTTGACACAAACAACCTAGTATAGAATATATCCCTAAGTTGATATATCTATCAGAATATTCTTTTAACAGCTTATTTAGAATATCTTACTTCGACTTGAGTCCGAAAAGTGCCACACATAGAATTCTAAAGGAGGATTCTAAGTGTCTTAAGAATCTAATTAAATTTTCACTTTTAGTTTGACAAATCAACAAAATCTAAAGGTAAAAACATTGACTTCTCAATCTTCCCCTTTTTGGTATTTGTCAATACCTACTGATAAAAATTTAATATGTTTGTGTAAAATTAACTTCCCCGAAGTGTATGCATGATACAAGATAAAAGTTGGGTATTCCCTTAAAAATTTGCACACATCACATAAGCACATAAATGACTTCATGATTTTACCTCTTACGATAAGTGTCGATACTAATCGCATCGTCATTTCCATTTAAATCAACTTCCCCTTAGAAGTATATATGTAAAATAGGGTTAGTACATAACATATTTATTTTATCCCGTATAATATTCTCTTCCCCTTTTTGACTAAAAAGCTAAAAAGTGGGAACTAATATTGAGGGAGAGAACAAGGAGAGAGGAATAAATACATGATAAAGTCCCAAATTATACAATTTAGTTATCTCTGACTCCTTATCACTACGAACCAGTCAAAACTTCCCGAATCTTCATACTTGGGATTGGTTTTAACTTATTACACATTTGTATATAACCTAATCTACAAATACATATTATTCTCCTAATTTTAAAGAATAGAAATAAGTCGTTAAGTCCGTCTTGTTGAAGTCCGTTTGGATCCTCGAGGGAGAGTTCCAATTGATCGTTTATTTGAAAATTTTGATCTGCATTTCCGTATAAATAGTTAGAAAGATGAAATCTTATTTGAGAATTTAACAATGTATTTTACTTGTTGTGCAAGACATGCCTGCACTATAACAAGACTAAGTCAAATTGACAACCCTAAGTAAGTTGTACGATAATCTAAGTTTGCATTTTGTATTGTATCACTTAATTCTGTAAAAGTGTAAATAGATTAGACTGGAGTATTTTTCCGTAAATAGTCTCAAGCCTAAGAATAAACTCTGGAAGAAGATCATGAAGATCATGCCTCAGAAAAATTATGAAGAAGCTTGGAGTTAAATAAATCTGTTTTGGGAAAAACATTCTAAGTCAAGAAATCTACAAGTCATAAATTAAGTCTTATAGAGAAGTCATTCGAGAATTCGAGAATGACTTATCGAGAAGTCAAGAAAAGCTTATAGATAAGTCTCAGAGATATCGACAAGCCAATGAAGACATGAAGATTGGAGATATCAACAAGTCAAAATATCACTAGAGATCTCAGAGATATCGATAAGTCAAAATACCACTAGAGATCTCTGAGATATCGATAAGTTTAATTATAACTAGAGATCACTGAGATATCGACAAGTCATTTCTTCACTAGAGAACGCAGAGATATCGATAAGCCAAAATGAAGACATGAAGATTAGAGACCTCTGAAAAGCCAATTTCTTTAATAGAGAACTCAGAGACTTCGATAAGTCAAAATAACTATAGAGCAATATGAGAGCTTGATAAGCCATTATACTTATCGAGATGTCGAGTTCTCTATATATCAAACTGGAGATCTCGATGTAAAACTCAAGTACAAAATGTAAATCAGTTAAATATCCAAGATTATCAATCAACAAACAAATCAATCAGTGATTTGAAAAGTCTGCAAAAAGCAGCTTGAAGAGTAAAAGATCAAAGGCAAAGATCAATTGACAAAGTAAAGTCGGAGACATGCACGATTTGCAAAGATACACTAAGCCAGCAATAGAAGTTTTAGTTAACTTAAAGTATGGTTTAGTACATGTTATTGCATGCTGTGTAAAACCTGTGTTTATTGTTCTATAAAGTAAATACTAGATGCTTTGTTTTAGAAGTAACAAAACAGATCTAAAAATCTTGTAACTCTCAAGGGAGAAGCTGAGTTCTTTATCAAAAAGAACCCATAAATTTTGTAGCAAGACATACTTGATTTTTAATATAAAATTAAGTGAGTTTTGAAAGATAGTGTGTTTATGTGCATGTTTTATTATTCCTGTTAAAGCATATTATCTCTACAAGACATATTACATTGTTAACCATTCATAACAGTTCAAAAAGCTGAAAAATAACCTAAAACACATTCACCCCCTTGTGTTGTATTAATTACCTAATAAGTGGTATCAGAGCAAAATCTGAAAGCAAATAGATTAAAGATCTTGGAAGAATGAATACACACAAGCTTAGCAGTATCAAAATTCCTACCTTTGACAAATCTAACTACACACTGTGGAAAAAGAAAATGTTGTTGTTCATCAGGATGGCCAACCCATTATACATTCAGATCCTCAAGAATGGGCTTTTCACTCCTATGGTAAGAGTTGAGGAATCTATAGATGGGGACATGGTCATTCCAGCACATTATGTTCCTAAAGATCTTTCAGAATATACTGAACCTGAAAAGGAAAAAGTGTCTCTGGATAGTGGCTTGCAGCTGATCTTGATAGAGTCACTTGACAATGTAATGTATAATAACATTGTCAACTGTGACACGGCCAAATAGATCTGGGAGAAAATAGAGATCATATTTGAAGGAAGAGAGGAAGTTAGGTCAAACCAAATGAGGATTCTGGTTTCTCAGTATGAGGGGTTTATGGCTAAACCAAAAGAAGGAATCACTGAAGTTTTTGAAAGGTTTAATAAATTGATAAATGACTTGCAGCTACATGATAAATACTATGAGGCTGAGGAGGTTAACCTAAAGTTCGTGCTAGCTCTTCCTGACCATCTTGAACATAAAATATCAGTTATTAGAGAAGGAAGAGATCTAAGCATAATGACTTTGGAAGTTCTATATAGAATCTTGAAACCTTATGAACTTGAAATGCTGCAAAGAAAGTCATTGAAAGTACACCATGGTCATGTTGTTGATGGTTCAAGTGCTTTGATTGTGAATGACATAGAAGAAAGTGAAGATGAGCAAGATGATCAAGTTCCAGTTGTTCAATCTGTGGAACAAAAGAACAAAGGACCTCAGAAGCAAGTTGTGTTGGAGCTGAAGGAAGATGAATATTACACTCTGGATGAGCTAGATGAATTAGATCAATACATGGCTTACTTGGCTAGGAAATTTTCTAACATAAGATTCAAGAAGCCGAGATTTTTCAAGATCAAAGGAGAATCTTCCAACAGCAATAATTGGAAATCAAAAACTCAGTATAATTTGGCTAGCAAAAGTGGGTACAAAACAGGATCTGTGGACAGATCAAAGATAAGGTGCTTCAATTGTGATGAGTTGGGTCACTTTGCTACTGAATGTAGAAAGCCTAAGAAGGTGAAGAAGGATAAAGCTTACTTGGAACTGGAAGCAAATTATGAAGCTCTCTTGAAAAAGCTGTCTAGAAAAGCTTATATTGTAGAAGGAAAGAGTTGGGATGATACTGATATCGATGATGAGGATGAAAAAGTTGGAAACTATGCACTTATGGCTTTTGAACATGGAAACGACCATGTTGCCCAGTAGTAATACAATTGTTTAAGGGGGTTGGATACAATTGTATAAATATTTTGAACAAGTATAAAAATATAACAGTTCTTTATATTTCTGATAAAAACTGTTACAAACTCTCTCCAGAAATACTGATGTTCTTGAGAGGTGCTAGGTCGTACAATGCTCAAGTTAATCACTATGTGATGACCTAAACTGTGTTTATATAATACACAGCTGCTACAAATCAGTCTAAGATATGCATTATCAATTACTAATGGGAAATGATATATATCTTTAACTGAATATATAAAGTCCTATCACTCAGAACGTAACAGATATCCATCCCTCAAAATAAGGAACATAATCAATCATAACAACAGACTGCCTTCAGATGCTGATGTTCTGTAGATACTAATGATGCATCAAATCCTGACGACACATCAAATACTGATGACATCCAAACACAGTCGGATCATGAGCTCCTCCTGATCATTGGGAATCAGCACGTAACAATCTCCCCCAATTTATGTTTTAAGTAATTAAGCACAAATTCCATTCTCAATGATGCCAAAACCAATTACAAAATGTACAAGGAATAAGGCTTACTTCAGTATCCTAAGATAACTGACAGTTGTTTTCAGAAAATTGTTCAGCATTTCTCCCTTCTTGTCTTGAAGGACTTTGACAAGCTTTTTCTTCAATTCTCTCTTCTCTTCTCCAAGCTGATAAATGGCTGATCTTAATTTAGAAATCGAACTTTTAGTTATTTCAAGATCACCAATCAACATAAAGCTTAAGCTAACATCTTCATGATCAGGACTGAAAGATAACTGAGGAGTGTTGAGAAAAACTTTTAGAATTGCAGCTCCCTTTTCCATCTTCATTTCTTGACCAATATAAGTTATGTATATAGGAACATAATCACCATTGTATTTGTCTTCTTTGTTCATGACTCATCTTTTAATACTCTTAAGTATCATAGAAGACCAGTTTCTGGTGACATTGTCCTCAACTCTAAGAAGAGAGTGTATATATTTCAACTCTGTCACAGTCTTCATCAAGAGTTGCTGCAATGTAAAACTTTTCACTTTACCATCTCTCAAGAAGTACAGAATCTCTTCTATGACATCATCAGGATTTATCTTCCTATATACAATCTTTATAGCTTCAACCTTCTCAAGATGTGAAGAAGTAACTCTTTCACCAAGATTTTCAGTCAGAATATCTGTGTCCAGTAAATCAGACCTTAGAGTTTCCATTCCAGAATGACCAATACCACCTTTAGTACGAGTTTTGATAAGCTTTAGCTTTTCATTATGTTCCACCCAAGAAGGTTTCTTGATGGACTTATCAATATTCTCCTGCTCTGATATAGGATCCCTTAGTCTTGCTGACATAAATTCAATATGCTTGAATCCTTTAGGATAACTAAATGAATAAACATCTTTCCATCTTTTATCCTTCTTGCTGAGAGGAGCATCCCTGTAGATAAATCATGAATCGTCCCTCTTGTTTTATGCCACATCTCTCTCCTTGAATTTAGAATTCTTTGCACATAGTCACTGCATGCTTGATCAACTCTCCTTTGGTCAATTCTTTCTTGTTCATCAAGAATTGATTCATCCAATACTTTGATCACCTTTTCATCAGTGTCAAAATCATCTATCAGGTTCACATTATCATGATCTGCTTTTTCCTCAGGATTTGTGTCTGCTTCAAGAGACTCCTTTGCATTAGTTATATCAACTTGAGCAATATCAGCAGTTGATTTCTTCTTTCTTTGGACAATCATTTCTTCAGTGTCCTCAGCTTCTTCTACTAAATCATGTCCTTGTATAGGAACAAAACCTTCTCTGAATAGAACTTTCAGAAATTCAGAATCAATTGCAGACACTTGACTTGATTTAGAAATTCTTCCTCTTATTCCTCTAGCTCTTGTAGTTCTTCCACCTCTTTTTCCTCTTCCCTTAGAGGTGTTTGCTTCAGCTTCAATTAGAGCCATTAACTCCTTCTGTTTCATAACTGCTTCTTCAGTTTTTAGATCTGGAAATTCTTCAGTTATCAACCCAAGAGCACTCTTGGCATTCTTTTGCTCAAACCTTTTATATTTGTAGTACATAATAATCTTTTCACCTATTTCCTTGTGTATGTAAGGAAAGAATAATCCTTTAGCATCTTCTAAGTTAGAGATTGTAACATCACTAGTTTGAGAAGCATCAACATTAGTCTCGTGCTTAACTCCATGAGCACCAGTAGACTTTCCTTGTCCTGAAAAAACCAGATCATTTAGAATATTGAGGTTGTTGAGCAATAGGAGCAATTTGAACATTTGCAACCGGATTTTTATCACCATCACCATGAGTATCTTTATCTTTCAACTGAATAGAGTCATGTGTACATTTTGTGACAGCTATCTTCTCCCCCTTTTTGGCATTAGTATTTGAAAGAAGAGAAAACATAGCATTCAGTTTATCAGCCATTGAAGACACTTTATTTTCCAAGGAAGAAAATCGAGAATCCATGCTTTGTTGAGATTGAACCACGGCTTTAACAACATTTTTCACACTTATGAGTTCAACTGAAGTAAGTGAATTAATCATAAATACATCAATCTTGTTCTGTAAACTAGTATGAGATTTCTTCATATCAGCAAGTTCAGAGAGAATTCCTTTCACAGAAATGGTAGAGGCCTTAAGATGCAATTTAAGTTCAGGGTTGTGAAGTTCATCATAGGCCCTGTGAACATGTTGCATACCAACAGCTGAGGAGATATAAGTATATGCATCTCTCCATGCAAAATCCCATTCAGTCTTTCGAAGATGCTCAACATCAGCATTGTAATAAGAAGAATTAACATTGAAATGTGAAGAAGAACAAACATTGGACTTCTTAGATGCATCAATAGCAATATTAAGTTGAGCTGTGTCAGAATCATCATGATCACTATCTTCATCAGAATCAGAACTAGACAGACCCTCAGAAGAATTTGCAGAGCTAGGCAGAATTGCTTTGCCTTTAAGAGGATCCTTAGCAATAGGTATATGTTCCTGATGAGATCCTGAAATATAAAACAAGGTAACACTTAAATCTCTCTTTTCTTTTCAAGTGATCTCATCACTTCTCACACAATATATTACTTTTAAGAGTAATATGTTTCTCACATAAGAAAGTTTACAAGTAAAGAAACACTTAAAAAATTCTTTTATCAAATCTACCCCTCCTTTTGACAGTACAGGTGACTGCCACTCAAAATTTTATTTTCTCACATAGTATTTTCACACAGTCTCACAAAAAAGCACAATCACACATTTTACAAAGAAATAAGAGATGGCTGAGAGGAGTAGTATGCTTCTCATATAAATAGAGGTAACCTTAAATAAGAGACTATTTATAATCATACAAACATGAAGAACAACAGAGGAAAATAAGCAATACTTGAAGGTGAGTCCTTAAGTGGAAGTGATGATAGTGGAGGAACAAACAACGCATCAGGATGTTTTATCAAGCTAGTTAGCAGCAAGGGATCGTCAGCAGAAGCTGCTTGAATGGACAGTTGATCAACATCATAATTTGTTGTAGCATCAGGATTTGATTTGTCTAGAGAATGAACTAGGCCAGCATTAGTACTTTGAACTAATGGTTCTTGTGGGGCCTGAGGAATATGAGCCGCTTCAGCAGGTATTTGTGAAGGTTCTTGTGTACTCTCCTCAAACATAAGATCATTAATAAACTGCATCCACCTGTGACAATACATCTTGATGAGCTTTCTTTTCTTGTAGCAGTTGTTCAGAGTCAGCAAGAAGATCACCTTGAGCAAATTCAATAATTATTTGTGCAGCCTTTTTGTCTGCATCTTCCCTTTGAGAAGATGATTCTTGTGTGACTGGATGTGTCTCAGTTGCTAAATCCCTTTGAGACTTAGGTTCTTGTGGGCTGACATCCATAGTAAAGGACTTAGCCTTTTTCTTCTTTCTGATGTACCTAACCACATTATCAGCTTTTCTTTTGAACTTGCTCTTGTAAGCTGTCTTGGGCACAATAATTTCTTTGATTACTTGAATCCGTTTGATCAGAGCACTATCATCAGTAGTTGGCTTTTTAGTTCCAGTTGTGTCAACAGAGTCATCAGGAATTGTAACTATTGATTTCTTTATCGTCATCCTTGGCCCAACGGGCATCTGATCATCAGAGTTAGAATTATCTTGCATGATCAACCTTCTTTTCCGTATTGGAAAACATTCTTCTTTCTTCTCACTCTCACTCAGTGAGGCCTGTTGAGTTCTCTGTTTAGATTGAACAGATTTCTTAACCAGCCTTTTCTTTAGTACAACTGATGCCTTTTGAGAGACATCAGAGGAGGTTAATTTAGGAGTTGGATTTGAGTTCTGTTTAGGAGAAGGGATGCTTGGGTTAGAAACAAGATGGGTAGTGTCTTGTTCCACAACATCAGGAAATTTTACAGAGGTTCCAGCATCAGGATTTGCAGGCACTTGTGAAGGAGTGGATCTATTTCTCAATAGAAATTTCCTGACCTCCTGAGGCAGGAAGGGAAGTCTTGAAAACTTATTTTTTTTCATCTCTTTTAATATGATCAGTGATAGCCTTCTCATAAATTTAAAATACAGGAAGCAATTCATCATTAGCAAATTCAGCATTAGGGCATAGAAAATTAAAAATCAGTTGAAGAAATGTAATATACCCTATTACTCCTGATGTATCTGTTCTCCTAGCAATTATGAATTGAAGAATATAGTTACCAAAGTCAAAATTACCAGAATAGAGAAGAGAGTACCCAATTTTCAGAGAAGTAGACGGAAGAGCATCAAAATTTGTTGTCTTATTCAAGAAACATCTGCTGATGCAATCAAACAAGAAATTCCATTCTCTTTAATTTTGTCCTTGTCAGCTTTCCAATTGTTGTGATGTCACCTTTGTAGTGCAGAGTTCTGAGCATATCTGTAACGATCGGGAAATTTACGTTGTATTATATCATATTTATAATAAAATATGTGTATTAATATGTCATTTATATGTGATTAAATGTGTTGAGTCATTAAACCCTAACTGCTATGTGTTACGTGTTATCTGTTTTGATCCAAACGTGTTTTGGATATTTATTGAGTGTTTTATCGTAAGTTATATATTTTATATCAAAACCCGTACAGCTCAAAACCATGTTTTAAAAGCCCGTATTTCAAACAAAATCAGTGGCCCTATTTTGCCAAAAATGCCCTATACCATATCGTTATTCTGAACCCCTAGACGTTTTACAAATTGACCTTTTTCGCGAAAAATTACTTTTCCGGACACTTTCGGGTACCAAAAACCCCACAACAATCACATTTTTATTTTTATATGATCATGAAATTATCATATATCATTTTTCTTTGCATATTTGTAATATTCACAATTTTTGGGAATTTTTGACATTTATTTTGTATTTATTAAATATTCAAAAATTTATTATTAATACCCAAAAAATTATAAAAATTGGGGCCAAATATTTTTATTAGGAGTGTAATTAGCCCCTTAATTTTATTTAGTGGTATTATTTGACATAGTATAAATAGCTGATTTATCAGTAATTAACTATTAATAAATTATAAAAAAATTAGAAAATAAACAGAAAATTAAGAAAAGGGGGATTAGGGTTTGTTGGTGAAGAACAGGGCAGAGATTCAAGCAAGGATTTGAAGGTGATTCTGTTAACCAAATCGGACATGTAAGTATCCGTTTTGAAGCCTGTGATTCGTAGTTTCTGATTATGTAAATGTTTTTGTTGTTTGATTTCTTGATGTTAAATTCGTATTTTCGGGTTTTAGTTTCGAATTCGGGTTTTTAGTTTGACTGATTGTTAGAAGATTTCGTTGTTAGAAATGCGTAGATCGTTGAATTTGGGATCAAACGGCATAGGTTTTGTGTTTATTGGTTTCGGGGTTGTGTTCGCCGGAAAACCGGCGTTAATGGCGGCTGTTCTTCGTGTTACGGCTTCGAATCGATGAAAAGGGAAGAGGAGGACGTTCCTGTGGTGCTGTCGGTGAAAAACGAAGGAAAATCAGTCTGGAATCGAGCTGTTCGAGGCTGTATGGTCGCCGTTTTTACTCGCCGGAAATTTCCGTCGGGCCGGAATCTGGGCAACCGACCGGCTGTTCTTCCCGACCCGATTGGGTTGGGGACGACCCGGTTTCGACCCGGGATTGATCCAAAAACCCTAACCCTGAAACCCTGTTCTGTGTTTCTGGTTATTTTATATATTTATTTTATTTGTCTAAAAATCAGAAATTAGTTTTAGGAATTCTAAAAATTAAATAAAAATCAGTTTTGAGTTTTGAAAAATAATATTATTAATTTTTGAATTATTTTGTTAATTTAGAAATTCGAATTTAATTATTTATTTAATTATTTAATTATTTATTAGTTATCTAATTAATTAATAATTATGTAATTAATTAATCTTTAGATAATTAATTAATAAATAAGGATTAAATAATATGATTAATAATTTAATAATTAGTTAATATTACGAGTAACCCGTATTTATACGAGTAGTGATTCGATAATTAAAATTATTATTCGAGCGATAATTTTTCGAAGAATACCGTAATAATTATTTGTATCGTATAATTAAATACTGATAATCGATTGAATCGTAATAATTCAATAATTATACGAGAAAGGTGAATGATTCGTAAGTATACGAGTAATTGATTGTTGAGTTGGAATATGGTTGGAATAATAACTAATTATCCAATAAATAATGTAACAGCTAGTTGTATCGATTATTTATTAATAAATAATCGATCTAATCGAATAAATAACGATGAATTGTAAATATTTGTAATAAATTGTGATTAATCCTAATAATTTGGGATTAATTATTTTAAATTAATAAATAATTATCTATTAATTATTTATTAGTTATTTATTTATTAAATATTTAAAAAGTGATTAATTATTTCGATAATTAGTCACATAATTTTCAATAAATCATAACTTCTTCTTTTAAACTCCAAAAATTATAAAAAAAAATTATTTTTGACTTTGATTTTTCTTAAATAATTATTTAAAAATTATTTTGGGATTTAAAAATTAGAAATAATAATTTATATTGAATAATAAATTGAATTATCAGTGTTTAATTAATAATAATTCAACCGTTAGTCCGATTGGAGCGAAACGAAAGCCTGTTAACTCAGAAAAATGAATTCTTTTCACTAAAAATAATATGAAGACCTAATTTCTTCTCGAAATTAGTTGACTCTATTGATTGCTTGATTATCAGTGGAAATGCGTGCCGAGACGAGTTCGAAAAATTCCGGAAAAATGGGAACTGAAGAAAAAGGTGATCAATGGAGCAATCAGCGAGTCGACTTTGATTCTAAAAATTATTTTAACTATAAAAACGATTATGTGCTTATGTGCTTATGTGTATTATGTGGTTAATCAAGTCTTACTTGCTTATATGTAATATTCGAGTCGGTTATAAGCGTATGGGTAGATAGTAGGAACAAAATGAAGTCGATTTATGGTGCAACAGAAGTACAAAGTGAATTAACCAGTCTATTTTGCTAGCAGAAACTAAGCCAGCAAGGGAGGTCAAGTAGGGGATAGACGGAAGTGATTTAATTGCAGTAAGTCGCTCAGAAGGCAAGTTTCTCCTCTATTCTATTTTTCAGAATAGTGATATTCTCTTCAGATTATTATTACAATTACACTCTTTTAATTCTCTTGTTCATATTTCATTTCACTTCTTGATTTATTCTTTTCATTTGAATTCATTATTCATATTCCAATTATTACTCACAATTATTGATATATTCTGGTGATTAGAATATATCAAAGTATACCGATTATTCCGATTGCTATTCCAGGGACTGGATAATACTACTTTTGGGATTAAGTCTACTTAATCCTAAGGACCGGGACATAACCGGATCCTTCAGATGGGCCGTAGTGCCTGGGTGCCCGAAGGGATCTATATAGTGAGATATAGATCTGCACTGTATCCTGGCTGATCAGCAGGGTATAGCTGCGAACTTGAATCCAGTTTAGTTCATTTGCATTCGCCAGTAATGGCCTTCTTACTATTCTTATGAGGTTATATCTTTGCAGATATACCTGGGTTACGGATTCAATTATAATGTTTTAACACTGTTTATATTTTGTGGACTTGTTGAGCAGTTTTTGGCTCACCCCTTTTTGTTGTTATTCACCTTATTATTTCAGTTAAGAAGGAATATGAAACCCGTCAGGACACGAGTGGTAAAGAAGCGGGTCAAGCCTCGGGATCCTCTTATACCCAAGGTGTTGATCCCAATCCAGGAAGAAAGCTTTGAGTTGCCCGAGCAGGTGGAGTGTTGATAGATAGTATATGTGTTTGAATAAAAGCTGAACTTAGTTTAAAATGAGTTAGACAATGGTTTGTAATAAAGAAAGTTTGTGAGATTCTAAATCTTGGTTTGTAATAAAAGTAGTTAGTGGTTCTTCTTTTCATACTTCAACCTAAAAAGGTCCTGGTAGTGATTAAAGGGTTTAGTTTCATTTCTTTATTATTTATTAATAAGCTTGTACGTGTTTGGTGATTAGCTCGTAACCCCCATACTTATACCCCGGGTCTGGAGGGCGTTACAGTTTGGCATCAGAGCTGTAGGTTTGGTCCCTGGAAATAAGAACATTATGATTAAGATAGGATAGAGAGATCACATAAGATAGGGATAGTCAGATTAGGAAGAATAGTGTTAGGATTTAGGTCAGATTAGAATAGGGAAATATAAATCTTAGAATTGTTTAGTGACCTTTTCTTTTCTTTGGTATATTATTAGATGGCATCTTCGTCAGAGCGAACTGAGTCATATCCAGTACTAGCCCCAGCATCAGTGCAGATTTTTCCTCCATTGCCACCACCTCCACCATTGCCACCTGGACTACCACCAGAGATACCATCTCCACTAGAGGTACCATATTTTGTTGATTATTTCCCTTATTTTGAGCCAGAGATGCCTGACTTTCCACCTTTGAAGTTTCCGATGTTTGATATTCCTGATATGATTGATCTTCCACAGTGGGAGGACTTAGAGCCGCAGATTCCAGTACCGTAGCCTGAGATTCCAGATATTCCACAGATGGAGCCAGAGGCAGAGCCACCAGTGTATGCACCTATGGAGCAGCCAGTCTTATTTCCTGCCCCTTTAGCTATTTATGCCCCTGTTCCCGGGGTATATCAGTTTCCACAGAAGGAGTTCATGGATGAGATAGTAGTCGATGGGCCATTACCTTCTCGAGGTTCTCGCACGGATCTTCGTGAGCATCATACAGTTACTTATCAGCGTTTTCAGGAGGAGAGAAGGGGAGAGGGTTCGATGGCAAAACCAGTGCAGAGAGATCCTTGGATTGTTTGAGGCGCAGGCAGATGGTCCCGTCCGAGCATTACGATCAGATTACATACTGAGGGAGAGGTTACGTCAGATTCACCGAGTTAGTTCTCAGCAGCTTATGGATCTGAGACAGCAGGATATTAGTGCAGAGATAGCATATCGTAGAGCATTGGGACTTACCGAGGCAGTGCTAGAGGCATTATAGGAGGAGTTGAGTCACGTGCCACCAGGGTTCTGAGTCAGGGACAGTTGAGACAGTGACTTCAGAGTATAGATGTATATAGAGGCAGCATAGTATAACCTAGTGAGTAGTGTGTATGTGTGTACTATTAGTTTAACCTGTAGTAGGTTTTTGACCTATAGTGGTAGTATGACTTGTAGCCCTGATGACTTCCAGCGGAGCGAGACTTTTTGTATCAAGCATTTACACCTGAGGCTGGTGTCATATATATAAACTGAACTTTTCAAATTTCTTTTATTTAAATTTCATTCTTTACAGTTTTACATCATTTACTTTCACTTTATTGCTTTACAGTCTTCCATACTATATTCCCTGTTGAAAAAAAAATGAATGAACAGGTCAACCATGTTATTCAACTGCTTACATTTCTAGTTTTTATATTCAACAACTATTTTCTTTATATAAATCATGTTATTAATACCGGATCAATTGTTTTCTTACATACTGTCAATTGTTTATTAAACTGTTAAATAAATATCATCTGTTTTATTATCAGAAGAAGATGGCACCAAAAAGAAAGACTAGGGCTGAGACCTCTAACAATAATTCCGAAGGCCAGACTAATGAAACCATGAACCCAATGTTCCATCTGATGCAACAATATATGGTAATGATGCAGCAGCAGATGCAGCATCAGCAACAGTAGATACAATAACAAATGTTACAACAACCACCTCGTCCTGAGCCTCAACCTGTTGTTACTTTTAAGCAGTTTCAGTCAGTTAAACCTCCAAAATTTGATGGGTCTACTGATCCTATTAAAGCTACCACCTGGTTAAAGGAAATAGAGAAAGCTTTTGTACTAGTGAAGGTAGGTGAGGACCAGAAAACTGATTTTGCTAGTTACTTGTTGAAAGGAGAGGCAAATTATTAGTGGGAATCTAAAAAGGCTTTAGAGGGTGAAGATGTTATTGCTTGGGATAGGTTTAAAGAGTTATTTTTAGAGAAGCATTTTCCTCGCTACGTAAGGAATCAGATGCATATAAAGTTTTTAGAGCTGAAGCAGGGAAGTATGTCTATAACAGAATATGAAGCCAAATTCAATGAATTGGCTAGGTTTGTTCCGGAACAGGTGGACACTGAAGAGAAATGAGTACAGAGATTTCAAGAGGGATTACGACCATGGATACGTGGACAAGTTGCAGTTTTTGAATTGACAACATATACTTTGATCATCGAAGGGGAAAGTGAAAGATCTCAATGAGACAAAGGACATGGAAGTTTCCATGACCGTTCCAGCAGGAAGCCAGGATTTCAAGCCCGGGCAAATCTGAATTTCAAAAGGATAGGACAGGGTACACAAAAAGCAGGTAATCGTTTCCAAGTCTCCAACCAGCAGGGAATTGTTAAGGTTCCAGTGCCGTATTACAAAACTTGTGGACGTAAGCATACCGGCGTATGTATTAAAGCAGATATGACATGTTTCAAATGCAAGCAAAAAGGGCACTACTCTAACAAATGTCCGACAGGAAAAACAGCAGAAATCACTTGCTATCAATGTGGAAAGAAAGGGCATATCGTTAGAATTGTAAAGGACCAACAATGGCAGCCAGTATTCCGAAAGTATTGGCATTACCTCCACCACCACCAAAAAATCAACCCAGAGCAGGGACTTTTAACATGACAATGAAAGAGGCAGTGCATAATCCAAGTGTGATTGCAGGTACGCTTTTGGTGAACTCCATAGATTCAAAAGTATTAATTGATTCTGGAGCTAGCCGTTCATTTATTTCTGAAGAATTTCTTGATAAGTTACATTGCGAAATTGAATGGTTGGGCGAGACGTTAATTATAAAATTAGCGAATGACGACCAAGTTCCGGTAGATCGAGTATGTCCTGCGTGTGATGTACAAGTAGCCGGACATCATTTTTCTGTAGATTTAATTCCTTTTAAGCTAGGAGAATTCGATATCATTTTGGGAATGGATTGGTTAGCATGTCATAAGGCTCAGATAGATTGCGCGAATAAGAAAGTTGAATTGCGAACTGCGGAAAATGCAACGGTAATATTCAAGGGCGAAAAACAGCAGAATAAATTTCTCACTGTAGTGCAGACCAAATGATTGCTTCGACAAGGACGTGAGGCGTACATAGCTTACGTGTTAGATACTGAAAAAGGAAGTCCTCGAATAGAAGACCTTCCAGTTGTATGTGAATTTCCGGACGTCTTTCCAGATGAGCTTCCAGGGTTACCGCTAGATCGAGAAATCGAGTTCACGATTGATCTAGCACCAGGTACAGAACCAGTTTCGAAAGCTCCGTATTGAATGGCTCCAGTTGAGATGAAGGAATTGTCAATGCAACTGCAAGATCTTCTAGACCGAGGCATTATTCGACCTAGTGTATCCCCATGGGGTGCACCAGTGTTATTTGTGAAGAAGAAGGACGACAGCATGCGATTGTGCATTGACTATCGGGAGTTGAATAAGCTCACTATTAAGAACAAGTATCCTTTACCAAGAATCGATGATTTATTTGATCAGCTAAAAGGAGCTGCATGGTTTTCGAAGATAGATTTATGCTAAGGTTATCATCAATTGAAGATTAAAGCTGAAGATATTCTCAAGACTGCGTTTTGTACGAGATATGGACATTATGAATTTCTTGTAATGGCATTCGGTTTGACAAACGTGCCAGTTGCATTCATGGATTTGATGAACAGGGTATTCAAGAAATATTTGGATAAATTTGTGATTGTATTCATTGATGACATCTTGATTTACTCCAAGACAGAAGAAGAGCATGCAGAAATTTGAGGATAGCTTTACAAATTCTGAGGAAAGAGCAACTATATGCAAAATTCTCAAAATGTGAATTCTGGTTAAGGGAAGTACAATTTCTAGGGCATATCATCAGTAAAGAAGGCATCCAAGTTGATCCAGCGAAGATTGAAGTTGTGTTGAATTGGGAAAGACCAAAGACGCCGACAAAAGTTCGAAGTTTCTTGGGATTTGCAGGATATTATCGAAGGTTTGTCAAAGATTTTGCGAAAATAGCAACGCCGCTGACCAAGTTAACCCGAAAAGGTGAAAAGTTTGAATGGAATGATAAGTGTGAAGAAAGTTTTCAAGAGTTAAAGAATCGGTTGGTGACCGCACCAGTACTTGTACTACCAGACGAGCAAGGAAATTTCGTCATATACAGTGACACTTCGTATCGTGGGCTAGGATGTGTATTGATGCAACACGGTAACGTCATTGCATATGCTTCGAGACAACTTAAACCCCATGAACAGAAATATCCTACGCATGATCTGGAATTGGCAGCGATCGTATTTGCATTGAAGCTTTGGAGATATTATCTCTACGGTGAAAAATGCAAAATCTACACGGATCATAAAAGTTTGAAGTATATCTTTACGCAAAAGGAACTGAACATGCGACAACGTCGATGGCTGGAATTGATTAAAGATTACGATGTCACAATCAGTTATCATCCAGGAAAAGTAAATGTTGTAGCGGATGCGTTGAGCAGGAAAGAAAGATTGAATTGGTTAACATCATGTGAAGAATTAGCTAAGGAATTTGACAAATTAGAAATTGAGATTCGCATTCCCAATAAATCTGCAGAATCTATCTACGCTATGACTTTCCAACCGGAGTTACTATAAAAGATTCGCCGTTGTCAAGATGAAGTGATGAGTCAAGATGACGAATTAACGGGAGAAGAGATCACAACTCAGAAAGATAATGAAGGAATTTTACTCTTTGTGTCGAGAATCTGGATCCCTAACATGCCAGAATTAAAAGAAGAAATAATGCGGGATGCGCACAATTCGAAGTATTCCATTCATCCAGGAAGCACAAAAATGTATCGCGATCTGAAGGAAAACTTTTGGTGGCCGAATATGAAGAAGGAAATAGCAGAATGGGTGAGTAAATGCTACACATGCCAGCGAGTTAAAGCGGAACATCAACATCCGAGCGGGTTATTGCAACCGTTAGACATTCCAGAATGGAAATGGGAACATCTAACGATGGATTTTGTGATAGGACTACCAAGGACTAGGGCAAATCATAATGCGATATGGGTAATCATTGACAGACTTAAGAAGTCGGCACATTTTCTACCAATTAATGAAAGATTTTCGCTTGACAAATTAGTGCACATGTATCTCAAGGAAATTGTGATGCGACATGGAGTTCCAATATCTATTGTATCGGATCGAGATCCTCGTTTCAACTCAAGATTTTGGAGCCAATTTCAAGAATGCCTTGGGACTAAATTAAACATGAGTACCGCTTATCATCCGCAAACTGACGGGCAAAGTGAAAGAACTATTCAAACGATTGAAGACATCCTACGAGTTTGTGCGATCGATTTTGAAGGCAGTTGGGATGAGCATCTACCCCTAGTGGAATTTTCTTATAATAACAGCTATCACGCCAGCATTGGAATGCCACCGTATGAAGCACTATATGGGAGAAAATGCAGATCACCAGTGCACTGGGATGAAGTTGGAGAACGTAAGATTTTAGGTCCAGAATTAATTCAGCAGACGAAAGAAAAGATTGAACTTATTCGGAAACGACTCGATGCAGCGCAAAACAGGCAACGTAAATATGCAGACCAAGCAAGGAAGGATATGGACTATCAGGAAGGGGAACACGTATTACTCAAAATATCTCCATGGAAAGGATTGACTAGATTTGGCAATAAGGGTAAATTGAAGCCACGATATGTAGGACCATTTGAAATTTTGAAGTGAGTAGGAAAGCTTGCACGAATTAGCGTTACCGCTCATATGCAACACATTCACAATGTGTTTCACGTGTAAATGCTTAAGCGATATAATCCTGATTCTAGGCATGTAATAGAATATGAACCGATAGATATCCAACCAGATTTGTCTTTTGTAGAGCAGCCAGTAAGAATTTTAGATCGGCGAGAGAAAGTGCTGAGAAATAAGTCTGTATATTTAGTGCGAGTATTGTGGAGAAATCCTATGGTTGAAGAATCAACCTGGGAACTTGAAAGTGAAATGTTAGAGAAATACCCTCATTTGTTTTTGTAGAAGATTCTGAGGACAGAATCCTATTAAGGGGGGGGGGAGAATGTAACGACCGGGAAATTTACGTTGTATTATATCATATTTATAATAAAATATGTGTATTAATATGTCATTTATATGTGATTGAATGTGTTGAGTCATTAAACCCTAACTGCTACGTGTTACGTGTTATCTGTTTTGATCCAAACGTGTTTTGGATATTTATTGAGTGTTTTATCGTAAGTTATATATTTTATATCAAAACTCGTACAGCTCAAAACCATGTTCTAAAAGCCCGTATTTCAAACAAAATCATTGGCCCTATTTTGCCAAAAATGCCCTATACCATATCGTTATTCTGAACCCCTAGACGTTTTACAAATTGACCTTTTTCGCGAAAAATGACTTTTCCGGACCCCTTCGGGTACCAAAAACCCACAAAAATCATATTTTTATTTTTATATGATCATGAAATTATCATATATCATTTTTCTTTGCATATTTGTAATATTCACAATTTTTGGGAATTTTTGACATTTATTTTGTATTTATTAAATATTTAAAAATTCATTATTAATACCCAAAAAATTATAAAAATTGGGGCCAGATATTTTTATTAGGAGTGTAATTAGCCCCTTAATTTTATTTAGGGGTATAATTTTACATAGTATAAATAGCTGATTTATCAGTAATTAACTATTAATAAATTACAAAAAAAAATCAGAAAATAAACAGGAAATTAAGAAAAGGGGGATTAGGGTTTGTTGGTGAAGAACAGGGTAGAGATTCAAGCAAGGATTTGAAGGTGATTCTGTTAACCAAATCGGACATGTAAGTATCCGTTTTGAAGCCTGTGATTCGTAGTTTCTGATTATGTAAATGTTTTTGTTGTTTGATTTCTTGATGTTAAATTCGTATTTTTGGGTTTTAGTTTCGAATTCGGGTTTTTAGTTTGACTGATTGTTAGAAAATTTCGTTGTTAGAAATGCGTAGATCGTTGAATTTGGGATCGAACGGCATAGGTTTTGTGTTTATTTGTTTCGGGGTTGTGTTCGCCGGAAAACTGCCGTTAATGGCGGCTGTTCTTCGTGTTACGGCTTCGAATCGATGAAAAGGGAAGAGGAGGACGTTCCTGTGGTGCTGTCGGTGAAAAACGAAGGAAAATCAGTCTGGAATCGAGCTGTTCGAGGCTGTATGGTCGCCGTTTTTACTCGCTGGAAATTTCTGCCGGGCTGGAATCTGGGCAGCCGGCAGGCTGTTCTTCCCGACCCGATTGGGTCGGGGACGACCCGGTTTGCAACCCGGTTTCGACCCGGGATTGATCCAAAAACCCTAACCCTGAAACCCTGTTTTGTGTTTCTGGTTATTTTATATATTTACTTTATTTTTTTAAAAATCAGAAATTAGTTTTAGTAATTCTATAAATTAAATAAAAATCAGTTTTGAATTTTGAAAAATAATATTATTAATTTCTGAATTATTTTGTTAATTTAGAAATTCGAGTTTAATTATTTAATTATTTATTAGTTATCTAATTAATTAATAATTAGGTAATTAATTAATCATTAGATAATTAATTAATAAATAAGGATTAAATAATATGATTAATAATTTAATAATTAGTTAATATTACGAGTAACTCGTATTTATACGAGCAGTGATTCGATAATTAAAATTATTATTCGAGCGATAATTATTCGAAGAATACCGTAATAATTATTTGTATCGTATAATTAAATATTGATAATCGATTGAATCGTAATAATTCAATAATTATACGAGAAAGGTGAATGATTCGTAAGTATACGAGTAATTGATTGTTGAGTTGGAATATGGTTGGAATAATAACTAATTATCCGATAAATAATGTAACAGCTAGTTGTATCGATTATTTATTCATAAATAATCGATCTAATCGAATAAATAACGATGAATTGTAAATATTTGTAATAAATTGTGATTAATCCTAATAATTTGGGATTAATTATTTTAAATTAATAAATAATTATCTATTAATTATTTATTAGTTATTTATTTATTAAATATTTAAAAAGTGATTAATTATTTCGATAATTAGTCACATAATTTTCAATAAATCATAACTTCTTCTTTTTAACTCCAAATATCATAAAACAAATTATTTTTTACTTTGATTTTCCTTAAATAATTATTTAAAAATTATTTTGGGATTTAAAAATTAGCAATAATTATATATATTGATTAATAAATTGAATTATCAGTGTTTAATTGATAATAATTCAACCGTTAGTCCGATTGGAGCGAAACGAAAGCCTGTTGACTTAGAAAAATGAATTGTTTTCACTAAAAATAATATTAAGACCTAATTTCTTCTCGAAATTAGTTGACTCTATTGATTGCTTGATTATCAGTCGAAATGCGTGCCGAGACGAGTTCGAAAAATTCCGGAAAAATGGGAACTGAAGAAAAAGGTGATCAATGGAGCAATCAGCGAGTCGACTTTGATTCTAAAAATTATTTTAACTATAAAAATGATTATATGCTTATGTGCTTATGTGTATTATGTGGTTAATCAAGTTTTACTTGCTTATATTAATATTCGAGTCGGTTATAAGCGTATGGGTAGATAGTAGGAACAAAATGAAGTCGGTTATTAACCAGTCTATTTTGCTAACAGAAACTAAGCCAGCAAGGCAGGTCAAGTAGGGGATAGACGGAAGTGATTTAATTGCAGTAAGTCGCTCAGAAGGCAAGTTTCTCCTCTATTCTATTTTTCAGAATAGTGATATTCTCTTCAGATTATTATTACAATTGCACTCTTTTAATTCTCTTGTTCATATTTCATTTCACTTCTTGATTTATTCTTTTCATTTGAATTCATTATTCATATTCCAATTATTACTCACAATTATTGATATATTCTGGTGATTAGAATATATCAAAGTATACCGATTGTTCCGGTTGGTATTCCAGGGACTGGATAATACTACTTTTGGGATTAAGTCTACTTAATCCTAAGGACCGGGACATAACCGGATCCTTGAGATGGGTCGTAGTGCCTGGGTGCCCGACGGGATCTATATAGTGAGATATAGATCTGCACTGTATTCTAGCTGATCACCAGATTATAGCTGCGAACTTGAGTCCAGTTTAGTTCGTTTGCATTCGCCAGTAATGGCCTTCTTACTATTCTTATGAGGTTATATCTTTGCAGATATACCTGGGTTACGGATTCAATTATAATGCTTTAACATTGTTTATATTTTGTGGACTTGTTGAGCAATTTTTGGCTCACCCCTTTTTATTGTTATTCACCTTATTATTTCAGTTAAGAAGGAATATGAAACCCGTCAGGACACGAGTGGTAAAGAAGCGGGTCAAGCCTCGGGATCCTCTTATACCCAAGGTGTTGATCCCAATCCAGGAAGAAAGCTTTGAGTTGCCCGAGCTGGTGGAGTGTTGATAGATAGTATGTGTGTTTGAATAAAAGCTGAACTTAGTTTAAAA
Organism: Apium graveolens; assembly: GCF_009905375.1. Lineage (NCBI taxonomy): Eukaryota > Viridiplantae > Streptophyta > Magnoliopsida > Apiales > Apiaceae > Apium > Apium graveolens. Next base: position 150,531,624 of record NC_133652.1, read on the forward strand.
TGAGTTAGACAATGGTTTGTAATAAAGAAAGTTTGTGAGATTCTAAATGTTGGTTTGTAATAAAAGTAGTTAGTGGTTCTTGTTTTCATACTTCAACCTAAAAAGGTCCTGGTAGTGATTAAGGGGTTTAGTTTCATTTCTTTATTATTTATTAATAAGCTTGTACAGGTTTGGTGATTAGCTCGTAACCCCCAGACTTATACCCCGGGTCTGGAGGGCGTTACAGTTTGGCATCAGAGCTGTAGGTTTGGTCCCTGAAAACAAGAACATTAGGATTAAGATATGATAGAGAGATCACATAAGATAGGGATAGTCAGATTAGGAAGAATAGTGTTAGGATTTAGGTCAGATTAGAATAGGGAAATATAAATCTTAGAATTGTTTAGTGACCTTTTCTTTTCTTTGGTATATTATTAGATGGCTCATCATACAGTTACTTATCAGCTTTTTCAGGCGGAGAGAGAGGAGAGGGTTCGATGGCAGAACCAGTGTAGAGAGATCCTTGGATTGTTTGAGACGCATGCAGATGGTCCCGTCCGAGCATTACGATCAGATTACATACTGAGGGAGAGGTTATGTCAGATTCACCGAGTTAGTTCTCAGCAGCTTATGGATCTGAGACAGCAGGATATTAGTGCAGAGACAGCATATTGTAGAGCATTGGGACTTACCGAGGCAGTGCTAGAGGCATTACAGGAGGATTTGAGTCACGTGCCACCAGGGTTCTGAGTCAGGGACAGTTGAGACATTGACTTCAGAGTATAGATGTATATAGAGGCAGCATGGTATAACCTAGTGAGTAGTGTGTATGTGTGTACTAGTAGTTTAACCTGTAGTAGGTTTTTGACCTGTAGTGGTAGTATGACTTGTAGCCCCGATGACTTCCAGCGGAGCGAGACTTTTTGTAAGATTCTAAAAGAACTGGAAAGGGAGTGGTTATATTAATCCTTGTTAATTTAAGACCTTAAGTCTCATTTTAAAAGATATATAATATACCAGTCAGATGCTGATCAAAGGTGAATTGTGGGTGGATATGATTATGGATGATTTGGTCGATTGATAGTGTCGGCTTGAGTCCGACTGGTAGTCAATGGTGTAGGGGAAGTGCTACCCAAATTTTTAGAGATTACCCTATAGTTAAGGACAAAGAAGTATATTGTCATTCTTGTTAGTACTCCAATTAATTGTGATCTCGGTTCTTGAGAAAGTTGTTATGACCAAACTGACTTTATATAATTGGTCTTTGATTCCAGTTAGCTAGTCAGCATTTGGTTTAAGTGATCAGCTAAAGGAATTAATTGATCAAAGACCAATTAGTGTGATGTTATTGTAATCAGGTGCAAGGTTTGATCCAGAAGAATACGCTCTTTTCGATGATTAAGAGGAACATGAAGTTACTGGTACACGCTAGTAGGAAGAACATTTTTTTTTAAACTGAAGGTCCAAGATAAAGAAAAGGGATTATATCATCTGCAATAGTGTGCTAGGAAGAACTTGGATATATACCAATATCAAATAGAGAATTAATGAAATATTTAAAGATACATTTCTTTTGAACGACGATTGAATGGAAGTTGCTGTAGAATAATAGAAAGCTCGCAAATTCAAACACCCAATAAAAGATGAAGATTGATGAAGTCCGAGATGATGGTCAATGAAGGGAAGTCAAACAAGCGATCTGTGATACGTCAAGCAAAGCTAAGGAAATAGCTACCGAGGAAATTCGATAATTTTGTTAGTAAGAATTTAAATAGTACAAATAAAAGCCTTCATTCCAGTGTGAACTCCAGAATTGACCTATCCAATAATAAATAGAGTAATATTACTAAGAAAAAGAAATTCGTTATGTATGAAAAAAGATAATGAATAATGAGAATGAAGAACTGATCAAGACAAGAAGTGGAATCAAAAGGATGATAAAGAAATTTTATAAAATAATCCAGAAAATATGCAAGTTGGGAACGTCGGTTGTGCTAGAACTATTAGAAGAATGAGGTGAAACATCGATAATTAAAGATAGGAATTTCATTCAAGGAATAATTAAAAAAAGATATTAATGGCAAACGATTGGAGAAGCACGTTGCAATGAATCTCAAAATGGAATTTTTTATAACTAGGGTGAAGTCCCGGAGGTTCAAATGAATGCTTTATCAAGATTACCTCAAGGAATGAGGTGAGGATTTCTCGTCGGTTACTACCCAGAGTCAAGCTAATGTCAAAAGCATGGGTCGTATAACTCAATAGGAATGAAATAATAAGTGAAAGAAAACCTCAGAAATATGGAATGTAAGAATAAAGAAATAAAAAGTATTTTCGCTAAGCACAAAAGTGGTTATGGAAAAAGAAAATAGAGATATGAGGTTACGCGTCGATTATCAGAAATTGTAAGTTTGAAGGTTAAGTGAACACAATGTACCAGGGGTATTGGGATGGCGTGATTGTATTTATTGATAACATCCTCGCCAATTCAAGGACAAAGGAAGACCAAGTTAAACGCCTGAAGATATGCTCGCGAAGAGTTGGAAAATAGCAGCTGCATTCTCAGCTTCAAGGATATGAATTCTGGTTATAATTAATTATGAGCTCCAGTGTATGATTAAATACCAAGCAGGAAAGGTACATTTAGGAACAGATGTTCCAAACAGAAAGAAAAGAGTGAATACCATTGAAATTGTTGAGAAATGGTTAAAAGAATTGAAAAAGTTAGAAATTGAAGAATAGGTTTTGATCCGTCTTATGGATTAAGCTGATACTTACTTTGTTGTTGAATATCAAAGGTGGTATTAATGCAGATGATTGATGTTGACTTCAGTATGGAACAATGTAAGCATCAAAGTTCGTATTGATATCTAAATTGATATGACAACAAAATGAGTATTAGTACTAAGAGACTGGGTTTTGAACAAAGTTATGATTCATTCCATTCCAAATTAATGTACTTTCTTTCAGATAAGAGATTCTCGCCCGATGAATCTACTTGATAGTTAATTGGAAAGAAAAGAAGGTTAGTGTAAGTTAAGTTAGTCCTTTGAAATAGTAAGATAGATAGAATGATTGCGAATGAGTTGGTCTTGTTGTCACATGTGTAACGAGTCCATAAGGCATTTATGTGTGTACGACTATGAAGAGTAATTTAGCTCCAAATATGTGAACTAAAAGATTGAGTTAGGGGTTGCATGAGCAACTGATAAATCTGATGACGGTAGGAGACCGTTGGAACGTGATTAAAAGTAGTGAGTCCTGAGAAAGTTTTAAGTAGATACTTGAAAGGTAGCAGTGCTATTCTTTAACATGATTCTGAGGACAGAATCCTTTTAAGGGGGAAGAATGTAACGCCCGGGAAATATTATGTAATTATTTTTATCAATAAATAATTATTATGTGAGTTTTGTGTGAATTTTTGGTGAATTAATTGATGATAAATAATAAAATTTGGATGTTTATTTCTGATAAAATTTAGATATTTTAATTTCCAATTATCCAGAATTAAATCTAGATAATTTTGGTATTTTTCTGGTAATTTTTGGATAATCATATGATTTTATAAGGATTTATAGAATTAATAATGATTATTTTTACATAATTATAAAATTACTTTTTAGAATTAGAAATCGTCCCACTTCAATCGATTTTACGTTTTTACAACCCGAAACTCTTCCGAAAACTCCTTCCTAACCTAATCTGATAATTCTAAACACTTTTTATGTTTTGACTTTTTCGATCCGGGATACGGTTTGACCTGTGCGAGTCCCGGTGTGAAATTTTCAATACGCAAACCATTTTATATATCGATAAGAACCCATATTCTCAAAAGGCGAGACATTATTACTTTAATTTCGTATAAATTATTTTATAGGAGGCTCTGTTTTAATAATTATCCAATTCTGGTATTATAATCGTATCGTCTTTTCAGTTACTTAGCAGCTAAGTAACCTATTTTCGGATCCAATATGTAAATGTAATTTTTGAATTATTAAACAAATAAAATATGTAATGGTTCTATAATTGAATATTTATTCCTAAAAATACTAAAAATATTTTTAAAAATATTTTTGTTATTCTATAATTTCATTTATTATTTTTTGGGGGTTTATAAAATTTAGAAATCAATATTTTATTAATTATTGAATTTTAAATGATTTTCTGATTGCAATTATTTATTAAATCCGTGTTTAATTCTAAAATTCTTCAGAAATTATGAAACTCGTATTTATTTAAGTTGGTAATTTTCCGAAAAAAATATTTTTGTGATTTTTAAGATAAATTTCCCCTGCGTGTTGTTTCGTTTATTCATTAAAAGCGAGTATGTTGTGCGTTTAAGAAATACATAGAAAGTTCTGAAAATTTTATTTTATTAATTTTTGTTTTTCCGGAAAATTTTAAATTTGTTTTAAATTATTTTATTCGTAAAATGTATCGTCTAATGATAAATCGCGGAGTAATTCCGGGTCGTGGAATAGAACGAATACAACACTAAATTAGATAAACACGACTTTTTTCCCCAAATTCATGTTTCTCTCTCTCATATCAGTCTCTCTCCCCTCTGCATCTCTCCTCGTTTTCTCTCCCTCTCCCTTGCTACGTTTTTCGGCCTCTGTGGTTCTCCGCCTGTAACCACCATCGGTTACACCCCCTTTTTGTTTTCTTTCCGTACCTTCGATTTCTTCCCTATATTCATCTCGTTTTTGCCCCCTTCTCTTTCTTCCTCTGCTTCCAGTGTATATATCGTGTTTATATGTGTGTGTTGTGCATGTGTCGAGTGTGTGTTGCGCGTGTGATGCGCGTGCGTGTGTGTAATTTATGTTCGTGTGTGTGTATCTGTGTTTGTGCGGTGTTGCTCCATGTTCCCAGCGCGTGTTGTACAGTTCCGGTTGTGTGAATATTGATTGTTTATTTTTTATTATTATTATTTATTTTCTGCAGGAAAAATAATAATTGATGGATGTTTTGTGAAATAATATTTGTGCAGAAATTATAATAAATAATTGATGAAATTCGTGTCGGATGTCCGTAGTAAACGGAAACCCACGAATTTTATCGCCGTCGGCGATGAGCTTCGGCAAGCCGATGGTGGACCGTGATGATTTTAATCTGAGTCCTAAATTATAAATAAATAAAATACGAATAACATTACATAATAATTAAATTGTATCGGTAATTGGGATTGCAAATGGTGTTTAGGTGTGGTTGTTGTGATTGAATTGTGGTTGTGATTGACGTCGAAATGATTCGACGGGTAGGCCGATAAACAAAGGAGACGCTGCTCGATTTTCGGGAAATTAATTCTGAAATTCTGGGAACGTAAACTATAATTATCGGAGACGTCGAATAATCATATACAATTATATTATATGAACTGGACTGCGATTGAGACAAGATAATTTATGAATAATCGATTACCCTGTTTTTCAAAATGATGAGTATACGTATTTTCTGAAAATAAATACTGAACCGAGTTTCGATGATGTGAACCATAACTGCTATGTGTATTTCGATAATACATATAAATATGAATTCGGTTATGAAATCGTATGGGTAGAATAGGATGACGATTTGATGTTAAGTTTAAGCGGTTATCTGAATTAGGGTATTTCAACCCTATAGGTTTTAGACGGAAGACCCGAGACGTGACATCGGACTAGGAATGATCTAGAGATTAGACATTGAGATCAACGAAGTTCCAACCAAAGGGTCTGAATGTTGGGATCGTATCGAGAATAGGATAGTAGGTAGACGATAAAGCCGAACGGTCAAAGTCAAACCAAAGTCAACCAGTAATAACGGTTAAAGCTTATTGAGGCAAGTATTCCTGAACTTTCTTTTAAAATATTGCAAGTATTCTTGAATTTCTTTTAAATACTGCAAATATTATTCGCTCCTATTCTAAGTTCAGAATAGTTAACTGTTTTATATTTCGCTGCAATTACTCGTATGATGCCAGTTCTTTTCATTATTGTTCCTATAACTCGATTGCTCTCTTGAGCAAATACCCATTCTTTCGGGTTATTTGCGAACCCTGAATTGGGAAGTTTTGACTTCAAAATGGTTTGACATCAAAACACTCTACGGGCTGGATAGTGATACTTTGGGGATTAAGTTTTACTTAATCCTAAGGAACGAAACATAATCGGTGCCTTGAGATGGGCCGTAGTGCCTGGGGACCCGACTAGATCTATACGGGTAGGTATAGATCTGCACTGTATCCTGACTGATCAGCAGGATATAAGTGTGAACTAGTGTCCAGACTAATTTGTTGTTGATCGCCATTAATGGCATTCCTTCTTGAAATAAAGTGTGATTATGGATTAAAGTTATTCTTTCTTAGCACTCAGTTTCGGGAAATTACAATGTTTCTAAATAAATTCGGGGTTCAGATTGTTGCTGCAGCATTAGTTGCTCAGTAATAGTTAGAATCTTGAATGAATTGAGATCTTCTTAATTATTCAACCCGTCTTTATCAGGCTGGTTTAGCAGGCTAAGTTTATGGAAACTTAGTCGATAATGATGGATACTGAATAGTTAGGGATTTCTTGAACGTCGTTTTATGAATAGTTATCGCATTCATTTCTTAAGTATGAAGTGTTACCAGAAGTTATTTTGAAAACACGCGATCTCTATAAAATGTCATTATTTCCTATGTGATTTATAGCAATGCAAATCAAATTGAATTTAAGATAACGAAGTATATCCTTTAAATGATTTCATGTTTCGCTCTTCAAAATATTTCAGAGATTTTATCCAGAAGTTTTCTTTGATTTTAATGCTTGAAACTCAAAATATATACTTGCTGGGCATTTTGGCTCACTCTTGCTTTGTCAATTCTTATTTCTGCCATAAAGAGATAAGGATAAAAATGAATATCTTAGATAGACATCAGAAGTTCGAGAAATCTCCACTACGAGAGGTTGAAGAAGTTAGAAGAATGTGTTACGAGCATTAGTTCAAAGGTATTTATAATTGTATTTTAGTTGTTGAAAGTTGTAGAAGATTAGATTCTTGTTTCATACCATAACCTGTAAACGATCCGGATTCAAGGGGTTATTTGTTTATTATTTTATTTTATGTAAAGATTGTTTAGTGACACCAAATCTTGACCCTGGATTTGGGGTGTTACAAACCATACCAAGTTCATTGACAAGATTTGTAAATGTTGCTTCAGGTAATGGCTTTGTGAAGATATCAGCCAGCTGCTGATCAGTGGGAACAAAATGAAGCTCGATCATTCCTTCCATGACATGCTCTCTTATAAAGTGATATATGATGTTGATATGTTTAGTAAGAGAGTGTTGCACTCGGTTTCCTGTCATAGAAATAGCACTTTGATTATCACAATAAATATGAGTTTTAGAAAATGATAATCCATAGTCCATGAGTTGGTTTGTCATCCATAATAACTGAGCATAGCAGCTCCCAGTTGCAATATATTCAGCCTCTGCAGTTGAAGTGGAAATGGATTTCTGCTTCTTACTGAACCATGAGACTAGTCTGCCTCCCAAAAACTGACAGCTCCTAGATGTACTCTTCCTGTCTATCTTGTAGCCAGCAAAGTCAGCGTCTGAATATCCACATAATCCGAAATCAGCTTCCCTTGCATACAAGAGACCAAGTGATACAGTACCCTTGAGGTATCTAAAGATTCTCTTCACTGCAATAAGATGTGGCTCCCTACGATTTTCCTGAAATCTTGCACACAAACAGGTGCCAAACATGATGTCTGGCCTACTAGCCATTAGGTACAAAAGAGAACCAATCATACCTCTGTAGTTTGTGACATCAACTATTGTACCTTCATGAGGATCAAGCTTTGTAGTAGTTTCCATAGGAGTAGTTGGAGTTGCACTTTCTTGCATATTAAACCTTTTCAATAGATTCTTTGTGTACTTTGACTGATTAATATAGATCAATTATCAGTCTGTATAACTTACAATCCCAAGAAGTAACTCATCTCTCCCATCATGCTCATTTGATATCTTAATTGCATCAACTTCGAGAACTTATCACACAGTTTTTGATTAGTTGATCCAAAAATGATATCATCCACATAAATTTAAACTAAAAGCAGATCTTTACCTTGATTCAAATAAAATAAAGTTTTATCTATTGTACCTCTTTTGAATCCACTTTCAAGCAGAAACTGAGCAAGGGTCTCATACCATGCCCTAGGTGTTTTCTTTAGTCCATAGAGTGCTTTATCAAGTCTGTAAACATAATCAAGATGTTTAGGATCCACAAAACCTGGTGGTTGTTCAACATAGACTTTCTCTTCAAGTTCTCCATTGAGAAATGCACTCTTGACATCCATCCGAAAGAATTTAAATTTCTTGTGTACAACATATGCCATGAAAGTTCTGATTGCTTCCAGCCTAGCAACAGGAGCAAATTTTTCATCAGAGTCAATGCCTTCCTGTTGGGAATATTCTTTAGCCACTAATCTTTCCTTGTTTTTGACAATGGTTCCATCAGAATCAGTCTTATATCTGAAGACCCACTTTGTGCCTATAATTAACCTATTTTTAGGTCTAGGTACCAGCTTCTAAACTTCATTTCTTTTAAACTCATTCAACTCTTCTTGCATAGCTATGACCCAATCTGCATCCTTGAGTGCATCTTCTACTTTCTTTGGCTCTTCTTTTGAAAGTAGATTGCGATACAAACATTCATTTTGAGTTGCACACCTTGTCTTTACACCTTCATCAGGATTTCCAATGATCAGATCCGGAGTATGATCTTTAGTCCATTTTCTGGCACTAGGAAATGTCCTTCTGGAGCTAGATGCTCACCCTAAATTGTATGCCTCATCAAATGCATTTGAGGCTCCCCCTGAATCAGTGCTGTTATCTCCTGATGAAATTTTGGAACTCGAATCATATCCATCTGATATTGAATCAGCATTGGATTCTGAATGACCAGATTGAGAAGAACCTTAAGTTGATTCTTCAGTGTTAGTACTATCAGTTGAACCTTGTTGTTGTTCCCCCTCAATATGTGCAAGTTCATTGGTACAATGATCATCTTCAGAGTCTGAAGGAGTATCAGGATTTGGATCATCAGTAATTGACAGTTCATTAGAGTTTGATGCAGATTCCAGCAGTGCATTTTCATTTGCAAAGATTAGACTTTCACGAGAGTCTTCTTCAAAACCAGGAATCTTCTTATCATCAAAAGATATATTTATGGAGATAACTACATTATTTGTTCTCAGATTTGAAACCCTGTATGCTCTTGATGGTGAGTAACCTACAAAGATTCCTTCATCAGCTTTCCATTCAAATTTTCCTAGCTGATCAGTATAAGTTTTCAGAACAAAGCACTTACATCCAAATACATGAAGATGTTGGAGACTGGGCTTCTTTTCTTTCAACATCTGATAAGGAGTAACACCATGTCTGTTTATCAGTGTGATATTCTAAGTATAACAGGCTATGTTTACTGCTTCAGCCCAGAAGTAAGTGGGCAATTTTTCTTCTTCGAGCAGAGTCCTTCCAGCTTCAATCAGGGTTCTTTTCTTTCTCTCAACAAACCATTTTGTTGAGGTGTGCCAAGAGCTGAGAATTGTTATTGTATGCCTTTGTACTTGTATACTTCCTCCATTTTTGAGTTCTTGAACTCAGTGCCATCATCACTTCTCAGTTTTTTCACTTTGAAGGTGGATCCATTCTCAATTTGCCTTATATGATCCAGAAGAATTTCTGGAGTTTCATCCTTCCTGTGTAAAAAATAAACCAAAGTGTATCTAGTGAAATCATCAATAATTACAAGTGTGTACCTTTTCTGGTCCAAAGAGATCCAAGTGTAACATATGATATGGCTCAGTGATAGAGAATTCTGTTTTACTTTCGAAAGATACTCTTCTTTGCTTAGACTTTTGACAATCATCACAAAGACTATCAGATGAGTATAGCATATTTGGTAATCCTTTTACTAGCTCGTTCTTGGCAAGTTCATTGATTTAATTGAAGTTGAGATATGAGAGCTTCTTGTGCCAATTCCATCTCTCATCTACTGATGCCTTTGAGATAAGGCAAGTAGCTTCTTGCTCAAGACTTTCATGCAGTCTTGCTTCATACATATTGCCATGTCTGTATCCCATCAAGACAATCTTCTTTGACTTGTTGTGAACAACTTCACAGTAAGAGTCACAAAACATCACATGATAACCTCTGTCAGTGATTTGAATGATGCTTAGAAGATTATGCTTCAGTCCTACCACCAAAGCTACATTCTCTATTGTTACCTTCCCAATTATCAATTTATCATATCCTAGAGTATGTCCTATATTTCCATCTTCATAAGATACATCTGGGCCAGCCTTCTTTTCAAATTCTGACAGCAGGGATTTATTTCCAGTCATGTGTCCTGAACATCCACTATCCAAGATAAGAGTATTTTTCTTGTTACCCTGCAGTTAGACGAGTAATTATTTAGAAGGATTTTTAACGACCCACGCTTGTTGGGCCCTCTTTTTGGACAACTTAAGCCTTTGTAATTCAGAAATACTTCTGACCGTTTTTTCTTTACCAGGATTTGTCTTATCAGAAGTAGATTTAGTAGAACTAGAAGAATTGAGCACATAAGAAGTTTTATTGAATTTATGCAAAGGTTCATTGTGATACAACTTATGATAGGAACTACAAGTGTAAATTGAATGCCAAATACTACCACAATGAAAACAAGGATATTGTGGTTTATAGAATACTGATCTACCCCTAACATCAAACTCAGGAATAGCAGTTTTCATTTTCTTACTCCTCCTGTAATCAATAGCAAGATGATTAGTATTACCATAGTTAAAACAAGTTTTTCTAGGAGCATTGGGAAAAAACTTGTAATTAGAATCCTTAGAAATACCTTGCTTACCATCTTTGTTCCTTTTAGGACTTTTAATTTGAGGTTTGTTAGTAACCTCAGATAATTTCTTTTTCAATTGTCTTTTAGATAAAAGTTCTATCTTCTTTTCTTTCTTAATAGTCTTAATGGTTTCCTTGTTTTTCTTTCTTTGATATTTATCACTTACTGACTTTTCTTGAGATGCTGATGTTGAACCCTTTTCAAAGATAGATTTGGGTTCATCGGCTTCTGAAGAGATAAACTTAACAGGAGTCTTAAGATTAGTTTTATTTTCAGTGTCAACATCCTTAACTCCATCTACATAACCAAGACATTCTTTCCAGTTTTTCTTAGAGATCATCTCATGAACCTTTTTTCTTGAAACAATCCAGGCTTTAAGGGTTTTCCTCTCATTTTCTAAATCATTCTCTAACATACTATACTTAGGTTCTAGTATCTTTGCTGTATGTTTAGCTTTCTTACATTCATTCTAAATTTCAACCTGATTTACTAAGTCAGACTCCAACTGATCATTTCTAGATTTTAAGATTTCAATTTCAGTTAACAGTCTATTTTTCTCTAGAATCTTATTTTTAAAATTTCCATGGAGAGACTTAAAAATAGATTTCAGTTCAGATATATGTAGTATCTAAAGAGAAGAAAGTAGTTGATACCTTGGAATCAGAGGAAGGAGCATCAAAGCTTGCCATCAGTGCATTGCATGTTTCTTCATCTTCTGAATCAGTGGAGTCCATCCAATCCTTAGTTGATGTAATCAAGGCTTTGTTCTTCCCTTTGTCATGCTTTGTCTTCTTGAACTCAGTAGCAAAGTGACCAGGTTCATCACAGTTGTAGCACTTGATTTTTGACCTGTCGACTTTTCCAGCTTTAAAGTCCTTCCTTTTTCTTCTTCCAGATGACTTCCTTTCTCCTCCAGTGAACTTTTTCCTGAAGCTTCTATTCTTCTGAGACTTCCTGAATTGCATCCTCTTGAAGCCTTTAACTACCAATGCAGCCATTTGCATGACATCAAAATCTGTCATGTTCTCATTAGTTTCAGAATCAGTATCATCATCAGGATTTGATGATGAACCATCAGTATCTGATTCTGGCAGATTGTTCTTTTTCCTTGCAGCTTCAACAGACCTTTCTTTTGAAGCTTTAGCATTCACTTCCAAAGCAACTGATTTTCCCTTGTTGTTTTTCCTCTCTTTCCTTTGCTGAACTTCCAAATCATGAGTTCTCAGCATGCCATTGAATTCATCCAGGGTGATTATTTCCAAGTCATACTGATGTCGTATGATTGAAGTCTGAGTCTCCCATTCCTCATTCAAGGCTCTTAGAAACTTAGTGTTTGAATCCTCCCGATCATACACCTATCCCACGAAGGATAGATTGTTGAGCAGGGTGAGAAACCTTTCATAGATGTCGGCGAGACTTTCATCAGGTTTGGACTCAAAATGTTCATATTCTTGAATTAGAACAACCCTTCTGTTCTTCTTGATGGCCATGGTTCCTTGACATTGAGTTTCAAGAGCATCCTAGATCTCCTTGGCAGTCTTGTTGGCTATAACCCTGTTTGACATCACATAATCAAGACTATTATGCAAAATGTTTCTTACCTTTGCATCCTTCAGCGAAACAACTTGCGTCCACTCACTCTTCTTCTTCAACAACTGATGATTAAATAAATTCATGAACGTGATGATGAATAGTGCTAAATGGTAACACTTCTTGATTTCTTGATTTTTAAGACAAGATTTAGGAACCTTAAGCACACCCAAGCCTCCCCAAGATTCATCCATCAATAAGAACACCTTCCAAGCTTTCAATAAAGGTATAAATCTTTATCCAAACTTTGTTTAAGGTTTAAGTTTCAAGAAAATCATGGATCATAGTTGTAAACCTAGTTTTATGGTTAATATGTTATTTTCTTGATGATTAGTTAGTTAGTTATTAAGGTTGATGTTTTGGACTCAAGAACTTGATGTTATTGAGAGGAGTAAGTGTTAAAACGAAACTCGAGTCGCGAGCGTAACGTCGATAAAACGATCGAATCGTAACCTTACGTTTTCTGCAGAAGTACGGAATGTATAAACATTTATTTATTGGAAAGCAATACTTGAAAATTATAGATATTGTTGTAAGGATCATTTAGGCGCTTAAATCTCTTGATTTCGATTTATGGTTCGAAAGTTAGGCCCATTTTAGTGAAAATGATTTACGCGATAAAAACTGCTACGAATTACAAACTTTGGAAATAGAAATGATCGACTTAAAAGTATTCAAAAATCATGAAATTTTTAAAGATAGTAATAAATGGAAGTTATTAACTTCCATAAAAACTTTAATTGAAAATATGGATTTTTCATATTTATAAAAATGTTGGAGCCGAGATAGCGCGAGTAGAAATCGGTAAGAATCGCGAGTGGAGCCGAGAGGACGAAATGTAAAAGATATTAATGGATGTAAAGGATTATGAAAAGAAAGCGAATATGACAGGTACTCATACTTATTGAAATAATGAGAGTAAAGTGAATCGCGTAAATGAATAGTAAGTATCGCGTATGTACAAAGTTATGATAAATACGAATGGAATCTAACGGAACGATAATTTTTCATAATTATAGATTTCCGGACGGACCCTAGAGCACCCTCCACCTCGAAGCACCCAGGAAAGTTCATGAACCCTGTTCTATATACTGTTGTGTTGTGAAGATTGTTTTACTATTTTCGTATGAATGTCATGTTTGCCATGATAGTAAAATACGAGTGTTTACTTATCAATAACTATTGAGATTACGATGAATATATATTAGAATATTTTAACGCTATAGTAGAGCATGATGTACGATTGTAAGAACGGAAGTCGGTTAGTTTTTATAAAGTATAAACCCGGAATCATTTCAGAGATGTTTTGGACGGTTAAAAGTCTGTAGCTATTTATTCCAAGAGACTCGATGTCCTCTCGCGAGACATTAAATACCTCAAACTTTTATTAAAACAACTTCCAAAGTTCGTGTTCCCTCAACTTATATTATTTATTTAAATGATAAATACTATTTTAAATATTCATTTAAAAGAAGAAGTATTCTTAGATGAATATTTAATTATAAATTTTGAATATTTAATATTTACTTAAGATCTAATTTATTTACTTAAACACAAATTAGTTGAAGGATATTATTTCAAATATTCTTTTAAAATAGAATTATTTGAGGTTAATTATTTAGTAAATATTAATAAATATTAATTATTTATTTAATGCTTTTATATGGTTTAAAAATCATAAATCATATTTCAAAATATTTTCCGAGTTTCCGAAAATCATTTTGGTATTATCCGAACTTCGAAAAATATTATTTTAATATAAATTAAATATTTGACTATAGTGTCAAAGGAAACTCTCACTTAAATACCTATATGTTGATAACAGTTAACTCACATTATCCAAGTGCTTCCTCCAAAAATTTTCGGAAGTACATATATATAAAAATGAGATGAGTTGTGCCTATCAACAAGCAAAATGCTTGAGGAACTTCGATGTGATTCGAGTTCTCGGGATATGATAGGATTTTTCCAAGGATAGGAGGGATATACTCTAGTACTATGAGTACTAGGGAGACTACCAAAGGTACCGCATACGAAGGTACTCTGTGTACTCGGGAACCTCTGAAGTGTGTGCATACCCGAAATGGGACACATAGCCCGAATGCGGCTAGGGTGATAACCGGGATACGAAGGTGTCATCCTTCTACTAGTAGAAAAGGTTACAGAGTTTCATATTACGATTGATCATCGTATACGATGGCTCCGGTCAATGTCATATTCTTCCAATTGGAATTGAGATGTGATACCGTAACCCAAGCCTAGGTGTTGGGTTTACCATTAAGGTATTTGCAGACTAATAAGTCAATTAAAGAATTATTTTGAAAAGAGGTGTGTATCACCTAAGGAAAACTATTTTAAACAAACAGATATATCATATACGGAATCAGATATGAATTTCTTATACAGTCTTTTCATACTGTACATTATTATGTTGGGCATTATAGCTCACACTTGTTTTCTTAAATTGACACAACACAAGAGTGAATCAAGATGCCTATCATGAAACTCACGGCTAGGAAAATGGGTAGGAAATGGCTAGCTGTTTCGTAGGATGTTCGGTGCAGTACCCTAGGTAGATCATATAAGCTGGATTATTTTTCAGTTGTTTTTAGTCCGTCTTATTTACAAGTATGACTTATGTAAGGTAATGTTGAAGAAACGTATATTTGGCCACCGATATGGCCTTAAATAAAGGTTACACCCGTAGTAAGACTTAATCACTTTTGGTCTGTAATAACTATCACTTTGCGGATTTGATAAACTCTAGTAATGAATTGTTCATTTTCAAGACAATAACCTATAAGTGTGTGTGTGTTGATAAGTGTGGGGTAATAGAGGTGTGAGTATATATATATTGTTGTGCGAGTTAAGTGTAAACAGGATTCAAGATAGTGTGGCCTCCTAGAACTGTGACCCCGGATTTTGGGGCGCCACATGCCCCTAGAAAATAGTATGAAAAATGTGGCTCAAAAAATCACCTAACTAATCATTATAGAAAGACTGTTATTGAGCCAAAGTATGGGGTATGCAAGTACAATAAAGCACAAACTGATGATCCTTATTCTTTTTATGACAAGTTTGATTGCATTAATATGAAGGTCATGACTAGCTATCATAAATTAAGAAATGATCTGAAAGAAAGCAACCTTGGATCTGAGATGAAAATGAGAATGCTAATCAACCAAAAAAATTATTTCTTTTGATAACTCAAGATCTACTCCTGCAAACTCTACAAAGAAGAAGAATGTGCCCAACACTACTTGGGTAGCTAAAACACTAAAAACTCATTATGTGCCAGGCATGAAGAATAAATGCATATGGATCATTGATAGTAGATGTTCCAGATACATGATTGGTGATAAATCCCTGATATCATAATTTGAGGAGATGACTGGCCCTTTGGTGACCTTTGGAGACAACATCAAGGAATTCACAATGAGATATGGCATTTTGATTTGTGGTAATGTTGTCATTCAAGATGTAGCACTGGTTGAAGGACTTGAGTTTAATCTTTTAGTGTTAGCAAATTCACCGATAAAGGATTCAAAGTTGAATTTGACAAAGAAGATTATACAATCTCAATGAAGAAGACTTATGAAGTTACTCTCAAAGGAGTAAAGAAATGAAGCCTATTTGTTGCAGACATAAACTCAACAAACAAGGACAAGGTGTGCTGCTTCTTCACTGAAGCATCAAGTGATCAATGCAGACTTTGGCACAAAATGCTCTCTCACCTAAACTTTAAGGCAATCAATACTCCTGTGAAAATAGAACTAGTGAGAGACATGCCAGCATTGGAGTTTGTCCAAGATAAAGTCTGTGAAGCTTGTCATAATGGAAAAATGAAAAGATCAAGTCACAAAAGAAAAACTGTGAACTCTTTCAATGCTCCCCTACAACTTATCCACATGGATTTTTTGGTCCTATGAATATCCATTTCTATGAAAAGATATGCACTGGTAATGGTGGATAACTACTCAAGGTACACTTGTGTGGAATCTATGCATTGTAAAGATAAAAATATACACATTACCGTTAAGCACATAAAAAAGATTGACAAATAGGCTAAAGATGGCAATTCTGTGAAAAGATTGAGAAGTGACAATGGTACTTAGTTCAGAAATTCTGTACTAAATGATTTCTGTAAAGACAAGGGTATCACTCAAGAGTCCTCAGCTCGAAGAACACCTCAACAAAATGGTGTGATTGAAAGAAAGAACAGAAATCTAGTTGAAGCTATAAGAACAATGTTGCAGGGTGCCAAGTTGCCAATAAGCTTTTGGGAGGAAGTTGTTAACACATCATGTTATACTCAGGACATATACTTGGTGAATAAAAGCATTGGCGAGTGACCTTACTCAATCATGTCTTAGAAAAAGCCTACAGTTAAAAATCTTCATGTGTTTAAAAGCAAATGTTTTTTGTTGAAAGACAACTCTGAGTATGTTGGAAAATTTGACTCTAAAGTATTCGAAGCTACCTTTCTTGGTTTTTCTTTGGAAAAGAATGCTTACAGGGTCTATGTACTAGCAAAGAAAAATCATGGAGAGCACATATGTGACTTTTGATGATGACAATATCCTGGTTTGGAGTGTCTTGATGAAAGTGAAGCTGAATCTTTAAATTTTAAAAATATCAACCTTGATAGTGATTCTGAAGATGATGGAAAAAATACAATGGAGAAAAGAAGCTAGTGATCCAGTAATTTATGTGAACAAGGATTCATCTCAAGACAGAAACTCACCTTAAATTTGATAGCACAAATTCAGGGGGAGAAAGAGATGATAGCTTCAAGCTTCATATACTAATATAGATCATTAACTTTATTCTTATATGAAGCAAATCATCAATCTTCATATACTTCGAATACCAAACCAATACACATGTTTTCTAATATATCTAAATTATTTTTTAATTTTCAAGTTCATGAATATTATATAAATTTATACTGTAACTTCACTTTTTTGATTTATATTGTCATATCATCACACTTCACTTTTTTTATTTATATTGTCATATCATCACACACTTATTCCATTCAATAAACAATTACCTTGATTCTTTTTTTCTCTCACAAACTATAGAGCATGTAATTGTGTTAGCTAATTATTATAAAATTTATATGGTATGCTTTAAGTTGCTTTTTGTACATGTAGTTGTATGATGAGATTGATGGGCATCAGGTTGTATTTACAAGGTGGGCCTAAAATTACAAAAATGGCCTTTTTAAAATTATACTAAACATCCTCGCAACCTTGGAATAAAAAATATCATATTACATTCGTGGATAACTTATTGTAATATTACTGCCAACTTGTACTATATGTATCTAAATTACTTCACATATACGTATTTATATATTTTATATTTAAAAATATTAATAATTATAATGTTACAAATGTACATATTTTTTTACATAATTAAATATTTGTACTTAAAGTTTCATATATTTTTGCTTAAAAAACAATTATAGCACTAGCGATAAAATTTGGTTAAATGGATATTTGAAGTTGTGATCCCGGAAAATCTTCTATGACGGATGTGGTAAAATAATTTCAAGTAAAAAGTAAATGAGAACAAAATATTAGATACAAAAAATGGTTTAATATCAAGTGACACAAGAAAAATTTAATCAAAAAAACTGAGGATCAAAATATCTGATATTACATAAAATATCTTAGAGATATTGTATATTCAAAACTGAAACAATTATGAATCGTAGCATTGGAACAAAATTAAGGTAAATAACGTACTAATAACAAATGGATATACATGGATTATGTAACTAATAGCATATATATATATATATGCATGAGTATTAATCTAGTACATGTAAAATTCATTGCCGAAAATGTTTTTTATGATATATAAATTTGCATAAAATTATTTGAAAGGAAAGTTTTCCTAAGGAATTTATAAACTTTACCAAAATTTTCTTGAACATATTTGTTATGTATGGTAAACCTCTCATTGTAACTATATTTATAATCATATTTTCTTGTTACATTTTAGTGTTTATTTAAACAATAACGATAATGAATCGCATTAAAAATACATATATTTTTTGTTTTCCAAAGTGTAAAAATAAAAATGCAACTTACGTTTATACCATATTTGGTATCTTAAAGATAATATGTAGATATGTTATATGGTTGTAACACATGGACGGTTTGAATTATAAAGTGGACAAAATCACATGCAAAAGATGTCAAAAGATATTAATACATACGTCCAAAAATGATTAGTATATGAAGTAATGTATTTTTCTGCACTAGCAACGATAATATACAATTCTATTGTTTGATTCAGGGGTGGACTTGAATATATGCGGACTAATGTTATCCCTAGGGGCCCCCAAAATACAAGGGCCCCCAAATTTTTATTAAGATATGGTTGAAAAACTTTATTATGTAAATTTAATTGCTATTTGTTACATCAAAAATTGGAAGACGTGTTATATTTAAATAAGACAATAAGATTAATTTGCATAGTGTGCTGTTTTTTCTAATAATAGTATATTTATAAATTTTGATAAACAATTTGTACTTAATTTTTTACTTTACAAGGGCCCCATAATTTTTATTCACCTAGGCCCCTTAATTCTCAAGGATGACCCTGGTTTGAGTTTTTATATTTAGTCATTTATTGTAATATATATGTAAGTTCCAGTATTATCTTAATTATGACAATTAAAATTATACAAAATAGTAAAATTATATACCAAATTTTTTATAAAATTATTTAGGAAAATAATGATAATTATAATAGTACTGGTAACAATAAAAATAATGATAATAACAAACAACAGTAAATGTTTTTTGTTAACATCAATAAACGTTGAACAAGTGAAAGCATTGTATTTAACTTCAAAGTTGAATATTACACTACATGCATAATTAAATTCGGTAGATGTCGAAATTGTGTTACCACATAGTTTTATTTTCGAATGTTTTCAATCAACTCTGCTGAGACAGAATTAAATCATATTATCCGCTGGACTTTATCCACATATTAATTATATTTCAAACCAATACTAGCTACATACCATTGTTGCGGTTTTGGTGCGAACTCTGCCCTGTCATGGTTATCTTGGGGATAAATTTACGCATCCGCACATGTTTTCCGTTAATTGTAAACTTGGCTTTGGGATCGCCATTAAGGATCACAGGAATTATGTCAGCTCGAAAGAACACGATTAGAGCATATAAAGCTTGTTCATCCATATTTCTCACTTGCTGCATGTAAAAGATTCAATGCAGTCTCCAAAATTTTGAGCAAAATAATCACGAACTTCCCATTCTTCCACTGGATAGCCTTTCGAAAATGTAGCAAACAGTGTTCGTTCATCTTCTGGAATCACATTATTACCAATTCTATTAGACAACACCATTTGCTGCACAAGAAATTGTTGATGGCTTTGGGCTATCCTCTGAACCTCATTTCGCAAAATACCATGTTGCATTAAATCACTAAAGGCCCGCTTGCAAACAGTATTGCAGACTTTTTCCACTCCAAGCTTGGCAAGTGTTCGATTATTTTGCAAGTACTGGAGAGAGAAGTTCTTTTGTACAATATTCTGTGTGAGAGGAATTTCACGGGCTTCCGGCGTGAGTAATAATGACAACGGATTATCAATGAATGCAAGGCATATGTTAGCCTCTTCAACAAGGTCATTGATTAGCAAAGTAGGCAACTCCAAGATTCTTTTTACTATCTTAAAGAATTTGACTCTTTCCAACCACAACCACAAGGCCATAATCTGCATTGCCTCTATAGGGTTGCGAAACAAGTCTGCCACAAGAACTAAATACAATCTCCTATCGATCGAATGAAATTGATAGAAATTTTCTTGCGAGATCTGCACTTCTGTCTGCATATTGGGGAGACCGGGGAAACCTTCTTCCATGAGATATGTGGTCAAAACCTGGAAGTTAAAAAATAAATAAGGAAACGATTCTTAGATATATGGATAAAAAATATAATACCGATCACTTACAAAATATTTGATAGAAAGTGAAATAGAGCACAAAATATCCTTTATTTATAACCCGGACTGTTGTTTGGCAGAATATTAAAAAGAAAAGTTTTGATGTTCGTACTCAAAGCATGGAACAAATTATAACACGTCACGTATTAGTTACATACGGATATGTACGGATCTAATATAGTTATAATATTTAATACGAATCATGATAAAACATAAAATATATACTACTATATAAATTGATGCTAATAATTGGATGTTTACATTGATTAAAGTATATAAGAGACATATCATATTTTGTTATGAACACAAGTATATTATAATTGTAACCCCATTAAAAATCTCTAACCCCTTGAAAATACACACTTGATCATCAACACGAAAAGAAAATCAACAAGAAATGATAAACAGTTTAAGATATCATGAAATGATACACCAATTCATGAATCAGAAAAGAAGTAAAAAATTAAGCAAGAGCATGAATGATATGTATCTGAAAAGATCTAGGAAGAGGATGAAACATATGTTGGTTTTAAGGAAATTTACAAGATTATTTGCGGAAGGAGATATTTATGAGGCTTGCTAGCTATTGCTTGTGAATTTAGTATGGTAAAACTCTAATGATAGCCTTCTTTTATAACACATTTGGGTAATTTATTTTATATATTCCACTCATTAATAACTCAATAAATATAATAATTTTACTAAAATTGAACATTAATAAAATAAAGAGTAAATATAAAAAATTTCGAGTGTAGATATCTAGAATTCAAAATGCAACTTATATTTCCACATTTATTGCTATTTTGAGATAATATATATATATGTGTGTTACATAGTTGTAACAAACATGAATAGTTTAAGTTATAAAGAAGACAAAATCGCATGCAGAAAATGTCAAATAGTATAATATATACTTCCAAAATTGATTAGTAGTACGAAGTAACGTCTTAGTCCCCACCTAACAAGGATTTTGTTATCTGCTTGCACCAAGTCAGTTTTATTGTTAATTTTCATGCAAGTCTTATCTTTTACATCAAAGTTTAAGCATCTAAGGAGGTTTACGATATTGTCAACAACTATGCAAGATATATATATATATATATATAAGCTTTTGCTCGAGAGCTTCTTAAAATGAGAAATGTGAGAACTGGTGATTGTCGTAGTTAAAATGGAGGATTTTAGAAAATTAAATATTTTTAGTTTGCACAAATTTTTTCACCAAATCACAGAATTCAAAATTTCGACATTAAAAAAAAATGAATTTCAACTACAGAAATCACCAACTGTCACGGTTCTTATTTTAAGAGCTCATTCCAGTGGGACTATATATATATATTCTAATATTTATGACACAAGGAACATCGGAACATCAGGCACACACACACACATATAATATCATAAAACAGTATCGGTATTCCTAAAACTTAATCTAGATTTTTATTACCAGCGATATCGATCAATAATATCAGTATTCCCGAATTTTAATCTAGACTTTCGTTATCTCACTAATTGTCACGAAGATATAATTATAGTATCACTCACTCTTTTCTTTCTCGACCTTTTTTCACATCCACCATTTTTTCATCTCTTTATCCACCGAGCTTCATTTTTCAAGATTTATCATAAAAGAAGTATCATTCACATTTTTTTAGTGATTTAGATGTGATAATTGTGCTTCCTATTATTTTTTTGTCAACAAAATTTTTTTCTTATAAAAAATGGTACTCTATATTTAAGAATAACAAAATTAATGTGCTTGTTAACTATTTTTTCTTTCATTTTCTTTATTTTTTTGCTAAATAGCTATTTTATGCAAAAAATGAGCAAATATACACCTGCTTAACCTATATTCTAAGATAATGAGAGGATAATTGATAAGCAATTTACAAAACATAGATTGTAAATAGAATGAAAAGGAAATAAATAAGATATTACATAAGTCCATCTAAGAACAAGAAATATTTAAAAAACATGAAAACCTATGAAATTGAGCTTTGATATCAGGAATGTTCCCAACCAGAAATTTTCTAGGGCCCAGGCGCCCACACAGTACACTCCCTCCTTATGTTATTTGCAAAGATATGTCAATAACCCATTAAAAAAATGAAGCCACCATTGAATGTCATTGGTAAAGCCACCTCGTTTTACCTGATATTAAATGCCCAGAGATCCCAAGAAGCTCAACCAATTATTACCCTTGAATGCTCAACTCAATCAAGTTTTTTTATTAGTTGTTAACTTGTATATTAGATTTGATTATAAATTTTAAAATATAGGTCATTGTAGAGTGAAGTAAATTCGATTGCATTAATCGAATTCAATTGGCGACCTAGAAGTGGGAATTTTATATAATATTTGATTAAGAACATTTGAATATAATTGACATTAAATTAATTTTTCATATTTAAATTTAAATTTAATTTTACTATTCAAATATAATTTTAGTTGTGACGGGAAGCCGTCCATTTAGATATTATTAGAATTAATCGGATTGACTTTAATTTTGACCATGATGTCTTTCTAAAGGGTCTTAAATTATTCGTAATGTCAAATAGAATGGTATAATCAATTTAGCTAGTTTTGTAAAAAAATATCTGATATATAAAAATGGTAAGTTATATATAGTTACAAATGTGGTATAATAATTAAGTTGTCCATGCACTTCCTTTAGTAACAAGGAACAAAAATACATAGTTGCTTATAGTTTCTTCTAATCCATAAAATATTTTCCTGCAGATATCGGATTCATCAAAAAAACTAATGTATAAATCTACACATGTAATTTGATATATATTTATGAAAGCTAACTAGTTAAAACCTAATGTGCCTATCCTTATCTTTCTCATTAAAACTAACATTGCATCTTAAGACTAGACTCTCTTAATTCACTTTTTGTGTTTACTGTACACCTACACATAACTTAAATGTACTATGCTCAAGTTAGAGCAAATTCATTGCAATGACAATATTGGTTTTATTTTTACATTTTGGAATAAAAAGCTAAAAAACTCAACTGCAAATAGGCCATCTATTTGGATGCATATATGCATCTAGTCACGTCATCAAATAACTATAAATCAAATGCATGTTAGTGTATTTTAAATGCATGTGTCTAAGAATTCTGGCTGCAAAGTCCTTCTTTCTCCCATGCTTGTCAATGCTTACCCTGAAAACTTTAATTTTTCTTTTAGCATCGTGGGTATGTGTGTGCCTCTTATCAGTACTCTCAACAAAATTCTCAGCTGATAATTTTTTGACAGTTTTCTGTGACCAATCTTGATTGTATTATAAATGATCTTAAGGGATGCATGAAAGTTTATGTTGGGAAGATCGAAAAAAGTAGATTCATACTTAAATGAGCATACATTTCAAGACCTGTTTAGTCAAGTTGAAGAGGAATTCAGGTTTAGTCATCAAAATCATTAAATTAGGGGTGGTTTGGGGTTTAAAAGAGTTAAAGATTTTAATTTGGATATGTTGGGTAGACAGGGGTGGAGAGTTTCAGTGTTCAAAAAATTACTAGTTAGGCAAGTATTCAAAGTAAAATAATATCGAAATGACAGTTTTTAATGCAAAAATAGGGAATAACCCGAGCTATATATGGAAGAATATTTTAGAAGCCTGTGTACTAGTTCGAAGAGGGGCGAGATAAAGAGTTGGGGATAGATTTAGTATTGGGGTACTAGGACAACCTCGGCTACCTAATGCAAACAATCCCTTTATAATAACACAATGTTGTGTATATTGTAACACCCCCAAATCCGGGGTCGGGGATCCGGGTTGTCACGAGTTCCATTTCCCTTAATAACACCCAATCTTAATACACAATCAACTACTTTGTACTGTGACCCCACAATAAACACACACACCACAAGTTATAGTCTCAGAGATGAATATCCAAAAATAATCACAAGTCGTTTTATTCCACAATTATATGTCAATACACCTTAAAAAGGTTTCTGAATAGATTTACATTTCTTTGCCATTATTACAATTTATAAAGATACATAAGTCTGGTACATCAAAAGTTGAAAGCCTAGCCTATTGGTAGTTCCTACCTCAGCTACAACGACATCAAAGCCTATAGGAAACTGCGGAACGTTTCCTAATCGCTTGCGAATCGGGAGCTTGGTCCTGTTCATCTATTCTATCTGTTGTTGTGTGATGAAAGAAGAAAACAAGGGTGAACAGCAAGCCCACCAAAATAATATGTATAATGATTAATAATATATGAGCCTTCTCATAGTACTCATGAAAGTCTTGGTCAAAAGAAATAAACCAAATTGATATCTTAATGCGATGAAGTCGCAAAATATTCAGTATATATATATACATATATACTTTTCAAAATATTGGAAGTCCTCTTCCATGCATAATATACACAGAGTTCCAGTTTATAACTGTATAAAAATATCATTGCAAGGTGATCACATATATCTACCCTTGTCTCAACATTTTTCTGAAAATCTTTGATATGCATAAGATAATCATTTACTAGATATAAGTTTAAAAGATGAAGTTACAAGATACTCCAATATACTTGTATCTTTTCCAAATACTACTTGAACTACCACCGTTCAAGTTATAATTAGTTTCAAAAGTTCATCACACTGATGAGACTACAAGATAAGACTTGAATAGATTCAATCTTTGAAATGTTTTGAAGGAAATGAAGTTATGATATACTTCATTAAGTCCCGATATATATATACACCTATATATATACATACGATTCCTGAAAACCTCTGTCATGTAAAGTATGAACAAAATTGCAATATCCAATAAATTTGGAAAGGAAAGAATTTTGGCATAAACCTGATATCTTGCTGATCAGGCAAAGATACCAATAAGTAACCTTTTGTACTAGTAGATGGACGAATTCCCCACTGGTCATCACCCTGGTCGCAATAGGACCTTATGCTGGACTGCCACTCAGCCACTTATGCATTTGATGGACTCCCACTGAGCCACTTACACTATCATGGACGCCCACTGAGCCGATGTTGCTTATGCCTACTCGATAGATGGACTTACTTCCCGAACGTTGGGTAAGTAATCAATTCATTTACCAAAACTGCAACCTTGCTGCGAATATAAAATACACCATAGAGCCGGATCCCTCTGGTTTTGAGCGAGTATTTAAATCCCCTTTAAAAGGAAGATCTTAAATATATAAAAATGAGTTTTGGGATCCGCTCTAACTTTTAAAAATCATTTTAAAGACTCGAAAATACTTTAAAGAGTGTTAGGAGTAATGCTGATTTAATAAAGTAAATCAGTCCCAATATATTAGAAAATATCTGAATATTATTATTTAAATAATATTCCCATAAAGAATAATCTTTATACAAATAATTGAGGTAGAAGCTGTAAAACTTATACTTGAAATGAGTATTAAATAACCAAAGATATACTTATACGAAAGTACTATCTTTCTTTGAATAATCAAGATAAGTTTGATTATCGACACCTTATTCTTTAATAAAATAAAGAATATATCTCAGCAAATAATCGGAGTCATAGATCCTCAAATGAATATTCAAATAATATTCGTTAAATAATATAAACTGAGTCATAAACCCTCGAATGAATATTCAAATAATATTCAATAAATAATATAAAAGAGTCATAAGCCCTCGAATGAATATTCAAATAATATTCAAATAATAAAATAAACTGAGTCATAAGCCCTCGAATGAATACTCGAATTAATATTCAATTAAGTAAAATAAAGGTATCGAATAAACCTTATTCGATCAATAGTTTTAAAAACTATATCCATATATATATATAAATATATATATAATATACTCGGGAACATCGACTCCCGGTTTAGAAATATGTTCACCTTTTATCCCCTATACTAAGGGTATACGCAACTACTTGCTTATTTCTAGCATAGGTATTATGCAACTATAAGCATTGAAATCAACAGATAGATAACCAGATTACGAAACAGACATGCATATATACCATATCAGCATGCTCCAATATATCGCAAACTTTGCTAATAACAATCATGCACTATCACAAGATAATGCATATACATATATTTACATCACAACAACAGTATATCGGGTAGAAAACTTGCCTGAGCGACTGGGGGTTACGAATGGCTCGGGACGAGTCTGGTAACCTATAAACAACAAGTAAGTTGGAATTAAACCAAAGTCACTTGTAAATCTATACTCTAACCAACTCAGACTCTAACGATCGTTTTGCGCTTACTGATTCTCTTAAGTCACTCGAGTACCCTCGGCTCCACCATTTTTAATAAATTAACCATTATGAGTTTTAAAGCGATTACTTCGCGAGTGTCTTACCAACTGCCTAACACTCTTACCATAATTGTTTCATACATTAATTAATCCTTTAAGGTCTTTAACCTATGTTTCAAAGTATGGCGAGGGGTAATGGTTCGGTCGCGAAACGCCGTTACTTAAAACGGTCATTTTTCCTAAACCGTACATCGGATTCAAACGAACCACATATCAAAACGAAGCTCGTAACATGAAATATCTAATCATGGAAATGGTCAAAATCTAGCAGGGGGTTCTCGGGTCCTAATGTTATGCACAAAAACAGTCTAAAGAAAACCGGACGTTACGACGACTATGTTTACGTGATTTCCCAAATTTAAACCATTCAAAACCAACCACAATTCAACCCCAAATCAATCATACAACCAACATCCCTACAAACCACATCATAACAGCCCCAACAAATCCACATTAACCATTTATACATATTCCCCACATGAACTAAAAGCTTTACTTAGGTTCTTTAACTAATTATCAAGATTTACAACTCCAACAATATCACAAAACCAACTAATCTCTACAACTCAACCAAACTTCAAACAATCAAGCATCATGCTTCACATATAATATATCAAACATATTCATTCCTAATTACTCAAAACTAAAGCTAGGGTTTGTAGTTTATACCTTCCTTGGAGAGTGGAGAATCAAGAGAATGGCTTGGAATCACCCTTAAAGTCCTTATCCAAGCTTAATCTAAACAAAACTTCAAGAACACAAATTTTAGTTCTTGAAAAACACTATTCACCATCTTCTTCCATGATTTATTGAAAAAGATTGGCTTGGAATTAGAAGCTTAAACTTATAGGAAGTATGTAACTATCCATGGGGAAGCTTAGATAAATACCTTGCTAAATAGTAAGTGGTGGAGCTTGGATCTTCATTTTTTAAGAAAGAAGCCGAGAGCATGATGTAGAAGAAAGAGAGATTTTTGTGTTTTGCTTTGTTTTGCTTTTGGTTGGTTGTAGTTTTGTTTTGTTTTTGGTTAATTACCAATTTAACCTTGATTTTTGTGTGGTTAATAACCATCCACATCTCCTTCCTCCTTATGTCATGCTTGTGTCATGCTATAATGTCATCTTTCCCTCCTTGTCCTCTTCTCATTGGTTGGGTGACATCATCCTCTCTAATCCCTTTGATTAACTTCCTAATTGTTTGCCTAATGACCGCTGATCTGTTATACGGTTCGCTTAACTTTCGTTTTCGTTTATCGTTTGAGGGATCATACCCGAGATCTTATTACTTAGGTTCTCCTAACCTTTCTCAATATATTGTATTCCTTTTATGATCCTCTCTTATAATCCTTTAATTTAAATCCTTTTTATCATGTTACCTTATACTCAATTCTTTTCATATCTAGTGGATTTCCGGGAAAAATTAAAGTGTTCGGAATTGGATTCTGACGATCTTTACATACACTTATATACCATATAGAGTGCCAATAAAATCTCAGAATATCCATAAAAGAACCCCTACCTAGTGTGGCATGAAAAGTTTTCTCATTCAGCAAAAACACTATTCATAAGGGTTTCAAAAAATTTCCAAAATTTGGGGTTATTACAGTCTCCCCTCCTTAAAAGGATTCCGTCCCGGAATCAGATAGAAAATGAATAGGGATACTTTTTTAACATTGCACTTTCTAACTCTCGAGTAAATTTTTCCACATTGTGGTCCTACCACCAAACTCTGCCTAGTTTGATAACCCTTCTCCTAAGCACTTGTTCCTTTTCACTCTATAACCCTTCCTGGTTGCTCCATATAGGTTACGTCGGGTTGCATGTCTATGCGCTCATATGCCCCTATTTATCTGGCACCCGAATTACACTTTCTTAACATTGATACGTGGAACTCGTTATGAACTTGTAGCAGGTTCGGGGGTAAGGCTAGCTCGTAAGCCAACATCCCAATCCGTCTTAGTATCTCAAAAGGTCCAATGTATCTTGGGCTTAGTTTTCCTTTCTTTCCAAATCTCATTAACCCCTTCCAAGGGAATACCTATAACAACACTAGGTCCCCTACTTCCTATTCCTTGTCCTTTCGTGTCAAATCGACATACTTCTTATGTCCATCTTGGGCTACTACCAGCCGTCCTCTGATTAGATCTATTATATCCTTGGTCCTTTGGACTACTGCGGGTCCGAGCATCTTGCGCTCTACAAGTTCATCCTAACATAAGGGAGATCGACATTGTCCTCCCTCAAGGATCTCATAAGGCGACATCTCGATAATGACATATGATCTATTGTCGTAAGAAAACTCAATCCGTGTTAAGTGATCATTCCAAATTCTTTCAAGTCTATTGCACAGACTCTTATTATAGCTTTTAGCATTAGAGCTTTTGCTTCTTAATACCCATTCTTTTCCAGTTCGTAATCGCTACTACCTTCCGTTCCTAATATTATACTGGTTATACTTTTGCTCGTTAGCGTTCTATAACCTTTTAATAACCTCATCAACCTTAGTATCACGAATGTGTTTCCATTCGGCATACCACCACAACTTTACTACTCCTTTTTCAGCTGCTTCTATCTTCGAAAGCTTAGTCCTTCATATAGAATTAAAAGAATTTATTGAGAGATTACTATGATCATGAACACTTGTTCTATTGCATAGTTAGTACAGAAGGTGGCCAACCTTTAGTACTTGACAAGCAATTAAACAACATGTGGTATCCTACTAGGCTTCTATCACAAAGATAGATAGTCATTCGGCAATACCTCCCCGTCTGGAAGGGTTGTTCTTCTCAGCTTACATGAAATGAAAAGAAGAGAAAAGAGCGAACTGAAGAGAATTGTATATATGTGAAAAAAAAAATATACTGCCACCAAATATCTGGCTTGGAACCTACCTCTGAACTATAGAGGTTTGATATAGGAGAACAAAACATATATGTATTTATATCAACATCAAGTATTATAGCATCGCATTTTACATGCTTAAATATTTACTATTCCATCCATCATTCTATGGACCCATGCTCTTCCTCGAGCTTATACACAATCACCTTTGAAACTCCCTCGATATCGCAAATCGAATCTGGGATCTCATTCTAGACATCATCGTTACTAGAATTCTATGCTTGCAACCTTCCTCATATAGTAATACGACTCTCTTTTCATAAGAAGGAATAAATATTCAATAGGTAGATACTCTACTTAATTAGTCTATCAATGATAACTTATACATTACAACGACCCGATTAGTGGTACTCAATCTCAACATCCATTCCAATACAACTCTCATGGTTGTAATCAGCTCATTACTCGCAGAATCATTGCTGCATTACTATGGTCCACCACTGACCTACTGTCATTATTCACTTTCCATGAAATCTTAATATCTAACCATACGGAGTCCATATATGTCGTATAAAATTCTTCTAAGGAGGTAACCTAATCACCATTCATGATTCATGAAGAACACTCCTGATCCTGACATACATACATGACATGAAGTAGATAAAATTGTAGAAGAGTTTCAGTCAAAGCAACGATAGCAGGTGAATACCATTCTTAATCGTATGCCTTAAATAGAAGACTTAACTCAAGGTTTGTTTAGTCCTTTTTGAAACATGGTCCTGGATTATTCTCAAGATAGGACCTTCTAAGATAAATAGCCCGCTCATGGCGATTACACGAATTAAACCTTTACCAACTACTATTACGGTTGGGTATTGCACAGTCATCAGAAGGAATGCCAATCTTCCAAACCATAATACAACCTTCACAGCTTTAACCATCATCACTGTATTCTTTTGGCACAAGCGCTTATAATTATCCTCTTACCTTTAAAGTGTCGGCCACCTCTTTGGCCTTTCCTGATAGTAAAATTTCCTTACAGTCAATGTCATTTTAACCACCTCCAAATAATTTTCTACCTCATTTCAATCACAGCTTATGTGAAGATGTTTTCCTTAAAATCTAATGAGTAAAAAAAAAATATCACTATCTTTTTCCATAAGTTATTGCCTCAGTCTTTAGAGGTTAATCACTGTCACGACTGACTTTCAATCATGCTTAGAACATATTTTATCTTAGGCTCTAATTGCCCTGAACAACTTCGACCATTACTGGTTCGATCCATACCTTCTCGTGGTTTAACACGTACCCCACTTGGCATCATTATAATTACGTCATATTTCCTTTATCAACATTTCTATTTTTTGAGAATTTTGAATATTACCTTTCTTCTTGTAAAACCTCTAAGGTTATCCTTAAATCGTTCCTCCTGTATTCCCTAGATACAGGGCATATCAAGATACCATTTATTAATACCAGAATCATTGTCTATGTATTTCTAAAAAAATTCTTTACTGATCTTTAAAGGTTGTTGTTACCTTGATCCTTCCCAATTCATAGTGTCAAAACTCATGTTGTCCCTATTAAGGGTGGAATGCCAACCTTTATGCATTCCCCTAGGATTCATCTCAAGTTATCGAAGTTATATTCTTAATTCCTCCTTTAAAAAGGTACTTGCATCCTTCCATGGATAAATCAAGTCATATATCCTTGATAGATTATCTTATTCATCATTCCCACCTCGATAGTCTATACCTAATTTCATAATAACATCCTTATTCAAAGTGAGGTCAATCCATATGGCCTCCAAAAGATAGCAACGGTTATCCGCTTGTCTTGCCTAATTTGGTAACGATAACAAGGATGTTCTGGAAGATATTGGTCGTGTTCAACGTGAACCTCTTCTTAATAATTCCTTATTTACTTTTGTTGTTTATCTCAACAGTCACCTCAATACTGGGATACCTTTCATACCTGGCGTCTCCCTTTCTGGGTATCAAGCCACCGGTCTTACACTTCACATTCTTGAAGGTCACTTCCTTCATCCAATTTTCTTAATTTCCTACTTCCTTTTCTCCTCAGTCTATCCGCGTCTCATTATTTATCCTTCGAACTATCTCAAGGTTTCCTCGAATCCTCCCAACTTACAGGGGATAAAATATATGTATCTCTTATGCCTTCAACCATCAATTTTAACTCATGGTGAATCACCCTCATCCTGACGATTACATACTTTTCTATTGCTACGAGTCTTTAGGGTTTCCTTATACCCAACTTCCCTTATCATTCCTCAAACTCTATTGCCTTCATATTCCTTTCCACTTCAATTTCTTTTATTTTCCTTTCTCTTATCATTATTTCATGAACCAACACAACATAGCATTGATTTCAAACATCCCGTCATTCTGGATTCGTGTCCTCAGAACGAATCTTGACAACTTTTACAACTTAGATTCATAATTCATCATACTTATCCGCTTTTGTTCTAGCTCCAAAGCTTTTACATTATCTCCATAACCTTATTAATTACTTCCCCGAAAACAATTGACTAACTTTTAATCAGTTTATTCTAACCTCTGGCTCTGTGCCTTTCTTGGTCTTTCACCAGCGGGTGGCCTCTCTCTTAGGAGGGTAAGTGACAAAAACAGTCTTTTGTGATTCGTCAATCATTTAGAATCTCAAATGATTCCTATATTTCCTTTAGCCTGGCTCTGGCCTCAACTGGGTCAACTTGTTCCTTGGAACACTGAGAGCTTAGCGATTTAAAGGTCCTGAAAGAATTTCCTACCGCATTGTTTCCTCAAGGTGGTGGTTGGGGATAATAGTCTAAGTTCTGTCTAGACAGGTTCATGAATTACCGTATAGGAGTACCGTCTCGGGTCTCCTTTCCTTACTCGTCTTTCTGTTTCCTTAGTATGAAATGTTTCATCCTTCTCCCATACTTGGGGTTATCTTATACGTTAAAAACCTTGTTTTCCACTCTATTATGTTATGGGTTCTTTCTTTCTTAATGGCAACCTCCCTGACTATCACATTCTGGGTTTGCCCTAAATCCTATTCCTCAAACTATGGCTCTCGTCTAAGTTCTCATTCTTAAGCTCTTGAACTTTCGGAACCCAAATTCTATAGGAATACCTCATTATTCCCTTATCATCTTTCTCGGTATTAATCTCATATTTATTTGTTGGCTCTCTGCCTTCATTCATCACCTTTTTCTGGCACAATATGCTCTTTTCCAATAATTCGGTCTCTATTGCAATCTCAAACAGCTTTTCGGTACCGGCTCCGGTTACCTTCACTACTATTTCCATTTTCCCAAAATCTCTTATTAACTCTCCCAAAGACATTTTCATCTTGAGTCTCTCCTTTTTACTAAGGGCATCAGCCACCACATTGGCTTTCCCCGAATGATAAAGAATCTCCCACTCATAATTCTTGATTAGCTCTAACCGCCTCCTCTGGCGTATGTTGAGCTCTTTCTACGGGAAAATGTACTAGAGTACTTATGGCTTAGGTAAATCTCGCAATCCTCTCCATACAAATATTGCCTCCAATCTTTAGGGCAAAACTATTGCCACGAGCCCAAGCTCATGGGTGGGGATATCGAATTTTATATTCCCTTAATTATCTTGACGCAGACGCGATTATCTTGCTGTGTTATACAAGAAGCACCCTAATTCCTTATGCGAAGCGTCACTTACAAATCACAAAATCTCCTTTTTCCATCCGGCAAAGCCAACATAGGGGCCGTCACCAACCTTTGCTTCAGTTCTTAAAAGCTGTTCTCGCATTTCTCTGTCTATTCGAACTTCTCAGTCTTATGAGTAAGCCGCGTTAAAGGGGCTACTATCTTTACAAACTTGAACGAACCTCCGGTAGTGACCGGCCAATCCTACCTCTGGTAGTCGACCTAACAATGGTCATCAATTCATCAGTGGTCCTTTATTCATTCTTGTCAGGATCCTCCATGGGATCCTCCTCAGCAACTATCCCTTCTAGGAGAACATCCTCAACCGCTACATCCTCAATATCAACATCATCCGGTCCTGCATTAGGACACTCTATCGGATCCACAATCCGATCTCCAATTAGTAATAAACATCATCGCGCTGTTGCTCCTCAACCTCAGGGTTCGGAGTCCCGCTACCATCTACGATAACGAACTACGCTTCTATCACGATATTTATAAGGGTTCCCATAAGGGTTTTAACTGTCAGTGCTACGTTAGGTAGCCCGACTATGAACTTGGCAAGAGTTCTTATTATCTTAGTGAACTTATTATCTTAACGTCACATCATCTCTGAGGTTTATAACGCTTAGCTCTGATACCACTTCTGTAACACCCCCAAATCCGGGGTCGGGGATCCGGGTTGTCACGAGTTCCATTTCCCTTAATAACACCTAGTCTTAATACACAATCAACTACTCTGTACTGTGACCCCACAATAAACATACACACCACAAGTTATAGTCTCAGAGATGAATATCCAAAAATAATCACAAGTCATTTTATTCCACAATTATATGTCAATACACCTTAAAAAGGTTTCTGAATAGATTTACATTTCTTTGCCATTATTACAATTGATAAAGATACATAAGTCTGGTACATCAAAAGTTGAAAGCCTAGCCTATTGGTAGTTCCTACCTCAGCTACAGTGACATCAACGCCTATAGGAAACTGCGGAACGTTTCCTAATCGATTGCGAATCGGGAGCTTGGTCCTGTTCATCTTTTCTATCTGTTGTTGTGTGATGAAAGAAGAAAGCAAGGGTGAGCAGCAAGCCCACCAAAATAATATGTATAATGATTAATAATATATGAGCCTTCTCATAGTACTCATGAAAGTCTTGGTCAAAAGAAATGAACCAAGTTGATATCTTAATGCGATGAAGTCGCAAAATATTCAGTATATATATATACATATATACTTTTCAAAATATTGGAAGTCCTCTTCCATGTATAATATACACAGAGTTCCAGTTTATAACTGTATAAAAATATCGTGGCAAGGTGATCACATATATCTACCCTTGTCTCAACGTTTTTCTGAAAATCTTTGATATGCATAAGATAATCATTTACTAGATATAAGTTTAAAAGATGAAGTTACAAGATACTCCAATATACTACTTGAACTACCACCGTTCAAGTTATAATTAGTTTCAAAAGTTCATCACACTGATGAGACTACAAGATAAGACTTGAATAGATTCAATCTTTGAAATGTTTTGAAGGAAATGAAGTTATGATATACTTCATTAAGTCCCGATATATATATACACCTATATATATACATACGTTTCCTGAAAACCTCTGTCATGTAAAGTATGAACAGAATTGCAATATCCAATAAATTTGGAAAGGAAAGAATTTTGGCATAAACCTGATATCTTGCTGATCAGGCAAAGATACCAATAAGTAACCTTTTCTACTAGTAGATGGACGAATTCCCCACTGGTCATCACCCTGGTCGCAATAGGACCTTATGCTGGACAGCCACTCAGCCACTTATGCATTTGATGGACTCCCATTGAGCCATTTACACTATCATGGACGCCCACTGAGCCCATGTTGCTTATGCCTACTCGATAGATGGACTTACTTCCCGAACGTTGGGTAAGTAATCAATTCATTTACCAAAACTGCAACCTTGTTGCGAATATAAAATACACCATAGAGCCGGATCCCTCTGGTTTTGAGCGAGTATTTAAATCCCCTTTAAAAGGAAGATCTTAAATATATAAAAATGAGTTTTGGGATCCGCTCTAACTTTCAAAAATCATTTTAAAGACTCCAAAAACCTTTAAAGAGTGTTAGGAGTAATGCTGATTTAATAAAGTAAATCAGTCCCAATATATTAGAAAATATTTGAATATTATTATTTAAATAATATTCCCATAAAGAATAATCTTTATACAAATAATTGAGGTAGAAGTTGTAAAACTTATACTTGAAATGAGTATTAAATAATCAAAGATATACTTATACGAAAGTACTATCTTTCTTTGAATAATCAAGATAAGTTTGATTATCGACACCTTATTCTTTAATAAAATAAAGAATATATCTCAGCAAATAATCGGAGTCATAGATCCTCAAATGAATATTCAAATAATATTCGTTAAATAATATAAACTGAGTCATAAGCCTCGAATGAATATTCAAATAATATTCAATAAATAATATAAAAGAGTCATAAACCCTCGAATGAATATTCAAATAATATTCAAATAATAAAATAAACTGAGTCATAAGCCCTCGAATGAATACTCGAATTAATATTCAATTAAGTAAAATAAAGGTATCGAATAAACCTTATTCGATCAATAGTTTTAAAAACTATATCCATATATATATATATATAAATATATATATATATAATATACTCGGGAACATCGACTCCCGGTTTAAAAATATGTTCACCTTTTATCCCCTATACTAAGGGTATACGCAACTACTTGCTTATTTCTAGCATAGGTATTATGCAACTATAAGCATTGAAATCAACAGATAGATAAACAGATTACGAAACAGACATGCATATATACCATATCAGCATTCTCCAATATATCGCAAAATTTGCTAATAACAATCATGCACTATCACAAGATAATGCATATACATATATTTACATCACAACAACAGTATATCGGGTAGAAAACTTGCCTGAGCGACTGGGGGTTACGAATGGCTCGGGACGAGTCTGGTAACCTATAAACAACAAGTAAGTTGGAATTAAATCAAAGTCACTTGTAAATCTATACTCTAACCAACTCAGACTCTAACGATCGTTTTGCGCTTACTGATTCTCTTAAGTCACTCAAGTACCCTCGGCTCCACCATTTTTAATAAATTAACCATTACGAGTTTTAAAGCGATTCCTTCGCGAGTGTCTTACCAACTGCCTAACACTCTTACCATAATTGTTTCATACATTAATTAATCCTTTAAGGTCTTTAACCTATGTTTCAAAGTATGGCGAGGGGTAATGGTTCGGTCGCGAAACGCCGTTACTTAAAACGGTTGTTTCTCCTAAACCGTACATCGGATTCAAACGAACCACATATCAAAACGAAGCTCGTAACATGAACTATCTAATCATGGCAATGGTCAAAATCTAGCAGGGGGTTCTCGGGTCCTAATGTTATGCACAAAAACAGTCTAAAGAAAACCGGACGTTACGACGGCTATGTTTACGTGATTTCCCAAATTTAAACCATTCAAAACCAACCACAATTCAACCCCAAATCAATCATACAACCAACATCCCTCCAAACCACATCATAACAGCCCCAACAAATCCACATTAACCATTTATACTTATTCCCCACATGAACTAAAAGCTTTACTTAGGTTCTTTAACTAATTATCAAGATTTACAACTCCAACAATACCACAAAACCAACTAATCTCTACAACTCAACCAAACTTCAAACAATCAAGCATCATGCTTCACATATAATATATCAAACATATTCATTCCTAATTACTCAAAACTAAAGGTAGGGTTTGTAGTTTATACCTTCCTTGGAGAGTGGAGAATCAAGAGAATGGCTTGGAATCACCCTTAAAGTCCTTATCCAAGCTTAATCTAAACAAAACTTCAAGAACATAAATTTTAGTTCTTGAAAAACACTATTCAACATCTTCTTCCATGATTTATAGAAAAAGATTGGCTTGGAATTAGAAGCTTAAACTTATAGGAAGTATGTAACTATCCATGGGGAAGCTTAGATAAATACCTTGCTAAATAGTAAGTGGTGGAGCTTGGATCTTCATTTTTTAAGAAAGAAGCCGAGAGCATGATGTAGAAGAAAGAGAGATTTTTGTGTTTTGCTTTGTTTTGCTTTTGGTTGGTTGTAGTTTTGTTTTGTTTTTGGTTAATTACCAATTTAACCTTGATTTTTGTGTGGTTAATAACCATCCACATCTCCTTCCTCCTTATGTCATGCTTGTGTCATGCTATGATGTCATCTTTCCCTCCTTGTCCTCTTCTCATTGGTTGGGTGACATCATCCTCTCTAATCCCTTTGATTAACTTCCTAATTGTTTGCCTAATGACCGCTGATCTGTTATACGGTTCGCTTACCTTTCGTTTTCGTTTATCGTTTGAGGGATCATACCCGGGATCTTATTACTTAGGTTCTCTTAACCTTTCTCAATATATTGTATTCCTTTTATGATCCTCTCTTATAATCCTTTAATTTAAATCCTTTTTATCATGTTACCTTATACTCAATTCTTTTCATATCTAGTGGATTTCCGGGAAAAATTAAAGTGTTCGGAATTGGATTCTGACGATCTTTACATACACTTATATACCATATAGAGTGCCAATAAAATCTCAGAATATCCATAAAAGAACCCCTACCTAGTGTGGCATGAAAAGTTTTCTCATTCAGCAAAAACACTATTCATAAGGGTTTCAAAAATTTTCCAAAAATTGGGGTTATTACATATATGCTGTGTACTTGAGGATTTCATGAACAAAACTCCATGGTAGATTTTACTTGGTAAAATTATGTAGCACTCGATGGATAAGGTTTATAGTCCCGACGGATGACTCAATATAGTCCTGACGGATGATGACTTATTATCCATCGAGTGAGTAGCTTATGTAACAATAAGTCTGTAGCACATTTCTGCATACACATTGTTTAAAATCTGTAGTAGTACTTAAGTCATGTTGGCTTTAGTTAGATATGCAGAATAGGTTGATTAATTGTACATATATGATATCTTGTAATTCTGCATAAGTGAAATGAAGTCAAGTGTATGATTGCTACCCGACGGATAAACAACAATGAATTTGACGGATGATCAACAAGCCGACGGATGATTAATAACTCGACGGATGATCATGAAGCCGACGGATAAAGAATTCAAATATCTATTAACAGTGACAACACAGTCACATGCGTCGAGTGGATGCAAATGGAATGTGGTAGCCTATTCATGTTACGACCGGCATTTTATGTAATATAAATTGTGAATTTGGTTTAATTATAAAGCCGAATGCAAATATATTCAATGATTGTACGTTGGTATGAGTGAAAAAATTCTGCATTATAAATTTGCTTTATGTAGTATATGATTTTTCAAAGCAAGAGTTTATTTAATTGCTTTATTTTTGATTTATAAGGAATATTCTAATCCTTGGAAATTTTTTCCTTTAAAAGGTATTTTGTTCACAAATTTTGAAAATGATTTTATAAAGTCTCTAAAAATCCAAGTTATTTTATGGTATAAATTTTATAATTTTTGAACTTGTATTTTATTTTATAAAAATAAATCTTTACAAATTTTATTTGTTATAATTAGCAAATTACATGGCTATCCTTGCATGGAAATACTCTTCCAATTCAACTAAGGGGCAAGGAAGACATTTCCAACCCCACTCACTTTCATTTGACTAACCAAATTACCACTTTGTCCTTGCATGCAAATCTACCTAACTATGTTGGAAGGTTACTCTTGTAAAATCTCAAATCCACTCACTTTTGGTCAAATAAAAACCAAACTAACATGATTATTACTCCACTTTCACCCCACCATTTCCACACTCCACCTTTCCTCCCCCTCTTCTCAGCTCTCCCATCTCCTCTCGGCTTTTTGGCCGAAGCCATACCCCCCTCCCTTTTCTTCATTCTTCATTCAAGCTCCCACTTTCCAATCAAGTAAATGTTACTTCCTATATCTTGATCATACATAATTCAAAGAGTGTTGATTGAAAAGTTTAAGTTTAAAGGTTGCATTTAAAGGTTTTAGTGAAACTCAAAATACAACCTTGATTCTTGTGAGTTTAGGGTTATTTTTTAGAGGACTACAAGGAATGGAGAAGTGCCAAGTCTTGAGAGGGAAACTCTTGATGATTAAATGGCCATTCCCATCCATTTCATTCGTCCATGACCATATGGGAGCCGAATGAATGGTCCTTAAGACTATTCTTGTTGCTTAAATCAATTTTTGCATGTTTATGTGATAATGACTTGAATTTTGTGGTGAAAATTTGATAAAACTCTTTGCATGCTAAGTGATCATCTAGGTATAGCTTATGCTAGGCTTGCATGTCAATTTTATGATAGAATATATGTAGAAAATATGTTGTTTTGGTTTGCAAAACCCGAAGACATGCATGCATGTGGATTTCTCTTAGAATGTAATAAGATTTTGATCATTTGGAAATATTTTGTTAGTGAGCCTTAATTTCAGTAGGAATAATGTGTTAATATTGATTTATGCTTCTTGTTGCATGGTAATAATTCGTGGTTATCTTTTAATAAAAATGCATATCTTGTTGTTTCAAAAGCATGAAGATTTGTGAGTTGTGAAGTGTAGTTTCTTTTGTTTTGTCATAATTGTACCTTAGGTAAGGATGATCTCACCCAAGGTTATTTTGAGAATAAGGGAGTTCGTTCAGTAAATTACCATGTTTAATTCTTGGTTTGAGTATTGGGTTGTTGGTAGTTGAGTTTGTCAAGTCAAAACCTTGGAGAAAGGAGAGTTATAGTTTCTGCAGAAAATCAGTTTAGAACTCTGAGGTTTAGAGTGAGTTTTGACCATGTCATTGATGTGAACTTTGAGGCCCAAGCCACCAGAAGTTAGTATTGGGAGTATATAAAAGGTTTTAGGAGTTGGTTGGAGGTTTGCATGTCATTTGGTTAGGTGCACAAGTAGAACAACAAAATCTGTCCAGCAGGGGACAGTTTTGTTGCAACTTAGAAATAGGGAGATTTGACCTTGTCATGGGTAGGCCCTCATTAGGCCCTGTTGGGCCTTAGTTATAGGGAGTGTCAGAGAAGTTTTTCCAACCATAGTTCATAGGATATGAGTTAGAACCATGTGTCACAAGTTAATTCAAGTCAGGGCGTTTTCTGCCCAGAAAAACAGGGGAACCTTGGACTTTTAGCTTAGGCCCAAGAAGGCCCAAGCCAGGCCCTTGAGCCACGTCAAGTTTGTGAGATGCCCTTAGGTCAGGAGAGTCTTATGTAAAAGTTTTGATGGAAAACTTGTAGTTTAAGAGTGTCTAATGCACTCAAGAAACCATAGTTGTCATTCTGAAATTTGCACCAGTGAGCACTTTCACTTATCACATAGTTTTAGAAGACTTAGGAGTGAGTATTAGGTCGACCACCATAGTTGTAAGATAGTATAAGGTCAGTAGAGAAAAAGGCACAAGTTAGGGTCAATAGGTTTTGGATAGTTTAGTAAAGACACATCGAGTTAGGAAGCCAAAATTAGAAGACTTTGTCTAGTTTAGCGACCAAGTGACTTAAGTTGTGAGTCGAGATCATCCAAGCCTAGTGTTGCATTATGGTATATATGGTGTTATTAATATATGATATGTGATTACGTGGCTATGTGTGAACATTTGTAATTTAAAAGTGAATATAAAATTAAGTGCATATAGGCCTAAGTGCCATCCGTGTTAAATTTCGGGTTGTAAATAGGTTAAGATGGTAAGAATATATTATAATGAGGATTATTATTATTTATGTAGGATCTCGAGACGAGGGAAAACTTTCCATAAAGGTCGAGTGAAGCTCCAGTTGTTGCTCCTACCAGTCAGACCAGACCAGCCTTTCTCAAGGCAAGTGATTCAACTTGACCTTCGTATTTACTGTAAATAGTCCATATATATCGATACAATTATCCTGAGTCATTTTGATATATTTAAATCAAGCGTATCTTTTGTTTATCTTTGAGTTATATAGAGATGCCATGAACCCTCGAGTACGTATTGCAAGTAGTTCAAAAGTCTTTTTCATGATAGTTATATGCCATGATAAAATGAAGAGTTGTTATATTACTTGATTGATCCTCTTGATTAACATACTGATGA
This sequence comes from Apium graveolens, assembly GCF_009905375.1. Classification (NCBI taxonomy): domain Eukaryota; kingdom Viridiplantae; phylum Streptophyta; class Magnoliopsida; order Apiales; family Apiaceae; genus Apium; species Apium graveolens. The sequence continues at coordinate 150,573,012 of NC_133652.1, forward strand.
TTCCTAAGTATTGATATCTCATCCTGATACTTGAATCCCTATAGAAACTTACCTTGAATCCTGAAAGCCAGATATTTATCAAAGTGATTCCTCATTGATTGATACCCCTCTTTCTTATCCTAAAGCTTGACAATTCTGATATATCCTGAGCTAAAGATCATTTCTTCATACCTTAACACCCTTAGTATTCATGAAGCTTATCTTCTTGATGATCCAACACCTGTACTTTGACGAGAAACCATTGCTTTAAGCCCAGTTTGGCATTACCCCTTCATATTATCCATTAGCCTCACTAAATTTTCTTGTCCAAGTTTTGACATATGAAAACCTTTTAGTTACCCTAATAGAGTAAAGTTTTGTGAATCATGGCCCTGAGAGTTAGTATCATCTTCCCCGTGTTTCGAGTTAATCTATAATCCCTTGATAAAAATGTTTACTGTAAAAAGAGATTTTAGTTATAATTCGGCATCAGTGTTTTTGAAATAAATAAAATGTGGGTTTTTCAGTCCCAAAGGGGGATAAATATTTTCTTTGAATGGTGGATCTGGATTGAGACGCGAGTCCTTTCCACACTTATATCAGGCTTAAAAGTTGCCTAGGGATTCCCATTAATGTTTTAGAACCCAGCGAGGTTCGGGATTACTTCGCGGCTGATCACCGGCTGTAATCCGTAGCGTCATAAAATGATTTTGATTAAGACATGATTTAAAAATTGTTTTGATACAAGCAAAATGATGCCATCGCGCATAGTTTTACCTCTCGTTATCATTGGTTATGTCTTTCCATTGTCATTCTTTAATGTATATCTCAATTTATGTTTTGTATCGTACTGTTAGCACTTGTTGAGCATTTGGCTCACTCCTTGCTTTACCCTGATATTATAGCTATCAGCTATGGTTAGATTCAAGCAGACTGCCCATAAGACCTGTGATGCTGATGCTTATGTTCGAGCTCAGGTAGAATAAGTGATAATAGTTTGTGTGAGGACTCGGTTTTTTAAAATCAGATGTAATAGTTGGTAGTGTTGGGCTGTTCCAAACCCTAAACTGTAAGATCTTGGATTTGGTTGTATTATTTCTTTTAAAATTTTGTAATAGCTATATTTATTTTGCTGTTCAAGTAGGGGGCGTGACAATTCAACTGGGTTTTCGAGAACAAAGAAGCATTGCCATTTCCATGCTATTATGAAGATATTCAAAGATACTGGAATAGAGTAATGAAGTAGCATTGTAATAGACTAGATAGTTTTTGTTTTATTATCCTGTCTCATTACTTTGTAATCTTGGTGATATATAAACCAAGAAGTAGCAACTAAGGAAAAATCTAAGAGACACAACCAGAGAAACATTTGTAAGCAGAATTCTTAGCATTTCTCTGCATTCTTAGTTGTTTAATATTTTGTAAGCAGTTGTGAGCATTTTGCACACAGGATTCTCTCGATATATATTATATATCTCTGGTGGAATCATTCAAATCCACCTGAAAGTTTTTAAAGACTCTTGTTTTTAATTACTTGTGTTTTGATTCATTTAAGTAACTATTCTGTATTGTACTAATCAATTCATTCTTATATATATATTTGAGTTAGAACATTTTTATTTCAAGAAAAAGTTTCAAGAATTCCATTCAACCCCCCTTCTGTAATTCTTGTCATATTGTTAAGGGACTAACAATTGGTATCAGATCAAGCTCTTAACTTACAAAGAGTTTAAAGATCAAAATAATACAGCAAGATGTACAAGAAGGATGTTGGAGTTAAGATTCCTTTTCTGGATAAAGATAATTACCATCATTGGAAGGTAAAAAGGCATCTTCATTTGCTTTCTCAAGATGAGGCCTATATTGAGTGCATAGAAAGAGGCCCTCATGTTCCAATGAGAGCTGCAACTAGAAATGAGCCATTTGTCCCCAAGGCAAGGCATGAATGGTCTGATCCTGACATTGAACAAGTCAGGAAGGATAAAAAGGCAATGAATATCCTGTTTAATGGAGTCGATGGTGATATGTTTGACAACATTATCAACTGCAAAACTGCCAAGGATGTTTGGGATACAATACAGATCATCTGTGATGGTACTGAGCAAGTTAGAGAAAACAAGATGCAGCTACTGATTCAGCACTATGAGCATTTTCATAATGAAGAAAGTGAGTCTCTCACTGACATTTTTAGTAGGTTTCAAAAACTGCTAAATCCTCTAAAGCTACATGGAAGGGTCTATCAGACAAAAGACTCCAATATGAAATTCTTTAGATCTCTTCCAAAGGAATGGAAACCAATGACAGTCTCATTGAGAAACTCACAAGATTATAAGGAGTTTACTTTGGAGAGACTGTATGGCATCCTGAAAACATATGAGCTTGAAATAGAGCAAGATGAGAGGATGGAGAGAGAAAAGAAGAAAGGAGGATCCATTGCACTAGTTGCTGAGTTGGAAAAAGAGAAGGAAGTGAAGATGGAAGTTGTTGAGTCAACTTCAAGGGTCTGTGAAAGTAAGGGCAAGGGGCTTGCGGTAGAAAGTGAAGATTCTTTGAGCCAAGATGACATGGAAGACATTGATGAACACCTAGCATTTCTTTCCAGGAGATTTGCCAAGCTCAAGTTCAAGAAGAACTTTAGAGCAGCCAAGCCAAATAGAAACATGGTGGATAAATCAAAATTCAAATGTTTCAAATATGGCTTGGCAGGGCATTTTGCCCGTGAATGTAGAAAGTCAGATTCCAGCAAGAAAAAGTTTGAGCCTGTGGATTATAAGAAAAAATACTTTGAACTGCTCAAACAAAAGGAAAGGGCTTTCATTACACAAGAAAATGACTGGGCAGCAGATGGTCTGGATGAAGATGAAGATGTCAGCTATATCAATCTAGCCCTAATGGCCAAGTCTGATGAAACAGAAACAAGTTCTTCAAGTAATCAGGTAATTACTACAAACCTTGCACATTTATCTAAAGCTGAGTGTAATGATGCTATAAATGACATGTCTACAGAGTTAAAACATTTGCATGTTACACCTAAATTTCTCACTAAAAAAAATGCTAAAATCAAAGAAAACAATTTGTTTTTGAGTGAGAGGAATAATGTGCTTGAATCTCAGTTCATTGATTTTGAAAAGTTAAGAATTGAGTGTAAGATTGCCAAGGAGGAATTAACTGAGTCCTTGAAAAAAGAAGAAATTTTGAAGAAGCAGCTCGAGCGTGAACAAGAGGTGACTAAGGCATGGAAAACATCTAGGGATGTCCATGCTCAAATCACCAAAGTTCAAGGAATTGAGTCTTTCTGTGATGCAGCCTGGAAAAAGAACAAAGAGAAACTAGAACCAAATTTGGTGGATGGAGTGCTAACAGATGTAGACTCGACGGATGATGAGGATCATCCGTCAGATAACAAAAAGGGTTATCCGTCGAATGATGAAAATCCTCATTCGTCGGTTGTTAGCAAGCCTATCAGTAAAGCCAAACTTTTTAAGCTGAATGAGAAGTATGGATCTATTTTCAGGAACTTTGTTTCAGGAGAATCGAGTCAAGTTAAGAAAGGGAAAAAGGCTAATGTCGGTCACATGACTGTCAAACAGGTAAGTGTCAGACTTGAAAAGATTGAGGTAAAAACAGAGGCTAAAAAGAAAAACAATAGAAATAGTAAAGTAGGGATTAACAAACACAATAACTACACACCTGATAAATATGCTCCTAGAAAAATTTGTGTCAAGTGTGGTGATGTAAATCATCTGTCTGTTAATTGCAAATCTGCCATACCTACTTCCATGTATGTGCCACCTCACTTTCCTAACATGAATGCCATGCCTCCCATGCCTATGAATGCTATGACTACACAGAATATGAATGCACAGTTTGCTAATATGCCATTTGCACCTAATCCTTATTATGCTGCATTTAGTATGCCACAAATGTCATTTAGCATGCCTTACTGGAATAACATGTTTACTAATAGCATGCCATTCCCTGTTGATTATAATATACATGATAATTCTGTTGCAATGAATGGTTTCAAAGGCCCAACTCAAATGACCAAGGATGAATCTGATATCCCCAAGTCAAATGAGATAAATTCTAAGAAACAGAAAAAGAAAGCTAACAAGGCAGGACCCAAGGAAACTTGGGTACCAAAATCAACTTGATTTGATTTTGATGTGTGCTGGGAAACAGAAGGAATCTTTGGTACTTGGATAGTGGTTGTTCAAGACACATGACTGGTGATTCTACCCTGCTCACAGAGTTTAAGGAGAGAGCTGGCCTAAGTATTACTTTTGGAGATGACAGCAAGGGTTATACTTTGGGATATGGCTTGATTTTAAAGGACAATGTCATCATTAAGGAGGTTGCCTTAGTGGATGGTCTCAAACACAATCTTTTGAGTATCATCCAGTTTTGGGATAAATAAAAGAAGCAACAAAGTGGTTCTCACTGGTGTGAGAAAAGGAAATGTGTACCTAGCTGATTTCAACTCATCTAATGCAGAATCTGTTACTTGTCTTCTCAGTAAAGCAAGTCAGGATGAAAGTTGGCTATGGCACAAGAAGCTATCCCATTTAAACTTCAAGACCATGAATGAGCTAGTAAAGAAAGAACTGGTTAGAGACATTCCTCTAGTGGAGTTTTCTAAGGATGGATTTTGTGATGCCTGCCAAAAAGAGAAGCAGATTAAAGCATCATTCAGAAAGAAACTTGATTCAACAATTGAAGAACCTTTGCAACTACTACACATGGATTTGTTTGGACCAGTCAATGTGTTTTCCATTTCAAGGAAAAGATTTTGCCTAGTAATTGTAGATGATTTCTCAAAGTTCTCTTGGACATATTTCCTAAAGTCTAAAGATGAGGCTAGTGAAATCATCATCAATCACATAAGGCAAGTCAATAATCACCCTGATTTCAAGGATAGAAGAATCAGGAGTGACAATGGAACTGAGTTCAAGAATTCTGTCATAAGAGCATTTTGTGAGGAAAATGGGATTCTGCATGAGTTTTCAGCAGCAAGAACTCCACAACAGAATGGAGTAGTAGAAAGGAAGAACAGATCACTTATTGAAGCTGCAAGGACAATGCTTGAAGAATCTAAACTGCCAACATATTTCTGGGCTGAAGCTGTTAATACTACATGCTACACTTGAAGGGTTTTTAGCACATTAACACAGCAAAAATGTAAATTTAAATCTTAAAAAAAACCGAAACCCTCCGCAGGATCCATGCGAAAAATAATATTTAATTCGTAGTTCAGTATGTTTACCTTGAGAAGCTTTACGTTAATGGAAAGATGGAGGTCTTTAATGGCGATCCAAAAATGATGAACGGAGATCCTTAGCAGCTGCTCCTCAAGTGTGAAGCACTCCACCAGTATCCACCAAGAGTACAATGTGATGGAGGAGGAAGAGGTTGAGAGAATTAGTTGCCTCCCTCTTGTTCTACTTTAGAATTAGGGTTAATTATTTTGGGTTTTGTAAATCTTTTTGGTTGAGGCAAAACTAGGGTCTATAATAATATATTTATAGGCAAAAATTTTAGCTGAAAATTTTCCCATAAAATATTATTATTATTAACCCTTTATTATTCTCACTAATAATTAAAACACCTTTTAATTACTAATCCTTTTTCTAAACTATTTAGAAATAATTCTCTCACTTGATTTAATTTCTAAAAATTAAATTATTAATTAATAATATTAAGAACATTTTCTTATTTAATTTATAATCAATTAAATATCATTTAATCAATTATTAAATTTTCCAATTAATTATTTATTTCATAAATAAATAATTATCAGCCATTATTAATTAATTCCTCCACCATTAAATCATTATCTTTTATGGTGTGACCCTGTAGGTTCAATATTAAGCCGGTAGTAGAAATAAATAATAATAAAACTATTTTATCATTATTTATATAAATTTTCTAATTCATTAAATATTTAATCTACATCGTGAGGGATACTTCTCAGCATATCGCGACTATCCGGATAATACGAATTCACTGCTTAGAATACTAAGAACCTATTCAGTGAGTAGTTACCGTACAATCAATTCTTTCTACCCTGCAATGTCACGATTAAATACAAGGTATGGAACTTGTGTCAAGCCTATCTTATTTAATCACTTACTTTCCCATTCAGTATGCTTAGTTCTATTTAATATAAATTAGAAACTCCTTTCTAATTTCATTCACTCTGGCCAGAGATTCCTGAACTAGCATAAGTGGATCAGTATTGAACATTCTCTTCCTTCACTGGAATGGGTAGATCCTTTATTGATCATACACTATCTTCGTGTACAAATTTCTATACCCAGTAGAGCCCTTATAATTGTCCCTTGAGACTAAGAACTAAACCAAAGCATAGTTCAGTGTACACAAGATGACTATGATGACCTCAACTCTAAGGATCCTTGTACAACTATCACTATGTGAACAACTGCTGACACGTGAGTGAACTCCATCAGTTGTTCAGCTGTGTGAGTCATGTTCAGTGAACTTATTCTATAATAAGCACCTACATACTAGCTATAGTGTCACCACACAAATGTCTATGAGAACAGATATCCTTCATAATGAAGCAAGCATAGTATGTACCGATCTTTGCGGATTATTAATTACCAGTTAGTAATCCTACAACCAGGAACTATTTAAGTTTAGAGTTATCATCTTTTAGGTCTCATTATTATGATCTCATCACAATCCATAAAAAGCTTTACTCTAAACTGTGGTATATCTTATTTAAACATTTAAATAGATAGAGCCCGCAATAAAAACAAAACAAGTCTTTTATTAATATCAATGAAATCAAAACAGATTACATAAAAGTTATTCCTAAATCCTCATACATGATTGGACTTAGGATGTGGCGCCCTCCAAACCCGGGTCAGAAGTTTGGGGTCCACACACACACCTTAATTATAACCTGCTTATAACAATAATAAAGATAATAATAATAATATATGCAGTGACCCTACTTACCAACCACCACGGACCGCAACAGGTTAAAGTATGCACACAAGCCAAACACACTAATATATTACAAACCGTTCAAATCCCAACTATTTTAAACTCAAACTGAGTATTAAACATTATTACAAACTTTTACAAACTTAAATTATCCCAAAAGAAGCCTACTAGCTCAGCTTTCTCAACCTGATCCCCTAGCTCTCGTGCTGGACTGGGGATCCTTGCTACCAACTGGTTCCTTTTTAACTGGAAAGAATATAAACAACATCGCACGAATGAGCTAACTAGCTCAGCAAGTCACAATGACAAAACTGAGAATAATGATCATCAGGTGAATATGATTATGATATCAAGTGAACATTGGATTATGATTTAGAATTGGATATTATACTTTTAATTTAAAAACCAAGGTTAGGTTGCTGATCAGTCACGCACTAACCCCGAGCAAGGCACACAGCATTGCTCTAACTACTGGATCCAAGGCACACATTGGCCTAACTTGACCATTATATGGTCTGACCACGAATCTGGTCCACAATTTTATAAAAACAATCCAATTCTAACATAATAACAGAATATGCAATAATAAACAATAACCGAAATCATTAACAACAATAAATGTTTAACAATGAAAGGGTTTCAATCCTTGTAAGGATCAATAAGGCAATTTAAAAGCTTGGATGCTGGGTAATGAAAGAATTGGATAATAAAGGAATCAACATTCCAGGGTTTCAAAGATTTAGGCTTTCAAAGCATAGGATACAAGGATTGAATGTACAAGTAATTCAGTTCAGTGTTTGGGATTTTATTTGCATGTATTTGTGGAGTAGTATCGTATACTTGAGGTTCGTGTTTGGGTATACAACAATCAATGGTCTACAAAGAATAAGGTTCATGGCTCAAGAACAATAACTGGAATCAGGGTTTAGGTTTCAGTGCTTCAAAGCACTTGCAATATCAACAAGACTATCACGTATTACAATATTTCGAGAAAGTTCGGAATACTTGCCTGATATTAGCTTACTACACTGCACTCGCTTCCAATCACAAGTGTCTTACTCCTCAACTATCTGTTTCCCTTTCCTACGTCTTACCTCTTCTGCTTACATATCATAAGCATCTATCAATAATTTGCTCATGGAATTCTATTCAACACATACTTCTATCTACCCTTCGTTTTACTCAAATCCGATTAACGGATTGAAAGTTATGCAATAATCAAGTAAACACAGAATATATAGACCGATAGTCAATTAACAAGTCACATATAGCATATAATACATCACGTAATCAATGATATATCATTTATAAAGAAGTCTCGGGTCATAAATAGGCTTTCTGGTATTTAAAATGATTTTTAAAACATTTTTCGGAATTAAAAAGGGTCGTTGGATCAATTTCGGGTTAATAAACAGGGTTCGGTTGGCCAATTCTGGCTCCGAAATAATTTTAGAATAATTATCGAGCCTTGGAAATAATTTAGAATAATATTTTAAAGCTCGAAACTATCACACCCCCAACTTAAACAGCAAATTAAATATAACTATTACATTATTTTAAATGAAGAATACACAACTAACTCCAAGATCTTACAGTTTAGGGTTTGGAACAGCCCAACACTACCAACTATTACATCTGATTAAAAGTACCGAGTCCTCACACAAACTATTATTACTTATTCTACCTGTGCTCGAACATAAGCATCAGCATCACAGGTCTTACGGGCAGTCTGCTTGAATCTAACCATAGCTGCTAGCTGAAATATCAGGGTAAAGCAAGAAGTGAGCCAAATGCTCAACAAGTGCTAACAGTACGACACAAACATAAATCGAGATATACCTTTAAGAATGATAATGAAAAGACATAACCAATGATAACGAGAGATTGAACTATATGAGATGGCATCATTTTGCGTGTATCAAAACAATTTTAAAATCATGTCTTAATCAAAATCATTTTATGACGCTACGGATTACAGCCGGTGATCAGCTGCGAAGTAATCCCGAACCTCGCTGGGTTCTAAAACATTAACGGGAATCCCTAATCAACTTTTAAGCCTAATATAAGTGTGGAAAGGACTCGCGTCTCAGTCCAGATCCACTATTCAAAGAAAACATTTATCCCCCTTTGGGACTGAGAAATCCACATTTTAATCATTTTAAAAATTGATGCCGATTTATGACAAAATCTCTTTTGACTGTAAACATTTTTATCAAGGGATTGTAGTTCAACTCGAAACACTGGAAATATGGTACTAAATCTCAGGGCCATGATCCACTAAACTTTACTCTATTAGGGTAACTGAAAGGATTTCATATATAAAACCTGGACAAGGAAGTTTAGTGAGGCTATTGGATATTATGAAGGGGTAGTGCCAAACTGGGCTTTAAGCAATGGTTTCTCGTCAAGGTTCAAGTGCTGGATCATCAAGAAGATAAGCTTTATGAATACTAAGGGTGTTAAGGTATGCAGAAATGATCTTTAACTCAGGATATATCAGAATTGTCAAGGTTCAGGATAAGAAAGAGGGGTATCAATCAATGAAGAATCACTTTGATAAGTATCTGACTATCAGGGTTCAAGGTAAGGTTCTATAGGGGTTCAAGTATCAGGATGAGATATCAATACTTAAGAATCATCAGCATGTCAATCAAGAGAATCAACCAAGAGTTATAACTACCCTTTATTTTATCATGGAATTCATCTTACTTTAATATACTATCATGATAAGACTACTTTGCAATACGTACTCGAGGGTTCATGGCATTTCAATATGATTCAAAGATGAACATAAGATATGTTGATTTAAATATATTAAAATGACTCAGGATAGTTACGTCAATATATATGAACTATTTGTTACACAATTGCAGTGAATACGAAGATAGGTTGAATCACTTGCCTTGAGAAAGGCTGGTCTGGTCTGATTGGTAGGAGCAACTGGAAGCTTCACTCGACCTTTATGGCAAGTTTTCTCTCGTCTCGAGATCCTACATAAATAATAATAATCCTCATTATAATATATTCTCACCTACTTAACCTATTTACAACTCAAAATTAAATACGGATGGCACTTAGGCCTATATGCACTTAATTTATATTCACTTTTAAATTAAAATAGCACACACATAGCCACATAATCACATATCATATATTAATACCAAATAACACCATATATACCATAATGCAACACTAGGCTTGAATGATCTCGACTCACAACTTAAGTCACTTGGTCGCTAAACTAGACAAAGTCTTCTAATTTTGGCTTCCTAACTCGATGTGCCTTTACTAAACTATCCAAGACCTATTGACCCTCACTTGGGCCTTTTGCTCTACTGACCTTATACTATCTTACAACTATGGTGGTCAACCTAGATCTCACTCCTAAATGTTCTAAAACTATGTGTTAAGTGAAAGTGCTCACTGGTGAAAATTTCAGAATGACAACTATGGTTTCTTGAGTGCATTAGACACTATTAAACTACAAGTTTTCCTTCAAAACTTTTACACAAGACTCTCCTGACCTAAGGGCATCTCACAAACTTGATGTGGCTCAAGGGCCTGGCTTGGGCCTTCTTGGGCCTAAGCTAAAATTCCAAGGTTCCCCTGTTTTTCTGGGCAGACAACGCCCTGACTTGAATTAACTTGTGACACATGGTTCTAACTCATATCCTATGAACTATGGTTGGAAAAACTTCTCTGACACTCCCTCTAACTAAGGCCCAATTGGGCCTAATGAGGGCCTACCCATGACATGGTCCCCTATTTCTAAGTTACAACAAAACTGTCCCCTGCTGGACAGATTTTGTGATTCTACTTGTGCACCTAACCAAAAGACATGCAAACCTCCAACCAACACCTAAAACCTTTTATATACTCCCAATACGAACTTCTGGTGGCTTGGGCCTCAAAGTGTACAACAAATGCTCATTCAAAACTTCCCCATAAACTAGTGCATCAAATCTGGAAAAAAATGAAAACACCAACTAATCCCTTTCCACCTTAACTCCAACTTAAAAACCAAGCACCCAACTCTTTCCAAAGCAAACCAAGTGTCTTAATGTCCTAAAATAGTGTCTCAACAGAAGGGGAGATCATCCATGCCCAAAAATTAACAACATGCAACTAAAAATATGACATGCAACTCATGGAAAACACATAACAAGATTTCGGCTAGGCATAAAGTTTTAAATGCTTGCAAAATCGACTTGCACCTATTACTCATCCTTAATAATTATGAAATATATTTTCTTTTAACTATTAATAAGAAATTTATCATGGAAACAATCTATTTTATGCAAACATATTTCGAATTTATAGATTTTTAAACATAACAACATGATTTCGAAAAGAGTAGCATGCAAAACATGGTTGATCATCATTTTAATGTCTTAAAACTAGCATGCATGGCGAAACATAAATATATAATGAAGTTTTAGTAGCATGCAAAGGATTTTAAAGCATGATATCTCCATAAAACACTTAGTTAGCACATATACATAATATATCTCATAGAGAGCTCTTGAATTCAGAAGAATCAAGAGTTTCTCTTTGGAGACCACATAAGAACTACACATGCATCCATGGAACTTCAACTTCCAAGTCACAAAACACTTGGAAAGTATATAAGATGAATGTAAGTAGAAGATTTACACTTGGGAAGATGAAGAATTAATTGAAAAATGGAAGGGGGTGGGGAAATAGGCCTTCGGCCGAGAGCAATGGTGGGAGGGGGGAGGAGAAACATTTGTGGGGTGTTGGAGTGTGGAATGAGTGGAATGACTTCTCCCACTTAAACTTTTGTTTTATGCTTTTTGGTTGACAAATAATGAGTGGAAGTAAGAACTTACAAAAATGTCCTTTAGCTAAAGTTAGGCCATTTTGCATGCAAGGCTAATGTAGTAATTTGGTAATAATCAAATGAGTTAGTGGGGTTGGAAAAGTCTTATTTGCCCTTTGAGAGAATAGAAGGGTAATTTGCATGCAAGGTCTCTTATGTAATTTGATAATTATAACCAATAAAATTTGTAAAGATTTATTTTTATAAAATAAAATACAAGTTCAAAAATTATAAAATTTATACCATAAAATAACTTGGATTTTTAGAAATTTTATAAAATCACTTTTGAAATTTGTGAATAAAATAACTTTTAAAAGAAAATTTCTCCAAGGTTTAGAATATTCCTTATAAATTAAAAATAAGGGAAATAAATTGCTTTGAAAAATCATATACTACATAAAGCAAATTTAAAATGCAGAAATTTTTCATTCACACAAGGTACAACCATTAAGTATATTCACTTACGGCTTTAATATCACACAAAATCCACAGATAATATTACATAAAATGCCGGTCGTAACATCCTCTCCCCCTTAAGGGATTCTGTCCCCAGAATCTAAGAGAACAGATGAGGATACCGGGAACGCATATCAGACTCTAACTCCCAAGTTGATTCTTCGACCTTAGGGTTCCTCCAAAGTAGTTTCATTAACTTTACTAACTTATTCCTAAGACTCTTTACTTGTTATTCGAGTAATTTGACAGGTTGCTCCACAAATGACAGGTCTACCTGAATTTCTACAGGTTCATATTCTATCACATGGCTAGCGTCAGGATTGTACTTCTTAAGCAACGACACATGGAACACATTATGCACATGCCGATACTGAGGTGGTAAGGCCAACTCGTAGGCCACCTTTCCTACTTGACTCAAAATCTCAAAAGGACCTATGTATCTAGGTGCTAACTTCCCTTTCTTTCCAAATCTCATCAACCCTTTTCTAGGTGACACCTTCAGCAACACAGCTTCACCAACTTGGTATTGAACATCCTTACGTGCTGGATCCGCATACTTCCTCTGTCTGTCTTGAGCAGCAAGCAACCTTTTCTGAATTAACTTGACTGTGTCAAACAACTGTTGTACCAATTCCGAGCCGAGAATTCTTCCTTCTCCTACTTCATCCCAACTTGTTGGTGATCTACATTTCCGCCTGTACAAAGCTTCATATGGTGGCATGCCAATACTGGAATGATGGCTGTTGTTGTAAGAGAATTCAATCAACGGCAAGTGATCGTCCCAACTTCCTGCAAAATCGATTGCACAACTGCGCAACATGTCTTCGATTGTTTGAATTGTCCTTTCGCTCTGACCATCAGTCTGCGGGTGGTATGCCATGCTCATATTCAACTTCGTGCCAAGACATTCCTGAAATTGCTTCCAGAATCTCGAGTTAAAGCGAGGATCTCTGTCTGAAACTATGGATACGGGTACTCCATGCCTTAGTACGATTTCGCGCACATACAGATGAACCAACTTGTCCAGTGACGACTTCTCATTTATTGGAAGGAAATGCGCCGACTTCGTAAGACGATCAACTATAACCCATATTGCGTCATGCCCAGATTTCATTCGCGGTAGTCCTACTATAAAGTCCATAGCGATATTTTCCCATTTCCATTCTGGAATCTTCAGGGGCTGAATTAATCCGCTTGGTCGTTGATGTTCTGCCTTTACTTTCTGACAAGTATAGCACTTCGCAACCCATTCTGCCACGTCTCGCTTCATATTTGGCCACCAAAAGTTCTTCTTTAAGTCTCGATACATCTTGGTGCTTCCCGGGTGGATTGAAAATTTCAAATTGTGGGCTTCATGGAGGATCTCATTCTTTAATTCAGGTACATGGGGAATCCATATTCTGGATGAAAACCTTAGTATCCCTTGCTCATCCCTTTGAGTATTAATCTCCTCTCCAGATAACTGATTTTTCTCTTTCTCCATTACTTTTTCTTGACACTTCTTTATCCTTTCCACTAGTGTTGGCTGAAAGGTCATTGCACGACAAACTTCCTCGACTTTTCCATAAGCATAAAGTTCCAATTCCAATCTTCCGATTTCTTCGGATAACTCTTTTGATGTTATCATCATATTCAGTCTCTCCTTCCTACTCAGAGCATGGGCCACTACATTCGCCTTTCCAGGATGGTAATTTATCGAACAGTCATAGTCCTTGATCAATTCCAGCCATCTCCTCTGCCTCATATTGAGCTCTTTCTGAGTAAAAATGTACTTTAAACTCTTGTGATCCGTGTAGATTACACACTTCTCTCCATATAGGTAATGTCTCCAAATCTTAAGTGCAAACACTATGGCGGCTAGTTCCAAGTCATGCGTCGGGTATTTTAACTCATGCGGTTTCAACTGTCTTGACGCATATGCGATCACTTTACTGTGTTGCATCAATACACAACCCAAACCCTTATGTGAAGCGTCGCTGAAAATTACAAAGTTCCCTTGATCGTCTGGAAGTACCAACACCGGAGCTATTACCAACTTCTGCTTTAACTCTTGAAAGCTATCTTCACATTCTGCACTCCATTCAAACTTTTGATTCTTTCTCGTTAACTTGGTCAATGGCGTGGCGATCTTCGAAAAATCCTTGACGAATCTTCTATAGTATCCAGCCAATCCTAGAAAACTTCGCACTTCCGTAGGAGTCTTTGGCCTCTCCCAACTCATAACTGCCTCAATCTTTTCCGGATCCACTTTAACTCCCTCATTTCCAATGACATGCCCCAAAAATTGAACTTCCTTTAACCAAAACTCACATTTGGTAAACTTGGCATACAACTTCTCTTGTCGGAGTATCTCTAATGCTATCCAGAGGTGTTGCTTATGTTCTTCTTCCGACTTAGAATAAATAAGGATGTCATCAATGAATACCACGACAAATTTGTCCAAATACTTCTTAAATACCCGATTCATCAGATCCATAAATGCGGCCGGAGCGTTGGTCAATCCAAATGGCATTACTAGGAATTCATAATGCCCATATATGGTCCTGAATGCGGTCTTGGGAACATCTTCTTCTTTGATCTTTAGTTGATGGTATCCCGATCTCAAATTAATCTTCGAAAAGCATTTTGCTCCCTTCAACTGATCAAAAAGGTCATCTATCCTTGGTAGCGGGTAACGGTTCTTGATCGTTACCTTATTCAACTCCCGATAATCTATGCATAGACGCATACTCCCATCTTTCTTCTTTACAAACAGAACAGGTGCTCCCCATGGCGACGCACTTGGCCGTATCACTCCCTTATCCAATAATTCTTGTAGCTGGCTCGCCAACTCTTTCATTTCTGCTGGTGACATCCTATATGGGGCCTTTGAAACTGGTTTCGTGCCTGGAGCAAGGTTGATCTCGAACTCAATTTGTCGATCTGCACTACAAGAAAAAAGTCCATAGACATCGCTTTTTGGCCGATGTCTATGTTGTTTGCCAACCGATGTTGATGTCGGTGATGTCTATTCTAGACATCGGTGAATACCCGATGTCTATACTCGGTTAGACATCGATTTTAGTTAAAAAACAGATGTCTATGTATTGATTATTTACATAAAATGCTATAAATAAATTATTTAATAACTAAATTACACCTAATTAAACATGTTAAATATATCATGAGCTATGTTTTCTGTCACAAAGACATCGATTTTAGTGAAAAACACTGATGTCTATGTGATGATTTTTTACAAAAAATGCTATAACAAAATTATTTAATAACTAAATTGCACCTATTAAAACATATTAAACATATATTGAGCTATGCTTTTTGTCACAAAAACATCGATAATTTTGACAGAGGTGATGTAAAATGACATATTAAACATCTGTTTCTTTAATGAAAGGTGATGTCTAATTTAGCATATAGACATCAGTATTTTCTAGAATAAAGTGATGTCTATGTATCATTTAGACTTGAACATGTTAGTCTTTAACATCAGTTGTTTGTCTGAAATTGATGTACATTGTGTTTTTTGACATCAGTTTTGTTTGGTTAAAAGTGATGTTTATAATGTTACTTGACATCAGTTTTATCTTAAACAAAGTGATTTCTATGTTTCATTTAGACTTGAACCTGGATTTCTTTGACATCAGTTTTTTACCTTAAAGTGTTGTACATTATCTTTTTTGACATCAGCTTTTCTTAATTGAAAGTGATGTGTAAGAAGTTTATAGACCAAATTGTGTAAAGTTTTACATCACTAATTGTGTAATTATTGTCTGAGAACGTCAACCAAAATAGTAAAACATATGATCTGAAATCTAAACTATTACATTCTCCAGAAACCAACTGAAGACATTCAGTCTAATGAAAATTGTAAGATAGTTTTTTCACTATCCTGTTTTGAACACTCTTCAAAATATGAGACACCAATCCTCTCTACACAAGACAGCAAGGGCCCATATAAGTTCCCATTATTTAGATATCTCAACAACTGCAGAGGACAAGATGAGCAAGCCGCTTTATCCCAAGCAAGCAAGTATGATCCCCCACTTACTGGACAGATGCCATGTGCACGATCAAATCAACCACACAGGTGCTGTTTTAACCTCCCAAAAAGAGCATATGTAAAAAAATTTAACAGTCAACTTTGCTCATAAGAGAAACAACTGAACCGCAAATCACAATTAGATGATAACGATTGTTTACCTGCCTCCTATTAAAAGTAGGGTTCCAGTTCCCCACCTCTTTGTGCCACTTGTTTTCGGATCAAAAGCCACAAGTTGAGCATGCCTTCCCATTGCAAACAAATATATTTTCTCAAATGAGTGAAGTTTGTGCATTATAGTATATGAAAAAGAAAAATCAGGTGAGACACACACACAGAAAGAGAGTGAGAGACATACCCATTCCAGGAACTTGATAGTCATTGACGATCTCAAAGTTCTTGTAAGTGTAACCAACAAAGTTAACATCCTTCGACGAAAGCATCTGTATATTTAAAAAGAAGAATTATAACCAACTATATACATGCTTTTATACTATGCTTTGCACATTGTAAACACTTCTGAAAGTAAACTACTCTAGTGGAGATGACAATTCAGATCCAGTATTGTCCAGTGTCCACTTTTTTATAAATTAGGAATCCAGAATCCAGGGTTTTCTCTCCCAGTCCTGTTATGCAGGGTGGTCAATAATGGCAGCTCTCTATAAGCACCATACCCTTTTCTACCGTATCAATTTCCACATGACACGAAATTCAAAGAAACCTGGTGACAAATAATTTGGAGCCAAATGTACATTGACATGCAACAGATTTACTGGAAGTGCAGAAACTGAAGTTGGAATGCTTCTTAAACATAATCATTATAAGTTATAAAAAATTTAAAACAACAAGTGAGATTACCTTTCTCCACGGACCAGATCTTGCTGAAGCCTGAGTTTGGTGTTTAGACTGCAAGGAAATAGAAAGAGGAAAAACAAATAGGCATAGACTGTAAAGAAACTTGCACGCTTTTAGAAATTCAAATAAGAACGAATAAAAAACACATTTACCTCATTAAACTTTTCAAAATTTTGGGTGTCCAATTCATCATTCACCTCGGGAATGAAAGCAGCTTCCATATCATATAATCTGTCTCATTCAACACCTTTAAACCAATGATGGGCCTGAAATAAATAGTGCAAAAAGGTAATTCACTCTATTTCTTAAGCACTTCCAGAACAAGTCCAAGAACATAGAATAGGACACACCATACAACACCTTAATTTCATCTGCACCTTTTAAACCCAGCCTGTGATTTACATTACAAAGTATTTTGCTAATTAGGTATTTCACTTCTGAAGACAATTGTGCTTCTTCGGGAAACTTCAGGTGTGTTCTCCAGTTAACTATCTGCAAGAGTTCGAGGAATTGTAACAATTAATACTTTGGCGTTTCTAGTAAAGTTTGCACTTCCATGCAAATATTTAATGAAACATCAAGCAAGGATACCGTGTAATGCACTCATTGCACCAAGTGACCACCTGGAGACCAATAAGACCATTAGTCCAGATACTCATAGCAAAAGCAAATTCAGAAAAGGACAGACTTTATCAACCATGCCCTAAAATTTCATATAGGCAAACTCTTCTTTTAGCTTCTAAGAGCGATGCTTATGATATATATAAACATTTCCTCGAGGGATTCAAGCTCTTCTATTTTACATGCAAGAACTAACCAATCACATTCCAATGGGTATCCTTTCTTTAGAAGAACTTCAGGAGCAATATAATCTGGTGTGCCAACAGTTGAATATGCCTGCAATATCCAGAAAATAATTTACAAGAAAGATGAGAAAAACCCAATGCCTTAGAGATTTGTTTCTATACATATAATGATTGCACTGCAGAGAAGCGGCTGAACTTCCCGTAGAAGCAGAATATACATTTTCAATGAAATCTAGAGCACAATGCAACCTAACAAATATATTTTCTGAATCCCATCATCCTCCTATAAGAGAAGACACTCTTGGTAGATAGTGTCATCAAATGGACAATGGTAAGGCAATGCAAATGATTTCTCAAAAGCCACAAGTTGAGCATGCCTTTCCATTGCAAACAAATATATTTTCTCAGAGTGCGTTTAAAAAAACATTATCTTCTTAAGTTCATATAACCTCAGGTAGCGCAAAAAAATCAAAGTTTGACCTGAAGGCAACCATTTCCAGGAATGTTTTGTGCAGATGGAAAAAGTAGTAATTAGCTTCAAGGTATCAAGTAAAGAGTGACAAAGAAAATTGGATGTACAATTATACCAGTTTCTTCTTTCACTTCTCTAATGGTTCCATTAAATATTTCTTCAGAATGCATAGTCAATAAAGAGAAGGCATTGTTAAATAGCTCATATTTTAGGATAGTTAATAACTCATCAGAATTGACACAACTAATCAAATATCAAAATAGAAAAGCAAATTGCAGACACAAGTCAGATTTTGTGGAGAGAAATAGAACAACAAAACAGCAAGTCAGATTCTGGTTCAAAACTCAAAAGAAATTTTAATAAATTGCATACGTATACTTCTGCAAATAAATTTTAATAAATTACATTTGGTGGAACTTGATCAGTATATAAGAAACTGAAGAAAAAGAGGAGAGGCAAATAAAAAAGAAACTTACATGTATATCGATTAAATTGAACATCACATATGTTCTTCAAGACAAGTTACATCGATTTTTAGATACATGTAAAGTTTAGTCTCGACCATAATCAGTCTTAGATATGATTTAAAGTTTTGGTAGTAGTTATTGATGTATATACTTAACACTGTGATTTAAGTTTGACGGATGACATGTGACCACATGTATAAGCTAGTTTGACCTAAAAAGAGACTCCAGAGAAATGCAAAGAGTCAAAATTAGTAGTTTCATATACTCGATGAATCTTAAAGCGAGCACGATGCAAGTGGTTAGGGCTTATCTTTTATCGTTCAATACTCAACTATAAGGCATTAAGCCTAATTATTCAAAAAAATATATATATAATCTTACATTGCTACAAGCCCAAATGTAACAACTATTTAGCCTTGTAACAACTAAAACACAAATTAATAGCTAAAAATCGACAAATACACAATGTAAATAGCAAAAAAAATCAAAAATAAATGCAAGAAAAACATACCCCATGGATTCGCTTTCAGGTAACAGGGCATTTAGGTCCACTGGCTCTCTTCTTAGTTGTCTGATAAACCAGCTTACCTCCTAAAGTTTCATCAAATTTTAAAATATCACCATTTACATAATCTTAACCTTAACATTTCCCAAATCTAAACAATCACTTTTAGAACTAATTACAAAAATAATTAATAAAGATATATACATAACAATAAAGTATATAATATAAAATCAAACAACATACATATTCTTAAAAATTAATAACTAGTAAGTAACAAAAAAATCATAAATAGAAAAGGGGTTTTTGAAAAGAGTACCAGGGGTTTTGACAATTCGGTATTGGTTGGATTTGGTGGCATAATTGTGGCGTTTGCGATGAGTAAGACCCTGAACCATCCTTTCTCTGTTTTTGCTTTTAACGGCGACTCTGGATGAGATAGTAAACCAAAAGAGTGTTTTATGAGAGATACAATGGCTATATATATATATTCACTTCTGTTTAAAAGTAAATTAGGGTTTCGATTTGAAAAAATCTCAATTTACAAAGTTTGTTTCGATCAAAACATCAACACTAGTTTCATTCCACGTTACCAATTAGAGTTTCTAATCAAATAAGATTACCAGAGGTAGGTGAGAGGTTGAGCACAAAGTCGAGAGATGGAAGATGTGAGCACAGATGCGAGGGAGAGAGATTCGAGAGAGATGTGAGAGGAGTTGAGACGGTGAGATGAAGATTGTGAGCGGAGAGAGGTTCGAGAGAGAGAGGGTTTCGTTCGAGAGAGAGAGAGGAGTTTGAGATGGAGATTGGAATGAGGGGAATAAAAATTTGGTTACGGGGGGGGGGAATTTTGGGAGGGGGGAATTTTAGAACTAAAACTGAATGAAATTTTGACTAAGGGGGGAAAGAAAAGGTGGGCGCGATTTTTTTTTTTTTGGTGAAGTTTTGACATCGGTTTAATTATAACCGATGTCTACAAAGAACAAAGACATCACAAAAACACGGGATGATGTCAATACCTCTTTTAACATCAGTGGCAAAGTTAACCGATGTCTAATGTGTGATGTCTATTGACATTATTCTTGTAGTGCTGGTGGTAAGCCTGGTAGTTCGTCGGGAAATACATCGGGAAACTCGTTAACTACAGGGATATCTTCTATATTGGGGTTGCCCTTTTCTGAATCCACTACATACGCTAGGAACGACTCACAACCTTTTCTAAGTAGCTTCTTAGCCTGAACGATTGTAAGAAATAGTTGCTCTTGCCTCTGCCCCTTAAATACTACCTTCTCTCCACTCTTCACCTTTAAATACACTTTCTTGGTCTTACAATTAATCTGGGCGTTATTCTCTTCTAACCAATCCATACCTAAAATTATATCAAACTCTCCCAACTTGAAGAGTATCAAGTCGGCTGAAAACTTATACCCCGAAATATCAATCTCACACTTCGGACAGAATTGATTCACAGGAATCTTCTCTTGGTTCGCAATTACCACATTTACTACCTCACTCATAATCATTTTCTCACATTGATGCTTATCAATAAAAGATTCTGATATGAAAGATCTTGTTGCTCCCGAATCAATCAATACTTTAGCTTTGACATTATTGAGTAAAAGTGTACCTGCTATCACCTCCGAATTCTGTACAACATCCTTCATCTTCAAATCAAATGTCCTTCCTGTTGCTTGTGGGGTTGGTGTAGGTAGTGGAGGTAATGCCAATACCTCAGCTGGCACGCTTGCACTGGTACTTGCCACGTTCATCAGAGCTTTGACTGGTCCGGTTGCCTTACACTCCCTAGCCATGTGTCCAGTCTTCCCACACTTGTAGCACGTAACTCCTGGCTTTGGCATCTTGCACTCATTTGCCAAATGTCCCTTCTGATTGCACCTATAACAGGTCATGCTCAGCTTATTACACACTCCGGGGTGCCTTCTTCCGCAGTGCTTGCATTCTGGCCTCTGGAACCTGTTTTCTCCAACTTGCCCTTGGCTTGCCTGATTGTTCCCCTTCGATTCTTGCCTTTTACCCAAATTTCCTTTCTTTTGAAAATTTCTGCCCTTCTGGAAACCAATCCTCTTTACATTCCGATCTTGTGAAGTTCCTGCTTCAGACTTTTCTCCATAAAATGGAACCTTCCTCTTCTTGTTATCCCTCTCTTTCCTTGACTGCATCCCATTATTCTCAATCAGAGCAGCTTTCCGTACTACTCCCGCATAAGTTTCAAGCTCAAACATAGCCACCCTATCTCTGATCCAAGGCTCCAATCCTTGCTGAAATTTCTTTGCTTTTTCCTCCTCAGTGCTGGTATACTTTGTCACAAACCTTGACAACTCAGTGAACTTCTTCTCATACTCCAATACAGTCATGTTCCCTTGCTTCAACTCAAGAAATTTAAGCTCCATATGATTCTGCATGTACTTAGGGTAATACTTGTCCAGAAATAACTTCTTAAATCTCTCCCAAGAAACCTGCTGAGTTGCTTCCATAGTTTTTACTGACTCCCACCAATAGATGACTTCGCCCTTCAAGAAGTAAGTAGCATATGGCGTCTTCTGATCGTCTCCTAACTGTACCAAGTCAAAAGCCCTTTCCATCTCCTTAATCCATGTGTTAGCTATTACTGGATCAGGGGTATCATGAAATGCAGGTGGATTCATATTCTGAAATGCCTTGGAAGTGACAACTTGTCTAGGTGGTACTGGTGGTTCAGGTGGTTGGTGTGGTTCGCGGTTATCTTGGTTTTCAATTCATTGTTGAAGAGTTAGTTGTTGTTGAGCTATAGCATTGGTTTGCTGTTGTAAAGTTGCCAGTAGTCGAAGAATATTTGGGTTTGTGGTGGATGTGGTTGTTGGGTTCTTCTTTTTGGGAGGCATGATCCTGAAATAAGAGTTATGTCAAAACAGATATGAATAATAAAATAATTCGAGGGTATCGTATGGCATTCTTATTTAAATATGAGGTCAAGTTTCAATTTAAGCAGATATGGCGATGCATATAAAAGCGTAAAATAACAGTTGAGAGCAAATGGAACAATAGTGCATGATTATTGAAATTTAAAGGTCACAATACATCTGGATTAGGACAAAGTCTGATTCTAGGATCAACAGGCTTATTTAAAGGAAACAACGGAAACAACTGGGGATTCTACGGAGTCTGATAGTACAACAACATAAAAGGTAAATGAAAAGAACTAAGGCTCCACTCCATCTGAACGGGGCTTGGTAGTCTTTTCCTCTCGAAGCGTCTTCACAATGCTCTGGAGCTCATCCGCCACCATCTGAAAGACATACTGGCTGGTACGGTCCCGGTGCGCTGGCATGTCCTCAAGCTTAGTGTTGACGTACTGAACCAAGGTCTCAAGTATCGCAGCCATCTGCTCCTTGGGCTTCCCTTCATAGTTTCGGCTGTCCGGGTACACGTTCTTCAGTCGGTCTATCAGTCGGTCGTACTTGCCCTGAAGCATGTCGAACTCGCGCCTCAACTCAGCATACACGGAGAAAGCAACAGTGTCGTCCGACCCAGAGGATGACGAGGAATGCGCCCTTTGCTGACAAACCAATAAGAGGAGTATTAATAATATATTTACTTAACCTACTCTCTCGCATATTATCTATAACCTACACATCTATCCTATAACCTAATTGGGCTGTCCAGCGACTCTAAACCGTAGCTCTGATACCAAAACCTGTCACACCCCCAACTTAAACAGCAAATTAAATATAACTATTACATTTTTTTAAATGAAGAATACACAACTAACTCCAAGATCTTACAGTTTAGGGTTTGGAACAGCCCAACACTACCAACTATTACATCTAATTAAAAGTACGGAGTCCTCACACAAACTATTATTACTTATTCTACCTGCGCTCGAACATAAACATCAGCATCACAGGTCTTACGGGCAGTCTGCTTGAATCTAACCATAGCTGCTAGCTGAAATATCAGGGTAAAGCAAGAAGTGAGCCAAATGCTCAACAAGTGCTAACAATACGACACAAACACAAATCGAGATATACCTTTAAGAATGACAATGAAAAGACATAACCAATGATAAAGAGAGATTGAACTATGTGAGATGGCATCATTTTGTGTGTATCAAAACAATTTTAAAATCATGTCTTAATCAAAATCATTTTATGACGCTATGGATTACAGTCGGTGATCAGCCGCGAAGTAATCCCGAACCTCGCTGGGTTCTAAAACATTAACGGGAATCCCTAAGCAACTTTTAAGCCTAATATAAGTGTGGAAATGACTCGCGTCTCAGTCCAGATCCACTATTCAAAGAAAACATTTATCCCCCTTTGGGACTGAGAAATCCACATTTTAATCATTTTAAAAACTGATGCCGATTTATGACAAAATCTCTTTTGACTGTAAACATTTTTATCAAGGGATTGTAGTTCAACTCGAAACACTGGAAATATGGTACTAAATCTCAGGGCCATGATCCACTAAACTTTACTCTATTAGGGTAACTGAAAGGATTTCATATATAAAACCTGGACAAGGAAGTTTAGTGAGGCTATTGGATATTATGAAGGGGTAGTGCCAAACTGGACTTTAAGCAATGGTTTCTCATCAAGGTTCAAGTGCTGGATCATCAAGAAGATAAGCTTTATGAATACTAAGGGTGTTAAGGTATGCAGAAATGATCTTTAACTCAGGATATATCAGAATTGTCAAGGTTCAGGATAAGAAAGAGGGGTATCAATCAATGAGGAATCACTTTGATAAGTATCTGACTATCAGGGTTCAAGGTAAGGTTCTATAGGGGTTCAAGTATCAGGATGAGATATCAATACTTAAGAATCATCAGCATGTTAATCAAGAGAATCAACCAAGAGTTATAACTACCCTTTATTTTATCATGGCATTCATCTTACTTTAATATACTATCATGATAAGACTACTTTGCAATACGTACTCGAGGGTTCATGGCATTTCTATATGATTCAAAGATGAACATAAGATATGTTGATTTAAATATATTAAAATGACTCAGGATAGTTACGTCAATATATATGAACTATTTGTTACACAATTGCAGTGAATACGAAGATAGGTTGAATCACTTGCCTTGAGAAAGGTTGGTCTGGTCTGACTGGTAGGAGCAACTGGAAGCTTCACTCGACCTTTATGAGAAGTTTTCCCTCGTCTCGAGATCCTACATAAATAATAATAATCCTCATTATAATATATTCTCACCTACTTAACCTATTTACAACTCGAAATTAAATACGGATGGCACTTAGGCCTATATGCACTTAATTTATATTCACTTTTAAATTACAATAGCACACACATAGCCACATAATCACATATCATATATTAATACCAAATAACACCATATATACCATAATACAACACTAGGCTTGAATGATCTCGACTCACAACTTAAGTCACTTGGTCGCTAAACTAGACAAAGTCTTCTAATTTTGGCTTCCTAACTTGATGTGCCTTTACTAAACTATCCAAGACCTATTGACCCTCACTTGGGCCTTTTGTTCTACTGACCTTATACTATCTTACAACTATGGTGGTCAACCTAGACCTCACTCCTAAATGTTCTAAAACTATGTGTTAAGTGAAAGTGCTCACTGGTGCAAATTTCAGAATGACAACTATGGTTTCTTGAGTGCATTAGACACTCTTAAACTACAAGTTTTCCTTCAAAACTTTTACACAAGACTCTCCTGACCTAAGGGCATCTCACAAACTTGATGTGGCTCAAGGGCCTGGCTTGGGCCTTCTTGGGCCTAAGCTAAAAGTCCAAGGTTCCCCTATTTTTCTGGGTAGAAAATGACCTGACTTGAATTAACTTGTGACACATGGTTGTAACTCATATCCTATGAACTATGATTGGAAAAACTTCTCTGACACTCCCTCTAACTAAGGCCCAATTGGGCCTAATGAGGTCCTACCCATGACATGGTCCCCTATTTCTAAGTTGCAACAAAACTGTCCCCTGCTGGACAGATTTTGTGATTCTACTTGTGCACCTAACCAAAAGACATGCAAACCTCCAACCAACACCTAAAACCTTTTATATACTCCCAATACTAACTTCTGGTGGCTTGGGCCTCAAAGTGCACAACAAATGCTCATTCAAAACTTCCCCATAAACTAGTGCATCAAATCTAGAAAAAAAAATGAAAACACCAACTAATCCCTTTCCACCTTAACTCCAACTTAAAAACCAAGCACCCAACTCTTTCCAAAGCAAACCTAGTGTCTTAATGTCCTAAAATAGTGTCTCAACAGAAGGGGAGATCATCCATGCCCAAAAATTAACAACATGCAACTAAAAATATGACATGCAACTCATGGAAAACACATAACAAGATTTCGGCTAGGCATAAAGTTTTAAATGCTTGCAAAATCGACTTGCACCTATTACTCATCCTTAATAATTATGAAATATATTTTCTTTTAACTATTAATAAGAAATTTATCATGGAAACAATCTATTTTAAGCACACATATTTCGAATTTATAGATTTTTAAACATAACAACATGATTTCGAAAACAGTAGCATGCAAAACATGGTTGATCATCATTTTAATGTCTTAAAACTAGCATGCATGGCGAAACATAAATATATAATGAAGTTTTAGTAGAATGCAAAGGATTTTAAAGCATGATACCTCCATAAAACACTTAGTTAGCACATATACATAATATATCTCATAGAGAGCTCTTGAATTCAGAAGAATCAAGAGTTTCTCTTTGGAGACCACATAAGAACTACACATGCATCCATGGAACTTCAACTTCCAAGTCACAAAACACTTGGAAAGTATATAAGATGAATGTAAGTAGAAGATTTACACTTGGGAAGATGAAGAATGAATTGAAAAATTGAAGGGGGGTGGGGAAATAGGCCTTCGGCCGAGAGCAATGGTGGGAGGGGGGAGGAGAAAAATTTGTGGGGTGTTGGAGTGTGGAATGAGTGGAATGACTTCTCCCACTTAAACTTTTGTTTTATGCTTTTTGGTTGACAAATAATGAGTGGAAGTGAAAACTTACAAAAATGTCCTTTAGCTAAAGTTAGGCCATTTTGCATGCAAGGCTAATGTAGTAATTTGGTAATAATCAAATGAGTTAGTGGGGTTGGAAAAGTCTTATTTGCCCTTTGAGAGAATAGAAAGGTGATTTGCATGCAAGGTCTCTTATGTAATTTGATAATTATAACCAATAAAATTTGTAAAGATTTATTTTTATAAAATAAAATACAAGTTCAAAAATTATAAAATTTATACCATAAAATAACTTGGATTTTTAGAAATTTTATAAAATCACTTTTAAAATTTGTGAATAAAATAACTTTTAAAAGAAAATTTCTCCAAGGTTTAGAATATTCCTTATAAATTAAAAATAAGGGAAATAAATTGCTTTGAAAAATCATATACTACATAAAGCAAATTTAAAATGCAGAAATTTCTCATTCACACAAGGTACAACCATTAAGTATATTCACTTACGGCTTTAATATCACACAAAATTCACAGATAATATTATATAAAATGCCGGTCGTAACAGAAACTATTTTTCAGAATTTTTAAATCATTTTTAAATAATTAAATCTAATTAAATAATTAATTAAAATCAATTAATAATTAATTAAATCAATTAATCAATTAATTTTCGAAATAATTGACCAATTAATCAATTAGAAATTAACTGAAATTAATTAACTAATTAATTTAGATTTATTTGTGCATTAAAAATAATTTTCAGAATTAAAATAATAATTTTTAGAATTTTCAGAAATTAAAAACGAATTTTTATAATAAAAATAAATAGGAAATATGATTTTTAAACATTTTTAAAACAGAAATTCAATTTTTGCAAAGTCTGAAACTACAGGGACCAAACTGCATCATTTTCAAAATTATAGGTACTAAACTGTAATTTTCCAGGGGGTCGCCGGAAAATAGTCGGGGATGGCCGGAGAACACGTTCCCGGCGTCCTCACCCCACCAACACCTCCAGATCACATCTACAGGTTACCAGGAACACAACCATGCAATCAAAACAACCTAACAATCCCCGAGTTGGCCGGAATTTGGCCGTGAAATTTTCCAGTTTCCGGCGAACATCGGAAAACTTCAAAACACAACTCCCTTCTCTACAGACCTCGTTGGTTCATGAAACTTATACGACTAGATTGCAAATTTCACAGAGAACACAACCCACTATAACACAATATCAATCTATCACAGAATAAGAAACCCCCAAATTTCAATTAAGAACATTCATACGGGTTATAAACCCTAATTTTAAAATTCGAAAATCAAACTCAAATTTGAACATGTTATTGAACTCCAAATCAGACGTATGACATATGAAAATCATCAGGAAAACAAGCTCTACATCATGCAATCATCAAATCATACAAACAATCATCCGAACAAAAATTCATATTTTTAATAAAATAAATTCGAAAATAAATAAATTTTTAGAAAAATAACCTTGATTTCTGCAGGTGTATGGATTACAGAATCTGGTAGAGCTCTTCAAGACCTTCAGATTGGTTACTCGAGCTTTCCAAATCGAATTCAATAACACCTCCAAATGCTTGTTTGATTCTTAGAACAGTTTTAGGAAATTAGGGTTTTTCTCTGAAAATTATATAATTATCTGTCTGCAATTGATTTTGATACGAAATAAAATACGGTAAAAGGCTATTTATAATTATGGAAAATTAGTATCCCGTTGGATCATTCCGGATATAAAACGGTACGTTTATTTGTAAAAACTGATCCAAACGGTATCGGTTTTCGGGATAATTATCCAAATCAGTACAATTTGTACTGCGATCTTGGTCTCAGCGCCTGGTTACACGTATTACGAAGTGATAATTGTGATAGTTTAATAAAAAGCTCCCGTTTATCGAAAATACGGGTTTTATTGATTTACCGAAACGAATATTGTATCGAAAATGTTGCACCGGGACCCACGCAGGACAAACCGTACGCCGGATCGAAAAAGTCGAAACATGGAAAATGCTCGGAATATTACAATTCGGTTAGGAAGGAGTTCTCGAAAGAGTTTCGGGTTCCAAAAACGTAACAACGGTTGACGTCGGTTGGTTCCCGTTTTTATAAAATAGATTTTAATTACCCGGAAAAAGATTTTAGAAATTTCAGATGATTCTTATAAATCCATAAACCAACATAAAAATAATTAGGAAGATATGACAATTATCTATATTTTATTTTGGACATATAAAAATTAAAATACTCAATTAATATTATTTTTGAATAACCAAGTACAGATAACACTTTAACAATTAACTCACAGAATAGATACTGAACACACATAATAATTATATAATAGCAAAAATAATTACACGATATATCCCGGATATTACATCCTTCCCCCCTTAAAAGGATTCTGTCCTCAGAATCTCCTAGGAAAACAAATGAGGGTACTTTTCTCTCATATCACTTTCTAACTCCCAGGTTGACTCTTCAACCTTTGGGTTTCTCCATAATACTCTTACTAACTTTACCACTTTATTTCTCAATACTTTCTCTCTCTCTTCTAGAACTTCTACCGGGCTCTCTACATATGACAAATCTGCTTGAAGCTCTATTGGCTCATATTCTATTACATGCCTGGAGTCTGGATTATATTTCTTAAGCATTGATATGTGAAAAACATTGTGAATGTGCTCCATGTGCGGAGCTAACGCCAATTCGTAAGCTACTTTGCCAATACGCTTTAGGATTTCAAAAGGTCCGACATATCTTGGGTTTAGCTTCCCTTTCTTCCCAAACCTCGTTAGTCCTTTCCACGGTGATACTTTCAATAATACCAAGCTTCCTTCTTCAAATTCCATATCTTTTCTTGACTGGTCTGCATATTTCCTTTGACGATCTTGCGCGGCTATTAATCTTTTCTGGATAATTTCAACAACTTCCTTTGTCTGCTGTACCAATTCGGGTCCGAGTATTTTGCGTTCTCCTACTTCGTCCCAATATACTGGAGATCTACATTTGCGTCCATAAAGGGCTTCATAAGGTGGCATCCCAATGCTGGCGTGATAACTGTTGTTATAAGCAAACTCTACCAGGGGTAAATGCTCGTCCCAACTTCCTTTAAAATCAATAGCACAAACACATAGCATGTCCTCGATTGTCTGGATCGTTCTTTCACTTTGGCCATCCGTTTGGGGGTGATAGGCCGTACTCATATTCAATCTTATTCCCAAACATTCTTGAAAACTCTTCCAGAATCTTGAATTAAACCTTGGATCTCTATCAGATAAGATAGACACTGGGACCCCATGACGAACTACGATCTCTTTCAAGTACATATGAACTAACTTGTCGAGCGAAAATTGTTCATTTATAGGCAGAAAATGAGCTGACTTGGTAAGTCTATCTACTATAACCCAAATGGCATCATGATTAGTCCTTGTCCTTGGTAATCCAACTATGAAATCCATGGTAATATGTTCTCACTTCCATTCTGGAATCTCCAATGGCTGTAGCAATCCGCTTGGTCTCTGATGCTCTGCTTTAACTCTCTGACAGGTATAGCATTTGTTAACCCATTCCGTATTTTCCCTCTTCATATCTGGCCACCAATAATTCTTCTTTAAATCTCTGTACATTTTGGTACTCCCTGGATGGATGGAATATCTTGAACTATGTGCCTCTTGTAAAATTTCATTTTTCAGCTCCATTACTGGTGGAATCCAAATTCTTGAAGAAAACCTAAGAATACCTTAATCATCTTGTTGCGTGCATAATTCCTCACCTACCAAACTGTTTATATCTTGATCCATTACCTCTTTCTGGCATTTCTTTATTTTCTCCAATAACTCCGGTTGGAAAATCATACTGTACACTTTTGCTTCCTCAGGCTTGGAAATTCTAATCTCCAATTCCAATTTTTGAAATTCTTTATATATCTCTTCAGGTACGGATAACACATTTAACCTTTCCTTCCGACTTAACGCATCTGCTACGACGTTCGCCTTACCGGGATGATAATTAATCAAGCAATCATAATCCTTGATCAATTCTAACCATCTCCTTTGTCTCATATTAAGTTCCTTCTGGGTAAATATATATTTCAAACTTTTGTAATCCGTGAAAATCTCACACTTTTCTCCATACAAATAATGTCTCCAAATCTTCAAAGCGAAAACTATAGCTGCTAACTCCAAATCATGAGTAGGGTACTTCTGTTCGTGTGGTTTCAATTGCCTTGACGCATACGCAATCACCTTGTCGTGCTGCATAAGAACACATCCTAATCCTTTGTACGAAGCATCGCTATAAATTACGAAATTCCCTTGATCGTCTGGAAGTGACAAAACAGGTGCCGTGATTAATCTACGCTTCAATTCCTGAAAACTTTCTTCGCACTTGTCATCCCATATAAACATTTCATTCTTTCGTGTAAGCTTTGTCAATGGTGTTGCAATTCTTGAGAAATTCTGAACGAATCGTCGATACTATCCTGCCAATCCCAATAAACTTCTTACCTCAGTGGGTGTTCTTTCCCAATTTGTAATTACCTCGATCTTTGCCGGGTCCACTTTGATCCCTTCATTACTGACTATATGTCCTAAGAACTGAACTTCCTGTAGCCAAAACTCACACTTCGACAATTTAGCATATAACTTCTTTTTCCTTAAAATCTCCAAAGCTATCCTTAAATGTTCCACATGATCCTCCTCCGTCTTTGAATAGATCAAAATATCATCTATAAATACTATAACGAACTTGTCCAAATATTCCTTGAAAATTCTGTTCATCAGGTCCATAAATGCTGTTGGGGTGTTGGTCAATCCAAAAGACATTACTAGAAATTCATAATGCCCATACCTTGTTCTGAAAGCTGTCTTTGGTATATCTTCTGGTTTGATCTTCAGTTGATGATATCCCGATCTTAAATTGATTTTAGAGAAATACTTGGCTCCCTTCAATTGGTCAAACAAATCATCAATTCTGGGTAACGGATACTTATTCTTGATTGTCAACTTGTTGAGCTCCCTATAGTCGATGCACAGTCTTATGCTTCCATCCTTCTTCTTGACAAATAATACCGGTGCACCCCACGGGGATACGCTGGGTCTGATTACTCCTTTCTCTAACAGCTCTTGTAATTGCTTTGCTAACTCTTTCATCTCAACGGGCGCCATTCTATACGGGGCCTTGGATACTGGTTCGGTTCCAGGTGCTAAGTCGATTGTAAATTCAATTTCTCTATCTAGAGGAAGTCCTGGTAATTCGTCGGGAAACACGTCTGGAAATTCCTTCACAACTGGAATATCTTCAAGTTTTGCTGGCTCCTGACTTCTGTCGATCACATATGCTACAAAATGCTCACATCCTTGTCGTAGTAACTTCTTAGCTTGAATCATCGTTAAGAACTTCTTTACCTGCTTCTGTCCCTTGAACGTTACTATTCTTTCGTCTGGCCTTTTCACCATTACTTTCTTATTTCGACAATCTATCTGAGCATCATGCTTAGATAACCAATCCATCCCTAATATAACGTCAAATTCTCCTAACTTAAACGGTATCAAATCTACACAAAACTTACTACCAGAAATCTCAATCTCACAATTCCCACAAACTTGGTTAACAGTTACACGTTCTTGATTTGCTAATTCCACAGTCATTATTTCATTTAAATACCCAACTGGACCATCTAACTTACTAACAAAATCTTGTGAAACAAACGATCGAGTTGCTCCCGAATCTA
This sequence comes from Apium graveolens, assembly GCF_009905375.1. Taxonomy (NCBI): domain Eukaryota; kingdom Viridiplantae; phylum Streptophyta; class Magnoliopsida; order Apiales; family Apiaceae; genus Apium; species Apium graveolens. Next base: position 150,605,136 of record NC_133652.1, read on the forward strand.
TTAACACTTTGGTACATAAAGAATTTACATTAAGCGTACCTGCCACGACATCCGTATCCTGGATCGCATCCTTCACCGACATGTTAAAAACTCTAGCCCTCGGAGTCTCATTCACTATTGGGGTAGATCCCATAATCCTTAATGCATTACTGACTGGGGCTGGTGTCTTGCAATCCCTGGCCATATGTCCTGGCTTTCCATATTTGAAGCATGTAAATCCAATAGCTGGAACCTTCACTTCTGGATTTTGGATAGGTTGATCCTTATTTGCTGGCTCTCTTGCTGGCTGATTTCGGCACTCCCTCGAGTAGTGCCCTTTCTGGTTGCATTTAAAACATACCACATTCAACTTGTTACAAACTCCTCCATGCTTCTTTCCACATACTTGACAATCTGGAAAGGTTAATCTCAACTGATTCGGCTGATTCACATTAGCTGGACGATTGCCCTGGCATCCGTCTCCTGCATTTTGTCTCCTGAAATTAAAATTTCTCCCTGGCTGAAACTTGCCCTTCTTAAAATTTAGAGACTTCCCTATTTGTGACTGACCCTCACTTCCCTCAACTTTCCTTTTCTTACTTTCCTTATCTTTCTGGAACATCTCACTCTCTGTCTCTGCGATCATAGCCTTCTGTACAACCCCGACATAGGTATCCAATTCAAAAATAGCTACCTTCCCTCTGATCCATGGCTTCAAGCCTTGCTGGAATCTCTTAGCTTTCTTTCTATCAGTATCAACATACGACGGCACATACCTTGACAATTTCTCAAACTTCCCCTCATAATCTGTTACCGACATGTTCCCTTGCTTTAATTCTAAAAACTTCAGCTCCATTTGATCCTGAACAAACTGAGGAAAATACTTTTCTAAAAACAATTCCTTAAACCTTTCCCAAGTAATAACATATGTGCTTTCCAATGTCTTCACCATCTCCCACCAATAGGTGGCCTCGTTCTTCAGATAGTAACTTACAAATTCAACCTTCTGCTCCTCTTTCACTTTTACCAAGGCAAATGCCTTCTCTATTTCCTTTAACCACACATTTGCTTCAATTGGCTCTAAGGAACCCTTGAATTCTGGTGGGTTTACTGCCTGAAAAGTTTTGAAAGTTACCTGGGGATTGGTCTGTCTCTGCTGTTGTTGTGCCAGGTGAACTATTTGTTGGGCCAAGATTTGAAGAATCTGGGCTATTGCTGGGTCCATGGGTCCTGGGTTCACATTCTGGTTTGTATCATCTTGGTTGTTATTATTGTTGTTGTTGGTTTCTTTATTCTGGGTGTTCGTGCGGGTATTTCTTCTGGGAGGCATTTTCTGTAAAGAATCAATCAATTTATTTAGCTTTTGAATCAAATCTTTGTATAAAAGAAAAGTTTTGTAAAATATGAATATCTCTTTTTGAAAATAATTATAACTAAGTAAATTGCATGCTTCTTTACAGAATATAAACAGTTATGGAAAACAGGGTACATGGTATCACAGGGTATACTGGTGCAATAAATAAGGTAAAGTAAAACAGGTGCAATAAAGTAAATGACAGTGTTGGAAAGGAAAAAGGTACTGATATATAGATCAAAAGTTTTAGGTAGTACAAGCGTAAAGAGGCTTCGAAAGTAAAAGCAAAAAGGGTACAACAACCTACTCACTAGTCAGCATCGCTAGTCTATAAATACAACTCAAAAGTCTACTGATACACACTACACACTACTGTACATACTACATAATCATAACAACACTGCTCAGCATCTCCATCTCTGAATCTCTGGCTCATGGCAAATCTGGACCTCCTATCTCCTCAAGCTCCTCTAGAACCCACTTAGCCCACTCCACTAGGAAATCAGGGGTGATGTCCTCATGTGTAGCCTCAGCAATCCTCACAGCAGCTGCTCTACGAAACGCCTGGAGCCTCTCCCTAAGTCGCCTCTCACCACTCCCCATCTCTCTGGTACGCATGATATGCAATAACTCCTGGATCTGACCCTGTAGGAATCGCTGCTCCATAAGGCAAGCCTCAAACTGATGATATGGGACAGGATAGGAAGAGAACTGGAAAGGTACTCCTGTGACTGAATGACTAGTAAAGCCTGAATCAGCAGGTGGGGGTCCTCTAACAGGTGGTCTCATGCCTGGAGGTGGAATAGCCTGCAATGGTACGGACTGCAACACCGGTGGAGGTAGAATAGCCAATGCTGGTGGAATAACAGGACGTGGATTCGATGCTGGTGCTCCAACTGAAGGCTCTGAGTGATCAGCTGATACGGGAATAAAAGAGTCGGCCATCTCTGCTATCTGAAATCATATCGTAATATAAAAAATCTCGTACCACGACACAACCTATACTAATACCGGTTATACCATAACACTCAACCTCTCGACGTTCTATCATACTATACCTTACTTCTAATCCTATCCCTCTACCCATTCCCGTCAACCTAGGCTTGTGTCAGTGACTTATAACCTGTAGATCTGATACCAAACCTGTGGCGCCCTCCAAACCCGGGTCAGAAGTTTGGGGTCCACACACACACCTTAATTATAACCTGCTTATAACAATAATAAAGATAATAATAATATATGCAGTGACCCTACTTACCAACCACCACGGACCGCAATAGGTTAACGTATGCACACAAGCCAAACACACTAATATATTACAAACCGTTCAAATCCCAACTATTTCAAACTCAAACTGAGTATTAAACATTATTACAAACTTTTACAAACTTAAATTATCCCAAAAGAAGCCTACTAGCTCAGCTTTCTCAACCTGAACCCCTAGCTCTCGCGCTGGACTGGGGATCCTTGCTACCAACTGGTTCCTTTTTAACTGGAAAGAATATAAACAACACCGCACGAATGAGCTAACTAGCTCAGCAAGTCACAATGACAAAACTGAGAATAATGATCATCAGGTGAATATGATTATGATATCAAGTGAACATTGGATTATGATTTAGAATTGGATATTATACTTTTAATTTAAAACCAAGGTTAGGCTGCTGATCAGTCACGCACTAACCCCGAGCAAGGCACACAGCATTGCTCTAACTACTGGATCCAAGGCACACATTGGCCTAACTTGACCATTATATGGTCTGACCACGAATCTGGTCCACAATTTTATATAAACAATCCAATTCTAACATAATAACAGAATATGCAATAATAAACAATAACCAAAATCATTAACAACAATAAATGTTTAACAATCAAAGGGTTTCAATCCTTGTAAGGATCAATAAGGCAATTTAAAAGCTTGGATGCTGGGTAATGAAAGAATTGGATAACAAAGGAATCAACATTCCAGGGTTTCAAAGCATAGGATACAAGGATTGAATGTACAAGTAATTCAGTTCAGTGTTTGGGATTTTATTTGCATGTATTTGTGGAGTAGTATCGTATACTTGATGTTCGTGTTTGGGTATACAACAATCAATGGTCTAGAAAGAATAAGGTTCATGGCTCAAGAACAATAACTGGAATCAGGGTTTAGGTTTCAGTGCTTCAAAGCACTTGCAATATCAACAAGACTATCACGTATTACAATATTTTGAGAAAGTTCGGAATACTTGCCTGATATTAGCTTACTACACTGCACTCGCTTCCAATCACAAGCGTCTTACTCCTCAACTATCTGTTTCCCTTTCCTACATCTTACCTCTTCTGCTTATATATCATAAACATCTATCAATAATTTGCTCATGGAATTCTATTCAAGACATACTTCTATCTACACTTCGTTTTACTCAAATCCGATTAACGGATTGAAAGTTATGCAATAATCAAGTAAACACAGAATATATAGACCGATAGTCAATTAACAAGTCACATATAGCATATAATACATCACGTAATCAATGATATATCATTTATAAAGAAGTCTCGGGTCATAAATAGGCTTTCTGGTATTTAAAATGATTTTTAAAATATTTTTCGGAATTAAAACGGGTCGTTGGATCAATTTCGGGTTAATAAACAGAGTTCGGTTGGCCAATTCTGGCTCCGAAATAATTTTAGAATAATTATCGAGCCTTGGAAATAATTTAGAATAATATTTTAAAGCTCGAAACTATTTTTCAGAATTTTTAAATCATTTTTAAATAATTAAATCTAATTAAATAATTAATTAAAATCAATTAATAATTAATTAAATCAATTAATCAATTAATTTTCGAATTATTTGACCAATTAATCAATTAGAAATTAACTGAAATTAATTAACTAATTAATTTAGATTTATTTGTGAATTAAAAATAATTTCCAGAATTAAAATAATAATTTTTAGAATTTTCAGAAATTAAAAACGAATTTTTATAATAAAAATAAATAGGAAATATGATTTTTAAACATTTTTAAAACAGAAATCCAATTTTTGCAAAGTCTGGAAACCACAGGGACCAAACTGCATCGTTTTCAAAACTATAGGTACTAAACTGTAATTTTCCAGGGGGGTCACCGGAAAACAGTCGGGGATGGCTGGAGAACACTTTCCCGGCGTCCTCACCCCACCAACACCTCCAGATCACATCTACAGGTTACCAGGAACACAACCATGCAATCAAAACAACCTAACAATCCCTGAGTTGGCCGGAATTTGGCCGTCAAATTTTCCAGTTTCCGGCGAACATCGGAAAACTTCAAAACACAACTCCCTTCTCTACACACCTCGTTGGTTCATGAAACTTATACGAGTAGATTGCAAATTTCACAGAGAACACAACCCACTATAACACAACATCAATCTATCACAGAATAAGAAACCCCCAAATTTCAATTAAGAACATTCATACGGGTTATAAACCCTGATTTTAAAATTCGAAAATCAAACTCAAATTTGAACATGTTATTGAACTCCAAATCAGACGTATGACATATGAAAATCATCAGGAAAACAAGCTCTACATCATGCAATCATCAAATCATACAAACAATCATCCGAACAAAAATTCATATTTTTAATAAAATAAATTCGAAAATAAATAATTTTTTAGAAAAATAACCTTGATTTTTGCAGGTGTATGGATTACAGAATCTGGTAGAGCTCTTCAAGACCTTCAGATTGGTTACTCGAGCTTTCCAAACCGAATTCAATAACACCTCCAAATGCTTGTTTGATTCTTAGAACAGTTTTAGGAAATTAGGGTTTTTCCCTGAAAATTATATAGTTATCTGTCTGCAATTGATTTTGATACGAAATAAAATACGGTAAAAGGCTATTTATAATTACGGAAAATTAGTATCCTCTTGGATCATTCCGGATATAAAACGGTACATTTATTTGTACAAACTGATCTAAACGGTATCGGTTTTCGGGATAATTATCCAAATCAGTACAATTTGTACTGCGGTCTTGGTCTCAGCGCCTGGTTACACGTATTATGAAGTGATAATTGTGATAGTTTAATAAAAAGCTCCCGTTTATCGAAAATACGGGTTTTATTGATTTACCGAAACGAATATTGTATCCAAAATGTTGTACCGGGACCCGCGCAGGACAAACCGTACGCCGGATCGAAAAAGTCGAAACATGGAAAATGCTCGGAATATTACAATTAGGTTAGGAAGGAGTTCTCGAAAGAGTTTCGGGTTCCAAAAGTGTAACAACGGTTGACGTCGGTTGGTTCCCGTTTTTATAAAATAGATTTTAATTACCCGGAAAAAGATTTTAGAAATTTCAGATGATTCTTATAAATCCATAAACCAACATAAAAATAATTAGGAAGATATGACAATTATCTATATTTTATTTTGGACATATAAAAATTAAAATACTCAATTAATATTATTTTTGAATAACCAAGTACAGATAACACTTTAACAATTAACTCACAGAATAGATACTGAACACACATAATAATTATATAATAGCAAAAATAATTACACGATATATCCCGGATATTACATAGGACATATCTCTTTCAATCTCCCACTTGTACTAAAGCCAATCACTCCGGTATCTAATACTCATCTTGTCTTTATGGCGATCAAAGTGACTCTGAGAAAGTGGCTTTGTGAGTGGGTCTGCTACGTTGTTATGTGTGTCAACTCTCTCGACGTTGACATGTCCTCTTTCAACAATCTCCCTAATCAGATGAAAGCGCCACAGGACATGTTTGGAATTTCTATGAGACCTAGGTTCCTTGGCTTGTGCTATTGCTGTGTTGTTATCACAATACAACACAATAGGAACAACTCCCAACTCAGAAACAAATTTCCTCATTTAAACGGCTTCTTTTGCAGCCTCACTTGCAGCTATATATTCTGCTTCCGTTGTGGAGTCAGTTGTTGTAGACTGTTTGGAACTCTTCCAACTAACTGCACCACCATTCAGAGTAAACACGTACCCTGACATGGATTTGCTATCACTTTCTGATTGAAAACTAGAGTCAGTATAACCCTCTATTTTCAACTCAGATTCACCACCAAAAACAAGAAAAATGTCCTGAGTCCTTCGCAAGTACTTAAGGATGTTTTTCACTGCTTTCCAGTGGTCTTCACCTGGATTGGACTGATATCTGTTCATCACACTAATTGAATAAGCAACACCAGGCCTTGTACACAACATCGCGTACATGATAGATCCTATTGCTGAAGCATAAGGAATCTTACTCATACGCTATCTTTCCTCAGGTGTCTTAGGAGACATTTTTTCGGAAAGGGACACTCCATGGCTCATCGGTATGAGACCTCTTTTGGAGTTTTCCAAGATAAACCTTTTAAGCATTTTCTGGATGTATGTACCCTGGGTAAGACCTATCATTCTTCTAGATCTATCTCTATAGATCTTCAAACCGAGAATGTAGGATGATTCTCCCAAGTCCTTCATGGTGAAGTTCTTTGATAGCCATACTTTGACTGATTGTAGCATCGGTATATCATTTCCTATAAGAAGTATGTCATCCACATACAATACAAGAAATGTTACCGCGCTCCCACTAACCTTCTTGTAGACACATGGTTCATCTATGTTTTTGATAAAACCAAACTCTTTGATTGTCTCATCAAAACGGATGTTCCATCTACGAGAAGCTTGCCTTAAACCATATATGGGTTGCAGCAGCTTACACACTAGGTGTTCATTTCCCTTGGAAGAAAACCCTCTGGCTGTGTCATATACACTTCCTCCTCAAGTTCCCCATTGAGGAAGGCCGTTTTCACGTCCATTTGCCAGATCTCATAGTCGTAGTAAGCAGCAATCGCAAGCAAAATTCGAATTGATTTTAACAGGGCTACAGGCGAAAAAGTTCATCAAAGTCAATCCCTTGTCTTTGTTTAAATCCTTTTGCCACGAGCCTGGCCTTATAGGTCTCCACCTGGCCATCTGCTCCAATCTTTCTTTTGTATACCCACTTGCACCCAATAGGCTTAACACCTTCAAGCGCCTCAACCAGAGTCCATACTTGGTTGGTATACATAGATTCCATTTCGGATTTCATGGCACTATGCCATTTCTCTGAGTCAACACTACTCATAGCCTCATTATAGGTCACAGGTCCGTCATCATCAATGATTGACAACTCATTGTCATTCTCAATGACAAGGCCATAATACCTCTCAGGTGCGAGACACTCTCCGTGTCCTACGAATGGGCTGTTCCACAGAAGGTTGTTCAGTCTGAACAGGTGTTTCTACTTGATCCGTAGTAGTTTGTGCTTCTTGAACTTCATCAAGTTCAATTTTGCTCCCACTGTTTCCTTCAAGGATAAACTCCTTTTCCAGGAAGGTAGCATGTCTGGAGATAAACACCCGATGATCGGTGTAAAAGTAATACCCCAAAGTCTCTTTAGGATATCCCACAAAATTACATTTTACGGATCGAGATTCCAGCTTATCTGGGTCAACTTTCTTCACATAAGCTGGACATCCCCAAATCTTAACGTGTTTAAGACTCGGTTTCCTTTCTTTCCATATCTCATATGGTGTTTGAGGAACAGATTTGGAAGGCACCTTATTCAGTAAATATGCTGAGGTTTCCAATGCATAACCCTATAGGAATACTGGAAGATTCGCATAGCTCATCATGGACCGAACCATGTCTAACAAAGTTCGATTTCTCCTTAGCGGTCAAGTAATCCTTCCTTATGCAATGTCCGCAGTCTATTTTCACTAATATGACCTAGCCTATAGTGCCATAAATAGGTCAGATTTTCATCATCTCATTTTCTTTTATTAGTTTGTTCAATCTGAAGTAAATCATGCTCTACGTCACATACATACAGACCATTATTTAAAATGCCACGTCCAAAAAGAACATTATCTCTAAGGATAGAACATTCATTATTCTTAATAATAAATGAAAAACCATCCACATCGAACATAGGAATAGAAACAATATTCCTCACAATTGAGGGAACGTAATAACAATTACTCAAAAAAATAGTCTTGCCCGTAGGCATATGTAAACTAAATGATCCTACAGATATGGCCGCAACCCTTGATCCATTGCCCATACGTAGAATCACCTCATCTTTTTCAAGAGTCCTACTTCCCTTTAGTCCTTTCAACGAATTGCAAATATGAGAACCACAGGCGGTATCTAATACCCAAGTAGAAATTTGACCTAGTGACATATTAACTTCGATCATGAACATGCCTGAATCAGAAGCGGTAGTCTCACTACCCTTCTTCTTTAATTATGCAAGGTAAACCTTGCAGTTCCTCTTCCAGTGCCCCAACTTGTTACAGTGAAAACAAACAGCTAAATTAGGACTAGTCAACTTGTGAGCATCTAGTATGCTCCGGAGTGATAGTGCAGAAGACATGACGAATATAGTAAATTTGTAAATGATAAACACATAACAACACTTAGCAAATATTCAATTTCATTTCAAAACACTATATGAATCGGGTCTTTATTCATAAGTGTCTCCCACTAGTTTATCTAATTTTTTCAACCCCCTAAGTGAAAATTAAGCATTCATAATGCTAGTGGGAATAGGGATCATACATTCCATCACACAACCTCGGCTGTAGCACGAAACGTCATGTGATGTTCAATAGGCAGACAACTCTTGTCAATTACATCTTATGTTATTCCCTAATAAAACTTTAGTCTCTTGAATAATTAAGTCACGGCTGTAGCACGACAAACTCAATATTATAAGTCAAGTCTAACCCAACATTTCGTACAATTGAATCAATCTCCAACGACCCACAGTTGTAGCACGTAACGACCTTTAGATTCTAATTCAATGTAAACATCTCTATGTAATAGACAAGTATTTCTTATTTCAAAATCAAAGCCCTCGGCTGTAGTACGAAACGACAATGATTTAAAAATAAGAACCACTTTCTACCATGTTGGAAGGCTATGACCGACACAAGCCCGTTGTGTCATTGGCCAATTACTACTTGATATTATTTAATTTTAGAGGGATTATATTACGTTACAATCATAATCATATTATGAAAAGATTCTTCCTTTTAAATTAAATATTTCAAATCAATAATCGATAATCAGATGATTCCCAGATCGGGTGGAGCATTGTCAAGAGGCGTCACTTAATAAACCTTTCTTACAGATAGAAATCTGTCGTTGACAGAATCATCCTTTCTCTCAATATTGAAAATTTATATTCAATTACGTGTTTTATAAACACAAGAATCTCATTATCGTATTCATAATATTTATTGTTAAGGCAAGAAACGATTCCTATTCTAGATTTTCTAGAGCACGCCTTATATTGATTTAAGTTCATCTAAATCTATCATCGCATGGTAAATATAGGCATATATCTCATATATAAAATTAAATAAACAAGTAAATGTAAAGTGCAATAAAGTAAATGTGTTTGGTTATGGCCCCATCCTATGTGATCTTTATCAAGCTCATGATAAAGATCAAGGTCAATCTAATATGGTGATGGAAATAAATACAACAACTTATTACATAAGTCTTCTTTGTTTAGACTTCTTGTATGCCTCGTCTTCTTCTTTGTATCACCTCCATTGGATAGCCTTCTTGAGTCTTCAATTACATTACATGATTGAAAGTAAAACTAATCTAATGAACTTACAAGAATAACTCGAGTTACATTCGAGATTTATGATTACAAAGATTGACGACATGCAAGTCGTATTTAAAACCAAAACCAAAACCATTATACTAAGGTCAAAAGGCCATAACCATCCACCATGCTCATACAACACATAAAAGCATGGTAAAACACATAATCTGATCTTAACATATCATATTATCCATGATCTAATCATAAAAAGAAAATATGACAAAAATCAGAAAAATCAGAATCAAATCAGAAAAACAAGAATCACTATTTACGGGCAGTAAACGACGTCAAACGCCTTACAGATGAGTTGATGATATCTTTAGCTATAAGTTTTGTTCAGATGCTCGTTTACCTATGGAATATGGTATTCGTTTGCGTAAATCGGACACCAGACCCAGATTTCAGCAAATCTGCAGCAGCCAATTCAGAATCCGTATCTAATATGATTCTCATAATTAGAACAAACATAAATCATGTATATATCAGTATATATACAGATTACATAATCATCTTATGATTATACAACTCACATGAATATCATATATTCAAAACCATACATATATAAGCATATTATATCAACATCAAATCATGGCGAATCACGTACATGCTTATATATCGAAAACAGTTAAACACATAAACGAATTAAAAACTTTTCGCAAGTACCTCTGATGCCATTGAAGGGTTTTTAGCACATAAACGCAGCGAAAACGTAAATTTAAATCTTAAAAAAAAACGAAACCCTCCGCAGGATCCATGCAAAAAATAATATTTAATTCGTAGTTCAGTATGTTTACCTTAAGAAGCCTTACGTTAATGGAAAGATGGAGGTCTTTAATGGCGATCCAAAAATGATGAACGGAGATCCTTAGCAGCTGCTCCTCAAGTGTGAAGCACTCCACCGGTATCCACCAAGAATACAATGTGATGGAGGAGGAAGAGGTTGAGAGAATTAGTTGCCTCCCTCTTGTTCTACTTTAGAATTAGGGTTAATTATTTTGGGTTTTGTAAATCTTTTTGGTTGAGGCAAAAATAGGGTCTATAATAGTATATTTATAGGCAAAATTTTTAGCTGAAAATTTTCCCATAAAATATTATTATTATTAACCCTTTGTTATTCTCACTAATAATTAAAACACCTTTTAATTAATAATCCTTTTTCTAAACTCTTTAGAAATAATTCTCTCACTTGATTTAATTTCCAAAAATTAAATTCTTAATTAATAATATTAAGAACCTTTTCTTAATTAATTTATAATCAATTAAATCTCATTTAATCAATTATTAAATTTTCCAATTAATTATTTATTTCATAAATAAATAATTATCAGCCATTATTAATTAATTCATCCATCATTAAATCATTCTCTTTTATGGTGTGACCCTGTAGGTTCAATATTAAGCCGGTAGTAGAAATAAATAATAATAAAACTATTTTATCATTATTTATATAAATTCTCTAATTCATTAAATATGATTAATTAATTAATCATATTTATTCTACATCGTGAGGGATACTTCTCAGCATATCGCGACTATCCGGATAATACGAATTCACTGCTTAGAATACCAAGAACCTATTCAATAAGTAGTTACCGTACAATCAATTCTTTCTACCCTGCAATGTCACGATTAAATATAAGGCATGGAACTTATGTCAAGCCTATCTTATTTAATCACTTGCTTTCCCATTAACTATGCCTAGTTCTATTTAATGTAAACTAGAAACTCCTTTCTAATTTCATTCACTCTGGCCAGAGATTCCTGAACTAGCATAAGTGGATCAGCATTGAACATTCTCTTTTTCATCTTAAAATCCCGACCGACTCTCGGTCTTATAATTATACATCACGCTTAAAGCGGAATTAAATATTTTACGATTTATACTTATCGTACAAAATCGCTACATTATGCGAAAAATTCAATTATTGCGTATCAGGGCAAGCATGGTATTTATGCAATGATAATAAAATAATCCTTTCACAACACAACAGTAAAAGGAGTTGGGTTCTTAAACTTGTCTGGGTATCTCGAGGTGGAGGATGCTCTAGGTTCCGCTCGAAAATCTATAATCATGAACACAATTCATTTCATTAGGTCCCGTTGTAATTTACGGCTACCCGCACTCATGCGCTAATTATTATGCACCCTCTCAACTTGCATTACCCTTATTATTCCTTTAATTCTTTATTCACATCATGGTCGCTTCCTTTTTCAAAGTATCTTAAGTTCATTTTCATTTTCGTCGTTGGCTCCGCTTATGGATTCTACGGTTTCTAATCACGCGGTCTCAGCTCCGATATTTTTATAAAATTGATAATTCATTATTATAACTTGAACTTTTTATGGAAGTTAGGAAACTCAATATTCTACTCTCTGTAAAAATTTCATGATTTATGAACCTTATTAAGTCGATCTTTTATATTTTCAAAGTTTGTAATTCGTAGCAGTTTTTGTCGCGTAAATCACTTTTAGTAAAACGGCCATAACTTTTGATCCGTAAATCGGAATCAAGCGATTCAAGCGCCTAAATGATCCTTATAACATTTTATATCATAAAAAAGGGTTAATGTTCAAGAAAATATAGAGTACATCTTCGGGACTTTCTGCAGGAACTTAAAGTTATATTTTGTTCGTTTTAACGAGATTACGTTTACGATCGGAGTTTCGTTTATGCCTTAAATCTTTATACTACCACCAAAAATCATCATATCATCATCAACACACTAACTCCTCTCAAGAACAATCAACCTTAAATCTACTTAACTAAACATCAAGATCTCAATAATATCACCACTAAAACTAGGTTTACAAGTACATACTAAAAGGATCTTGAAATTGAATCTTAAATAAAGTTGGGTCAAAGATTTTTACCTTTATTGAAATCTTGAGATGTGTTCTTGATGATGGTGAAGTCTTGGGAGTGCTTGGTATGGTTTTTGGAACCTAAAACCACCATTGAAATCAAGAAACCAAAGAAGGATTACTATTCATACTATTCATTAGCAACTTTCTTGATTTTATTTCACCCATCAAACCTTAATAAAAAGAGATCAAAGATTTATCTTACCTTAGTTTGATTGTTAGGAAGCTTGAGAATTAATGGGAGGATTTATCCATGGCTAGAACTTCAAGATTTGAATTTGATTCCTTGCCTTTTGAAGAAATAGCCGAATGAGCTTAAAGACAGAGAGAAGGAGTGTTTTTATGCTTGCTCCTTGGTTTTTTCTAGGAAATGATGTTGGTGATATCTTATATTGATTTTATATTCTCCTAGTTTAGATACCTAGGTTTATTCTTGTTGCCAAATCCATGGACAAATCTAACTAGCTTGTGGTAGATTACAAGTTAAGCCACTTGCTTAGCTTCCTTAGCTTACTATTCCATTAGCCTTGGTTGATCATCATATCTCTAGCTCACTATTTGATAAAGTAACCATGGTTACTTTCTTACCATGGTTAGTTAGTGCGTTATGTTTATTTAAACGTTTACACATTCGCTCGGTCTCTTAAACGTTTTCGTTAATACTTCCTCGTAAATGGTTCGCGACGTAATTCCTTTCGTATTTATTCCTTATATTTTGATTTATCATACTTGGGTATAAATCCGTAGGGTTTTATATTCGTAATTATATTATGATTCCCGTAATCCTCGATGATTCGTAAATATGGTCATTTTTCAAAGTTCGTTTTCTTCGAAAACTAATAGCGTTTACATACACTTATTTGGTACGTATAATCATAATATCAACTCCGAAACTCATTTTCTCATGCACTACATAGTGTGGACTCAAAAGTTTTTCCCGTCCGTCAGGGTTACTTTTCATTAAACGTTTTACAAGGTATCAAAAATTCGAGTTATTACAGTTTTCCCCTCTAACAAGGATTTCGTCCCGGAATCAATTAGAAAATAATTGGGGGTATCTATTCCTTATTGCGTCTTCAAGTTCCCAAGTTGACTCTTCGACATTTTGATTCCTCCATAAGATTCTAACCAGCTTCACAGTCTTGTTCCTCAGCACTTGTTCTTTTTGGTCCATTATCCTTACTGGCTGCTCGATGTAGGTCAGGTCTGGTTGTAAATCTACCTGCTCGTATTCTATTACATGTCGTGCATCTGCATGGTACTTCCTTAACATGGACACATGGAACACATTGTGCACTTGTTGCAGATTAGGAGGCAAGGCGAGCTCGTAAGCTAGAGGTCCTATTCTCCTCAAAATTTCAAAGGGTCCTATGAATCTGGGACGCAGCATCCCTTTCTTCCCAAATCTCATCACTCCTTTCCACGGAGATAGCTTCAATAGCACTGATTCTCCTACTTCATATTCCCTATCCTTCCTAGTCTAGTCGGCGTACTTCTTTTTTCTATCCTGAGCTGCTACCAGTCTTTTCCTGATGAGTCCCACCATTTCCCTGGTCTGTTGGACCAACTCTGGTCCTATTATCTTGTGTTCTCCAACTTCATCCCAACATAGGGGAGAGTGACATCTCCTTCCATAAAGAGCTTCATACAGAGGCATTCCTATGCTAGCGTGATAGCTATTATTGTAAGAAAATTCCATCAGGGGTAAGTGATCATTCCAATTTCCTTTAAAATCAATGCACATACTCGCAGCATATCTTCCAGGGTCTGAATAGTCCTTTCGCTTTGTCCATCATTCTAGGGGTTATAAGCGGTACTCATGTTTAGTCTGGTGCCTACGCATTCTTGGAAGCTTATCCAAAATCGAAAATTAAACCTTGGGTCTCTATCTGACACTATGGCTACAGGAACGCCGTGTCTCACTACAATTTCTTTCAAGTAACTATCCACCAACTTGTCTACGGTGTACCTTTCGTTGATTGGTAGGAAGTGTGCGGACTTGGTCAATCTATCTATGATAACCCATATGGTGTCGTGATTCGTTTTTTTCATTGGTAGGCCTGTCACAAAATCCATGGCTCTATACTCCCATTTCCATTCCGGAATTTCCAGGGGTCGTAATAGTCCACTAGGTCGCTGATGTTCAGCCTTCACTTTCTGGCATGTCAAGCACTTGCTGACCCACTCTGCTACTTCTCTCTTCATGTTAGGCCACCAATAATATTCCTTAAGGTCACGGTACATCTTCGTACTTCCTGAGTGGATTGAATATCTGGAGCTGTGCCCCTCGTGCAGCAGCTCGTCGTTTAACTCTTGCATATTTGGTATCCAAATTCGGGACGCATACCTCTTGATCCCTTTCTCATCTTTCTCGCATCTCACTTACTCACCGGTCAATGTTCCTCTTTCTTCACTCATCTTCTTTTCCTGACATACTCGTATCTTTTCAGTCAAATTGGCACTAGCTTAATCTCAAATAATCCTTCCGTTCCTTTACCGGTCATTCTCACGTCGATTTCCATTTTCTTAAATTCTTTAATTAACTCCTCTGATGTCATTATCATCTTGAGCCTTTCCTTCCTACTAAGGGCGTCAGCCACCACATTGGCTTTACCCGGGTGATACAAAATTTCACAGTCGTAGTCCTTAATCAACTATAACCATCTCTTCTATCTCATGTTCAGTTCCTTCTGAGTGAAAATATATTTGAGGCTTTAATGGTCTGCGTAGATCTTGCATTTCTCACCGTATAGGTAGTGTCTCCAAATTTTCAGGGCAAACATTATGGCTGCTAATTCTAGATCATGCGTCGGGTATCTGCTCTCATACTCCTTCAATTTCCGAGAGGCATACGCTATAACTTTGTCGTGCTGCATCAGTACACATCCTAATCCTTTAAGCGATGCGTCACTGTATATCACAAACTCTCCCTTTCCATCGGGAAGAGCGAGCACTGGTGCTGACACCAGCCTCCTTTTCAGTTCCTGAAAGCTTTCCTCACATTTCTCTGTCCATAAAAACTTTTCTGTCTTCCAGGTTAGTCTAGTCAGTGGACCAGCTATCTTAGCAAAGTCTTGCACGAATCTTCGGTAATATCCTGCTAAACCCACAAAACTCCTAACCTCTGTTGGGGTAGTTGGTCTTTCCCAGTTGGATAACGTCTCTATTTTGGCGGGGTCAACTAAAACTCCTTTGCTACTCACCACATGTCCTAAGAACTGAACTTCTCTTCAACAAAATTCGCACTTCGAGAACTTGGCATATAATTTCTCGTTCCTCAAGATTTCTAAGATTATCCTTAAATATTCTGCATGTTCTTGCTCTTTCTTTGAGTAGATTAGAATATCATCTATAAAAACTATCACACATATATCTAGGTACTTTTTGAACACTCTGTTCATCAAATCCATAAAGGTTGCGGGTGCATTAGTTAGCCCAAACGACATGAATAAGAACTCATAGTGTCCATACCTAGTACGAAAAGCAGTCTTCGGTACATCCTCAGGCTTGATTTTCAACTGGTGATACCCTGTCCTCAAATCTATTTTGAAAAAATGTACATCTCCCTTGAGTTGATCGAATAGGTCATTAATCCTAGGGAGAGGGTACCTATTCTTAATAGCCAGCTTATTCAGCTCTCGATAGTCTATGCATAACCTCATACTGCCGTCCTTTTTCTTTACGAACAGTACTGGCGCTCCCCATGACGACACATTGGGTCTTATCATTCCATTATCTAATAACTCTTGCAGTTGATAAGCTAGTTCCTTCATCTCAACTGGGGCAAGCCTATATGGGGCCTTGGATATTGGTGCTGTTCTTGGTGCTAATTCTATAGTGAATTTTATTTCCCTGTCAGGTGGCAACCCTGGTAAGTTCTCTCGAAACACATCCTCGAATTCGTTCACTATGGGTATGTTCTGTATATTAGGGACTTCCTTCTTGGTATCTACCACATAAGCCAAATAGGCCTCGTTACATATCCTTAATAATCTTTTTGCCTATAGCATGGTCAGAAATTTCTGGTTCTATCGTTGACCTTTAAACACTACTTCTTTTCCATTTTGCACTCTTATCTTTACCCTCTTCCGTTCACAATCTATTTGTACTCCATTACTGGATAACCAATCCATTCCTAAGATTACATCAAATTCTCCTAACGCAAATGGGATTAGGTCAACCTCGAGGACCTTCCCTTCTAATTTCAACTTGCACTTAGGGTGTACTTGTTTCACAGGAATTATTTCTTTGTCTGCTATTTCCACTTGTAATATCTCACGTAAGGGTATGGCGTTAAGTTTTAACTTTTTAGCCAAATCTTGAAATATAAATGACTTGGTTGCTCCATAATCAAATAGGACACTTGCATGTTCGGAATTTAACAGACGGGTACCTGCTATCACGTCAGTGTTTCGAACAGTATCCTGAACGGTCATGTTGAAGGTCCTAGCAGCTGGGGGTCGGCTGGATGCAGCTCTGCTCATCCCTGAGACTGGGGGCTTCAACGTCGGGCAATCCTTCCTCATATGCCCTACTTTCCCACATTGGAAACATGTCTTGCTGTATTGGGGACAGTTGTTGGCAAGGTGTCCGGGTTGGTCGCACCTGTAACATTTCAGAGGGGCTCTTGCCTGGGTGCACACTCCAAGGTGTCTTTTTCCACATGTCTGACATTCTGGTATTGGGGCGCAGTGTTGGCTATGAAATGTTGCCCTAGATTGTCTGTCGCCCTGGCCAACACTCTCACTTGGGGCCTTTCTGAATCCGGGGCCTCACGCAGGTTAGGACATCACTCCCTTGACGAACCTTCTTGGAAGGCTCCTATTCCCGGTTCCTACTCCTCCTCCTCCTCTGCCTTGGTTTCCTATCTTTCTCTTCCTATTTTCCTTTTCCTTCACACTCTGCTCACTGCCAGCTTCAACAATCGAGGCTTTCTGCACTAAGATGGCATAATCTGTCAGCTCTAGTACCGCCACTCGGTTTTGGATCCACTATTTCAGACCAAGCTGAAACCTTTGCACTTTCTTCTCTTCAGTATTCACAAATTCAGGCACAAATCGTGATAGCTCAGTAAACTTGGCCTCATACTCTGCCACAGTCATCCTATCATGTTTCAACTCCAGAAACTTAATCTCCATCTGGGTTTCCATAAACCTAGGGAAATACTTTTCTAAGAAAAGTCGGGTAAACCTATCCCATTGAATCACAACATCAGTCTCTAGGTTTCGTTTGGACTCCCACCCGTGATTAGGTTCTCTTTTCAGCATGTAAGAAGCGAAAATGGTCTTGTGCCGTTCCTCTACACCTAGTATCTCAAATGACTTTTCTATCTCTTTGAGCCAGGCCCGTGCCTCAACGGGGTCGGCAGATCCTAGAAACTCTGGGGGTTTGAGAGATTTGAAGGCCCTAAAGGCAGTGGCTGCAGTCTGTTGGGCAGCATATGGCTATGGTAGAATAGGCTGTTGGTTCAGATTTGCTCTTAACAGTTCCATAAATTCATTCATGGGGTTCCCTCCCTGATGGGTATCCTCAGCCTCTTCTTCTGTATATTCTTCCTCATCATATTCATTATATTCTAGGTCCTCTTCACTTTCTTCATTCACTACAGGGTCAGGTTCATTCCGTTGTTGGTTAACAGATTTTGCGGGTTGTGCCCTGGTTCATATTCTACGGGGTGACATTGTTCTGATAATGAAAATTTGTCAATATAGTTGCAATGTTTTACAATTGGATTAATTTATTCATATGCGAGCATGTTATTTACTATTTAGCATATTTTTATTAGGTGCAATAATATGGAAATCCATTTCTAAATAAATGCTAGATATATATACCATAGGATCTCCCACTTATATCTGGGGGACAAAACGACTAGCCGAGTTCATACATGCCTGATTATAATACACCGTTACTTGTCCTGAAAATCTGAAATGCAAATACATAAGCTGTATACCCTGAAGGGCCAGGAATGCTATCTACTACTAGCTATCCTATCAAAATTGGTGACAAGTCACCCAGCCTTCTTCAAGGTCCATATATAGTCACTAGTCCCTCAGTCACTGTCACTGCGCGTGAGGTCACACACCCTCCTCATCGCTCCTGCCAACATCAGCTCTGCATCAACTACCGGGATGTATCCTCCAATCGCCGTCATCCTCATCTGAACCCGGGTATGGAGCTCGATCCCATCAATCTCTCTGCGGGCAATGGATGGGGAAGCAGCTCTGAAATCCCCTGGGTATCCTAGTCGGATGGCTCTCTCAGTTGTCAGTGCCTGGCATAACTCCATAATATGGGCAGATGCCACAGTGATCTCAGCGTTAGGATGAGCCACCATCAAGTCGTGTACAGCTACATGTATGGTCGCCGGGGGTGGTAGAGGTGAGTCTGGGTCACTAGAGGATATGTCATAAGCCTTGTATACCTGTGCATATATCCCATCCTCCTCATCATCATCAGTATAGGGCAAAGGGCTCTCCATCCCTGGGGGTGGTGTAGGAGAGCAAATTGTCGGGTGAGGGTACATCTCTACATCCCTCCAGCCTACGCCATCTCCCTGGGTCATCTCAACGTCATCAGCTATGTGGATAGGAAGGTCGGTCTCCTCCTCCGGGACATCCTCAGTAGGGTCATCATCTGAATCATCAATGGGCGGGTCCTCTGGCTCAGGAGTAGGTTCATGTTCAGGAACCATAACATCATCAACAAGGTCAACCTCCCTCATAGGCTCCACTGGTACCTGACATAATAGGCAAGGTGTTACTAACTTAGAGTCGGAATTTCCTTGAGGGTTAAAACTGTCAAGACTACCCAGGTAGCCTGACGACGAACTCGACTTGAGCTCTAATTGATTATTTATTATCCTTATGTCTACATATTTTATATCCTATCATTTCCAAGATTTGATAATCTAAGGCTCTGATACCATTTCTGTGGCGCCCCAAAATCCGGGGTCGGGAATCTCGGAGGCCACGCCATCTAACCACTATAAACCATATACCTCACACCACAATATATAAATACTCACACTTTACGACCCCAAACTTATCTCACACACACAGACTTACATGTTATTGTCTTGGAAACGAACCATTCATTACTGGAGTAGATTAAACCGCAAAGTGATAAATATTACAACCCAAAAGTAATTAAGACTTACCGGGGAATAACCTTTAAGTAAGGCTAGTCCGTCAGCCAAATATGCGTTTCTTATTTATTACCTTACATAAGTCATACTTATAAATAAGCCGAACTAAAAACACTGAAACCAACCCAGCTTATTCGGACTACCTGCGGTACAACACCAAACAATCTACGGAACAGCTGGCCATTTCCTACCTGTTTCCTGGCTGTGGTTCTCATGGTAGGCATCTTGATTCACTATTGTGTTGTGTCATTTAAAAGAAAGCAAGAGTGAGCTATAATGCCCAGCATAATAATGTACAGTATGAAATGACTGTATGATAAACTTACGTAAAATATCCTATATGATAATTACGTTTTATTCAAAAATAGTTTCCCTTAGTGATACACACCTTTTACGAAAACAATCCTTTAGTGGATTTTATTAACCTGTGAATACCTTAATAGTAAACCCAGCACCTAGGCTTGGGTTACGGTATTGCATCACAATTCCAATTGGAAGAATAGGACATTCGTTGGAGCCACCGTATATGATGATCAGTCGTACTACGATAAAAGTAACCTTTTCTACTATTAGAAGGACGATACATTCGTATCCCGGTTATCACCCTTGCCGCATACGGGCTATGTGTCCTCATTTCGGGTATACACACACTTCGCAGGTCCTTAGGTACATGTTGTACCGTCTCCTATGTACCAGTAGTCTATCCAATACACAAAGTACTTGGATCCTACCCCTCCCTTGTCCTTTAGGAGATCCTATCATATCCCGAGAACTCGAACCACATCGCAGTTCCCCCAAGCATTTTGCTTGTTGATAGGCATAACTTTACTTTATATATATATATGTACTTCCGAAAGTTTTCGGAGGAAGTACTAAGGATGTGAGTTGACCGTTGTCAACAAATAATTAAATAAGGGGGGTATTTCTCTTTGAAACTATATTCAAAATATAAAAATAAGTCGAGAAAATATTCTCCGACGATCTGAAATTATTCGAATGATTTTCTAGAAAATCAGAAAGTATTTTAAATCAGGTTCTATGATTTTAAATCATAAATAAAACCTTTAATAAATAATAATTATTTAAATGATAATCGATAAATAATTAAACCTCGAATTAGTTTACTCTTTAAAAGAATATTTAAAATAATATTCATCAACTAGTTTATCTACGCAATTAATAATCTTTAATGTTTAATCGGGTTTGAAATAAATAATTGTTGGAGTATACTTCTCCTATAATAAAGGAATAGGTATATGATATTTATTATTCGAATAATAAAATATAGTTGAGGGAATATGATCGTTAGGAAATCGTTTTAATAAAAGTTCGAGGTATTTTAATATTTCGTAAGTGGACGTTGAGTCCCTTTAAAACGTACTATTATGGACTTGTAATCATCCTATAATATCACCGGAATGATTCCCGGGTTTTCATCTTAAAATCCCGACCGACTAGGTTCCGCTCGGAAATCTATAATCATGAACACAATTCATTTCCTTAGGTCCCGTTGTAATTTACGGCTACCAGCACTCATGCGCTAATTATTATGCACCCTCTCAACTTGCATTACCCTTATTATTCCTTTAATTCCTTATTCACATCATGGTCGCTTCCTTTTTCAAAGTATCTTAAGTATCTTATGGATTCTACGTTTTCTAATCACGCTGTCTCAGCTCCGATATTTTTATAAAATTGAAAAATCATTATTCTTACTTGAAATTTTTATGAAAGTTAGGAAACTCAATATGATACTCTCTGTAAAAATTTCATGATTTATGAGCCTTACTAAGTCAATCCTTTATATTTTCAAAGTTCGTAATTCGTAGCAGTTTTTTTCGCGTAAATCACTTTTAGTAAAACGGCCATAACTTTTGATCCGTAAATCGGAATCCAGCGATTCAAGCGCCTAAATGATCCTTATAACATTGTCTATTCTAAACAAGGGTTAATTTTCAAGAAACTACAGTTTAAATCTTCGGGAATGTCTGCAGAAATTTAGTTATGTTTTGTTCATTTTAGCGAGATTACGTTTACGATCGGAGTTTCGTTTATGCCTTAAATCTTTATACTACCACCAAAAATCATCATATCATCATCAACACACTAACTCCTCTCAAGAACATCATGTTATTGAGGCAACAACAATCAACCTTAAATCTACTTAACTAAACATCAAGATCTGAACAATATCACCACTAAAACTAGGTTTACAACTACATACTAAAAGAATCTTGAAATTGAATCTTAAATAAAGTTGGATCAAAGATTTTTACGTTTCTTGAAATCTTGAGATGTTTTGTTGATGATGGTGAAGTCTTGGGAGTGCTTGGTATGGTTTTTGGAACCTAAAACCACTATTGAAATCAAGAAACCAAAGAAGAGTTACTATTCATACTATTCATTAGCAACTTTCTTGATTTTATTTCACCCATCAAACCTTAATAAAAAGTAATCAAAGATTTAAATTACCTTAGTTTGGTTGTTAGGAATCTTTAGAATTAATGGTAGGATTTATCCATGGCTAGAACTTGAAGATTTGAATTTGATTTCTTGGCTTTTGAAGAAATAGCCGAATGGGCTTAAAGAGAGAGAGGGAGTGTTTTTATGCTTGCTCCTTGGTTGCTTCTAGGAAATGATGTTGGTTATATCTTATATTGATTTGATATTCTCCTAATGAATCCTAGATTTATTCTTGTTTCCAAATCCATGGACAAATCTAACTAGCTTGTGGTAGATTACAAGCTAAGCCACTTACTTAGCTTCCTTAGCTTACTATTCCACTAGCCTTGGTTGATCATCCTATCTCTAGCTCGCTATTTGATAAAGTAACCATGGTTACTTTCTTACCATGGTTAGTGTTATTCCCAGTGGACTAACAATGAGATTTACAGAAGGGGGTTAAATGTAAATCTCAAAACTTTTTCAAGTTTTGAGCAGTTTCTAAGGCTAAGTGTTTTAGTGAGCAAATGTGTGTGAATTGCTTGAGGCTAATACAGACAGATATATATTCAATCACAAATATAAAAAACACAAAGAACTTAAAAACTTTTCTGGTGGATTTGTTGTTCCACTAGAGATGTGTTATTTCAGAAAATTTGTGATTCAAAGAATTAAATCACAGTTGCTTCCTAGTACAAACTAGATGATTTTCTCTCTAGATTTTTCTAAACAGCTCTTGAAAATTCACATCTAATTACTAGCTGCTACTTGGTTTATATATCACCAAGTTTATAAGTGAAGACAAAACTGTAAAATATAATTAAGAAGGCTCTTCACATGTTTCTTCTTCATTTCTCTATCCAATGCAATTTGAGTTTAGCTGTTAATCTTTGAATACTCCCTTGTTTGCACCAAAATGGAAATGCTGCATTTTCTTGATTCCTCCTAGAGGCTGCCACATTCCAGTTTGTCTCTGTCAACCCATGTGCCTCTGTCAGCTTATGAATTGTCACTATCAACTGCTATTGAACTAAGCATCCGTTGAAGCTTTCATCTGTTGATGCCTTATCCGTTGAGGCTTTATCCGTTGAAGCTTTATCCGTTGATGCATTAGCAGTTGAAGTCTTATCCGTTGAAGCACTTATCCGTTGATGGATATTATCCGTTGAAGCTTTAGAGACATCCGTTGAAGCTTTGTTTCTTATCCGTTGAAGGTCTTTAATATCAGTTGATACTTCTTCCCTTATACAAAATTACAAGGCATGAAATATTTACAATTAGCCCTCCTATTTGCATATCCACTAGTAGTCAACATGATTGATAATTTGCTACAACATCTAAGAATTACAACTTGAATCCAGAGAATGAAATGTGCTACAATACTAAACTTATTGCTAAGTAAAGCTACTCCTTCAACGGATAACCAAGATGGTCTTATCCGTTGAGGCTACAAACACTAGATTTCTACTTAAGTGTTTTGTTTAACTTATCATCAAAATAATACACATATTCCTAACAACCTCCCCCTATTTATGTCTACTAGAACTGTAGGCATAAATTTGGGTTTAGCTTGATGATAACAAAATACTTGACAAACATATTAACTGTAATAAAGCAGAAATTCAAAAGTGCTGCAAAAATGTGTATGCTGAGATGGAATTGAAGAATTATATTATTTCCAAGGGTGCTCCTTTAGCCAGAGCAGATTAATTTCTTTTCCTTTGATCCCTTGTTTTCTTTCCTAGCCTCCTGTCATTCTCCTCTATTTAAAGTTGAAGTTGTCTGTAGAACTCAGCTTCATCTTCTTCATTGATGTCCAACTTAGATTGCATATCCTTGAGAGTTTCATTACTGGCAATCTTGAGATGATCTTCAAGTCTGAAAAATCTTCTGACTCCTTTGTTGCCTCTGAACTCCATCAACCAATGAGGTGATTTTTGAACTTTAATTCCTCTTTCTTGAATGAGTAATGTTCTAGGCAAGGCATTGGGCTCCCACCAAGTCTTCCTTATGTTGGCAATCTTGTTGAGAATCTCAGTCTTGGCAATCCTGGTAAAGCTAGAATCCCTTTTTATGGCTGAGTAGACTCTAACCAAGGTAGAGTAGCCTTCATTCAGAATCCTGTAGAGAGGCCAAGTTCTTTCCCCACTTCCTTTGTATTTAAACACTAGTCTTTCTGGTAGCTATATGTAGGCATCTATTCCCCTTACTTCCTCCAGCTCATCCAGATAGAGTTCAATGTCTGAGAATTCCTTTATGTCACAAATGTGAACAAAATCATCCTTAGAGGCTTGTGGCTTAGGCTTAGGCTTCTGAATAAATTTGATTGAGGTTAGAGGAGGTGTTGATTTGATTTTCCTTTTCTGTTTCTTTGAAGGTGGAGAAGTGGTTAAGAAGGTGGGCAATTTGATGGTGTCCCAATCAATTGGTTCCTCCTTAGGAGTGATTGTTTCACCATGGATATTTATGAAGGGGTCAGGCACAATGGGTTCAGGAATAGAAGGTAGTGGTTTGGATTTTGATTGGGTTTCTTCAGTCTCATCTACCATCTTTCTTTTTGCATTGACCTTCTTTCTGTTCCCTTTCTGCCATTCCTCTCTTTCCTTGCTTCTTTCTCCCACATCATCACTAAACATGTCCCCCATACCTACATTTTCACTCTTGTCTTCAATTTCTTTGTTTTCTTCAGCTTGACTTGACTTTAGCTGTTTTTCAAGCTTTGCTTGTGCTCTTTTGTCAGCCTTTAGCTTTTTGGCTTCTTCCTTCAACCTTCTGGCTTCTTCCCTCTTGGCTATTGAGAATTTGGGATGTCCTTGCATCACACAAATGCTCTTTCCCTCTCTAAAGATAATAGCCATGTTCATCCTTTCAACCACATCCATGGTCTCTTTGTGCTTTATGATACTTCCACCCAAAACCTTGTCTTCATCAGGCTTTGGAAGAGGAAAATCCACTTCTTTCATCTGAGCAAGGCTTAGAGGATTCTTTGTAGAGTCCTTATTGGATCTGTTATTGGGCTTGAGAACCATAGGTTTCATATTCTTGGCAGAAGTCTCTCCAGCCTTATTCCTCCTTACTGGCTTGAGCTCCATAATAATTGATTCCACCTTTGTGCTATGCTTCACAGATTGTGATTTAGAAGCTGTAGAACCAAAAATTTGTTGCACCTTTTCATCAATTTTCCTCCTTTGCTCTTTGACTTGCAATTCAGCTGCTGCTATCTGGATTAGATCAATTCCATCAAGCTTTCCTTTGATTTGAATAGGTGGAGAAGTGGTGATGGCAGGAACTAGCACTTTAGATATTTGAACTATTGTTGATGGCTCTCCTTCCCCTTCCCTTTTATTCTCCCCCTTTTTGTTATCATCAAGGGTAGGGGTCAAGCCTTGTGCTTTTGCCAGCTGCATTAGTAGATTTGTCTGAGTTTGTTGATTCTGAAGAATGGTAACCATAGAGTCTTCAATGATCTGAACTCTATTTTCCAACCTGGCCAGCCTCTTGTCAGCATCAGATTCTCTCCTCAATCTCACTAACAAATCTTGCATAGTACCATAAGGCATGACTGAATCCAACTTCTCAGCATTGTAGGATTTCAGATCAGCAATATCTTGCTTGAGTTCATCCACACTTAGATTATGTCTGATATGCTGCAACTGCAAGAGATGCAGAGAGTCTAGATGAGCTTGAAGAAGTGCCTTTGTACCAGCATCAGTAGTCTCCTGAAGGGCCTTCTGTATAGTCATTACTTGCTTGACCAAAGCTACACTAAACTGTCCTGGTGTAGATTCCTTTGCCCATGCCCAGTCAGGTAGATTTGGAACAAAACTTGGGCCTGTTGCTCCCCCTAAGTTCATGCTCTCATCCAAAAAATTAGAGTCATCATCATTAGAATTTACTCCAAATTCTTCAGATGGCTCACCAGCTTGAGAAGGCAGCCTATTAACAGCAGCTTTGTCTCTTAGAAGAGATTCTGAAGTGTGTACAATGTTCAAAGTATGCTCTGCCTCCACATTGCCCTGAGCAGCCAACAATTGACAGGCTGGAGCAGGGTGAGTAAAAGTGTCAGCATCCAAGGAAATGTTATCAATTACAGCTTTGTAATGTTGCTGAAATTGTCTTCCCTTTTCTGCATCATCCACAATCATTGACTCACTAGCAATGGCCGGATCCACCCTTATAGCTTCTGTACCCGCCTTTCTCTCATTTTCTCTATTTTCTTGCATCAGGGACTCCCCTTGGCTCACACACACCCTCACACCCTCACCCTCACCTTCTAAGGTGGCACTCCCCTCACTTACTTTTGCCATGCTGGAAGAAATAGCATGCATATGTTGACTCTCAACCTCTCCTTTTGCCTGGGAGCAACCCAGCCTCTCACTCAAATTATCACTCCCTTCCCTCAGACCTAAAAGTGATTCAATAGTATCCATGCCTTCTACAGTTAAAATTGTTTCTGTTATATATGTAGAGACCATCAACGGATAGGGAGTATCCGTTGAAGTGGAAACTGATGGTATCAACGGATAACTGCTGTTAAGCTTATCCGTCGAAGAACAACCACTTGTCAACGGATGAGAGATATCCGTTGAAAAAGGAAAAGATGTAGATATTAAAAGTGACATAATTGTTGAATCTGTGTGAATTGATTTTAAGTGAGGTGACACAGATTCTTCAACTATATCTGAAAGAATTGGCTGATGATCCAACAAATCATCTAAAAGATGATGATCATCAGGATTTGAGTGGGGCTCCTCCCTGAGTTTTAAGGAGGGAGAATCAGGAATTGATGTGAATATCATATCCACATCCAGAGAGGGTGATGGAGAGTTTGATGATTGATGTGTTTCTATTATGAAAGAATGGGGATGTGACTCCACATTTGCTGGAGTCACATCAAGCTGAATTTGAGAAGGCAAAGATACAGGTGGATGTATATGTGTTGTGTGTGCCCCCTGTGTGGAAACTAGGGTTTTAGCCTTCTTCTTCCTTGAAAAGGCTTTGATTGGTGAATGTGTGGCTTCAGTGTCCCTCCCTCTTTTGTTCTGTATCCCTGGTTGGGGACTATTTTCAATAGCTGCATCCTTTTGGGAGGATGCAACTAGTGATGTGTTTGACTCCTTTTGAACCACCACAGTCTTTTGAGAGACTGTGGCTTGGCTGGCTGGGTTACCACTCACCTCTCCCACCTTATCCTGGGGGGTTTCTTGATGTTCACCCCTCCCCTCACCACTCACACCCTATTCACTCCCTTCAAGGTTTATGGTAGTTGTTACAACTATTGTCTTTTGGGAAACAACAGAGGTGGTTTTCTTTGACTTGTGTTTTGAAATTTTAGTTTTGGTGGCTTTGGTAGGAACCTGTTGGGACAAAGACACAGATTCCAATGCCACACTAGAAGGCAAAGAAACAATGGGGTTGGAAACAGTAGGAGTTATAGAAGTGTTTACCTCACTTACCTATGGTGCATTCATTATTGGCAAATATACCAATGGCACCTGGCTGTTGAGGTTGATTCTCAAAAGGTCTGCAAGATCCCTTTTCTCTTGTGCCCAGCATTTGAGTTTATTGCTCTCATTAGATATAACCAACCCTTCAGTAACATGGTTAGCCAATAACATAAAGAATCTAGCATAGTAGATGTTATGTGGTCTATTAGCTTTGTTACCTAACCTGGAACCTAATTCTAGCATGACATAGTTGCTAAAATTAAAGTACCTATCAGAAACTAGCATATAGAGCATATTAACAAGAGATGAAGTTATGGCATCAAAATTGCTAATCTTTCCAGAGAAAACCTTGATAAAGGCATCTCCAAGAAAACTCCATTCTTTCCTAAGGCCCTTCCTTCTAATACTACCTAAACTAGCAGAATTAAAAGTATAGCCTATGGAATCTAACATAGCAGATACATCTTTATCAATATGTGGTGTCATGGCATTATTCTCAGGCAACTTAAAGCAAGACTGTATATCATCACAGTTAATGCAATAATCCTTACCTTTTAGAGAGAAGGCAATAGTCATATCTGTGGAGTTGAACTCTGCAGTTTTCCAAATCTCCCCAATTACCTCACAGTAAATGGTTGGGGCTTCCAGCATTGCATAGCTTAGTTTGCAGTTTTTGATGAAGTCCATCATCTTGTGATAATCAGAATGGGCTTCATTCTTTTCAACCAAGGCTACGAAATTGTTCTTTTCATAAACAAATCCAGACTGAGACATAATTTTGACTACTAGTGCCATTGTTGTGAGTAGAGGTTGCAGAGAAAAACTTGAGAGTTTTGGGAGAGAAGGAGAATAAAAATTGCAAGAAAGCGTAAAGTGAAAATAAGAATTCAATGGGCTTTTATACTTTCTTGAAATAAAACGTAAATAAAATGATTAAATGATACTTTTAAATAAATTACAGCCGTTTAAGAATAAAGAAAACTGTAGAAATTCTGAAAACTGCCTTTAATACAAATACATACAACAGTGTATATCTGTATCAACGGTTAAGTAAAAGAATCAACGGCTGTGACTCACTTAAAGTAACTGATGTGACACTTTAACGGATAAGGTAAATAGTTATCCGTTGATGATCAACACTATTTTATCCGTTGAGGGATAAAATTACCAGAAATGTATTTGTCTTTCAACGGATAATGAACATCCGTTGATAGAACAATTTTGGATTTCAACAGATAGGGAATATCCATTGATAGAATAATTCTTACTTAAAGCCAACTTTGTTCTTGTAACAAATTCATTTCAGGCTTCAAGGCAGATTATAAAGAGGACATAAATTTATGAATAATTAAGCATACCTAGCTCACTTACTAATCTTGGGAATGTTGATTCATCAAGTGGCTTGGTGAATATGTCTGCAATCTGCTTTTCACTTGGAACAAAATGAAGTTCCACTGTACCTTTCATCACATGTTCCCTAATGAAGTGGTACTTGATGTCAATGTGCTTGGTTCTTGAGTGTTGCACTGGATTTTCAGTAATGGCAATGGCACTTGTGTTGTCACAGAATATAGGAATTTTGTCAACAGTTAGTCCATAGTCAAATAGTTGATTCCTCATCCATAGTATCTGTGCACAGCAACTACCAGCAGCAATGTACTCAGCTTCAGCTGTTGATGTAGAAACAAAATTTTGCTTCTTGCTGAACCATGACACAAGCTTGTTCCCTAAAAATTGACAGGTGCCAGTTGTGCTTTTCCTGTCTATTTTGCAGCCTGCATAATCTGCATCTGAGTAGCCAATTAGATCAAAACCAGACACTCTAGGGTACCAAATTCCTAGATTTGGAGTCCCTTTGAGATATCTGAAGATTCTTTTAATAGCCACTAAATGAGATTCTTTAGGGTCGGCTTGAAATATAGCACAGAGACATGTAGAAAACATTATATCAGGTCTACTAGCAGTTAAATATAAAAGTGAGCCAACCATGCCTCTATAACTTGAAATGTCCACAGACTTTTCAGCCTTGTTTAATTCAAGCTTGGTGGAAGTGGCCATGGGAGTTTTTGCAGATGAACAGTCCATTAAGTCAAACAAGATCATAAATATATTTAGTTTGACTAATGAAAATTCCACCACTAACTTGTTTAACTTGTAAACCAAGAAAATAAGTTAGCTCTCCCATCATGCTCATTTCATATTTACTTTGCATTAACTTAGCAAACTTTTTACAAAGCTTATCATCTGTAGATCCAAATATAATATCATCTACATAAATTTGAACAAGTATTGTAGAGCCATTAACATTTCTAAAGAAAAGAGTTTTGTCAACAGTACCTCTTGTGAAGTGATTATCTAGAAGAAATTTTGACAAAGTCTCATACCAGGCTCTAGGTGCTTGCTTTAGTCCATAGAGTGCTTTCAACAGATAATACACATAGTCTGGAAAGTTTGGATCTTCAAATCCTGGAGGTTGGCTTACATAAACTTCTTCCTCCAATTCCCCATTTAGAAATGCACTCTTGGCATCCATTTGATAGACTTTGAAATTGGCATGGGCTGCATAGGATAGAAAGATTCTGATGGTTTCAAGTCTGGCAACTGGAGCAAATATTTCATCAAAATCTATTCCCTCTTGTTGAGAATAGCCTTTAGCAACCAATCTGGCTTTATTCCTTATGACAATGCCATTTTCATCCATCTTGTTTCTGAATACCCATTTTGTGTCAATAGAACTCTTGTTCTTTGGCTTGGGTACCAGCTTCCATACTTTGTTCCTCTCAAATTGGTTTAGCTCCTCTTGCATTGCTAAAATCCAATATGGATCCAATAGAGCTTCTTCCACTCTCTTAGGTTCCTCCTGTGATAGAAAGCTACTATACAGACATTCATCTTGAGTAGCCCTTCTAGTTTGCACTTTAGATGTAGCATCACCAATGATCAGTTCAAAAGGATGATTCTTGGTCCATTTCCTTTGAGGTGGTAGATTAGCTCTAGATGAGGTTGCCTCAGTATTGTCATGATGTGAGATAGAATGTTGATTGGTTGAAACTCCCCCTGAGTTGCTGATCCTTTGAAAGGAATTGGGAGCTCTATCAACCGATGAAGTGAATTGATTATCCGTTGACAGACTGTGATCAACGGATGCTTCATTATGAACTTCAACGGATGATGCACTTTGTCTTTCAACGGATGCTGCATTGCTTCTTTCAACGGAAGCTGAATTATGACTTTCAACGGATGCAGCATTCTGTGCATTATCCAAAGGCATATTTTGAATTCTTCTTGAGATGCCTTCTTCATCATTCTCATCTTCACTATCATCACAATATATCTCAATATTGTCAAATTTGAGTCCTTCATGATGTCCCTCATCTGTTAGTCCATCAATCTTTTTATCATCAAACACAACATGCACAGATTCCATGACAATGTTGGTTCTTAGATTGTAGACCCTATATGATTTTCCAGTAGAATAACCAACAAATATTCCTTCATCAGCCTTTGCATCAAACTTCCCTTTGTGATCAGATTGATTCCTTAAGATGTAGCATTTGCACCCAAAGACATGCAGAAAGTTTAAAGTTGGTTTTCTTCTCTTCAATAATTGATAGGGAGTCATGCCTTTTGCCTGATTGATTAGAGAAATATTCTGAGTGTAACATGCACAGTTAACAGCTTCAGCCCAAAAGTAAGTTGGGAGTTTTGACTCTTCAAGCATTGTCCTTGCAGCTTCAATTAGTGATCTGTTCTTCCTTTCCACCACACATTTTGTTGTGGAGTCCTTGGAGCTGAGAACTCATGCATGATCCCATTTTCTTCACAGAACAACTTCATGGTTGAATTATTGAACTCAGTTCCATTGTCACTCCTAATATTCCTTACTTTGAAATCAGGATGATTGTTGACTTGCTTGATATGATTGATAATGATTTCACTAGCTTCATCCTTTGATCCAAGAAAATAAACCCATGAAAACTTTGAGAAATCATCTACAATCACTGGGCAATATTTTTTCCTTGAAATTGACAATACATTACCTGGTCCAAAAAGATCCATGTGTAGCAGTTGTAATGGTTCATCAATTGCAGATTCAAGCTTCTTACTGAATGATACTTTCTTTTGCTTTCCTTTCTGACAAGCATCACACAGTCCATCCCTTGTGAATTCTACTAGAGGCATTCATCTAACTAAGTCCTTTTTGACTAGATCATTCATTGTCTTGAAATTCAAGTGGGACAGCTTCTTATGCCATAGCCAACTTTCAACTGGACTTGCTTTGCTGAAAAGACAAGTAATAGATTCTGCATCTGTAGAGTTGAAGTCAGCTAAATACACATTCCCCTTTCTAACTCCAGTTAGAACCACTTTATTGTCCTTCTTACTTGTGACAATACAGGCTTCAGAATTGAAGGAAACAGTATTCCCTCTGTCACATAGTTGACTGATGCTCAATAAGTTGTGTTTGAGACCATCAACCAATGCAACTTCATCAATGATGATATTTTCTTTTGAAATCAAGCCATATCCCATAGTGAATCCTTTGCTGTCATCTCCAAAGGTTATGCTAGGGCCAGCTCTCTTCTTAAACTCTGTGAGCAGGGTGAAATCTCCTGTCATGTGTCTTGAACAGCCATTGTCCAAGTACCATAGATTCCTTCTTTTTCCCTGCACACAACAAAATCAATCAAGTTGATTTTGGTACCCAAGTTTCCTTGGGTCCAGCCTTCTTAGTCTTTTTCCTAGACTTCATTCCTCCTGCATCTTTTGACTTAGGTAACTTTGGGTCAACCTTGGTCTCAGATGTAGTTGGTTGAAGTGTAGGGTTAGTCACAGAATCATTTAGCACATTTGATTGAATTTGATAAGGCATAGATTGTGCAAACATGTTATTCCACATAGGCATATTGTATGGCATTTGAGGCATACTAAATGCAGTAAAATAAGGATTATTAATATATGGCATGTTTGCAAAATGTGCATGGGGATTCTGATGAGACATAACAGGCATAGCATGCAGAGGTGACATAGACATGTTAGGCATGGAGGGATTTGAAGGCATGGGAGCATTCTTAACAGATTTGCAGTTATCAGATAGATGATTAACACTTTTACAATGCACACAGCTTTTTCTAGGAGCATACCTATCAGGTGTGTAATTGTTATATTTATTAATCTCTACCTTCCCATTTCTTTTAGATTTTCTTTTAGTTTCCTTTTTATCCTCAACCAACTTAAGCCTATTTTTCAGTTGATCTAAAGTCATGTGTCCTATATTCACCTTACTGGCATCTTTGGATGTGCTAGCTCCTTCTTTGACAAAGTTCTTGAAAGTTGAACCATCCTTCTTATTGAGATTTTTATTTTTGAAATTACTTGCCTGTTTTAATTAATGAGCCTTCAACGGATGCTCTTTTTCTTCCTTCAACGGATAACTTTCATCATCCGTTGATTCCACATCCATTGACAATCCATCAATTAATTCTAACTCCTTTTTTTTTCTTCCAGGCATCCTCACAGAATGATTCAATTCCCTGAACCTTGGCAATCTGAACACTAACATCCCTAGATGTTTTCCAGGCCTTGATTACCTCTTGCTCACTCTCTAACTGTTTAGAAAGAATTTCTACTTTCTTAACAGCTTCTTCTAGTTCACTCTCAACAGTCAAGCATTTAAGTTTAATCTTTTCAAGCTCAATTACCTGATCCTCTAACACAGCATTCCTATCACTTAAAAACACATTATTCTCTTTGATCCTAGTGTTTTCTTTGGCTAGTGATTTAAGGGAAACACGCAAATGATATAATTCATTGGACATATCATTTATGGATTCATTGCATTCATTTTTAGAAAGCTGAGAGAGATCAGTAGTAATTACCTGGTTGCTTGATGAACTAGTTTCATTTTCATCAGAATTAGCCATCAGGGCTAGGTTGACATATTCCATATCATCATCTTCATTGACTCCATTTGCTGCCCAATCATCTTGAGTGAGAAAAGCTCTTTCTTTTTGTTTGAGCAAATCAAAATACTTCTTTTTGTAATCAACTTGCTCAAATTTCTTCTTATCAGAGATTGGCTTCCTACACTCACTTGCAAAGTGTCCACTAATGCCATAGTTATAACATTTGAACTTGGATTTGTCCACCATGTTTTTGATTTGTTTGGCTTAGTGAATTTTGTATTTTTCCTAAACTTCATCTTTGCAAACCTCCTGGACAGAGAAGCCATATGTTCATCAACATCATCAGAGTCATCCTGACTAGAATTGTCTTCATCCTCAGCTACTTGCTCTTTGCCCTTGCTTGATTTTGATTTGCTTGTGCCAATTTTGAGACTTGGCATTATCTTCTCCTCATTCCTGGCTTCAATCTTCTCACTGT
This sequence comes from Apium graveolens, assembly GCF_009905375.1. Classification (NCBI taxonomy): domain Eukaryota; kingdom Viridiplantae; phylum Streptophyta; class Magnoliopsida; order Apiales; family Apiaceae; genus Apium; species Apium graveolens. Next base: position 150,639,423 of record NC_133652.1, read on the forward strand.
CAGCTACAAGTGCAACTGTTCCTCCTTTTCTCTTTCCCTTTTTCAGCAGCTCATCCTGCTCCATTTCAAGTTCATAAGTCTTCAAAATTCCATATAATCTTTCAAGTGAGAAGTTCTTATAATCTTGAGAATTTCTTAGAGAGACAGTCATAGGCTTCCATTCCTTTGGTAGAGACCTCAGAAATTTTAAGTTGGAATCCTTGACTTGGTACACTCTACCATACAGCTTCAATGCATTTAACAGTTTCTGAAATCTGTTGAAGGTATCATTTAACGATTCTCCTTCTTCAAAGTGAAAATATTCATACTGTTGAATAAGAAGCTGCATCTTGTTCTCTCTAACCTGCTCAGTACCTTCACAGATGATTTGTACAGTATCCCAAACTTCCTTTGCAGTTTGGCTATTGATGACATTGTCAAACATATCTTGATCTAAGCCATTAAACAAAATGTTCATGGCTTTCTTGTCCTTGCGGATTTCTTCCATGTCTTCAATAGTCCATTCTGCTTTTGGCTTGGGAATGGATTGTCCAACAACAACTGTTGTAGTAGCAGCTGTGGCCACTTTGTGAGGGATGTGAGGACCATTTTCAATACAGTTGATGTAGCTTTAATCTTGAGAAAGAAGATGTAAATGCATCTTCACTTTCCAGTGATGATAGTTATCTTTTTCCAGGACTGGAATCTTTATACCAATATCCTTCCTAGCAGGAGGATTCTTCTGTGCACTCATGATGTTAGCAGAATAGATCTTTAAACTCTTTGTATATTAAGAGCTTGCTCTGATACCAATTGTTATTCCCAGTGGACTAATAATGAGATTTACAGAAGGGGGGTTGAATGTAAATCTCAAAACTTTTTCAAGTTTTGAGCAGTTTCTAAGGCTAAGTGTTTTAGTAAGCAAATGTGTGTGAATTGCTTGAGGGTAATACAGACAGATATATATATTCAAACACAAATGTAAAGAACACAAAGAACTTAAAAACTTTTCTGGTGGATTTGTTGTTCCACCAGAGATGTTGTATTTCAGAAAATCTGTGATTCAAAGAATTAAATCACAGCTGCTTCCTAGTACAAACTAAATGATTTTCTCTCTGGATTTTTCTAAACAGCTCTTGAAAATTCACATCTAATTACTAGCTGCTACTTGGTTTATATATCACCAAGTTTACAAGTGAAGACAAAACTGTAAAATACAATTAAGAAGGCTCTTCACATGTTTCTTCTCTATTTCTCTATCCAATGCAATTTGGGTTTAGCTGTTAATCTTTGAATACTCCCTTGTTTGCACCAGAATGGAAATGCTGCATTTTCTTGATTCCTCCTAGAGGCTGCCACATTCCAGTTTATCTCTGTCAACCCATGTGCCTCTGTCAGCTTATGAATTGTCACTATCAACTGCTATTGAACTAAGCATCCGTTGAAGCTTTCATCCGTTGATGCCTTATCCGTTGAGGCTTTATCCGTTGAAGGTTTATCCGTTGATGCATTAGCAGTTGAAGTCTTATCCGTTGAAGCACTTATCCGTTGATGGATATTATCCGTTGAAGCTTTAGAGACATCCGTTGAAGCTTTGTTTCTTATCCGTTGAAGGTCTTCAATATCAGTTGATACTTCTTCACTTATACAAAATTACAAGGCATGAAATATTTACAATTAGCCCTCCTATTTGCATATCCACTAGTAGTCAACATGACTGATAATTTCCTACAACATCTAAGAATTACAACTTGAATCCAGAGAATGAAATGTGCTACAATACTAAACTTATTGCTAAGTAAAGCTACTCCTTCAACGGATAGCCAAGATGGTCTTATCCGTTGAGGCTACAAACACTAGATTTCTACTTAAGTGTTTTGTTTAACTTATCATCAAACTAATACCCATATTCCTAACAGTTAGTTAGTGCGTTACGTTTATTTAATCGTTTACGCGTTTACCTGGTCTCTTAAATGTTTTCGTTAATACTTCCTCGTAAATGGTTCGCGACGTAATTCTTTTTGTATTTATTTCTTATGTTTTGAATTATCATACTTGGGTATAAATCCGTAGGGTTTTATATTCTTAATTATATTATGATTCCCGTAATCCTCGATGATTCGTAAATATGGTCGTTTTTTAAAGTTCATTTTCTTCGAAAACTAATAGCATTTACATACACTTATTTGGTACGTATAATCATAATATCAACTCTAAAACTCATTTTCTCATGCACTACATAGTGTGGGCTCAAAAGTTTTTTTTGTCCGTCAGGTTTACTATTCATTAAACGTTTTACAAGGTCTCAAAAATTCGACTTATTACATATAACCATGAATCCTGATGGTCCTAAAGCTTGTTATGTATCACTGGAGGAACTGATGATTGAAAGGACTCCTATCAGAAACTTAAGAGCTGCAATATACCAGTAATCTGATGAAACTGAGTATGAGAAGAATTTGAAGATCAGGCTAGAGGAGATACTGTTGAAAAAGATTGATGACAGGGTCAAAGTCTTTGTTCAGAGATACTGTAGAGTCTATCAGGAAATATGAAGAAAACTCTTTGTGACTAAGTATGCTCTATAAACTACTGTACTATACATTTTGTCCTTCTGGTTTTTGACACTAGACAACACTTTAGAATTTATACTTATTCTACAAAGCACAAATTGGGGGACATTGTTGGAAATTGTCTATGTCAGGAATCAGGATCTGCTATAGAGTCAGGATCTGTCATGAGTCATCAGGATGTGTAACCAATCAGGATCTATCCGACAGTCAGGATTTGTTAAGCTGTCAGGATCTAATGCAGTCAGGATGTGTATCAGAATGTGAAGACTGTCAGGATATGATTGGATAAGTCAAAGCTACAAGATAAATAAGAATATGTTGATTTATAGGATTGTAGTTATTAATTTAGATATGTATAAAAACTAGATAAATTATACTGTAACATATCTTGTGATTGATAGGAATTGATTATTACTGTGTGATATATACACACAGATTAGGTTATCACTTTGTGGTGTGCACTACTCGAGTACTCTATAACCTAGCAACTCTTAAGAATATTGTTCTTGAGAGAGTTTTGTAACAGTTTATTGAAGATCAATATAAACTATTATTTGATTAAACTATTTATTGTTATTCTTACTTTACTTATTTAATCAATCGATTTATTTGATAATTGTATCCAACCCCCTTAAATAATTATCATTACTGGGTAACAGATTTGATGAGTAACTTTTGGACTTTTAAACCCACTCTTAAAAACTCACCATTACCATGCTTAGTTAGGTTATGTTTTAATATTTGTTTTGATATGTAGATCACTTTAATCGGGTTTACGGTTTAGGAGAAACGATCGTTTTAACTAATGATGTTTCGCAAGCGAACCTTACCCCTCGAGTAACTTTAAGACCATGTTTAAGGCCCCTAAAAGACTTATCGAAACTCGAAACAATTATGTAAAGTCGCTTAGTAAGGAGTAAGGTCCGTGTGAATGATTCGCCTTAAAATGTTTAACGATCAATTTTATAAAAATGGTGGAGCCGAGGGTACGCGAGCAACTAATGTAAATCTTTAAGCGTAAAAGCGGGCGTTAAGGTATGCATGAGTAAAGTCTAGTTTCTTAAGCGACTGAGGATTAATTCTGTCTTATGATATTGTTTATAGGTTACCGGACCCACCCTAAGCTCATTACCACCCCAGGACACTCAGGCAAGTTTTCAAAACCTTTTACTATTGTTGTGATATTGATATGCATGAATATTTTATAAAACGATATCTTGCGATATAATGCATGTATGACTTTAAAGTTAAAATCTTATGTTATATACGCATGCATGTTTTGGAATATTGATATTTCGATATAAAGTTCAACTGTTTTAAAAGTAGAGCTTACGAGCTGCATAATACTTATGCTAGATAAAAGCAGTATTTTTCATATACCCTTATTATAGGGCACCCAAAGTTGATCATCATACTTTAAACCGGGAGGCGATGTTCCCGAGTATTATTACATATGGTTTTTGACAACTAATAGTCGAATAAAGTTATTCGATAATTTTTAAATTATAAATGAATATTATTTCGAATATTTATTTAAGATTTTATTTTTGATCAAATATTATTAACAAATATTATTTTGATTATTCAAATAAAGGTTTACTTTGATTAATTATTTATTTATTTAATGAATATTACTTTAAATATTCATTTAAAGACTTTTGACACAAATTATTATTATTTTAATATATCCTTTAAATAATAATTAATTAAGGAATATTATTTAAATATTCTCTTAATCTTTTCAAATAAGTTCGTCAAATGTATCAAAACATCTGTACCTTAAATGTTTTCAAAAAATATTTTCGAACTTTATCAAATGATTTCAAAAGTAAATAGAGGATCCCTAAACCCCGTTTTCATACTTAAATCTTTCTTTATAAAGGGGATTTAAATACTCGCTCAAAATAAAAGGGATCCTGCTTAGTGACGTGTTTTATATTAGCAACAAAGTTGCTGAATAAAAAAAGAGAGTTTTTGATTACTTACCCAACTTTCGGGAAGTAAGTCATGGACAAGTTTAATCCATTAACAAGTATCGCTTGGGATATATCGGTGAGTTTCCCCTATCCAACTAGATAGGACTTCTTGGTGGATTCCCGTCAATAAGTGTCTACTTGGGGAAAAGGGAGACGAGCTTTACGTTTCAGAGTCATGGATTTGAATCTAACTAGGAGTTAGCGTAAGAGGCCGAGTAGCGTCAGCCAAGCATAAATTTTGGCAAATATGCCAGGAAGTTCTATGACTGTTCATTCTTTAGGAGTTTAGCCATCGGTGGATAAGTAAATCTAAATGTTCTTCTCTACATGTAGACATAAAAGAAGGTTGTACGACTTTGACTGATCATCGTAGTTGCATACCTTGGGCATGGGTGAAGCTCCAAATAGTAGTTCCTCATCCATATTGGATATTTTTGATTCTACAATGCTATCATGAGAACCTCGAGAGAAAAGGCTGCGGCTGGGTAATCAACGATCCCGAAGAGAAAAGGCCACGGCTGGGTATCCGATGAGCGCTGACAGAGTCAACACTTCAAAATGTTGTGTTAGAAATGAAGTTTCTCGTAACTTCATCTTTTAAAGAATATTTCAAGAATTGATTTTACTTAAAGGGATAAGGACCCTCAAAGAGTTTTACGAAAATGATTTATACAAGTCTTACCTTGTAGCTTCATCTTTATGATGAACTTTTGAAAACTAATTATACTTTGAACAGTAGTAGTTCAAGTAGTTTTTTTCTAAAAAGATATAAGTATATTGGAGTATCTTGTAACTTCAGCTTTTAAACTTATATCTAGTGAATGATTATCTAATGCATGAGAAATATATTCAGAAAGTTATCGATTAAGATATTTTGCTTTATTAATCAAACTATATATATATATATTCTATGAGCTGTATTACTCACCCTTGCTTCATTTATTTATCACATAACAACAGTTAGGCAAGATGGCCAGACTCAAACAGACCCACCACAAGAGCATGGGAAGCATCCCGCGTCTACCCGCTGAGATCCTAGCCGTCATTGCTGCAGAGGTTGATTTATCTGTAGTTTAGGCGTTCAACTTTTGGGAATCAACTTATGTATAATTATAACTTGTGTTGGATAATGGAAAAGAGCTGTAAACCTATTAAGTAATCATTTTGGGTTTGCAATAACTTTCAACTTGTGAATCTCAATGACTGTTACTTATTTCAATTTCATCTCTGAGACTATCACGTGTTATGGACTGTGTATTATTATGGGGTCACAGTATACAGTTGTTTATTTAATTAAAGTAAAGGGTAATGAATTGAAATAAAGACCGTGACAACCCAAATCCCCAATCCCAGATTCGGGGGTGTTACAAAAATGGTATCAGAGCTAAGCGTTATAAGCCTCGGAGATGATGCAATGATATAAAAATAAATTCACAAAGATAATAAGAACTCTTTCCAAGTTCATAGTTGGACTACTTAAAGTAGTGCTGACAGTTAAAACCCTTACGGTAACTCTTATAAGTATCATAATAGTAACTTTGCTCGCTTAATATGTAGGAGCATGAGGACGTGAATCTAGAGATGTATGAGCAGGAGCACGATGAGGCATTTCTACGTGCTGAGGATCAGGTTAAGCCTGATGAGGACTCAGATGAGGATGTTACTGATGAGGAGGATCCCATGGAGGACACTGATCCACTTGCTGATGTGGATGATGAGGAGAACCCCTCAGAGGAGAAAGAGCTAGTTGTTTTCAAGGTTTCTAATGCTGAGGACCCGGAGGAGGTCCCAGTTTCTGAGGATGTTGACCACCCTTATGAAGTAGATGTTGAGGCCCCTGCTGAAGAGCTAATTGATGTTGTTGTAGAGTACACTGGTACCCACCTACCTCCACTCCCTATGGTCAGAGCCCATACCCCTCCACCACTATCCATGAGCCCTTATGATGATGGCTCTGGGACTCTTACTCCCGAGCCCCTGCAGACTGAGGATGCACCCCCAGCAGAGCCATATAGCCCAACCCCCGATCCAGTACAGAGAGAGCCCATGTTGGCCGTTGCTGAGGCCAGATTGAACGAGGTGAGGAGAGAGCTGGAGGCGGAGAGGGATAGTAGGCGTACACTTGTTTTTGAGACGAGAGTTGTCATTCCTCAATCTGCGAGGACTGAGTTGACTAGGATTGAGCTCATGGCTCGCATGAGGATCCGAACAATTCATAGAAATGGTCATGGCAGGGTGTCCCGGAGGCAGGCTGAGTATATTGTCAGGCGTTCGCCATCATTTTACTCCTTATTTTCCGATCTATTAATCTACCCAAACCAAATTCCCAAAATTATCCTAGAGTTGATTTTCTGGCCAAACTCTGGTCGTCTCTCTCTCACTCTCTCTTTCTCTCGCTCTCTCTCATTTTTTCGTTTCTCTCTTGCTCTTGCTGTCGATCTCTCTCTCCCTTCTCTCTCTCTCTTTCTCTCTCTTTGTCTCTCTCTTCCCTCTCTTTCTCTCCACCTCTCTCTCCTCTCTTCGCTTCTCTCTTCTCTCTCCGCCTCTCTCTCTCTCTCCCTTCCTCTCTCTCTTTCTCCGCCTCTTTTTCTCTTTCTCTCTACTTCTCTCTTCCTCTCTTTCTCTAAATTTTATTACTCCTATTCTAAATTTTTAATAAACCCAATTTAGTAATGAAATGGGTTGGACCCTAATTGGGATAAACTATCCATAACCCAATTACAATTTTATTTACAAATCAAGCACTAATTAGCATCAAGTAGAATGAAAAATTTAAATAATCAATTAATTAGTAATACAAAACTATCTAAAAATCATAGATTCATATATTCTTAATACATACATTTGCCCCAATTACTCATAGCATTAATTGCTTACTAAAATAACAGTCAAGGAATCACACATTTTAATTCAATAATAAAACCAAAAATAAAAGACAAAGAAAAGGTAATAATGATTACCTTAATATATGATTGAATAATTAAGGAGCTTCTTAGAATCACTTTTCTCTCTTGGATTATACCCAAACCTTGATTGATTTTGATCCTCTTGATCTTCTTTAACCCAAAATCTCAATTTCTAAATCCAGTATTTGATTAGACTAATTTGAGAAGAAAGCTATTTGGGGATTTTTAGTAATGGGTTTGATTAAGAAAAAAAATAATTCTATTTATAAACCTCCTTAACTAAGGTTATGATAAAAAATTAATTAAATCTAGTGTAGTTAGTAGGTTCTAGAGTTATCTACCAACTTCTAGAATTAACTACACTAATAATTATCTATATTTTCTACTTGCTCATTTAAATATTAGAAAATAAAATAGTAACTTACCAAGCACTTTCTCTTGCAAAATAATTGCATAAGAAAATTTTGAGGGGTAATATATGCTAATAAAATAATTTATTTACACCCTTGAAAATGACAATTTAAAAAAAAAATTAAATAATACAAAAATTAAATAATTCGAAAATGACATAAATAAATAAAAGAAATAAAAATAGTGAGAAAATATGTATATAAATGACTAAAAATTCCTCCTTTATTATTTTCTAAAAAGAAATAATAGTAAGCAACGCCAAAATATTTGAAGAAACAAATTCTTGACCGAGAGAAAATCCAAAATATTGAAATTGAATATTTGCAATAAAATATTAATAGTTATAGATATAACACTTTCTTATACAAGAAGTCTCTTGGGATAAATTAAAATCCTAAATTAATTTTTTTTTTAAAAAAGGAGTCGCTTATCAATTTAGTATTAAGGGTTTAATTAATATTAAATAGAGTTACGTAGCAATCAATAATGGAACTTCCTAAAATCGGATTCTCTATCATTTAAATACTTAAATCAGAATTATACGTCTTATAATTTATTAAACATTTTTACTTGCGCTTCCTAATAATCAAATGTTAAGCAATCCCATATCTAATTTCTATATTAAAATAACAGTATCGTTTTATATATATAATTTCTCTGGTGTTACATGAATTTAGAGTGTTATTCTAATGTTTTTTGTACTTATTTTTAATACTTCTTTAGATTCCGCTAAAAAGTTTTTAACAATTTCATCTAGTATTTTTTTATATTTGTTTTATATTTTTTGAGATTCCACTAATTTGTTTTTGAGAATTTGTAACTAAAATTTACGTCGAACCCATGACGTTTAAATAAAGTGGAAAATTAAATTGATGGTGAAGGCGTTAGAGCAATTTCAATAGCATCTTAGTTCATTATCTAAATTAAATAAAAAATATTGTATCCTATAGATTTTGGACAATAATAGTTAATGTCATCTTCAACAACATTCCTAATTTCATTCTCCATGTAATATTTTATTAATTATAATTAAAAAGCTGTAAAGTGAGAAAGTGACTGTCTTTAATCATTTATTATTAGTTATAAGTTAGAAGAGTAGAGAGTTTAGTGATTTCTTGGATACTATTGGATTATTTTTTTCTCACATTTCTTTTATTCTAGTTTAGGACTCTAAATAGCTATGAGTTGATCTTAAATATCCATTTCTAAAAATAAACTTACCAATATATGCAAAGGCTGAGCTTACCAAATATTCATAGGCTGGCCATGGCCCCGAATAACGAGCAAATACGCATGTCGACATATGTGGTGTGATTACAAATATGGTACATATGTGAGTTGTTTAAAATAATATTTTTATTATTTTTTTACCATACGCGCAAGCTGTGATCTTATCTTGTCCAGTAGACTTCTGAAGAAATAGAAGTGACTAATTACGACAGTCACTATCAATATTGTATCTTATTTTTATACATTGTTATTATTATCTATTATTATTATAATATATGTAATTTATTGTGTTTATTTAGTATTTCTTATTCACATAAGTACTTATTACAAAAAAGTTTTGGTCTTACTTTTTAAATTAAAATAGGTTAAATGATGGATATCTCAAGTAGTAATGTTTTGGAAGGATGCACTACAAGAAAACTGTCAATATACATCACACATTAGACATCGGTTAGGTTTGCCACTGATGTTAAAAGAATTTATAACATCACCCCGTGTTTTTATGATGTTATTGTCATTCGAAGAAATCGCTTATTTTAAAACCGATGTCTAAAATTACATGAAAAAATTTTATTTCGCGCTCAGCTTTTTAATTTCCCCCTTAGTCAAAATTTCTTACAATTATCCCAAAATTTTACCCCGCCCATGAGCCAATATCTTGGTTCCCCTATTTCCCTCTTGAAAATTTCACTCATCTCTCCTGACTAAACACTCCTCTACCCCGCTCACTTTCACCTCGACCATCTCACCATCTGTGTTCATCATCTCGACTCAACTAAAGTTCGGTTGTTAAGATTTGTAAGCTTATCTCATCTCTAGTCTCAAAATCTTACTAGTCTTCTCTTCATGAAGACAAATTTTTAAAATTGGGGTCTTTTTAAATCGAAACCCTAATTTTTTAAATTGGGGTTTTTTCAAATCCAAATCCCTATGGTGCTTTCATTTAATTCAATGTATTTTCAAGTTATTAATTCTTTTCAATTCGTTGTATATATACATGGCCTTTTTTGTATACGGTTCTGGATTTAATCTCTGGTATTCACTTGTTTAAGGTTGGATTGAAAGTAGGATTGTGTTATTTATTGGTTTATATTTTTGTGTTTATATGTTTTTAATTGTACTTGGTTCACATATAATATTTTTATTGATTTTAACTAATGATTTTATAATTTGTACATTATTGTGATTTAGTTGTAATGTTAGTTGAATTTTTTGTGAATTGTGTGCGTAGGACTTTCTCTGAAGACGCAGGAGCTTACAACTCTATTCACAGCTGTTAGACTGGGTTGTAGTTGTTACATAGAAGGGGATATGTACTTATATTTATAGGGTACTTGGTTTTTAGTTTCTTGTTGGATCTATCTCAATCTCTTTTAATATGGATTTTGTTAACAAGATTGGTGGTTCCGGCATGGACCTCAGAAGCAAAGCAAGGGTATTGCATTATATTCCTAAATATTAAATTTGTTATTGTTTCTTCTGTGATTATGATTTTCATTTGCATGATTGCCTAAATAGGTGTATAATGAAATTATGATGTATCTAGCACCAGACAAGCTCCTAGGGAAGATAGTGAAGTAATTTTGCAGTAAGTTATTCCCCAACATTTTTTATTTGATTTGATCTATATGCAGTAATAGCGATTCATTGTTTATTTGTTTGTGTTCTAATAATGAAACAGCCGTCCATAGAAGATAGAATGGGAAACAAAACATATGTGGTGTTATGGTGATGTTTTACTCTGATTGGAAGCGGGTTTGTAAGTGGTAAGAGTAGTGATTCATTGTGCCTTTTGGCCATTATTCTCAAGCAACAGACCAAGAATGATAATTTTTTTCTACACCTAGGTAAAATATGTGCATAGTGTTAGCATCTACTTTCCTTCCCAATTATATATCAAGTATGAAGTATGTGAATTTGTTGATACTAAAATTTCTACTTTTGGATTACATTATTATGAAGTATGAAGTATGAAGGCTACAAAAAATGTTTCTGAAGTACACACGATTCCCTGGTATTTAATGTCTTGTTTTACATTATTATTTTATTTAAAATATATATTCCCTAGTAAGGGGAATGGTAGTATGCTGAACTGGTATTTTGGCCAAAGTTTGCCTACAAACTAGCACTGGTGGTGATTCTTCTCACGTCAGAAGTTGTACAATTTGAAGGTGAACACAGCTTATGTGGCATAGTAGTTCCGGTCTACCGTGCCATATATTTATATTTTAAATGTGGTCTGTTTGGATAAGAATACAACTTCAGGAGAAACATATCATGTACGTCATATAGGCTTCGGTACAAAGTTGTATCAACTTTAAGTTAGCAGCTTATTAATGCGAATGTGTTTGGTCTGCAGGTTCGCTTGGTTGCGGATAAGGAGAAAAATAAACCCAGAGGCCCATGTTAAATTTTTTTATTAGGGTAAGGTTCAAAATTTAGCAAAACAGAGGTGCTGCGTGAGACTACTTCTATACCAAAGATGAGCTTACTATATCTATTCATAAAGCACAGGTTCATATTGATCTTTTAATAATTCAATTTGTTCCTAGATTATATACTCTTTTAGTCTAAATTATTTTTGAGCAGGAAAATGTTTCTGGGGAGTATCTAAATCTTTTACCTTTGTTATTTTTTTGGTTAAGGTTTCCTCGGAGGGATTCTCCTTGACAGAAACTGCACAAGCTAAACTCTGGTCAAAATTTTATTGGCCAGTTTAGCAAAATGATTTTGTTGTGCTTGAAGAACCTCATCTCTAAAGTGCTAAAGGTTTGAGCTATGCATATTCTACACCAGATTCTGAAATCAATTGAAGTTTCAACTACCTATAACTATAAGCTATATTAGTGCATTATGTATCTATATATGTAATTCTGTAGGTTTATCGCAATAACCATGCAAGTGATGTCGCCTTTGTTAGTATGTAGGCCTAGACTACGACCATTACATGCATGCAGAAAAAGAAATATGATGACATAAACAATATAAGACATGCTGAATGATGATTGTGAAAGACTGTTTGCAGGTTGAGGTTTGTGAACTACTGCAAGCTTTCTATATGAAGGGGTCTTTTATCTTTTGATACATGATGTGTAAGGGGGGATGGTGACTAATTATTGGGTTATGATTTGACCATATATTATAGCAGTAACTTAGCTCTGCCATGTTTGCAGTCTCTTTGTTTTTAACTAGCTTTGGTGTGAAGGGAGAGCTAGAGGTAGACAAAAATGTTTCTCTGATCACATTATAGATATATATTGCACAGCCACTAGTTCGTACAATATCAAATACATGCAAAGCCTTCTGTTCAATGACCTCCATCAGCTGTTGCTCTGTCTTCCCTTGAAATCCATCTAGCTACATAGATAGCTAGACTTCCTACTATTGCATATTTTCATTTTTTCATAATGCATGCCTTTTTGTCCAGATGCCCTGCACAGGGAATGGTACCATACCAGTTGCTTATTAGTACAATTTGGGTCTTATGAAACTACCTTTTTGTTAATACTAACTCAAACTAATAACAGTTGTTTCTTGCATGAAAATGTGGCATGTAAAAAATAAGTTAAAATTAGTTTGAAGAAAAGAAATGCAACAGGGAGTGTAAACTGGAATACAAAGGTTTCTTATGATCTTGACAACTGGAATCATGTTGATCGCTTCCATTCAATGATCAGGTAATACGGTTTTGTTGATATTTGTGTTATTACTAATCGTTATATGTCAGCGATAGTCAATTAAGACGTGTTATATGTCAGGGATTAGTCAATTAAGACAACTGGAATCATGTCTTGAATGCAGGTGGCAGCAAAGATGTGGAGATTCTTCTGTATACCGTGGTTATAAAAACTGACTTGATACCTTTTGGAATTGGAATAGTAGGTGCAGTGTCTATTTCATACACCCCACACCTTAGTTCTATTCACGTTTCTGTGTGCCTGTAAATTTAAATTATATTTAACTGAAAATAACCAATGTTTTTTTAACTATTTTGAATAAGCATCAACAGCTTTTTAGTCCTTTTTATGTGCAATTGGTATATATATTAAATTATATTTTTTGATTAACTGTAGTGTTCCTCCACTGAAAATGGCACCCAGACCGAGAATGATACATCGAACATGACAGTGAGTCTGCAAATGGTATATATGTGATTGCATATTATGTGGAACATTTCTGTTAAATAACCATATTGGTGTCTCGATACCATGGCGATATGGTGTGTCAATATAATTTAAATGGAACTTGATCGGATATATTCATAGTGAATGAGGAAATTGGACTGTTATAGTGTTACTGAGAAACAAGAAAAATGGTACACCCTTGCTGCTAACTGTTTTATTTAAAGCTATCTCAAACAGAATTAGCCCTAGTAATATGAACCTTGTCGGTAATAATTACGAGTTATTCAGGATATGGTTGTTAATGCAATTTTAATGTATATATATCCCTTTGTTTCCATTTTAAAATATCTCTTGCTAGTCTGTACTTGAATTCATATTTTTTTTATGTTGTTGCAGAATAAGAAGATAAACCGTGATGATTTTGTGAAAAGACTGAGGATTATTGTTGGAGATGCATTACTGAGGTTAGCAATTCTAAAGTATTTAAGCATATTCACTGGAGATGCATTGCTGGAGATCCATTGCTGGCTTTCAGATTTGGCAATGTTTAAAGTGAGTTCTAAGAGACACATAGGGCATGTATATCCTACCGGCCACTGTACGGTTACGGCGCTTGTTTACTTATTTATTTATTTTAGCGTGAAACCTAATTTTTTTAGGGTATCCATTTGAGTAATAAAATATTCAATGTAAAATGCTCTTTATTTTGATGATGATAATAGACGGACTATGTATTTAAGCATGCATTCAAATCCTATTATTTCCTTAGTCTACCTGATTGCAAGATCCATATATTTGATGTATGCTAGTTACAAAAGCAATTGGACATCACTTTTAAAGAAGAAAAGTTGATGCCAAAAAAGTTAATGTACATCATTTTAAGGTAAAAAAATTGATATCAAAGAAATCCAGGTTCAAGTCTAAATGAAACATAGAAATCACTTTGTTTAAGATAAAATTGATGTCTATGTGACAGTATACACATCACTTTTAACCAAAAAATACTGATGTCAAACAACACAATGTACATCAGTTTCAGACAAACAACTGTTGTCAAAGACTAACATATTCAAATCTAAATGAAACATAGACATCACTTTATTCAAGAAAATACTGATGTTTATATGCTAAAATAGACATCACCTTTCAGTGAAGAATCAAATGTTTAATACACCATTTTACATCACCCATATGAAAATTTTTGATGTCTTTGTGACAAAAAACATAGCTCATTATATGTTTAATCTGTTTTAATAGGTGTTATTTAGTTATTAAATAATTTATTTATAACATTTTTTTAAAAAAAAATACATGGACATCAGTTTTTTAACCAAAATCGATGTCTAAGCTTGCATAGACATCGGGTATCCACCGATGTCTAGAATAGACATCACCGACATCAACATCGGTTGGTTAACAGCATAGACATCGACCAAAAACCGATGTCTATGGACTTTTTTCTTGTAGTGATGAGGTACGCTAGATAGTAGGGAGACCATTAAACTTAATTTTAGGGTAGGAGCTCTGAATATAGGAACTTTCACTGGAAAGTTTTTGGGACTAATATGTTATTATATATAAGAAACTAAGTGTAAGGGTGCTCAGACAAAGAAAATCAATGAATTCAAATTGTGATATTCACGGGTTGTGAACACTAGGAATGGTTTTGGTATAATGTTAAGTACACAACTGAAGAAAAATATGATATATTTGAATAGATATAATGATAAGATCAGTGATGATTATATGAGTAGGGAATGCAGAGGTTGTTAAGGTCATAGGTACTTATGCTCCACATGTTCATTTGGGTGATGCGGAGGAAAAGCACTTTTGGCTAAGATTATTTAGATAATTTAGTTTGTATAATACATATTGATCAATTTTATATATGGGGTGACTTTAATGGTCATATTTATCAGCAATCTAATGGTTATGTTGGTATCCATGATTATGTTGGTATCGACGGGGATTTAAGATATGGTACACGAAATGAGGGTGGATATACACTTTAGGAATTTGCAGTAGTCCATGAATTAGTGATTGTTAACTCTTCGAATCTGAATAATAGATAATCTTTTAGTTACATTTTAGAGTGGGAGTGTAATAATCAAATAGATTCTCTTCTTACGAGACGAAGCAAAAAGAATTACAAAAATTGTAAAGTGTTTCTAGGTGAGATATATGCTACACAATATTATTTGTTGGTAATGAATTTATACATGAGAAGGATAGCAGAAGGTAATCAATAGGTAACACCGCGAATTTTATGGGAAAATGAAAGTACAAATTTTTAATTAGAGGTTGATGATGGATGATGATATTATATTATGGTATAACTACTTTTGACAAATATTTAATGAGACAAACACAGATAACCAAAATTTAAGAAGGGACGAAATTCATCATCTTATTTATAATTTTACAACCTCATATGAGCAAAAGAAATTGGGCGACCCTTACATAAATGGGTAAATGTAAAACTCCAAGCCCAGACCAATACCTATAGGGGCTATGGTTGTGGATTAGGAGAGTGAACGGTAGTTGTACGATTATTCAACTAATTCTTAGGACCATTAAGATATCACATAAATGGAGGCCTAGTATGATTGTTTCAATATAAGAATAGGGGGATGCTCAGAATTGTAGAAACTATCATGATCTTAAACTTCTACATCATACCATGAAATTATGGGACATAGTGATTTAACTAGGATATGAAGATATGTTGAAGTGTCTGAAAATTCATTTGATTTCATGTCATAGAGGTTGACAATGGAGGCCAACTATCTTCCTAGACAATTAGGAGATACATAGAGAACATAGTCGAGACCTGCATATGGTATTTATAAATTTGGAAAAAGCTTGTAATAGCCAAGTTTGGAGGATAAATTTGTATCAAGAATTTATGTTTGGGTGATACAAGAGATGTATTCTCAAGTAATGATTTTCGTCTCATGTGGGTAACACTCAATATTTTCTGGTCAAGACAAGACTTTACCAAGTATTATCGTTAACTCCAATTTTTCACAACAATAATGAATGTACTAACTAGGGGAATCCAAAATGTTGTATGATGGTGTATACTTTTTTACGAATGATATAGTTATAACTAATAAGACACAAACTATTTTTAGTGAAAAGTTAGAAAAATGGAAAGTAACATTGGAGACGTGTGACTTGTGCTTTAATCGTTCCAAAATTAAATATTTATGATATAGTTATAGCAATGAACTAGATAAAGATGGGTTAGATGTTAGAATTTGAGAATAATTACTAGTTCCAAAAAAAGTTTAAGTATTTAAGAACACGCTTAAATTTATAAAATGTGCCTTTTACTAAAGTTGTTGTAAAGGTTTCTAGTGTCAAACCAATGATCAACACTAGGAGCAACTCTTTAACATCATTCTTTAACCTTTTTTGTTGATCACTGATAACACTTGTATTACGCCTGACTCAAGATTAACTTCACTAGTTCGACCGAAATTACAACCTAATTCCATAAACTCATTTATGTTTTTACGAACTATTATCCTACCTCCCACTTAAATTACCTTCAACACTTTTCCTTACGATCACTCTTTTTTGATAGGGTTATATGTCCAACATAACCAATTTTATAGTTTTCATCTTCACTAGATGATGACAATGATCTAAGATTTTTGGATTCATAATCAAACTCATCACTCAAACATTTACTAGAACAGTTCATGACAAAGGACAAAGTTTTTCTTAAAATTTTTAAAGTGTTTTCGTATATTTCAAGTTCATCATCACTCTTCATATCAACAGGATCTAAACTAACAGTGTCATAATTATCAAATTTCCTATTTTTCAGTTCCTTAAGATAACTTCGAGTTTCAACTTGCCACAGCATCATCATCAACATTAACATCATCTTTTGTACAACGATTCTCTTCGTTCACAACTTTGTCAAATCTATTAGTCATTCTGTCTATTCTAGGGTTTGTGGTTGATGAATTAATTCATTGAGGTTGAAATGGCCAACAATAAATTAACCATATTAAAATATTATAAAATTTACACAACTTTACTAACTCTTTCGCTGAAGTATCATCATACACTCGCCAAGTTTCCTTTTAGATGTATGACTAATCACACTTATAAATATATCAGGGAAGATGAATCATGTTCATATTTAATTATAAATTGATCAAATCATGAAATTATAGTAAATCACAGTTAAAGTTAAATTTTACATCAAATTTCCAGCTAATTAATTAGGAGTAGACTGGAAATCATCATGTTAATGGATATAAAGTGTGGTAGACTCGCTGAAAATATAAAAACAAAATCTATCTATCTATTCTATATTATAATAGGAGAACATGGTGGTAAAACTCGTGAGATTTTTTATTCTTATTGAAATTACTATTTTACCCTGTATGTGTTATTCATTGGAAATTTTTTATTCTCATTAAAATTACTATTTTACCCCTATATTATTTATTGGAAAAAATGTTTTTCTAGGGAATCGAACCTATGATTAGGATTGCTTTGCAAGAGCTCTAACCACTATTGTAATATACGTGAATTATATATACGAATAATAATAATAATAATAATAATAATAATAATAAGTTTTGGGATTAGATTTTGCATATGTGGTTAAATATCTTTGCTAAAGAGAAAAGAAAAAAAAAGAATTAATTTTGTTAATCATTAAAATTATAGTTTTAATAATGATAGGATATTTAAAACTATATAAAGGAATATATGTTATGATGTCTGGACAAACACAGGGGAACTAATTACAAGAAACCCCTAGAAATAGAAATAGGTGGCTGCATGGGGTGAAGAAAACCGGGGAGACCCAGAGGCGACCAAATTTATATTTTAGGTTGTGGTTCACTCTTTTTCTATACGTTCTCAATAACTGGGGTACATAGTAGGCTAGTATTATAATTTATTATAACCATTCTTTTGTATGTTAGTTAGGCATATAGTTTTCATGAATTGTTATAAAATATTATGAATTGTAATTTGTAATATTTAGGTATTAAAAATTGAACAGGATCTGGGAACTAGTACAAATTATGATAATATTTTTTTAACTCAAAATATGTTATTACATGTGTGTTTATGTCTCTAGAACATTAAAGTCAAAGCTTGTGCTAAAATTTAATTTTATTAGTATTAATATGTTATTATGTGCATGAAGGACCTCATATCTTTTATTATTTTATATTATATATGTTTGATTTTGGATTTAGAATTTTATTGTCGTTTGATTTTGATTTACTGGTGTCAAAGCATAGTGCAAGAAGATGTCACAGCATGTGTGTACATGTATACTAATCTATTATATGATTATATATATGCCATTTTTGTAATACATTTATTACAATATTAATATCTAATTCTACAGTATTTTGATTAATTGTTGCCGACAGTTAGTTATATAAGTTGGATTATTAAATCAATTGGATTCTATAATTCAGCATGAGTTGACTTTGATCATTAACATATAAATGTTTATATTTAATAAATTAATATTTTTAATAACTTGTTTTACTGATGCAAACACACACTTAGCTGCACACATACTTGGTCTTATAATACTTAATATCTAGATTATGTCCATTATAATGATTAGTATCTTATTTAAAATTAGTATGTGCATCGGTTAATTTGATAATTTTGGACAAAGATTACAAAATCTGCAATTAACCAACTTGTCTAGATTATATAGGCTAGTTTATTTAATTAAGTAGATATAGATAATGTGTTTTTGTTCATGTCAAAATAATAATTTTATTAATGATAAAGTTAATATCCTTATTTACAGATTTATTAGGCCATGTCAGGTCAAGTTAATTTAGTATTTAAAAGAAGTATAAATTGAATGTGTATTAATAGTAAATTATAAAGTTGTTATTAGATCAGGAGCAGGAGAATTAGCGGATCAATTGCGGATATGGTTAGTGATTTTAGTTGCGATTTTATGGTACGAATTATATCTCTTTTTATTCAGCGTTACTCCTGCCTTGATTCACTATATTTGTTTTGTTTTATTCTCAAATTCGTTGGCTCTTTTATTAACGGTTCAACTGTTTTGAATCTTTTAAACTATTTCAAAATCTGTTTTCAAAATTCTAAAATAGTCCCCTGCTTTTTTTAAAAAATACAAATCTCAAATAGCTCTTTCGAAATATTTGAGCACTTCTTTCAATTTGTTTCGAATCTCAAATTTGATTTGTTCTGGAATGCTTTGTTATGTTTTAGTATATTTGAATATTTATTTCCGTGATTCTAGAAATTGTTCATTTTACAAACCTGTTTAGAATATATGATATATCCATATAAGTAATTTTTAAAATTGTGCAATTATTTTATTTGAACCCTTATCGGTATAGGGTATACCGAGTTAACCAGCAGTGGGGTACTACAGCCATGTCATTGCGGTATCAGTGATATGACACTTCAGTGACAGTGTGATTGGTCACGACGTATCCTTCTGTTAGCTCATGGGAGGAGCTTGTGGCCATTTGATATTTGTTCAGGATACGTGGGTGCACCCGGATTTTGATTTGTGATTTGATTTTACGGTGACGTTGTATATGCAGTACATGTTATTCGTTCCGTTGCATACATTACGGTACCCTATGATGTATGTATTTATATCTGTTCTGATCTCGGTATGAAATATCCTTACCCCTTGTTGCTTCAGCTATACTTCTTTTTAAAATTATTATTTTATTATAAATCGTGAAATATCTCTATCTGTTTTCCTATTTTATAAACTATACTCCAAATCCGTACTAGGCGTTTGACTCATGTCGTATTCTTTTTCTGGCAGGTACTTAGGTGAATTTGGGATTGTGTGATGGAGAGTTACCCTTCATTAATGTCTAGCTTTACTTACACATCATTACTTGTTTGGGGATTTTAAATTGATCGTATGTCTTGGTTTTAAATTGTTTTAGAAATTTATTAAACTTACTTAATTATTATTAAACGGATTTTAGTGCTCTGCATACAGGTTTATGGATTATACAAAATATCTCTTTCTATTTTAGGAAGGGGGTGTTACAACTACGGTACTTAAATCATATGTGTTGTTAATCAAACACATATTATGTATGCTTGTGTGTCTTTAAACGAATAAAATATTTCGTATTCGAATTATTGAGAGTTAAGACTTATTAATAACGTATAATAATCTTTTCTTTTACATTTTCTACTTTGTATCAGATTAATATATAATATTTTTTAATTAACATATATTTAATATTTCGTTAAATACACATGATATGAAGCAGGGTTAATCAAATTGAAATCAAGAATTATACACTTACGATAGAATATATACAAAAGTTCAATAGACATATTTTATCCCATTATTGACAATATATATTTAATTTAAATTAATTAATATATATATATAAATACACTAAATTATATTATTTGATCAGATCATTCTATAATATTTATAGAAATATAATCATATTAATCATGACAAATGTCTTAGAATTACTTCATAAAATTCTAAAAAGATTTATAAATTTAAATAAATAGTTATGTCAATTGTGTCGAATTTATAAAAGTAATTTTGGAAAATAAATAAATATTATTATTGAATTAGTTTATGGAGAAATATTGAAATCATTTGTTAGGTAATGAATACAATAAAGAGGAGGGGTGAATGTGTTTTAGATTATTTTTAAGCTTTTTGAACTGTTATGGATGGTGAACAAAGTAATCTAACTGTAGAGATAATATGTTTTAACAGGAATAATAAAAGGGAAAAATATCAAACTCATCACTCATTTCATCCAAATGTATCAAATAAGTCATTACTTTCCATTTTGACTCAATTTGATTACTAATTTGAAAATTTGCAGCAAGTTAGTTATTAAAAAGTTAAAATCTTGTATCGATTTAGTTATTGGCAGATGATTTATTTGATAGAAATTGTTAAATTAGTGATCAATTTGAGTCAAACTGGAAAGTAATGATATACTTGATATATTTGAATAAAAAGATTGATCAACATGATATTTTTCCCAATAATAAAACATGCACATGAACACACTATCTTTCAAAACTCACTTAATTTTATATTAAAATCAAGTAAGTCTTGCAACAAATTTTTGGGTTCTTTGTTGTTAAAGAACTCAGCTTCTCTTTGAGAGTTACAAGATTTTCTAGATCTAACTTGTTACCTCTAAACAAAACATCCACTGTTTACTTTATAGAACAGTAAATACTGGTTTCACACAGCATGCAATATCATGTACTAAACCCTACTTTAAGTTAACTAAAAATTTCTATTTCTGGCTTAGTGTATCTTTTGCAAATCGTGCATGTCTGTGACTTTGCCTTGTCAGTTAATCTTGGCCTTTGATCTTGTACTGTTCAAACTGTTTTTTGTAGACTTTTCAAATCAGTGATTGATTTGTTTTTTGATTGATAATCTCAGATATTTAACTGATCTGCATTCTGTACTTGATTTTTACATCGAGATCTCCCATTTGTAATTTAGAGAACTCGATATCTCGATAAGTATAACGGCTTATCGAGATCTCTTATTACTCTATAGTTATATTGACTTATCGAAGTCTCTCAGTTCTCTATAAGAGAATTAGGCTTGTCGAGGTCTCCAGTCTTCATGTCTTCATTTTGACTTATCAATATCTCTGAGTTCTCTAGTGAAGAAATGACCTGTCGATATCTCAGAGATCTCTAGTGATAATTTGACTTATCGATATCTCAGAGATCTCTAGTGATATTTTGACTTATCGATATCTCAGAGATCTCCAGTGATATTTTGACTTGTCGATATCTCCAATCTTCATGTCTTCATTTTAGCTTGTCGATATCTCTGAGACTTCTCTATAAGCCTTTCTTGACTTCTCGATAAGTCAATTTGGAGTTCTCGAATGACTTCTCTCTGTGACTTAATCTGTGACTTGTAGATTTCTTGACTTAGAATGTTTTTCCCAAAACAGATTTATTCAACTCCAAGCTTCTTCACATTGTCTCCAAGGCATGATCTTCATGATCTTCTTCCAGAGTTTATTCTTAGGCTTGGGCCCGTTTACAGAAAAATACTCCACTCTAATCTATTTACACTTTTACAGACTTAAGTGATACAATACAAAATGCAAACTTAGATTATCGTACAACTTACTTAGGGTTGTCAATTTGACTTAGTCTTGTTATAGCACAGGCATGTCTTGTACAACAATCTCCCCCAATTTGTGAGAAGATTACTTATCACAAATTCATGCCTGGTAACAAGACTAACCCCAAGCTATAATGAACTATGAAGACTTTACATACAACTTGACAGAAATACATCATTTAACATTGAGTGGTTATAGATGTTTTAACAAGTGCATTCATTACGTAAAGTCCTCATAGCCTGGCTCTTTTCTAGTGAGATCCTTAAAAGTTACTAACACTTTCATTTCTTCTAAAATTTCAGTTCCTCTTAAAGCTTCCACAAGCTTGAGCCAGTAATCTAATGAATAACCATTTAAGTAACCATCTCTAACTCTGGAGTATCTGCCAACCTTTATGTTCCAAAAATGTTCATCTTTGGAAAGTCTGCCCATCCCTTTTGCTTTAAGCTCATTTGATCTTTTCTCAATTTTTTCAAATTCTCCTGGATACTTCCTATCTCTTTCTTCCTTTTCATCCTTTGCCCTTGCAATTTTATCATCCCTTTCTTTCACCCATACACAACATACAGCTTTCCAAAACCTTGTGATTATATCCTTATCCTTCATTAAACTGATTACTCTATTGAATCCTGTGGTTGAAAGTGTGTCCCTTTGGTTACCGCCAAGTAAAGTGAAAGAACCATCATCATAATATATTATGATTTCTGTATATGATACAACCCAGACTCTGACTATTTCTTCAGCTAGCTGTTGAAAATATTCTTCATCTGTGAGGCACCAATTTAGTGGCAGAAAGTCAGATTGATCATAGCATTTCCAGAGAGATCTTTGCTTTGTTTTTCTCCCAGCAGATTTAAAGTGAATCTTGGTTGGTGGTTTAAATGAAGATGGGTTTGAGATTTCTTTTTTAGGCTAGTTTGGCTGGTAGTGATTGGGATTTTGAGAAGAGAGTTTGCAGTTGGCTTATATAACAATTTTGGCCTTGAGGTGAAGGCTGGTTGAGTGTTTGAGCTAAAAGGTTTAGTGGGTTGAGCTTGGTTGATTTGGATTGGTAGGGATTGTTTTTGTAGTCCTGAACCATCTTTCTTCTTCTTCTTTCTCCTTTCATTTCCTTTGCTCTCATCCTTCTTCTTATCTTTGTTGTCAGTTGCTCTTGAAGATTGACTTAGATTTGAGTCATAAGATTTTTGCTCATCATGCTTCTGCTCATCATCATCCTTGTCATCTTTTAAATTGAATTGAGAGTTTGGCAACATGGTGTCAGCATTCACAAGGTACGATCATTTCTTCATCTTCAATTTTCTTATTCTTTTTGTGTTTTAGATCAGATTAAAGTGTCATAATCAGCCTCATGTTTCCTTTAACACAGTTCTTGGGAATATTGAAGATCTTGCATTTCTTGGTCTGTGAACAGATGTAGGCCACCCCCTTGCTTAGATATTGATAAGCTTCAGGAAATGCATTTATTTGAGCCTTTTTGAGTACATGAAGCAATTGGGTGTCCTCTGTGATGACTACATGTACCTTGTCAATCACAACATCCATCTCATATGCTCTTAAGGTTCTGAGATTTGGAAGAGACACCTAGAGACATCTGTCCACTCCACCATTATTGATGTTTACAATAATTCTCTTCTCCAAATAGTTATCAATTTTCACAACCACTGCCCTAATGGAGTTGATGTTCTTCGCCAATGCTCTTTTCTTTTTGAAATTCCATAATTTTATCATCTCAAACATTCGAAGGTATGCCAATCAAGTTAAGCTGAGTTATCATGATCAAGTCAAAACAGGGTTATGTGATGGGATTACCAAGAGCAGCAATGGACTGTGATGCGGTTGTAATATCAGTGGCGTATAGCGAAGTCAGTCTGTTTCTTTATTCCTCTCTCTCTTTCTTTTTTTTCTCTCTATCTTCCTCTTTATTCTTCTTTCTCGCAAACAGTAAAAGCGATTCTATTGAGGAATTGGTCAAATGACATGTGGAAGGAACAATGGTAAGGAGGGAAGCTCCCGTAATCATTATGTTATACAAGGACTCCAAGCTTTATTTGAGATTTAAGAAAAGTTACAGATGCAAGATTGGGAAGTTGGTTAGAAGACCCTTAGTGCTTTATTCTACTGATTCCTAGGACGGAATCCTTATAAGGGGGGTAGATTGTAACATCCCATATTTTCAAATATTATTATTATTATTATTTGAAGTTGCTTATGTGATTTTTATGTGAATTTTAGTGAATTATCTGGTAATTGGAGTTGATGTTTGGATGTTTATGTGTGATAAATTTTGAATATTTTAATTTTTATATGTGCAGAATAAAATATAGATAATTGTGATATTTTTCTGGTAATTTTTGGCATATTATATGATTTATAATGATTTATGGATTTAATAATTATTTTTTGAGTAATTATAAAACTATTTTATAAAAACCGGGAATCGTCCAACTTTAACCATTTTTGCGTTTTTACAACCCGAAACTCTTCCAAAAATTCCTTCATAACCTATTCTGGTAATTCCGGACATTTTCCGTGTTTTAAAATTTTCGATCCGGATTACGGTTTGACCCGTACGCATCCCGACGTAAAAATTTTGATACGATAAACGTTTTGATAGATCAACAAAACTCGTATTCTTGAGAGATGGGATATTTTTACATTATTTTCTCATAGGGTGTTTTATAAGAAACTCAGTTTTGATAATTGTCCAAATCTGATATTAAATTGTATCATTTTTATAGTTACTTAGCGGCTAAGTAATGTATTTTCGGATCCGATATGATCCAATGTGATACTCGTTACTTGTTTAAATTGCATCTATATGAATCGATCCGTAACTTGGACGCGTGTTTACTTGCGTTACTCGTTTTATGTGAGTTTGAATGTATTTTATGTGTCTTCGGGGTTTATGTTAATTTTGGCATCATTTCTGTTTTTCAAAAATAAACGGACCGGGACCCCACCGGGACGTCAAACCCTACAAAATTTGTGTTTATATTTTTATCAGATTATACGTATTTCAAATACCCAGTATTGTTGTATTTTTGAATTATTTGCAATTTTAGGGAAATTTTGATACAAATTTTATATTTTATCATTTTTAAAATTATTCTCCGTAATTATGATTTTGGGGCTTTATTATTTTAATTACAGGAATAAAAACACCCTTATTTGATTTTTGGGTATTTATTTACAGATAATATAAATAGCAGAATTATTCTATTTTATTTTATTTTTATTTTCAGAAATTACTAAAAATTATAAAAAAAATCAGAAAATAGAGAATTTGTTCTTGGGGGTGTTCTTGAGTTAAGAATCAAAATCCTTGATTTCCTATGATTCTGATTGTCTTTTTTGGAGTTTGAGTACCCGAATCGAAGCTCTTGATCTATGCCATCTGATTTCACCATCAAAATCACAAAACAATTGGTAATTGTTAAATTCGATTTTCTAGGGTTTGTACTCGGATTTTGGGGGTTTGATTTATGGATTGTTTTGGATATTTTTAATGATGTTAATAGCTTTGCCATGATTATTAGGATCGATTTATGCACTTATTTGAATTGTTTTAGTCCCGGAAGTGTTAAACCGAGTTTCGGTTTTGAAGAAATTTTTGAATTGATTTTTTTGGTTTAAATTGATGTTCTTGATGGTTGTTATTGATTTGAATAGATTAGGAATGATGTTGGCTTTGATTTGATATCTGAATCACTGTGGGTCGTTCAGTTTTTGGGGTTACTGGATTTTTTTCCTTCGAGCTCGCCGACGTTCGGCTAAGACTCGACGGAATCGACGATTTCAACGTCGATTTCAGCGGTTGTTGTCCCAGAGATGTTTATGAATTGATTTAAAACGAAACCAGAGCAAAAGAATTGAGCTGGGCCATGTATTTTGGCCGGAAATTGATCGTCGGAGCCGGTCAAACCACCGCCGAAATCTGGGGATTTCCCAGAATCCGGTCGGGGTTCTTCCCGACCCGGTTGATCCTCCTAACCCGGTTTCGACCCGGTCTTTTGACCAGGGTTCAATCCGTTTTTCGCCAACTGCAATTTCAGAAATTTGTTTATACTAATTTCTTTTTACTTTTATTAGTAAAATTCATTTTTTAATTTTAAGAATCATTTCTTTTATTTTCAAAAATCATTTTCTTATTATTTTAAATGCTAAAAATTATGTTCTTAATTATTTTAAATTCCGAAAAATTATTTTATTTTATTATTTTCAAAAACCCAATTTGACTTAATTATTGATAATTTAGTTTTAGTTAATTATTTATGGATTTAATTAATTGATTAATTTATTTAATCAATTAATTTTATTTATAAATAGTTAAATAAATGTAAATTATTTATAATTAATTCAAATTATTCCTAAAAATAATTTTTTTAAACTTTTAAAAATTATATTTTGGTATTTAAAAATCAATTAATATTATTATTAATTGATTTAACTGTATTTATTCTTATTTTATTCGTAATAAATAAACCGTTCGTCCGTTTAATACGAAACGAACGCGTATAGACTCAGAAAAATATTCTGCTTTTAATAAAAATATTTTCGAAGCCCAAATTCTTTTGTTTCGAAAGGTCGCTTGTTTTGCAAGTCGATTCTGGGTCGCATAGTGACTGTAAATCATAGTTTTGACCCGATTTCAGTTTTAAACGTACCGAGTCGAACCTTTTCACAAACCGAGGCATGTGTTATATGAATGATGTGATATGTGAGTTACGTGTTTATATGTTATGTGAATTAAATATACATGAGTCAAGAGTCTTGTATATGACTGTTTTCTTTATGTGTGGGCTATTGTATGGGTAGACGATAGGATTTTGACGCGCAGTTCGTCGAGTAATTATCGTTTAGATGATTAAAGGTATATATTTTAATTATAGATGCGGATCATTCGAGTTGATCAGGATAAGATGTTGGATATAGAATAAGATGGAATGGTAGTGGATTTCTGGCTTCTAGCAATCGCAGGAGCAACATATCAGTAAAGTGTTGTAAAGAAGGACCGTGATATTTTGAGACAGAATGTTAGAATAGATGCGTCTTTGCGAGTGTGACTAACTACTAATTCCCAAAGGCAAGTATCCCTATCATCACTTATTTTTCAAGTGATATTTATTTAAAATCTTCTTATGCAAGTATTGCTTTTCCTATTCTCCGTTCAGAATAGATAAATGTTTTACATATCGCTGAATTAATTGATTCTGTTTATGCAAGCACTCTTCTGCTATTCTATGTTCAGAACAGCTAAGTGATTTTACTTATCAAATTACTGAATTTATAAATGTTTTGGATGTTGAGAAAAGTGATTTGGTTGTGAATATTCCTACCCAAGTAAATGGGGGAATAAAATTATTTTGGGTGTCAATTATTATGACCCCTTTTTCAATAAAAGGTTTTAAGATTGGATCAAATTGCGTAAGTGACCGGGAAGGACGGTCCGGCGGAGGGCTATTTCTAAGTGTCATATGAAATATTATTACACAATTTTTGCCACATGCAGGTATATTGCATTTTTATTTGAGTAGTCTTGTTTTGGGGACATGTTTCTATGAATCATGACCTTGTGCTATCACACGGGCTGATCAGCATGTGATAGTACGTCCATCGGAGAATGATCCCAATCTAAATTATCATATCGTTTTTGATATTCGTAGAATAATTGATTTATCAACTGTTTCTGTTTTGGATTAAAAGGTGAAATACAGTTTTATTCAATTCCTGATTATGCTGATACTTACTTTGTTGTTAAATATCAAAGGTGGTATTAGTATAGATGATTGATGTTGACTTCAGTATGGGATGTTGTGAGCATCAGAGATCATATTGATATCTAATTTGATATGACAACCAAATAAGTATTAATATCAATAGTTCGGTTTTGAATAAAGTGTATGATTCAATCCATAATCATTATTTCTTGTTATTGTTGTTTACGATATTTCCGTAAACATTGCTTTATGAGTGTTATTCTCGTCAAGATTCAAAGTATTGCTGAAGCATTTCGCTCGAAAATATCAAAAAGAGTTTTGAATACAGTGAGAAACAATTATCTGATTCTTTAATAAATTTTCTGTTTCAGCAATTATGATTTTAAAATGATCAGCGCTATTGTAGATGTCGGTTTTATATCAAAACAACCCTATATATATTCCAATGATCTTGATGAGCATTTCTTTCGCTCATACTTGCCTGTTTTCAAACTTAACCTCTAGTGAGGATTAACTTGCGCTGTTTAGCTGCATAATTCGAGGAAGCAAATAAGAAGCTTTTGGAAGGTGATTGGTCCAGGGTTTGCGGGCAAGTGTAAGTTTTATTGTGTAAAGTTGTTTATATTATATTATATTATAGTTGTGTATTATAGTTGGGCCTAGTATACTTCTTTTCGAAGTTATACTAGCGGGTTAAGTTTTGAGATTGAGAATTGTTGAAAAGAGTTTTAAAAGAAAGTGAAAATTTTATTTGTAGAATTTGGATATCTTGTTTCTAGAACTGTAACCTTAAAAGATCTTGGATTAGTTTGGGGTCATAGATGATAAATATCTTCCGCTGGCATTTGTTTATTGATTTAATAGGTTATTTTGGATTGAGGTTTCATAGTGACGACCAAATCCCTTGACCCCGGATTTGGGGTGTTACAGGTTGGTATCGGAGCTGAGCTTATAGTAAACTAGAAACGAGAGTGTGTAGGGGTGTATATAGCTATGTGAGGATGATTGAGCTGATATCGAGTTCTTGTTGGACTATTGGATATAGTACCAACGAATAAGTTAAGATAGGCGCATTCGTTTGAGATGGTTGTGTTGAGCTGGATAGAACTCCGGGAAACTGCAAACTTCTATTGTGGAATCTTCTGAGGCTACTATGATTTGACGACGATGGAGATTATCGATATCCTTGGAACGTGAAGAAGTGTCTAGAAGTGGGTGACGATTCAATAGAAGAGTTCAAATTGAAGATAAATATTAAGAATTTGGCAATACCTTCTTTTTCTATAACTTCTTTTGACATCCTTCAAAAAGAGGTATCTGTTAAAGGATATATTCCCTAACACTCCTTTAATCATTTTGTTCCAGAATTTTGTTCTCTGGATTTCATTCTCTCCAGAAATATCAACTTTAAAATCTTTTCGGTTTTAATTCATTTGATTTTGGATTCTTTTGATGTTCTTTTATTCTGACTGAGATGAACAACCTTAACTATGAGGGACACAAGGTATACCTATCTGTGTGATTGGAGTTGGATCGGACGCCATCACTTATGTGTGTTGTGAATACATGAAGGTTAATAACCTTTAGAAGTGTCTTGATTTGGGCACGCAATACCAAATTTATTTCATCATATTGATCTCTCAGTTATTCTTTTATTTCAACAATACTTTTTCTCATATTCAGATTTTGGTCCCTTTATGGTATCAAATTCTTTTCTTTTTGAAATTCCATGATTTTATCATCCCAAACATTCGAAGGTATACCAGTCAAGTTAAGCTGAGTTATCCTGATCAAGTCAAAGCAGGGTTATATGATGGGATTACCAAGAGCAGCAATAGACTGCGATGCGGTTATAATATCAGTGGCGTATAGCGAAGTCAGTCTGTTTCTTTATCTCTCTCTCTATTTATCTCTTTCTTTTCTTTCTCTCTATCTTCCTCTCTATTCTTCTTTCTCGCAAACAATAAAAGCGATTCTATTGAGGAATTGGTCAAATGACATGTGGAAGGAACAATGGTAAAGAGGAAAGCTCCGGTAATCATTATGATATACAAGGACTCCAAGCTTTATTTGAGATTTAAGAAAAGTTACAGATGCAAGATTGGGAAGTTGGTTAGAAGACCCACAGTGCTTTTTTCTGCTGATTCCGAGGATGGAAGCCTTATAAGGGGAGTAGATTGTAATATCCCATATTTTCAAATATTATTATTGTTATTTTAAATTGTTTATGTGATTTTATGTGAATTTTTGTGAATTATCTGGTAATTGAAATTGATGTTTTAAATGTTTATATATAATATTCTTTGAGTATACTAATTTTTATATGTGCAAAATAAAATATAGATAATTGTGATATTTTTCTGGTAATTTTTGGCCTGTTATATGATTTATAATGATTTATGGATTTAATAATTATTTTCTGAGTAATTATAAAACTATTTTATAAAAACCGGGAATCATCCAACTTCAACCGTTTTTGCGTTTTTACAACCCGAAACTCTTCCGAAAATTCCTTCCTAACCTAATCTGGTAATTCCGGATATTTTCCGTGTTTTAACTTTTTCGATCCGGATTACGGTTTGACTCGTACGCGTCCCGGCATAAAAATTTTGATACGATAAATGTTTTGATAGATCAACAAAACTCGTATTCTTGAGAGACGGGATATTTTTACATTATTTTCTCATAGGGTATTTTATAAGAAGCTCAGTTTTGATAATTATCCAAAACTGATATTAAATTGTATCATTTTTATAGTTACGTAGTGGCTAAGTAATGTATTTTCGAATCTGATATGATCCAATGTGATACTCGTTACTTGTTTAAATTGCATCTATATGAATCGGTCTGTAATTTGGACGCGTGTTTACTTGCGTTACTCATTTTATGTGAGTCTGAATGATTTTATGTGTCTTCAGGGTTTCTGTTAATTTAGCTATCATTTCTGTTTTGCAAAAATAAATGGACCGGGACCCCACCGGGACGTCAAACCCCACAAAATCTGTGTTTCTATTTTTATAAGATTATACGTATTTCAAATACCCAGTATTGTTGTATTTTTGAATTATTCACAATTTTTGGGAAATTTTGATACAAATTTTATATTTTATCATATTTAAAATTATTCTCCGTAATTATGATTTTGGGGTTTTATTATTTTAATTACAGGAATAAAAACACCCTTATTTGATTTTTGGGTATTTATTTACAGATAATATAAATAGCAGAATTATTCTATTTTATTTTATTTTTATTTTCAGAAATTACTAAAAATTATAATAAAAATCAGAAAATAGAGAATTTGTTCTTGGGGGTGTTCTTTAGTTTAAGAATGAAAACCCTTGATTTCCTATGATTCTGATTTTCGTTTTTGGAGTTTGAGTACCCGAATCGAAGCTCTCGATCTGTGCCATCTGATTTCACCATCAAAATCACAAAACAATTGGTAATTGTTAAATTCGATTTTCTAGGGTTTGTACTCGGATTTGGGGGGTTTGATTTATGGATTGTTTTGGATATTTTTAATGATGTTAATAGCTTTGCCATGATTATTAGGATCGATTTATGCACTTATTTGAATTTTTTTAGTCCCGGAAGTGTTAAACCGAGTTTCGGTTTTGAAGAAATTATTGAATTGATTTTTTTGGTTTAAATTGATGTTCTTGATGGTTGTTATTGATTTGAATAGATTAGGAATGATGTTGGCTTTGATTTGATATCAGAATCACTGTGGGTCATTCAGTTTTTGGGGTTACGGGATTTTTTTCCTTCGAGCTCGCCGGCGTTCGGCTGAGACTCGACGGAATCGACGATTTCAACGTCGATTTCAGCGGTTGTTGTCCCAGAGATGTTTGTGAATTGATTTAAAACGAAACCAGAGCAAAAGAATTGAGATGGGCCATGTGTTTTGGCCGGAAATTGATCGTCGGAGCCGGTCAAACCACCGCCGGAATCTGGGGATTTTCGAGAATCCGATCGGGGTTCTTCCCGACCCGGTTGATCCTCCTAACCCGGTTTCGACCCGGTCTTTTGACCAGGGTTCAATCCGTTTTTCGCCAACTGCAATTTCAGAAATTTGTTTGTACTAATTTCTTTTTACTTTTATTAGTAAAATTCATTTTTTAATTTTAAGAATCATTTCTTTTATTTTCAAAAATCATTTTCTTATTATTTTAAATGCTAAAAATTATGTTCTTAATTATTTTAAATTCCTAAATTTTTTTTATTTTATTATTTTCAAAAACCCAATTTGATTTAATTATTGATAATTTAGTTTTAGTTAATTATTTATGGATTTAATTAATTTATTAATTTATTTAATCAATTAATTTTATTTATAAATAGTTAAATAAATGTAAATTATTTATAATTAATTTAAATTATTCCTAAAAATAATTTTTTTAAAGTTTTAAAAATCATATTTTGGTATTTAAAAATCAATTAATATTATTATTAATTGATTTAATTCTATTTATTCTTATTTTATTCATAATAAATAAACTGTTCGTCCGTTTAATACGAAACGAATTCGAAAGGTCGCTTGTTTTGCAAATCGATTCAGGTCGCATAGTGACTATAAACCATATTTTTGACCCGATTTCAGTTTTACACGTACCGAATCGAACCTTTTGACAAACCGAGGTATGTGTTATGTGAATGATGTGATATGTGAGTTACGTGTTTATATGTTATGTGAATTACGTGCATATGTGAGTCAAGAGTCTTGTATTTGACTATTTTCTTTATGCGTGGGCTATCGTATGGGTAGACGATAGGATTTTGACGCGCAGTTCGTCGAGTAATTATTATTTAGATGATTAAAGTTATATATTTTAATTATAGATGCGTATCATTCGAGTTGATCAGGTGAAGATGTTGGATAAAGAATAAAATGGAATGGTAGTGGATATCTGGCGTCTAGCAATCGCAGGAGCAACATATCAATAAAGTGTTGTAAAGAAGGACGGTAATATTTTGAGACAGAATGTCAGAATAGATGCGTCTTTGCGAGTGTGACTAACTACTAAATCCCAAAGGCAAGTGTCCCTATCATCACTCATTGTTCAAGTGATATTTATTTTAAATCTTCTTATGCAAGTATTGTTTTTCCTATTCTCAGTTCGGAATAGATAAATGTTTTACATATCGCTGAATTAAATGATTCTGTTTATGCAAGCACTCTTCTGCTATTCTATGTTCAGAATAGCTATGTCATTTTACTTATCAAATTACTGGATTTATAAATGTTTTGGATTTTGAGAAAAGTGATTTGGTTGTGAATATTTCTACCCGAGTAAATGGGGGAATAAAATTTTGGGTGTCAATTATTATGACCCCTTTTTCAATAAAAGGTTTTAAGATTGGATCAAATTGCGTACGTGACCAGGACGGATGGTCCAGCGGAGGGCTATTTCTAAGTGTCATATAAAATATTATGACACAATTTTTGCCACAAGCAGGTATATTGCCTTTTTGTTTGAGTACTCGTGTTTTGGGGACATGTTTCTATGAATCATGACCTTGTGCTATCACACGGGCTGATTAGCATGTGATAGTACGTTCATCGGAGAATGATCCCAATCTAAATTATAATATCATTTTTGATATTCATAGAATAAAGATTTATCAACTGTTTCTGTTTTGGATTAAAAGGTGAAATGCAGTTTTATTCCGTTCAGGATTATGCTGATACTTACTTTGTTGTTAAATATCAAATATGGTATTAGTATAGATGATTGATGTTGACTTCAGTACGGGATGTTGTGAGCATCAGAGTTCATAATGATATCTAATTTGATATGACAACCAAATAAGTATTAATATCAAGAGTTCGGTTTTGAATAAAGTGTATGATTCAATCCATAATCATTGTTTCTTGTTATTATTGTTTCCGATATTTCCGTAAACATTGCTTTACGAGTGTTATTCTCGTCAAGATTCAAGGTATTGCTGAAGCATTTCGCTCAAAAATATTAAAAAGAGTTTTGAATACAGTGAGAAACAATTATTCGATTCTTTAATAAATTTTCTGTTTCAGGAATTATGATTTTTTGTTTTATATCAAACAACCCTATATATATTCCAATGATCTTGCTGAGCATTTCTTTCGCTCATACTTGCCTGTTTTCAAATTTAAACTACAGTGAGGTTTAACTTACGCTGTTTAGCTGCGTAATTCGTGGAAGCAAAGAAGAAGCTTTTGGAAGGTGATTGGTCTAGGGTTTGCGGGCTAGTGTAAGTTTTATTGTGTTAAGTTATTTATATTATATTATATTATAGTTGTGTATTTTATATTTGGGCCTAGTATACTTCTTTTCGAAGTTATACTAGCAGGTTAAGTTTTGAGATTGAGAATTGTTGAAAAGAGTTTTAAAAGAAAGTGAAAAATTTATTTGTGGAATTTGGATATCTTGTTTCCAGAACTATAACCTTAAAAGATCTTGGATTAGTTTGGGGTCATTGATGATAAATATCTTCCGCTGACATTTGTTTATTGATTTAACAGGTTATTTTGGATTGAGGTTTCATAGTGATGACCAAATCCCTTGACCCCGAATTTGGGGTGTTACAGGTTGGTATCAGAGCCGAGGTTATAGTAAACTAGAAATGAGAGTGTGTAGGAGTGTGTATAGCTATGTGAGGATGCTTGAGCTCATATCGAGTTCCTGTTGGACTATTGGATATAGTACCAACGAGTAAGCTAAGATAGGGGAATTCGTTTGAGATGGTTGTGATGAGCTAGACCAAACTCCTGACACTTGCAAACTTCTATTGAGGAATCTTCTGAGACTACGATTCGACGACGATGAAGATTATCGATATCCTTGAAACATGAAGAAGTGTCTAGAATCAAATGGTGAGTCAACAGAAGAGTTCAAACAGAAGATAAGTATTAAGACCTTGGCAATACCTTCTCTTTCTATAATTTCTTTTGACCTCTCCTTAAAAGGAGGTATCTATTCGAGAATATAATCTCCAACACCCGTTTAGATTCTTGTTTTCTGGATTTCATTTTTCTCCAGAAATATCATCTTTAAAAATTTTTCAATATTGACCCAAGAATTGCATTAACAAGTCATTTCTCAAAAAAACCCTTTATTATTCACTTGATTTTGAATTCCTTTCGTATTCTTTTACTTTGACTGAGAAGAACAACCCTAACTATAGGGGACACAAGGTATACATGTCTGTGTGATAGGAGTTGGATGGGACGCCATCACTTGTGTGTATTGTGACTACAAGAAGGTTAATAACCTTTAGTACTGTCTTAATTTGGGCACGCAATACCAAGTTCGTTTGATCATATTGATCTCTGAGTTATTCTTTCATTTCAACAAACTTTCTCTTGAATTCAGATTTTGGTAACCATAATCGTGGGACATCTGTTATGATATAAAATTCTTTTCTCTTTGAACTTTCATGATTTTATTATTCCAAATACTCGAAGGTATGCCAATCAAATTGAGATGAGTTATTCAGGTCAATGGAAAGTATAATTTTTGGATGAAATTACCAACATCAACAGTGGACTGCAATGCAAATAAGATATCAATGTCATGCAACGAAGCCAGTCTATTTCTTTATTTCTCTCTCTATTTATCTTTATCTTTATCTCTCTTTCTTTTTCTTTCTCTCTATCTTCCTCTCTATTCTTCTTTCTCGCAATCAGTAAAAGTGATTCTATTGAGAAATTGGTCAAATGATGTGGAAGGAACAATGTTGCAAAGTGAAGCTTCCATGATAACTGTGTGGTATAAATAATTGTAGTGTAGAAAAGTTGCTGATGCAAGATTGGAAAGTTGGTTAGAAGACCCTTAGTGATTTCTTCTGTTGATTCCGAGGACGGAATCCTTATAAGGGGGTGTTATGGATTAAAAACTAAGGTATATAACTGATGTATTTATTACTAAGGAATGTGAGCTTCGAGGCTCGATTTGACTGTTCTTGTGTTTTGTGACTCAATCTGCCTTAATAAGATGCCTACGTACCTTGCTGATTGCCAAGGATCAAGTCAAAATACGTAGTTCTGATTTGTGGGGTGAGGCCCCTTATATAGATGTTGGGAGTCCTTGAAGTGGACTTGGTATAGGAGACTTGGTAGTCAAGTCTCAGAATTAGAATGGACTTTGGAGTCCTAAATGGTAGGAAACTGATTCCTTATCCTTCTAGGTCCCTTAGAGGCTAATCTACAATGATTTATGTCCTTATTGGGACTCTTCTCAACAGCTGATTTTTCCCTTATTAATTAATTATGAAATTAATTAATATTCAGGGTTATGGGCTTTCTTTGTTCCATCAGGCCTAATCTGGTCCATCAGGCCTGATCAATGCGTTAACCTTTTTGGTCTGAATGTCATACATCTTAATTGGGCCTTGTAGCCCCAATCATGTGTAATTAATGAAATATTACATAATCGGGATTTATTTATTCCCTATCATTTGCCCCCCAACTTTTGGGAAACAGTAACTAGGTTTCGCAAAAATTAAGTTCATTCGTTCCCTTATAGGGTATCGTTTTTCTGTAAAGTGTGGAGCGACCTACACATTTACAATGATTTTCTTTTATCCCTATTATTTAGGAATTAACTTAATTTTTAGGAATTTCCCTTTAACTTTTAGGATTTACAGGAAATTTTCCTTAATTTTCTGGAATTTTCCCTTAATTTCTGGGATTTCCCCTTAATTTCTGGGATTTTTCCCTCAACTCTCAGGATTTTTCCCTTAATTATGGGATTTATCCTTATTTTCCTGGAATTTTCCCTTAATTCTGGGATTTTTCCTTAATTTTCTGGAATTGTTCCTTAATTTTCCGTTAATTCTGAGATTTCTCCTTAATTTCCTGGAATTTTCCCTTAATTTTGGGATTTTTCCTTAATTTTCTGGAATTTTTCCTGATTTTACGGCTTAAAATCGATTAGGGGTCATACCAAATCGATCAGGAATCCTGGTCAAAATCGACCAGGATCCTGATCGAACTTACTGTGATATTGTCACTCTGGTCGATGGCATCTTCGATCAGGATTCATGCAAAATCGATCAGGATTCATGCAAAATCGATCAGGATTCCTGATCGATTTCGATCAGGATTCTGATCGAACTAGCTTACAATACACCACTATAATCGCTGGCATCTTCCATCAGGATTCGTGCAAAATTGATCAGGATTCATGCAAAATCAATCAGGATTCATGCAAAATCGATCAGGATTCCTGATCGATTTCGATCAGGATTCTGATCAAACTTAGTGGATTTTTACACTTTTAATAGAATGCAAATATCGATCAGGGTTCTTCTATTTGTCGATCAGGACTGAGATCGAATTAAGTGAATTTTTACCCTTTTAATCGAATGAAGTATCGATTAGGGTTCTTCTCTTTGTCGATTAGGACTCTGATCGAACTAAGTGGCTTTTTACCCTTTTAATCGAATGAAAATTCGATCAGGATTCCTGCCTTTGTCGATCAGGACTCTAATCAAACTAAGTGGCTTTTTACCTTTTTAACCAAATAAAAAATCGATCAGGATTCTTTCCTTTGTCGATCAGGACTCTGATCGAATCATTTCTTCAAAATTCTGGTCGATTTTTTACCCTTCAGTTTCTATTCGTGCTTCTAGAGTATTCCTGACACTTCTCCATAATGGGCTTTCCTCAAGTTGGGCCTTGCTGCATGGGCCTTAAAACGCCTCGTATTCCGAGCTTTTCGCTTATATAAGAGAAGTGAGAAATAAGAATCCTCAATTCACTTCTCATTTCTCAACTTTACTCTCAAAAACTCTCTTAAATTTCTTTCAAGCTTTCTCTCTTAGAAAGGCGATTTCCGGCGACCTCAGCCACCGTAGCTCCACCACCTTCAAGTTTTTCTGGGTTTCAAGCCTTCATCCGAAGAATATCAATGGCGGATCGCGATCTTGCTCGTTTGGGGAAGATGAACACTTCCAAGAGAGGTACTGCCATTCAAATCCAATCTCCGTACACTTCTTTACTAGATATGATAAACTCTAGAGGCGATGAATATCCCTCTTTATCTGAATTAGATTCATATAACCATGGTAACACTTTTTATGAGTTAGATGGTAGAATCGAGTCCATGAACACCATGTATAAACTTTCACCCTATCTTAGGATTACCCCAGCCGCCCGTGGGGATAGGACATGTAACTGGGATGGGGATACCCTGTTTATTTATCGAGGAGCCCTGACCGCGGGTCTTAGGTTCCCATTCCACGAATTTATTCCTCGTTTACTTGCAGATGTAAAAATCAACCCTTGTCAACTCCCTCCTAATGCATGGAGGAATATTATTTGTTTTATGGTCCTTTGTCTTAGAAACCATTTTCCTCTTTCCGTAACTATCTTTAGGAAAGTTTTTCAATTTTATAACAGTTCCATGGGTCAACCGGGCTGGGTTTTAATTCGTCAACGACCCAAAATTCCCCATATTTTTATAGCAACTCCATTGTCGAGAACAACCCTAAATGGAGGGATGAGTTTGTTAGGCTGACCTGGGCCGGGGGTGATTGGGCCACACTCTTTCGTAGGCCCTTTTGCAAAGTGTCAGATGGTAGTCCTGGTAGTATCAGGTTAACTGATGAGGAGGAGGTGGCCTATCAAGCCTTAATTTCAGATGATGGGAAAACAGACACTTGGACCCTTTTAGAGGAGGTCTCTTTGAAGAAAGTTGGTCTCTCTCAGGCCAGTGATAAGGGTAAATTTATACCTGCGTAGCTATTTCTTCCTTCCTTTTAATGGCAACTTATTATCTTCTGAAGTTTAATATTCTTTCTACTTTTTCTTTCAGCTTGTGAGGCCATTAATAATGTCAACAGGCCCAAGGAGGGGGAATCTGGCCGCCAGAAGAGGGCCAAGCTAAACAGGGATCCCAGGGGCAATCCCGATGCTCCCAGTTTCCTT
This sequence comes from Apium graveolens, assembly GCF_009905375.1. Lineage (NCBI taxonomy): Eukaryota > Viridiplantae > Streptophyta > Magnoliopsida > Apiales > Apiaceae > Apium > Apium graveolens. Next base: position 150,678,400 of record NC_133652.1, read on the forward strand.
AGGCATCACGTCCCTGTTGTGGAGCTGGGGGATGACGTGGATCCTCCATTTAAGGCACACTCCTTCAGGCCTAACTGGGGCTTTAGGAGAAGTGACACGGTGGTTGGATCCCCCAAGCATACTAAGGATTGGTCGTACCTATCCATCACTCCTCATGACTTCACTGACATCGTTACGGGGAGTGACATTGAGACTATCGAGCTTCTGGGTTCTCAGGCCCAAGCTGCGGTAACATTGTACTTTTTCTTTTTAAATTCAAACTTTCTTGTTTTCAATGAACTTGTGTTAACTCATGTTTCTTTGTGCAGAGTAACACCTACTTCCAGGCGGCCCTCCATCAGGCTAGGTCTTGGAAGGGCAACTCCGATGAGTTTGAGAAGAAGATGAAGAAGTGGGAGGAGAGAGCTAAGGTCCTGGAGAAGAAGCTGGACACAAAGAAGGACGAGCTGTCTAAGGCTCATTCTGAACTGGTGAAACTTAGGAGTGATAAGGAAAAACTTATTGATGACTACATGGATTCTGATAAATTCAAGAATCTCATGGAGATTCATGATGAGGGTCTTTATTCCCTACAGTTTACCCAGGGATGGGATGCGGCCGTGAAGGCGATTTCTGAGAAGCATCCGGGCTTAGTCGACCCTAAGGACTTTATAAGTCCTGAGCAGGCTGAGACGGAGGATAGCATAGATGCCCTCTTCAACTCCCCTCACCCAGATGATCGCATCTTAGATCCTAGCACTACTTCTCCTCCCGCTTCTCCTGCGAAGGATGCTGAGAAAGAAGGTGTCGATAAGGAGCAAGGGAATGAAGGCTCCCGCATGGAGGAGTAGTTTTATTTATAACTTATGTTTGAACTTTATTTGTATCCATAACTTATTACTCTTCGGGGTTAATTTATGCTGCTTTCTTATTCATACCTTTCTCCTTTAACTTTCCAGCACTTATTATGCTTTTAAACTTGAACTACTTGGTCCTTTGAGTTGTGCAACATGCACTCTTTATAATAAAAGAATTCTTGAAGTCTTCTTCTTTTAACGATCAAAGCATGATTTTTGTTAAAATCACACAAGGTATTATCACAACTTAAATATCCAAAGGTTGAAATAATTTCAAACTCATTAATATGAAGTCTGGTTTTCCAAAACCTTACATAGCATGGGTTCGACCCTTAACAAATAATGACTTTGATAATGCAAATCCTACTGGAATTAAAATAAAAAATCCTACACAAGCAAAGTTTCAAGGTGCTTTTCGACCTACTTGTCATTTTGACAAGTGAGAATTGTACTCAACTGATTTACATATAGTAAACCTTCAGGTTTTGTGCAGGCCAAGTTCTCAGGACTTCAAAACCATCTATAGTCTCTAACTTGTAGGTTCCCCTTCCTTGAACGCTCTTTACCTTGTACGGCCCTTCCCAATTCGGGGCAAGCTTTCCTTTCTGCCCAACGCCAAAGGCTTCCACCTTTCTCAAGACTAAGTGTCCTTGCTTGAAGAACCTTTCCTTAACCCTTAGATTGTAGTAGAATGAAGCCTTTTTCTGATATTCCACTATCTTCGCATATGCTTCATCTCGTACTTCATCAATTAGATCCAGGGCTAATCTTTTCCCTTTTTCATTCTCCTCAGCATTGAAAGCTTGAATCCTGGGAGAGGAATGTGATATCTCTACGGGAACAACTGCTTCTGCCCCATATGCTAACATGAAGGGAGTTGCTCCAGTCGTGACTCTACAGGTAGTCCTATAGTGTTGGTCCCTTAAAAATATGACAAGAATTATAGAAGGGGGGTTGAATGGAATTCTTGAAACTTTTTCTTGAAATAAGAATGTTCTAACTCGAATATATATATATAAGTGTGAATTGATTAGAACAATGCGGAATAGTTACTTAAATGAATCAAAACACAAGTATTTAAAAACAAGAGTCTTTAAAAACTTTCTGGTGGATTTGAATGATTCCACAAGAGATATATAATATATATCGAGAGAAGTCTGTGTGCAAAAAGTTCACAGCTGCTTACAAATATTAAACGACTAAGAATGCAGAGAAATGCTAAGAATTCTACTTACAAATGTTTCTCTGCTTGTACCTTCTCTTTTTTTTTGTTGCTACTTCTTGGTTTATATATCACCAAGATTACAAAGTAATGAGATAGGATAATAAAACATAACTATCTAGTCTATTACAATGCTGCTTCATTACTCTATTCCAGCATCTTTGAATATCTTCATAATAGCATGGAAATGGCAATACTTCTTTGTTCTCGAAAACCCAGTTGAATAGGCTACCACATTCCATTTGCATCCACTCGACGCATGTAACTGTGTTGTCACTGTCAAAAGATATTTGAATTCTTTATCCATCAGGTTCATGATCATCCGTCGAGTTATTGTAGTTTATCAGTCGGGTAGCAATCAGGCACTTGACTTTATTTCACTTATGCAGAATTAAAAGACATCATCTATGTACAATTAATCAACCTATTCTGCATATCTAACTAAAGTCAACATGACTTAAGTACTACTACAGATTCTAAACAATGTGTATGCAGAAATATGTTATAGACTTATTGTTACATAAGCTACTCACTCGATGGATAATAAGTCATCATCCGTCGGGACTATATTGAGTCATCCGTCGGGACTATAAACCTTATCCGTCGAGTGCTACATAATTTCATTAAGTAAAATCTACCATGGTGTTTTGTTCATGAAATCATCAAGTACACAACATATACACAACAATCTCCCCCAATTTATGTCTACTGGAATTGTAGCCATAAATTAAGAGACACTTGATGATAACAAAACACCTTAAAAATACAACTTTTAAAAGACAGTAGATAATACTGAAAAGTGCTTCAATTAAAAAAATGTACAAAGTTTTGCTCACAGTCAATTTCAAGATGCTCCTCTAGCCTGAGCAGATTTATCTAGTTCCTTGAAGGTCTGGATCTCTTTCCAAGCTTTCTGTTGTTTTCCTCAATCTGATTTTGGAGCTGCCTGTGGAATTCCAATTCATCAGATCCTGAGAGATTTAGCTTTCCTTGCATTTCCAAAAGAGTCTCATTACTGGAGATGCTTAATTGGTCTTCTAATCTAAAAAATCTTCTCACTCCTTTGTCATCCATGAACTCCATCAGCCAGTAGGGCCTTAGATGCACTCTTCTCCCTGTGTAAGGGATGATTAAAGTCTTTGGGAGTGCATCTTTAGCTCTAACACTCCTTAACTCTTCAATCTTCTTCAGTACCAATCTTCTGGCAGTAATATTGAACCCAAAGTTCTTCTTAAAGGATGAATAAACTTTAATCAGTACAGCTTGGCTTTCTTGAAGAGTCATGTGAAGTGGCCACTGAATCTCCTTTCCTCCTTTGTACTTGAACACTAACCTTTCAGGTAGGTTTCTATATGCATCAGTTCCTCTCACTTCATCTAGTTCATCTAGATAGAGGTTTAGATCAGAAAATTCTTTGATGTCACACAAGTACATGTAATCTCCCTTATTGGCTTTAGATTGAGCTTTGACTACTGATTTAGATTTAAGAGGTGACAGCTTCACTTTCTTGACTGCTCTTGACTTTGTTCTCTTTGGCTTGTTAAGGATTGGCAAATAGAAGTCAGGAATTGGTATGTTCTCCCATTCTACTGATTCATCCTTAGGCACAATAGGTTCACCATGGATGTTCCTGTAAGGATCCACCACCTTGATATCTTCAAATACCACAGAGGGTTTTGATGCATTAGTTGTAGTTGGAGTGGATTCCTTGGGAAACTGAATCTCCAATTCCTTATTAATAATGTCCAGTTTCCTTTTAGTTCTTTTAGCCAATTCCTTGATTCTTGGAGATTTCTTCTATTATTCAACTTGATTCTTTGATTCAATAACTTCAGATGGCTGAAAAGGAATTTGTTGTGATGAATTTACAGCATGTAGCTTGTCCAAGATAGCAATTTGCTCTTTCTTTTGTTTAGCCTTCTTAGCATCTAGAGCAACTTGCTTCTTTTCCTGCTTCAATCTAGCCTTTTCTTCTCTCTTTGCTTGGGCAAATTGAGGATGTCCAGCCACCACACAAATTTCTTTCCCATTCCTGAAAATTTTAGCAATTCTCCTTTTTGAAGCTGAATCAGCTGGATCTTTGTAGAAAGCAATTGATCTTGACAGAAGCTTCTTTTCATCAGTCTTAGGTGTCTCATACACAGTATCCAAGGGGTTTTTCAATGATGATTTTGAGTAGTTCACCCTTGGTTTCAGAATTATTTCAGCTTTTGGAGATTTGATGCAGGATGGTTGTCCCCTTTCCAGATAGTTCATGCCATCTCATGCACACTAATTTGTTTGACTTGCGAGTGATGGATGGCTGACTTAACTGGCTCCTTGACAAGTTCAAACTTCTTTTGTATTTCCTCATCAATCTTCTCCCAGTTGACTAAACTCAACTTCTCCTTGTCAGCTGCTCTTATGTTGGCTGCTGCTGCATTGATCAAATCAATACTGTCTATAATTGGTGGCTTTGAGATAGTAATTGAAGGCACAATTACTTTACTGATTTAAATCTGAAGTCTCTCCCCTCACTTGGTCCTTTCTCCCCCTTTTTGTTATCATCAAGTTGATTAGAGGAGGGGGTTTGAGCAGCCACCAATTTTTGAAGTAAATTTGTCTGTTGAGCTTGATGAAGATGAATGGCTGTCAAAAATGCTTCCATGGCTGACATTGTTGTATCCAAGGCATCTATCTTGGTTGCAAGATCAGAATTTTTCCTTAATTTCCTCTTGATGTCAAGCATTGTTGCTTCTGGAAGCTTAGAATCCATTTTTTCTGAAATGGCCTTCTTCATCTCATCAATGTCACCCTCGATGGTTTGAACATCTCTAGCATGTTGGAAGCCTTGAATTTGTTAAAGTTGCAGGGAGGCTAGATATACTTGAAAGAGCTTCTTGGTGCTGGCATTAGTAGTGGTTTGAAGGGCAGTATTTGTCTGATTGATTAGCTGGATCAGGGTTGTCTTGAAGTAGTGCTCATCACAGTGCTTTAAAAATGCCCATGATGGCATACCTGATCTTGAACTGGAACCTACTTCTCCCCCTATGTCCATTGCCTCATCTTCACTATCCCCACTTCCATCACCAAAGAAATCAGCTGAACCACCAGTCTCATAGTCCACATCACCAGCTATAGAAGGCAAAGCTGTGATGGAATCCTTGGCTCTTAGCATTGACTGAGTGGTATGCACCAGATTAAGCATCCTTTCTGCATTTCAATTGCCCTGTTCAGCTAGAAGTTGATAAGCTGGAACAGGGTGAGTAAATGCCTCAGCATCAAGGGAGGTGGAATAAATAACATTTTTAGGTTGCTGAGATAGTCCCTCCCTGTCTGCATCCTGAACATTCATTAACTCACTAGCAATGGCATCCATCTTTATTGCTCCAGTACCTGCATTTCTCTCGTTTTCTCTCTTTTGTTGCATCAGGGTCTCACCCTGGCTCCCCAACCTCACACCCTCACCTTCACCATCTAAGGTGGGACTCCACTCACTCTCTTTTGCCAATCCTGAAGAAATGGATTACATAGTTTCACTCATTTCCTCTCCTTTTTCTTGGGAGCAACCCAGACTCTCACTCAAAACACTCTTCTCTCTCAATCCTAAGAGTGACTGTACAACCACTAAATCTTCTGCACTTGAAATAAATAAAGTTTGAAGTTGTGCAGAGATACTCGACGGATGAGTGATATCCATCGAGTGAGTGGTTTTTCTATCTGACGGATAACTGCTGTTAAGCTTATCCGTCGGGATACAATCACTACTCGACGGATGAGAAATATCCATCGAGACAGTAGAAATGAATGAACTGGGAAAAGAAACTACTGCTGACTCTGTGCTGATTGTAGATATTTTGGGCACAGATGATACAACAGTTCCTGAGAGAATTGGCAAGTGAGCCAACAAATCATCTAAAAGATGATGTTCGCTTGCACTAGATTTTGGCTTCCCCAACAAAGTTAAAGAAGGGGAACCAGGAATTGATGTGTTTATCATATCCATATCCTGAGAATTTGTTGGTGAGTTTGGTGTTTGAGGTGCTCCTATAACTAGAGATTTTGGCTGTGACACCACATTTATTGGAGCCACATCAAACTGAATTTGTGAAGGTGCAGTGACTGTGTCTTTAGCACCAGTTTGCATAGTGTGTGTACCCTGTGCATCCCAAAGGGTTTTAGATTTCTTCTTTCTGGCATAAGTTTGGGGTGAGCTTGTGTCTCTAACCCTCTTGGCATGTGCTCTTGGTTGAGAGCTTTGTTCAATAACTACATCCTTTTGGGAGGATGCAGCTAGAAATGAGTTTTTATCTTTTTTAAGCACTGCAGTTTGTTGGGAAACTGCAGTATGGCTAGGCTGGGATCCACTCAACTCTCCATCCTTATCCTTAGGGTTTCTTTTATGTTCACCCCTTCCCTCACCTATCTTGCCCTCCTTCACACTCCCCTCTTTGGTTTTAGTGGATTTTGCAACTGGCATCTTTTGAGAGATATCAGAGGGGGCTTTCTTTGATTTGGGTTTGAAAATTTTTGCAGTTTTGATAGCTTGGGTAGGCAACTGTTTGGTCATTGACACAGTTGCCATAGCCATACTAGAAGTCAAAGAAATTAGTGAGGTTGGAATAGTGGTAGGGATAGATTATCTTACCTCACTTACCTGAGGTGCTTGCATTTCAGGAAAATAAAAACAATGGCACATCCTTATGATGATTGGCCCTGTTCAAATATGCAATGAGCCTTCTCTCTTGAACCCAACAATCTAGTTTGTTGTTTGGGTTCACAAGCACAATCTCTTCACAGAGGTGGTTAGCTAACATCATAAAGAATCTAGCATAATACATATTTTTACCTCTTTTATTTAACTCTCCTAATTTAAAGCCTAACTCAAACAAGACAAGGTCACTGAAATTATAGAATTTATCTGTAACTATCATGTAGAGCATGTTAAGCATGGATATATTGACTGAATCAAAATTACTGACTTTTCCTTAAAAGACCTTTGTCACAACATCACACATAAAACTCTATTCTTTCCTAAGACCCATTCTCCTAATGTCACTTAACTTAGAAGTAGAAAGTGCATAGTTCATGGAATTAAGCATATTGATTATATCGGTGTCAGTGTGTGGTGAGGCCACAGTGTTATCAGGAATCTTGAAACATGCTTTTATAACATCACTATTGATACAGAACTCTTTACCTTTAATGGTGAGTGTGATTGTCTTATCTGTTGAGTTGTAGGTAGCAGTGGTCCACATCTCTTCAACAACTTCACAGAAGATTGTGGGTGATTCTAGCATGGCATAGCTGAGCTTGCAACTCTTCACAAAGTCCATCATCTTGTGATAGTCACCAGATTGCTGAATACCCTTGTTCACTAGTGCAGTGAAATTGTTCTTCTCATAAATGAACCCAGTTTGAGACATAATCTTTACAACAGGTGCCATTGTTAGAGAATGAAAGCTTGAAGAGAAAGAGAGTAAGTGCTTTGAGAGAGAATGAAATTTGAGCAGTTGATTTGGGAATGATAAAAGAAAAGCGATTGAAATGAAATAAGCTTTTATACTATCTCAAAAATAAATGTTAAAAAATAATAAAGTAAAGTAAAGTAACCAATAGAAATCGCCTAAAATAGCCGTTTAAAAATAAACTGTAAAAATTTCATCCATTATCCGTCGTGTTATGCTTACAAACTGTAAGTATACTCGATGGATAATGTTCAGGAAATTAACGGCTAAGATTAAGACAATTCGATGGATGAGGACAAACTGTTATCCGTCGAGTCATAAAATATTCCAGAAAAATAGTATTCCGACGGATGGTCAAACTCGATGGATAAAGATCATCCGTCGAGATGTAAATTTTGACTTAGCCAAAATTTTCATCCTAGACTGAAAAATCAATTAAATTTCTGGCTGCATTCCAACTTGCAAATTAACTCATAAAGATTTAGGAATAATTGAGCATATCTAACTCACTTACCAACCTTGAAAAGGTGGATTCATCCAGTGGCTTGGTAAAGATATCTGCAAGCTGCTTCTCACTTGGAACAAAATGTAGTTCTACAGTACCATTCATTACATGTTCCCTTATGAAGTGGTACTTGATATCTATATGCATTGTCCTTGAATGTTGTACTGGATTTTCAGTGATGGCAATTGCACTTGTGTTATCACAGAAAATGGGAATCCTTTTAACTTGCAAACCATAGTCGAGCAATTGATTTTTCATCCATAAAATCTGTGCACATCAACTCCCAGCAGCAATATATTCAGCTTCAGCTGTTGAGGTAGAAACTGAATTTAGCGTTTTACTGAACCAGGACACAAGCTTGTTTTTTAGAAATTGACAGGTTCATGTTGTACTTTTTCTATCAATTCTACAACCTGCATAATCTGCATCTGAATAACCAGTTAGATCAAAACCAGAATCTCTAGGGTACCAAATGCCAAGTTTTGGTGTTCCCTTGAGATATCTGAAAATTCTCTTAATAACTATCAAATGAGATTCTCTAGGATCAGCCTGAAATCTAGCACATAAACATGTAGTAAACATTATATCTGGCCTACTAGCTGTTAATTACAGAAGTGAGCCAACCATGCCCCTATAACTTGAAATATCCATAGACTTTTCAGTAGTGTTTAATTCAAGCTTAGTTGCAGTAGTCATGGGAGTTTTTGCAGATGTGCAATCCACTAGATCAAACTTCTTTAAAAGATAAAAAATATATTTAGTTTGACTAATGAATATTCCATCACTAACTTTCTTAACTTGCAAACCAAGAAAATAAATTAGTTCTCCCATCATACTCATTTCATACTCACTTTACATCAATTTGGAAAACTTTTTGCAAAGTTTCTCATCTGTAGAGCCAAAAATAATATCAACTACATAAATTTGAACAAGTATACTAGAGCCATTAATATTTCTGAAAAATAAAGTTTTATCTACAGTACCTCTTGTGAAGTGATTTTCCAAAAGGAACTTTGATAAAGTGTCATACTAGGCTCTAGGTGCTTGCTTTAGTCCATAAAGTACTTTCAAAAGATAATAGACATGTTCTGGAAAATTTGGATCTTCAAAACCAAGAGGTTGACTGACATAGACTTCCTCCTCCAAATCTCCATTCAGAAAGGCACTTTTGACATCCATTTGATAGACCTTGAAATTGGCATGGGCTGCATAGGCTAAGAAGATTCTGATGGCTTCAAGTCTTGCAACAGGAGCAAATATTTCATCAAAATCTATTCCTTCTTGTTGACAATAACCCTTAGCAACCAATCTAGCTTTGTTCCTTACTACTATGCCATTTTCATCCATCTTGTTTCTGAATACCCATTTGGTGTATATCGGATTCTTTTCTTTAGGCTTGGGCACCGGCTTCCATACACTATTCCTTTCAAATTGGTTTAGCTCCTCCTGTATAGTTAAAATCCAATCAGGATCCAACAAAGCTTCTCCTACCTTCTTTGGTTCTTCTTTGGAAAGAAAGCTACTGTATAGACATTCTTCTTGAGTTGCTCTCTTGGTTTGAACTCTAGAAGAAACATCACCAATAATAAGCTCAAAGGGGTGATCTTTTGTCCATTTTCTTTGTTGAGGTAGATTAGCTCTAGATGAAGAGGCCTCATTGTTGTCTTGATGAGTGATTGAGTATTGATTGTTAAAAACTCCCCCGAGTTTGTGGATCTTTGATTTGAGAAAGGGGAACTTTCTGTAGGTGATCTATCTTGACTTCCTGCTCCTTTTGATAACCCGACGGATGATGAAGATGGTTGTCTCCCGACGGATAAAGCAGATTGCCTCCCGACGGATGAAGCATTATGCAACTCGATAGATGTTGAGTTTTGTGCTTCATTTCTAGTGGATTTTTCTGTATTATCCTTAGATACTGTTTCTTGATCACTTTCATCATCACTGTCATCACTAACCATCTCCACATTGTCAAATTTGAGGCTCTCATGGTAATCTCCATCTTGCAGTCCTTCAATCTTTTTATCATCAAACACAACATGTATTGATTCCACAACAATATTGGTTCTTAGATTGTAGACTCTATTTGCTTTACCAACAGCATATCCAACAAAATTCCTTCATCTGCTTTAACATCAAACTTCCCATTTTGATTAGTTTGATTTCTCAGAATATAGCATTTGCAACCAAAGACATGAAGAAAATTTAGGGTTGGCTTCTTGTTCTTGAACAATTGATAGGGAGTCATGCATCTTGCTTGATTAACCAGTGAAATATTTTGAGTGTAGCATGCAGTATTTACAGCTTCAGCCCAAAAATATGTTGGCAGTTTAGATTCTTCAAGCATTGTCCTTGCATCTTCAATAAGTGATCTGTTCTTCCTTTCCACTACTCCATTCTATTGTGGAGTTCTTGCTGCTGAAAACTCATGCAGAATCCCATTTTCCTCACAAAATGCTCTCATGACAGAATTCTTGAACTCAGTTCCATTATCACTCCTGATTCTTCTAACCTTAAAATCAGGGTGATTATTGACTTGCCTTATGTGATTGATGATGATTTCACTAGCCTCGTCTTTAGACTTTAGGAAATATGTCCAAGAGAACTTTGAGAAATCATCTACAATTACTAGGCAAAATCTTTTCCTTGAGATAGACAACACATTGACTGGTCCAAGTAAATCCATGTGAAGCAGTTGCAAAGGTTCTTCAATTGTTGAATCGAGTTTCTTCCTGAATGATGCTTTAATCTGCTTCCCTTTTTGGCACGCATCACACAATCCATCCTTAGAAAACTCCACTAGAGGAATGCCTCTAACCAGTTCTTTCTTTACTAGCTCATTCATGGTCTTGAAGTTTAAATGGGATAGCTTCTTGTGCCATAGCAAACTTTCATCCTGACTTGCTTTACTGAGAAGACAAGTAACAGATTCTGCATTAGATGAGTTGAAATCAGCTAGGTACACATTTCCTTTTCTCACACCAGTGAGAACCACTTTGTTGCTTCTTTTATTAGTCACAACACAGGCTTCTGAGTTGAAGGTTACTGAGTTGCCTTTATCACAAAGCTGGCTGATACTCAACAGAATATGTTTGAGACCATCCACTAAAGCAACTTCCTCAATGATGACATTATCCTTTAAAATAAGCCATATCCCACAGTATAACCCTTCCTATCATCTCTAAAAGTAATACTTGGGCCAGCTCTCTCCTTAAACTCTGTGAGTAGGGTAAAATCACCAGTCATGTGTCTTGAACAACCACTATCCAAGTACCAAAGATTCTTTCTGTTTCCCTGCACACATCAAAATCAAATCAAGTTGATTTTGGTACCCAAGTTTCCTTGGATCCTGCCTTGTTAGCTTTCTTTTTCTGTTTCTTAGGCTTTATCTCATTTGACTTGGGGATATCAGATTCATCCTTGGTCATTTGAGTTGGGCCTTTGAAACCATTCATTGCAATCATGCATATTATAATCAACAGGGAATGGCATACTATTTGTAAACATGTTATTCCAGTAAGGCATGCTAAATGGCATTTGTGGCATATTAAATACAGCATAATAAGGATTAGGTGCAGTTCATATTCTCTGTAGACATAGCATTCATAGGCATGGGAGGCATGGCATTCAAGTTAGAAAAGTGAGGTGGCACAGGCATGGAAGTAGGCATGGCAAATTTGCAATTAACAGACAAATGATTTACACTACCAAAATTGACACAGATTTTTCTAGGAGCATATTTATCAGGTGTGTAGTTATTGTGTTTGTTAATCCCTACTTTACCATTTCTATTGTTTTTCTTTTTAGCCTCTGTTTTTACCTCAATCTTTTCAAGTCTGTAACTTAACTGTTTGACATTCATGTGACCAACATTAGCCGTTTTCCCTTTCTTAACTTGACTATATTCTCCTAAAACAAAGTTCTTGGAAACAGATCCATACTTCTCATTCAGCTTAACAAGTTTGGCTTTACTGATAGGCTTGCTCACAGCCGACGGATGAGGATTTTTATCATTCGACGGATAACCCTTTTTATTATTCGACGGATGATCCTCATCATCCGTCGAGTCTACATCTGTTAGCACTCCATCTACCAAATTTGGTTTTAGTTTTTCTTTGTTCTTTTTCCAGGCTGCATCATAGAAAGACTCAATTCCTTGAACTCTGGTGATTTGAGCATGGACATCCCTAGATGTTTTCCATACCTTAATCACCTCCTGTTCACGCTCAAGCTGCTTCCTCAAAATTTCTTCTTTCTTCAAGGACTCAGTTAATTCCTCCTTGGCAATCTTACACTCAATTCTTAACTTTTCAAAATCAATGAACTGAGACTCAAGCACATTATTCCTCTCACTCAAAAACAAATTGTTTTCTTTGATTTTAGCATTTTCTTTAGTAAGAGACTTAAGTGTAACACGCAAATGATATAACTCTATAGACATGTCATTTATGGCATCATTACACTCAGCTTTAGATAAATGTGCAAGGTTTGTAGTAATTACATGATTACTTGAAGAACTTGTTTCTGTCTCATCAGACTTGGCCATTAGGGATAGATTAACATAGCTGACATCTTCATCTTCATCCAGACCATCTGTTGCCCAGTCATTCTCTTGTGTTATGAAATCCCTTTCCTTTTGTTTGAGCAGTTCAAAGTATTTTTTCTTATAATCCACAGGCTCAAACTTTTTCTTGCTGGAATCTGACTTTCTACACTCACTGGCAAAATGCCCTGCTAAGCCACATTTGAAACATTTGAATTTTGATTTATCCACCATGTTTCTATTTGTCTTGGCTGCTCCAAAGTTCTTCTTAAATTTGAGCTTGGAAAATCTCCTGGAAAGAAATGCTAGGTGTTCATCAATGTCCTCCATGTCATCTTGGCTCAAAAAATCTTCATTTTCAGCTGCAAGCCCTTTGCCCTTGCTTTCACAGACCCTTGAAGTTGACTCAACAGCTTCCATCTTCACTTCCTTCTCTTTTTCCAACTCAGCAACTAGTACAATGGATCCTCCTTTCTTCTTTCCTCTCTCAATCCTCTCATCTTGCTCTATTTCAAGCTCATAAGTTTTCAGGATGCCATACAGTCTCTCCAAAGTAAACTCCTTATAATCTTGTGAGTTTCTCAATGAGACTGTCATTGGTTTCCATTCCTTTGGAAGAGATCTAAGGAATTTTATATTGGAGTCTTTTGTCTGATAGACCCTTCCATGCAGCTTTAGAGCTTTTAGCAGTTTTTGAAACCTACTAAAAATGTCAGTGAGAGACTCACTTTCTTCATTATGAAAATGCTCATATTGCTGAATCAGTAGCTGTATTTTGTTTTCTCTAACTTGCTCAGTGCCATCACAGATGATCTGTATTGTATCCCAAACATCTTTGGCAGTTTTGCATATGATAATGTTGTCAAACATATCACCATCAACTCCATTAAACAGGATATTCATGGCCTTTTTATCCTTTCTAACTTGTTCAATGTCAGGATCAGACCATTCATGCCTTGGCTTGGGGACAGATGGCCCATTTCCAGTTGCAGCTCTCATTAGAACATGAGGGCCTCTTTCTATGCAGTCAACATAGGCCTCATCTTGAGAAAGCAAATGAAGATGCATCTTTACCTTCCAATGATGGTAAATATCTTTATCCAGAAAAGGAATCTTGACTCCAACTTCCTTCTTGTTCATCTTGCTGTATTTGTTTTTGATCTTTAAACTCTTTGTTTGTTAAGAGCTAGCTCTGATACCAATTGTTAGTCCCTTAACAATATGACAAGAATTACAGAAGGGGGGTTGAATGGAATTCTTGAAACTTTTTCTTGAAATAAGAATGTTCTAATTCGAATATATATATAAGTGTGAATTGATTAGCACAATGCGGAATAGTTACTTAAATGAATCAAAGCACAAGTATTTAAAAACAAGAGTCTTTAAAAACTTTCTGGTGGATTTGAATGATTCCACCAAAGATATATAATATATATCGAGAGAACTCTGTGTGCAAAAAGCTCACAGCTGCTTACAAATATTGAATGACTAAGAATGCAGAGAAATGCTAAGAATTCTACTTAATAATGTTTCTCTGCTTGTATCTTCTCTTTTTTTTAGTTGCTACTTCTTGGTTTATATATCACCAAGATTACAAAGTAATGAGACAGGATAATAAAACAAAACTATCTAGTCTATTACAATGCTACTTCAAAACTCTATTTCAGCATCTTTGAATATCTTCATAATAGCATGGAAATGGCAAAGCTTCTTTGTTTTCAAAAACCCAGTTGAATAGGCTACCACATTCCATTTGCATCCACTCGACGCATGTGACTGTGTTGTCACTGTCAACAGATTTTTGAATTCTTTATCCGCTGGGTTCATGATCATTCGTCGAGTTATTGTAGTTTATCCGTTGGGTAGCAATCAGGCACTTGACTTCATTTCACTTATGCAGAATTACAAGACATCATCTATGTACAATTAATCAACCTATTCTGCATATCTAACTAAAGTCAACATGACTTAAGTACTACTACAGATTCTAAACAATGTGTATACAGAAATATGCTACATACTTATTGTTACATAAGCTACTCACTTGATGGATAATAAGTCATCATCCGTCGGGACTATATTGAGTCATCCGTCGGGACTATAAACCTTATCCGTCGAATGCTACATAATTTCATTAAGTAAAATCTACCAAGGTGTTTTGTTCATGAAATGATCAAGTACACAACATATAGGCCCATAGTATTGGGAGTATTTCATTTACCCAGTTATTCATCGACTTCTCGATCCTTTTCTTTAGTCCATCCAGGATTATTCGATTCGCCACTTCCGCTTGCCCATTGGCTTGCGGGTGAGCCACAGAGGTGAACCGTAACTCAATTTCATTCTCTTCACAATATTTCTTGAATTCCTCGTTGTTGAACTGTGTTCCATTATCAGTGACTAGGATGCGGGGAATTCCATATTGGCGCATGATATTTTCCCACAGGAATTGTGCAACCTGCTTAGTTGTTATTTTGGCCAGGGGCTTGGCTTCAATCCACTTAGTAAAATAATCAATGGCTACAATCAAAAACTTCCTTTGTGCCGTGGCCATGGGGAAAGGCCCAAGTATATCCATTCCTCACATAGCAAAGGGGATGGGTGAATTGATGGAGGTCAGCATCTCGGTGGGTTATCTAACGACAGGTGCATGCTTCTGACAGTGGTCACACTTCTTCACATACTCTTTGGTATCAGCCATCATTTCTGGCCAATAGAAGCCTAAACGAGTTATCTTATGAGCTAGCGCTCTGCCCCCAAGTTTTGTCCACATATGCCTTCATGTACTTCTTCGAGAGCCAAGCGTGCCTCATCGGGCCTGAGACACCTTAAGTAGGGAACCACAAAAGATCTTTTGTACAAAATCCCATCTATCAAAGAGTATCTTAGTGCTTGAACAGCCAACTTCCGTGCTTCAGTAGCATTGTTTGGCAACCATCCAGTTTGAATATGAGTCTTAATGGAATCTATCCATGACGTCCCCAGACCTATAGGAGCTACAAGCTTAACATCAATACTCCGTGTCTTCAGGACGCGGACGTATACACTTTCTGAACTTTCCTCTATCTCCGATGAAGCAAACTTTGATAATGCATCTGCCTTAGCATTTTCCTCCCTCAGAATGTGCTCAATATGGCATTTATCGAATTGGGTCATCACAGCCCTTACTAGGCAGACATACTTAGCCATCGTATCATCCCTTGCCTCAAACTCTCCCTTTACCTGGGATATGACCAGCTTCGAGTCTCCACAAACTTTTAAGTTTTTGACTCTAAGCATCCCTGCTAAGCCAAGACTGGCTATCAGAGCTTTATATTCTGCCTCATTATTTGTGGTCGGGAAGTCTAACTTCATGGCATACTCAATCAAGAACCCATCAGGGCTTTGTAAAACCAAACCTGCTCCACTTGAATTTATTTTTGATGCTCCATCAAAATAGAGGACCCAATATTCCATCTTTTTATCATCCTCTTCTTTGTCCCCCTTATCAACTCCCTTGTCTTGAGGTATGGTATCTTTCTGCCCCCGACTTCTTGGTTGGGTATTGTACATTCCACCACGAAGTCAGCCAATGCCTAAGCTTTTATTACCGTTCATAGCTTATATTTGATGTCGAATTCTCCCAGCTCTATTGCCCATTTGATCAGTCTCCCACTAGCCTTAGGACTATGAATTATATTTCTCAATGGCTGATTTGTTAGAACCTCAATTTGATGAGCCTGAAAGTAAGGACGTAACTTTCTTGAAGCCATCACCAGGGCTAAAGCAAACTTCTCAATGGTTGAATAATTCAGCTCAGCTCCATACAGAATTTTGCTGACATAGTATACGGGTTTCTGGATTTTCAGTTCCTCCTTAACCAACACAACGCTCAAGGCATTTTCTGAAACAGCCAAGTACAAGTGTAGAACCTCATTTAAAGCTGGCTTGGCCAACAACGGGGCTTGAGCCATATATTTCCTTAACTCTTCGAATGCCTTCTGGCTTTCTTCACTCCATATAAAATCCTTAACCTTCTTTAATGACTTAAAAACAACAAACATTTATCCCCAGACTTGGAGATGAATCGTCCCAATGCAGCAACCCTTCCAGTGAGCTTTTGAACATCTTTGATAGTTTTTGGTGGCTCCATGTCCAAGATTGCTTTTTATTTTATTGGGATTGGCCTCGATTCCTCTCTTGGAGACCATCAATCCCAAAAACTTTCCAGACCCTACTCCGAAAGCACACTTCGTAGGATTTAACATCATCTTGTGGTACCTCAGGACCTTGAAAGCTTCCCTCAAATGGGTTATATGATCAGTCTTTACTAGACTCTTGACCAACATGTCATCAACATAGACTTCCATAGTATTGCCAATAAGATCCTTAAAAATTTTATTTACTAACCTTTGATAGGTGGATCCTGCATTCTTGAGACCAAATGCCATAACAATATAACAATAAACACCAAAGTCAGTGATAAATGATACCTTTGGAATGTCATCTTTGTGCATCTTGATCTGATTGTATCCACTAAATCCATCCATGAAGCTCAGCATCTCATGCCCAGCAGTAGCATCTATCAAAGTATCAATCTTTGGCAATGGAAAATAGTCCTTGGGGCATGCATCATTCAGATCAGTGAAGTCTACACACATCCTCTATTTTTCATTGGCCTTTTTCACCATTACAGGGTTTGCTAATAATTCTGGAAACTATATCTCCTCAATGAAACCAGCCTCCAAGAGTTTCTCAACTTCTTGTTTAATAGCTTCTTGCCTTTCCGGAGCAAAGCTCCTTTTCTTTTGCTTCACTGTTTTCTGACTTGGATCCACATTCAGCTTGTGAGTGATCACTTCCGGGTCTATTCCCGGCATATCAGCTACCGACCAAGCGAACACATCACTATTTTCTTGCAAACATTTCACCAACTTCCCTCTAAGGGGCTCCTCGAGCTTGGCTCCAATAAAAGTCACCTTCTCAGGATCTTCGGGGGCTAAAGGAATTGAAACCAAGTCTTCTGCTGGCTTTCCTCTTTTCTCATCATTCTCTCGGATATCCAGGTCTTCAATAGGAAGAACCTACCCCCCAACTCCGTTTGCCCTCAAAGAGGCCACATAACAACTTCTAGCCATTTTTTGATCTCCTCTCTCTTCTCCGATCCCATCTCATGTTGGAAACTTCATAACTGAGTGGTATGAAGAAGGGAGTGCCTTGAAGGCGTGTATCCCTATTCTTCCCATGATAGCGTTGTAAGTCGATCTAGCCTTCACCACCACAAAGTTCAACATCTGAGTTGCTTGCCTTGGTTCCTGTCCTATGGTTGTTGGCAACTTGATTATCCCTTCTATGGGGCATTCCACTCTCGCGATTCCATATATCGGCATGTCGGTTGGGGTTAATTGGGAGTCATTATATCCCATCCTTAATAAGGTGTCATGGAGCAAAATATCCACTGAATCACCATTATCCACAAGGACCCTTCTCACCGGGTTGTTCCCTATTATCGGGGTTATGACCAACGGGTCGTCATGGGGAAATTTCACACCCTCCAGATCAGAATCATCAAAAGACATTGTTACTCCTGTCCTGGCCCTCTACGGGGCTTCTCCAACAATATGCATAACTTCTCGAGCATACGCTTTCCTGGAGTTCTTGGATAACCCAGCAGCAGTTGGTCCTCCAAAAATTGTGTTGATCATAGGCCCTCGGGGGCGCGGTCCTCCAAAGATTGTATTTATCATCAGTCCCCTAGGTTTGGGATTTCGCCCCTGATCTTCTTGATCTCTCATTCGATCATCAAAGTTCTTTCTTCCATTATTACTCCTATCCCCTCCTTCTCCAGTGTATTTGTTCAATCTTCCCTTTCAAATGAGGAACTCAATTTCATCTTTCAGTTGTCTACACTCATCAGTGCCATGACCAACATCTTTGTGAAATCTGCAATACTTGCTCTTATCTAGCTTGGCAGGATCATCCTTCAAAGGTTTAGGCCAACGAACATCTCGATCTTTCTCGATTTCCATCAAGATCTGGCTTCTAGGAGCATTCAGCTTAGCGTATTCAGTGAACTTTTGCCCAGGTCCTCCCTTCTTGGGGGTTGAATCAGAGTTTTATTCGGTTTCAGGATACTTGTCCTTAGCGATATATTCCAGGTCAGTTTTATGCTTCTTGCCTCCACTGGGCTCATTACTCACTACGGTCTTCCTCATGCTCTCTTCCACCTTGATGTACTTCCCGGCCCTATCTTGGAGCTGCAACATGCTTTCAGGGGGCATTTTTCCAAAGACATCTTGAAGAATTCATCCCTAGTTCCCTATTACAGTGCTATCATGGCTACCTTGTCATCAAGGTCCGGGACTTTCAAAGCCTCCTTTGTGAAACGATTCAGGTATTCTCTCAAGGATTCCTTTGCTCCCTGTACAATGTTCATGAGGGATGATGAAATTTTCTCATGCACTCTTCCACTGATAAACTGCTTAATAAAAACCTGACTTAACTCTCTGAAGGACCCGATAGAGTTCGGGGGCAAACGACTATACCATCTTTGAGCCATACCTGACAGGGTTTGAGGAAAGGCCCGACACTTAATAGCGTCATTCACGGGTTGCAACAGCAGTGCATTAGAGAATGTCCTGACATGATTAGCGGGATCTCTCGTGCCATTATAAGCTTTGATAGTGGGTATCTTAAACTTCCTTGAGATATGGGCATTCATTATCTCCTCAGTGAATGGTGGAGTAGGATCATCAGGATCTCTAAGGGGAAGAAGATTGCTTGGATCAGCCCTTGGGATAACAGCCCTTCTCTGTATTGGACCATCCAGGTCTATGATAGGAGGAGGATTTCTCCCCCTAGGAGGTAGTGGGGGTCTGGTGGTCTGGTGCACTTCCAAGTCACGCTTCAGCCTTTGAATCTCAGCCTCGTGAGCCCTGATCCTTTCCTGCACTTCCTGGGAATTCATCCCTTGGGTACTCCTAGGACATTGGCGACCATCAGCCATCGGCTCTTTTCCAGCACGCCTCCTTCTTGGGGACACTTCATCATCTGAAGATTCAGAGTCTCTATCAGTGTAAGGACCAGAAAATTCCTAATCCTCAGGGATTGGAGCCAAACCTCATATGTAGGGGGCGATCGCCCTCGTGCTTCACTCCGCCCAGCATTTCTGCTTCCTCCAACCTCGGGGTAAAGGGGCATCCCATATGGGGGGTTAGTAGTCACAATAGTTGAATACTCATACCCAATGGGTCGAGAATTCACAGGTGCGTGTAGTTGTTGAACTTGGGAATTCGTACCTTGAGTAGCCGAGGGAATCGTCCCTTGTGGCTGAGGTTCAGTTGCCCCTATCTGGGCTTCTCCTTGCGTGGCTGCATAATTGAATGATGAGGTACCTCCACGGTTGACAAAATCACTTAGGTTGTCCCCGTTGGTGCTCCACCTTCAAGGGCTCTAACTGTTCTTCGTGTTCTCGCCATGGTTGTTGTTGTGTTTCCCACAGACGGGGCCAAATGTTAACTAAGGTATATAACTGTTGTATTTATTACTAAGGAACGTGAGCTTCGAGGCTCGATTTGACTGCTATTGTGTTTCGTGACTTAATCTGCCTTAACAAGATGCCTACGTACCTTGCTGATTGCCAATGATCAAGTCAAAAAACGTAGTTCTGATTTGTGGGGTGAGGCCCCTTATATAGATGTTTGGAGTCCTTGAAGTGGACTTGGTATAGGAGACTTGGTAGTCAATTCTCAGAATTAGAATGGACTTTGGAGTCCTAAATGGTAGGAAACTGATTCCTTATCCTTCTAGGTCCCTTATAGGCTAATCAGCAAGGATTTATGTCCTTATTGGGACTCTTCTCAACAGATGATTTTTCCCTTATTAATTAATTACGAAATTAATTAATATTCAGGGTTTTGGGCTTTCTTTGTTCCATCAGGCCTGGTCTGGTCCATCAGGCCTGATCAATGTGTTAACCTTTTTGGTTTGAATGTCATACATCTTAATTGGGCCTTCTAGTCCCAATCATGTGTAATTAATGTAATATTAAATAATTGGGATTTATTTATTCCCAATCAGGGGGTAGATTGTAATATCCCATATTTTCAAATATTATTATTATTATTTATAATTGTTTATATGATTTTATGTGAATTTTAATGAATTATATGATAAGTGGAATTGATGTTTGGATGTTTAATGTGATATATTTTGAGTATTTTAATTTTTCTATGTCCAGAATAAAATATAGATAATTTTGATATTTTTCTGATAATTTTTGGACTGTCATATGATTTTATAATGATTTATGGATTTATTAATTATTTTCTGAATAATTACAAAACTATTTTATAAAGTTGGGAATCGTCCAACCTCAACCGTTTTTATGTTTTTACAACCCGAAACTCTTCCGAAAACTCCTTCATAACCTAATCTGGTAATTCCGGACATTTTCCGTGTTTTAACTTTTTTGATCTGGATTACGGTTTGACCCGTACGCGTCCTAACGTACAATTTTCGATACGATAATCATTTCAGGTAGATCAATAAAACCCGTATTCTCGAGAGACGGGTTATTTTACATCATTTTCGTAGAAAGTGTTTTATAAGAAGCCCAATTTTGATAATTATCCAAATTTGATATTAAATTTTGAGATTGAGAATTGTTGAAAAGAGTTTTAAAAGAAAGTGAAAATTTATTTGTGGAATTTGGATATCTTGTTTCTAGAACTGTAACCTTAAAAGATCTTAGATTAGTTTGGGGTCATCGATGGTAAATATCTTCCGCTGGCATTTATTTATTGATTAAACAGGTTGATGGCATTTATTTGGAAATATGGGATATTCCAAATATCCCAGACTAATCAATAGCATGATGCTAAATAATAGCATTATTATTGAAAATAATAATAAGGGATATTACAAATATGGGATAATAACACAGATAATAGCATGATGGCTTGGTATTCTTGATTTGACATATTGGATGTGAGAAGTTGCTGTAATATTTGAGCACGACCACCAAGTTGGTCAACCATGAGATCATCAACTGTGGAAGGTTGAGATGCAACTTCTTGTAGCCATTGGGATATGAGGTAAAGTTCTTGTGGGTGAGAGGTGGAAGGTTGATTGGTTGGGTGTGAAGGAGATATGGTAATAGAAACACCTGTGACAGGAGTCATAGTTTGACTCACAGTTTCCACTGTGGTTATGACAGGGTGTTATTCTCCACTTGTGGTGGGAACCTCCAGTTGTATTGGAGGGGATTTGACTGGGTTGTTGTCATGTGCACCAGCCTCAAAACCTTGTGCTTCTTGCAAAGCACTGTCACATGAATGTGATGTTCTTGCCTCTCCCATAGCAGGGTCATTGGCAATTTTACTCCTAGCTTCAATTGTTAGTGCAATTTCAGCTAGGGTTTTTAGGGGAGTTGTTCCTATAACAGGAACCTCCAATGGAATTGGAGAGGATTTAGATAACTCCCCCTCAGGAGTACTACCCTAAAACCTAACAGCCTGTGAAGGCTGATTTGCACATAAAGGTGCATTAGTAACTACCATGGGGTCTTCAGTGAAAATTGATGAATCCCCCATATTTGTGATGGTGTCATCAAGGTCTACCCCAGCCAGTAGCCTCTCACCATCTAAATTTGGTGTCTTGGTGGTGTGCAAGGTTTCTTGAACCAAGTCACTTGAATGGGGTTGCACTTAAGAATTAGATTCAAGTGTTGTGTAAGAAGAAGAAATTTTTGAAATAAGAATTTGTTGATCAGAAGTGAGTGTTGGCAGCTCCCCCTGAATAGATGAGGGAGCTTCAAGGGATGTGCTCTCCTTGTATGTGACATTCTTATTTCTCCTTCTATATACTTGAATTTGTTCAAGTGATGATTGTGCAGACTCAGTACAAGGTGAATTTGGGCTAATGCTCTTTTCAATAGAGACACCCTGTTGAGAGGATGCCCCTAGAGTCTGTTTAAGTCCATGTGTTACAACTACATCCTTTTGGAAGGATGTAGAGGTGGCTTGAGTGGTCAGCTCTAAGTTTTTAGCCTTCTTTGGTTTTTTGACCAAGGGTGACTCTATTGGTGTTTGTTCCTCACCACTCTCATTCATTATTGTCAGGTTTGCCTGCTTTCTCTTCTTTTTACTCACTTCACCCTTTTGAGAGGATGAAGTGGTTGGTTTCCTAGCTTATAGTGGTATAGAAGAAGTGGTTTCAACCTTGGAAGGCCCCTGTTAGTATCCTGTATTTGTACTTCTACAGGTTCAGGGGACATAGTTGTACTAGATTGTGCATTTGATCTCATGTCAGGCATGGAGTAAGGGTAAGTCTTAAACCTTTCCATCATAAATGGAGTGATTTTTAGACTTACATTTACCTTGTTTTTTATACTAAGTAAGCCAAATATAATTTTGGGCACTTGCTTACAATTGCCTATTTTTGTTCTGTCTATAGCATTAACCAAATGTATGTCGATATTTTATGATTTAAAGTAGACATAATAAATCTAGGAAAGAAAATTTCTTTACCTCTTGCAGCTAGGGGCATTATTAGCCTGGTAGCAAGTTCTTCCAGGATCAATAGACCAACATTTAAGTGTCTGTTGTGAGCTATTAAGAACACCAGCTTCTGCATCACACTTGAGATGTTGTCATATCCTATTTTTCTGCAGATGAAGGCCCTCACTATAGAATCAAACACAAAAGACCATTCCTTCCTCAGGTTTGTTCTGTTTAGACTTTCTAGGTTGATTCTTCCACCATAGTTGATGAAATCCATGAACTCGGCTAGCTCATCCTGTGTTGGCACCTCTACCAGATTTGCAGTTGGAAGACCTAAAGCTGCATTTACATCTTTCTCATTAAACTCTAATTGTTGGCCTCCAATTGAACAGGTCACCACCTTGGACAAAGAGTTGTCATCCATAAATTTCCTTACTACAACTATTATACAGAACTCATGCAGGACATCCAAGTACATGATTGGGTTAGCAGTTAAAGCACCTGCAAGATAAAATTCAGACAAAAATTTCACAAACCCCTTGAAACTATCAGGGGCTTGATTAGCATCAGTGAAAGTAAAGTAGTTGGTTCCTTGTTTGGGGGTTTTAGCTCTAACAAGATTGAGTGCCATTGATGTTGGGTAAGAAGGAATGGGTAAGAAAAATGAGAGAGAAAGAGCTTGAAACTAGAGAGAAATCGGTTTGGAATTGAAAATTCTAGGTCACTTAGAGTTCTCGAATGAGTAAGTATGTGTATGTCGAGATGTCTGAGTATTTATAGTAAAAGATAAATGACTTATCAAGAATTCAAAAATAAATATTTGGAATTTTCTTATTGAGAAGTCAATTTGAAAAGAGAATTACATATTGAGAAATCATTTTAATTTACTCTTTTAGAGAACTAAAACTGACTTGTCGAGATGTCAAATAAATACTCAGTTTGTCAAAAATGGACTGAATTGTTTCCAATTTTTATTTGAATAAATCCAAATAAAATCAAAATAAATTTATCAAGAGTAATTTACCAAAATAATTTATTAATTATATTATTTCAGTTCTGAGTTATTTATAAGTCTAAAATAGTACTTGTAGAAAACTCTGTGAGTTAACACTTATAGAGAACTCTACAATGACTTATCGATAAGTCATAATAAAGATTATCGAGAAGTCCCTCGAGAAGTCAGAAAATTGACTTGTCGAGAACTCACTCGAGAAATCTTAAAATGACTTGTCGACAAATCAATTAGAATGATTGAGAACTCAGTTCTCTATAAACTCTTGATCACTTTGATTCTACCTTGTGCTAATTTTACATATTGAAAATGTAAATCAACATTTAGACAGTTTTCTTAGAATTGAAAAATTCCAAGCTAAAAATTGAATTTTGAAAAATAAATATGCAGAGATTTTTGATATATTTATAATTCATATCTTAGTTAATTTCCAATTAATCAAATGAATTTTAATTTATTAGAAATTAATTTGCTGCAAAACATTAGCTGAGTTCTTGCCTTAGGATGAAGAATTAAGCATTTCAATTTCACCTACAAGTCTAGTGAAAGTTGCTTCATCCAAAGGTTTAGTAAAAATGTCAGATAATTATTTTTCTGTTGGAACAAAAATGAGCTCAATGGTACCATTTGTAGAATGTTCTCTGATAAAATGGTACCTTACATCAATGTGCTTTGTTCTAGAATGATTAACTAGAATAGACACACTAGATATAACACTATTATTGTCACACATAATTGGGATTTTATGCAATACTAGGCCATAATCCATTAGCTGATTTCTAATCCAAAGCACTTGAGCACAACAACTTCCAGCAACTATGTATTCGGCCTCAGTTATGGAAGTTGACACAGATTGTTGTTTCTTGCTATACCGGGATACAAGTATATGTCCAAGACACTGACAGCTTCCACTAGTACTCTTTCTTCTCTAGTGTGACTTCTACCCACTCTCTGGTATGAGTTTGTTGACTTGAGTTTTCTGTGTTTTCTTCACCATTGGCATGACTTGAAAAATCTTCCTCTCTTTCTCCCCCTGAGTTTGTGCTATCAAATTCAGGTCCATGAGATGAGCTTTCATTCTCATGATTCACTTGTTCAGTTGACTCTTCATCTATTATGTGATTTGTGTTGACTTCAGCTTCATCATCAGAATCACTATCAATGATGAGATTTTCAAACTTTAGGGCTTCAACTTCATTTTCATCAAGGAATTCCAAGCCTGGACATTTGTCATCATCAAAAGTAACATATGTGCTTTCCATGATCTTCTTGTGTTCAATCACATAGACTTTGTATGCAGTTCTCTCCAATGAATATTCTAGAAAAATTGCCTCAAAAATTTTAGAGTCAAATTTTCCCACATATTCAGAGTTGTCCTTCAATACATAGCACTTTCTTCCAAACACATGAATATGCTTCACAGTAGGCTTCCTTTTAGACAAGATTAAGTAGGGTGATTTGCCAAGATTCTTGTTAATGAGAAATCTGTTTTGAGTATAGCATGCAGTGTTCACAGCTTCTTCCCAAAAACTAGTTGGCAACTTTGAATCTTGCTGCATTGTTCTAACAGCCTCTACTAGTGTTCTATTCTTTCTCTCAACTACCCCATTTTGCTGAGGTGTTCTAGCAGCTGAGAATTCTTGAACAATGCCCTTGTCTTTGCAGAATTCAGTTAAGGTTGCATTCCTAAATTCTCTTTCATTATCACTCCTTAATATTTTCACACAATTCTGATCTTTAGTCTGCTTCTCAATCTTCTTGATGTGCTCAATTATGATGTGTGGATTTTCATCTTTAGAGTGCATAAATTCTACCCATGTATATATTGAGTAGTCATCCACCATCACAAGTGCATATCTTTTTCTTAAAATTGACTGGACATTAGCTGGTCCAAATAAATCCATATGAATAAGTTGCAAAAGTGCACTGATAGAATTCACAATTTTACTCTTGTGACTTGATCTCTTCATTTTTCCTTTTTGACAAGCATCACAGACTTCATCTTGAGCAAATTCCAGATTAGGAATGTCTCTTACCAACTCCTTTTTAACTAGAGTATTGATTGCCTTGAAATTCAAGTGAGACAGCTTCTTATGCCATAACTTGTTTTGCTCTACAAATGCCTTGGTCTAGAAGCAATAAATTCCATCCTCATTTGCTGAGTCCAAGTCTGCAATAAATAAGCTTCCTTTCCTTGCTCCTTTTAGAGCAACTTCACCAGTCTTTTTGTTGATAAAAGTACATTCTCCTTTGTCAAATGAGACCTTGATTCCTTTGTCTACAAATTGACTAACACTAAGGAGATTTACGTCAAGACCATCTACCAGTGCTACATCTTCAATGACAACATTTCCAGAAATCAATTTACTATATCCCATTGTGAAGCCTTTGCTATTGTCTCCAAAAGTCACTAATGGGCCAGCCTTCTCCTCAAACTGTGATAGCAGGGCCATATCACCTGTCATATGTCTTGAGCATCCACTGTCTATGATCCATATGACTTTCTTCTCAGTGCCCTGCACATAATGAGGATAAGTGTGTTTGGCAACCTAAGCAGTGTTGGGTACTTTCTTGTTGTTAACATATTTGATAGAGGTAGAGTTTGATGATTCAGAAAGAATAAAGTTCATTGAATAATGTGCATTGTCCTTTTTCAGCTGAAGATTCAATATTGTTATCCTTAAGATCAACTCTCAGCTTGTGGAAACTTGTCATTACTTTCATGTTGCAAGGTATGCAATCAAACTTGTCACAGAATGAGTAGGGATCTTCAGTTTTTGTTTCATTGTACTTGCATGCTCCTACTCCTGGCTTACTAACAACCTTTTTGCAAAGGTGAGTTAGATGATTCACAGATCCACATTTTTGACATTGTTTTCTTGGAGCATCTGCAATATAAGCAAAATTATTGCTCATGTGTATCCCAATCTTTCCCTTTCTATTCTTTTTCTTCTTTCTTATAACTTCAGTTTTCATTTCTTTGACAGGTGTCTTGGAATCTTGGTTTACCATGGGCTTCTTTTCAGCTTTGGAAGTTAGAGTTGTTTCTGCATTTTTTTTCTCATTATCTTCATCTGCAATTTCTTGCTTTATGATCAACTCTTCTTCACTGAAATCTACTTCATATGCTTTAAACATAGGTGAACCAACCTTTCTCAACATAGATAGGACATCTTCATTTTCTGTTGCTTTTCCTTTATCACCTACAGCTTTCTTGTTGCTATCCCAATCTTTCCCTTTCTATTTTTTTTCTTCTTTCTTGTAACTTCAGTTTTCATTTCTTTGACAGGGTTCTTGGAATCTTGGTTGACCATGGGCTTCTTTTCAGCTTTGGAAGTTGGAGTTGTTTCTGCATTTTTCTTCTCATTATCTTCATCAGCACTTTCTTGCTTTATGATCAACTCTTCTTCACTGAAATCTACTTCTATGCTTTGAACATAGGTAAACCAACCTTTCTCAACATAGCTAGGACATCTTCATTTTCTGTTGCTTTTCCTTTACCACCTACAGCTTTCTTGTTGCTATTCAAAGCATTATAATCACGACCAATAGCTATGTTAGCACACGACTTGTTTTTCTCATGGTACTGACCAACCAACTCAGATGCATTCCTCAATGATTTCAGTTTCACCTCATTCTTTTAAATCTTCTCTCTTAACACAGCTTCAATCTCATTGTCACACTTCAATTTATTTTTCAAATTTTCATTTTCTTGCTTGACAGACTCAAGCTCCACAAGCAGTAGATCCATCTTTTGCTTCTCACTCTCAAGATTCTCATTAGCTTTTGTTAGCCTACTAACTTCCTCAGTAGCTTCCACTAAGATAGTGTATATGGAACATCCCCACACTCATCTTTTCCACAGTCTCCTTATATTGACTAGCATTTAAATCAATCATGGTTATAGTTGGTACCTTTGATTTTGAAGTGGATGCTTCTCCATGCTCAAAAGCCATAAGTGCATAGTTTCCAACCTCTTCATCCTCATCATCAACATCAGTATCATCCCAACTCTTTCCTTCTGTAATATAAGCTTTTCCAGACTGCTTCTTCAAGAGAGCTTCATACTTTGCTTCCAGTTCCAGGTAAGCTTTATCCTGTTTCACCTTTTTGGATTTCTGCATTCAGTAGCAAAGTGACCTAACTCATCACAGTTGAAGCCCCTTATCTTTGATCTGTCCACAGATCCTGTTTTATAGCCACCTTTGCTAACTGAATTGTACTGAGCTTTTGGTTTCCAATTATTTATGTTGGAAGATTTTACCTTGCTTTTGAAAACTCTTGGCTTCTTGACTCTTATGTCGGAGAATTTCCTAGCCAAGTAATCCATGTATTGGTCCATTTCATCTAGCTCATCCAAGGTGTAATATTCATCTTCCTCCAGCTCCAACACAACTTACTTCTGAGGTCCTTTGTTCTTTTATTTCGTAGCTTGAACAACTGGAACTTGATCATCTTGCTTATCTTCACTTTCTTCTCTGTCGTTCATAATCAAAGCACTTGAACCATCAACAACATGACCATGGTGTGCTTTCAATGACTTTATTTGCAATATTTCAAGTTCATAAGTTTTCAAGATTCCATATAGAACTTCCAAAGTACTCTTCTTAAATCTCTTCCTTCTCTAATAGCTGATATTTTTCTGTTCAAGATGGTCAGGAAAAGCTAGCAAGAACTTTAGGTTAACCTCCTCATCTTCATAATATTTATTATGTAGTTGCAAGTCATTTATCAATTTATTGAACCTTTCAAAAACTTCAATGATTTCTTCTTTTAGTTTAGCCATAAACCCCTCCAACTGAGAAACCAAAATCCTCGTTTGTTTGACCTACTTCCTCTGTTCCTTCACATAAGATCTCTATTTTCTCCTAGATTTGTTTGGATGTGTCACAGTTGACAATGTTATTGTACATTACATTGCCAAGTTACTTTATCAAGATCAGCTGCAATCCACTATCTAGAGAGACTTTTTCTTTTTCAGGTTTAGTATAATTAGAAGGATCTTTAGGAGCATAATGTGCTGGAATGACCATGTCTCTATCTGTAGATTCCTCAACTCTTACCATGGGGGTGAAAGGCCCATTCTTGAGGATCTGAATGTATCCTGATGAACAGCATAGTGTGTAGTTAGATCTGTCAAAGGTAGGAATTTTAATACTGCTAAGCTTCTGTATATTCATTCTTCCAAGATCTTTAATCTGTTTGCTTTCAGATTTTGCTCTGATACCACTTGTTAGGTAATGAATTCAACACAGGGGGGTGAATGTGTTTTAGATTATTTTTAAGCTTTTTGAACTGTTATGGATGGTGAACAAAGTAATCTAACTATAGATTTAATATGTTTTAACAGGAATAATAAAATATGCACATGAACACACTATCTTTCAAAACTCACTTAATTTTATATTAAAATCAAGTATGTCTTGCTACAAATTTTTGGGTTCTTTGTTGTTAAAGAACTTAGCTTCTCTTTGAGAGTTACAAGATTTTCTAGATCTAATTTGTTACCTCTAAAACAAAGCATCCAATGTTTACTTTATAGAACAGTAAATACTGGTTTCACACAACATGCAATAGCATGTACTAAACCCTACTTTAAGTTAACTAATTTTTTTTATTTCTGGCTTAGTGTATCTTTGCAAATTGTACATGTCTGTGACTTTGTTTTGTCAGTTAATCTTGGCCTTTGATCTTGTACTCTTCAAGCTGCTTTTTGTAGACTTTTCAAATTAGTGATTGATTTTTTTTTGATTGATAATCTTAGATATTTAACTGATCTGCATTTTGTACTTGATTTTTACATCGAGATCTCCAGTTTGTTATATAGAGAACTCGACATCTCGATAAGTATAATGACTTATCGAGATCTCTTATTGTTGGGAATATGTTGTGATCTTGATGATTACATTAACAAAACACCTTAGTAGATTCAACTTAGTGAAAAATGTAGCACTTGACGGATAACCAAATATAGTCCCAACGGATGACTCAATATAGTCCCGACGGATGATGATTTGACATCCATCGAGTGAGTAGCCAATGTAACAATAAGTCATGTAGCACATTTCTGCAAACACCTATGTATAGATTTTGTAGTAGTATATAAGTCATGTTAACATTAATTAGATATACAGAATAGGTTGATTAATTATAAAAATATAAGATGTCTTGTAATTCTGCATAAGTGAAATGAATTCAAGTGTCAAATAGCTACCCGACGGATGATCAACAAAGCTACCGATGGATGATAATCATGTACCCGACAGATGATCAATTCAAACATCTTTTGACAGTGACGACACAGTCACATGCGTCGAGTGTTTGCAAAAGGAATGTGGCAGCCTATTCTGCTGGGTTTTTGAGAACAAAGAAGCATTACCATTTCCATGCTATTATGAAGATATTCGAAGATGCTAGAATAGAGTAGTGAAGCAGCATGGTATTAGACTTGATAGGTTTTGTTTTATTATCTTGTCTTATTACGATGTAATCTTGGTGATATATAAACCAAGAGTAGCAAGTAGAACAACAACAAGACTACGCAAATACATTCTCAGAGAAACAATTGTAAGCTGTATCTTATAGCATTTCTCTGTAAGTTTAGTTGTTTATATTTGTAAGCAGCTGTGAGCTATTCAAGCTTCACAGGGTTCTCTTGATATATATATATATATATATATATATATATATATATATATATATATCTGGTGGATACATTCAAATCCACCAGAAATTTTTTAAAGACTTATGTTTTTAATTACTTGTGTTTTGATTTATCTAACTCTCCATTCCTCATTTTGCAAATCAAACACTTATATAGTGTTAAATTGGAATCACTTTTAATTAATCTCAAAAAGTAGCCAGAATTACATTCAATCCCCCTTCTGTAAATCTTGTTGTATTGTTAGGGACTAACAGTTGGTATCAGAGCAAGCTCTTGAAGCACCAAGAGTTTAAAGATCACAACAAACAGCAAGATGAACAAGAAGGATGTTGGAGTCAAGATTCCTTTTCTGGACAAAGATAATTACCATCACTGGAAGGTAAAGATGCATCTTCATTTACTTTCTCAAGATGAGGCCTATGTCGATTGCATAGAGAGAGGTCCTCACGTACCAATGAGAGCTACAACTGGAAATGAGCCATCAGTTCCCAAGCCAAGGCATGAATGGTCAGATCCTGATATTGAACAAGTCTGGAAAGACAAGAAGGCCATGAATATTTTATTCAATGGAGTTGATGGTGACATGTTTGACAACATCATTAATTGCAAGACATCCAAGGAGGTTTGGGACACCATTCAAATAATCTGTGATGGCACTGAACAAGTTAGAGAAAATAAGATGCAGTTACTAATTCAGCAATATGAGCATTTCCACTGTGAAGAAGGTGAAACTCTCACTGATATCTTTAGTAGATTTCAAAAGCTACTAAATGCTCTGAAACTGCATGGAAGAGTCTATCAAACCAAAGACTCTAACCTCAAATTCCTGAGATCCCTTCCAAAAGAATGGAAACCAATGACAGTCTCCTTGAGAAATTCACAAGACTACAAGGAGTTTACACTAGAGACACTGTATGGCATTCTAAAAACTTATGAGCTTAAAATAAAGCAAGATGAAAGAATGGAGAAAGGGAGAAAGAAAGGAGGGTCCATTGCACTGGTTGCTGAGTTAGAGAAAGAGAAGGAGATGAAGATAGAAGCTATTGAGTCTACTTCAAAGGTCTGTGAAAACCAGGGCAAAGGGTTGGTAGCAGAAAATGAAGATTCTTTGAGCAAAGATGATATGGATGATATTGATGAACATCTTGCATTTCTTTCCAGAAGATTTTCCAAGCTCAAGTTCAAGAAGAACTTTGGAGCAGCTAAGCCAAATAGAAACATGGTGGATAAATCAAAATTCAAATGCTTCAAATTTGGCTTGGCAGGGCACTTTACCAGTGAGTGTAGAAAGTCTGATTCCAGCAAGAAAAAGTTTGAGCCTGTGGATTATAAACAGACGTATTTTGAGTTGCTCAAACAAAAGGAAAGGGCTTTTATTACACAAGAAAGTGACGGGCAGCAGATGGTCTGGATGAGGATGAAGATGTCAGCTATGTCAATCTTGCTCTAATGGCCAAGTCTGATAAAACAGAGACAAGTTCTTCAAGTAATCAAGTAATCACCATAAAACTTGCTAACAGATGTTGACTCGACGGATGATGAGAGTCATTTGTCGAATAATCAAAAAGGTTATCTATCGAGTGACATAAATCCTCATCCGTCGGCTGTGAGCAAACCTGTGAGTAAAGCCAAACTTGCCAAGTTAAATGAAAAATATGGATCAGTTTCCAAAAACTTTATTTCAGGAGAATCTAGTCAAGTGAAGAAAGAGAAGAAAGTGGATGTTGGTCACCTGTCCATCAAGCAATTGAATGATATACTAGAAAAGATTGAGGTTAAAATAGAGGCTAAAAAGAAAAATAATAGAAATGGGAAAGTAGGAATTAATAAACATAACAACTACACACCTGATAAGTATGCTCCTAGAAAAATCTGTGTTAAGTGTGGTAGTGTTAATCATCTGTCTATTAATTGCAAACTTGCCATGCCTACTTCCATGACTCTACCACCTTCTTTTCCCAACATGAGTGATATGCCTTCTATGCCTTTGAATGCTACGTCTACACAGAATATGAATGCATAATTTGCTAATATGCCATTTGCACCTAATCATTATTATGCTGCATTTAATATGCCTCAAACGCCATTTAGCATGCCCTACTGGAATAACATGTTTGCAAATAGCATGCCATTTCTTGTTAATCAAAATATGCATGATAATTCTGTTTTAATGAATGGTTTCAAAGGTCCAACTCAGATGACTAAGGATGAATCTGATATCCCCAAGTCAAATGAAATCAAACCTAAAAAACAAAAAAAGAAAGCAAATAAGGCAGGACCCAAGGAAACTTGGGTACCAAAATCAACTTGATTTGATTTTAATGTGTGCAGGGATACAGAAAGAATCTGTGGTACTTGGATAGTGGTTGTTCAAGACACATGACTAGAGATTCTACCCTACTCACAGAGTTCAAGGAAAGAGCTGGCCCAAGTATTACTTTTGGAGATGACAGCAAGGGTTAGACTGTGGGATATGGCTTGATTTCAAAAGACAATGTCATCATTGAGGAGGTTGCCTTAGTGGATGGTCTCAAGCACAATTTGTTGAGTATCAGCCAGCTTTGTGATAAAGGCAATTCAGTAACCTTCACTACAGAAGCCTGAGTTGTGACAAACAAGAGGAGCAACAAAGTGGTTCTCACTGGAGTGAGAAAAGGAAATGTGTACCTAGCTGACTTCAACTCATCAAATGCAAAATCTGTTACTTGTCTTCTCAATAAACCAAGTCAAGATGAAAGTTGGTTATGGCACAAGAAGCTATCCCATCTAAACTTCAAGACCATGAATGAGCTTGTAAAGAAAGAATTGGTTAGAGGTATTCCTCAAGTGGAGTTTTCTAAGGATGGACTGTGTGATGCTTTCCAAAAGGGAAAACAAATCAAAGCATCATTCAGAAAGAAGCTTGATTCAACAATTGAAGAACCTTTGTAACTGCTACACATGGATTTGTTTGGACCAGTCAATGTGTTGTCCATCTCAAGGAAAAGATTTTGCCTAGTAATTGTAGATGATTTCTCAAAGTTCTCTTGGACATATTTCCTAAAGTCTAAAGATGAGGTTAGTGAAATCATCATCAATCACATAAGACAAGTCAACAATCATCCTGATTTCAAAGTTAGAAGAATCAGGAGTGACAATGGAACTGAGTTCAAGAATTCTGTTATGAGAGTACTTTGTGAAGAGAATGGGATTATGCATGAGTTTTCAGCAACAAGAACTCCACAACAAAATAGAGTAGTAGAAAGAAAGTACAGATCACGTATTGAAGCTGCAAGGACAATGCTTGAAGAATCAAAGTTACCAACATATTTATGGGCTGAAGCTGTAAATACTGCATGCTACACTCAGAATATTTCTTTGATTAATCAGGCAAAATGCATGACTCCCTACCAATTATTCAAGAACAAGAAGCCAACTCTAAATTTTCTTCATGTCTTTGGCTGCAAATGTTATATCTTGAGAAATCAAACTGATCAAAATGGGAAGTTTGATGCTAAAGCAGATGAAGGAATTTTTGTTGGATATGCTGTTGGTAAAGCATACAGAGTCTACAATCTGAGAACCAACATTGTTATGGAATCAATACATGTTGTGTTTGATGATAAAAAGATTGAAGGACTACAAGATGGAGATTATCATGAGAGCCTCAAATTTGACAATGTGGAGATGGTTAGTGATGACAGTGATGATGAAAGTGCTCAAGAAACAACAACTAAGGATAGTGCAAAAAAATGTACAACCAATGAAGCTAATAACTCAACATCAATCGAGTTACAAAATGCTTCATCCGTCGGTAGACAATCTGCATCATCCATCGGGAGACAATCAGCTTCATCCGTCGGAACTCAAAATTCACTATCCGTCGGGTCATCAAAAGAAGCTGAAAGTCGGAATAGATCACTTATAGAAAGTCCCTCTTTTTCAAATTATAGATTTACAAACTCAGGGGGAGTTTCCAATAATCAAAACTCAATCACACATCAAGACAACAATGAGGCCTCTTCATCTAGAGCTAATCTACCTCAACAAAGAAAATGGACAAATGATCACTCATTTGAGCTCATCATTGGTGATGTATCTTCTAGAGTTCAAAAAAGGAGAGCAACTCAAGAAGAATGTCTATATAGCAGTTTCCTATCCAAGGAAGAACCAAAGAAGGTAGAAAAAGCTTTATTGGATCCTGATTGGATTTTAGCTATGCAGGAGGAGCTAAACCAATTTGAAAGGAACAATGTATGGAAGCTGGTACCCAATCCTAAAGGAAAGAATCCAATAGACACCAAATGGGTATTCAGAAACAAGATGGATGAAAATGGCATAGTAGTCAGGAACAAAGCTAGATTGGTTGCTAAGGGCTATTGTCAACAAGAAGGAATAGATTTTGAGGAAATCTTTGCTCCTGTTGCAAGACTTGAAGCCATCATAATCTTTTTAGCCTATGCAGCCCATGCCAATTTTAAGGTCTATCAAATGGATGTCAAGAGTGCCTTTCTAAATGGAGATTTGGAGGAGGAAGTCTATGCCAGTCAGCCTCCTGGTTTTGAAGATCCAAATCTACCTGATCATGTATACTATCTTTTGAAAGCACTCTATGGATTGAAGCAAGCACCTAGAGCCTGGTATGACACTTTGTCAAAGTTTCTTTTAGAGAATCACTTCACTAGAGGTACTGTAGACAAAACTTTATTCTTTAGAAATATTAATGACTCTAGCATACTTGTTCAAATTTATGTAGATGACATTATTTTTGGCTCTACAGATGAAAAAGTTTGCAAAAAGTTTGCCAAATTGATGCAAAGTAAGTATGAAATGAGCATGATGGGAGAACTAACTTACTTTCTTGGGTTGTAAGTTAAGCAAGTTAGTGCTGGAATATTCATTAGTCAAATAAATACATTTATGATCTTTTAAAGAAGTTTGAACTAATGAATTGCACATCTGCAAAAACTCCCATGGCCACTGCAACTAAACTTGAATTAAACACTACTGAAAAGTTTGCGAATATTTCAAGTTACAGAGGCATGGTTGGCTCACTTCTATACTTAACAGCTAGTAGACCAGATATAATGTTTGCTACATGTCTGTGTGCTAGATTTCAGGCTGATCCTAGAGAATCTCATTTAATTGCTATTAAGAGAATTTTCAGATATCTCAAAGGTACACAAAAACTTGGCATTTGGTACCCGAGAAATTCTGGTTTTGATCTAACTGGTTA
Source organism: Apium graveolens (assembly GCF_009905375.1). NCBI lineage: Eukaryota > Viridiplantae > Streptophyta > Magnoliopsida > Apiales > Apiaceae > Apium > Apium graveolens. The sequence goes on from NC_133652.1 coordinate 150,714,325, forward strand.
TTCATATGCAGATTATGCAGGTTATAGAATTGATAGAAAAAGTACAACAGGAACCTGTCAATTTCTAGGAAACAAGCTTGTGTCATGGTTCAGTAAGAAGCAAAATTCAGTTTCTACTTCTACAGCTGAAGCTGAATATATTGTTGCTGGCAGCTGCTGTGCACAGATTTTGTGGATGAAAAACCAATTGCTAGACTATGGTCTGCAAGTGGAAAGAATTCCTATTTTCTGTGATAACACAAATACAATTTCCATCACTGAGAATCCAGTACAGCATTCAAGAACAAAGCACATAGACATCAAGTACTACTTCATGAGGGAACATGTAATGAATGGTACTATGGAACTACATTTTGTTCCAAGTGAAAAATAGCTTGCAGATATATTCACCAAGCCACTGGAAGAATCCACCTTTTCAAGGTTGGTAAGTGAGTTAGGTATGCTTAATTACTCTTGAATCTTTTCAGATATTTTGCAAGTTGTAATGCAGCCAGAAATTTAATTGATTTTTCAGTCTTGGATGAAATTTTGGCTAAGTCAAAATTTACACCCCGACGGATGAACATATAATCCATCGATTTCGATCATCCATCGATATACAATTTGTTAATAAAATCAATTATTTTTATAGAATATTTTATATCTCGACGGATAACTGATTTATCCACATCCGTCAAATTGTCTCATTCCTAGCCGTTGATTTTCTGAACATTATCCATCGAGTATACTTACAGTTTGTAAGCATAACATGACGGATAAGTGATGGAATTTTTACAGTTTATTTTTTAAACGGCTATTTTGGGCAATTTTTATTGGTCACTTTATTTTACTTTATTACTTTTGACAGTTATTTTTGAGATAGTATAAAAGCAAAATTCATTTTCATTTCTTTTCTTTTATCATTCTCAATTCATCTGCTCTAACTTCTTTCTATCTCAAAAGCAATTACCTTCTTTCTCTCTGTAATTTTTACTCTCTAACAATGGCACGAGTCATCAAAATCATGTCCCAAACTGGCTTTATCTATGAGAAGAACAACTTCACGGCTCTAAAAAATAAGGGGATTCAACAGTCCGGCGACTACCATTAAAATGATGGATTTTGTGCAAGGCTCTAAGCTCAAATATGCCATGTTGGAGTCTCCTGCTATCTACTGTGAGGTTGTGGAGGAAATATGGACGACTGCAGTGTACAACTCAACTGACAAGACCATCACTTTCACTATTAAAGGTAAGGAATTATGTGTTAATAGTGACATTGTTAAAGCATGCTTTAAAATTCCTGATAATATTGTCACTACTCCACACACAAACACTGATATTGTTAACATGTTAAACTCTATGGGTTATGCACTTACCATCTCTAAATTAAGTGAAATTAGGAGATTGGGTCTTAGGAAAGAATGGAGTTATCTGTGTCATGTAGTTACTAAAGTATTTTCTGGTAAAATTAGCAACTTTGATTCTGTTAATATCTCCATGCTCAACATGCTTTACATGCTAGTAACTGATAAATACTTCAATTTTAGTGATCTTGTCTTGTTTGAGTTGGGGTTTAAGTTAGGGGAGCTTAACAAGAGGGGTAAGAATGTTTATTATGCTAGATTTCTAATGATGCTTGCTAACCACCTCTCTGAGGATATTGTGCTTGAGAACCCAACCAACAAGTTATATTGTTGGGTTTAAGAAAGGAGAATTATTGCAGATCTCAATAGAGCAGATCACCACAAAGAGGTGCCACTCTTCAACTTTCCTGTAATGGAAGCACCTCAGGTAAGTGAGATAATTTCAACTGTCTCTACTCTTCCAACCTCAACCATTTCTTTTCCTTCTAGTATAGCAGTGGCATATGTGTCAATGACCAGACAGATGCCTACCCAAGCTACCAAAACCAAAGTTTCAAAACCAAAGACAAAGAAAGCCCCCTCTGGTGTCTCTCAAAAGATGACAGTTGTAAAATCCACTAAACACAAAGAGGGGAGTGTGATGGTGGGAAAGAAAGCTGAGGGACAGGGTGAAAATCAAAGAAGCCATAACGATAAGGATGGTGAGTATAATATACACAAACCAAGCCAGACCACAGTTTCCAAATAAATTGTGGTTATTAATAAGGATAAAAGCTTAATTCTAGTTTCATCCTCTCAAAAGGATGTAACTATTGAAACAAGCTCTCAACCAGGAGCACAGAACAAAAGGGGTAGGGACACAAGTTCACCACAAACATACACAAGAAAGAAGAAATCTAAAACCCTTGGGGATGCACAAGGTACACACACAGTGCAAACTGGAGCTTAAGACCCAGTCACTGCACCTTCTCAAAGTCAAATTGATGTGGCTCCAACAAATGTGGAGTCACAACCAAAATATGTACAAATTGAAACACTTCAAACACCAAATTCTCCCACACAATCTTTGGATGTTGATATGATTCAAATATCACAACCATATTCTCCATGCAAGTGAGCATCATCTTCTAGATGACTTGTTGGCTCACTTGCCATTTCTTTCGGAGACTGTTGAGACATCTGTGCCAAAATTTTCATCAATCTGCACAGAGTCCACAATAGTTTCCGCTCTAAACTCATTCATTTCTACTCACTCGATAGATATTGTTCATCCGTCGAGTAGTGATTGTATCCCGACGGATGTGCATAATAGCAGTCATCCGTCGGATAGCAAAATTACTACCCCGATGGATATTTCTCATCCGTCGGGTGTCTCTGCACAACTCCAAAGTTCAACTATAGTCACAAGTGTAGATGACTTAGTAATCGTGCAATTACTATTAGGATTGAGGGAAGGTAGTGACATGAGTGAGAGTCTGGGTTGCTCCCAGGAAAAAGGAGAGAAAAAGAGTGATCCAATACAGTCCATTTCTTTAGGACTGGAAAAAGTGAGTGTGATGAGTCCCGCCTTAGATGGTGAAGGTGAGGGTATGAGGGTGGGGAGCCAAGGTGAGACCTTGATGCAAGAAAAGAGAGATAATGAGAGAAATACAGGTACCAGAGATATAAGGGTGGATGTCATTGTAAGTGAGTTAATGAATATCCAGGATGCAGACAGGGAGGGACTATCTCAGCAAACTCAAGCTGTTTTAGATTCCACCTCCTTAGATGCTGAGATATTTACTCACCCTGTTCCAGCCTATCAACTTCTAGCTGGACAGGGCAATGACAATGCAGAAAGGATGCTAAATTTGGTGCACACCACACAATCCATGCAAAGAGCTAAGGATGCTAAAGGTGATATTGATCAGATAAAAAAGGATATTTCTGATAGGATGGACTCTAAACTTCCAGAAGCTACAATGCCTGACATTAAGAGACAACTCAGGAAAAATTCTGATCTTGCCACTAAGATAGATGCCTTGGATACAAGAATGACAGTAATGTAAGCATCTCTTACAGCAATCCATCGACACCAAGCTTAACAAACAGACTTATTACAGAAACTGGTGGCTGCACAAACCTCCTCCTATACTCAGCTTGATGATAACAAAAAGGGGGAGAAAGAGAGTTCTAGGAGTGAGGGGGAGCAAAAAGTGCTCAACATTCAAGTGAGTAAAGCAATTGTGCCAATAATTGCTTTCACAAAGCCACCAGCCAAAGATAGCATTGATCTAATTAATGAAGCAGCAGCCACTTTGAGGGGCTGAGAAGAAGCAGTTTAGTCTAATAAACTGGGAGAAAATTGATGTGGATATTCAAAAGAAGTTTGGTCTAGCAAAGAAGCCAGAAAAATCAGCCATTCATCACTCTAAAATCAGGCAAATTTCTGTGAATGATATGAGCATGAATTATCTGGAAAGAGGCCAGACATCCAGCATCAAATCTCCAAAGGCAGATCTAATCATGAAGCCAAAGGTGAACTACCTAAAATCTTCACTAGAAAATCCTTTGGACACAGTGTATTAGACACCAAAGCCTGATGAGAAGAAGCTGTTGGCCAGGTCTATAGCATTCTACAAGGATCCTGCAGATTCAGTTCTAAAAAGAAGAATTGCCAAGATTTTCCGAAATGGTAAGGAAATTTGTGTGGTGGCTGGACACCCTCATTTTGTTGAAGCAAAAAGAGAAGAAAAGGCAAGATTGAAGCAAGAAAAGAAGCAAGCTGCTCTAGATGCTAAAAAGCTCAAACAAAAGATGGAGCAAGCTGCTATCTTGGCCAAGTTACAAGCTGTGAAACCCACACAACAAATTTCTGCACAACCATCTGTAATTGATGAACCTCAAGATCAAGTAGTGCAAAATGAATCTCCAAAGACAAAGAAGCCAAGGTACAAGCAAAGAATCAAGAGAAAATTGGATTTCAGTGATGAGGAGATGGAAGGATACTTTCACAAAGAGTCTACTTTTACAACAACTCAATCATCCATGCCCTCTGTGGCACATAAAGAATTCAAGATAGATCCATCCAAGAATTTCCATGGTGAACCTATTATTCCAAAGGATGAACCAATAGACTGGGATAGTCTACCAATTCCTGAACTCAACCTACCTCATTTCATGAAGCCAAAGAAGACAAAGACCAGGGTAGTCAAGAAAGTGAAGCCCTCAACTCTCAGATCCAAATCCCTAACCAAAGCTCAAACAAAAGTCAACAAGGGAGATATCATGTACATCTGTGACATCAAGGAATTCTCTGATCTAAACCTCTATCTAGATGAACTGGAAGAAGTTAGAGGGATTGATGCTTTGATGCTTACAGGAATCTACCTGAAAGGTTAGTATTCAAGTACAAGGGAGGAAAAGAGATACCATGGCCACTTCACAGGATTCTTCAAGAGAGCCAATCTGTACTGATAAAAGTTTATTCATCCTTCAAAAAGAACTTTGGATTCAATGTGACAACTAGAAGATTAGTTCTAAAGAAGACTGAAGAACTAAGGAGTATTAGAGCCAAAGATGCACTCCCAAAGACTTTAATCATTCCTTATACAGGGAGTAGAGTGCATCTAAGGCCCTACTGGCTAATGGAATTCATGGATGATAAGGGAGTTAAAAGATTCTTCAGATTAGAAGACTAGTTGAGCATCTCTAGCAATGAGACTCCTCTGGAAATGCAAGGAATGCTAGATCTTTCAGAATCTGATGAACTTGAATTCCACAGAAAGCTCCAAAATCAGATAGAAAAAAACAACAGAAGGCTTGGGAAGAAATCCAGACAATCAAGGAAATAGATCAATCTGCTCAGACTAGAGGAGCACCTTGAAAATGATTGTGAGCAAATCCTTGTACACCTTATTTTGTAAATTTTTCAGTAACTGATGCAGCACTTTTTAGTTTTATCTACTACTTTTAAATCTGTATTTTTTGTGTTTTGTTATCATCAAGTTTTCTTAATTTATGGCTACAATTCTAGTAGACATAAATTGGGGGAGATTGTTGGGAATATGTTGTGATCTTGATGATTACATTAACAAAATACCTTAGTAGATTCAACTTAGTGAAAAATGTAGCACTCGATGGATAACCAAATATAGTCCCGACGGATGATGATTTGATATCCATCGAGTGAGTAGCCTATGTAACAATAAGTCATGTAGCACATTTTTGCAAACACCTATGTATAGAATCTGTAGTAGCATATAAATCATGTTAACTTTAATTAGATATACAGAATAGGTTGATTAATTATAAAAATATAAGATGTCTTGTAATTCTGCATAAGTGAAATAAATTCAAGTGTCAAATAGCTACCCGACGGATGATCAACAAATCTACCGACGGATAATAATCATGTACCCGGCGGATGATCAATTCAAACATTTGTTGACAGTGACAGCACAGTCACATGCGTCGAGTATTTGCAAAAGGAATGTGGCAGCCTATTCAGCTGGGTTTTTGAGAATAAAGAAGCATTACCATTTCCATGCTATTATGAAGATATTCAAAGATGCTGGAATAGAGTAGTGAAGCAGCATGATATTAGACTTGATAGGTTTTGTTTTATTATCTTGTCTTATTACGATGTAATCTTGGTGATATATAAACCAAGAGTAGCAAGTAGAACAACAACAAGACTAAGCAAATACATTCTCAGAGAAATAATTTTAAGCTGTATCTTGTAGCATTTCTCTGTAAGTTTAGTTATTCATATTTGTAAGCAGCTGTGAGCTATTCAAGCTTCACAGGGTTCTCTTGATATATATATATATATATCTGGTGGATACATTCAAATCCACCAGAAAGTTTTTAAAGACTTGTGTTTTTAATTACTTGTGTATCTAACTCTCCATTCCGCATTTTGCAAATCAAACACTTATATATTGTTAAGTTGGAACCACTTTTAATTAATCTCAAAAACCATCCAGAATTACATTCAACCCCCCCTTCTGTAATTTTTGTTGTATTGTTAGGGACTAACACTTATTACTCTATAGTTGTTTTGACTTATCGAAGTCTCTGAGTTCTCTATAAGAGAATTAGGCTTTTCGAGGTCTCCAGTCTTCATGTCTTCATTTTGACTTATCGATATCTCTGAGTTCTCTAGTGAAGAAATGACCTGTCGATATCTCAGAGATCTCTAGTGATAATTTGACTTATCGATATCTCATAGATCTCTAGTAATATTTTGACTTATCGATATCTCAGAGATCTCTAGTGATATTTTGACTTATCAATATCTCCAATCTTCATGTCTTTATTTTGTCTTGTCGATATCTCCGAGACTTCTCTATAAGCTTTTCTTGACTTCTCGATAAGTCATTTTGGAGTTCTCGGGTGACTTCTCTATAAGTCTTAATTTGTGACTTGTAGATTTCTTGACTTAGAATGTTTTTCCCAAAACTGATTTATTCAACTCCAAGCTTCTTCACATTGTCTCTGAGGCATGATCTTCATGATCTTCTTTCAGAGTTTATTCTTAGGCTTGAGACTGTTTACAGAAAAATACTCTAGTCTAATCTATTTACACTTTTACAGACTTAAGCGATACAATAGAAAATGCAAACTTTGATTATCATACAACTTACTTGGAGTTGTTAATTTGACTTAGTCTTTTTATAGCACAATCATGTCTTGTACAACATCATTCACGAATAATAGTCGTCAATGATTAAAATAACGCTACATTTATCCATACACTAGAAAACAATCCATGTATGACCTATATCAACACAGTCATCACTATAACATATTCTCAAATACATATCTCATGCAACTTACATATATTGTTAACTACACGTCATGACCATGAATATAAAAATTTTGTACGCACACTTTAATACGATATCAATGAAGTTGGACGGAGACATTGTCTATTCCAAATACAATAAATTTCAATTACCGTATACCCCTAAATATTGGACCTACACAAACTATAATTGGTATCGACAAATCTTTAACTCAAAGATTACATGTACTCAAAATATCTATCATAACCAGAATCATCAAAGACTGAAAAGAAAAAAACTGAAACACTGCAAAATATTTCATCACTAAAAAGTCTAAACAATAATTGGGTGATATTTTTACTGCACTTCAAATAAATTATTAAGTACTATACATTTTATTTTCTAACAAAAAAATAAAAGTAACTTTTTTAATCTTTTTTCATGATATAAATCTAAGAACAAAACTATGTATATAATTTTAATGACCATATTTTTTTCTTATTTTTTTAATTTTAAATATATTTACATCTATTTTTAAAATTGAAAGCTGAAAAAACTGATAATTAGACCATCTTGAGTGGCCGCAAATAATAAATTGTCGAGATCGGTGAACAAAATGATATATGGGCCCCATTTCGGTAACCGGTTTAATATTTAACACACTGAAAATATCATAAAAATACTTGATATTATATAAAGAATATTATTCTGAGACTCTGTGCATTCCAAGTTAAAATTATAAATATATTTCGTTATCCAATATTTTGAGAAATACACTATTACATGTGTCTTGTAGTGCTTACTACTTACAAAAGTAGACGAAAATAATGAATCCGGTACGAAGTTGAAAAAGCAGAAGGATCATAAATAGCCCACAAAGATATTTTTCCTTATTAATATAAAAATATATTATATATTCTACATCCATACTTTGGAACTTTGCATTCTTCAATTTGTTTTTCTTTTCGTAGAAGATATATAAATGTGATTGTATGTCATGGATGATTACAACTTTAATTTTCCGGTTTTATCCTACTTATCCTACATTCAGCTTGCATGATTAAGAACGTAAAAATTTCATTACAAAACGAATTTTAGAATAAAAATTTGATGTGTTAGGTCACACACACTGTAGAAGGGGGTTGAATACAGTGTATAGCACAATCAAATCGAATTCAAATAACACAAGTAACAGAAAACAGACTTTATTCAATGCAATAAACTCTGTTACAATATGGAACTGTTCTCTCTCAGTGATGAACAAATATCACGAGAGCTGCTAGGGTTACAATTAATAATATTCTCGATAATGATAACACTTATAGTGTAAACCTATGTCTGTGTTTATATACTACACAGTTACAAGATAATCGCTAATTGATATGGAATATAATTCTGCTTCCTAAAATATATCAATCAGATATCTTTTCTTCCAAGTATTCCATTCTTCATACAATTCCTTCTTCATACATATCTCTTCTTACATTTATCTTGATCTTCTTTCCTTTCAATCAACCGCCTTTCTTATCTGAAAGTTTCCTTTAAGTCCTGATATTATCTCCTGATAAATATCTCCTGAACTTTAAGTACTGATCACTTAAGTTCTGACTTCAGTATAAGTGCTGATTTCAGTTAAGTACTGATTTGTCCTGTTTAAGTAAGATCTGAAAACTAAACACAAATCATATTAGACATGACATTATCAAATATATCTAACAATCTCCTCCAACTTGTAAATTAGCATAATATACAAGTTTAACAGATATTTGATGATGTCAAAAACATTAAGTACAAATGCATGAGAAATTGACTAGATAACTACAACTTACAGTCCTTAAAGCTTTACCAACTTTAACTTCTGATAACAACTTCAGTCTGTCTACATATCAGAATTTGAGCAGTTGTAGATCTTGACTTGGCTTCACTTTCTGATCTCTCTGATGTTAGGAGTTGTTCAGAGATAGTTCTTCAACAAACATCTCTCAGCATATCTGAGTTCATCAATCATCCTCCTTTTAGCATCTTTGAGTTCTGCAGAATCTTCACCAGTTTGGAAGATAGCAGCCCTGAGATCATTTATTCTAGATGTCCTTATGTCCTGATCCAGTCTGATCAAATATGCCTTGTCAGACTCAAGATTGAATTCTACATCCTTATAACCCAGAAAGGTAGTTATAATCTTAGCAGAGTTAGGCTTCATCTCAACAATATCACCTTTGTGATCTCTGTACTTTTGAAGATATGTGCTGTCAGACTTTACAGAATAAAGTCTTTTCTGTCTCTGAATTTGAGTCTTCAAATAGTTTGCAGCACTTTCTGTTATTCTATCATTCACTTGAAGTAAGAACAAGACATGTTCTAGTTCTTCAAAATACTTCAGTGGTATAGCATTTTCCCTTATATGGTAAACCCTACCATCTGTCATGAAATATAACAAGATGTGTTCTTTCAAGTAGGTATGGTAGACCATCTGTATAGATTCTAGTTGATTCAGTCTTTCAGGAGTTACTCCAATACCTGGTTCACTTAAGGAAGTTGGATCATTGGTTGTGTTCTGCACTCTTCTTTCATCAGCACTACCCAATCCAGATTTATCTCTTGCTTCCTTTCCAGTAACCACTCTTGCTTTAAAACTACTTGCTGCAGTCTTCAAAGGTTGAGCCTGTTTGGCTTCAGTGAATCCTGGTAGCAGTAACCTTGAGGATTTAACATGAGCAATGTCAGAGGTTTCCTTTGATTTATCTTCTGATATCAAGTCAACTTGAGCTATGTCAGAGGTTACTTGCTTCATGGTTATATCAGAACTAACTATATCTTGACTCTAAACAACTTGAGCCATGTCAGAGGTTGTCTTAGAAATCTTCCTTGAAGTCAGAGTAAGATCAGCATCTTCAACAGAAATTTCTTCATCCATAGGAGGCACATAAACCTTTATAGGTTCACCAAATTTTTCTTTGCCCTTGGACCTTGGATCTATCTGTAATTATGATTTAGCCTTGGTGGCCTCAAGATTTGTCCTTTCTTTTATCACAATGCCTTTGGCCTTAGGAAGTTTCTTTTTACCAACAGAAGCTTCAGATTTAGAATTGACTTTTTCTGACTTAAGTCTAGCTTCTTCTTCCATTAGACTCTCAAAGTCCATTCCTGGATTTTCTTTCAGAAATAACTGTCTAGAAATTTCTTCATCAAGATCCAAAAGTTCATTATAACTTATCCTTTTACCAGTATCAGAAGTTATTCTTTTCCCAGTATCATAACTTGTTCTATGACTTGTACTTCCAGCTCTTCTTGATGAGAGACCTCTACCTTGATCATGACCTCCACCCATTCCAGAGTTTCCCTGGTCATCTTTTTCATCATCCTTCCCCTTCAGTGTCTTAACAGTTTTACATTTGGACTTAATTACTTTCTCCCCCTTTTTGGCATCAGCAGGTAAAAGAAGAGCGACAAGCAATTCCACTGAGGATTGGATTTCATCGAGTTGAGATTGCTGAGAAGCTTGATTTTTCAAAATTTCATCAATCTGAGATTGTTGCTTCTCTTGGGTTTTCTCAATGTAAGCAACTCTGTCAAAGGTAGGTTGGAAAAAACTTTTCTTTTCAAGTTTCACAGTCATTTCTTGCTTGAGTAATGCTTCTTGAATTTTATGCACCTCGGCATGAGTTGTTGAGTGTTGACCTTGAAGATGTCTAGTACTCAATGCAGTAACTCGTAGCTGTGTCTTGAAATCATCATTAATTAGCATCTCATCAGCTTTTTCCAAGTGCTCAGCAAGAATTTTTTCAGATGGAACAAAGGTGACTGTGTTCCACTCCTTAGTCCACTCCTGTCCTCTAGGAGTTTCACTCCAAGGCACTGGTGTTTCCCCTATAACAAACTTCTTGACTATCTCAGCTTTATGAATAGTTTGTTGAGGTGCATGTCCTGATGGACCAGCTGCATTATCATCTGCATTTGTAGCAGCATCACCAGTATCGTCAGCATTTGCAGCATCAGGACTTACAGAGTCAACATCCTCTGATAAAAGAACAGTATGAGAGGATATTGAGGCTTCAACATCATCCTCTAAGTGCTTATCTGCTTCCAAGTTCTGATCAACAGCCATATTCTGATGCTCACCTATAGTCTGATCTTCAATGTCTAGATGCAGAGAAGGTGTTGTAGACAATTCTGGAGTTTCATTAGCATCAGGAATTGGTGTTGGTGATGGATTATTTAGAGCTGGTGGAGCTTCTAAGTAGAGAACCTCAGGCACAATTAGTTTATGAATATCAATCTCAGCACTTGTGCCTGGGTCTACAGTAGATACTGGTTCATTTACAGGAGACACAGGTGGTGTAAATACTTTATCTTGAGCAGTTTCCTGAGTTGGTGACAATGGAGGTGTAGATGCAGTGGCTTCAGCACATTCTGGCTCTTTTGAGATCAGAGATTCCTGATCTCCTTCCTTAGCCGCTGCTTCCTCATCCTCTGAAACTGACTCAACCATGTACCTTTGTGCTCTCTATTTCTTGTATCTCTTTGAAGATGGATATTCCTTGGGAGTTTCAGCAGAATACATCCTTCTTAGCCTTTTGAGAAGCTTAGAGCCCCCAATTCCAGTATCCTTCTGAGAAGAGACCTTCTCAGCTTCTTTGACAACAGGTTCTGACACAGGAACCTGTTCCTCACTGTCTGACTCATCTCTCAAAACAATCCTCCTTCTCTTTCGTGGTGTCTGAGGTACAGTCTTTGTCCTCTTGGGCTTTGAAGATGAAGGCCTCACAGTATGTGCTGATGATGAAGGTTGAGATATCTTTGAAGGTTTGATATATATTCTGATAGAGGGTTGAGTACGTTGAGGTGTATATGTGGTATGTTCTGATGGTTGTTGCGGTGTCTGGGATGTGTTGTTGGGTTGAACATCAGGATAAACAGATCTGTAGGTTTGAGGATCAGCATTTACCAGAATCTGTTTTACAGATTGAGGGATCTGTAAGGGTCTAACCACCTTTTTCTTAAGGTCAGCATTTACCAAGTCATTAAAAGCCCGTTTTGCAAGCATAAAAGGTGAAATTAAAGAACTGGTTAGTTGAGGGTCATCAGCACAACAAAAAGTATATATAAGCTGACAGAATCTAGCAAAGTATACTACATTCCTATCCTCTGTCATCCTATCCCCTATAAAGCCTAGCACAGCACTTGCAAAATCAAAATGAGTTTGGTGAATAATAGCATACCCGATGTGTTGACTCATAATTGGAATGGAATCAAAGTTCGAACACTTATTGGCGAATGCCTTACTGATGCAGTCGAAGAAAAAGCTCCATTCCTTTCTGATATGTGCTCTTTTCAACTGTCCAAGCTTGGCCAAACTCTTCTCATACCCCAAATTCGCCATGAGCTGATGTAGAACAGGTTCCTTCGGTGTTGAGAAAATGCAGCAATCTGGTAAGTGTAGAGCTTTACGAACTGCTCCAGGAGTTACCACATGCTCAACATCATTTACTTCAAAAATAATGCTTGGAGTACCAGTAGCACCACCATTATTAAAATGCCCAGTGCGCCAGAACGTCAGAACTTGTTGGCTGGAAATGACTTGAGGCTAGGTCAACGCATACCCAATCTCACTGTGTGCTAGAAGATCTTGCACAAAGTGCAAATCAGATCGAGCTTCAGCATGGTTTAAGATTGCAGCATAGTTGTTGGGTACGAACTTGGCTCCATCTATAATCAAATCCTTAGGTGCCATGAGAAAAATTAGAAATAAGGTTGCCTGAAAGGTGTTTGATAAAATATCTGTATGAAAAAGCGTCATGTTATGAGAGAGAATAATAGTAAAAAAAGAGAGATAAAATGTTAAAGTAAATAAAAGATTGTAGAATCATTTCTCTCTTTTACTTATACACGGTCGAAAAAGTAACCGTTGGACACCTGTCAGACATGCAGCAGTAAAGGATAATTAATGGGCACAGGAATACAGTAATCATTACTTATCACATGCAGTATTTCAAGGAAAAACTTTTCCACTTACCAAGTAATCCCATTAATTAAGGTAGTTCAGTTTTAATTTAAAATTGAAAACTGTTCCCACTTAATAAATTATTTTTACTGCGAGACCAATATTCTGTAGAAATATGACCAATGATAAAATGACCATAAAGAAACCAAGTAACAAATATTGACACGTCAGAATCAGAACTTGATTTGTATTGGAGTTAAAACGGTCATCAGAATATGGGTAAATCAGGATTTAAAAATGTATCAAACGACTCAGAGACAAAATCTTGCATAAATATAAAAATTTCATTAATATATTGAGAAAATACATATCATGAAATTTAAATTACAGCAGAAAATTACAAGATTGCCCTAAGCTACAAATCCTAACATCAACAGCTTTTGTCCTAAGCTAAGAAGCCAGACAAAGCTGACGGTGAAGAGAAACAGGTAGGAGAAATTATTTCTTCTTCCTACTCTCAACAAAAAGAACAGTAAGACGAATAATACGCTCCTACTGGCGGAGAGCTTCCAACCGTTCCTCTTCCAGTCGCTCAAGATGGCGATGGTAGTCCATATAAAAGAACAAGAGGTCTATAAGGACCTCTTGGGGAACCGAGTCCCAAATCTCATCAGGAATGGTAGTGATATGCCATTCCTGCTGCCATTTTATACACCTCATGGTGAAAGTGAAGGTATCATAGTTCAGAGCTAAGTCGTAATGAACCATGGTTGTGATGAGAGAAAAAGAAATGAGTTGGAGGGTTTGAGAGAAAATGAGAGATGGGATTGCTGGAAATGAGGTGTTGGTTTATATAGCCAATAGAATGTCAAGAGACGCAAGGAAAATTGAATGGTTACAGGTAGAAATAATTATACCTCGTCTCCCTAGACTGATGAGAATAAAAACAGCCATTGGAAGTGTAAAACAGGATTTAATGCGCACATGAAACAAGTAAAAAGTACTGTGCATAGACGTGTACCACTAACCCTAATTGTATTGACTGTTAATATCTCACCCAAACATATTCTGATTTTAAATAAGACTGTTTCAGATTTTAACCACAAATAAGTCAAGTAAAGAATCAGAGTGTAATATCAGAACTTAGACTTATATCAGAACTTAACAGTCATCAGAACATGATTTCTTAACTCGAAAAGTAAATGCCTATTTCTGCAATTCTTCACACAAATTCTGATTTCATTTCTTCAGAACTTAATCATCAAAACTTTCATCATAACTTGTCCTCGAAATTTATGCATTCTGACACATAAGCTGTTCATCTAAAACATCATTTATCACCACAGTAATTTTCATCATTCATATGGAGTGTATGTGTGTGCAGTAAGCTAAATATCAGATAGGGATTAAAGTCTGATTCACTTCAGTACATCTTAGAAATAAGGAAGAACTAAGAACTTTGCTCAAAATCTGTCATAATTCTGAAGTCTACTTTAGAATGAGTTCATGCATGAGTCCACCTCAACTGTTTTGTGCTCATTTTATGCATCTTTTGAAATTCCATTTTACAGTGGCTTCTCAGTATAAGTGAGTCACGACTGCTTATCAGAATTTATGCTATTATCAGAGTATTTCCCCAGTAATCATAGAGTGTGAAAAGTCACCATGAAAAATATTTATTTTTTCTTTTCCGATGCATATTACTTAATACCAGCAATGCACTTAGGTCTTCCCTTTCACAGTTTTTACTCTAGATCTCAAAGGAGTACCTGATTTTTATTTCTTTTTATTTTCCTTTTCTTTTGATAAGTGAGGCTTATCACTTAGTACATTCATCAAATTTACTAACATCAGAACTTAACAGATGAGAAGCATTATTCTAGTTTTTGACTTAGTAATAAGATAGACAAAGTAAACTTAACTAAGCTCAATATCAGAATTTGCTTGTGTCAATAGATTTCCACATAAATAATTACTTCTAACATGGGATTTGTTAGTATATTAAAGACTACTAGGTCAGCATCTAGCATATTTATCCTCATTGGATTGAATAATCACAGAAACATTCATATCACTACCAGAGTTTAGAAATTCACATCAGACAACAATCAGTACTTAAGCAATTTTCAATTAGGCACAGAATACACAAAGATAGTAATATCTATAAATACTGATCATAAAGTCTGATGCATCAGAACAAAAGCTAAGCAGATTTAGAGAAAGAACCTGAAACCATTCCAAGTTCATTTACCAATCTTTTAAAAGTAGCTTCACACAGTGGTTTGGTGAAGATATCTGCTAGTTGTTGATCTGTTGGAACAAAGTGCAATTCCACTGTACCTTCATCCACATGTTCCCTTATGAAGTGGTACCTTATGCTGATGTGCTTTGTCATTGAGTGTTGAACTGGATTACCTGTCATAGTTATAGCACTTTGATTATCACAGTAAATAGGGATTTTAAAATATGTTAACCCATAATCCAGTAGCTGATTCTTCATCCAAAGAATCTGTGCATTACAGCTTCCTGCAACAATGTACTCTACTTCTACAGTTGATGTGGAAATTGACTTTTGTTTCTTGCTAAACCAAGAAACCAATCTGCCTCCAAGAAATTGGCAGCTTCCACTTGTGCTTTTCCTGTCAATTTTGCAACCTGCAAAATCTGCATCTGAGTAACCTATTAGTTTAAAGTCTGATTCTCTTGGATACCACAATCCCAGATTAGTTGTTCCCTTAAGATACTTGAAAATTCTTTTCACATCTGTTAAATGAGGTTCTCTTGGATCTGCTTGAAATCATGCACAAAGACAGGTAGCATACATGATATCAGGTCTACTAGCAGTTAGATAGAGTAGAGAGCCAATCATACCTCTGTAATCAGTAATATCTACTGATTTACCAGTATCCTTATCCAGTTTTGTTGCAGTGGCCATGGGAGTGGATGCACTTGAACAATCTTGCATTCCAAATTTCTTCAACAAATTTCTGGTGTACTTGGTTTGACAAATAAAAGTGCCTTCTTCATACTCATTTGATATCTTGACTGCATCAGTTTGGCAAACTTCTTGCAAAGTCTGTCATTTGTAGAACCAAAGATGATATCATCAACATATATCTGAACCAAAAGTAAATCCTTTCCATGGTTGAGATAGAATATTGTTTTGTCTATTATTCCTCTATTAAATCCACTTTCCAGAAGAAACTGAGCTAAAGTCTCATACCATGCTCTTGGAGCTTGCTTCAGGCCATAAAGTGCTTTATCAAGCCTATAGACATGATTTGGATATTGGGGATCGACAAAGCCTGGAGGTTGTTCAACATATACTTCCTCTTCCAATTCTCCATTGAGAAAAGCACTTTTCACATCCATTTGAAAGACAGTAAACTTTTTGTGAGCAGCATAATCCAAAAATATCCTTATGGCTTCCAATCTAGCAACTGGTGCAAATGTTTCATCATAATCAATTCCCTCCTGTTGAGAATATCCTTTTGCAACCAACCTTGCTTTATTCTTTGTAATTATGCCATCACTATCAGTTTTGTTTCTGAACACCCACTTTGTACCAACAATAGATCTGTTCTTTGGTCTTGGCACTAGGGTCCAGACTTTGTTTCTTTCAAATTCATTTAACTTTTCCTGCATTCCTTGCACCCAATCAGCATCTTGAAGAGCTTCTTCCACTTTCTTTGGTTCATTCTAAGAAAGAAAAGAATTATAGAGACATTCACTTGAAGTAGCTATTCTAGTTCTGACACCTGCATCAGGATTTCCAATAATTAAGTCAGGTGTATGTAATTTAGTCCACTTCCTTGCAGATGGAAGGTTTTCTCTAGAACTGGATGCTCCCCCATGATCCATGCTATCTTCATCAACATTTTCTGATGCTCCCCCTGAAACTATGCTCTCTGAGTTGGATCCTTCAGAATTTAAGTTTTCAGAACTATCAGAACTTGGCTTATCAGAACTTGATGAATCAGAACTTAAAGAGCCAGTTGTATATTCTGATGCTTCTTCAGATGTGGTTGTATCTTCAGTATGCTCCCCCTGCACTGGTGCATCTTCCTTTGACGTAGTCAACACAGTTTTAATAACATCAGAGTTTAATCCATCAGAGTTTGCAGTATCAGGATTTAAACTGTCAGGATTTTCAGTATAAGAATTTAAGTTTTCATTTTCGAATCTCAGCTGATCATGATCATTGAAATCTTCAAGTCCAGTAATCTTCTTATCATCAAAGGAGACATTGATATATTCCACGACAACCCTTGTTCTTAAATTGTAGACTCTGAAGGCTTTTGTGGAAAGTGGATATCCAACAAAAATTCCTTCATCAGCTTTTAAATCAAATTTGGATAGCTGTTCAGGATGAGTCTTAAGAACAAAACACTTGCATCCAAATACATGAAAATACTTCAGATTTGGCTTCTTTTTCTTCACCATCTCATATGGTGTCTTTCCTTGCTTGTTAATGAGTGTTGCATTTTGAGTGAAACAAGCAGTCTGCACAACTTCGGCCCAAAAATAGGTTGGAAGCTTTGCTTCATCAAGCATGGTTCGCGCAGCTTCAATAAGAGTTCTATTCTTTCTTTCAACAACTCCATTTTGCTGTGGAGTTCCAGGAGCAGAAAATTCCTGCTTGATTCCATGGTCTTTGCAGAACTCTTCCATTGTCAAATTCTTGAACTCAGTGCCATTATCACTTCTTATTATTTTCATAGAATCTTTGACCAATTTATCCAGTTTCTTGACATGATCAATCAAGATAAATGCAGTTTCACTTTTTGTGTGCAAGAAATACACCCATGTGTATCTGGTGAACTCATCCACTATGACCATAACATATTTCTTCTTTGCAATAGACATGATATTCACTAGACCAAATAGATCAACATGTAGTAGGTGATATAGGTGATATGGCTTAAGAATTGATGATTCAGTCTTGCTCTTGAATGAAGATTTTCTTTGTTTAGCCTTATGACAAGAATCATAAAGGCCATCAGGAGCAAATACTGACTTTGGCAGTTCTCTCACAAGATCTTTCTTGACTAGTTCATTTATATTGTTGAAATTTAAATGAGAGAGTTTCTTGTGCCAGTTCTGTAACACCCCCAAATCCGGGGTCGGGGATCCGGGTTGTCACGAGTTCCATTTCCCTTAATAACACCCAATCTTAATAAACAATCAATTACTCTGTACTGTGACCCCACAATAAACACACACACCACAAGTTATAGTCTCAGAGATGAATATCCAAAAATAACACCAGTCATTTTATTCCCCAATTATATGCCATTACACCTTAAAAGGGTTTCTGAATAAATTTACATTTCTTTGCCATTATTACAATTCATAAAGGTACATAAGTTTGGTACATCAAGATTTGAAAGCCTATCCTATTGGTAGTTCCTACCTCAGCTATAGCGACATCAACGCCTATAGGAAACTGCGGAATGTTTCCTATCCGCTCGTGAATTGGGAGCTTGATCCTGTTCATCTTGTCTATCTAATGTTGTGTGATGAAATAAGAAAGCAAGGGTGAGCAACAAGCCCACCAAAATAATATATATAATAACTAACAATATATGAGCATTCTCATAGTACACATGAAAGTCTTGGTCAAGAAGAAATGAACCAAGCTGATATATTAACGCGACCAAGTCACAAAATATTCAGTATATATATACATATATACTTTTCACAATCTTTGAAATCCTCTGACATGTATAATATTCACAGAGTTCCAGTTTATAACTGTATAAAATATCGTTGCAAGGTGATCTCATATATCTAACCTAGTCTCAACCTTTTTCCGAAAATCTTTGACATGCACAAGATAATCATTTACTAGATATAAGTTTAAAAGATGAAGTTACAAGATACTCCAATATACTTATATCCGAATACTACTTGAACTATCGTCGTTCAAGTTATAATTAGTTTCAAAAGTTCATCACCCAGATGAGACTACAAGATAGACTTGAATAGATTCAATCCTTGAAATATCATTATAAATAATAAAGTTACGAGATACTTCATTAAGTCCCGATATATATACACCAATATATATATACATTTCATACACTCCTTGAAAACCTATGTTATGAAAATTATAAACAGAGTTGCAATATCCAATGAATTTGGAAAGGAGAAAACCTTGGCATAAACCTGATATCTTGCTGATCAGGCAAAGATACCTAACCTTTTCTACTAGTAGATGGACGAATTCCCCACTGGTCATCACCCTGGCCGCAATAGGACCTTATACTGGACTGCCACTCAGCCACTTACGTATTTGATGGACTCCCACTGAGCCACTTACACTTTCATGGACGCCCACTGAGCCCATGTTGCTTATACCGACTCAATAGATGGACTTACTTCCCGAACGTTGGGTAAGTAATCAATTCATTTATCAACACAGCAACCTCGTTGCGAATGTAAAATACACCACTGAGTCGGATCCCTCAAGTTTTGAGCGAGTATTTAAATCCCCTTCGAAAGGAAGATCTTAACTATAAAAAATGAGTTTTGGGATCCGCTCTAACTTTTAAAATCATTTTGAAGACTCGAAAACATTTTTAAGAATGTTTGGAGTAATGCTGATTTAATGAAATAAATCAGTCCCGATATATTAGAAAATATCTGAATATTATTATTTAAATAATATTCCCATAAAGAATAATCTTTATAAAAAATAATTGAAGTAGAAGTTGTAAAACTTATACTTGAAATGAATATTAAATAACCAAAGATATACTTATACGAAAGTAATATCTTTATTTGAGTAATCAAAAGTGAGTTTGATTATCGATGCATTATTATTTAATAAAATAAAGAATATTAATTAGTAAATAATCGGAGTCATAAGTCCTCGAATGAATATTCAAAATAATATTCATTAATAAAATAAACGGAGTCATAAGCCTTCAAATGAATATTCAAAATAATATTCATTAAATAGAATAAACAGAGTCATAAGTCCTCGAATGAATATTCAAAGTAATATTCATTAAATAAATAAAGCTATCGAATAAACCTTATTCGATTAATAGTTTTGAACTATATCAATATATATATATATATGTATATAATATACTCGGGAACATCGACTCCCGGTTTTAGAAAATGTTCACCTTTGGGTCCCCTATCCTAAGGGTATACGCAACTACTGCTTATCTCTAGCATAGGTATTATGCAACTTATAAGCATTGAAATCAACAGATAGATAACCAGATTACGAAACAGACATGCATATATATACCATCTCAGCATGCTTCAATATATCGCAAAATTTGCTAATTAACCAACATGCATCTATCACAAGATAATGCATATACATATATACATCACCACAACAGTATAATGGGTAGAAAACTTGCTTGAGTGTTCCGGGGTAGACTTAAGCTTAGAGTGGGTCCGACAACCTATGAACAACAACATAAGTTGGAATTAAACCCCGGTCGCTTAAGAAACTAGACTTTAACCAATTGAACCCTAACGTTCGCTTTTGCGCTTAACGATTCACTTAAGTCGCTCGAGTACCCTCGGCTCCACCATTTTTAATAAATTAACCATTAAGGGTTTTAAGGAGATTCTTTCACGAGTGCCTTACCAACTGCATAATACACTTCACATAAATGTTTCATTCTCAAATTAGTCCTTTAAGATCTTTAACCTATGTTTAAAAGTAAGGCGAGGGGTAATGGTTCGTTCGCGAAATGCCGTTACTTAAAACGGTCGTTTCTCCTAAAATGTATATCGGATTCAAACGAACCACATATCAAAACGAAGCTCGTAACATGAACTATCTAATCATGGAAATGGTCAAAACCTAACAGTGAGTTCTAGGGTCCTGATGTTAAGAACAAAAACAGTCTAAAGTAAATCGGACATTACGACGGCTATGTTAACGCGATTACCAATTTTTATTCTACTCCAAACCAACCACCAATCAACCACAATTCATTCATACAACCAAAATCCATCCATACCATACTACAACAGCCCCAACACCTCAAGTTCTCCAATTTATATTATTCTCAAACATGAATTAAAACTATACTTAAGTTCATTAATCAATAATCCAAGATTTACAACTTCAACTCATTACAAAACCAACCACACTCTAAGTCTACAAGAATCATGCTTCTCATGAATCATAAGAACAAAACTAAACCTAATATTCAAAGTAAAGTTAGGGTTTGGAAGGGTTATACCTTCCTTGGAGAGTGGAGAATCAATTAACTAGCTTGGAATCACCCCTGAAAGTCCTTATCCAAGCTTAATCTAAACAAAAACTCAAGAACAAAAATTTAAGTTCTTGAAAAACACTATTCACCCTCTTCTTCCATGATTTTTAGGAAGAGATTGTGAATGAAATTGAAGCTTAGATTCATGGGATAGCTATATCTATGTATAAGGAATCTTGGATAATTACCTCATGATTTAACAATGCTTGGATCTTGGATTTTGATTTTTTTCTCCTTGAAAATGAAGAAAAACCGAGAGCTTCTTGTTGGATAATGAAGTCAACTTTGTGTTTTGTGATTTGTGATTTTTTTTGCTTGGTTGTTTTGTTTTGTTTTGCTTAATTACCTTTTAACCATGGTAACTTTTGCATGGCCAAGAATCAACCAACAACACACTTCCTTTTTGTCATGCTTATGTCACCTTGTTATGTCATCCTCCCACACTTGTCCTCTTCTTATTGGTTTGATGACATCATCCTCACTAACCTCTTTGATTAGCTTCTAATTACTTGGCTAATGACCGCTGATCTGTTATGCGGTTCGCTTAACTTTCATTTTCATTTATCGTTTGAGGGATCATACCTGGGATCTTATTACTTAGGTTTCCTTAACCTTTTTCAATACATTATATTCCTTTTATGATCCTCTCTTATAATTTTTGAATTTAAATCCTTTTTATCATGTTCCCTTATACTCAATTCTTTCGGTATCTGGTGGATTTTCGGGAAAAAATCAAAGTGTTCGAATTTGGATTCTGACGATCTTTACATACACTTATATCCCATATAAAGTACTAATAAGATCTCAGAATAACAAAAGAAGAACCCCTACATAGTGTGGCATGGAAAGTTTTCTTATTCAGCATAATCAGCAAAACACTATTCATAAGGGTTTCAAAAATTCCAAAAATTGGGGTTATTACAGTCTCCCCTCCTTAAAAGGATTCCGTCCCGGAATCAGGTAGAAAATGAATAGGGATACTCTCTTAGCATTGCACTTTCTAACTATCCAGTAAATTTTCCAACATTATGGTTCTATCATCAAACTCTGACTAGTTTGATAACCTTTCTCCTAAGCACTTGTTCCTTTTTTTTTCTATAACCTTTCCTGGTTGCTCCACGTGGGTTACGTCTGGTTGCATGTCTATGCGCTCATATGCCCCTATTTGTCTGGCATCCAAATTACACTTCCTTAAGATTGATATGTGGAACATGTTATGAACTTGCTACATGCTAGGGGGTAGGGCTAGCTCATATGCTAAGTTCTCAATACGTCTTAATATATCCAAGGGTCCAACAATTTGTAGACTTAGCTTTCCTTTCTTTCCGAACCTCATCAATCCTTTCCAAGGGATACCTATAACATTACTAGGTCCCCTATTTCATACTCTTTGTCATTTCGAGTCAAATCAGCATACTTCTTATATCCATCTTGGGTTACTACCAGCCATCCTCTGATTAGATCTATTATATCCCTGGTCCTTTGGACTACTGCGGGTCCGAGCATCTTGCGCTCTACAACTTCATCTTAACATAAGGGAGATCGACATTGTCTTCCCTCAAAAATCTCATAAGACGACATCTCGATACCTGACATACGATTTATTATCGTGAGAAAACTCAATATGCGTTAAGTGATCATTCCAAATTCTTTCAAGTCTATTGTACAGACTCTCATCATAGCTTCTAGCATTAGAGCTTTTGCTTCTCAATACCCATTCTTTTCCAGTTCGTAATCCCTACTACCTTTCGTTCCTAATATTAAACTGGTTATACTTTTGCCCGTTAGCGTTCTATAACCTTTTTAATAACCACGTCCACCTTAGTATTACGAATGTGTTTCCATTCCGAATACCACCATAACTTTACTACTCCTTTTTCAGCTGTTTCTATTTTCCAAAATTTGATCAATCATTTAGAAGTAAAGGAATTTGTTGAGAGATAACTATGATCATGAACACTTGTTCTATTGCATAGTTAGTACAGAAGGTGGCCAGCCTTTAGTACTTGACAAGCAATTAAACAACATGTGGTATCCTACTAGGCTTCTATCACACAGATAGATAGTCATTCGGCAATACCTCCCCTTCTGGAAGGGTTGTTCTTCTCAGCTTACATGAAATGAAAAGAAGAGAAAAGAACGAGCTGAAGAGAATTGTATATACGTAAAAATTTATTGCCATAAAATATCTGGCTTGGAATCTACCTCTGAACTATAGAGGTTTATCATAGGAGAACAAAACATATATGTATTTATATCAACATCAAGTATTATAACATCGTATTTCACATGCCTAAATATTTTCGCTATTCCGTCCATCATTCTATGGACCCATGCTCCTCCTCGAGCTTATACACAATCACCTTTGAAACTCCCTCGATATCGAAAATCGAATCTGGGATCTCATTCTAGACATCATTGTTACTAGAATTCTATGCTTGCACCGCAACCTTCCTCATATAATAATACGACTCTCTATTGATAAGAAAGAATAAATATTCAATAGGTAAATAATCGACCTAGTTTTTTTTATCAAAGCTAACTTATACGTCCACGCGACCCGATTAGTGGTACTCAATCTCAACATTCATTCCAATACAACTCTCATGCTTATAATCAGCTCATTACTCGCCGAATCATTGCTGCATTACTATGGTCAACCACTGACCTACTATCGTCATTCACTTTCCATGAAATCTTAATATCTAACCATACGGAGTCCATACATGTCGTATAGAATTCTTCTGAGGAGTTAACATAATCGACATTCATAATTCATGAAGAACACTCCAAATTCTGACGTACTTTCATGACATGAAGCAGATAAAATTGCAGAAGAGTTTCAATCAAAGCAACGATAGCAGGTTAATACCATTCTTAATCATATGCCTTAAATAGAAGACTTAACTCAAAGTTTCGTCTAGTCTTTTTTTTTGAAACATGGTCCTGGCTTATCTCAAGATAGTACCTTCTGAGATAGATAGCCCCCTCATGGCGATTACACGAATCAAACCTTTACCAACTACTATTACAGTTGGGTATTGCACAGTCATCAGAAGGAATGTCAATCTTCCAAACCATAATACAACCTTCACAGCTTTAACCATCATCACTGTATTCCTTTGGCACAAGCGCCTATAATTATCCTCTTACCTTTTAAGTGTCGGCCACCTCTTTGGCCTTTCCTGATAGTAAAATTTCCTTACAGTCAATGTCATTTTAACCACCTCCAAATAAATTTTCTACCTCATTCCAATCACTGCTTATGTGAAGATGTTTTCCTTAAAATCTGATGAGTAAAAAAAAATATCACCATTTTTCCATAAGTTATTGCCTCAGTCTTTAGAGGTTAATCACTGTCACGACTGACTCTCACTCATACTTAGAACATCTTTTATCTTAGGTCCTAATTGCCCTGAACAATTTCAACCTTTACTGGTTCGATCCATACTTTCTCGAGGTTTAACATGTGCCCCACTTGGCATCATTATAATTACGTCATATTTCCTTTATCAACATTTCTATTCTTGAGAATTTTGAATATTACCTTTCTCCTTGTAAAACCTCTAAGGTTATCCTTGAATCGTTCCTCCTGTATTCCCTGAATATAGGGCATATCAAGATACCATTTATTAATACCGGAATCATTGTCTACATACTTCTGAAAAATTTCTCCACTGATTCTTAAAGGTTGTTATTACCTTAATCCTTTCCAATTCATACTGTCAAAACTCATACTATCCCTATTAAGGGTGAAATGCCAACCTTTATGCATTCCCCTAGGATTCATTTTAAGTTACCGATGTTCTATCCTTAATTCCACCTTTAAAAAGGTACATGCATCCTTCCATGGATAAATCAAGTCATAAATCCCTGATAAGGGTGTCTTATTCAATCATTCCCACCTCGATAGTATATCGTGTTCAACGTGAACTTCTTCTTAATAATTCCTTATTTACTTTTGTTGTTTATCTCAACACTCATCTCAATGTTGGGATATCTTTCATACCCGGCGTCTCCCTTTCTGGGTATCAAGCCACCGGTCTTACACTTCACATTCTTGAAGGTCACTTCCTTCATCCAGTTTTCCTAATTTCTTACTTTCTTGACTCTTCAGTCCATTTGCGTTTCCTTATTAATCAATCGATCTATCTCAAAGTTTCATCGAATACTGTCAACTTCAAGGGAATTAACTATACGTATCGCTTACGCCTTCAAACCTTGAATTTATCTCATGATCAGTCACCGTCGCGCTGATGATGACACACTTCTCTATATTTATTGCAAGGGTTTCTTAGGGTTTCCCATACCTAACTCCCTTATCACTTCTCAACTCTATTTCCTTTATATCCCTTTATATTCCTACTGTTTTCAGTCTTTTATTTTCGTTTCGATTACAACCATTACATGAACCAACACAACATAAACATTGATTTCAAACATCCCGTCATTCTAGATTCGTGTCCTCAGAACGAATCTTGACAACTTTTACAACTTAAATTTATAATTCATCATACTTGTCCGCTTTTGTTCTGGCTCTAAAGTTTTTATACTACCTTCATAACCTTGGGAGTTACTTTCTCGAAAACAATTGACTGAACGTTAATCAGTTTATTCTAACCTCTGGCTCCGTGCCTTTCTTGGTCTTTCACCAGCGGGTGGCCTCTCTCTTAGGAGGGTAAGTGACAAAACAGTCTTTTGTGATTCGTTAATCATTTAGAATCTCAAATGATTCCTATATTTCTTTTAGCCAGGCTCTTGCCTCGACTGGGTTCGCTTGTTCCTTGAAACTCTGAGAGCTTAGTGACTTAAAGGTCCTGAAAGAATTTCCCACCGCACTGTCCCCTCAGGGTGGTGGTTGGGGATAATAGTCTAAGTTCTCTTTAGACAGGTCCATGAATTGCCGTATAAGATTACCATCTCGGGTCTCCTTTCCTTACTCGACTTCTGTTTTCTCAGTATGAAATGTTTCATCCTTCTCCCATAATTGGGGTTATCTTATACGTTAAAATCCTTGTTTTCCACTTCATTATGTTCTGGGTTCCTTACATCTTGATTGCGACCTCCCTGATTATCACATTCAGGGTTTTCCCTTAATCTTATTCCTCGAACTATGACTTCCATTTAAGATCCCGTCCTTAAGCTCTTGAACGTTTGGAACCAAAATTCTGTAGGAATAACTCATTATTGCCTTATCATCTTTCTCGGTATTAATCTCTTCTCCAGTCATTGGCTCTCTGCCTTCATTCATCACTTTTTCTTGGCACAATATGATTTTCTTTTTTCATAATTCGGGCTGCATTACAATCTCAAACAGCCTTTCAGTACCGGCTCCGGTTACCTTCACTTCTATTTCCATTTTCTCAAAATCTCTTATCAACTCTTCCGAAGACATTATCATCTTGAGTTTCTCCTTTTTACTAAGGGCATCAGCCACCACATTGGCTTTCCCCGAATGATAAAGAATCTCCCAATCATAATTCTTGATTAGCTCTAACCGCCTCCTCTGGCGTATGCTGAGCTCTTTCTACGTAAAAATGTACTAGAGCTCTTATGGTTTGTGTAAATCTCACACTTCTCTCCATACAAGCCAATCTTTAGGGTAAAACTATTATCACGAGCCTAAGCTCATGGGCGGGGATATCGAACTTTATATTCCCTTAATTGTCTTGACGCGTACGCGATTACCTTATTGTGCTGTATAAGAAGCACCCTAATTCCTTATGCGAAGCGTCACTACACATCACAAAATCTCCTTTTCCATCTGGCAACGCCATCATAGGGGCCGTCACCAATCTTTGCTTTAGTTCTTGAAAGTTGTTCTCGTATTTCTCCGTCCATTCGAACTTCTCAGTCTTACGAGTAAGCCACTTTAAAGGGGCTACTATCTTTACGAACTTGAACGAACCTCCGGTAGTAACCGGCCAATCCTACCTCTGGTAGTTTCCCTAACCATAGTCATCAATTCCTCAGTGGTCCTTTATTCATTCTTGTCAGGATCCTCCACGGGATTCTTCTCAGCAACAATCCCTTCTAGGACAACATCCTCAACTGCTACATCCTCAATATGAACATCATCCGGTCCCTCATTAGGATGCTCTATCGGATCCACAATCTGATCTCCAATAAGTAATAAAACATCATCACGTTTGTAAGGCATATGTCATAGCCTATTTGTATATTCGAGGATTTAACTCAACTCAAATAAGAATGTAATAAGTAAATAGTGGATCTACCGTCAAAGAGATCTCGCAAAGTAATATCTGTCAAAGGATTCAGAAATAAGGTTCATCTACAAACTTGAGGAATTAATTCACTGGAAGAAGTTCAAGAAATTGATCATGCCTCAGTGATATAAATCAAGATTGTGGATTTAATCAAGTGACAGAGATCTCGTCAGGGTATCAGATAATTACAAGGATTTAATCTGAAGAAAATCAATTATCAAAGTCAAGACATGAAGAAACGTCACGAAAGTTAGTCACTCATGAACCAGACAGTACATCGAGTGTCAACATTGAAGTGGTGAAATTGATTCATAATTTTCAGTAATTTTCAGTAATTTTCAGAAGATATTCAGAAGAATGGTTGCTGCTCAAGGTTAGTATTGATTATCTATTAATTAATTAAGTCATATAATTTAATTAAGAAAATAAATTATATCTGCAATGATTAATTTATTGATTAATTGAATTAATTGATTAATTAATTCAGAATTAATATTAAGAATTTTCAGAAGTTTAATTGGATTAAAAGCAGTCTTAAATCAGCAAGACAATTGAAAATGAACTAGCATGACAATCAGGATTGTCATACCGATTGTCATGCCAAGTCATTTCAATTGTCCTACCGAAAGTTCTACTGGGAAGGAGATAGTCTTGCTAGTTCAACTGATTGTCATACCGAAAGTCATTGTAGTTCAATCAGATTGTCTTGCTAGTTCAATCCATTGTCCTACCGAAAGTCTTGCTAGCTATGGGATTGTCATTCCAGTTCATTCCATTCTGTTGATTGATTAAAAAGACAGAAGCAGCCATTCAACAAATTATCCAACAAACAGAAGTCAAGAACACAGCAAAAAGAAAAGAAGCAGAAGCAATATTTCATTTTCTCTGCTAATTCAAGATCATCCATTTCTAGTTTGTAAAGTTAAATCCAAACCACTAGAAATCTTTATCTTGTTCTTGTGTAACTATCTAGCGGATCAAAATCCCTAGAACTTAATCTCAAATTGCGTTTAGCATTTGAATCTTTTTATTGCAAAAATAGAAAAAGTTCATGTCGAATTTATTCTAAATTTGTGATAATTAATTTGAGATTAATTCCTTGTAATCGATATAGTTGTTGTAACACCTTTCAAGTTTAATAATATTCTTATTTAACTTGAATTTTGTTTCATTTTTTATTCCGCATTTTATTCGATTATTCGGTACTGTTTGTATTTAAACCCCCCTTTACAAACACATTGGGACCTAACAATTGGTATCAGAGCCTTCTGATTAACGAACAAATCAAGATCCTAGACTTTTGTGATTTTTCAACTCCTTGAATTTTTATTTATTCAAAAATTCATAATGACTTCACAAAAAGTTGGAACCGTTAAAATTCCACTATTTGATAAAGAAAATTACATCATGTGGAAGAAGAAGATGCTATTATTTTTACAAGTTGCAAATCCCAAATATCTGAACTTGTTAAAGAAGGGTCCAAAAACTCCGATGGTTATTGAACCAGAGGTGATAGAAGATGATGTTGTGATTACCAAAGCTAGAACCTATCCAAAAGAGCCTGAAGATTTTACTCCTGCTGAAAAGGAAGAAGCCTCCTTGGATGCCAGCCTTCAATTAATATTAATTGATTCCCTTGATCCCTTGATGAACAGACATGTGATGAACTGTAAAAATTCCAAACACATGTGGGAAACTATTGAGGTGATTAATGAAGGCACAGAGGAAGTTAGGGAGAACAAGTTGGAGATCCTAACCTCTGAGTATGAACATTTTAAATCAAATCCAGGAGAAGGAATTTCTGAAGTGTTTGAGAGGTACAATGCATTGATCAATAACCTGAACATAAATGGAAAATATTATTCAATCAGGGAGGTCAACAAAAAGTTCCTTTTAACACTGCCAACTCATCTTGAACATAGAATCACTGCCATTAGAGAAGCTAGAGATCTGAGTGAGATTTCTTTGGATAGACTCTATGGTGTGTTGAAAACCTATGAGTTGGAGCAGATTCAGCAAAAGGAAGTCTACGGGAAAGATAGAATGGTCAGCACATCTACTGCTCTTGTAGCTGAAGGTCAACAACAACAACAATCTCAACAGTCGGAGAGAATGGTACAGTTTTCCAAGGCTGAGGAAAATATGATAGTAGCAGAATATGATCCTCCTACTACAAATCAATCCAGTGATGATTTTTATTCCTTGGAAGAGCTGGAGCAATTGGAAGATGAGTCAATGGCCCAAACTGTCAAGAGATTCTCCAATGTCAGATTCAAGAGAAATCCCAAGTTCAAGTACAAGTCCAACTACAACAGATTCCAGACAGGTGGATCTTCATCCTCTAACACCAGTAGTGGTGGATATAAAACAGGGATGGTTGATCGGAGCACCATTAGATGCTATAACTGCAATGAGTTGGGACACTTTGCCACAGAATGCAGGAAGCCAAAGCAAGTAAGGAAGAACTCTTATGATTCAAATTAGAAGAGTAACTCTGAAAGGGCTTACCTGGCAAAGGGAAGAAGCTGGGATGATACTGATAGTGAAGATGAAGAAGATGAGAATCTTGCTCTTATGGCTATTGATGGAAAAGCTTCATCGTCAAGAAAAGAGGTAAAATTTACTGATGCTGAATTAGTTTATCATCTAGGAGGTTCCTTAGATTGTGCTCGTCATGATAATGAACTGTTAAGTCAACAGATCAAAGACCTTGAGAAAGAGGTCAATGAATTAAGACTTGTGTACATTAATCAAGACAAGTTAAAAGAACAAGTATCTTTTCTAGAGAATATAGTTGACTGTTATAGACAACTCAAAACTATTCTCAAAGACAAGATCACCGGTCTTGAGACTAAGGTTAGAGCCTACTTCAATTCTTGTTCGAAGGCTAAAGAGTTCTACAGTAAGCAAGCTGTTAATCAAACATCTGGAATAGGTTATGATTACAATGCTGCTATTGGAGAATTAGGCATAAACTCCCCTCCTCATGTCTGTGCTAAAGGGAGGGAAGTACCACACGTGCTTAAGGGTGTTGATGAACCCCTCTATAAAGCATCAATTGCTGAACCATTTGATGCGACCTCTTCTGTTATTCAAGAAGAAATACGTGCTGAAGATCATGCTAATGAGAAGGTTGTTTTCAAGTCAAGTGTGTCGAAAGTTCCAGTCAAAATTGTGAAAGCAACTGAGACTAACTCAGACACACATGAGTTGGATAACAAAAATGCCATGTCTACCATGAATAAATTGCCTGCTGTTAATCACTCTCATAAAGCATGTGGTGTTGCTAATTATATGTCTTGTGCTTTTAATTTGATGTATGCTTATTTTAATGGTAAGCATGTTTCTACTGATAAGACTACTCCTCGTCAGCATGTGAATAACAAGAAGCATGATAGGTCTAAGACTGCTAGTCCTTCTAAGGATAGAAAGGAGACATTTGTGCCTAAGCTTAAACATAAATTTGTTAAGGCTGTTTACAAGGTCAAATGTTCAGTCAGTGAGAAAGTTGAGACCATTAAAGTTAAAAATATTGTTTTGCCTGACAAAGGACAATTCTACAAGTATGCCAAGCCCAACCAAGTTTGGGTTCCGAAGAAGGTCTAATCCATTTGTAGTGCAGGGCATTAAACAGGTGTAACTGGTAGTGTGGATTCTTAATAGTGGATCATCAAGACATATGACCGGAGATAGAGCCCTGCTATCAAATGTGGATTGAGAAAGTTGGCCCACTGATTACCTTTGGAGATAACAGCAAAGGTTTATCTGAGGGATATGGCTGTTTGCAAGCTGGGAATGTTATCATTGAAAATTTGTATATTGTGCTAGGTTATTATCAGGAAGCAGTATCTAACATATAGCACCAGTGACGAGACTTGAGAATATTACGACATATCAGGCACCTGCTGCACATTACACTTGGAATTGGACTCTAGTAAGATGTGTACAAGTGTACTCCTGGTTGGTGAGTCAAAAGAGGAAGTCAGTGCACCACAGTTCATGGACTTTGCAGCTGTAGATCTATTGGACTATGCAATCTCTTCTTCATAATCTCACTTCCGGTTGGTATGAACTAGTGTACTGCTCAATCAATCGTCATATTTATAACTCTCTAATCACTAGGCACAATCATATTGTTTAATATGTGCAGTGAGTTTTAGGAGTAAATCAAACTTCTTTCTACATTAGTGATTTCTTATTTCATGTAAAATCCTTTGAAATCACTATTGTACATCATCTCTCTCAAAAGATTAAATGTATAATTTTCATTCATTATAGATCTTAAGTACATTTTATCTCTCTATATTGCCCTATTTCTGTGATACAGGTTCAGTCTCCAATGGCTTTCTTTCATTGACAGTCATGAGGTTGAAAACCCACAACGTCTATCCCAGACTGTAAAGACAAACACAGAAACAAAACCAACCAACACTTTCTTACCACTAAATATAGTATGAATGAGCGTGAGGGAGATAGTGCCTTAGTGCACCACATAAGGAAGGTTCTGTAGTCAACCCAGTAGCTCTGTCTCCTACATAGATGAGTATTATTTAAACTGAGACAACTGCTAGCCCCCATACATCTTCTCAAAAAGATGTAATGGCTGAAAAGGCACAAAAACAGTTACTAGATTCATTCTCTCAACAGGGTGCGTCTATTGAAATTTGCCTGTCTGCCAGGGTATCCGATGTAGTGTCACCACCTCAAACATAAACAATTCTTGATGCACAAGGAAAGGTTACACACACAAAGGATGAGTTGATGGAAACAAGAGTTTCTACCATTTTAAGGTCAGATTCGATTGTTTAAGGTTCGTTAATGGACCAATTTCCTTTACAGGTGTTAGGAGAGGATACTGATCCAAAAGCCATATGTCAGTGGTCAGTGTCTACCTGCCCAGGCTTAAATCCCCTGGATGCAGCTGCGGATAGTGGATCTGACATAGGCGCAGATTGGCAACTTGTTGACAATGATTCAGATATTACCTGATGAGTCACAAGGAAATGTCTTCACAGACATTAGAAGGGAACTTTGATCTTTATGCTAAATTCGTTGGATCATTGTTTGCCTTCCCAGAATTCAAATCTGGAACCCTAAAAGGGAAACTAGCAACTTGTAGATTATGACTCAGATTCATCTGACGAGTTTAACAAGGATGGGGATTTGCGAACTCCCATTGCACCACCTGTGACCTCCTTAAGGATGGCTAAGGTGATTTTCCTTGCAGGTACAGCTGAATGTTGGAGCTATGAGAGGAGTGATACATTTGTGAGAATGAGTGTAAACACGAGTGGAGAGAAGAGTGAAACACATGTGAGGTACACTAAAATAGAATCACACACTCACAGTGAGGAAGAAAGAGAAACTACTTGTTATTTCTTTTCCAACCAAGTGAAATATGAGAACTCCTTCAGACGACGGCATACATTCCTTCTTTAAGGGGGAGATAAAAGCTTAAGTAATAGTTTGGAGGATTCCTCAACTAAGGGGGAGAAATAGCAGGGAGGAAGAAAAAGATGAAGCATATGTACACTACACCACACCATTGTTGTTTGTAACTACGGATCCTATTGTACGGGAGAGGTGGTAAACACAAGGTGATTTTCTAGTAAGGGAAGAAGCTGTTAGGGGAGTACCATTGGTTTTTATCTGCGGATCCTATTGTACGGGAGAGGTGGTAAACGAAGGTGATCTTCTTTAATTAGTTGATTCTCATAGGGGGAGAAGCAAGAGAGATATGTGCTTCTCAACAGGAAATGTGGTTGTACAAAAGAAGATGAAACTACTTGAAGATATGTTCAGTCTAGAGGAACATCTATTTGGAATCTGGAAAATGTTAAATGTTATCCAGAACTTTTCTGCTATTTACTTTGCATTTCTGTTTATATCTTTTTCTTATTTGTTAGTTGAGTTACCCTCTAGGTATTTGTGTGTTATTGTCTAACAAACAAATAGGGGGAGATTGTAAGGAATATGTCATAGCCTATTTGTATATTCGAGGATTTAACTCAACTCAAATAAGAATGTAATAAGTAAATAGTGGATCTACCGTCAAAGAGATCTCGTAAAGTAATATCTGTCAAAGGATTCAGAAACAAGGTTCATCTACAGACTTGAGGAATTAATTCACTGGAAGAAGTTCAAGAAATTGATCATGCCTCAGTGATATAAATCAAGATTGTGGATTTAATCAAGTGACAGAGATCTCGTCAGGGTATCAGATAATTACAAGGATTTAATCTGAAGAAAATCAATTATCAAAGTCAAGACATGAAGAAACATCACGGAAGTTAGTCACTCATGAACCAGACAGTACATCGAGTGTCAACATTGAAGTGGTGGAATTGATTCATAATTTTCAGTAATTTTCAGTAATTTTCAGAAGATATTCAGAAGAATGGTTGCTGCTCAAGGTTAGTATTAATTCTCTATTAATTAATTAAGTCATATAATTTAATTAAGAAAATAAATTATATCTGCAAAGATTAATTTATTGATTAATTGAATTAATTGATTAATTAATTCAGAATTAATATTAAGAATTTTCAGAAGTTTAATTGGATTAAAAACAGTCTTAAATCAGCAAGACAATTGAAAATGAACTAGCATGACAATCAGGATTGTCATACCGATTGTCATGCCAAGTCATTTCAATTGTCCTACCGAAAGTTCTACTGGGAAGGAGATAGTCTTGCTAGTTCAACTGATTTTCATACCGAAAGTCATTGTAGTTCAATCAGATTGTCTTGCTAGTTCAATCCATTGTCCTACCGAAAGTCTTGCCAGCTATGGGATTGTCATTCCAGTTCATTCCATTATGTTGATTGATTAAAAAGACAGAAGCAGCCATTCAACAAATTATCCAACAAACAGAAGTTAAGAACACAGCAAAAAGAAAAGAAGCAGAAGCAATATTTCATTTTCTCTGCTAATTCAAGATCATCCATTTCTAGTTTGTAAAGTTAAATCCAAATCACTAGAAACCTTTATCTTGTTCTTGTGTAACTATCTAGCGGATCAAAATCCCTAGAACTTAATCTCAAATTGTGTTTAGCATTTGAATCTTTTTATTGCAAAAATAGAAAAAGTTCATGTCGAATTTATTCTAGATTTGTGATAATTAATTTGAGATTAATTCCTTGTAATCGATATAGTTGTTGTAACACCTTTCAAGTTTAATAATATTCTTATTTAACTTGAATTTGTTTCATTTTTTATTCCACATTTTATTCGATTATTCGGTACTGTTTATGTTCAACCCCCCCTTCTACAAACACATTGGGACCTAACAACATTGTTGCTCCTTAACCTCAGGGTTCGGAGTCCCGCTACCATATACGATAACGAACTACGCTTCTATCACGATATTTATAAGGGTTCCCATAAGGGTTTTAACTGTCAATACTACGTTAGGTAGTCCGACTATGAACTTGGCAAGAGTTCTTATTATCTTAGTGAACTTATTATTTTAACGTCATATCATCTCTGAGGTTTATAACACTTGGCTCTCATACCATTTCTGTAACACCCCCAAATCCGGGGTCGGGGATCCGGGTTGTCACGAGTTCCATTTCCCTTAATAACACCCAATCTTAATAAACAATCAACTACTCTGTACTGTGACCCCACAATAAACACACACACCACAAGTTATAGTCTCAGAGATGAATATCCAAAAATAACACGAGTCATTTTATTCCCCAATTATATGCCATTACACCTTAAAAGGGTTTCTGAATAAATTTACATTTCTTTGCCATTATTACAATTCATAAAGATACATAAGTTTGGTACATCAAGAGTTGAAAGCCTAGCCTATTGGTAGTTCCTACCTCAGCTACAGTGACATCAATGCCTATAGGAAACTGCGGAACGTTTCCTATCCACTCGCGAATTGGGAGCTTGGTCATGTTCATCTTGTCTATCTGATGTTGTGTGATGAAAGAATAAAGCAAGGGTGAGCAACAAGCCCACCAAAATAATATGTATAATAACTAACAATATATGAGCATTCTCATAGTACACATGAAAGTCTTGGTTAAGAAGAAATGAACCAAGCTGATATCTTAACGCGACCAAGTCGCAAAATATTCAGTATATATATACATATATACTTTTCACAGTCTTTGAAATCCTCTGACATGTATAATATACACAGAGTTCCAGTTTATAACTGTATAAAATATTGTTGCAAGGTGATCTCATATATCTAACCTTGTCTCAACGTTTTTCCGAAAATCTTTGACATGCACAAGATAATCATTTACTAGATATAAGTTTAAAAGATGAAGTTACAAGATACTCCAATATACTTATATCCGAATACTACTTGAACTACCACCGTTCAAGTTATAATCAGTTTTAAAAGTTCATCACCCAGATGAGACTACAAGATAAGACTTGAATAGATTCAATCCTTGAAATATCATTATAAATAATGAAGTTACGAGATACTTCATTAAGTCCCGATATATTTATACACCTATATATATATACATTTTCATACACTCCTTGAAAACCTTAGTTATAAAAATTATAAACAGAGTTGTAATATCCAATGAATTTGGAAAGGAGAAAACCTTGGCATAAACCTGATATCTTGCTGATCAGGCAAAGATACCAATAAGTAACCTTTTCTACTAGTAGATGGACGAATTCCCCATTGGTCATCACCCTGGCCACAATAGGACCTTATGCTGGACTGCCACTCACCACTTACGCATTTGATGGACTCCCACTGAGCCACTTACACTTTCATGGACGCCCACTGAGCCCATGTTGCTTATGCCGACTCAATAGATGGACTTACTTCCCGAACGTTGGGTAAGTAATCAATTCATTTATCAACACAGCAACCTCGTTGCAAATGTAAAATACACCACTGAGCCGGATCCCTCAAGTTTTGAGCGAGTATTTAAATCCCCTTCGAAAGGAAGATCTTAACTATAAAAAATGAGTTTTGGGATCCGCTCTAACTTTTAAAATCATTTTGAAGACTCGAAAACATTTTTAAGAATGTTTGGAGTAATGCTGATTTAATGAAATAAATCAGTCCCGATATATTAGAAAATATCTGAATATTATTATTTAAATAATATTCCCATAAAGAATAATCTTTATAAAAATAATTGAAGTAGAAGTTGTAAAACTTATACTTGAAATGAATATTAAATAACCAAAATATAATTATACGAAAGTAATATCTTTATTTGAGTAATCAAAAGTGAGTTTGATTATCGACACATTATTATTTAATAAAATAAAGAATATTAATTAGTAAATAATCGGAGTCATAAGTCCTCGAATGAATATTCAAAATAATATTCATTAATAAAATAAACGGAGTCATAAGCCTTCGAATGAATATTCAAAATAATATTCATTAAATAGAATAAACAGAGTCATAAGTCCTCGAATGAATATTCAAAGTAATATTCATTAAATAAATAAAGCTATCGAATAAATCTTATTCGATTAATAGTTTTGAACTATATCAATATATATATATATATATATATATAATATACTCGGGAACATCGACTCCCGGTTTTAGAAAATGTTCATCTTTGGGTCCCCTTATCCTAAGGGTATACGCAACTACTGCTTATCTCTAGCATAGGTATTATGCAACTTATAAGCATTGAAATCAACAGATAGATAACTAGATTACGAAATAGACATGCATATATATACCATCTCAGCATGCTTCAATATATCGCAAAATTTGCTAATTAACCAACATGCATCTATCACAAGATAATGCATATACATATATACATCACCACAACAGTATAACGGGTAGAAAACTTGCCTGAGTGTTCCGGGGTAGACTTAAGCTTAGAGTGGGTCCGATAACCTATGAACAACAACATAAGTCGGAATTAAACCCCGGTCGCTTAAGAAACTAGACTTTAACCAATTGAACCCTAACGTTCGCTTTTGCGCTTAACGATTCACTTAAGTCGCTCGAGTACCCTCGGCTCCACTATTTTTAATAAATTAACTATTAATGGTTTTAAGGCGATTCTTTCGCGAGTGCCTTACCAACTGCATGATACACTTCACATAAATGTTTCATACTCTAATTAGTCCTTTAAGGTCTTTAACCTATGTTTAAAAGTAAGGCGAGGGGTAATGGTTCGTTCGCGAAATGTCGTTACTTGAAATGGTCGTTTCTCCTAAATCGTATATCGGATTCAAACGAACCACATATCAAAACGAAGCTCGTAAAATGAACTATCTAATCACGGCAATGGTCAAAACCTAACAGTGAGTTCTCGGGTCCTGATGTTAAGAACAAAAACAGTCTAAAGTAAATCGGACATTACGACGGCTATGTTTACGCGATTACCAATTTTTATTCTACTCCAAACCAACCACCAATCAACCACAATTCATTCATACAACCAAAATCCATCCATAACATACTACAACAGCCCCAACACCTCAAGTACTCCAATTTATATTATTCTCAAACATGAATTAAAACTATACTTAAGTTCATTAATCAATAATCCAAGATTTACAACTCCAACTCATTACAAAACCAACCACACTCTAAGTCTACAAGAATTATGCTTCTCATGAATCATAACAACAAAACTAAACCTAATATTCAAAGTAAAGTTAGGGTTTGGAGGGGTTATACCTTCCTTGGAGAGTGGAGAATCAATTAACTAGCTTGGAATCACCCTTGAAAGTCCTTATCCAAGCTTAATCTAAACAAAAACTCAAGAACAAAAATTTAAGTTCTTGAAAAACACTATTCACCCTCTTCTTCCATGATTTTTAGGAAGAGATTGTGAATGAAATTGAAGCTTAGATTCATGGGATAGCTATATCTATGTATAAGGAACCTTGGATAATTACCTCATGATTTAATAATGCTTGGATCTTGGATTTTGATTTTTTTCTCCTTGAAAATGAAAAAAAGCCGAGAGCTTCTTGTTGGATAATGAAGTCAACTTTGTGTTTTGTGATTTGTGATTTGTTTTGCTTGGTTGTTTTGTTTTGTTTTGCTTAATTACCTTTTAACCATGGTAACTTTTGTATGGCCAAGAATCAACCAATAACACACTTCCTTTTTGTCATGCTTATGTCACCTTGTTATGTCATCCTCCCACACTTGTCCTCTTCTTATTGGTTTGATGACATCGTCCTCACTAACCTCTTTGATTAGCTTCTAATTACTTGGCCAATGACCGCTGATCTGTTATGCGGTTCGCTTAACTTTCATTTTCGTTTATCGTTTGAGGGATCAAAGCCGGGATCTTATTACTTAGGTTTCCTTAACCTTTTTTAATACATTATATTCCTTTAATGATCCTCTCTTATAATCCTTGAATTTAAATCCTTTTTAT
The DNA here is from genome assembly GCF_009905375.1 of Apium graveolens. Taxonomy (NCBI): domain Eukaryota; kingdom Viridiplantae; phylum Streptophyta; class Magnoliopsida; order Apiales; family Apiaceae; genus Apium; species Apium graveolens. The sequence goes on from NC_133652.1 coordinate 150,753,218, forward strand.
CATGTTCCCTTATACTCAATTCTTTCGGTATCTGGTGGATTTTCGGGAAAAAATCAAAGTGTTCGAATTTGGATTATGACGATCTTTACATACACTTATATCCCATATAAAGTACTAATAAGATCTCAGAATAACAAAAGAAGAACCCCTACATAGTGTGGCATGGAAAGTTTTCTTATTCAGCATAATCAGCAAAACAATATTCATAAGGGTTTCAAAAATTCCAAAAATTGGGGTTATTACAAGTTCCAGCTTTCTTTAATTGATGCTCTACTCATCAGACAGATTAGAGAACCACCAGTACTTGTTGAAAGCTTGGCTTCATAAATGTTACCATGCCTGTATCCTTTCAAAACAACTTTGCCTGTAGATTTGCTTACAATTTCACAGTGTTCTTCAAAGAAATTCCCATGATAACCTCTGTCACAGATTTGACTAACACTCAGCAGATTGTGTTTAAGTCCTGAGACCAGAGCTACTTCCTTAATGATGACATTCCCAAGATTGATATTGCCATATCCCAATGTTTTTCCAATATTACCATCTCCATAAGAAACACTTGGGCCAGCCTTCTTCACAATGTCTGATAGCAGGGCTTTATTTCCAGTCATATGTCCTGAACATCCACTGTCCAGAACTAGGATGTTTTTCCTATTGCCCTGCAATCACAAAGACCACTAATGATTAGTTTTAAGGACCCAGACTTGCTTGGATCCTGTGGCCTTATTAAGTTTGTTAACATTTGCAGCGGATTTAGCATCAGAGTTTATGTTAACATTTTTCTTATTTGTATTTATACTATCAGACTTTGTATCAGAACTTACACTAGAAGAAACAATGCTAACTTTCTTTAAAGAAGGTTTTATTTGATAATAATCATAGTACAAACTATGATATTCCTTACAAGTATAAATGGAATGCCATAAACTACCACAATGAAAACAAGGATTTTGTGGCCTATATCTAACAGACTGACTCTTAACTCCTGACTTTGAAGGTAAGGATTTTATGTTCTTATTCTTCCTGTAAAAAGAAGCCAGATGGTTAGAACTTCCACAGTTATGACATGTTTTTCTAGGAGCATTAGGAACAGGCTTATAATCATTGCTTTTATTCACACCTTCCTTTCCATTCCTATTTTTCCTTGGTGACTTTACCTTGTTTATATTCTTTACATCTTTCAGCTTATGCTTAAGCTGCTTCTTTGTCATTAAGCCTACGTTAACTTCAGTTGTCTTTTCCTGTTTTAGTTTGTCAGAAGTTAATTCCTCTTCAACTTCTGATTTCTCAGTATTAGACTTTACAACAACAAACTTAACATGTTTTAACTTTGGCTTTTGTTTAACAACTATAGGCTTAATTTCTACAGTTCCTTTATCATTCTTATCATCTCCATAACCTAAGCCCTCTTTCCAGTTTTCACTACTTAACAAATTCTGAGTTGTTCTTCCAGAGTTAGTCCAACTCCTGATAATCTCTCTTTCCTTTTCTAACTCAGTTTTTAGAGATTCATTCATTTTAAGTACTTCATCCCTAACATAGAAAGCTTCATCTCTATCTTTCTGAGTTTGATGGAACATGACTAACTCTTTTTCTAAATAACCATTCCTCTTTTTACAAGCAAGATTTTCAGAAGTTAATCTTTCACATGTTAAAGTTTGATCTCTATAACTAATGAACATGGTTTTAAGATATCTTCTCAACTCATTAATATCATCAGTATGAAAGGCATAAGTAGTTTGAGGTACCTTTAACTCAGCAGCTTCAGGACTGCTATCAGCATTTGCCATATCAGCATTTGCCATCAAGGCATAGTTCTCCTGACTTTCAGAATCTGAAGTGTCTGTCCAGTTTTTCTTCTTTGTGACAAGAGCCTTGCCTTTGTCACTCTTCACTTTCTTGCAATCAGGAGATATGTGGCCTTTCTCACCACAGTTGTAGCATTTGACATTTGTGTAATCTCCTCTGTCAGACTTCCCTCCTTTGCCTTCAGATTTTCTGAAATTCTTCTTATCAGAACTTGCACCTTTCCTGGAAAACCTCTTTCCCTTTCTAAACTTCCTGTATGCAATCCTTGTGATTCCTTTCACCATAAGAGCACACAGCTTCATCATCTCTTCATCAGCATCCATCTCAGGCAAGCTTTCAGTTTCTGAGTCATCATCACTATTAGAACTTGATGACTCAGTATCAGACTTGTGATGAGCACTTTTCCCTTGCCTTTCCTTGAGGTAGCTATCTTGGGGGATTCTTCTTCAGCCTTAAGAGCAACTGTCCTTGACTTTCCTCCTTTCCTCTTGCTTCTTTGTTCCATCTCAAGTTCATGAGTCTTGAGCATCCCATAAATTTCATCAAGAGTTGTTTCATCAAGATTATAGTTGTCTCTTATAATTGTTGCCTTCAAATCCCAACTTTCAGGAAGAGCTAACAGGAATTTAAGGTTTGAATCTTCAATATCATACTCCTTATTAACTACTGACAAATCATTCAAGAGTTTGATAAGTCTGTCATATAGATCAGTCAATGACTCATTAGGCTTTGAGTCAAAGTGTTCATACTCTTGAGTGAGTATTGTCTTCATGTTCTTCTTAATCGAATCAGTTCCCTCGCACCTTGTCTCCAAGGCATCCCATATCTCCTTTGCAGTCTTGCAGTTAATTACCCTGTTTGACATTACATTATCAATGACACTATGCAGCAAGTGTCGTACCTTAGCATCCTTAGCAATTGATGCGATATCTTCAACAGTGTAATCACTCTTCTCCTTTGATACAGATTTTGCTGCATCACCTGCAACTACAACAGCGAGTTTTGTTGGCTTGTGAGGTCCTTCATGGATTCTGTCAAGATATTCTGGATCAGTAGCTTCCAGAAACATAGGCATCCTCACCTTCCATATGGGATATTCAGATGGCTTCAGTATGGGAACTCTAATAGCCTCATATCGACTATGGATTTGAGTCTTTGGTGGTTCTTCAGTTTTGGTGGGCTTGGTTGGAGTTTCTGCTTCAGACATGATTGTTTTTGGATCTCAAATTGTTTGTGTGTTAACATATAGGCTCTGATACCACTTGTTAGGTCACACACACTGTAGAAGGGGGTTGAATACAGTGTATAGCACAATCAAATCGAATTCAAATAACACAAGTAACAGAAAACAGACTTTATTCAATGCAATAAACTCTGTTACAATATGGAACTGTTCTCTCTCAGTGATGAACAAATATCACGAGAGCTGCTAGGGTTACAATTAATAATATTCTCGATAATGATAACACTTATAGTGTAAATCCTATGTCTGTGTTTATATACTACACAGTTACAAGATAATCGCTAATTGATATGGAATATAATTCTGCTTCCTAAAATATATCAATCAGATATCTTTTCTTCCAAGTATCCCATTCTTGATACAATTCCTTCTTCATGCATATCTCTTCTTACGTTTGTCTTGATCTTCTTTCCTTTCAATCAGCCGCCTTCCTTATCTGAAAGTTTCCTTTAAGTCCTGATATTATCTCCTGATAAATATCTCCTGAACTTTAAGTACTGATCATTTAAGTTCCGACTTCAGTATAAGTGCTGATTTCAGTTAGGTACTGATTTTTCCTGTTTAAGTAAGATCTGAAAACTAAACACAAATCATATTAGACATGACATTATCAAATATATCTAACATGATGTTAGATTGATCATTGAATGTAAATCGATGTAGAACTGGATCTAAAAGAAGTTCAGATATCTTTTATTTTTACCAATATGGGTGAGTTTTACAGAAAGGGGGAATTGGTATGTATTAGCATGCATCTCTGTGTCACACCCCCAACTTAACCAACAAAATAAATATAACTATTACAATATTTAAAAGAAAGTAAACATAACCAAATCCAAGATCTTACAGTTTAGGGTTTGGAACAGCCCAACACTACCATCTATTACAACTGATTTTAATATCGAGTCCTCACACAAAACTATCTCTTATTCTACCTGAGCTCGAACATACACATCAGCGTCACAGGTGTTACGTGCTGTCTGCTTGAATTTAACCATAGCTGCTAGCTGAAATATCAGGGTAAAGCAAGGAGTGAGCCAAATGCTCAACAAGTGCTAGACAATACAATATAAAACATAAATCGAGATATATATTAAAGATTGACAATGTGAAGACATAACCAATAACAACAAGAGATAAAACTTTGGGTGATGGCATCATTTGCTTGTATCAAAACATTTTCAAAATCATATCTTAATCAAAATCATTTTATGACGCTACGGATTACAGCCGGTGATCAGCCGCGAAGTAATCCCGAACCTCGCTGGGTTCTAAAATATTAATGGGATTTCTAGGCAACTTTTAAGCCTACAATATAAGTGTGGAAAGGACTCGCGTCTCAGTCCAGATCCACTATTCAAAGAAAACATTTATCCCCCTTTGGGAATTAAAATCCACATTTTAATCATTTCAAAAACTGATGCTGATTTATAACAAAATCTCTTTAAACTGTAAACATTTTTATCAAGGGATTATAGATCAACTTGAAACACTGGAAATACGATATTAAATCTCAGGGCCATGATCCACTAGACCTTACTCTATTAGGGTAACTGAAAGGTTTCCATATACAAAAAAAATTGGACAAGGAATTTAGCAAGGCTATTGGATATTATGGAAGAGTAAATGACAAACTAGGCTTAAAGCAATGGTTTTCAACAAGGTACAAGTGCTAGAATATCAAGAAGATAAGCTTCATGAATACTAAGGATGTTAAGGTACGAAGAAATGATCTTTCGCTCAAGGTATATCAGGATTGTCAAACTTTAGGGTAATAAAGAGGGGTATCAATCAATTATGGACAACTTTGATGAATATCTGGCTTTTAGGTATCAAGGTAAAGTTCTATAGGGGTTCAAGCATCAGGGTGAGATATCAATACTTTAGGAATCATTAGCATGTTAATCAAGAGGATCAATCAAGTATTATAACAACTCTTTATTTTATCATGGCATTCCAATTACTTTGATATACTATCATGATAAGACTTTTGATCTACTTGCAATACATACTTGAGGGTTCATGGCATTTCTATATAATTCAAAGATAAACTTAGGATACGCTTGGTTCAAGTATATCAAAATGACTCAGGATAATCGCATCAATATATATGAACTATTTGTAGTGAATACGAAAGACAGGTTGAATTACTTGCCTTGAGAAAGGCTGGTCTGGTCTGGCTGGTAGGAGCAACTAGAAGCTTCACTCGACCTTTATGGCAAGTTTACCCTCGTCTCGAGATCCTACATAAATAATAATAATCCTCATTATAATATATTCTCACCAACTTAACCTATTTACAACACAAATAGCACTTATGCCTATATGCACGCAATTTATATTCACCTTATAAATATAATCGTACACATAGCCACATATACTCACATATCATATTTTAATACCAAATAATATCACATACACCATAATGCAACATTAGGCTTGGATGATCTCGACTCACAACTTAAGTCACTTGGTCGTTATACTAGACAAAGTCTCCAAATTTTGGCTTCCTAACTCGATGTGCCTTTACTAAACTATCCAAAACCTATTGACCCTCACTTGGGCCTTTTGCTCTACTGGCTTTATACTATCTTACAACCATAGTGGTCAACCTAGATCTCACTCCTAAGTGTTCTAAAACTATGTGATAAGTGAAAAGGCTCACTGGAGTAAATTTCAGAATGACATCTATGGTTTCTTGAGTGCATTAGACACCCTTAAAATACAAGTTCACCTCCAAAACTTTTACACTAGACTCTTCTGACCATAAGGCATCTCCCAAACTTGATGTGGCTCAAGGGCCTAGCTTGGGCCTCCTTGGGCCTAAGCTTAAAGTCCATGGTTCCCTTGTTTTTCTGGGCAGAAAATGCCCTGACTTGAACTAACTTGTGACACATGGTTCTAACTCATATTTTATGAACTATGGCTGGAAAAACTTCTCTGACACTCCCTCTAACTAAGTCCCAACAGGGCCTAATGAGGGCCTACCCATGACATGGTCAAAACTTCCTATTTCTAAGTTGCAACAAAACTGTCCCCTGCTGGACAGATTTTATGATTCCACTTGTGCACCTAACCAAACGACTTGCAAACCTCCAACCAACACCTAAAACCTTTTATATACTCTTAATTCTAGCTTATAGTGGCTTGGGCCTCAAAGTTCCCATCAATGACATGGTCAAAACTCACTCTAAACCTCAGGGTACTAAACTGGTTTTCTGTAGAAACTAAGACTCTCCTTTCTACAAGGTTTTTACTTGACAAACTCAACCACCAACAACCCAAATACCCAAACCATGAATTAACTATGGTGATCTACTGAACTAACTCCCTTACACTCAAAATAATCTTGGTGGAGATCATCCTTACCTTAGGTGCAACATAGCAAAACAAAGGAAATCACATTACACAATTTACAAATCATCAAGTTTTTGAAAATAACAAGTTATGTATTTTTATAAAATATATATACGAATTATTACCACATATCAAGGAGCACTAATCAAGATTAATACCTTATCCCTACTAAAATTAAAGCTTACTAATAAAATCTTCCCAAATGATCAAAATCTTCCAACATTCCAAGAGAAATCCACATGCATGCATGACTTCGAATCTTACAAACCAAAACAACATATTTTCTAAATATATTCAACCATGAAATCAACATGCAATCCTAGCATAAGCTATATCTAGATGATCACTTAGCATGCAAAGGGTTTTATCAATTTTTTGATACAAAATTTATGTTATCACCACCAAAACACATAGAAATGAATCAAGGCAATAAGAATAATCTCAAGAACCATTCATTCGGCTCCCTCAAGGTCATGGCCGAATGAAATAGAAGGGAAATGGCCATTCAACATCAAGAGTCTCTTTCTCAAGACTTGGCATTTCACCATTCCTTGTAGTCCCCTCAAAGACAACCTTAAATCCATAAGAATCAAGATTATACTTTGAGTTCCAACTAAAACTTTGACATGCAAACTTAAAACTTAAACTTTTTATTCAAAACTCTTTGAATTATATATGATCATGATATAGGAAGTAATATTTACTTGTATGGAAGGCGGGAGCTTGAATGAGGAATGAAGAAAAGGGGAGGGGGTAGGTTTTCGGCTAAAAACCCGAGAGGAGAGGGGGAGGGCCGAGAGGAGAGGGGGAGGAAGGAGGAGTGTGGAAATGGTGGAGTGAAAGTGGAGTGTTTGTCATGTTTACTTGGTTTTTATTAGCCCATAAGTGAGTGGATGAGAGAAATTACAATAATAACTTTCCAACATAGTTAGGTAGATTTGCATGCAAGGACAAAATGGTAATGTGGCTAGTAGAATGAAAGTGAGTGGGGTTAGAAATGCCCTCCTTGCCCCTTGGTTGAATAGAAGGGAGTTTGCATGCAAGGGTAATCATGTAATTTAATAATTATTAAGCAACAAATTTTCAAAGATTTATTTTTATATAATAAAATAAAAGTTCAAAAATTATAAAATTTATACCATAAAATAATTTGGATTTTTAGAGATTTTATAAAATCACTTTCAAAATTTGTGAACAAAATATATTTTAAAAGAAAATTTCTCCAAGGCTTAGAATATTCCTTATAAATCAAAAATAAAGGAAATAAATAAACTTTTGCTTTGAAAAATCATGTACTACACATAAAAATTTTATAATGCAGAAATTCTCACTAACACAAACGTACAATCATTGAACATATTTACTTTCGGCTTTAATATTATACCAAAACCACAAATAATATTACACAAAAATTCCGGTCATAACATCCTCTCCCCTTAAAGAATTCTGTCCCCAGAATCTAAGAGAACAGATGAGGATACCGGGAACGCATATCAGACTCTAACTCCCAAGTCCATTCTTCGACCTTAGGGTTCCTCCAAAGTACTTTTACTAACTTTACTGACTTGTTCCTAAGACTCTTTACTTGCCAGTCGAGTATTTTGACAGGTTGCTCCATAAATGACAGGTCTGCCTGAATTTCTATAGGTTTATATTCTATCACATGGCTGGCGTCAGGATTGTACTTCTTAAGCAATGACACATGGAACACATTATGCACATGCTGATACTGAGGTGGTAAGGCTAACTCGTAGGCTACCTTCCCCACTTGACTCAAAATTTCAAAAGGACCTATATATCTAGGTGCTAACTTCCCTTTCTTTCCAAATCTAGATAACCCTTTTCTTGGTGACACCTTCAACAAAACGGCTTCACCTACTTGGAATCGAACATCCTTACGTGCTGGGTCCGCATACTTCCTCTGTCTATCTTGAGCAGCAAGTAACCTTCTCTGAATTAACTTGACTGTGTCATGCAACTGTTGTACCAATTCCGAGCCGAGAATCCTTCCTTCTCCTACTTTATCCCAACTTGTCGGTGATCTACATTTTCGCCCGTACAAAGCTTCGTATGGTGGCATGCCAATACTGGAGTGATAGTTATTGTTGTAAGAGAATTCAATCAATGGCAAGTGGTCGTCCCAACTTCCTGCAAAATCGATTGCATAACTGCGCAATATGTCTTCGATTTTTTGAATTGTCCTTTCGCTCTGACCATCAGTCTGCGGGTGGTACGCCGTACTCATGTTCAACTTCGTGCCAAGACTTTCTTGAAATTGCTTCCAGAATCTCGAGTTAAATCGGGGATCTCTGTCTGAAACTATCGATACGGGTACTCCATGCCTTAGTACGATTTCACGCACGTACAGATGAACCAATTTGTCCAATGACGACTTCTCATTAATTGGAAGGAAATGCGCTGACTTCGTAAGATGATCAACTATAACCCATATAGCGTCATGTCCGGATTTCGTTCGCGGTAGTCCCACTATAAAGTGCATAGCAATATTTTCCCATTTCCATTCTGGAATCTTTAAGGGCTGAATTAATCCGCTTGGTCGTTGATGTTCTGCCTTCACTTTCTGACAAGTATAACACTTCGCAACCCATTCCGCCACGTCTCGCTTCATATTTGGCCACCAAAAATTCTGCTTTAAGTCCCGATACATCTTGGTGCTTCCCGGGTGGATTGAAAATCTTGAATTGTGGGCTTCTTGCAGGATCTCATTCTTTAATTCAAGTACATGAGGAATCCAAATTCTTGAAGAAAACCTTAGTATCCCTTGCTCATCCTTTTGAGTACTAATCTCCTCTCCAGTTAGCTGATTCTTCCCTTTCTCCATTACCTCTTCTTGACATTTCTTTATCTTTTCCACTAGTGTTGGCTGAAAAGTCATTGCACGACGAACTTCTTCAACTACTCCATAATTACACAGTTCTAATCCAAATTTCTTAATCTCTTCAGACAATTCCTTTGGTGTTGCCATCATATTTAATCTCTCCTTTCTGCTTAGTGCATCGACCACAACATTCGCCTTTCCCGGATGGTAATTTATCGAGCAATCGTAGTCCTTGATCAATTCCAACCATCTCCTCTGCCTCATATTGAGCTCCTTCTGAATGAAAATGTACTTTAAACTCTTGTGATTCGTATAGATTTCACACTTCTCTCCGTAGAGGTAATGTCTCCAAATCTTAAGTGTGAACACTATGGCGGCTAGCTCCAAGTCATGCGTCGGGTACTTCAACTCATGCGGTTTCAACTGTCTTGACGCATACGCGATCACCTTACTGTGTTGCATTAACACACAGCCCAATCCTTTATGTGAAGCGTCACTGAATATCACAAAGTTCCCTTGGTCATCTGGTAGTACTAACACTGGAGCTGTTACCAATCTCTGTTTCAACTCTTGAAAGCTATCCTCACATTCTGCACTCCATTCGAATTTCTGATTCATCCTGGTTAACTTGGTCAATGGCGTGGCGATCTTTGAAAAATCCTTGACGAACTTCTATAATACCCTGCCAATCCTAGAAAACTTCGCACTTCCGTAGGTGTCTTTGGCCTCTCCCAACTCATAATCGCCTCAATCTTTGTCGTATCTACTTTGACTCCTTCATCTCCAATGACGTGTCCCAAGAATTGAACTTCCTTTAACCAAAACTCACATTTGGAAATCTTGGCATACAACTTCTCTTGACGAAGTATCTCCAATGCTTTCCAGAGGTGTTGCTTATGTTCTTCTTCCTACTTAGAATAAATAAGGATGTCATCAATGAATACCACTACAAACTTGTCCAAATACTTCTTAAATACCCGATACATCAGATCCATAATGCGGCCGGGGTGTTGGTCAATCCAAACGGCATTACTAGGAATTCATAATGCCCATATCTGGTCCTGAATGCTGTCTTGGGAATATCTTCTTCCTTGATCTTTAATTGATGGTATCCTGATCTCAAGTCAATATTTGAAAAGCACTTTGCTCCCTTCAGCTGATCAAATAGGTCATCTATTCTTTGTAGCGGGTAGCGGTTCTTAATCGTTACCTTATTCAACTCCCGATAATCTATGTATAGCCGCATACTCCCATCTTTGTTCTTTACAAACAGAACAGGTGCTCCCCATGGCGACGTACTTGGCTGTATCACTTCTTTATCCAACAATTCTTGTAGTTGGCTCGCCAACTCTTTCATTTCTGCTGGTGCCATCCTATATGGGGCCTTTGAAACTGGTTCCATGCCTGGAGCAAGGTTGATCTCAAACTCGATTTGTCGATCTGGTGGTAAGCCTGGTAGTTCGTCTGGAAACACATCAGGGAACTTGTTAACTACAGGGATATCTTCTATGCTGGGACTGCCTTTTTCTGAATCTACTACATACGCTAAGAACGACTCACATCCTTTTCTAAGTAGCTTCTTAGCCTGAACGATTGTAAGAAATCGTTGTTCCTTCCTCTGCCCCTTAAATACTACCTTCTCTCCACTTTTCGTCTTTAAATACACTTTCTTGGTCTTACAATTAATCTGGGCGTTATTCTTCCCTAACCAATCCATTCCTAAAATTATATCGAACTCTCCCAACTTGAAGAGTATCAAGTCGGCTGAAAACTTATGCCCCGAAATATCAATCTCACACTTCGGACAGAATTGATTCACAGGAATCTTCTCTTGGTTCGTAATTACCACATTTACTACCTCACTCATAACCATTTTATCACATTGAAGTTTATCAACAAAAGTTTCTGATATGAAAGATCTTGTTGCTCCCGAATCAATCAATACTTTAGCTTTGACATTATTGAGTAAAAGTGTACCTGCTATCACCTCAGAATTCTGAACAACATCCTTTATCTTCAAATCAAATGTCCTTGCTGTTGCTTGCGGGGTTGTTGTAGGTGGTGGAGGTAATGCCAATACCTCGGCTGGCACACTTGCAATGGTACTTGCCACATTCATTAGAGCTTTGACTGGTCTGGTTGCCTTGCACTCCCTAGCCATGTGTCCAGTCTTTCCACATTTATAACATGTATCTCCTGGCTTCGGCATCTTGCACTCATTTGCCAAATGTCCCTTCTGGTTACACCTATAGCATGTCATGCTCAGTTTATTGAACACTCCGGGGTGCCTTCTTCCACAGTGCTTGCATTCCGCTCTCTGGAACCTGTTTTCTCCAACCTGTCCTTGGCTTGCCTGGTTGTTCCCCTTCGATTCTTGCCTTTTGCCTAAATTCCCTTTCTTTGAAAATTTCCGCCCTTATGGAATCCAATCCTCTTTACATTCAGATCTTGTAAATTTCCGGATTCAGACTTTTCTCCATAAAATGGAACCTTTCTCTTCTTGTTATCCCTTTCTTTCCTTGACTGCATCCCATTATTCTCAATCAGAGCAGCTTTCTGTACTACTCCCACATAAGTATCAAGCTCAAACATAGCCACTCTATCTCTGATCCAAGGCTCCAATCCTTGCTGAAATTTCTTCGCTTTTTCTTCCTCAGTGCTGGTATACTTTGTCACAAACCCTGACAACTCAGTGAACTTCTTCTCATACTCCAGTACAGTCATGTTCCCTTGCTTCAACTCAAGAAATTTAAGCTCCATCTAATTTTGCATGTACTTAGGGTAATACTTTTCCAGAAATAACTTCTTAAATCTCTCCCAAGAAACCTGTTGAGTTGCTTCCATAGTTTTACTGATTCCCACCAATAGATGACTTCGCCCTTCAAGAAGTAAGTAGCATATGGCGTCTTCTGATCGTCTCCTAACTGTACCAACTCAAAAGCCCTTTCCATTTCCTTAATCCATGTGTTAGCTATTATTGGATCAGTGGTATCATGAAATGCAGGTGGATTCACATTCTGAAAAGCCTTGAAAATGACAACTTATCGAGGTGGTACTGATGGTTCGGGTGGTTGGTGTGGTTCATGATTATCTTGGTTTTTAATTCGTTGTTGAAGAGTTAGTTGTTGTTGAGCTATAGCATTGGTTTGCTGTTGCAAAGTTTCCAGTAGTCGAAGAATATTTGGGTTTGTGGTAGATGTGGTTGTTGGGTTCTTCTTTTTAGGAAGCATGATCCTGAAATAAGAGTTATGTCAAAACAGATATGAATGATGAAATAATTCGAGGGTATCGCATGGCATTCTTATTTACATATGAGGTCAAGTTTCAAATTAAGCAGATATGGCGATGCATATAGAAACGTAAAATAATAGTTGAGAGCAAATGGAACGATAGTGCATAATTATTGAAATATAAAGGTCACAATACATCAGGATTAGGACAAAGTCTGATTCTAGGAACAACAAGCTTATTTAAAGGAAACAACTGGGAATTCTACGAAGTCTGATAGTACAACAACATGAAAAGGTAAATAATGGAAAGAACTAAGGCTCTACTCCATCAGAACGAGGCTTGGTAGTCTTCTCCTCTCGAAGCGTCTTGAAAATGCTCTGGTGCTCATCTGCCACCATCTGGATGACATACTGGCTGGTGCGGTCCCGGTGCGCTGGCATCTCCTCAAGCTTAGTGTTGACGTACTGAACCAAGGTCTCAAGTCTCGCAGTCATCTGCTCCTTGGGCTTCCCTTCATAGTTTCGGCTGTCAGGGTATACGTTCTTCAGTCGGTCTATCAGTCGGTCGTACTTGCCCTAAAGCATGTCAAACTCGCGCCTCAACTCAGCACACACAGAGAAAGCAATAGTGTCGTCCGACCCAGAGGGTGTCGAGCAATGCGCCCTTTGCTGACAAACCAATAAGAGGAGTATTAATAATAAATTTACTTAACCTACTCTCTCGCATATTATCTATAACCTATACATATATCCTATAATCCTATTTGGGCTGTCCAGGGACTCTAAACCGTAGCTCTGATACCAAAACCTGTCACACCCCCAACTTAACCAACAAAATAAATATAACTATTACAATATTTAAAAGAAAGTAAACATAACCAAATCCAAGATCTTACAGTTTAGGGTTTGGAACAGCCCAACACTACCATCTATTACAACTGATTTTAATATCGAGTCCTCACACAAAACTATCTCTTATTCTACCTGAGCTCGAACATACGCATCAGCGTCACAGATCTTACGTGCTATCTGCTTGAATCTAACCATAGCTGCTAGCTGAAATATCAGGGTAAAGCAAGGAGTGAGCCAAATGCTCAACATGTGCTAGACAATACGATACAAAACATAAATCGAGATATATATTAAAGATTGACAATATGAAGACATAACCAATAATAACAAGAGATAAAACTTTGGGTGATGGCATCATTTGCTTGTATCAAAACATTTTCAAAATTATATCTTAATCAAAATCATTTTATGACGCTACGGATTACAGCCGGTGATCAGCTGCGAAGTAATCCTGAACCTCGCTGGGTTCTAAAACATTAATGGGATCCCTAGGCAACTTTTAAGCCTACAATATAAGTGTGGAAAGGACTCGCGTCTCAGTCCAGATCCACTATTCAAAGAAAACATTTATCCCCCTTTGGGACTGAAAATCCACATTTTAATCATTTCAAAAACTGATGCCGATTTATAACAAAATCTCTTTAAACAGTAAACATTTTTATCAAGGGATTATAGATCAACTTGAAACACTGGAAATACGATACTAAATCTCAGGGCCATGATCCACTAGACCTTACTCTATTAGGGTAACTGAAAGGTTTCAGTATAAAAAAAAATTGGACAAGGAATTTAGCAAGGCTATTGGATATTATGAAAGAGTAAATGCCAAACTAGGCTTAAAGCAATGGTTTTCAACAAGGTACAAGTGCTAGAACATCAACAAGATAAGCTTCATGAATACTAAGGGTGTTAAGGTATGAAGAAATGATCTTTAGCTCAAGGTATATCAGGATTGTCAAACTTTAGGGTAATAAAGAGGGGTATCAATCAATTATGGACAACTTTGATGAATATCTGGCTTTTAGGTATCAAGGTAAAGTTCTATATGGGTTCAAGAATCAGGTGAGATATCAATACTTTAGGAATCATTAGCATGTTAATCAAGAGGATCAATCAAGTATTATAACAACTCTTTATTTTATCATGGCATTCCAATTACTTTGATATACTATCATGATAAGACTTTTGATCTACTTGCAATACATACTTGAGGGTTCATGGCATTTCTATATAATTCAAAGATAAACTTAGGATACGCTTGGTTCAAGTATATCAAAATGACAGGATAATCGCATCAATATATATGAACTATTTGTAGTGAATACGAAAGACAGGTTGAATCACTTGCCTTGAGAAAGGCTGGTCTGGTCTAGCTGGTAGGAGCAACTGGAAGCTTCACTCGACCTTTATGGCAAGTTTACCCTCATCTCGAGATCCTACATAAATAATAATAATCCTCATTATAATATATTCTCACCAACTTAACCTATTTACAACACAAATGGCACTTAGGCCTATATGCACGCAATTTATATTCACCTTATAAATATAATCGTACACATAGCCACATATACTCACATATCATATTTTAATACCAAATAATATCACATACACCATAATGCAACACTAGGCTTGGATGATCTCGACTCACAACTTAAGTCACTTGGTCGCTATACTAGACAAAGTCTCCAAATTTTGGCTTCCTAACTCGATGTGCCTTTACTAAACTATCCAAAACTTATTGACCCTCACTTGGGCCTTTTGCTCTAATGGCTTTATACTATCTTACAACCATAGTGGTCAACCTAGATCTCACTCCTAAGTGTTCTAAAACTATGTGATAAGTGAAAGTGCTCACTGAAGTAAATTTCAGAATAACATCTATGGTTTCTTGAGTGCATTAGACACCCTTAAACTACAAGTTCACCTCCAAAACTTTTACACTAGACTCTTCTGACCATAAGGCATCTCCCAAACTTGATGTGACTGAAGGGCCGAGCTTGGGCCTCCTTGGGCCTAAGCTTAAAGTCCATGGTTCCCCTGTTTTTCTGGGCAGAAAACGCTCTGACTTGAGCTAACTTGTGACACATGGTTCTAACTCATATTTTATGAACTATGGCTGGAAAAACTTCAATGACACTCCCTCTAACTAAGGCCCAACAGGGCCTAATGAGGGCCTACCCATGACATGGTCAAAACTTCCTATTTCAAAGTTACAACAAAACTGTCCCCTGCTGGATAGATTTTGTGATTCCACTTGTGCACCTAACCAAACGACTTGCAAACCTCCAACCAACACCTAAAACCTTTTATATACTCCTAATTCTAGCTTCTGGTGGCTTGGGCCTCAAAGTGCATATCAATGACATGGTCAAAACTCACTCTAAACCTCAGGGTACTAAACTGGTTTTCTGCAGAAACTAAGACTCTCCTTTCTCCAAGGTTTTTACTTGACAAACTCAACCACCAACAACCCAAATACCCAAACCATGACTTAACTATGGTGATCTACTGAACTAACTCCCTTACACTCAAAATAATCTTGGTGGAGATCATCCTTACCTAAGGTGCTACATAGCAAAACAAAGGAAATCACATTACACAATTTACAAATCATCAAGTTTTTGAAAATAACAAGTTATGTATTTTTATAAAATATATATACGAATTATTACCACATATCAAGGAGCACTAATCAAGATTAATACCTTATCCCTACTGAAATTAAAGCTTACTAACAAAATCTTCCCAAATGATCAAAATCTTCCAACATTCCAAGAGAAATCCACATGCATGCATGACTTCGAATCTTACAAACCAAAACAACATATTTTCTAAATATATTCTACCATGAAATCAACATGCAAGCCTAGCATAAGCTATATCTAGATGATCACTTAGCATGCAAAGGGTTTTATCAAGTTTTTGATACAAAATTTATGTTATCACCACCAAAACACATAGAAATGAATCAAGGCAACAAGAATAATCTCAAGAACCATTCATTCGGCTCCCTCAAGGTCATGGCCGAATGAAATGGAAGGGAAATGGCTATTCAACATCAAGAGTCTCTTTCTCAAGACTTGGCATTTCACCATTCCTTATAGTCCTCTAAAAAACAACCTTAAATCCATAAGAATCAAGATTGTACTTTGAGTTCCAACTAAAACTTTGACATGCAAACTTAAAACTTAAACTTTTTACTCAAAACTCTTTGAATTATATATGATCATGATATAGGAAGTAATATTTATTTGTATGAAAGGTGGGAGCTTGAATGAAGAATGAAGAAAAGGGGAGGGGGTAGGTTTTCGGCTAAAAACCCGAGAGGATAGGGGGGGCCGAGAGGAGAGGGAGAGGAAGGAGGAGTGTGGAAATGGTGGAGTGATAGTGGAGTTTTTGTCATGTTTACTTGGTTTTTATTTGCCCATAAGTGAGTGGATGAGAGAAATTACAATAATAACCTTCCAACATAGTTAGGTAGATTTGCATGCAAGGACAAAATGGTAATGTGGCTAGTAGAATGAAAGTGAGTGGGGTTGGAAATGCCCTCCTTGCCCCTTGGTTGAATAGAAGAGAGTTTGCATACAAGGGTAATCATGTAATTTGATAATTATTAAGCAACAAATTTTCAAAGATTTATTTTTATATAATAAAATAAAAGTTCAAAAATTATAAAATTTATACCATAAAATAAGTTGGATTTTTAGAGATTTTATAAAATCACTTTCAAAATTTGTGAACAAAATATCTTTTAAAAGAAAATTTCTCCAATGCTTAGAATATTCCTTATAAATCAAAAATAAAGGAAATAAATAAACTTTTGCTTTGAAAAATCATGTACTACACATAAAAATTTTATAATGCAGAAATTCTCACTAACACAAACGTACAATCTTTGAACATATTTACTTTCGGCTTTAATATTATACCAAAACCACAAATAATATTACAGGAAAATGCCGGTCGTAACACTCTGTACTTTGTTAAAGTTCAATTGCTCATTATATGATAGTTGTAATTGCTACAGTAATTGCTATATATTAGGGAATATGTTTTGCTTACTTTGTGCAAATTATGCAGTTTCTGCCATTGCCATTTTCTGTAGACTATGGTAGTCACCTCCCTGCCGAGGTTAAGTTGTTAGGAATCTTGAATATTCTTTGGACGGGAAAATATCCGAGAAACTCTAAGAGCATCCAAGATTTGTCTGATATGATGACTTTTTACTTAATGAAGCCCTACCACATGGTTCTACTGGAATATGAAGGAGGAGTGCACTTCAATTTTAAAATATATAATCCGCATGCGGTGGAAAATAAATATACAGAAGTTGCATGGGATTCTGACTTGATGTGGACTGATACCAATCTCGAAAGACTCGGTACCACTTTTTCTTATAATGCTACAACTAATTTTTGCACTGTTCATCAAAACTTATTCAAGGAAAACATTTGTTGGGCACATCATTTACAGAGGTAACAAATAGACGTAAATATTTAGATATTTATTTTAAAACATTGTGGTTTTTTATTGTGTTTTCCCTAATACTTTTGTACCGTCTAGGTTGTCAATTCAGATATTTGCGATAAAATTGGGTTATGTGAAAAGTCTTAAGTCATTACATTTTGTTTTGAAGATCAAGAATGACCTATCCATGTAAAGTGGGTTCATGACACAATATTGTCTACTAAGGAGTGGAATTGGTTTATTGAAGATTCAAAAATTAAAATTGGTGATACCATTGCTTTCCAGCAGACTACCGAAGTATTGAAGTTTAAAATATGTGTTTTTGATGAATCTGTCATTCCAAAAGAGGTAACTTGTTGAGGTATCTTGTCATTAACAGTTTCTAATTAAAAACTTGAGATTTTGAAATTGTTTCCCATGTTGGATTTTAACAGGTGAGGCGGATGATGTTCAACATTATGGCAAGTTTTTTAAGGTTATTACAGATCATACGTTAGAGTTCGAGGCACTGGTATGTTTGTATTTTGTTTTTGTTTTATATGGACTCAATCACTAAAATGAGGTCTTGCAGTAATTAATTACCTTACTATGCAGGAAGTACCACATGTGTTTTACTGTCATCATGGTAAAAAACTTATCAATAACTTAAAGATCTTTCTCGGTGGTGGAATGAGTGCAAAATTTAAATTCTGTTTTGCGGAGAAGAAGATTTATGGGATGAATTAGTTTTTACGGAAGTACGATGTACATGAGGGTTATATAATGTTTTTTAAATATTTGGGTAATTCAGACTTTCAGACATCTGTTTATGATACGGAATGCTTGAATCACCTTCGTAATTGTTATGGAACTTAACACTTTGAAGATTTCATTTTTCCTTCATGTTCAGAAGAAGTACTTGAGATTGATGATAGTTTCAATGTAATATCATAAGCACTTAATATTTTTTTTGTATGATATCAATAAGATACGGATGGTTTATACATTTGTGTCATGGTACTTTGAGTAATAGTATTCAAGGAAATTCCCAAAATACGTTTCTTTATAGAAGTCTTTTTGTGTTTCATATTTGAACCTTTTTACATTTGATCATAAATTTGTATATTTGGGACTATTTGGATAATGATTTGGGTAGAGACTATTGGTTGACAAAGACTCACTCCTAGATTAATGGTTATGAAGAGAGATATAGAGACTTGCAGTTACCAAAGTTTTTGGTAACTAACTTGCAGTTATTTAACTGCACATTATAGAACATGCAAACTGATCAATGTTTTGTGCTTATATAAGGGAAATGTAAATGACCTCACACATACAAACACATAGACAGAAACAACCTCTCTTATACCTTCTCTTATATAGCGTCAAAAATGAATTCATGCAGTGCAAAGAGGAAATGATGGTCAGGGATTAAAAATGTGGCAATGCAAAAGTTGCATAATTTTGGCTGTCACTTCTGCAGATTCCAACACTGATTTGGAAGATGCAAATGTTTTTTTCTCAGAGTTATATGCATCCATGAAAAGTAGGCAATCTAATTTGTTTGCTAATTTGGTTGGCCTCCAGGAACAGTTAAAGTATCTTTACATGTGTGTTTCTTTTCATGTTTTACCAATTTTTGGTAAGTGTGCTGAATAAATTTATCTCTCTCCTTTACAGCAACATAGAAGATATTTTGCAGAATGGATCAAGGTAAAAACGTGGAGAATCATCCCAAAGCAGTGACGAAATTCCACCATCTTATATGGGAAATCCATTTAGATTCCTAAATGATACGTCCACCTCTCTGCATGGTCATAAGACAACCTTGAAACTAAACGCTGCAGAAATGATGAATGGCTTTCAAAGGTTTGGCGATGGGTGGAAGGAACATCTTGCTAATTTGAATGGTTAGGCTGATCAGTTGATTGAAGCAATTGCTAAAATTTGCATATTAATGAATGATTATAGTCACAATATATGATTCATATTTCAGTAGATTATTAGAATTATGTTAGTATGTTATTGTGTAATCAACGTTACTATAAATTAGTAATAATGTTATTTTGGAAAAAGTGTTTGTGAGATTATTAGATCAAAGTGAACATTATTATTATTTATATTCAAATTAAATCATTGTCTTCCAATCTACATAGAAAAGAGTATCATTTATTTTGTATATTATTTCCATTTATAATAGCAAGATGTAACATTATATTTACATGTCATAAGTAAACATTAAATTAGGCAATGACATATAACAGATGAATAAAATATTCATATGAGTCTACATTATAATTTCTTTCAATTCAGAAGAGAAAGATTGGCTGAATACTGAAATCTCAAAACAATCATCTTTAAAATGATATGAAGCTCATATGTAATGCAAAATAGCAGACATACTAGAATACAATCTAGCTAAATCTTATTATGAATAAATTGATTGCAAATCCCAAGGAAAGACTTAACGCCAAAAGTAGTTTATTTAGACTACTCCACCAAGTATCCTGTAAACACAATAGTACACAGCATGTTCATTAGAGTTTATACCACTCTGTTATTCCCTAACAATACAACAAGAATTACAGAAGGGGGGTTGAATGTAATTCTGGCTTCTTTTCTTAATTTTAAAAATGTTCTAACTCAATATATATGACAGTGTTTGATTTGCTAAAGTGCGGAATAGACAGATAATTGAAATCAAAACACTAAGAAATAAAACACAAGGATTTAGAACTTTCTGGTGGATTTGAATGTATCCACCAGATATATATATATATATATATTAGAATGAGAACTCCGTGAAGCTTTGAATAGCTCACATCTGCTTTACAAGTTGAACAAACAAACTTCGGAGAAATTCTTGCAGAATACAGCTTGATATGTTTCTATAGAAAATAAACTTTCTTAGTTAAAATATTCTACTCGCTACTCTTGCTTTATATATCACCAAGTTACATGGTAGTAAGACAGGATAATAAAACGAAATATATTCAGCCTAACTCAATGTTGCTTCACTACTCTATTCTAGCATCTTTGAATATCTTCACATTTGCATGGAAATAGTAATGCTTCTTTGTTCTTAAAATCCTGCTTAATAGGCTGCCACATTCCTTTTGCAAACATCTAACACATGTGACCGTGTTGTCATTGTCAACAGCTATTTTGAAATTTGATCATCCGTCGGGACTAAGTTGGTCATCCGTCGGGAACTTTGTTGATCATCTGTCGGGAGTCTTGTAGATCATCTGTCGGGAGTCTATCTGCCACTTGACTCTATTTCACTTATACAGAATTATAAGAAATCTCATATTTATAATTAGCCAACCTATTCTACATATCAATCTAATAGTGAATATGACTCAGAGAACCCTACTCAATCTACCAGACTAAAACATGTCGTTTGCAGAAATGTGCTATATTACTTATTTGTTACATAAACTACACTCTCGATGGATGTCAAAATGTCATCCGTCGGGACTATAAAGTTCATCCGTCGGGACTATATTAGATCATCCATCGAGAGCTACAAGTTACACGAAGTTAAATCTACTAAGGTGTTTTGTTTGACTTATCATCAAGTTCACAACATATTCCTAACAATCTCCCCCAATTTATGTCTACTGGAATTGTAGCCATAAATTAAGAGAAACTTAATGATAACAAAACACCCTAAAAATACAGATTAAAATGTAGTAGATAAAACTGATAAGTGCTACAAATTTATTAAAAATTGAACAAAGCAAAGTGTACAAAGATTTCTCACAATCATAATCAAGGTGCTCCTCTAGTCTGAGCAGATGATTTTATTTCCTTGATTGTCTGGATTTCTTCCCAAGCTTCCTGTTATTTTCTTCTATTTGATTCTGCAGTTGTCTGTGGAATTCAAGTTCATCACCTTCAGATAGATCCAGCTTTTCTTGCATTTCCAAAAGAGTCTCATTGGCAGAGATGCTCAATTGGTCATTCAGTCTGAAGAATCTTCTAACTCCCTTATCATCTCTGAATTCCATCAGCCAATAAGGCCTTAAATACACTCTTTTTCCTGTGAAGGGAATTGTAAAAGATCTTGGAAGTGCATTTTTGGCTTTATCACTCCTTAGATCTTCTATTTTCTTTAGAAACAACTTCTTTGCAATTATATTAAAACCAAAGTTCTTCTTGAAGGATGAGAAGATTTTAATCAGTACAGAGCAGCTTTCCTAAAGAATCCTGTGAAGTGGCCATGTGATTTCTCTCCCTCCCTTATACTTGAACACCATCCTTTCAGGAAGATGTCTATGAGCAAATTTTAGAAAACTTCTTGATGTCACAGATGTATAAGATATCTCCCTTGTTGACTGTGGATTGAGATTTGGTTAGGGTCTTGGACCTGAAAGTCACAGGCTACACTTTCTTGGTTGCTTTAATCTTTGTCTTCTTTGGCTTGTTGAATAGGTAAATTGAGTTCAGGAATTGGCAAGCTTTCCCAGTCTACTGGCTCATCCTTGGGAATAATAGGTTCACCATGAAAGTTCTTAGTTGGATCTACCTTGAATTCTTCATGTACCACTGAGGGCTGGGATGTTTGAGTTAAAGTTGTAGACTGTTTGGAAATGTAGTCCTCCATTTCCTCATCACTAAAGTCCAATTTTCTTTTGGAGTGAAGCTTCTATCTGAATTTTCTTTTTTATGGAGGTTTATTTTATATTTGTTGATCTTGAGCTTCAGTAGTCACAAGTGGTTTTTTAGAAATCTCAGTTGTAGACTTGACAGCTTGAAGTTTGGCCAAGATAGCAGCTTGCTCCTTCTTTTGTTTGAGCTTCTTAGCATCTAAAGCAGTCTGCTTCTTTTCTTGCTTGATCCTTTATTTTTCTTCCTTCTTAGCTTCTACAAACAGAGGGTGTCCAGCCACCACACAGATTTATTTCCCATTCCTGTAAATTTTGGCAATTCTCTTCTTTTGAGCTGAATCAGATGGATCTTTGTAAAATGTAATTGACCTTTCCAACAGCTTCTTTTCATCTGGCCTAGGTGTCTCAAACATAAGATCAACAGGGTTTTTGTCTGAGAACTTTGAATAGTTCCTTTTAGGCTTCATAATTAAATTGGCTTTTGGAGATTTGATGCATGAAGTTTGGCCTTTTCCAAGTTACCAAGACTCATTTCATTCACTGGGATTTGGGTGACTTGTGAGTGGTGATGAAAAATTTTGTCTGGTTTCTGTATCTGACCAAATTTCTTTTGAATATCTGCATCAATCTTCTTCCATTTATCATCTAGCTCCTTCTCAGCTGCTACATCAATCTTTGTCAGTTTGTCATTTGATTCCAGTTTTGTTGCTGCTAGATTGATGAGATCAATGATGTCGATAGCTGGTGGCTTAGTGAAAGAAATTGCTGGCACAATTACTTTGTTGACTTGAATTTTGAGCAGAGTCTCCCCCTCACTTGATGAGCCTTTCTCCCCCTTTTTGTTAGCATCAAGTTATTGAGAAGAAGGGACTTGTGCAGCCACCAGCTGTTGGAGCAGAGCAGTCTGAGCTTCTTGATTTGCAAGTATGTTGGCCACAGACTTCTCCATATTAGACAACCTAGAGTCCATGGCCTCAACCTTTTTGTTTAGATCAGCTTATTTCCTTAGCTTTTGAGCTATCTCAGTCATAGTGGTTCCTGGAAGTCTGGCATCCAACCTTGCCACAAAATCTTGTTTGACTTCAAAAATTTCTTGCTTCATTTTATCCACACTTTGACTGTGTTGGAGAGCTTGAATCTTTTATATTTGGAGAGCTTCAAGATGTGATGTGAGTAATCTTTTAGTGCTGGCACTTGTGGATGCCTAAATTATTGTTTGGGTGTTATGAATCAGCTTGAATAAGGTAGATTGGAGATGTGAATATGAACATTCTTTAGTCAGCATCCAGGAAGGAATATATGCATCTCCCCCTATGCTCATGCTGTTATTCTCCACATCTTCGCCATCATCCCCAAAAGAGACTTCAGCCATTTCAGGATCACTGCCAGTTGTAGATGGCATAGCAGTGATTGCATTCTTTGCCATTTATAGAGAATCAGTTGTATGCACTAGATTCAGTTGCCTTTCAGCATCCTCATTGCCCTGTCCAGTTAGATTTTGATAAGCTGGAACAGGATGAGTAAATTTCTCAGCATCCAGGTAGGTAGAATCTATGACAGCTTGATATTCTTGCTTAAATAGTCTCTCCCTTTCTGCATCACTGACAATCATTGACTCACTATCAATGGTTTCCATCCTTATAACTCATGTACCTGCATTTCTCTCGTTTTCTCTCTTTTGTTACATCAAGGGCTCCTTTGGCTCACCACCCTCACCTTCACCTTCTAAGGTGGGACTCCTATCACTCTCTTTTTCCAAGCTGGAAGAAATAGCCTGCATGAGTTCACTCTTTTCCTCTCCTTTTGCCTGGGAGCAACCCATCCTCTCACTCATTTCACTCCCTTCCCTCAGTCATAAGAGTGATTGTACAACTACTAACTCATCTACACTTGTAACAATTGATAAAATTTCAGTGTGTGTAGAGAGTACCGACGGATGAGAAACATCCATCGGGATAGTTGTTAGGCTAGCCGACGAATGACTGCTGTTTGGCACATCCGTCAGGATATAATCACTAACCGAAGGATGAACAATATCCACCAAAATAGAAGAAATGAATGAGTTTGGAGTGAAAACTATTGTGGACTCTGTGCAGATTGATGAAAATCTGGGCACAGATGTTTCAACAGTTCCTGAAAGAATTGGCAAGTGAGCCAACAAATCATCCAAAAAAAGATGATGCTCACTTGCACTGGATTTTGTCTTCCCCAATAGAGTTAAAGAAGGGGAATCAGGAATTGATGTGTTGATCATATCCACATCCAGAGAATTTGTGGGAGAGTTTGGTGTTTGAGGTGCTTCTATTACTTAAGAGTTTGGCTGTGACTCCACATTTATTGGGGCCACATCAAACTGACTTTGAGATGTTGCAGTGACTGAGTCTTTAGCTTCAGTTTGCACTGTATATGTTCCCTGTGCATCCCCAAGGGTTTTAGATCTCTTCTTTCTGCCATAGGTTTGAGGTGAACTAGTGTCCCTTGCCTTTTTGGCTTGTGCTCCTGGTTGGGAGCTTGTTTCAATAGTTACATCCTGTTGAGAGGATAAAACTAAAGTTATGCTAATTTCCTTATTAACTACCACAGTTTGTTGGGAAACTGTGGTGTGGCTAGAGTTGGGTACACTTACCTCACTAACCTTATTTTTAGGGTTTCTTTGACTTTCACCCTGTCCCTCACCTATCTCACCACTCTTCACACTCCCCTCTTTAGGTTTGGTATATTTTGCAACTGGTTTCTTTTAAGAGAAACTAGAGGGGGCTTTCTTTGATTTGGATTTTGAAGATTTTGTTTTGGTAGCTTGGGTAGGCATCTGTTGGGTCATTGACACAGATGTCATAGCTAAACTTAAAGATAAAGAAATTTGTGAGGTTGGAAGAGTAGTGACAGTGGTGCTTACCTCACTTACTTGAGGGCCCTCCATGACTGGAAATTAGAAGAGGGGCACCTCTTTGTGGTGACTTGCTATATTCAGATCTGTAATTATTCTCCTTTCTTGAACCCAACAATCCAGTTTGTTGGTTGGGTTCTCAATAGCAATATCCTCAATAAGATGGTTAGCAAGAATCATAAAAAATCTAGCATAATAGACACTTTTACCTCTCTTATTTACTTCCCATAACTTATAGCCTAATTCAAACATAACCATGTCACTGAAATTATGATAATTATCAGTAACTAGCATATAAAGCATGTTAAGCATGGTAGTATTGACAGAATCATGTTACAAAAATAAACATTTTACAAACTTACATTGAACTTGTCTAAGTAAATAATATAATAAACTATCGCGACTCCATAAATTTAACCATTGTACAGGATAATTTTGGCACTTGACAGAACAATAATGATCGGTGTCTCTTCCTTATCTTCGTATAGTGAATTCATACTTTCGGTCAATGCACCCCATATATCCACTTTAAAAGAAAGCCTTGTACCAAAACACATAGGACGTAAAAAAAAAATTAAGTAGATACATTAGTTCAATAAAAAAAAATTACGTGTAATTTAATTCTTACAGTGGTCCTTGAGTAATTTTGAATCGTATAAGAGGCTGAACTTCAAAAATTGTTTAAATTTTCATCCTTGGCTGGAGATCAACAACAACTCTTATGATATATGATAAAGAATAATGTTATATAATTAAAATAAATGGATTTTTACATTGTTGTTTTAATATAAATCATATGAAATTTATTGATACCTATGGAGAATGTCGTATCGATAGAATAAGATTCATGATTTATAGCCAACTGAGGTAAACTGACAAATACAAAATTGTGCCTCGGAATGAAAATCTGTAGTTCGTCATTTGAATACATAGTTTGGACTGTGGTTAAAGGTGTGAAAATAATTTTTAGCGCAGAACGAACAGGCCTCAAGATAGCGAATGCTTGGACGTAGTATTAAAATTTGTTATTTCATACATCTAACCCTCAACAATAGTATTTCCAAGAGAGTTCCATATATCATCTCTCACAAAAGCCTGCATATGATCATTCTTACAAACAGGAAAACATATTGGTTACAATTATATACTCAGAACTATAAACGTGAGAATGTTAAACAATCTATTTTAAACATGAATTACCTGAGGGTCCAAAAGAATCATATTACATCCAAGAAAGACTCCTTCTCTATTATTAGTATGCAATAATCTTGTGACTCGAACTCGTATCCTCAAGTTTCTGATGTAAATGTCTAGTGAAAAAAGTGAATGAACTATATGTTAGGTAATGAATCACACGCAGAGGGGGGTGAATGTGTTTTTCTGATTTTAGGCTTTTTTTGAAAGTTAATGGTTGAACAAAGTAAATTAAATCTTGTATAGAAAAGTGTTCATGCAGACTATAAGCTTGCAGAAAATAAAGAACACGCATCTTCAAAACTCACATAATTTTTGTATTAAAAATTAAAATGTTTTGCTACAAAATTTCTAAGCTCCTTGAAGTTAAAGAGCTCAGCTTCTTCTCGAGAGTGTTACAAGAATTTTTGATCTAAATTGTTACTTCTAACTAGAGGACCAGTGTTAACTTTATATGTGACGGCCTCAACCCCGAGGTCAGGAGTTGACGTCATCCACAACACAGCAAGTAACATAATAAAATTCATTTCACTGATAAAACATATTCACGACCCCTCTTACCAAGATCTTTTCCAGGTTTAAGTATGACTTGGGTTATAATTTACCACAAAACTAATTCACTACAACCACCTTGACAATACTATCTTAATACAGCAACTCAACAGACCATTTCTGGTCTGTTACAACCACCTCAGAGGAGCCTGACACGGAAGGAACTGGAACTCTGCCCTGACTACCATGGAAGAATCTCTTAGGTATCTGCAACACATATATAAAACATTTTGCAAGGGTGAGCAATCAATTGCTCAGCAGTTCCACTATATGAATAATAATCAAAAACAGTTTATGATAAACAGTTCTAGGAATAGAATTCATAACTTGCTAGGAAACAAGTAAAACATGTATGAACTGGATATCAAAACTAGCATGCTCTGTAAAACCAAATCAATAGTTGTGTGTTGTGCATAAATACCAGAGTTCAATTTTAGCATGCTACTTTCATTTTTAAATCTTCCGTCCCATCGCAGGACCCATAAAACCATTTGTCCCGTTACGCGAACCCAAAATCATTTGTTCCGTTACGGGAACCATAAAACTTATCCCATCACAGGACCTATAAAACTTGTCCCATCATAGGACCTATAAAACTTGTCCCATCACTGGACCTATAAAATTTGTCCCATCATAGGACCTATAAAACATATCCCAATACAGGACCCATAAAACTTGTCCCATCACCGGACCCATAAAAACCACATGCTCAGATATAATGTATTGGATGATCCCTGGTGAGAGAGCTGATCAGGCTATCTCCATAGGATAACTTTATCTTGGTTATCCTATAAAAACTTGGTCCGGAACTCAGAGACTAGCTAGGTCCCTGTCACGCTGGGCTGGTGATTATAATAGGGTGTGCAACCACTTCGCCTCTTACGCTATCTTCTAGGCCGTTACGGGCCTCCTGCGCACACTCATCCAATTATCTGATCATTTTTATCCAGTTTTCCAAATCACTTACCTATCTCTTTCAAAATAATTCTATCACAACACATTTTCCAAAACATTTTCATTTTATTCAAAATTTAGAGATATGTACTTTCAGAAGTTACTTTTTCCCCAAAACATTAGTTAATAAAACATATTTAAATACGGGGAATACGTAACTAAAAATGTTCTATTCCATTACGAGATTAAAACATTATCTATTCATATATACTGAACCATAAAAGAATGGTCAGGGGTACTTGCCTTGCAGAGCTTTACAACTATTATTGATCGACTCTGAGCCGACTCGGACGCTCAGGCTTTAACGTCTAACCACTAGATCACCTTGGATTCGACTTCAACACTCAGGTTCTTCAGTTAAAACCCTACTGAGCTCGTCGACTGCCCACTAGGTTATCTCTAGTTCGATATCAATTCAGGAGTCCTTCAACTGGAACCTACAGAGTCAAAATACCCTATGTTAGACAACCAGGTATGCTTGACATATCCTCAATACCAATCCTACCCAAACGATAACAATCCCGACTCGTACTTATATGTACTATTAAAATATAATAACACACACAACAGTCAGGGTTCATATTTTCGGAAGTCGGTTCAGTGTTCATTTTCAGAAAATACATATATCTGTCTATTTACGAAATTAGGGTTATCGGTTTTAGCAAAGTATTTCATCACAACACATAATCAGGTTCCGTATAAAGTACTCATATATAACCAATCGACGTTCCGATAATCATTGGGTACGCCCTCGCGTTTCCGTAATTTAATTTTTCCGGAAATCGGACAGCACCACCTTTAATTATCGGCTAACCCGTTGAACGTCCCAACGTCAAATCAACAACACAATCACCAAAATCCAATTTATATGTCTCAACCACCAATTCGAACCAACAACAACAATCGGAATCCACAAATTTCTGAATGCCAATTCTATTATAATTATTAATTATTATCCCTATTTTTATATTTTTATTCGTATTTCATATATTTTAAATCATATTAGGACTCAGAATTAAATCATCACCGTCCACCGTTCGCTCGTAAAAAGTCATCGCGGACGGCGGCAAAATTTTACGGGTACCCGATCAATTCTCGGGTTCCAACGCAAACTTCACCGATTGATCCTTAATAATTTCCTGCACAAAATATTATTTTTATTTCACGAATATAATCAATTAATTTACGTAGAAAATTAAATAAATAGATAAAAGAAATTCCATAAATTAATTGAACCAAAGAAACCCAAATACAGGACACAACGCGCATACGCGCAGCGGCCACCGGCCGCCTTACCGGAATAAAACCGGCGGCAACTGGAAAAGTACAAACAGCGAACAACACGGAAATACAGCAAGCACTCAAAACCCAATCAAGTATACACATATACATAGGTATATATACACACCAATCATGTAGGGGCAAACCGAAGCAGTCACCGGAAATTGACCGGAGCAAACGGCGGCGACGGCTACCAAACAAGGCAGAGAAACGAGGGGAAAAGAGAAGAATTGCT
Source organism: Apium graveolens (assembly GCF_009905375.1). Taxonomy (NCBI): domain Eukaryota; kingdom Viridiplantae; phylum Streptophyta; class Magnoliopsida; order Apiales; family Apiaceae; genus Apium; species Apium graveolens. Next base: position 150,782,713 of record NC_133652.1, read on the forward strand.
GGGAAATGCAAGAAGGAAAGAAGAACATAACTGGGGAGAAAAGAAAGCGAGAGAATAGAGAGAATAGACATTCGAGATTGAGAGAGAGGAGAAAGATAAATTAGGGATTGAACTGAAAAAGGAAGAAGAAAACGGGTTGAACCGATTAAATCTGCCCCCCTTTTCGTTTTATTAAATAACCCAGTAATTACGGTGCTGCCTTTTCCGTATTTATAATTGTTTTTATTATTTTTTTAACGATACTCTTTACGGTCGAAACAAAATAACATAATCGCGCATAAATCTCAAAATTCCTAAAATAATCAAAACCAATAATATATGGAATTTTGTAATTATGTAAAGAATTTTTGAAACGTACAAGTATCTGCATTTAATGATTAAGCGAACCGACATGCAAGTGAATTAAATCCCAAAAAAATACGAAATAATTTTAAAACCCTCAAAATATTCCAAACTTAAATATATATGAGTTTCATAATTTTTGAAACTTTTCTGGATTTAATACAGATTTTAAAAATAAATACAATCAGAAAATCATTTAAGGGTAAATAATCAATAAAATATTAATTTCTCAATTTTAAAAACTCCTAAAAATAATTAATAAAATTATGAAGCCATAAAAATGATTTTAGAGATAATCCACGTATTTATGAAAATAAATCTTGAATAGAATCACCTTTAAATACAAAAACAAAATAACACAGTTTCACAACTAATTACACAATTAATCCTCGAATACCAATAATCACATATAATTAGTAACAAAATAATATCCAGCTAACTGAACCCATACACATATTTGATTTATTTATTCAATAATTACACACTCAAGAAATAAAAATATACACGTCGTTACATCCTTCCCCCCTTAAAAAGATTTTGTCCTCTGAATCTGGACTAATTAAACAAATGAGGATATTTATCAAGCATATCTGACTCTAACCCTCAAGTAGACTTATCTACTCGAGGATTGATTCAAAGCATAATTACCATTGATATAAATTCATTCCTAAAGACTCGCTCATAATGACCTAGGATCTGGGTCGATCATTCCACGCGGAACAATTTGGATGAGAGCCCATTGGCTCCTACTCAACGACTTGGTTCGAATCAAGAACCTATCGCTTTAACAATGACATGCGGAACACACTATAGATTGCTGCAACTGTAGCAACAATACTAACTTATGAGCAACTTCATCTATCTTCCTCGATACCTCCAATGGTTCCACAACTTTAGGACTCAACTCGCCTCTGCTGCTCAAACCTAACCAATCATTTTCAAGGTGAAACTTTTATTAATAACAACGATCCTATTTTTATATACATACTCTTTCGATACAAGTCCGCCTTCTTTCTTTGTTTAACCCGAGTTACCTCAATTTCTTTCCAAATCAACACCACTGCATCTTTGGTGCGCTAAATTAACTCAGGATTTAACAACTTTTCTACTCTTACTTTCTCTCAATAGAGGGGTACCCACACTTATGTCCATACAGGGTTTCACAAGGTAACATTTCATTACTAGCATGATAAATATTAACATAGAAAGCTTAATTAGTGGTAGGTGATTACCTCAGCTTCCTTTTAGATCCAAAATATATATCCTCAATATATCTTATATTGTTTGAATCGTCTTTTCACTTTGTCCATTCGTCTACGGATGATAGATGGTACTCACGTTCAACTTAATTTCCAAACATTCGAACACTTCTTACTCATTTCCATCCATTAAGACTGGAAAATAATTTCATATCTTCACTCCTTCTCACCTTTAGGTATTTGAACTTCACATTCCACACTTTCCAATTATTTTTTTAACTCCTCAGTGATCTTAATCAAATTCAATCCTTTCCTTCTGTGCAGGGCATCTATTACTACACCGACTTTGCTTAGGTGATCTTTGATGAAACGATCGGAATCCGTTGTTTTTCTCAGCTACAATTCATTCTGGAAAATTTAGCGTATAGTTTCTTCCCTTCTAATCTTCGTAGGGAAATCTTTGAGCGTTCTACACAGACTTTCTTAATCTTTAAATAGCTGAGGATGTTATCAATAAATACAATTCGCTTATCCAAGTACTCCTTATATACCATGTTCCTCAATTCCTTATAGACAACGGATACACTTGCTACTCCATATAATATTACCAGAACTTACAATACTCATAACTCATTATAATCATCATCTTTGATACGTCCTCAGGCTAGATCTTAAGTCAACCCTCGAGGAATAACACGCTCCTTAAATTAGATCACAAAAGTAATCAGTTTTAGATAGGGGTTGCTGATTCTTATTCGTCATTTTGTTAATCTCTCGATAAACAGTACACAATCTCATATTCATTTCTCTTTTCTCATGGCATCACTTGTGCGCCCCACAGCGATATATCTAGTATGATCGCCTCTTTTCTAATAACTTCTGTAAGTACTCCATTCCCACTGGCCGCTAGAGAGACTCCATGGCATTCATTTATTACCTGAACTTCTTCCAGCTTAGGTAATTTCTTCTTCGTATCTCTACATATAGTGGACCTACCTTATATCCTTAGTTTACTACTCCTTTTCTCGCATGATTGGAAGAACCTCTTATCTTGCTTCTGCCCCTAGAAACTTACCTTACTATTGGCTTCTGTACACTTTACAATTCGCTTCTTCTGAAAATTAACCTTTGCCTTATGACATGACAACCAATCTATGACTAAAATCACATCGAACTCTTCTAGCTCGCAGGGTGTCAGATTAACGGAAAAGAATACTCATGGATTCTAATTGACTGTTAAGATAGAAGCGATTCACTTAAAGTCCATCTTGACTGGCCACTTCTATGGTTAAAGGCTCGGCTAAGTCTTCTAATATCAAATTTATTTTATTCACATATTTCTTTGGTATAAAAGGCTTAGATGCTTCTGAATCGAATAAAACTTTAACATGTATGGAGTTGAGAGAAAATGCACTTACAACTACGCCCGTATCCTAGGTGTTCGATCTCTTGATCACTCTAAAAGTTCTACTTCTAGCTGTGCTGGATGTTGGCCCTTGAGATGTAGTACCTTGAGTAACCGTTCCACAACTCCTCGAAATATTCTCAACCTTCCCACAATTATAATAAGTAACTCCTGGATTTTCTGGATTGCACTCCGATGCATAATGACCCTTATGACCACATGTGACACATTAAACGTTCTTTGTTTCCAGATCTGAAAATCACATCAGAAATTGACTTACTCTAATTAGAACAGACTTCTATCTAACTGACCATTAGTTGGTACAATTAACCAACTCTCTCTTTTAATTGATCAATTGGAGTATCAACAGAAACATCAGTAATACACAAAAGTATAAGTTGTATCCATAAAGGTAGGGTATTTTCGAAAAATTTGGGCAGCATTTCCTCTGTATTATTGACTACCAGTCGGACTCAAGCCGACACCAATAATCAACCAACAACCATATCAATCCATCACCATCAACCAAACCACCAACAAGTCTACTAACCAACTTCCATCACTCAACTCCACAATTTACAACACAATGACACATCACATACTAATAATCATATATATCAGTAATCAACACAACAAAAAATGGGGTTGGCTATTTCAGCCACAACTACCAAAAAGCAACCCCGCAACCCAGGTCAGGCTTAAGGAATTCTTAATCATGTTGGGTATACTTGTTACGACCGGTATTTTATGTAATAGTAATTTTGGACTTGGTATAATATTAGAGCCGAATGTAAATATACTTAATGGTTGTACGTTGTGTGAATGAAAATTTCTGCATTTTAAATTTGCTTTATGTAGTATATGATTTTTCAAAGCAAGAGTTTATTTATTTCCCTTATTTTTGATTTATAAGGAATATTCTAAACCTTGGAAAATTTTCTTTTAAAAGTTATTTTGTTCACAAATTTCAAAAGTGATTTTATAAAATTTTTTAAAAATCCAAGTTATTTTATGGTATAAATTTTATAATTTTTGAACTTGTATTTTATTTTATAAAAATAAATCTTTACAAATTTTATTTGTTATAATTAGCAAATTACATAGAAGCCCTTACATGCAAATTACCCTTCTATTCTCTCAAAGGGCAAAGAAGACCTTTCCAACCCCACTAACTCATTTGTTGATTACCAAATTACCACACTAACCTTGCATGCAAAATGGCCTAACTTTAGCTAGAGGTCATTTTTGTACATTCTCACTTCCACTCATTATTTTGTCAACCCAAAAGCATAAAACCAAAAACCAAGTGGGAGAAGTCATTTTCACTCACTCCACACTCCAACACACCTCATTTTTCTCTCCTCCCCTCCCTCCCTTGTTGCTCTCGGCCGAAGCCTCCCATCCCCACTCCCTTCCATTTTTCATTCCATTTCTCATCTTCCCTAATGTAAATCTTCTACCTACATTCATTTTATATACTTTCCAAGAGTTTTGTGACTTGGGAGTTGAAGTTTCATGGTTGCATGTGTAGTTCTTGTGTGATCTCCAAAGAGAAACTCTTGATTCTTGTGAATTCAAGAGCTCTCTATGAGATACATTTTATATATGTACTAACTAAGTGTTTTATGATGAAACCATGCTTTAAAATACTTTTCATGCTACTGAAATTTCATTATATATTTATGTTTAGCCATGCATGCTAGTTTTAAGATATTAAAATGATGATCAACCATGTTTTGCATGCTACTCTTTTCGAAATCATGTTGCTATGTCTAAAAATTTATAAATTCGAAATATGTGTGCTTAAAATAGATTGTTTCCATGATAAATTTCTTATTAATAGTTAAGAGAAGATATATTTCATGAATATTAAGGATGAGTAATAGGTACAAGTCGAATTTGCAAGCATTTAAACTTTATGCTTTAGCCGAAATCTTGTTAAGTGTTTCCATGAGTTGCATGTTATATTTTTAGTTGCATGTTGTTGTTCTTGGGCATGGATGATCTCCCTTCCTGTTGGGGCACTATTTTAGGACATTAATGCACTAGGTTTGCTTTGGTAAGGGTTGGATGCTTGGTTTTTAAGCGGGAGTTAAGGTGGAAAGGGATTAGTTAGTGTTTGCATTTTTCCAGATTTGATGCACTAGTTTACGGGGAAGTTTTGAATGAGCATTTGTTGTGCACTTTGAGGCCCAAGCCACCAGAAGCTAGAAATAGGAGTATATAAAAGGTTTTAGGTGTTTGTTGGAGGTTTGTAAGTCGTTTGGTTGGGTGCACGAGTGGAATCACAAAATCTGTCCAGCAGGGGACAGTTTTGTTGTAACTTAGAAATAGGAAGTTTTGACCATGTCATGGGTAGTCCCTCATTAGGCCCTGTTGGGCCTTAGTTAGAGGGAGTGTCAGAGGAGTTTTTCCAGCCATAATTCATAGGATTTGAGTTAGAACCATGTGTCACAAGTTAGTTCAAGTCAGGACGTTTTCTGCCCAGAAAAACAGGGGAACCATGGACTTTAAGCTTAGGCCCAAGGAGGCCCAACTAGGCCCTTGAGCCACATCGAGTTTGGAAGATGCCTTATGGTCAGAAAAGTCTAGTGTAGAAGTTTTGGAGGTAAACTTGTAGTTTAAGAGTGTTTAATGTGTAACGACCGAGGAATTACGCTTGTATTATATTATAATAATAATAAATTATGTGTATTATTATGTGATTAAATGTGTTAAGTCGTTGAACCCTGACTGCTATGTGTTATGTGTTGGTTGTTTTGATCCAAACGTGTTTTGGATATTTATTGAACGTTTTATCGTCAGTTATATATATTATATTAAAACCTGTACAGCTCAAAACTATGTTTTAAAAGCCCGTATTTCAAACAAAATCATTGGCCCTATTTTGCCAAAAATGCCCTATACCGTATCGCTATTCTGAACCCCTAGACGTTTTACAAATTGACCTTTTTCGCGAAAAACGACTTTTCCGGACCCCTTCGGGTACCAAAAACCCCACAAAAATCACATTTTTATTTTTATATGATTATGAAATTATCATATATCATTTTTCTTTGTATTTTTGTATTTTTTCACAATTTTTTGGAATTTTTAGTATTTATTTTGTATTTATTGGATATTTAAAAATTTAATATTAATACCCAAAAATTATAAAAAATTGGGGCCAAATATTTTTAATAGGAGTGTAATTAGACCCTTAATTTTATTTAGGGGTATTATTTTACATAGTATAAATATCTGATTTTTCAGTAATTATCTATTAGTTAATTATAAAAAAATCAGAAAATAATTCAGAAAATTCAGAAAGGGGGATTAGGGTTCTTGAAGTTCCTGGAATTAAAGCTAAGTTTGATAGTGATTCTGGCATCCAAATCAGTCGTGTGAGTACTCGTTTTGAAGCTTATGATCTGTAGTTTCTGTTTATGCAAATGTTTTTGTTGTCTGATTTCTTGATTTTTGATTCGTATTTTCGGTTTTAATTCTTGAATTCGGGTTTTGATTTCTAGTTATTGTTTGATGTTATGGTTGTTAGAAACGTTTAGATCGTCATTTTTCCTGTCGATTGGTACCGGGTTTGCTGAGTTTCGTGTTGAGTTCGTGGTCGCCGGAAAACGCCGTCAACGGCGGCTGTGTTTCGGTTTCTGGGTTGGTGGTCGACGAGGACGAAGGAGAAAGGTGGGGGGACGTCGTCTATGTTGCTGTGCCTCAGAAACGCAGAAGAATCGAACTGAAATCACTCGATTTGACTGTGTTTTGGTTCGCCGGAGTTTTCGCCGCCGGTGCCGAGTTCAGGCAGCCGGCCGGCGTGTTCATGTTCAACCCGGCGTCGACCCGGTTTCCAACCCGGTTTCGACCCGGGTTTGATCCTAAAAGTCCAACCCCTGTTCCTGTTTTTGTGTTTCTAATTAAATTAATAATTTATTTATATTTTAGTAATTAAAAATCAGTTTTAATAATTCTAATAATTAATTAAAAATTAGTTTTAAATTCTGAAAAATAGTATTATTAATTTCTAAATTATTTTATTAATTTACAAATTCTAATTTAATTATTTAATTATTTATCTAATTATTTATTAGTTATCTAATTAATTAATAATTGGGTAATTAATTAATAATTAGGTAATTAATTAATAAATAACAATTAGAAATAATTAAGTGATATGATTAATCGTTAAGTGATTTATAATTCGAGTAATTTGTAGTTATTCGATAAATAGCGTATCGGTTAATTAAGTTGATTGATTATTTGTAAATAATCGATCTAATCGAATAAATATCGATAAGTTATAAATATTATAATAAATTGTGATTAATCCTGATAATTAGAGATTTATTATTTTAGATTATTAAATAAGCAATTATTAATTATTTATTAGTTATTTATTTATTCAATATTTAAAAAGTGATTAATTATTTCGATAATTAATCACATAATTTTCAATAAATCGTAACTTCTTCATTTTAACTCCAAAAATTATAAAAAAATTATTTTTGACTTTGATTTTTCTTAAATAATTATGTAAAAATTATTTTAGGATTTAAAAGGTTGTAATAATTATTTATATTGAATAATAAATTAAATCATACGTATTTACTTCATAACAATTCAACCGTTAGTCCGATTTGAGTGAAACGAAGACCTCTAGACTCAGAAAAGTGAGACGAATCCAATAAAAATGGTTGTAAGTTATAATTTCTTCTGAAAAAGAGTGGTTTGGTGATAATTGATAGTTCGTAGGTCCTAGTAGGGATATAATTGAGCCGAATAAATCCCGAAAAATTATAATAAAATCAGATACGACTAGTAATGCAGGTATAAGCCCAGAATTGATTCTAAAAATAATTATAAATCTAGAAATTAATTATGTGCTTTACGTGCTACGTGCTTTATGTAATTATGTGAATAGATGTGCTGTATAAATGTATGTATATATATATATATGCGAGTCAGATAGAAACGCATGGGTAGACTGATAAGGTTGCGTGATATCAATTCAAGATACATGTATGTAGTAAATTATCTAAACACCTATCTTTCCATGATTTGTTCAGTGTTAGCAAGGCAGAGCAAGCTAGGGTCAGAAGGCAGTGAGTTAAACCAGGTTAAGTACGCGCAAGGTAAGTTTTTCCCCTATTCTAAATTCAGAATAGTGATTTATATTTCTTTTCTATCATATCAATTCTCTTTGATAATCATTGTTCAATATACACTGTTATCCATTTATTATTACTTGTTCCAGTTTCATTTCAATTCTTGATTTACCCAATTTATTGAATTCCCTGTTCATATTTCAATTCTTTTACCCTACATATATTCTGGTATATCCTGGTGTTGGGATATATCAATAGCATACCGATTGTTCCGGATGCTCAGCCTTGGACTGGACGGTTACTATAAAGGCTGGGTTTTTTCCCAGACCATTAATTAATAGGCCATAGTTGCCTGAGTACTCCTTATGTTGGTTGGGTCTATACAGTTGGGTATAGATCCGCACTATATTCTGACTGATCAGTAGATTATAGTGCATATGTTGGTTCTTGTTTCCAGTCTTGTTCATTTGGCACTCGCCATTATTGGCAAATTATTATCATATACAGATACAGATGGTTGTTCAAACCAGCAGCTTATTGGTTCATTTATTTCTCTCTCTTTATAATATATATATATATATTGTTGCAGGCTTGTTGAGCAATTTTGGCTCATTTCGTTTATTGTCACTCCTATTGTTTTACAGTTAAGGTAGAGAATGAAACCCATCAGGACCCGCATAGTCAAGAAGCGAGTCAAGTAGCGGGACCCTCTTATACCAAGAGTGTTCCTTCCTATTCTCGAAGAGAGTTTTGAATTGCCAGATCAGGTGTAGCAGGATAAGTAGTAATGTTGGGTTGAATAAAAGTTTTGTGTAGTTTGAATAAAAGATTGCGTAGTGAAACTGTAGATAGAATAAAGTTTTGTAATAAAGAGAGTTCTTGAGACAGGTTTTATTTAGTTGGGTTTGTAATAAAGTGTAGTGCATGATTCTTGTTTCCAAACTCAAACCTTAAAAGATCCTGAGTAGTGATTGTTCGGGGTAATTATTATATTTATATTCCGCTTGTGCAGGTATAGTTGGTAATTGTTGTTAATAATGCCCCAAATCTATACCCCGGATTTGGAGGGTGTTATAGTTGGCATCAGAGCTTAGGTTTGACCTTTGAAAACAAGAACGTTAGGGCTAAGATAAGATAGGAAAATGAGAGAAGATGAGATTAAGAGTGTTAGGATTGTTTGTCTATGTGATTAGAAGTTATGAGTTTAGGATTGTGATTTGATTGTTTTTGTGTTATTATTTTTATGTATATTAGATGGCTTCTTTATCATCATCTACGGAGAGGACCGAGACAGATCCAGTGGATGCACAGGTAGTAGCCCCAGTGTCAGAGCAGATCTTACCTCCATTGCCACCTGAGCCAGCACCAGAGATACCACTTCCCCCAGAGGTACCAGGTTTTGCAGATTATTTTCCATATTTTGAGCCAGAGATACCAGATTTTCCACCATTAGAGTCCCCGAGGTTCGATATTCCTGATATGGTTGATCTTCCGCAGTGGGAGGATTTAGAGCCTCAGATTCCTATGCCACCAGTCGAGATTCCAGAGATGCCACCGATGGAGCCAGAGGCAGAGCCGCCCGTGTATGCGCCTATGGAGCAGCCTGTCTTATTTCCTGCCCCATTAGCCATTTATGCACCTGTTCCAGGAGTTTATCAGTTTCCTCAGCCGGAGTTTATAGATGAGATCGTGGTAGATGGACCATTACCTTCTCGAGGTTCCAGCACTGATCTTCATGAGCATCATACCGTGACTTACCAGCGCTTTCAGGCAGAGAGGGAGGAGAGGATTAGATGGCAGAACCAGTGTAGGGAGATCCTTGGGTTGTATGAGACACAGACGGATGGTCCCGTCAGAGCATTACGACCGGATTATATACTGAGAGAGAGACTACATCATATTCACCGGGTTAGTTCGCAGCAGCTTACTGATTTGAGACAGCAGGATCTTAGTGCGGAGACAGCATATCGCAGAGCATTGGGACTTACCGAGGCAGTGCTAGAGGCAGTGCAGGAGGAGTTGAGCCATGTACCACCAGGATTTTGAGATTAGCAGATCGATGAGTGCTGTATTATGTATATTTTGTAGATAGAGGCAGTATAGTATTGTATGAGTGTAGCTACTGACTCTGACTGATAGTAGTAGCAGTACGACTGTTATATCATAGGGTTTTGTATCAAGCACTGACACCTGTAGCTGGTGTTCTACCTATATATATATATGAGATAATCTTTTGCACGTTTTCTTTATTTTATTTCCAGTCATTTAAGCATTTACATTTATTTCAGTACCATTGCATATTTACAAATGTAGTTTTATTCACGATCATGTTGAAAAAAAAAAAAATTAATTAAATTTAAAACATATCATACTGTTTTATCTATTCAGTTATTTAATAAGTTATTTTATTTCTCGAATCGACTGTTTTAATATATGTTTAATATACTGTTATTAAATAAGATCCATTATTTATTTACCAGAAAAATGGCACCTAAGAGAAAAGCGCAGCCCGACTCATCGAATGGAAACACCGATGGCCAAAACAATAATAAACAGATGGATCAGATGTTTAATCTCATGCAACAGCAGATGTTGATGATGCAACAACAAATGCAGCAGCAACAACAGCAGTTCCAACAACAGATGTTACAGCAAGCCGCTCATCCAGGACATCAAATACCACCAGTAGCACCTACGACTACTTTCAAGCAATTTCAGTCGGTGAAGCCACCGGAATTTATGGGTTCCACAGATCCCACAAAAGCGAGAGCTTGGCTGAAAGAGATGGAAAAGGCTTTTTCGTTGGTAAAGGTTGAGGAAGAGCAGAAGATAGATTTCGCTAGCTATTTTCTAAAAGGCGAAGCTAATTACTGGTGGGAATCAAAGAAAGCTTTGGAAGAAGGTGTGGTGACCTGGAACAGATTCACTAATCTTTTCTTGGAGAAATATTTTCCTCGTTTTATGAAGAACCAGATGGAGATCAAGTTCCTGGAGCTGAAACAAGATAACTTATCGGTTGCGGATTATGAGACTAAGTTTACTGAATTGGCAAGGTTTGTTCCAGAGCAGGTGGATACGGACGAGAAGCGGGCCAAGAGATTTCAGCAAGGACTGAAACCATGGATTCGTAGCAGGGTAGCTGTGTTTGAATTGACAACTTATATGGCTGTTGTTCAGAAGGCTATGATTATTGAAGGAGAAAGCGAAGCAGCTCAGAAAGAGAAAGGACCAGGGAATTTTCAGAATCGTTTCAACAAAAGGCCGGGATTTCAAGCTTGGGGAAAAGTAAATTTCAAAAGGCCAGAGCAGAACAATCAGAGGATGGGAAATCGACTTCCAGCCCTAATTCAGCAGAGACTTATGCGACCGCTTATACCTGATTGCAGAACGTGTGGTAGAAAGCATACAGGAGTTTGCAACAAGCTAAATGTTACGTGTTTCAAGTGCAAGCAAAGGGGACACTATTCTGGAGAATGTCCGATGGGAAAGGCAGAAGTTACTTGTTTCCAATGTGGGAGAAAAGGACATATCGCCAAAGACTGCAGAGGAATTGCAATGGCTGCTAGTATTCCAAGAATTTTAGCATTACCTCCACCTCCACTACCACAGCAAAATCAGCCCAGAGCGAGGACTTTCAACATGTCAATGAAGGAAGCGGTACAGAGTCCGAATGTGGTTGCAGGTACACTCCCTGTAAATTCCGTAAATGCTTTGGTATTGATTGATTCAGGAGCTACTAGATCTTTTATTTCTGAAGCTTTTATCTCTAAGATAGATTGTGAGATTCAGTGGTTGGATGAAGTGTTAGTCATAAAATTAGCGAATAATGATCAGGTTGCAGTAGATCGAGTATGTCCGAGCTGTGATATTGAGATAGGGAGATGTCATTTTTCAGTTGATTTGATACCTTTTAGGTTAGGGGAGTTTGATATTATTTTAGGAATGGATTGGCTGTCTAGTAATAATGCTCAAATTGATTGTGCGAATAAGAGAGTGAAATTGCAAACTGAAGAAAATGAAACGGTAATATTTAAAGGTGAGAAGCAAAAGCAGAAATTCCTATCAATAATGCAGACGAGAAGATTGCTACGTCAAGGATGTCAAGCTTATTTAGCCTATGTACGGGATGTTGATAAGGGAGATTTGAAGATTGAAGATATTCCTGTAGTTTGTGAATTTCTTGATGTTTTTCCGGACGAATTACCAGGACTTCCACCAGATCGGGAAATCGAGTTCACTATTGACTTGACGCCAGGGACTGAACCAATTTCGAAAACTCCATATCGAATGACACCTGTTGAAATGAGGGAATTAGCAAAGCAGTTGCAAGAACTTCTTGATAAAGGAATTATAAGGCCAAGTGTATCCCCATGGGGTGCGCCAGTATTGTTCGTGAAAAAGAAGGATGGTAGTATGCGACTGTGTATTGATTATCGTGAGCTGAACAAGTTAACTATCAAGAATAAATATCATTTACCTCGCATTGATGATTTATTTGATCAACTAAAAGGAGCAGCATGGTTTTCGAAAATCGACTTACGATCAGGCTATCATCAGTTAAAGATCAAGGCCGAAGATATTCCAAAGACAGCGTTTAGAACAAGGTACGGACACTATGAATTTCTTGTAATGGCTTTTGGATTGACGAATGCGCCTGCAGCGTTTATGGATTTGATGAATCGAATATTCAAGAAGTATTTGGATAAGTTTATCATTATATTTATTGATGACATCTTGATCTATTCAAAGACGGAAGAAGAGCATGCAGCGCATTTAAGAACGACATTGGAGATATTACGGAAGGAGCAGCTTTATGCAAAATTTTCCAAATGCGAATTTTAGTTGAAAGAAGTGCAGTTTCTAGGGCACATCATCAGCAGAGAAGGCATTCAAGTTGATCCAACAAAGATTGAAGCTGTGTTGAATTGGGAAAGACCAAAGACGCCGACAGAGGTTCGAAGTTTCTTAGGTTTGGCAGGATATTATCGAAGATTTGTTAAAGATTTTGCGAAAATAGCAACACCGCTGACCAAGTTAACTCGACAAAGTGAAAAGTTCGAATGGAATAGTAAGTGTGAAGAAAGTTTTCAAGAATTGAAGAATCGGTTGGTGACGGCACCAGTATTAGTACTGCCAGACGAGCAAGGAAATTTTGTTATTTACAGTGACGCTTCATATCATGGTTTAGGATGTGTGTTGATGCAACATGGTAACGTCATTGCATATGCGTCGAGACAACTTAAACCTCATGAGCAGAAATATCCTACGCATGATCTGGAATTGGCAGCAATTGTATTTGCATTGAAGATTTGGAGACATTATCTGTACGGTGAAAAATGTGAAATCTACACGGATCATAAAAGTCTGAAGTATATCTTCACGCAAAAGGAACTAAACATGCGACAACGTCGATGGCTGGAATTGATTAAAGATTACGATGTTACAATCAGTTATCATCCAGGAAAAGCAAATGTTATAGCAGATGCGCTAAGCAGAAAAGAAAGATTGAATCGGTTAACTTCATGCGAAGAATTGGCCAAGGAATTCGACAAATTGGAAATCGAAATTCGTATTCCCAATGAATCTGCAGAAACTATCTACGCTATGACTTTCGAACCAGAATTGCTGGAAAAGATTCGTCGTTGTCAAGAAGAAGTGATGAGTCAAGACGACAACTTAACAGGAGAAGAGATTATAACTCAGAAAGATAATGAAGGAATTTTACATTTTGCGTCAAGAATCTGGATCCCTAACGTGGCAGAATTAAAAGAAGAAATTATGCGAAATGCGCACAATTCGAAGTATTCCATTCATCCAGGAAGCACGAAAATGTATCGCGATTTGAAGGAAAACTTTTGGTGGCCGAATATGAAGAAGGAGATAGCAGAATGGGTGAGTAAATGCTACACATGCCAGCGAGTTAAAGCAGAACACCAACGTCCGAGTGGGTTATTGCAACCATTAGACATTCCAGAATGGAAATGGGAACATCTAGCGATGGATTTTGTGGTAGGACTACCGAGGACTAGGGCAAATCATGATGCGATATGGGTAATCATTGACAGACTTACGAAGTCGGCACATTTTCTACCAATTAATGAAAGATTTTCGCTCGACAAATTAGTGCACATGTATCTCAAAGAAATTGTGATGCGTCATGGAGTACCAGTATCAATTGTATCGGATCGAGATCCTCGTTTCAATTCAAGATTTTGGAGACAATTCCAAGAATGTCTAGGAACGAAGTTGAATATGAGTACAGCTTATCATCCGCAAACTGACGGCCAAAGTGAAAGGACAATTCAAACGATTGAAGACATGCTACGAGTTTGTGCGATCGATTTTAAAGGCAGTTGGGATAAACATTTACCCCTAGTGGAATTTTCTTATAATAATAGCTATCACGCCAGTATTGGAATGCCACCGTATGAAGCATTATATGGGAGGAAATGCAGATCACTCGTGCATTGGGATGAAGTTGGAGAACGCAAGATTTTGGGTCCAGAATTAATTCAGCAGACAAAAGAAAAGATTAATCTTATTCGAAAACGAATCGAGGCAGCACAAAACAGACAAAGCAGATATGCAAACCAAGCCAGGAAGGATATGGACTATCAGGAAGGAGAACACGTATTGCTCAAAATATCGCCATGGAAAGGATTGACCAGATTTGGCAATAAAGGGAAATTGAAGCCACGATACGTTGGACCATTTGAGATTTTGAAGAAAATTGGGAAGGTTGCGTACGAATTAGCTCTACCACCCCATATGCAGCACATTCACAACGTATTTCATGTATCTATGCTTAAGAGGTATAATCCTGATACAAGGCATGTAATAGAGTATGGACCAGTAGAACTTCAGGCAGATTTGTCATATGTAGAACAGCCAATAAGAATTCTAGATAGGCAAGAGAGGGTATTAAGAAATAAGTCTGTGTCATTAGTGAGAGTTTTATGGAGAAACCCAGTGGTTGAAGAATCAACCTGGGAGCTTGAAAGTGAAATGCTAGAAAAGTATCCTCAGTTATTTGCATAATTAGATTCTGAGGACAGAATCTTGTTAAGGGAGGGAGAATGTAACGACCGAGGAATTACGCTTGTATTATATTATAATAATAATAAATTATGTGTATTATTATGTGATTAAATGTGTTAAGTCGTTGAACCCTGACTGCTATGTGTTATGTGTTGGTTGTTTTGATCCAAACGTGTTTTGGATATTTATTGAACGTTTTATCGTCAGTTATATATATTATATTAAAACCTGTACAGCTCAAAACTATGTTTTAAAAGCCCGTATTTCAAACAAAATCATTGGCCCTATTTTGCCAAAAATGCCCTATACCGTATCGCTATTCTGAACCCCTAGACGTTTTACAAATTGACCTTTTTCGCGAAAAACGACTTTTCCGGACCCCTTCGGGTACCAAAAACCCCACAAAATCACATTTTTATTTTTATATGATTATGAAATTATCATATATCATTTTTCTTTGTATTTTTGTATTTTTTCACAATTTTTGGGAATTTTTAGTATTTATTTTGTATTTATTGGATATTTAAAAATTCAATATTAATACCCAAAAATTATAAAAAATTGGGGCCAAATATTTTTAATAGGAGTGTAATTAGACCCTTAATTTTATTTAGGGGTATTATTTTACATAGTATAAATATCTGATTTTTCAGTAATTATCTATTAATTAATTATAAAAAAATCAGAAAATAATTCAGAAAATTCAGAAAGGGGGATTAGGGTTCTTGAAGTTCCTGGAATTAAAGCTAAGTTTGATAGTGATTCTGGCATCCAAATCAGTCGTGTGAGTACTCGTTTTGAAGCTTATGATCTGTAGTTTCTGATTATGCAAATGTTTTTGTTGTCTGATTTCTTGATTTTTGATTCATATTTTCGGTTTTAATTCTTGAATTCGGGTTTTGATTTCTAGTTATTGTTTGATGTTATGGTTGTTAGAAACGTTTAGATCGTCATTTTTCCTGTCGATTGGTACCGGGTTTGCTGAGTTTCGTGTTGAGTTCGTGGTCGCCGGAAAACGCCGTCAACGGCAGCTGTGTTTCGGTTTCTGGGTTGGTGGTCGACGAGGACGAAGGAGAAAGGTGGGGGGACGTCGTCTATGTTGCTGTGCCTCAGAAACGCAGAAGAATCGAACTGAAATCACTCGATTTGACTGTGTTTTGGTTCGCCGGAGTTTTCGCCGCCGGTGCCGAGTTCAGGCAGCCGGCCGGCGTGTTCATGTTCAACCCGGCGTCGACCCGGTTTCCAACCCGGTTTCGACCCGGGTTTGATCCTAAAAGTCCAACCCCTTTTCCTGTTTTTGTGTTTCTGATTAAATTAATAATTTATTTATATTTTAGTAATTAAAAATCAGTTTTAATAATTCTAATAATTAATTAAAAATTAGTTTTAAATTCTGAAAAATAGTATTATTAATTTCTAAATTATTTTATTAATTTACAAATTCTAATTTAATTATTTAATTATTTAATTATTTATCTAATTATTTATTAGTTATCTAATTAATTAATAATTGGGTAATTAATTAATAATTAGGTAATTAATTAATAAATAAGAATTAGAAATAATTAAGTGATATGATTAATCGTTAAGTAATTTATAATTCGAGTAATTTGTAGTTATTCGATAAATAGCGTATCGGTTAATTAAGTTGATTGATTATTTATAAATAATCGATCTAATCGAATAAATATCGATAAGTTATAAATATTATAATAAATTGTGATTAATCCTGATAATTAGAGATTTATTATTTTAGATTATTAAATAAGCAATTATTAATTATTTATTAGTTATTTATTTATTCAATATTTAAAAAGTGATTAATTATTTCGATAATTAATCACATAATTTTCAATAAATCGTAACTTCTTCATTTTAACTCCAAAAATTATAAAAAAATTATTTTTGACTTTGATTTTTCTTAAATAATTATGTAAAAATTATTTTAGGATTTAAAAGGTTGTAATAATTATTTATATTGAATAATAAATTAAATCATCCGTATTTACTTCATAACAATTCAACCGTTAGTCCGATTTGAGTGAAACGAAGACCTCTAGACTCAGAAAAATGAGACGAATCCAATAAAAATGGTTGTAAGTTATAATTTCTTCTGAAAAAGAGTGGTTTGGTGATAATTGATAGTTCGTAGGTCCTAGTAGGGATATAATTGAGCCGAATAAATCCCGAAAAATTATAATAAAATCAGATACGACTAGTAATGCAGGTATAAGCCCAGAATTGATTCTAAAAATAATTATAATTCTAGAAATTAATTATGTGCTTTACGTGCTACGTGCTTTATGTGATTATGTGAATAGATGTGCTGTATAAATGTATGTATATATATATGCGAGTCAGATAGAAACGCATGGGTAGACTGATAAGGTTGCGTGATATCAATTCAAGATACACGTATGTAGTAAATTATCTAAACACCTATCTTTCCATGATTTGTTCAGTGTTAGCAAGGCAGAGCAAGCTAGGGTCAGAAGGCAGTGAGTTAAACCAGGTTAAGTACGCGCAAGGCAAGTTTTTCCCCTATTCTAAATTCAGAATAGTGATTTATATTTCTTTTCTATCATATCAATTCTCTTTGATAATCATTGTTCAATATACACTGTTATCCATTTATTATTACTTGTTCCAGTTTCATTTCAATTCTTGATTTACCCAATTTATTGAATTCCCTGTTCATATTTTAATTCTTTTACCCTACATATATTCTGGTATATCCTGGTGTTGGGATATATCAATAGCATACTGATTGTTCCGGATGCTCAGCCTTGGACTGGACGGTTACTATAAAGGCTGGGTTTTTTCCTAGACCATTAATTAATAGGCCATAGTTGCCTGAGTACTCCTTATGTTGGTTGGGTCTATGCAGTTGGGTATAGATCCGCACTATATTCTGACTGATCAGCAGATTATAGTGCATATGTTGGTTCTTGTTTCCAGTCTTGTTCATTTGGCACTTGCCATCATTGGCAAATTATTATCATATACAGATACAGATGGTTGTTCAAACCAGCAGCTTATTGGTTCATTTATTTCTCTCTCTTTATAATATATATATATATTGTTGCAGGCTTGTTGAGCAATTTTGGCTCATTTCGTTTATTGTCACTCCTATTGTTTTACAGTTAAGGTAGAGAATGATACCCATCAGGACCCGCATAGTCAAGAAGCGAGTCAAGCAGCGGGACCCTCTTATACCAAGAGTGTTCCTTCCTATTCTCGAAGAGAGTTTTGAATTGCCAGATCAGGTGTAGCAGGATAAGTAGTAATGTTGGGTTGAATAAAAGTTTTGTGTAGTTTGAATAAAAGATTGCGTAGTGAAACTGTAGATAGAATAAAGTTTTGTAATAAAGAGAGTTCTTGAGACAGGTTTTATTTAGTTGGGTTTGTAATAAAGTGTAGTGCATGATTCTTGTTTCCAAACTCAAACCTTAAAAGATCCTGAGTAGTGATAGTTCGGGGTAATTATTATATTTATATTCCGCTTGTGCAGGTATAGTTGGTAATTGTTGTTAATAATGCCCCAAATCTATACCCCGGATTTGGAGGGTGTTATATAATGCACTCAAGAAACCATAGATGTCACTCTGAAATTTTCCTTAGGGAGCACTTTCACTTATCTTATAGTTTTAGAGGACTTATGAGTGAGACCTAGGTTGAACACTATGGTTGCAAGATAGTATAAAACCATAGAGTAAAAGGCCCAAGTAAGGGTCAATAGGTTTTCGATAGTTTAGTAAAGGCACATCGAGTTGGGAGGCCAAAATTTGGAGATTTTGTCTAGTTTAGCGACCAAGTGACTTAGTTGGGGATCGAGATCATCCAAGCCTAGTGTTGCATTATTGTGTGTGTGATATTATTTGGTATTAAATATGGTATGTGAGTATATGTGGCTATGTGTACTATTGTATTTATAAGGTTATTAGAAATTGCGTGCATATAGGCCTAAGTGCCATTTGTGCTTAATTTCGGGTTGTAAATAGGTTGAATTGGTGAGAATATATTATAATGAGGTTATTATTATTTATGTAGGATCTCGAGACGAGGGTAAACTTGCCATAAAGGTCGAGTAAAGCTTCCAGTTGCTCCTACCAGCCAGGCCAGACCAGCCTTTCTCAAGGCAAGTGATTCAACCTGTTTTTCGTTTACACTACAAATGTGTGATAATTAGTTCCTATATATATAATGCGAGTATCCTGAGTTATCTTGATATACTTGAACCAAGCGATTCTTAAATCTATCTTCGTATTATATAGAAATGCCATGAACCCCCAAGTACATATTACAAGTAGATCAAAAGTCGTATCACGCTAGTATATCAAAGTAATTGGAATGCCATGATAAAATAAAGATTTGATATAATACTTGATTGATCCTCTTGATTAACATGCTATTGATTCCTAAAATATTGACATCTCACCCTGATGCTTGAACCCCAATAGAAACTTTACCTTGATACCTAAAAGCCAGATATTCTTTAAAGTTGTTCTTAATTGATTGATAACCCTTTTTCTTACCCTAAAGTTCGACAATCCTGATATACCTTGAGCTAAAGATCATTTTCTTCATACCTTAACACCCCTAGTATTCATGAAGCTTATATTCTTGATGTTCATTAAATAAATAAAGCTATCGAATAAACCTTATTCGATTAATAGTTTTGAACTATATCAATATATATATATAAAAATATATATATATATAATATACTCGGGAACATCGACTCCCGATTTTAGAAAATGTTCACCTTTGGGTCCCCTATCCTAAGGGTATACGCAACTACTGCTTATCTCTAGCATAGGTATTATGCAACTTATAAGCATGGAAATCAACAGATTGATAACCAGATTACGAAACAGACATGCATATATATACCATCTCAGCATGCTTCAATATATCGCAAAATTTGCTAATTAACCAACATGCATCTATCACAAGATAATGCATATACATATATACATCACCACAATAGTATAATGGGTAGAAAACTTGCTTGAGTGTTCCGGGGTAGACTTAAGCTTAGAGTGGGTCCAATAACCTATGAACAACAACATAAGTCGGAATTAAACCCCAGTCACTTAAGAAACTAGACTTTAACCAATTGAACCCTAACGTTCGCTTTTGCGCTTAATGATTCACTTAAGTCGCTCGAGTACCCTCGGCTCCACTATTTTTAATAAATTAACCATTAAGGGTTTTAAGGCGATTCTTTCGCGAGTGCCTTACCAACTGCATAATACACTTCACATAAATGTTTTATACTCCAATTAGTCCTTTAAGGTCTTTAACCTATGTTTAAAAGTAAGGCGAGGGGTAATGGTTCGTTCGCGAAATGCCATTACTTAAAACGGTCGTTTCTCCTAAACCGTATATCGGATTCAAACGAACCACATATCAAAACGAAACTAGTAACATGAACTACCTAATCATGGCAATGGTCAAAACCTAACAGTGAGTTCTCGGGTCCTGATGTTAAGAACAAAAACAGTCTAAAGTAAATCGGACATTACGACGGCTATGTTTACGCGATTACCAATTTTTATTCTACTCCAAACCAACCACCAATCAACCACAATTCATTCATACAACCAAAATCCATCCATACCATACTACAACAGCCCCAACACCTCAAGTTCTCCAATTTATATTATTCTCAAACATGAATTAAAACTATACTTAAGTTCATTAATCAATAATCCAAGATTTACAACTCCAACTCATTACAAAACCAACCACACTCTAAGTCTACAAGAATCATGCTTCTCATGAATCATAACAACAAAACTAAACCTAATATTCAAAGTAAAGTTAGGGTTTGGAGGGGTTATACCTTCCTTGGAGAGTGGAGAATCAATTAACTAGCTTTGAATCACCCTTAAAAGTCCTTATCCAAGCTTAATCTAAACAAAAACTCAAGAACAAAAATTTAAGTTCTTGAAAAACACTATTCACCCTCTTCTTCCATGATTTTTCGGAAGAGATTGTGAATGAAATTGAAGCTTAGATTCATGGGATAGCTATATCTATGTATAAGGAACCTTGGATAATTACCTCATGATTTAACAATGCTTGGATCTTGGATTTTGATTTTTTTCTCCTTGAAAATGAAGAAAAGCCGAGAGCTTCTTGTTGGATAATGAAGTCAACTTTGTGTTTTGTGATTTGTGATTTGTTTTGCTTGGTTGTTTTGTTTTGTTTTGCTTAATTACCTTTTAACCATGGTAACTTTTGCATGGCCAAGAATCAACCAACAACACACTTCCTTTTTGTCATGCTTATGTCACCTTATTATGTCATCCTCCCACACTTGTCCTCTTCTTATTGGTTTGATGACATCATCCTCACTAACCTCTTTGATTAGCTTCTAATTACTTGGCTAATGATCGCTGATCTGTTATGCGGTTCGCTTAACTTTTGTTTTCGTTTATCGTTTGAGGGATCATACCCGGGATCTTATTACTTAGGTTTCCTTAACCTTTTTCAATACATTATATTCCTTTTATGATCCTCTCTTATAATTTTTGAATTTAAATCTTTTTTATCCTGTTCCCTTATACTCAATTCTTTCGGTATCTGGTGGATTTTTGGGAAAAAATCAAAGTGTTCGAATTTGGATTCTGACGATCTTTACATACACTTATCTCCCATATAAAGTACTAATAAGATCTCAGAATAACAAAAGAAGAACCCCTACATAGTGTGGCATGGAAAGTTTTCTTATTCAGCATAATCAGCAAAATACTATTCATAAGGGTTTCAAAAATTCCAAAAATTGGGGTTATTACAGTCTCCCCTCCTTAAAAGGATTCCATCCCGGAATCAGGTAGAAAATGAATAGGGATACTCTCTTAGCATTGCACTTTCTAACTATCCAGTAAATTTTCCCACATTGTGGTTCTATCATCAAACTCTAACTAGTTTGATAACCTTTCTCCTAAGCACTTGTTCCTATTTTTTCTATAACCTTTCCTGGTTGCTCCACGTGGGTTACGTCTGGTTGCATGTCTATGCTCTCATATGCCCCTATTTATCTGGCATCCGAATTACACTTCCTTAACATTGATATGTGGAACACGTTATGAACTTGCTACATGCTAGGGGGTAGGGCTAGCTCATATGCTAACTTCCCAATACGTCTTAATATATCCAAGGGTCCAACAAATTGTAAACTTAGCTTTCCTTTCTTTCCGAACCTCATCAATCCTTTCCAAGGGATACCTATAACATTACTAGGTCCCCTATTTCATACTCTTTGTCATTTCGAGTCAAATCAGCATACTTCTTATGTCCATCTTGGGTTACTACCAGCCATCCTCTGATTAGATCTATTATATCCCTGGTCCTTTGGACTACTGCGGGTCCAAGCATCTTGCGCTCTACAACTTCATCCTAACATAAGGGAGATCGACATTGTCTTCCCTCAAAAATCTCATAAGATGACATCTCGATACCTGACATACGATCTATTATCGTGAGAAAACTCAATACGCGTTAAGTGATCATTCCAAATTCTTTCAAGTCTATTGTACAGACTCTCATCATAGCTTCTAGCATTAGAGCTTTTGCTTCTCAATACCCATTCTTTTCCAGTTCGTAATCCCTACTACCTTTCATTCCTAATATTAAACTGGTTATACTTTTGCCCGTTAACGTTCTATAACCTTTTTAATAACCACGTCCACCTTAGTATCACGAATGTGTTTCCATTCCGAATACCACCATAACTTTACTACTCCTTTTTCAGCTGTTTCTATTTTCCAAAATTTGATCAATCATTTAGAAGTAAAGGAATTTGTTGAGAGATAACTATGATCATGAACACTTGTTCTATTGCATAGTTAGTACAGAAGGTGGCCAGCCTTTAGTACTTGACAAGCAATTAAACAACATGTGGTATCCTACTAGGCTTCTATCACACAGATAGATAGTCATTCGGCAATACCTCCCCTTCTGGAAGGGTTGTTCTTCTCAGCTTACATGAAATGAAAAGAAGAGAAAAGAACGAGCTCAAGAGAATTGTATATACATAAAAATTTATTGCCATAAAATATCTGGCTTGGAATCTACCTCTGAACTATAGAGGTTTGTCACAGGAGAACAAAACATATATGTATTTATATCAACATCAAGTATTATAGCATCGTATTTCACATGCCTAAATATTTTCGCTATTCCGTCCATCATTCTATGGACCCATGCTCCTCCTCGAGCTTATACACAATCACCTTTGAAACTCCCTCGATATCGAAAATCGAATCTGGGATCTCATTCTAGACATCATTGTTACTAGAATTCTATGCTTGCACAGCAACCTTCCTCATATAATAATACGACTCTCTATTGATAAGAAAGAATCAATATTCAATAGGTAAATAATCAACCTAGTTTTTTTTATCAAAGATAACTTATACGTCCACGCGACCCGATTAGTGGTACTCAATCTCAACATCCATTCCAATACAACTCTCATGCTTATAATCAGCTCATTACTCACCGAATCATTGCTGCATTACTATGGTCCACCACTGACCTACTATCGTCATTCACTTTCCATGAAATCTTAATATCTAACCATACGGAGTCCATACATGTCGTATAGAATTCTTCTAAGGAGTTAACATAATCACCATTCATAATTCATGAAGAACACTCCAAATTCTGACGTACTTTCATGACATGAAGCAGATAAAATTGCAGAAGAGTTTCAATCAAAGCAACGATAGCAGGTTAATACATTCTTAATCATATGCCTTAAATAAAAGACTTAACTCAAAGTTTCGTCAAGTCTTTTTTTTTTGAAACATGGTCCTGGCTTATCTCAAGATAGTACCTTCTGAGATAGATAGCCCCCTCATGGCGATTACACGAATCAAACCTTTACCAACTACTATTACAGTTGGGTATTACACAGTCATCAGAAGGAATGTCAATCTTCCAAACCATAATACAACCTTCACAGCTTTAACCATCATCACTGTATTCCTTTGGCACAAGCGGCTATAATTATCCTCTTACCTTTAAAGTGTCGGCCACCTCTTTGGCCTTTCCTGATAGTAAAATTTCCTTACAGTCAATGTCATTTTAACCACCTCCAAATAAATTTTCTACCTCATTCCAATCACTGCTTATGTGAAGATGTTTTCCTTAAAATCTGATGAGTAAAAAAAAATATCACCATTTTTCCATAAGTTATTGCCTCAGTCTTTAGAGGTTAACCACTGTCACGACTGACTCTCACTCATACTTAGAACATCTTTTATCTTAGGTCCTAATTGCCCTGAACAATTTCAACCTTTACTGGTTCGGTCCATACTTTCTCGAGGTTTAACATGTGCCCCACTTGGCATCATTATAATTACGTCATATTTCCTTTATCAACATTTCTATTCTTGAGAATTTTGAATATTACCTTTCTCCTTGTAAAACCTCTAAGGTTATCCTTGAATCGTTCCTCCTGTATTCCCTAGATACAGGGCATATCAAGATACCATTTATTAATACCAGAATCATTGTCTACATACTTCTGAAAAATTTCTCCACTGATTCTTAAAGGTTGTTATTACCTTAATCATTTCCAATTCATACTGTCAAAACTCATACTATCCCTATTAAGGGTGAAATGCCAACCTTTATGCATTCCCCTAGGATTCATTTTAAGTTACCGATTTTCTATCCTTAATTCCACCTTTAAAAAGGTACATGCATCCTTCCATGGATAAATCAAGTCATAAATCCCTGATAAGGGTGTCTTATTCAATCATTCCCACCTCGATAGTATATCCTGTTCAACGTGAACTTCTTCTTAATAATTCCTTATTTACTTTTGTTGTTTATCTCAACACCCATCTCAATGTTGGGATATCTTTCATGCCTGGCGTCTCCCTTTCTGGGTATCAAGCCACCGGTCTTACACTTCACATTCTTGAAGGTCACTTCCTTCATTCAATTTTCCTAGTTTCTTACTTTCTTGACTCTTCAGTCCATCCGCGTTTCCTTATTAATCAATCGATCTATCTCAAAGTTTCATCGAACACTGTCAACTTCAAGGGAATTAACTATACGTATCGCTTACGCCTTCAAACCTTGAATTTATCTCATGATCAGTCACCGTCACGCTGATGATGACACACTTCTCTATATTTATTGCAAGGGTTTCTTAGGGTTTCCCATACCTAACTCCCTTATCACTTCTCAACTCTATTTCCTTTATATCCCTTTATATTCCTACCCTTTTCAATCTTTTATTTTCGTTTCCATTACAACCATTACATGAACCAACACAACATAAACATTGATTTCAAACATCCCGTCATTCTAGATTCGTGTCCTCAGAACGAATCTTGACAACTTTTACAACTTAAATTCATAATTCATCATACTTGTCCGCTTTTGTTCTGGCTCTAAAGTTTTTATACTACCTTCATAACCTTGGGAGTTACTTTCCCGAAAACAATTGACTGAACGTTAATCAGTTTATTCTAACCTCTGGCTCCATGCCTTTCTTGGTCTTTCACCAGCGGGTGGCCTCTCTCTTAGGAGGGTAAGTGACAAAACAGTCTTTTGTGATTCGTTAATCATTTAGAATCTCAAATGATTCCTATATTTCCTTTAGCCAGGCTCTTGCCTCGACTGGGTTCGCTTGTTCCTTGGAACTCTGAGAGCTTAGTGACTTAAAGGTCCTGAAAGAATTTCCCACCGCACTGTCCCCTCAGGGTGGTGGTTGGGGATAATAGTCTAAGTTCTCTTTAGACAGGTCCATGAATTGCCGTATAAGAGTACCATCTCAGGTCTCCTTTCCTTACTCGACTTCTGTTTTCTCAGTATGAAAAGTTTCATCCTTCTCCCATAATTGGGGTTATCTTATACGTTAAAATCCTTGTTTTCCACTTCATTATGTTCTGGGTTCCTTACATCTTGATTGCGACCTCCCTGATTATCACATTCAGGGTTTTCCCTAAATCTTATGCCTCGAACTATGACTTCCATCTAAGATCCCGTCCTTAAGCTCTTGAACGTTTAGAACCAAAATTCTGTAGGAATAACTCATTATTGCCTTATCATCTTTCTCGGTATTAATCTCTTCTCCAGTCATTGGCTCTCTGCCTTCATTCATCACTTTTTCTTGGCACAATATGATTTTCTTTTCCCATAATTCGGGCTGCATTACAATCTCAAACAGCCTTTCAGTACCGGCTCCGGTTACCTTCACTTCTATTTCCATTTTCTCAAAATCTCTTATCAACTCTTCCGAAGACATTATCATCTTGAGTCTCTCCTTTTTACTAAGGGCATCAGCCACCACATTGGCTTTCCCCGAATGATAAAGAATCTCCCAATCATAATTCTTGATTAGCTCTAACCGCCTCCTCTGGCGTATGCTGAGCTCTTTCTACGTAAAAATGTACTAGAGCTCTTATGGTTTGTGTAAATCTCGCACTTCTCTCCATACAAGCCAATCTTTAGGGTAAAACTATTATCACGAGCCGAAGCTCATGGGCGGGGATATCAAACTTTATATTCCCTTAATTATCTTGACGCGTACGCGATTACCTTATTGTGATTTATAAGAAGCACCCTAATTCCTTATGCGAAGCGTCACTACACATCACAAAATCTCCTTCTCCATCTGGCAACGCCATCATAGGGGCCGTCACCAATCTTTGCTTCAGTTCTTGAAAGTTGTTCTCGTATTTCTCCGTCCATTCGAACTTCTCAGTCTTACGAGTAAGCCACTTTAAAGGGGCTACTATCTTTATAAACTTGAATGAACCTCCGGTAGTAACCGGCCAATCCTACATCTGGTAGTTTCCCTAACCATAGTCATCAATTCCTCAGTGGTCCTTTATTCATTCTTGTCAGGATCCTCCACGGGATTCTTCTCAGCAACAATCCCTTCTAGGACAACATCCTCAACCGTTACATCCTCAATATGAACATCATCCGGTCCCTCGTTAGGACGCTCTATCGGATCCATAATCTGATCTCCAATAAGTAATAAAACATCATCACGTTTGTAAGGAATATGTCATAGCCTATTTTATATTCGAGGATTTAACTCAACTCAAATAAGAATGTAATAAGTAAATAGTGGATCTACCGTCAAAGAGATCTCGCAAAGTAATATCTGTCAAAGGATTCAGAAACAAGGTTCATCTACAGACTTGAGGAATTAATTCACTGGAAGAAGTTCAAGAAATTGATCATGCCTCAGTGATATAAATCAAGATTGTGGATTTAATCAAGTGACAGAGATCTCGTCAGGGTATCAGATAATTTCAAGGATTTAATCTGAAGAAAATCAATTATCAAAGTCAAGACATGAAGAAACGTCACGGAAGTTAGTCACTCATGAACCAGACAGTACATCGAGTGTCAACATTGAAGTGGTGGAATTGATTCATAATTTTCAGTAATTTTCAGTAATTTTCAGAAGATATTCAGAAGAATGGTTACTGCTCAAGGTTAGTATTAATTCTCTATTAATTAATTAAGTCATATAATTTAATTAAGAAAATAAATTATATCTGCAAAGATTAATTTATTGATTAATTGAATTAATTGATTAATTAATTCAGAATTAATATTAAGAATTTTCAGAAGTTTAATTGGATTAAAAACAGTCTTAAATCAGCAAGACAATTGAAAATGAACTAGCATGACAATGAGGATTGTCATACCGATTGTCATGCCAAGTCATTTCAATTGTCCTACCGAAAGTTCTACTGGGAAGGAGATAGTCTTGCTAGTTCAACTGATTGTCATACCGAAAGTCATTATAGTTCAATCAGATTGTCTTGCTAGTTCAATCCATTGTCCTACCGAAAGTCTTGCCAGCTATGGGATTGTCATTCCAGTTCATTCCATTCTGTTGATTGATTAAAAAGATAGAAGCAGCCATTCAACAAATTATCCAACAAACAGAAGTCAAGAACACAGCAAAAAGAAAAGAAGCAGAAGCAATATTTCATTTTCTCTGCTAATTCATGATTATCGATTTCTAGTTTGTAAAGTTAAATCCAAACCACTAGAAATCTTTATCTTGTTCTTATGTAACTATCTAGCGGATCAAAATCCCTAGAACTTAATCTCAAATTGCGTTTAGCATTTGAATCTTTTTATTGCAAAAATAGAAAAAGTTCATGTCGAATTTATTCTAGATTTGTGATAATTAATTTGAGATTAATTCCTTGTAATCGATATAGTTGTTGTAACACCTTTCAAGTTTAATAATATTCTTATTTAACTTGAATTTTGTTTCATTTTTTATTTCGCATTTTATTCGATTATTCGGTACTGTTTGTATTCAACCCCCCCTTTACAAACACATTGGGACCTAACAATTGGTATTAGAGCCTTCTGATTAACGAACAAATCAAGATCCTAGACTTTTGTGATTTTTCAACTCCTTGAATTTTTATTTATTCAAAAATTCATAATGACTTCACAAAAAGTTGGAACCGTTAAATTTCCACTATTTGATAAAGAAAATTACATCATGTGGAAGAAGAAGATGCTATTATTTTTACAAGTTGCAAATCCCAAATATCTGAACTTGTTAAAGAAGGGTCCAAAAACTCCGATGGTTATTGAACCAGAGGTGATAGAAGATGATGTTGTGATTACCAAAGCTAGAACCTATCCAAAAGAGCCTGAAGATTTTACTCCTGCTGAAAAGGAAGAAGCCTCCTTGGATGCCAGCCTTCAATTAATATTAATTGATTCCCTTGATCCCTTGATGAACAGACATGTGATGAACTGTAAAAATTCCAAACACATGTGGGAAACTATTGAGGTGATTAATGAAGGCACAGAGGAAGTTAGGGAGAACAAGTTGGAGATCCTAACCTCTGAGTATGAACATTTTAAATCAAATCCAGGAGAAGGAATTTCTGAAGTGTTAGAGAGGTACAATGCATTGATCAATAACCTGAACATAAATGGAAAATATTATTCAATCTGGGAGGTCAACAAAAAGTTCCTTTTAACACTGCCAACTCATCTTGAACATAGAATCACTGCCATTAGAGAAGCTAGAGATCTGAGTGAGATTTCTTTGGATAGACTCTATGGTGTGTTGAAAACCTATGAGTTGGAGCAGATTCAGCAGAAGGAAGTCTACGGGAAAGATAGAATGGTCAGCACATCTACTGCTCTTGTAGCTGAAGGTCAACAACAACAACAATCTCAACAGTCGGAGAGAATGGTACAGTTTTCTAAGGCTGAGGAAAATATGATAGTAGCAGAATATGATCCTCCTACTACAAATCAATCCAGTGATGATTTTTATTCCTTGGAAGAGCTGGAGCAATTGGAAGATGAGTCAATGGCCCAAATTTTCAAGAGATTCTCCAATGTTAGATTCAAGAGAAATCCCAAGTTCAAGTACAAGTCCAAGTACAACAGATTCCAGACAGGTGGATCTTCATCCTCTAACACCAGTAGTGGTGGATATAAAATAGGGATGGTTGATCGGAGCACCATTAGATGCTATAACTGCAATGAGTTGGGACACTTTGCCACAGAATGCAGGAAGCCAAAGCAAGTAAGGAAGAACTCTTATGATTCAAATCAGAAGAGTAACTCTGAAAGGGCTTACCTGGCAAAGGGAAGAAGCTGGGATGATACTGATAGTGAAGATGAAGAAGATGAGAATCTTGCTCTTATGGCTATTGATGGAAAAGCTTCATCGTCAAGAAAAGAGGTAAAATTTACTGATGCTGAATTAGTTTATCATCTAGGAGGTTCCTTAGATTGTGCTCGTCGTGATAATGAACTGTTAAGTCAGCAGATCAAAGACCTTGAGAAAGAGGTCAATGAATTAAGACTTGTGCACATTAGTCAAGACAAGTTAAAAGAACAAGTATCTTTTCTAGAGAATACAGTTGACTGTTATAGACAACTCGAAACTATTCTCAAAGACAAGATCACCGATCTTGAGACTAAGGTTAGAGCCTACTTCAATTCTTGTTTGAAGGCTAAAGAGTTCTACAGTAAGCAAGCTGTTAATCAAACATCTGGAATAGGTTATGATTACAATGCTGCTATTGGAGAATTAGGCATAAACTCCCCTCCTCATGTCTGTGCTAAAGGGAGGGAAGTACCACATGTGCTTAAGGGTGTTGATGAACCCCTCTATAAAGCATCAAATGCTGAACCATTTGATGCGACCTCTTCTGTTATTCAAGAAGAAATACGTGCTGAAGATCATGCTAATGAGAAGGTTGTTTCCAAGTCAAGTGTGTCGAAAGTTCCAGTCAAAATTATGAAAGCAACTGAGACTAACTCAGACACACATGAGTTGGATAACAAAAATGCCATATCTACCATGCATAAATTGCCTGTTGTTAATCACTCTCATAAAGCATGTGGTGTTGCTAATTATATGTCTTGTGCTTTTAATTTGATGTATGCTTATTTTAATGGTAAGCATGTTTCTACTGATAAGACTACTCCTCGTCAGCAGGTGAATAACAAGAAGCATGATAGGTCTAAGACTGCTAGTCCTTCTAAGGCTAGAAAGGAGAAATTTGTGCCTAAGCTTAAACATAAATTTGTTAAGGCTGTTTACAAGGTCAAATGTTCAGTCAGTGAGAAAGTTGAGACCATTAAAGTTAAAAATGTTGTTTTGCCTGACAAAGGACAATTCTACAAGTATGCCGGGCCCAACCAAGTTTGGGTTCCGAAGAAGGACTAATCCATTTTTAGTGCAGGGCATTAAACAGGTGTAACCGGTAGTGTGGATTCTTGATAGTGGATCATCAAGATATATGACCGGAGATAGAGCCCTGCTATCAAATATGGATTGAGAAAGCTGGCCCACTGATTACCTTTGGAGATAACAGCAAAGGTTAATCTGAGGGATATGGCTGTTTGCAAGCTGGGAATGTTATCATTGAAAATTTGTATATTGTGCTAGGTTATTATCAGGAAGCAGTATCTAACATATAGCACCAGTGACGAGACTTGAAAATATTACGACATATCAGGCACCTGTTGCACGTTACACTTGGAATTGGACTCTAGTAAGATGTGTACAAGTGTACTCCTGGTTGGTGAGTCAAAAGAGGAAGTCAGTGCACCACAGTTCATGGACTTTGCAGCTGAAGATCTATTGGACTATGCAATCTCTTCTTCATAATCTCACTTCAGGTTGGTATGAACTAGTGTACTGCTCAATCAATCGTCATATTTATAACTCTCTAATCACTAGGCACAATCATATTGTTTAATATGTGCAGTGAGTTTTAGGAGTAAATCAAACTTCTTTCTACATTAGTGATTTTTTATTTCATGTAAAATCCTTTGAAATCACTATTGTACATCATCTCTCTCAAAAGATTAAATGTATAATTTTCATTCATTATAGATCTTAAGTACATTTTATCTCTCTATATTGCCCTATGTTCTGTGATACAGGTTCAGTCTCCAATGGCTTTCTTTCATTGACAGTCATGAGGTTGAAAACCCACAACGTCTATCCCAGACTGTAAAGACAAACACAGAAACAGAACCAACCAACACTCTCTTACCACTAAATGTAGTATGAATGAGCGTGAGGGAGATAGTGCCTTAGTGCATCACATAAGGAAGGTTCTGTAGTCAACCCAGTAGCCCTGTCTCCTACATAGATGAGTAGTATTTAAACTGAGACAACTGCTAGCCCCCATACATCTTCTCAAAAAGATGTAATGGCTGAAAAGGCACAAAAACAGTTACTAGATTCATTCTCTCAACAGGGTGCGTCTATTGAAATTTTCCTGTCTTCCAGGGTATCCGATATAGTTACACCACCTCAAACATAAATAATTCTTGATGCACAAGGAAAGGTTACACACACAAAGGATGAGTTGATGGAAACAAGAGTTTCTACCATTTTAAGGTCAGATTCGATTGTTTAAGGTTCGTTAATGGACCAATTGCCTTTATAGGTGTTAGGAGAGGATACTGATCCAAAAGCCATATGTCAGTGGTCAGTGTCTACCTCCCCAGGCTTAAATCCCCTGAATGCATCTGCGGATAGTGGATCTGACATAGGCGCAGATCGGCAACTTGTTGACAATGATTCAGATATTACCTGATGAGTCACAAGGAAATGTCTTAACAGACATTAGAAGGGAACTTTGATCTTTATGCTAAATTCGTTGGATCATTGTTTGCCTTCCCAGAATTTAAATCTGGAACCCTAAAAGGGAAACTAGCAACTTGTAGATTATGACTCAGATTCATCTGACGAGTTTAACAAGGATGGGGATTTGCGAACTCCCATTGCACCACCTGTGACCTCCTTAAGGATGGCTAATGTAACGCCCCCAAATCCGGGGTCAAGGGATTTGGTCGTCACTATGAAACCTCAATCCAAAATAACCTGTTAAATCAAATACTAAATGCCAGCGGAAGATATTTAACATAAATGACCCCAACTAATCCAAGATCTTTTAAGGTTACAGTTCTAGAAACAAGATATCCAAATTCCACAATAATTTTTTTTCACTTTCTTTTAAAACTCTTTTCAATAATTCTCAATATCCAAACTTAACCCGCTAGTATAACTTCGAAATGAAGTATACTAGGCCTAAATAAAATACACAACTATAATATAATATAATATAAACAACTTTACATAATAAAACTTACACTAGTCCGCAAACCCTGGACCAACCACCTTCCAAAAGCTTCTTCTTTGCTTCCTTGAATTACGGAGTTAAACAGCACGAGCTAATCCTCACTTTGGGTTTTAGCAGTTAGTCACACCCGCAATGACGCATCTATTCTGACATTCTGTCTTAAAGTATCACCGTCTTTCTTTTCAACACTTCACCGATATGCTGCTCCTGCGATTGCTAGAAGCCAGATACCCAATACCATTCCATCTCATTCCTTATCCAACGTCTTGTCCTGATCAACTCGAGAGATCCGCATCCAAAATAAATTCTGATCACCCCGAAGAGAAAATCTGATGTCCGGAAAATATCTCCAGAAAAATCCGAAATTAATAGCAATAGATATATACACGCTGAGATGCCATGTGGAGTAATCACCACCTCTAAACTCTTTTTCTACGCCCCGAAAATAAATTAAAACGGAAATATAACGGAAATATGCCCTGCAAATTTTCTTCTTAAAACCTTGCAATATATATACCTATGCGTAGGTATCGAAACGCTGATCGTTTATATATATAATAATTGAAATTTGGATGAACGGTTTGTAAGATATGAATTTTTGAAAATTAAAAAGTATATACAGAGGAGATAGAAGTGAAGCAGAGAAGAGAGAGACAGGGGGTGGGGGTCTGATGCGTAGGGAAATAAGGGGGGGGGGCTTGTTTACAGGGGTGGCAGGTGGGGGTGGTGGCCTCCTGCCACGTTTTCTCTTTTGTTTTTTTTTTTTTTTTTTTTTTTTTGTTTTTTTTTTTTTGTTTTTTTTTTTTTTTTATTTTTTATTTTGTCCCGTATTTCTTAACTTATCGAATAAACGCGTCGGTAAATAAAATCAGAAAATTATCAAACAAATTCTAAAATTCTCAGAATAATTAAAAACTAATAAAATAAAATTTTTATAATTTTTAAAGTATTTTTGACTTGCGCGTTATACCCGCATTAAACAATTTAACGAACCGAGCTGCACTTGAAACAAATTCATAAAATCACAAAAATAGTCTTAAAATGTTACAAATATCCCGAAGTTTATAAAAACATAAATTTCAAAATTTTAAAACAATTTTTGAAACGCAATTTATACCCGCTTTTAGCAATTAAACGATTCAACGCGCGGGTAAAATTAATCCTAAAAATTCCCAAAATAATTTTAAAATTCTCAGAATATTTCAAACTTAAATAAATATGAGTTTCATAATTTTTGAAGAATTTTGGAATTAAATACCGATTTTACAAATAAACGCAATCAAAAAATCATACAGGGCTAAATAATTGATGAAATATTGATTTCTAAATTTTATAAAATCCCAAATATAATTATTGTAATTATAAAACCATAAAAACAATTTTAGAGACAATCCAAGTATTTATGCAAATAAATATCCGAAAATAGATTACTTAGCTGCTAAGTAACTATAAAAATGATACAATTTAATACCATATTTGAATAATCATCAAAACCGGGATTTTTATAAAATACTATATACGAAAATAACGTAAAAATATCTCGTCTCCCGAAAATACGGGTTTTATTGATTACCGAAATAACTATCGTATCGAAAATATTGCGCCGGGCCGCGCACGGGTCAAACCGTAATCCGGATCGAAAAAGTTAAAACACGGAAAATGTCCGGAATTATCAGATTAGGTTAGGAAGGAGTTTTCGGAAGAGTTTCGGGTTGTAAAAACGCGAAAACGGTTGAAGTCGGATGATTCCCGGCTTTATAAAATAATTTTGGTAATTATTCAGAAAATAATTAATAATACATAAATCATTATAAAATCATATAACACTCCAAAAATTACCAGAAAAATATCACAATTATCTATATTTTATTCTGGACATATAAAAATTCAAATACTCAAATAATATCACGTATAAACACCCCAAACATCAATTCCACTTATCAGATAATTCACCAAAATTCACATAAAATCACATAAATAATTCCAAATAATAATAATGATAATATTTGAAAATATGGGATATTACAATCTACCCACCTTATAAGGATTCCGTCCTCGGAATCAGCAGAAGAAAGCACTAAGGGTTTTCTAACCAACTTTCCATTCCCAAATAATCTCAATTTTCCATAATCTCAAATAAATCTTGTATTCCTTGTATAATAAAACTTTTATAGGAGCTTCACTATGCACCACTGTTCCATTCACCTCTTTTGACCATTTCCTCAATAGAATCGCTTTACTGATTGTGATAAAGAAGAATAGAGAGAAAGATAAAGGGAACAAAAGAAAGAAAGATAGAGAAATAAAGAAACAGAATGACTTCGCTATACACCCCTGATATTTTAATCGCATTGCAATCCACTGTTGCTCTTGATAATCCCATCACATCGCCTTACTTTGACTTGACCAGGATAACTCAGCTTAATCTTATTGGCATACCTTTGAATATTTGAGATGATAAAAATCATGAAATTTCAAAAAGAAAAGAATTTGATACCATAATGGAACCAAAATCTGAATTTGAGAAAAAGTATTGTTGAAATAAAAGAATAACCGAGAGATCAATATGATCAAACGAACTTGGTATTGCGTGCCCAAATTAAGACACTACTAAAGGTTGTTAACCTTCATGTATTCACAATACACACAAGTGATGGCGTCCCATCCAACTCCTATCACACAGACAGGTATACCTTGTGTCCCCTATAGATTGGGTTGTTCATCTCAGTCAGAATAAAAGAATATCAACAGAATTGAAAATCAAATGAATAAAACTGAAAAGATTTCAAAGATGATAATTCTGAAGGAAATGAAATCCAGAGAACAAAATTCTGACACCAAAATGAGCAAGTGGTGTCACATCACCAAGAAACTATCCACCAAATAAGAAAAGTGGAAGTTAAATATTCATAACTTAGCAGAGCTATCAAAACCTGAAAAAAATAGGCTTCATGACAACCTCTGGCACATTTAAAACACAGATAGAATTGAAAATGAGTGTTAGAGAATATATCCTCTAACAATCACTTCTTTTGAGAGATGTCAAAATGAATTATAGAAAGAAAAGGTATTGCCAAAGTCTTAATATTTATCTTCAACTTGAACTCTCCAGTTGACTCGCCATCTGATTCTAGACGCTTCTTCATGTTCCAAGGATATCGATAATCTTCATCATCGTCAAAACGTAGTAGCCTCGAAAGGTTCCACAATAGAAGTTTGCAACTGCCAGGAGTTCCATCCAGCTCAGTACAACCATCTCAAACGAATCTGCCTTATCTTAACTTAATCGTTGGCACTATATCCGATAGTCCAACAGGAACTCGATATGAGCTCAAACGTCCTCACATAGCTATACACACTCCTACACACTCTCGTTTCTAGTTTACTATAACCTCAGCTCTGATACCAACCTGTAACGCCCCCAAATCCGGGGTCAAGGGATTTGGTCGTCACTATGAAACCTCAATCCAAAATAACCTGTTAAATCAAATACTAAATGCCAGCGGAAGATATTTAACATAAATGACCCCAACTAATCCAAGATCTTTTAAGGTTACAGTTCTAGAAACAAGATATCCAAATTCCACAATAATTTTTTTTCACTTTCTTTTAAAACTCTTTTCAATAATTCTCAATATCCAAACTTAACCCGCTAGTATAACTTCGAAATGAAGTATACTAGGCCTAAATAAAATACACAACTATAATATAATATAATATAAACAACTTTACATAATAAAACTTACACTAGTCCGCAAACCCTGGACCAACCACCTTCCAAAAGCTTCTTCTTTGCTTCCTTGAATTACGGAGTTAAACAGCACGAGCTAATCCTCACTTTGGGTTTTAGCAGTTAGTCACACCCGCAATGACGCATCTATTCTGACATTCTGTCTTAAAGTATCACCGTCTTTCTTTTCAACACTTCACCGATATGCTGCTCCTGCGATTGCTAGAAGCCAGATACCCAATACCATTCCATCTCATTCCTTATCCAACGTCTTGTCCTGATCAACTCGAGAGATCCGCATCCAAAATAAATTCTGATCACCCCGAAGAGAAAATCTGATGTCCGGAAAATATCTCCAGAAAAATCCGAAATTAATAGCAATAGATATATACACGCTGAGATGCCATGTGGAGTAATCACCACCTCTAAACTCTTTTTCTACGCCCCGAAAATAAATTAAAACGGAAATATAACGGAAATATGCCCTGCAAATTTTCTTCTTAAAACCTTGCAATATATATACCTATGCGTAGGTATCGAAACGCTGATCGTTTATATATATAATAATTGAAATTTGGATGAACGGTTTGTAAGATATGAATTTTTGAAAATTAAAAAGTATATACAGAGGAGATAGAAGTGAAGCAGAGAAGAGAGAGACAGGGGGTGGGGGTCTGATGCGTAGGGAAATAAGGGGGGGGGCTTGTTTACAGGGGTGGCAGGTGGGGGTGGTGGCCTCCTGCCACGTTTTCTCTTTTGTTTTTTTTTTTTTTTTTTTTTTTTTTTTTTTTTTTTTGTTTTTTTTTTTTTTTGTTTTTTTTTATTTTGTCCCGTATTTCTTAACTTATCGAATAAACGCGTCGGTAAATAAAATCAGAAAATTATCAAACAAATTCTAAAATTCTCAGAATAATTAAAAACTAATAAAATAAAATTTTTATAATTTTTAAAGTATTTTTGACTTGCGCGTTATACCCGCATTAAACAATTTAACGAACCGAGCTGCACTTGAAACAAATTCATAAAATCACAAAAATAGTCTTAAAATGTTACAAATATCCCGAAGTTTATAAAAACATAAATTTCAAAATTTTAAAACAATTTTTGAAACGCAATTTATACCCGCTTTTAGCAATTAAACGATTCAACGCGCGGGTAAAATTAATCCTAAAAATTCCCAAAATAATTTTAAAATTCTCAGAATATTTCAAACTTAAATAAATATGAGTTTCATAATTTTTGAAGAATTTTGGAATTAAATACCGATTTTACAAATAAACGCAATCAAAAAATCATACAGGGCTAAATAATTGATGAAATATTGATTTCTAAATTTTATAAAATCCCAAATATAATTATTGTAATTATAAAACCATAAAAACAATTTTAGAGACAATCCAAGTATTTATGCAAATAAATATCCGAAAATAGATTACTTAGCTGCTAAGTAACTATAAAAATGATACAATTTAATACCATATTTGAATAATCATCAAAACCGGGATTTTTATAAAATACTATATACGAAAATAACGTAAAAATATCTCGTCTCCCGAAAATACGGGTTTTATTGATTACCGAAATAACTATCGTATCGAAAATATTGCGCCGGGCCGCGCACGGGTCAAACCGTAATCCGGATCGAAAAAGTTAAAACACGGAAAATGTCCGGAATTATCAGATTAGGTTAGGAAGGAGTTTTCGGAAGAGTTTCGGGTTGTAAAAACGCGAAAACGGTTGAAGTCGGATGATTCCCGGCTTTATAAAATAATTTTGGTAATTATTCAGAAAATAATTAATAATACATAAATCATTATAAAATCATATAACACTCCAAAAATTACCAGAAAAATATCACAATTATCTATATTTTATTCTGGACATATAAAAATTCAAATACTCAAATAATATCACGTATAAACACCCCAAACATCAATTCCACTTATCAGATAATTCACCAAAATTCACATAAAATCACATAAATAATTCCAAATAATAATAATGATAATATTTGAAAATATGGGATATTACAGCTAAGGTGATTTTCCTTGCAGGTACAGCTGAATGTTGGAGCTATGAGAGGAGTGATACACTTGTGAGAATGAGTGTAAACACGAGTGGAGAGAAGAGTGAAACACATGTGAGGTACACTAAAACAGAATCACACACTCACAGTGAGGAAGAAAGAGAAACTACTTGTTATTTCTTTTCCAACCAAGTGAAATATGAGAACTCCTTCAGACGATGGCATACATTCCTTCTTTAAGGGGGAGATAAAAGCTTAAGTAATAGTTTGGAGGATTCCTCAACTAAGGGGGAGAAATAGCAGGGAGGAAGAAAAAGATGAAGCATATGTACACTACACCACACCATTGTTGTTTGTAACTACGGATCCTATTATACGGGAGAGGTGGTAAACACAAGGTGATTTCCTAGTAAGGGAAGAAGCTGTTAGGGGAGTACCATTGGTTTTTATCTGCGGATCCTATTGTACGGGAGAGGTGGTAAACGAAGGTGATCTTCTTTAATTAGTTGATTCTCATAGGGGGGGGAAGCAAGAGAGATATGTGCTTCTCAACAGGAAATGTGGTTGTACAAAAGAAGATGAAACTACTTAAAGATATGTTCAGTCTAGAGGAACATCTATTTGGAATCTGGAAAATGTTAAATGTTATCCAGAACTTTTCTGCTATTTACTTTGCATTTTTGTTTATATCTTTTTCTTATTTGTTAGTTGAGTTATCCTCTAGGTATTTGTGTGTTATTGTCTAACAAACAAATAGGGGGAGATTGTAAGGCATATGTCATAGCCTATTTGTATATTCGAGGATTTAACTCAACTCAAATAAGAATGTAATAAGTAAATAGTGGATCTACCGTCAAAGAGATCTCGCAAAGTAATATCTGTCAAAGGATTCGGAAACAAGGTTCATTTACAGACTTGAGGAATTAATTCACTGGAAGAAGTTCAAGAAATTGATCATGCCTCGGTGATATAAATCAAGATTGTGGATTTAATCAAGTGACAGAGATCTCGTCAGGGTATCAGATAATTACAAGGATTTAATCTGAAGAAAATCAATTATCAAAGTCAAGACATGAAGAAACATCATAGAAGTTAGTCACTCATGAACCAGACAGTAC
Organism: Apium graveolens; assembly: GCF_009905375.1. Taxonomy (NCBI): domain Eukaryota; kingdom Viridiplantae; phylum Streptophyta; class Magnoliopsida; order Apiales; family Apiaceae; genus Apium; species Apium graveolens. The sequence goes on from NC_133652.1 coordinate 150,822,309, forward strand.
ATGGAGTGTCAACATTGAAGTGGTGGAATTGATTCATAATTTTCAGTAATTTTCAGTAATTTTCAGAAGATATTCAGAAGAATGGTTGCTGCTCAAGGTTAGTATTAATTCTCTATTAATTAATTAAGTCATATAATTTAATTAAGAAAATAAATTATATCTGCAAAGATTAATTTATTGATTAGTTGAATTAATTGATTAATTAATTCAGAATTAATATTAAGAATTTTCAGAAGTTTAATTGGATTAAAAACAGTCTTAAATCAGCAAGACAATTGAAAATGAACTAGCATGACAATCAGGATTGTCATACCGATTGTCATGCCAAGTCATTTCAATTGTCCTACCGAAAGTTCTACTGGGAAGGAGATAGTCTTGCTAGTTCAACTGATTTTCATACCGAAAGTCATTGTAGTTCAATCAGATTGTCTTGCTAGTTCAATCCATTGTCCTACCGAAAGTCTTGCCAGCTATGGGATTCTCATTCCAGTTCATTCCATTATGTTGATTGATTAAAAAGACAGAAGCAGCCATTCAACAAATTATCCAACAAACAGAAGTTAAGAACACAGCAAAAAGAAAAGAAGCAGAAGCAATATTTCATTTTCTCTGCTAATTCAAGATCATCCATTTCTAGTTTGTAAAGTTAAATCCAAACCACTAGAAACCTTTATCTTGTTCTTGTGTAACTATCTAGCGGATCAAAATCCCTAGAACTGAATCTCAAATTGCGTTTAGCATTTGAATCTTTTTATTGCAAAAATAGAAAAAGTTCATGTCGAATTTATTCTAGATTTGTGATCATTAATTTGAGATTAATTCCTTGTAATCGATATAGTTGTTGTAAGAACTTTCAAGTTTAATAATATTCTTATTTAACTTGAATTTTGTTTCATTTTTTATTCCGCATTTTATTCGATTATTCGGTACTATTTGTATTCAACCCCCCCTTCTACAAACACATTGGGACCTAACAACATTGTTGCTCCTTAACCTCAGGGTTCGGAGTCCCGCTACCATATACGATAACGAACTACGCTTCTATCATGATATTTATAAGGGTTCCCATAAGGGTTTTAACTGTCAATACTACGTTAGGTAGTCCGACTATGAACTTGGCAAGAGTTCTTATTATCTTAGTGAACTTATTATTTTAACGTCATATCATCTTTGAGGTTTATAACACTTGGCTTTGATACCATTTCTGTAACACCCCCAAATTCGGGGTCGGGGATCCGGGTTGTCACGAGTTCCATTTCCCTTAATAACACCCAATCTTAATAAACAATCAACTACTCTGTACTGTGACCCCACAATAAACACACACACCACAAGTTATAGTCTCAGAGATGAATATTCAAAAATAACATGAGTCATTTTATTCCCCAATTATATGCCATTACACCTTAAAAGGGTTTCTGAATAAATTTACATTTCTTTGCCATTATTAAAATTCATAAAGATACATAAGTTTGGTACATCAAGAGTTGAAAGCCTAGCCAATTGGTAGTTCCTACCTCAGCTACAGCGACATCAACGCCTATAGGAAACTGCGGAACATTTCTTATCCGCTCGCGAATTAGGTGCTTGGTCCTGTTCATCTTGTCTATCTGATGTTGTGTGATGAAAGAAGAAAGCAAGGGTGAGCAACAAGCCCACCAAAATAATATGTATAATAACTACCAATATATGAGCATTCTCATAGTACACATGAAAGTCTTGGTCAAGAAGAAATGAACCAAGCTGATATCTTAACGCGACCAAGTCGCAAAATATTCAGTATATATATACATATATACTTTTCACAATCTTTAAAATCCTCTGACATGTATAATATACACAGAGTTTCAGTTTATAACTGTATAAAATATCGTTGCAAGGTGATCTTATATATCTAACCTTGTCTCAACGTTTTTCCGAAAATCTTTGACATGCAAAAGATAATCATTTACTAGATATAAGTTTAAAAGATGAAGTTACAAGATACTCCAATATACTTATATCCGAATACTACTTGAACTACCATCGTTCAAGTTATAATCAGTTTCAAAAGTTCATCACCCAGATGAGACTACAAGATAAGACTTGAATAGATTCAATCCTTGAAATATCATTATAAATAATGAAGTTACGAGATACTTCATTAAGTCCCGATATATATATACACCTATATATATATACATTTCATACACTCCTTGAAAACCTCTGTTATGAAAATTATAAACAGAGTTGCAATATCCAATGAATTTGGAAAGGAGAAAACCTTGGCATAAACCTGATATCTTGTTGATCAGGCAAAGATACCAATAAGTAACCTTTTCTACTAGTAGATGGACGAATTGCCCATTGGTCATCACCCTGGCCGCAATAGGACCTTATGCTGGACTGCCACTCAGCCACTTACGCATTTGATGGACTCCCACTGAGCCACTTACACTTTCATGGACGCCCACTGAGCCCATGTTGCTTATGCCGACTCAATAGATGGACTTACTTCCCGAATGTTGGGTAAGTAATCAATTCATTTATCAACACAGCAACCTCGTTGCAAATGTAAAATACACCACTGAGCTGGATCCCTCAAGTTTTGAGCGAGTATTTAAATCCCCTTCGAAAGGAAGATCTTAACTATAAAAAATAAGTTTTGGGATCCGCTCTAACTTTTAAAATCATTTTGAAGACTCGAAAACATTATTAAGAATGTTTGGAGTAATGCTGATTTAATGAAATAAATCAGTCCCGATATATTAGAAAATATCTGAATATTATTATTTAAATAATATTCCCATAAAGAATAATCTTTATAAAAATAATTGAAGTAGAAGTTGTAAAACTTATACTTGAAATGAATATTAAATAACCAAAGATATACTTATACGAAAGTAATATCTTTATTTGAGTAATCAAAAGTGAGTTTGATTATCGACACATTATTATTTAATAAAATAAAGAATATTAATTAGTAAATAATCGGAGTCATAAGTCCTCGAATGAATATTCAAAATAATATTCATTAATAAAATAAACGGAGTCATAAGCCTTCGAATGAATATTCAAAATAATATTCATTAAATAGAATAAACAGAGTCATAAGTCCTCGAATGAATATTCAAATTAATATTTATTAAATAAATAAAGCTATTGAATAAACCTTATTCGATTAATAGTTTTGAACTATATAAATATATATATATATATATCAATATATATATATAATATACTCGGGAACATCGAATCCCGGTTTTAGAAAATGTTCATCTTTGGGTCCCCTATCCTAAGGGTATACGCAACTACTGCTTATCTCTAGCATAGGTATTATGCAACTTATAAGCATTGAAATCAACAGATAGATAACCAGATTACGAAACAGACATGCATATATATACCATCTCAGCATGCTTCAATATATCGCAAAATTTGCTAATTAACCAACATGCATCTATCACAAGATAATGCATATACATATATACATCACCATAACAGTATAACGGGTAGAAAACTTGCCTGAGTGTTCCGGGGTAGACTTAAGCTTAGAGTGGGTCCGATAACCTATGAACAACAACATAAGTCGGAATTAAACCCCGGTCGCTTAAGAAACTAGACTTTAACCAATTGAACCCTAACATTCGCTTTTGTGCTTAACGATTCACTTAAGTCGCTCGAGTACCCTCGGCTCCACCATTTTTAATAAATTAACCATTAAGGGTTTTAAGGCGATTCTTTCACGAGTGCCTTACCAACTGCATAATACACTTCACATAAATGTTTCATACTCCAATTAGTCCTTTAAGGTCTTTAACCTATGTTTAAAAGTAAGGCGAGGGGTAATGGTTCGTTCGCGAAATGTCGTTACTTAAAACGGTCGTTTCTCCTAAACCGTATATCGGATTCAAACGAACCACATATCAAAACGAAGCTCGTAACATGAACTATCTAATTACGGCAATGGTCAAAACCTAACAGCGAGTTCTCGGGTCCTGATGTTAAGAACAAAAACAGTCTAAAGTAAATCGGACATTACAACGGCTATGTTTACGCGATTACCAATTTTTATTCTACTCCAAACCAACAACCAATCAACCACAATTCATTAATACAACCAAAATCCATCCATACCATACTACAACAGCCCCAACACCTCAAGTTCTCCAATTTATATTATTCTCAAACATGAATTAAAACTATACTTAAGTTCATTAATCAATAATCCAAGATTTACAACTCCAACTCATTACAAAACCAACCACACTCTAAGTCTACAAGAATTATGCTTCTCATGAATCATAACAACAAAACTAATCCTAATATTCAAAGTAAAGTTAGAGTTTGGAGGGGTTATACCTTCCTTGGAGAGTGGAGAATCAATTAACTAGCTTGGAATCACCCTTGAAAGTCCTTATCCAAGCTTAATCTAAACAAAAACTCAAGAACAAAAATTTAAGTTCTTGAAAAACACTATTCACCCTCTTCTTCCATGATTTTTAGGAAGAGATTGTGAATGAAATTGAAGCTTAGATTCATGGGATAACTATATCTATGTATAAGGAACCTTGGATAATTACCTTATGATTTAACAATGCTTGGATCTTGGATTTTGATTTTTTTTCTCCTTGAAAATGAAGAAAAGCCGAGAGCTTCTTGTTGGATAATGAAGTCAACTTTGTGTTTTGTGATTTGTGATTTGTTTTGCTTGGTTGTTTTGTTTTGTTTTGCTTAATTACCTTTTAACCATGGTAACTTTTGCTTGGCCAAGAATCAACTAACAACACACTTCCTTTTTGTCATGCTTATGTCAGCTTGTTATGTCATCCTCCCACACTTGTCCTCTTCTTATTGGTTTGATGATATCATCCTCACTAACCTCTTTGATTAGCTTCTAATTACTTGGCTAATGACCGCTGATCTGTTATGCGGTTCACTTAACTTTCGTTTTCGTTTATCGTTTGAGGATCATACCCGGGATCTTATTACTTAGGTTTCCTTAACCTTTTTCAATACATTATATTCCTTTAATGATCCTCTCTTATAATCCTTAAATTTAAATCCTTTTTATCCTGTTCCCTTATACTCAATTCTTTCGGTATCTGGTGGATTTTCGGGAAAAAATCAAAGTGTTCGAATTAGGATTCTGACGATCTTTACATACACTTATATCCCATATAAAGTACTAATAAGATCTCAGAATAACAAAAGAAGAACCCCTACATAGTGTGGCATGGAAAGTTTTCTTATTCAGCATATTCAGCAAAACACTATTCATAAGGGTTTCAAAAATTCCAAAAATTGGGGTTATTACAAGTTCCCGCTTTCTTTAATTGATGCTCTACTCATCAGACAGATTGCAGAACCACAAGTACTTGTTGAAAGCTTGGCTTCATAAATGTTACCATGCCTGTATCCTTTCAGAACAACTTTGCCTGTAGATTTGCTTACAATTTCACAGTGTTCTTCAAAGAAATTCATATGATAACCTCTGTCACAGATTTGACTAACACTCAGCAGATTGTGTTTAAGTCCTGAGACCAGAGCTACTTCCTTAATGATGATATTCCCAAGATTGATATTGCCATATCCCAATGTTTTTCCAATGTTGCCATCTCCATAAGAAACACTTGGGCCAGCCTTCTTCACAATGTCTGATAGCAGGGCTTTATTTCCAGTCATATGTCCTAAACATCCACTGTCCAGTACTAGGATGTTTTTCCTGTTGCCCTGCAATCACAAAGACCACTAATGATTAGTTTTAAGGACCCAGACTTGCTTGGATCCTGTGGCCTTATTAAGTTTGTTAACATTTGCAGCGGATTTAGCATCAGAGTTTATGTTAACATTTTTCTTATCTGCATTTATACTATCAGACTTTGTATCAGAACTTACACTAGAAGAAACAATGCTAACTTTCTTTAAAGAAGGTTTTATTTGATAATAATCATAGTACAAACTATGATATTCCTTACAAGTATAAATGGAATGCCATAAACTACCACAATGAAAATAAGGATTTTGTGGCCTATATCTAACAGACTGACTCTTAACTCCTGACTTTGAAGGGAAGGAGTTTATGTTTTTATTCTTCCTGCAAAAAGAAGCCAGATGGTTAGAACTTCCACAGTTATAACATGTTTTTCTAGGAGCATTAGGAACAGGCTTATAATCATTGCTTTTATTCACACCTTCCTTTCCATTCCTATTTTTCCTAGGTGACTTTACCTTGTTTATATTCTTTACATCTTTCAGCTTATGCTTAAGCTGCTTCTTTGTCATTAAGCCTACGTTAACTTCACTTTTCTTTTCCTATTTTAGTTTGTCAGAAGTTAATTCCTCTTCAACTTCTGATTTCTCAGTATTAGACTTTACAGCAACAAACTTAACAGGTTTTAACTTTGGCTTTTGTTTAACAACTATAGGCTTAATTTCTACAGTTCCTTTATCATTCTTATCATCTCCATAACCTAATCCCTCTTTCCAGTTTTCACTACTTAACAAATTCTGAGTTGTTCTTCCAGAGTTAGTCCAAGTCCTGATAATCTCTCTTTCCTTTTCTAACTCAGTTTTTAGAGATTCATTCATTTTAAGTACTTCATCCCTAACATAGAAAGCTTCATCTCTATCTTTCTGAGTTTCATGGAACATGACTAACTCTTTTTCTAAATAATCATTCCTCATTTTACAAGCAAGATTTTCAATCTTTCACATGTTAAAGTTTGATCTCTATAACTAATGAATATGGTTTTAAGATATCTTCTCAACTCATTAATATCATCACTATGAAAGACATAAGTAGTTTGAGGTACCTTTAACTCAGCAGCTTCAGGACTGCTATCAGCATTTGCCATATCAGCATTTGCCATCAAGGCATAGTTCACCTCACTTTCAGAATCTGAAGTGTCTGTCCAGTTTTTCTTCTTTGTGACAAGAGCCTTGCCTTTGTCACTCTTCACTTTCTTGCAATCAGGAGATATGTGGCCTTTCTCACCACAGTTGTAGCATTTAACATTTGTGTAATCTCCTTTGTCAGACTTCCCTCCTTTGCCTTCAGATTTTCTGAAATTCTTCTTATCAGAACTTGCACCTTTCCTGGAAAACCTCTTTCCCTTTCTAAACTTCCTGTATGCAATCCTTGTGATTTCTTTCACCATAAGAGCACACAACTTCATCATCTCTTCATCAACATCCATCTCAGGCAAGCTTTCAGTTTCTTAGTCATCATCACTATTAGAACTTGATGACTCAATATCAGACTTGTGATGAGCGCTTTTCCCTTGCCTTTCCTTGAGGTAGCTATCTTGGGGGATTCTTCTTCAGCCTTAAGAGCAACTGTCCTTGACTTTCCTCCTTTCCTCTTGCTTCTTTGTTCCATCTCAAGTTCATGAGTCTTGAGCATCCCATAAATTTCATCAAGAGTTGTTTCATCAAGATTATAGTTGTCTCTTATAATTGTTGCCTTCAAATCCCAACTTTCAGGAAGAGCTAACAAGAATTTAAGGTTTGAATCTTCAATATCATACTCCTTATTAACTAGTGACAAATCATTCAAGAGTTTGATAAGTCTGTCATATAAATCAGTCAATGACTCATTAGGCTTTGAGTCAAAGTGTTCATACTCTTGAGTGAGTATTGTCTTCATGTTCTTCTTAATCGAATCAGTTCCCTGGCACCTTGTCTCCAAGGCATCCCATATCTCCTTTGCAGTCTTGCAGTTAATTACCCTGTTTGACATTACATTATCAATGGCACTATGCAGCAAGTGTCGTACCTTAGCATCCTTAGCAATTGATGCGATATCTTCAGCAGTGTAATCACTCTTCTCCTTTGATACAGATTTTGCTGCTCACCTGCAACTACAACAGCGAGTTTTGTTGGCTTGTGAGGTCCTTCATGGATTCTGTCAAGATATTCTGGATCAGTAGCTTCCAGAAATATAGGCATCCTCACCTTCCATATGGGATATTCATATGGCTTCAGTATGGGAACTCTAATAGCCTCATATCGACTATGGATTTGAGTCTTTGGTGGTTCTTCAGTTTTGGTGAGCTTGGTTGGAGTTTCTGCTTCAGACATGATTGTTTTTGGATCTCAAATTGTTTGTGTGTTAACAGATAGGCTCTGATACCACTTGTTAAGTCACACACACTGTAGAAGGGGGTTGAATACAGTGTATAGCACAATCAAATCGAATTCAAATAACACAAGTAACAGAAAACAGACTTTATTTAATGCAATAAACTTTGTTACAATATGGAACTGTTCTCTCTCAGTGATGAACAAATATCACGAGAGCTGCTAGGTTTACAATTAATAATATTCTCGATAATGATAACACTTATAGTGTAAACCCTATGTCTGTGTTTTTATACTACACAGTTACAAGATAATCGCTAATTGATATGGAATATAATTCTGTTTTTTATCATGGCATTCCAATTACTTTGATATACTATCATGATAAGACTTTTGATATACTTGCAATACGTACTTGAGGGTTCATGGCATTTCTATATAATTCAAAGATAAACTTATGATACGCTTGGTTCAAGTATATCAAAATGACAGGATAATCGCATCAATATATATGAACTATTTGTAGTGAATACGAAAGACAGGTTGAATCACTTGCCTTCAGAAAGGCTGGTCTGGTCTGGCTAGTAAGAGTAACTGGAAGCTTCACTCGACCTTTATGGAAAGTTTACCCTCGTCTCGAGATCCTACATAAATAATAATAATCCTCATTATAATATATTCTCACCAACTTAACCTATTTACAATACAAATGGCACTTAGGCCTATATGCACGCAATTTATATTCACCTTATAAATATAATCGTACACATAGCCACATATACTCACATATCATATTTTAATACCAAATAATATCACATACACCATAATGCAACACTAGACTTGGATGATCTTGACTCACAACTTAAGTCACTTGGTCGCTATACTAGACAAAGTCTCCAAATTTTGGCTTCCTAACTCGATGTGCCTTTACTAAACTATCCAAAACTTATTGACCCTCACTTGGGCCTTTTGCTCTACTGGCTTTATACTATCTTACAACCATAGTGGTCAACCTAGATCTCACTCCTAAGTGTTCTAAAACTATGTGATAAGTGAAAGTGCTCACTGAAGTAAATTTCAGAATGACATCTATAATTTCTTGAGTGCATTAGACACCCTTAAACTACAAGTTCACCTCCAAAACTTTTACACTAGACTCTTCTGACCATAAGGCATCTCCCAAACTTGATGTGGCTCAAGGTCCTAGCTTGGGCCTCCTTGGGCCTAAGCTTAAAGTCCATGGTTCCCCTGTTTTATGGGCAGAAAACGCTCTGACTTGAACTAACTTGTGACACATGGTTCTAACTCATATTTTATGAACTATGGCTGGAAAAATTTCTATGACACTCCCTCTAACTAAGGCCCAACAGGGCCTAATGAGGGCCTACCCATGACATGGTCAAAACTTCCTATTTCTAAGTTGCAACAAAACTGTCCCCTGCTGGACAGATTTTGTGATTCCACTTGTGCACCTAACCAAACGACTTGCAAACCTCCAACCAACACCTAAAACCTTTTATATACTCCTAATTCTAGCTTCTGGTGGCTTGGGCCTCAAAGTGCACATCAATTACATGGTCAAACCTCACTCTAAACCTCAGGGTACTAAACTGGTTTTCTGCAGAAACTAAGACTCTCCTTTCTCCAAGGTTTTTACTTGACAAACTCAACCACCAACAAACCAAATACCCAAACCATGACTTAACTATGGTGATCTACTGAACTAACTCCCTTACACTCAAAATAATCTTGGTGGAGATCATCCTTACCTAAGGTGCAACATAGCAAAACAAAGGAAATCACATTACACAATTTACAAATCATCAAGTTTTTGAAAATAACAAGTTATGTATTTTTATAAAATATATATACGAATTATTACCACATATCAAGGAGCACTAATCAAGATTAATACCTTATCCCTACTGAAATTAAAGCTTACTAACAAAATCTTCCCAAATGATCAAAATCTTCCAACATTCCAAGAGAAATCCACATGCATGACTTCGAATCTTACAAACCAAAACAACATATTTTCTAAATATATTCTACCATGAAATGACATGCAAGCCTAGAATAAGCTATATCTAGATGATCACTTAGCATGCAAAGGTTTTTATCAAGTTTTTGATACAAAATTTATTTTATCACCACCAAAACACATAGAAATGAATCAAGGCAACAAGAATAATCTCAAGACCGATTCATTCGGCTCCCTCAAAGTCATGGCCGAATGAAATGGAAGGGAAATGGCTATTCAACATCAAGAGTCTCTTTCTCAAGACTTGGAATTTCACCATTCCTTGTAGTCCTCTCAAAAACAACCTTAAATCCATAAGAATCAAGATTGTACTTTGAGTTCCAACTAAAACTTTGACATGCAAACTTAAAACTTAAACTTTTTACTCAAAACTCTTTGAATTATATATGATCATGATATAGGAAGTAATATTTACTTGTATGGAAGGTGGGAGCTTGAATGAAGAATGAAGAAAAGGGGAGGGGGTAGGTTTTCGGCTAAAAACCCAAGAGGATAGGGGGAGGGCCGAGAGGAGAGGGGGAGGAAGGAGGAGTGTGGAAATGGTGGAGTGAAAGTGGAGTGTTTGTCATGTTTACTTGGTTTTTATTTGCCCATAAGTGAGTGGATGAGAGAAATTACAATAATAACCTTCCAACATAGTTAGGTAGATTTGCATGCAAGGACAAAATGGTAATGTGGCTAGTAGAATGAAAGTGAGTGGGGTTGGAAATGCCCTCCTTGCCCCTTGGTTGAATAGAAGAGAGTTTGCATGCAAGGGTAATCATGTAATTTGATAATTATTAAGCAACAAATTTTCAAAGATTTATTTTTATATAATAAAATAAAAGTTCAAAAATTATAAAATTTATACCATAAAATAATTTGGATTTTTAGAGATTTTATAAAATCACTTTCAAAATTTGTGAACAAAATATCTTTTAAAAGAAAATTTCTCCAAGGCTTAGAATATTCCTTATAAATCCAAAATAAAGGAAATAAATAAACTTTTGCTTTGAAAAATCATGTACTACACATAAAAATTTTATAATGCAGAAATTCTCACTAACACAAACGTACAATCATTGAACATATTTACTTTCGGCTTTAATATTATACCAAAACCACAAATAATATTACAGGAAAATGCCGGTCGTAACACTCTGTACTTTGTTAAAGTTCAATTGCTCATTATATGATAGTTGTAATTGCTACAGTAATTGCTATATATTAGGGAATATGTTTTGCTTACTTTGTGCAAATTATGCAGTTTCTGCCATTGCCATTTTCTGTAGACTATGGTAGTCACCTCCCTGCCGAGGTTAAGTTGTTAGGAATCTTGAATATTCTTTGGACGGGAAAATATCCGAGAAACTCTAAGAGCATCCAAGATTTGTCTGATATGATGACTTTTTACTTAATGAAGCCCTACCACATGGTTCTACTGGAATATGAAGGAGGAGTGCACTTCAATTTTAAAATATATAATCCGCATGCGGTGGAAAATAAATATACAGAAGTTGCATGGGATTCTGACTTGATGTGGACTGATACCAATCTCGAAAGACTCGGTACCACTTTTTCTTATAATGCTACAACTAATTTTTGCACTGTTCATCAAAACTTATTCAAGGAAAACATTTGTTGGGCACATCATTTACAGAGGTAACAAATAGACGTAAATATTTAGATATTTATTTTAAAACATTGTGGTTTTTTATTGTGTTTTCCCTAATACTTTTGTACCGTCTAGGTTGTCAATTCAGATATTTGCGACAAAATTGGGTTATGTGAAAAGTCTCAAGTCATTACATTTTGTTTTGAAGATCAAGAATGACCTATCCATGTAAAGTGGGTTCATGACACAATATTGTCTACTAAGGAGTGGAATTGGTTTATTGAAGATGCAAAAATTAAAATTGGTGATACCATTGCTTTCCAGCAGACTACCGAAGTATTGAAGTTTAAAATATGTGTTTTTGATGAATCTGTCATTCCAAAAGAGGTAACTTGTTGAGGTATCTTGTCATTAATAGTTTCTAATTAAAAACTTGAGATTTTGAAATTGTTTCCCATGTTGGATTTTAACAGGTGAGGCGGATGATGTTCAACATTATGGCAAGTTTTTTAAGGTTATTACAGATCATACGTTAGAGTTCGAGGCACTGGTATGTTTGTATTTTGTTTTTGTTTTATATGGACTCAATCACTAAAATGAGGTCTTGCAGTAATTAATTACCTTACTATGCAGGAAGTACCACATGTGTTTTACTGTCATCATGGTAAAAAACTTATCAATAACTTAAAGATCTTTCTCGGTGGTGGAATGAGTGCAAAATTTAAATTCTGTTTTGCGGAGAAGAAGATTTATGGGATGAATTAGTTTTACGGAAGTACGATGTACATGAGGGTTATATAATGTTTTTTAAATATTTGGGTAATTCAGACTTTCAGACATCTGTTTATGATACGGAATGCTTGAATCACCTTCGTAATTGTTATGGAACTTAACACTTTGAAGATTTCATTTTTCCTTCATGTTCAGAAGAAGTACTTGAGATTGATGATAGTTTCAATGTAATATCATAAGCACTTAATATTTTTTTTGTATGATATCAATAAGATACGGATGGTTTATACATTTGTGTCATGGTACTTTGAGTAATAGTATTCAAGGAAATTCCCAAAATACGTTTCTTTATAGAAGTCTTTTTGTGTTTCATATTTGAACCTTTTTATATTTGATCATAAATTTGTATATTTGGGACTATTTGGATAATGATTTGGGTAGAGTCTATTGGTTGACAAAGACTCACTCCCAGATTAATGGTTATGAAGAGAGATATAGAGACTTGCAGTTACCAAAGTTTTTGGTAACTAACTTGCAGTTATTTAACTGCATATTATAGAACATGCAAACTGATCAATGTTTTGTGCTTATATAAGGGAAAGGTAAATGACCTCACACATACAAACACATAGACAGAAACAACCTCTCTTATACCTTCTCTTATATAGCGTCAAAAATGACTTCATGCAGTGCAAAGAGGAAACGATGGTCAGGGATTAAAAATGTGGTAATGCAAAAGTTGCATAATTTTGGCTGTCACTTCTGCAGATTCCAACACTGATTTGGAAGATGCAAATGTTTTTTTCTCAGAGTTATATGCATCCATGAAAAGTAGGCAATCTAATTTGTTTGCTAATTTGGTTGGCCTCCAGGAACAGTTAAAGTATCTTTACATGTGTGTTTCTTTTCATGTTTTACCAATTTTTGGTAAGTGTGCTGAATAAATTTATCTCTCTCATTTACAGCAACATAGAAGATATTTTGCAGAATGGATCAAGGTAAAAACGTGGAGAATCATCCCAAAGCAGTGACGAAATTCCACCATCTTATATGGGAAATCCATTCAGATTCCTAAATGATACGTCCACCTCTCTGCATGGTCATGAGACAACCTTGAAACTAAATGCTGCAGAAATGATGAATGGCTTTCAAAGGTTTGGCGATGGGTGGAAGGAATATCTTGCTAATTTGAATGGTTAGGCTGATCAGTTGATTGAAGCAATTGCTAAAATTCGCATATTAATGAATGATTATAGTCACAATATATGATTCATATTTCAGTAGATTATTAGAATTATGTTAGTATGTTATTGTGTAATCAACATTACTATAAATTAGTAATAATGTTATTTTGGAAAAAGTGTTTGTGAGATTATTAGATCAAAGTGAACATTATTATTATTTATATTCAAATTAAATAATTGTCTTCCAATCTACATGGAAAAGAGTATCATTTATTTTGTATATTATTTCCATTTATAATAGCAAGATGTAACATTATATTTACATGTCATAAGTAAACATTAAATTAGGCAATGACATATAACAGATGAATAAAATATTCATATGAGTCTACATTATAATTTCTTTCAATTCAGAAGAGAAAGATTGGCTGAATACTGAAATCTCAAAACAATCATCTTTAAAATGATATGAAGCTCATATGTAATGCAAAATATCAGACATACTAGAATACAATCTAGCTAAATCTTATTATGAATAAATTGATTGCAAATGCATAGGAAAGACTTCACGCCAAAAGTAGTTTATTTAGAGTGCTCCACCAAGTATCCTGTAAACACAATAGTACACAGCATGTTCATTAGAGTTTATACCACTCTGTTATTCCCTAACAATACAACAAGAATTACAGAAGGGGGGGTTGAATGTAATTCTGGCTTCTTTTCTTAATTTTAAAAATGTTCTAACTCAATACATATGACATTGTTAGATTTGCTAAAGTGCGGAATAGACAGATAATTGAAATCAAAACACTAAGAAATAAAACACAAGGATTTAGAACTTTCTGGTGGATTTGAATGTATCCACCATATATATATATATATATATATATATATATATATATATATATATCAGAATGAGAACTCCGTGAAGCTTTGAATAGCTCACATCTGCTTTACAAGTTGAACAAACAAACTTCGGAGAAATTCTTGCAGAATACAGCTTGATATGTTTCTATAGAAAATAAACTTTCTTAGTTAAAATATTCTACTCGCTACTCTTGCTTTATATATCACCAAGTTACATGGTAGTAAGACAAGATAATAAAACAAAATATATTCAGCCTAACTCCATGCTGCTTCACTACTCTATTCTAGCATCTTTGAATATCTTCACATTTGCATGGAAATAGTAATGCTTCTTTGTTCTTAAAATCCTGCTTAACAGGCTGCCACATTCCTTTTGCAAACATCTAACACATGTGACCGTGTTGTCATTGTCAACAGCTATTTTAAAATTTGATCATCCGTCGGGACTAAGTTGGTCATCCGTCGGGAACTTTGTTGATCATCTGTCGGGAGTCTTGTAGATCATCTGTTGGGAGTCTATCTGCCACTTGACTCTATTTCACTTATACAAAATTACAAGAAATCTCATATTTATAATTAGCCAACCTATTCTACATATCAATCTAATAGTCAATATGACTCAGAGAACCCTACTCAATCTACCAGACTAAAATATGTCATTTGCAGAAATGTGCTATATTACTTATTTGTTACATAAGCTACACTCTCGATGGATGTCAAAATGTCATCCGTCGGGACTATAAAGTTCATCCGTCGGGACTATATTAGATCATCCATCGAGAGCTACAAGTTACACGAAGTTAAATCTACTAAGGTGTTTTGTTTGACTTATCATCAAGTTCACAACATATTCCTAACAATCTCCCCCAATTTATGTCTACTGGAATTGTAGCCATAAATTAAGAGAAACTTAATGATAACAAAACACCCTAAAAATACAGATTAAAATGTAGTAGATAAAACTGATAAGTGCTACAAATTTATTAAAAATTGAACAAAGCAAAGTGTACAAAGATTTCTCAGAATCATAATCAAGGTGCTCCTCTAGTCTGAGCAGATGATTTTATTTCCTTGATTGTCTGGATTTCTTCCCAAGCTTCCTGTTATTTTCTTCTATTTGATTCTGCAGTTGTCTGTGGAATTCAAGTTCATCACCTTCAGATAGATACAGCTTTTCTTGCATTTCCAAAAGAGTCTCATTGGCAGAGATGCTCAATTGGTCATCCAGTCTGAAGAATCTTTTAACTCCTTTATAATCTCTGAATTCCATCAGCCAATAAGGCCTTAAATGCACTCTTTTTCCTGTGAAGGGAATTGTAAAAGATCTTGGAAGTGCATTTTTGGCTTTATCACTCCTTAGATCTTCTATTTTCTTTAGAAACAACTTCTTTACAATTATATTAAAACCAAAGTTCTTCTTGAAGGATGAGAAGATTTTAATCAGTACAGAGCAGCTTTCCTGAAGAATCCTGTGAAGTGACCATGTGATTTCTCTCCCTCACTTGTACTTGAACACCATCCTTTCAGGAAGATGTCTATGAGCAAATTTTAAAAACTTCTTGATGTCACAGATGTATAAGATATCTCCCTTGTTGACTGTGGATTGAGATTTGGTTAGGGTCTTGGACCTGAAAGTCACAGGCTACACTTTCTTGGTTGCTTTAATCTTTGTCTTCTTTGGCTTGTTGAATAGGTAAATTGAGTTCAGGAATTGGAAAGCTTTCCCAGTCTACTGGCTCATCCTTGGGAATAATAGGTTCACCATGAAAGTTCTTTATTGGATCTACCTTGAATTCTTCATGTACCACTGAGGGCTGGGATGTTTGAGTTGAAGTTGTAGACTGTTTGGAAATGTAGTCCTCCATTTCCTCATCACTAAAGTCCAATTTTCTTTTGGAGTGAAGCTTCTATCTGAATTTTCTTTTTTGTGGAGGTTTATTTTACATTTGTTGATCTTGAGCTTCAGTAGTCACAAGTGGTTTTTTAGAAATCTCAGTTGTAGACTTGACAGCTTGAAGTTTGGCCAAGATAGTAGCTTGCTCCTTCTTTTGTTTGAGCTTCTTAGCATCTAAAGCAGTCTGCTTCTTTTCTTGATTGATACTTTATTTTTCTTCCTTCTTAGCTTCTACAAACAGAGGGTGTCCAGCCACCACACAGATTTATTTCCCATTCCTGTAAATTTTGGCAATTCTCTTCTTTTGAGCTGAATCAGATGTATCTTTGTAAAATGTAATTGACCTTTCCAACAGCTTCTTTTCATCTGGCCTAGGTGTCTCAAACATAAGATCAATAGGGTTTTTGTCTGAGAACTTTGAATAGTTCCTTTTAGGCTTCATAATTAAATTGACTTTTGGAGATTTGATGCATGAAGTTTGGCCTTTTCCAAGTTACCAAGACTCATTTCATTCACTGGGATTTGGGTGACTTGTGAGTGGTGATGAAAAATTTTATCTGGTTTCTGTATCTGACCAAATTTCTTTTGAATATCTGCATCAATCTTCTTCCATTTATCATCTAGCTCCTTCTCAGCTGCTACATCAATCTTTGTCAGTTTGTCATTTGATTCCAGTTTTGTTGCTGCTAGATTGATTAGATCAATGATGTCGATAGCTGGTGGCTTAGTGAAAGAAATTGTTGGCACAATTACTTTGTTGACTTGAATTTTGAGCAGAGTCTCCCCCTCACTTGATGAGCCTTTCTCCCCCTTTTTGTTAGCATCAAGTTGTTGAGAAGAAGGGACTTGTGCAGCCACCAGCTGTTGGAGCAGAGCAGTCTGAGCTTCTTGATTTGCAAGTATGTTTGCCACTGACTTCTCCATATTAGACAACCTAGAGTCCATAGCCTCAACCTTTTTGTTTAGATCAACTTATTTCCTTAGCTTTTGAGCTATCTCAGTCATAGTGGTTCCTGGAAGTCTGGCATCCAACCTTGCCACAAAATCTTGTTTGACTTCAGAAATTTCTTTCTTCATTTTATCCACATTTTGACTGTGTTGGAGAGTTTGAATCTTTTGTATTTGTAGAGCTTCAAGATGTGATGTGAGTAATCTTTTAGTGCTGGCACTTGTGGATGCCTGAATTATTGTTTGGGTGTTATGAATCAGCTTGAATAAGGTGGATTAGACAGGTGAATATGAACATTCTTTAGTCAGCATCCAGGAAGGAATATATGCATCTCCCCCTATGCTCATGCTGTTATTCTCCACATCTTCGCCATCATCCCCAAAAGAGACTTCAACCATTTCAGGATCACTGCCAGTTATAGATGGCATAGCAGTGATTGCATTCTTTGCCATTTATAGAGAAGCAGTTGTATGCACTAGATTCAGTTGCCTTTCAGCATCCTCATTGCCCTGTCCAGCTAGAGTTTGATAAGATGGAATAGGATGAGTAAATTTCTCAGCATCCAGGTAGATATAATCTATGACAGCTTGATATTCTTGCTTAAATAGTCTCTCCCTTTCTGTATCACTGACAATCATTGACTCACTATCAATGGTTTCCATCCTTATAACTCATGTACCTGCATTTCTCTCGTTTTCTCTCTTTTGTTACATCAAGGGCTCCTTTGGCTCACCACCCTCACCTTCACCTTCTAAGGTGGGACTCCTATCACTCTCTTTTTCCAGGCTGGAAGAAATAGCCTGCATGAGTTCACTCTTTTCCTCTCCTTTTTCCTGGGAGCAACCCATCCTCTCACTCATTTCACTCCCTTCCCTCGGTCATAAGAGTGATTGTACAACTACTAACTCATCTACACTTGTAACAATTGATGAAATTTCAGTGTGTGTAGAGAGTACCGACGGATGAGAAACATCCATCCGGATAGTTGTTAGGCTAGCCGACGAATGACTGCTGTTTGGCACATCCGTCAGGATATAATCACTAACCGAAGGATGAACAATATCCACCAAAATAGAAGAAATGAATGAGTTTGGAGTGAAAACTATTGTGGACTCTGTGCAGATTGATGAAAATCTGGGCACAGATGTTTCAACAGTTCCTGAAAGAATTGGCAAGTGAGCCAACAAATCATCCAAAAAAAGATGATGCTCACTTGCACTGGATTTTGTCTTCCCCAATAGAGTTAAAGAAGGGGAATCGGGAATTGATGTGTTGATCATATCCACATCCAGAGAATTTGTGGGAGAGTTTGGTGTTTGAGGTGCTTCTATTACTTAAGAGTTTGGCTGTGACTCCACATTTATTGGGGCCACATCAAACTGACTTTGAGATGGTGCAGTGACTGAGTCTTTAGCTTCAGTTTGCACTGTGTGTGTTCCATGTGCATCCCCAAGGGTTTTAGATCTCTTCTTTCTGCCATAGGTTTGAGGTGAACTAGTGTCCCTTGCCTTTTTGGCTTGTGCTCCTGGTTGGGAGCTTGTTTCAATAGTTACATCCTGTTGAGAGGATAAAACTAAAGTTATGCTAATTTCCTTATTAACTACCACAGTTTGTTGGGAAACTGTGGTGTGGCTAGGGTTGGGTACACTTACCTCACCAACCTTATCCTTAGGGTTTCTTTGACTTTCACCCTGTCCCTCACCTATCTCACCACCCTTCACACTCCCCTCTTTAGGTTTGGTATATTTTGTAACTGGTTTCTTTTAAGAGAAACCAGAGGGGGCTTTCTTTGATTTGGATTTTGAAGATTTTGTTTTGGTAGCTTGGGTAGGCATCTGTTGGGTCATTGACACAGATGTCATAGCTAAACTTAAAGGCAAAGAAATTTGTGAGGTTGGAAGAGTAGTGACAGTGGTGCTTACCTCACTTACTTGAGGGCCCTCCATGATTGGAAATTAGAAGAGGGGCACCTCTTTGTGGTGACTTGCTATATTCAGATCTGCAATTATTCTCCTTTCTTGAACCCAACAATCCAGTTTGTTGGTTGGGTTCTCAATAGCAATATCCTCAATAAAATGGTTAGCAAGAATCATAAAGAATCTAGCATAATAGACACTTTTACCTCTCTTATTTACTTCCTCTAACTTATAGCCTAATTCAAACATAACCATGTCACTGAAATTATGATAATTATCAGTAACTAGCATATAAAGCATGTTAAGCATGGTAGTATTGACAGAATCATGTTACAAAAACAAACATTTTACAAACTTACAATGAACTTGTCTAAGTAAATAATATAATAAACTATCGTGACTCCATAAATTTAACCTTTGTACAGGATAATTTTGGCACTTGACAGAACAATAATGATCGGTGTCTCTTCCTTATTTTCGTACAGTGAATTCATACTTTCAGTCAATGCACCCCATATATCCACTTTAAAAGAAAGCCTTGTACCAAAACACATAGGAACGTAAAAAAAATTAAGTAGATACATTAGTTCAATAAAAAAAATTTACGTGTAATTTAATTCTTACAGCGGTCCTTGAGTAATTTTGAATCGTATAAGAGGCTGAACTTCAAAAATTGTTTAAATGTTCACCCTTGGATGGAGATCAACAACAACTCTTATGATATATGATAAAGAATAATGTTATATAAAATTAAAATAAATGGACTTTTTACATTGTTGTGTTAATATAAATCATATGAAATTTATTGATACCTATGGCGAATGTCGTATCGATAGAATAAGATTCATGATTTATAGCCAACTGAGGTAAACTGACAAATTCAAAATTGTGCCACGGAATGAAAATCTGTAGTTCGTCATTTGAATACATAGTTTGGACTGTGGTTAAAGGTGTGAAAATATTTTTTAGCGCAGAACGAACAGGCCTCAAGATAGCAAATGCTTGGACGTAGTATTAAAATTTGTTATTTCATACATCTAACCCTCAACAATAGTATTTCCAAGAGAGTTCCATATATCATCTCTCACAAAAGCCTGCATATGATCATTCTTACAAACTAGAAAACATATTGGTTACAATTATATACTCAAAACTATAAACGTGAGAATGTTAAACAATCTATTTTAAACATGAATTACCTGAGGGTCCAAAAGAATCATATTACATCCAAGAAAGACTCTTTCTCTATTATTAGTATGCAATAATCTTATGACTCGAACTCGTATCCTCAAGTTTCTGATGTAAATGTCTAGTGAAAAAAGCGAATGAACTATATGTTAGGTAATGAATCACACACAGAGGGGGGTGAATGTGTTTTTCTGATTTTAGGCTTTTTTGAAAGTTAATGGTTGAACAAAGTAAATTAAATCTTGTATAGAAAAGTGTTCATGCAGACTATAAGCTTGCAGAAAATAAAGAACATGCATCTTCAAAACTCACTTAATTTTTGTATTAAAAATTAAGATGTTTTGCTACAAAATTTCTAAGCTCTTTGAAGTTAAAGAGCTCAGCTTCTTCTCGAGAGTATTACAAGAATTTTTGATCTAAATTGTTACTTCTAACTAGAGGACCAATGTTAACTTTATATGTGACGGCCTCAACCCTGAGGTCAGGAGTTGACGTCATCCACAACACAGCAAGTAACATAATAAAATTCATTTCACTGATAAAACATAATCACGACCCCTCTTACCAAGATCTTTTCCAGGTTTAAGTATGACTTAGGTTATAATTTACCTTAAAACTAATTCACTACAACCACCTTGACAATACTATCTTAATACAGCAACTCAACAGACCATTTCTGGTCTGTCACAACCACCTCAGAGGAGCCTGACACGAAAGGAACTGGAACTCTGCCCTGACTACCATGGAAGAATCTCCTAGGTATCTGCAACACATATATAAAACATTTTGCAAGGGTGAGCAATCAATTGCTCAGCAGTACCACTATATGAATAATAATCAAAAACAGTTTATGATAAACAGTTCTAGGAACCGAATTCATAACTTGCTAGGAAACAAGTAAAACATGTATGAACTGGATATCAAAACTAGCATGCTCTGTAAAACCAAATCAATAGTTGTGTGTTGTGCATAAATACCAGAGTTCAATTTTAGCATGCTACTTTCATTTTTAAATCTTCCATCCCATCGCAGGACCCATAAAACCATTTGTCCCGTTACGCGGACCCAAAATCATTTGTTCCGTTACGGGAACCATAAAACTTATCCCATCACAGGACCTATAAAACTTGTCCCATCATAGGACCTATAAAACTTGTCCCATCATAGGACCTATAAAACTTGTCCCATCACAGGACCTATAAAACTTATCCCAATACAGGACCCATAAAACTTGTCCCATCACCGGACCCATAAAAACCACTTACTCAGATATAATGTATTGGATGATCCCTGGTGAGAGAGCTGATCAGGCTATCTCCATAGGATAACTTTATCTTGGTTATCCTATAAAAACTTGTTCCAAAACTCAGAGACTAGCTAGGTCCCTGTCACGCTGGGCTGGTGATTATAATAGGGTGTGCAACCACTTCGCCTCTTACGCTATCTTTTAGGCCGTTACGGGCCTCCTGCGCACACTCATCCAATTACCTGATCATTTTTATCCAGTTTTCCAAATCACTTACCTATCACTTTCAAAATAATTCTATCACAGAACATTTTCCAAAACATTTTCATTTTATTCAAAATTTAGAGATATGTACTTTCAGAAGTTACTTTTTCCCCAAAACACCAGTTAATAAAACATATTTAAATACGGGGAATACGTAACTTAAAACTATCTATTCCATTACGAGATTAAAACATTATCTATTCATATATACTGAACCATAAAAGAATGGTCAGGGGTACTTGCCTTGAAGAGCTTTACAACTATTATTGATCGACTCTGAGTCGACTCGGACGCTCAGGCTTTAACGTCTAACCACTAGATCACCTTGGATTCGACTTCAACACTCAGGTTCTTCAGTTAAAACCCTACTGAGCTCGTCGACTGCCCACTAGGTTATCTCTAGTTCGATATCAATTCTGAAGTCCTTCAACTGGAACCTACAGAGTCGAAATACCCTATGTTAGACAACCAGGTATGCTTGACATATCCTCAATACCAATCCTACCCATACGATAACAATCCCGACTCGTACTTATATGTACTATTAAAATACAATAACACACACAACAGTCAGGGTTCATGTTTTCGAAAGTCGGTTCAGTGTTCGTTTTCAGAAAATACATATATCTGTCTATTTACGAAATTAGGGTTATCGGTTTTAGCAAAGTATTTCATCACAACACATAATCAGGTTCCGTATAAAGTACTCATATATAACCGATCGACGTTCCGATAATCATTGGGTACGCCCTCGCGTTTCCGTAATTTAATTTTTTCGGAAATCGGACAGCACCTCCTTTAATTATCGGCTAACCCGTCGAACGTCCCGACGTCAAATCAACAACACAATCACCAAAATCCAATTTATAAGTCTCAACCACCAATTCGAACCAACAACAACAATCGGAATCCACAAATTTCTGAATGCCAATTCTATTATAATTATTAATTATTATCCCTATTTTTATATTTTTATTCATATTTCATATATTTTAAATCATATTAGGACTCAGAATTAAATCATCACCGTCCACCGTTCGCTCGTAAAAAGTCATCGCGGACGGCGGCAAAATTTTACGGGTACCCGATCAATTCTCGGGTTCCAACGCAAAACTTCACTGATTGATCCTTAATAATTTCCTGCACAAAATATTATTTTTATTTCACGAATATAATCAATTAATTTACGTAGAAAATTAAATAAACAGATAAAACAAATTCCACAAATTAATTGAACCAAAGAAACCCAAATACAGGACAAAACGCGCATACGCGCAGCGCCCACCGGCCGCCTTACCGGAATAAAACCGGCGGCAACCGGAAAAGAACAAATAGCGAACAACACGGAAATACAGCAAGCACTCAAAACCCAATCAAGTATACACATATACATACGTATATATACACACCAATCATGTAGGGGCAAACCGAAGCAGTCACCGGAAATTGACCGGAGCAAACGGCGGCGACGGCTACCAAACAAGGCAGAGAAACGAGGGGAAAAGAGAAGAATTGCTGGGAAACGCGAGAAGGAAAGAAGAACAGAACTGGGGAGAAAAGAAAGCGAGAGAATAGAGAGAATAGACATTCGAGATTGAGAGAGAGGAGAAAGATAAATTAGGGATTGAACTGAAAAAGGAAGAAGAAAACGGGTTGAACCGATTAAATCTGCCCCCTTTTCATTTTATTAAATAACCCAGCAATTACAGTGCTGCCTTTTCCGTATTTATAATTGTTTTTATTATTTTTTTAACGATACTCTTTACGGTCGAAACAAAACAACATAATCGCACATAAATCTCAAAATTCCTAAAATAATCAACACCAATAATATATAGAATTTTGTAATTATGTAAAGAATTTTTGAAACATACAAGTATCTGTATTTAATGATTAAGCGAACCGACATGCAAGTGAATTAAATCCCAAAAAATTCCGAAATAATTTTAAAACCCTCAAAATATTTCAAACTTAAATATATATGAGTTTCATAATTTTTGAAACTTTTCTGGATTTAATACAGATTTTAAAAATAAATACAATCAGAAAATCATTTAAGGGTAAATAATCAATAAAATATTAATTTCTCAATTTTAAAAACTCCTAAAAATAATTAATAAAATTATGAAGCCATAAAAATGATTTTAAAGATAATCCACGTATTTATGAAAATAAATCTTGAATAGAATCACCTTTAAATACAAAAACAAAATAACACAGTTTCACAACTAATTACACACTCAAGAAATAAAAATATACACGTCGTTACATCCTTCCCCCCTTAAAAAGATTTTGTCCTCTAAATCTGGACTAATTAAACAAATGAGGATATTTGTCAAGCATATCTGACTCTAACCCTCAAGTAGACTTATCTACTCGAGGATTGATTCAAAGCATAATTACCATTGATATAAATTCATTCATAAGGACTCGCTCATAATGACCTAGGATCTGGGTCGATCATTCCACGCGGAACAATTTGGATGAGAGCCCATTGGCTCCTACTCAACGACTTGGTTCGAATCAAGAACATATCGCTTTAACAATGACATGCGGAACACACTATAGATTGCTGCAACTGTAGGGACAATACTAAGTCATGAGCAACTTCATCTATCTTCCTCGATACCTCGAATGGTTCCACAACTTTAAGACTCAACTCGCCCCTTGTGCTCAAACCTAACCAATCATTTTCAAGGTGAAACTTTTATCAATAACAACGATCCTATTTTTATATACATACTCTTTCGATACAAGTCCGCCTTCTTTCTTTGTTTAACCCGAGTTACCTTAATTTCTTTCCAAATCAACACCACTGCATCTTTGGTGCGCTAAATTAACTCAGGATTTAACAACTTTTCTACTCTTACTTTCTCTCAATAGAGGGGTACCCACACTTATGTCCATACAGGGTTTCACAAGGTAACATTTCATTACTAGCATGATAAATATTAACATAGAAAGCTTAATTAGTGGTAGGTGATTACCTCAGCTTCCTTTTAGATCCAAAATATATATCCTCAATATATCTTATATTGTCTGAATCATCTTTTCACTTTGGCCATTCGTCTACGGATGATATATGGTACTCACGTTCAACTTAATTTCCAAACATTCGAACACTTCTTACTCATTTCCATCCATTAAGACTGGAAAATAATTTCATATCTTCACTCCTTCTCACCTTTAGGTATTTGAACTTCACATTCCACTCTTTCCAGTTATTTTTTTAACTCCTCAGTGATCTTAATCAAATTCAATCCTTTCCTTCTGTGCAGGGCATCTATTACTACACCGACTTTGCTTAGGTGATCTTTGATGAAACGATCGGAATCCGTTGTTTTTCTCAGCTACAATTCATTCTGGAAAATTTAGCGTATAGTTTTTTCCCTTCTAATCTTCGTAGGGAAATCTTTGAGCGTTCTACACAGACTTTCTTAATCTTTAAATAGCCGAGGATGTTATCAATAAATACAATTCGCTTATCCAAGTACTCCTTATACACCATGTTCCTCAATTCCTTATAGACAACGGATACACTTGCTACTCCTTATAATATCACCAGAACTTACAATACTCATAACTCATTCTAATCATCATCTTTGATACGTCCTCAGGCTAGATCTTAAGTTAACCCTCGAGGAATAACACGCTCCTTAAATTAGATCACAAAAGTAATCAGTTTTAGATAGGGGTTGCTGATTCTTATTCGTCGTTTTGTTAATCTCTCGATAATAGTACACAATCTCATAAGTTCATTTCTCTTTTCTCATGGCATCACTGGTGCGCCCCACAGCGATATATCTAGTATGATCGCCTCTTTTCTAATAACTTCTGTAAGTACTCCATTCCCACTGGCCGCTAGAGAGACTCCATGGCATTCATTTATTACCTGAACTTCTTCCAGCTTAGGTAATTTCTTCTTCGTATCTCTACATATAGTGGACCTACCTTATATCCTTAGTTTACTACTCATTTTCTCGCATGATTGGAAGAACCTCTTATCTTGCTTCTGCCCCTAGAAACTTACCTTACTATTGGCTTCTATACACTTTACAATTCGCTTCTTCTAAAAATTAACCTTTGCCTTATGACATGACAACCAATCTGTGACTAAAATCACATCGAACTCTTCTAGCTCGCAGGGTGTCAGATTAACGGAAAAGAATACTCATGGATTCTAATTGACAGTTAAGACAGAAGCGATTCACTTAAAGTCCATCTTGACTGGCCACTTATATGGTTAAAGGCTCGGCTAAGTCTTCTAATATCAAATTCATTTTATTCACACATTTCTTTGGTATAAAAGGCTTAGACGCTTCTGAATTGAATAAAACTTTAACATGTATGGAGTTGAGAGAAAATGCACTTACAACTACGCCCGTATCCTAGGTGTTCGATCTCTTAATCACTCTAAAAGTTCTGCTTCTAGCTGTGCTGGATGTTGGCCCTTGAGATGTAGTACCTTGAGTAACCGTTCCACAAGTCCTCGCAATATTCTCAACCTTCCCACAATTATAATAAGTAACTCCTGGATTTTCTGGATTGCACTCCGATGCATAATGACCCTTATGACCACATGTGACACATTAAACGTTCTTTGTTTCCAGATCTGAAAATCACATCAGAAATTGACTTACTCTAATTAGAAAAAATTCTATCTAACTGACCATTAGTTGGTACAATTAACCAACTCTCTCTTTTAATTGTTCAATTGGAGTATCAACAGAAACATCAGTAACACACAAAAGTATAAGTTGTATCCATAAAGGTAGGGTATTTTCGAAATATTTGGGCAGCATTTCCTCTGTATTATTGACTACCAGTCGGACTCAAGCCGACACCAATAATCAACCAACAACCATATCAATCCATCACCATCAACCAAACCACCAACAAGTCTACTAACCAACTGCCATCACTCAACTCCATAATTTACAACACTATGACACATCACATACTAATAATCATATATATCAGTAATCAACACAACAAAAAATGGGGTTGGCTATTTCAGCCACAACTACCAAAAAGCAACCCCGCAACCCAGGTCAGGCTTAAGGAATTCTTAATCATGCTGGGTATACTTGTTACGACCGGCATTTTATGTAATAGTAATTTTGGACTTGGTATAATATTAGAGCTGAATGTAAATATACTTAATGGTTGTACGTTGTGTGAATGAAAATTTCTGCATTTTAAATTTGCTTTATGTAGTATATGATTTTTCAAAGCAAGAGTTTATTTATTTCCCTTATTTTTGATTTCCAACCCCACTAACTCATTTGTTGATTACCAAATTACCACACTAACCTTGCATGCAAAATGGCATAACTTTAGCTAGAGGTCATTTTTGTACATTCTCACTTCCACTCATTATTTTGTCAACCCAAAAGCATAAAACCAAAAACCAAGTGGGAGAAGTCATTTTCACTCACTCCACACTCCAACACACCTCATTTTTCTCTCCTCCCCTCCCTCCCTTGTTGCTCTCGGCCGAAGCCCCCCATCCCCACTCCCTTCCATTTTTCATTCCATTTCTCATCTTCCCTAGTGTAAATCTTCCACCTACATTCATTTTATATACTTTCCAAGAGTATTGTGACTTTGGAGTTGAAGTTTCATGGTTGCATGTGTAGTTCTTGTGTGATCTCCAAAGAGAAACTCTTGATTCTTGTGAATTCAAGAGCTCTCTATGAGATACATTTTATATATGTGCTAACTAAGTGTTTTATGAAGAAACCATGCTTTAAAACCCTTTTCATGCTACTGAAATTTCATTATATATTTATGTTTATCCATGCATGCTAGTTTTAAGATGTTAAAATGATGATCAACCATGTTTTGCATGCTACTCTTCATGTTGCTATGTCTAAAAATCTATAAATTTGAAATATGTGTGCTTAAAATAGATTGTTTCCATGATAATTTTTTTATTAATAGTTAAGATAAGATATATTTCATGAATATTAAGGATGAGTAATAGGTACAAGTCGAATTTGCAAGCATTTAAACTTTATGTTTTAGCCGAAATCTTGTTAAGTGTTTCCATGAGTTGCATGTTATATTTTTAGTTGCATGTTGTTGTTCTTGGGCATGGATAATCTCCCTTCCTATTGGGGCACTATATTAGGACATTAATGCACTAGGTTTTCTTTGGTAAGGGTTGGATGCTTGGTTTTTAAGCGGGAGTTAAGGTGGAAAGGGATTAGTTAGTGTTTGCATTTTTCCAGATTTGATGCACTAGTTTATGGGGAAGTTTTGAATGAGAATTTGTTGTGCACTTTGAGGCCCAAGCCACCACAAGCTAGCACTAGGAGTATATAAAAGGTTTTAGGTGTTTGTTGGAGGTCTGTAAGTCGTTTGGTTGGGTGCACAAGTGGAATCAAAAAATCTATCCAGCAGGGGACATTTTGTTGTAACTTAGAAATAGGAAGTTTTGACCATGTCATGGGTAGGCCCTCATTAGGCCCTGTTGGGCCTTAGTTAGAGGGAGTGTCAGAGGAGTTTTTCCAGCCATAATTCATAGGATTTGAGTTAGAACCATGTGTCACAAGTTAGTTCAAGTCAGGGCATTTTCAGCCCAGAAAAACAGGGGAACCATGGACTTTAAGCTTAGGCCCAAGGAGGCCCAACTAGGCCCTTGAGCCACATCGAGTTTGAAAGATGCCTTATGGTCAGAACAGTCTAGTGTAGAAGTTTTGGAGGTAAACTTGTAGTTTAAGAGTGTCTAATGCACTCAAGAAACCATAGATGTCATTCTGAAATTTTCCTTAGGGAGCACTTTCACTTATCATATAGTTTTAGAGGACTTATGAGTGAGACCTAGGTTGACCACTATGGTTGCAAGATAGTATAAAGCCATAGAGTAAAAGGCCCAAGTGAGGGTCAATAGGTTTTGGATAGTTTAGTAAAGGCATATCGAGTTAGGAGGCCAAAATTTGGAGATTATTTCTAGTTTAGCGACCAAGTGACTTAGTTGGGGATCGAGATCATCCAAGCCTAGTGTTGCATTATTGTGTGTGATATTATTTGGTATTAAATATGGTATGTGAGTATATGTGGCTATGGGTACTATTGTATTTACAAGGTTATTAGAAATTGCGTGCATATAGGCCTAAGTGCCATTTGTGCTTAATTTCGGGTTGTAAATAGGTTGAGTTGGTGAGAATATATTATAATGAGTTTATTATTATTTATGTAGGATCTCGAGACGAGGGTAAACTTGCCATAAAGGTCGAGTAAAGCTTCCAGTTGCTCCTACCAGCCAGACCAGACCAGCATTTCTCAAGGCAAGTGATTCAACCTGTTTTTCGTTTACACTGCAAATGTGTGATAATTAGTTCCTATATATATGATGCGAGTATCCTGAGTTATCTTGATATACTTGAACCAAGCGATTCTTAAATCTATCTTCGTATTATATAGAAATGCCATGAACCCTCAAGTACATATTGCAAGTAGATCAAATGCCATGATAAAATAAAGATTTGATATAATACTTGATTGATCCTCTTGATTAACATGCTATTGATTCCTAAAATATTGACATCTCACCCTGATGCTTGAACCCCAATAGAAACTTTACCTTGATACCTAAAAGCCAGATATTCTTTAAAGTTGTTCTTAATTGATTGATAACCCTTTTTCTTACCCTAAAGTTCGAGAATCCTGATATACCTTGAGCTAAAGATCATTTTCTTCATACCTTAACACCCCTAGTATTCATGAAGCTTATATTCTTGATGTTCCAGTACTTGTACCTTGTCAAAAACCATTGCTTTAAGCCTAGTTTGGCATTACTCTTTCATATTATTCAATAGCCTTGCTAAATCTCCTTGTCAAAGTTCTTGTATATGGAAACCTTTCAATTACCCTAATATAGTAAAGTCTAGTGGATCATGGCCCTGAAATTTGGTGACATATTTCCAGTGTTTCAAAGTTGATCTAAAATCCCTTGATAAAAATGTTTACTACTTAAGAGATTTTATTATAATCAGCATCAGTTTTTGAAATGATTAAAATATGGATTTTCAGTCCCAAAGGGGGATAAATGTTTTCTTTGAATAGTGAATCTGGACTGAGACGCGAGTCCTTTCCACACTTATATTGTAGGCTTAAAAGTTACCTAGGGATCCCATTAATGTTTTAGAACCCAGTGAGGTTCGGGATTACTTCACGGCTGATCACCGGCTGTAATCCGTAGCGTCATAAAATGATTTTGATTAAGTTATGATTTTGAAAATGTTTTGATTCAAGCAAATGATGCCATCACCCAAAATTTCATCTCTTGTTATTATTAGTTATATCTTCGCATTCTCATTCTTTAATATATATCTCGATTTATGTGTTGTATCGTACTGTTTAGAACTTGTTGAGCATTTGGCTCACTCCTTGCTTTAACCCTGATATTACGGCTATCAGCTATGGTTTGATTCAAGCAGAAAGCATGTAAGACTTGTGACGTCGATGCGTATGTCCGAGCTCAGGTAGAATAAGAGATAGTTTTGTGTGAGGATTCGGTATTAAAATCAGTTGTAGTAGATGGTAGTGTTGGGCTGTTCCAAACCTTAAACTGTAAGATCTTGGATTCGGTTATATTTACTTTCTTTTAAATATTGTAATAGTTATATATGTTGTTTGTTAAGTTGGGGGTGTGACAGGTTTTGGTATCAGAGCTACGGTTTAGAGTCCCTGGACAGCCCAAATAGGTTATAGGATATATGTATAGGTTATAGATAATATGCGAGAGAGTAGGTTAAGTAAATTTATTATTAATACTCCTCTTAGTGGTTTGTCAGCAAAGGGCGCATTCCTCGTCATCCTCTGGGTCGGACGACACTATTGCTTTCTCCGTGTATGCTGAGTTGAGGCGCGAGTTTGACATGCTTCAGGGCAAGTAGGATCGACTGATAGACCGACTGAAGAATGTGTATCCGGACAGCCGAAACTATGAAGGGAAGCCTAAGGAGCAGATGACTGTGAGACTTGAGAGTTTGGTTCAATACGTCAACACTAAGCTTTAGGAAATGCCATCACACCGAGACCGTACCAGTCAGTATATCATCCAGATGGTGGCGGATGAGCTCCAGAGTATTGTGAAGACGCTTTGAGAGGAGAAGACTACCAAGCCCCGTTCCGATGGAGTGGAGCCTTAGTTCTTTCCATTATCTACCTTCCATGTTGTAGTATTATCAAACTTCGTAGAATTCCCAGTTGTTTCCTTTAAATAAGCATGTTATTCCTAGAATCAGACTTTATCCTGATCTTGATGTATTGAGACATTTAGATTTCCAATATTATGCATTATCGTTCCATTTTCTATCAACTATTATCTTACATCTTTATATGCATCACCATATTTGTTAATTTGAAATTTGACCTCAAATGTAAATAAGAATGCCATGCGATACCCCGAATTATTTCATTATTCATACCTATTTTGACATAACTCTTATTTCAGGATCATGCCACCCAAAAAGAAGAACCCAACAACCACATCCACCACATATCCAAATATTCTTCGATTACTGGAAACCTTACAACAGCAAACCAACGCTATAGCTCAACAACAACTAACTCTTCAACAACAATTTGAAAACCAAGATAATCGTGAACCACACCAATAACCTGATCCACCAGTACCACCTCGACAAGTTGTCACTTTCAAGGCTTTTCAGAATATGAATCCACCTGCATTTCATGATACCACTGATCCAATAATAGCTAACACATGGATTAAGGAAATGGAAAGGGCTTTTGAGTTGGTACAGTTAGGAGACGATCAGAAGACGCCATATGCTACTTACTTCTTGAAGGGCGAGGTCATCTATTGGTGGGAATCAGTAAAAGCTATGGAAGCAACTCAGAAAGTTTCTTGGGAAAGATTTAAGAAGTTATTTCTGGAAAAGTATTACCCTAAGTACATGCAGAATCAGATGGAGCTTAAATTTCTTGAATTGAAGCAAGGGAACATGACTATACTGGAGTATGAGAAGAAGTTCACAGAGTTGTCAAGGTTTGTGACAAAGTATACCAGCTGTGAGGAGGAAAAAGTGAAGAGATTTCAACAAGGATTAGAGCCTTGGATCAGAGATAGGGTGGCTATGTTTGAACTTGATACTTATGCGGGAGTAGTACAGAAAGCTGCTCTGATTGAGAATAATGGGATGCAGTCAAGAAAGGAAACGGATAACAAGAAGAGAAAGGTTCCATTTTATGGAGAAAAGTCTGAAGCCGGGAATTCACAAGATTGGAATGTAAAGAGGTTTGGATTCCATAAAGGCGGAAATATTCAAAAGAAGGGGAATTTGGGCAAAAGACAAGAATCGAAAGGGAACAACCAGACAAGTCAAGGACAAGTTGGAGAAAACAGATTCCAAAGACCAGAATGCAAGCATTGTGGAAGAAGGCACCCCGGAGTGTGTAATAAGCTGAGCATGACATGCTATAGATGCAACCAGAAGGGATATTTGGAAAATGAGTGTAAGATGCCGAAACCAGGAGTTACATGTTACAAGTGTGGAAAGACTGGACACATAGCTAGGGAGTGCAAGACAACCGGACCAGTCAAAACTCTAATAAATATGGCAAGTACCAGTGCAAGCGTGCCAGCTGAGGTATTGACATTACCTCCACCACCTACAACAACTCCGCAAGCAACAGCAAGGACATTCGATTTGAAAATGAAGGACGTTGTTCAGAACTCTGAGGTGATAGCAGGTACACTTTTACTAAATAATGTCAAAGCTAAAGTATTGATTGATTCGGGAGCAACGAGATCTTTCATATCAGAAACTTTTGTTGATAAACGTCAATGTGATAAAATGATTATGAGCGAGGTAGTAAATGTGGTAATTGCAAACCAAGAGAAGATTCCTGTGAATCAATTCTGTCCGAAGTGTGAGATTGATATTTCGGGGCACAAGTTTTCAGCCGACTTGATACTCTTCAAGTTGGGAGAGTTCGATATAATTTTAGGTATGGATTGGTTAGGGAAGAATAATGCCCAGATTAATTGTAAGACCAAGAAAGTGTATTTAAAGATGAAGAGTGGAGAGAAGGTAGTATTTAAGGGACAGAGGCAAGAACAACTGTTTCTTACAATCGTTCAGGCTAAGAAGTTACTTAAAAAAGGTTATGAGTCATGCCTAGCTTATGTAGTGGATTCAGAAAAGGGCAACCCCAGCATAGAAGATATTCCCGTAGTTAACGAGTTCCCATATGTGTTTCCAGACGAACTACCGGGCTTACCGCGAGATCGACAAATCGAGTTCGAGATCAACCTTGCTCTGGGCACAGAACCAGTTTCAAAGGCCCCATATAGGATGGCACCAGCAGAAATGAAAGAGTTGGCGAGCCAGCTACAAGAATTGTTGGATAAGGGAGTGATACGACCAAGTACATCGCCATAGGGAGCACCTGTTCTATTTGTAAAGAAGAAAGATGGAAGTATACGGCTATGTATAGATTATCGGGAGTTGAATAAGGTGAAGATTAAGAATCGCTACCCGCTACCAAGAATAGATGGCCTATTTGACCAGCTGAAGGGAGCAAAGTGCTTTTCAAAGATTGACCTGAGATCAGGATACCGTCAATTAAAGATCAAAGAAGAAGATATTCCCAAGACAACATTCAGGACCAGATACGGATATTATGAATTCTTAGTAATGCCTTTTGGATTGACTAATGCCCCGGCCGCATTTATGGATCTGATGAATCGGGTATTTAAAAAGTATTTGGACAAGTTCGTAGTGGTATTCCTTGATGACATCCTTATTTATTCAAAGTCAGAAGAAGAACATAAGCAGCATCTATGGATAACATTGGAGATACTCC
Source organism: Apium graveolens (assembly GCF_009905375.1). NCBI lineage: Eukaryota > Viridiplantae > Streptophyta > Magnoliopsida > Apiales > Apiaceae > Apium > Apium graveolens. The sequence continues at coordinate 150,856,083 of NC_133652.1, forward strand.
GGCAAGAGAAGTTGTATGCCAAGTTTTCTAAATGTGAGTTTTGGTTAAAGGAAGTTCAATTTTTGGGACATGTCATTGGAGATGAAGGAGTTAAAGTAGATCCGGCAAAGATTGAGGTGATTATGAGTTGGGAGAGGCCAAAGACACCTACGGAAGTGCGAAGTTTTCTAGGATTGGCAGGGTATTATAGAAGGTTTGTCAAGGATTTTTCGAAAATCGCCACACCATTGACTAAGTTAACCAGGAAGAATCAAAAGTTTGAATGGAGTGCAGAATGTGAGGATAGCTTTCAAGAATTGAAACAGAGATTGGTAACAGCTTCGGTGTTAGTACTACCAGATGACCAAGGAAACTTTGTGATTTTCAGTGACACTTCACATAAAGGATTGGGATGTGTGCTAATGCAACACAATAAGGTGATCACGTATGCGTCAAGACAGTTAAAACCGCATGAATTAAAGTACCTGATGCATGATTTGGAACTAGCCGCCATAGTGTTCGCACTTAAGATTTGGAGACATTACCTCTACGGGGAAAAGTGTGAAATCTATACGGATCACAAGAGTTTAAAGTACATTTTCACTCAGAAGGAGCTCAATATGAGGCAAAGGAGATGGTTGGAATTGATCAAGGACTACGATTATTCGATAAATTATCATCCTGGAAAGGCGAATGTTGTAGCCGATGCATTAAGTAGAAAGGAGAGGTTGAATATGATGGTAACACCAAAGGAACTGTCTGGAGAGATTAAGAAATTTGGATTAGAACTTTGTGATTGTGGAATAGTTGAAGAAGTTTGTCATGCAATGACTTTTCAGCCAACACTAGTGGAAAGGATAAGGAAATGTCAGGAAGAAGTAATGGAGAAAGAAAAGAATCAGCTAACTGGAGAAGAGATTGGCACTCAAAGGGATGAGCAAGGTATACTAAGGTTTTCCTCAAGAGTTTGGATTCCTCATGTACCTGAATTGAAGAATGAGATCCTATAAGAAGCCCACAGTTCAAGATTTTCAATCCACCCGGGGAGCACCAAGATGTATCGGGACTTAAAGCAGAACTTTTGGTGGCCAAATATGAAGCGAGACGTGGCAGAATGGGTTGCAAAGTGTTATACTTTTCAGAAAGTGAAGGCAGAGCATCAACGACCAAGCGGATTAATTCAGCCCCTAAAGATTCCAGAATGGAAATGGGAAAATATTTCTATGGACTTTATAGTGGGACTACCGCGAATGAAATCCGGACATGACGCTATATGGGTTATAGTTTATCGTCTTACGAAGTCAGCGCATTTCCTTCCAATAAATGAGAAGTCGTCATTGGACAAATTGGTTCATCTGTACGTGCGTGAAATCGTACTAAGGCATGGAGTACCCGTATCGATAGTTTCAGACAGAGATCCCCGATTTAACTCGAGATTCTGGAAGCAATTTCAAGAAAGTCTTGGCACGAAGTTGAACATGAGTACGGCGTACCACCCGCAGACCGATGGTCAGAGCAAAAGGACAATTCAAACAATTGAAGACATGTTGCGCAGTTGTGCAATCAATTTTGCAGGAAGTTGGGATGACCACTTGCCATTGGTAGAATTCTCTTACAATAACAACTATCACTCCAGTATTGGCATGCCACCATATGAAGCTTTGTACGGACGAAAATGTAGATCACCGACAAGTTGGGATGAAGTAGGAGAAGGAAGGATTCTAGGCTCGAAATTGGTACAAAAGTTGTATGAGACAGTCAAGTTAATTCAGAAAAGGTTGCTTGCTGCTCAAGATAGACAGAGGAAGTATGCCGATCCAGCGCGTAAGGATGTTAGATTCCAAGTAGGCGAAGCTGTTTTATTAAAGGTGTCACCAAGAAAAGGGTTGTCTAGATTTAGTAAGAAAGGGAAGTTAGCACATAGATATATAGGTCCTTTTGAAATTTTGAGTCAAGTGGGGTAGCCTACGAGTTAGCCTTACCACCTCAGTATCAACATGTGCATAATGTGTTCCGTGTGTCGTTGCTTAAGAAGTACAATCCTGACGCCAGCCATGTGATAGAATATGAACCTATAGAAATTCAGGCAGACCTGTCATTTGTGGAGCAACCTGTCAAATTACTCGACTGGCAAATTTAAGAGTCTTAGGAATAAGTCGATAAGGTTAGTGAAAGTACTTTGGAGGAACCCCAAGGTCGAAGAATCAACTTGGGAGTTAGAGTCTGATATGCGTTCCCGGTATCCTCATCCGTTCTCTTAGATTCTGGGGACAGAATCCCTTAAGGGGGAGAGGATGTTACGACCGGCATTTTATGTAATAGTAATTTTGGACTTGGTATAATATTAGAGCCGAATGTAAATATCTTAATGGTTGTACGTTGTGTGAATGCAAATTTCTGTATTTTAAATTTTCTTTATGTAGTATATGATTTTTCAAAGCAAGAGTTTATTTATTTCCCTTATTTTTGATTTATAAGGAATATTCTAAACCTTGGAAAATTTTCTTTTAAAAGTTATTTTGTTCACAAATTTCAAAAGTGATTTTATAAAATTTCTAAAAATCCAAGTTATTTTATGGTATAAATTTTATAATTTTTGAACTTGTATTTTATTTTATAAAAATAAATCTTTACAAATTTTATTTGTTATAATTATCAAATTACATAGAAGCCCTTGCATGCAAATCACCCTTCTATTCTCTCAAAGGACAAAGAAGACCTTTCCAACCCCACTAACTCATTTGTTGATTACCAAATTACCACACAAACCTTGCATGCAAAATGGCCTGACTTTAGCTAGAGGTCATTTTTGTACATTCTCACATCCACTCATTATTTTATCAACCCGAAAGCATAAAACCAAAAACCAAGTGGGAGAAGTCATTTTCACTCACTCCACACTCCAACACACCTCATTTTTCTCTCCTCCCCTCCCTCCCTTGTTGCTCTCGGCCGAAGCCCCCCATCCCCCACTCCCTTCCATTTTTCATTCCATTTCTCATCTTCCCTAGTGTAAATCTTCCACCTACATTCATTTTATATACTTTCCAAGAGTTTTGTGACTTGGGAGTTGAAGTTTCATGGTTGCATGTGTAGTTCTTATGTGATCTCCAAAGAGAAACTCTTGATTCTTGTGAATTCAAGAGCTCTCTATGAGATACATTTTATATATGTGCTAACTTAGTGTTTTATGAAGAAACCATGCTTTAAAATCCTTTGCATGCTACTGAAATTTCATTATATATTCATGTTTAGCCATGCATGCTAGTTTTAAGATATTAAAATGATGATCAACCATGTTTTGTATGCTACTCTTTTCGAAATCATGTTGCTATGTCTAAAAATCTATAAATTCGAAATATGTGTGCTTAAAATAGATTGTTTCCATGATAAATTTCTTATTAATAGTTAAGAGAAGATATATTTCATGAATATTAAGGATGAGTAATAGGTTCAAGTCAAATTTGCAAGCATTTAAACTTTATGCTTTAGCCGAAATCTTGTTAAGTGTTTCCATGAGTTGCATGTTATATTTTTAGTTGCATGTTGTTGTTCTTGGGCATGGATGATCTCCCCTCCTGTTGGGGCACTATTTTAGGACATTAAGGCAATAGGTTTGCTTTGGTAAGGGTTGGATGCTTGGTTTTTAAGCGGGAGTTAAGGTGGAAAGGGATTAGTTAGTGTTTGCATTTTTCCAGATTTGATGCACTAGTTTATGGGGAAGTTTTGAATGAGCATTTGTTGTGCACTTTGAGGCCCAAGCCACCAGAAGCTAGCACTAGGAGTATATAAAAGGTTTTAGGTGTTTGTTGGAGGTTTGTAAGTCGTTTGGTTGGGTGCACGAGAGGAGTTTTTCCAGCCATAATTCATAGGATTTGAGTTAGAACCATGTGTCACAAGTTAGTTCAAGTCAGGGCGTTTTCTGCCCAGAAAAACAGGGGAACCATGGACTTTAAACTTAGGCCCAAGGAGGCCCAAGCTAGGCCCTTGAGCCACATCGAGTTTGGAAGATGCCTTATGGTCAAAACAGTCTAGTGTAGAAGTTTTGGAGGTAAACTTGTAGTTTAAGAGTGTCTAATGCACTCAAGAAACCATAGATGTCATTCTGAAAGTTTCCTTAGGGAGCACTTTCACTTATCATATAGTTTTAGAGAACTTATGAGTGAGACCTAGGTTGACCACTATGGTTGCAAGATAGTATAAATCCAGTAGAGTAAAAGTCCCAAGTGAGGGTCAATAGGTTTTGGATAGTTTAGTAAAGGCACATCGAGTTAGGAGGCCAAAATTTGGAGATTTTGTCTAGTTTAGCGACCAAGTGACTTAGTTGGGGATCAAGATCATCCAAGCCTAGTGTTGCATTATTGTGTGTGTGATATTATTTGGTATTAAAATATGGTATGTGAGTATATGTGGCTATGTGTACTATTGTATTTATAAGGTTATTAGAAATTGCGTGTATATAGGCCTAAGTGCCATTTGTGCTTAATTTCGGGTTGTAAATAGGTTGAGTTGGTGAGAATATATTATAATGAGGTTATTATTATTTATGTAGGATCTCGAGACGAGGGTAACTTTCCATAAAGGTCGAGTAAAGCTTCCAGTTGCTCCTACCAGCCAGACCAGACCAGCCTTTCTCAAGGCAAGTGATTCAACCTGTTTTTCGTTTACACTGCAAATGTGTGATAATTAGTTCCTATATATATGATGCGAGTATCCTGAGTTTTCTTGATATACTTGAACCAAGCGATTCTTAAATCTATCTTTGTATTATATAGAAATGCCATGAACCCTCAAGTACATATTGCAAGTAGATCAAAAGTCGTATCACGCTAGTATATCAAAGTAATTGGAATGCCATGATAAAATAAAGATTTGATATAATACTTGATTGATCCTCTTGATTAACATGCTATTGATTCCTAAAATATTGACATCTTACCCTGATGCTTGAACCCCAATAGAAACTTTACCTTGATACCTAAAAGCCAGATATTCTTTAAAGTTGTTCTTAATTGATTGATAACCCTTTTTCTTACCCTAAAGTTCGACAGTCCTGATATACCTTGAGCTAAAGATCATTTTCTTCATACCTTAACACCCCTAATATTCATGAAGCTTATATTCTTGATGTTCTAGTACTTGTACCTTGTCGAAAACCATTGCTTTAAGCCTAGTTTGGCATTACTCTATCATATTATCCAATAGCCTTGCTAAATCTCCTTATCAAAGTTCTTGTATATGGAAACCTTTCAATTACCCTAATATAGTAAAGTCTAGTGGATCATGGCCCTGAAATTTGGTGACATATTTTCAGTGTTTCAAAGTTGATCTAAAATCCCTTGATAAAAATGTTTACTACTTAAGAGATTTTATTATAATCGGCATCAGTTTTTGGAATGATTAAAATGTGGATTTTCAGTCCCAAAGGGGGATAAATGTTTTCTTTGAATAGTGGATCTGGACTGAGACGCGAGTCCTTTCCACACTTATATTGTAGGCTTAAAAGTTGCCTAGGGATCCCATTAATGTTTTAGAACCCAGCGAGGTTCGGGATTACTTTGCGGTTGATCACCGGCTGTAATCTGTAGCGTCATAAAATGATTTTGATTAAGTTATGATTTTGAAAATGTTTTGATTCAAGCAAATGATGCCATCACCCAAAATTTCATCTCTTGTTATTATTAGTTATATCTTCGCATTCTCATTCTTTAATATATATCTCGATTTATGTTTCGTATCGTACTGTTTAGCACTTGTTGAGCATTTGGCTCACTCCTTGCTTTAACCCTGATATTATAGCTAACATCTATGATTAGATTCAAGCAGACAGCACGTAAGACTTGTGACGCCGATGCGTATGTCCGAGCTCAGGTAGAATAAGAGATAGTTTTGTGTGAGGATTCGATATTAAAATTAGTTGTAGTAGATGGTAGTGTTGGGCTGTTCCAAACCCTAAACTGTAAGATCTTGGATTCGTTTATATTTATTTTCTTTTAAATATTGTAATAGTTATGTATGTTGTTTGTTAAGTTGGGGGTGTGACAATGCTAGTCCAAGTTTCAATCAACCACTCTTCTAAAGGTGGTTTCCTATCATTTGCCATAGACTCGCATACCACTGAACTAACTTTTCTAAGACAAAAACCTTCTCCAATGGATCGCCAATCCTTTCTGCTTTCACTATTCTAAAATAGCAACCGGATACAGAACTTTTACTTCTCCTGACGGTCAACTCTTCGTTTACTTTCCATAACTAGGATGGTCTGACAACAAAGGTTACCAAAGGAAATTCATTGCCATAAAATGCCAAATAAAATTTCAAAATCAAGATTATCCATTCTAAAAGAAAAGTAAAGAAGATGCGGATATGATTGGGAGCAACCATACAACTACGTAAGATGGCCAGTCTTAGTACCATACAGTTTACAACACATAATACGGTGGCGTCCCACCAGACCCTTTGCCACGCAGACAAATAGTCAAATCATATGTATTGTTTGCCCCAGTCAACCCATAGAACCTCCAAGGAAGGAAATATAAGGGCTCAAGATATAAACCACAATACTGATCCACATTCACGATGAGGCTTGGCTGTCATGGCAGCCACTGACTATTACCATTCCATCTGAACTTTTACGGTTAGACTCGCTTCCTCGAGAAAATAAACTAGAAACTTCTACTAGACATTGCCAGTGATACCTATATACAAGGGAGACTTACTAAATCTAGGGCAGTTCCAGCCAATCTTCCAGAGACGCCAAGGTTACGCTTTCGAACCCTTGATTGAACTCACAGACTCGCTTCTCTGATTGAGTTGCTGACTCACACCTTTATATGAACCTTTCTACACTCTTTTGACCCTACTCTAAACCTAAATCAGGGACTCAAACCTGTAGCTCTGATACCAACTGTGACGGCCTCAACCCCAAGGTCAGGAGTTGACATCATCCACAACACAACAAGTAACATAATAAAATTCATTTCACTGATAAAACATAATCACGACCCCTCTTACCAAGATCTTTTCCAGGTTTAAGTATGACTTAGGTTATAATTTACCACAAAACTAATTCATTACAACCACCTTGACAATACTATCTTAATACAGCAACTCAACAGACCATTTCTGGTCTGTCACAACCACCTCGGAGGAGCCTGACACGGAAGGAACTGGAACTCTGCCCTGACTACCACGGAAGAATCTCTTAGGTATCTGCAACACATATATAAAACATTTTGCAAGGGTGAGCAATCAATTGCTCAGCAGTACCACTATATGAATAAAAATCAAAAACAGTTTATGATAAACAGTTCTAGGAACAGAATTCATAACTTGCTAGAAAACAAGTAAAACAAGTATGAACTGGATAACAAAACTAGCATGCTCTGTAAAACCAAATCAACAGTTGTGTGCTGTGCAAAAATACCAGAGTTCAATTTTAGCATGCTACTTTCATTTTCAAATTATCCGTCCCATCGCAGGACCCATAAAACCATTTATCCCGTTACAGGGACCCAAAATCATTTGTTCCGTTACGGGAACCATAAAACTTGTCCCATCACAGGACCTATAAAACTTGTCCCATCACAGGACCTATAAAACTTGTCCCATTACATGACCTATAAAACTTGTCCCATCACAGTACCTATAAAACTTGTCCCATCACATGACCCATAAAACTTGTCCTATCACAGGACCCATAAAACTTGTCCCATCACAGGACCCATAAAAACCACTTGCTCAGATATAATGTATTGGATGATCCCTGGTGAGACAGCTGATCAGGCTATCTCCATAGGATAACTCTATCTTGGCTATCCTATAAAAACTTGTTCCGGAACTCAGAGATTAGCTAGGTCCTTGTCAAGTAGGGCTGCTGGTTATAATAGGGTGCGCAACCACTTCACCTCTTACGCTATCTTCCAGGCCGTTACGGGCCTCCTGCGCACACTCATCCAATTATCTGATCATTTTCATCCAGTTTTCCAAATCACTTACCTATCTCTTTCAAAACAATTCTTTCACAGCACACTTTCCAAAACATTTTCATTTTATTCAAAATTTAGAGATAGGTACTTTAAGAAGTTACTTTTTCCCTAAAACATCAGTTAATAAAACATATTTAAATACGGGGAATACGTAACTTAAAACGTTCTATTCCATTACAAGATTAAAACATTATCTATTCATATATATTGAACCATAAAAGAATGGTCAGGGGTACTTGCCTTGCAGAGCTTTACAACTATTACTGATCGAGTCTGAGCCGACTCGGACGCTCAGGCTTTAATGTCTAACCACTAGATCACCTTGGATTCGACTTCAACACTCAGGTTCTTCGGTTAAAACCCTACTGAGCTCGTCGACTACCCACTAGGTTATCTCTAGTTCGATATCAATTTTGGAGTCCTTCAACTAGAACCTACAGAGTCGAAATACCCTACGTTAGACAACCAGGTATGCTTGACATATCCTCAATACCAATCCTAACCAAATGATAACAATCCCGACTCGTACTTATATTTACTATTAAAATACAATAACACACACAACAGTCAGGGTTCACATTTTCGGAAGTCGATTCAGTGTTCGTTTTCAGAAAATACATATATCTGTCCTTTTACGAAATTAGGGTTATCAGTTTTAGCAAAGTATTTCATCACAACACATAATCAGATTCCGTATAAAGTACTCATATATAATCGATCGACATTTCGATAATCATTGGGTACGCCCTCGCGTTTCCGTAATTTAATTTTTCCGAAAATCGGAAAACACCTCCTTTAATTATCTGCTAACCCGTCGAACGTCCCGACGTCAAATCAACAACACAATCACCACAATCCAATTTATAAGTCTCAACCACCAATTCGAACCAACAACAACAATCGGAATCCACAAATTTTCGAACGCCGATTATATTTTAATTAATAATTAGTATCCGTATTTTTATATTTTTATTCATATTTTATATATTTTAAATCGTATTAGGACTCAGAATTAAATCATCACTGTCCACCGTCCGCTCGTAAAAAGTCGTCGCGGACGGCGGCAAAATTTTACGGGTACCCGATCAATTCTCGGGTTCCAACGCAAACTTCACCGATTGATCCTTAATAATTTCCTGCACAAAAGATTATTTTTATTTAACAAATATAATCAATTAATTTACGTAGAAAATTAAATAAATAGATAAAAGAAAATTCATAAATTAATCGAACCAAAGAAACCCAAATACAGGACACAACGTACTTACGCGCAGCGCCCACCGGCCACCTTACCGGAATAAAATCGGTGGCAACCGGAAAAGAACAAACAGCGAACAACACGGAAATACAGCAAGCACACAAAACCCAATCAAGTATACACATATACATATGTATATATACAAACAATCAGGTAGGGGCAAACCGAAGCAGTCACCGGAAATTGACCGGAGCAAACGGCGGCGACGGTTACCAAACAAGGCAGAGAAACGAGGGAAAATGAGAAGAATTGTTGGGAAACGCGAGAAGGAAAGAAGAACAGAACTGGGGAGAAAAGAAAGCGAGAGAATAGAGAATAGAGAGAAGAGACAGTCGAGATTGAGAGAGAGGAGAATGATAAATTAGGGATTGAACTGAAAAAGGAAGAAGAAAACGGGTTGAACCAATTAAATCTGCCCCCCCCTATCGTTTTATTAAATAACCCAGCAATTACGGTGCTTCCTTTTCCGTATTTATAAATTATTTGTTTATTTATTTTTTAACGATACTCTTTACGGTCGAAACAAAATAATATAATCGTGCATAAATCTCAAAATTCCTAAAACAATCAACATCAATAATATATAGAATTTTGTAATTACGTAAAGCATTTTTGAAACGCACAAGTATCTGCATTTAATGATTAAGAGAACCGACATACAGGTGAATTAAATCCCAAAAATTTCCGAAATAATTTTAAACCCTCAAAATATTCCAAACTTAAATAAATATGAGTTCATAATTTTTGAAACTTTTCTGGATTTAATACGGATTTTACAAATAAATACAATCAGAAAATCATTTAAGGATAAATAATCAATAAAATATTTATTTCTCAATTTTAAAAACTCCTAAAAATAATTAATAAAATTATGAAGCCATAAAAATGATTTTAGAGATAATCCACGTATTTATGAAAATAAATCTTGAATAGAATCACCTTTAAATACAAAAACAAAACAACACAGCTTCACAACTAATTACACAATTGATCCTCGAACACGAATAATCACATATAATTAGTAACAAAATAAAGTCCAGCTAACTGAACCCATACACATATTTGATTTATTTATTCAATAATTACACACTCAAGAAATAAAAATATACAGGTCGTTACATTATATCTCAGTTAACTGCTGGTTTACATAATGGATAATAAACATGCTATTAACTTTTCTAAACTGTCACTTGTCATTTCTATTTATAGAAAACCAAATCTTCCATTTATGGCTTAACATATCTTTGGCATCCGGTGTTTACTTTAATCTTCCTCTGTCAGTTAATCTTTGTCATTGATCTTGCACACTTTTCAAACTACTTTTTGTAGACTTGTCAATCCAGCTGTTGGATTGTTTGTTGATTGTTTATCTTGGATATTAAATTGATCTGCAATTCTGTACTTTAAGACTTTACTTCGAGATCTCTAGTTTGAATTAATCGAACACTTGACATCTCGATAAGTACATAGGCTTATCAAGATCTCTAGCTCTCCATAATGAGTTTGGTTTGTAGAGGGCTTCAGCTTGTCGAGATCTCTAGTCTTCATATCTTCACTTTGACTTGTAGATATCTCTGAGTTCTCGAATGAATGTAAACTTGTCGATAACTCTGAGTTCTCTAGTGAAGGAATAACTTGTCGATATCTTCTTGAGTTCTCGAGTAGCTTTCTTGACTTCTCTACTCCCGGTGGATAAGGCTTATCTGTCGAGAAGACATTGCTCATCCGTCAAGTAGACATTGCTCATCCGTTGAGTAGATGTTGCTGATCCATCAAGTAGACACTGCTCATCCATTGAGTAGAAGTTGCACATCCATCGAGTAGACACTGTTCATCCATCGAGTAGAAGTTGCTCATCCATCGAGTAGAAGTTGCTCATCCATCGAGTAGATATTGCTCATCCGTCGGTACTCTCTAGAGTTTGAATGACTTCTCGATAAGCCATTCTGGAGTTCTCGAATGACTTCTCTATAACATTAAATATGTGACTTGTAGAGATCTTGAGTTAGAATATTTTTCTCCAAACAGATTTATTCAACTCCAAGCTTCTTCAAAATTCTTCTGAGGCATGATCTTCTTGATCTTCTTCCAGATAGAATCCTTAGGCTTGCTACTGTTTTAGGAAAAAGACTCCAGTCTGCTCCTTTGCATTTTTACAGATTTTAAGTGTTACAAGTACAAAATACAAATTTAGATAATAATATAACTTACTTAGGGTTGACAAGTTGTCTTACTCTTGTTAAAGTACAGGCATATCTTTTACAACAATCTTCCCCAATTTGTGAGAAGATTGCTTCACACAAATTCATGCATGTTAACAAGACTAACTCCAAGTTTAAAACTGATGGAAGATTAGATTAAAACATTAAACTTGATAGAATTACAACTTGTACAACATAAGATTCACCAGGTTCTAAGATTACAAGAATCAGGTAAAGACAGTTTTTACATCTGCTTCTTCTCTAAGTTTATCCTTCGAGTGATCAAGAATTTCAAGTTCTTCTATGATGAGTGTTCCACTTAGAGCTTCCACAAGTTTTTGCATGGATGCCTTAGGGTACCCCTGATCCAGATACTCTAAACTGAATCTTGAGAATCCACCAACTTTGATGTTTAGAAATCTACCATCTTTAGAAATTATGCTCATTCCTTTTGCTTTCAACTCTTCTGATCTTTTTATAAACATATCTATTTCTTCATCATGTTTCCTTCTTCTTCCTTCAGCTTCAGCCTTATCTCTTTTCTTTGTTTCCTCCCTTTCAATCAACCAGTCAGCCAAAGATGATCTCCAAGTCCTTATAATAGTGTCCTTGCCTTTTAACAAACTTAACACTCTTTTAATTTCTACAGGAGTCAAAGAGTCCATTAATTCTTTACGTAGAAGAGTGAATGTACCATCTTTAAAATAGACTCTAACTTCTCTTAGGGATACAACCCAGACTTTGATAATTTCCTCAGCTGGATTGTAGAAATGGTCTTCATCTGAGATGCACCAATTTAGAGGTAGAAAGTCAGATTCTTTAAAACAATTACAGATGGCCCTTTTAGTGACTTCCACTTCTTACAGGCTTGACTTTCTTAGGCTTTCTCCCCACAAATTTGAGTTTGAATTTTAGTGAAGGTTTGGCTAAAGGTAGGGTTGTTATTTTCTTGAGATTTATGAGGTTTGAGGTGATTGGAATTTTTAGGAAGGAGTTGGCAGTTTATCTGTAAAGAAATTTTGGCTTAGGTGTTTGGGAAGATTTGATGTTAGAGATAGTTGATTTTGTGGGTTGAGCTGAGGTTTGAGGTGGTTGTGTTTGGATTTTCAGGGTTGTTTGAGTTCCTGAATCATCATGAGGTTTTCTGCTCTTCCTCTCCCCTCTTCTCCTCTTCTCGTCATCTTTCTTGTCATCCTCTTTCTTCTTCTCTCTGCCCTTGCTTCCGAATAGCTTAGTAGACTGACTTGAATTTGATCCAGAAGGATTTTGATCATCTTTCTTCTGCTCATCATCATCCAAATCATCCTTGTTGATTTATGTTTTGGGCAAGTTGGCTTCTGCATTATTTAGATATCTTCTCAACAGTTTTATCATCTCCTCATCTTCAATAGTTTTCTTCCTTTTTACTTTCAGCTCAGTTTCTAGAGTCATGATGAGCCTTTTGTTTGCCATGACACACTGTTTAGGAACTTGAAAGTGTTTAAATGTTTGGTAGTAGAAAAAATGTATGCCACTCCCTTGCTGGGATATAGATAAGCTTCTGGGAGAGCAGCTACTTATGTATTCTTCAATTCTATTAGCAAGAGAGTATCTTCATGAATCACAATTCTAACTTTGCTTATCAAAATGTCTAATTCAGATACCCTCCTAGAGATAAGACAGTTAAGGGACACCTGCATACATCTGTCTACCCCCGAGTCATTGATGTTGACCACTATCCTTCTTTCCTTGAAATTGTCTTTAGTTACCAAGATCACTCTTATTGAGTTTATTGTCCTTTCCAGTGCTTTCTTGTAAGTGAAGAAATTGTCATTGATAGAAACTCTGAGTGCCTTAAGCAGTTCATCAAATTTTCTGCTTAGACCGGGACCCTCAGCTGCTTTAAAAAGTCTCTCCATTCCAATATCAACTTTTCAACTTAAGCTCTCTTCAGCACTTTGGACTTGTTGTTGAGATGACCTTGACTGTGCCAACCTAGCCTCTATCCCCCCCTTAGTCTTGTTGACAGGCATAAGAAGGGGAGTAGGGATTTCAGGTCTTACTTGTTCAGGCAGAGAAGGTAGTGGTATGTTGAGTTTACCCTTGATGGCTCCTAAAGCTATGGAATTCTGCATTTGAAGATGCTTGTGGGAGTCCACCAGAGTTTGGATATCTGTTTGTTGGCTCTTGACAAGAGCCAACAAAGCCTGAACTTGTGCAGTGAGAGAGGAGTTGGAGTCTTACAATGCTGTGACTTGATCCTGTAGAGACTGAATTTGCAGATTTATTGAGGTGGATTCAGGCTGATTAGAGCTGCTAGATTTGCCAAAGTGTTCTTTTACAGCCTCTTTTATCCCTTCCATTAGCGATGCTGAAGGCTTATATCTGCTCTGGTGAAGTTGATCTAGCTGGACATTGGTCTCATTTGAATGAGTAATTTATTGTTGGATCATTGTATGGATATTTGAGAAGGATAGTTTGAGGTTTTTGACTTCCTTCTCAATAGAGGCAAGATCCATCCAAGCCATTTGCTCAGAAAAATGCTTGAATTTCGAAGAGATCTGCTCTTGAGATGGTATGATCTTGTCAATTTTCTCATTCACCAGTTTTCTGATTCTGTCTTCATGACCAGTGAGCTTGATTTCAAGAGCCTTACCAAACAGATGAAATACTTTGAGCTAAGCTTTGTATACATCTGTAATGGCATCATAGACAGCTTATTGACTCAAGTCTTTTGCATTTCTGCCCAGAAGAATAACATACTCTTCTATAAATCTGGCCAAAACTTGATTCATCTCCAAGGCAAAGTCCTCAGACAGCCATGCATCCACATTCCCATCTGACTCAGTATCGTTGACAATTTTCTCCTTTTGCTCCTCAACTTCTTCATTATAAGCAAGCATAATGGCTTGATAATCTTGGTTGCTCATGTTTGAAGTTAAAAGATGTTGTGAGATGTTGTCCAGTCCAGAGATCTGCTCTACTAGTAGATCATCTACAGGAGTTGGTTGAGAGGCAGATTCTTGTAGCCACTGAGAGAGTATGTGAGGTACACAGCAGTTGTCCATATCTCCTCCACAACTTCACAGTAGATTGTGGGTGATTCTAGCATCGCATAACTAAGTTTGTAAATTTTCACAAAATCCATCATTTTGTGAAAATCTTCAGACGCCGGAATTTCCTTGTTCACAAGAGCTACAAAGTTGTTCTTCTCATAGATAAATCCAGACTGAGACATGATTTTGACTACTGGTGCCATTGTTAGAGTAAGAGAATTTGCAGAGAGAAGGAGAGTATTTGCTTTGGAGAAGAAGAGAGTTAGATCAATTGATTTGAGAATGATAAAAGAAAAGAATGAAAATGAATTTTGCTTTTATACTATCTTAGAAATAAACTTTCAAAAGTAATAAAGTGAAATAAAGTAACCAATCAAAATAGCCCAAAATAGCCGTTTAAAATAAATAAACAGTCAAAATTCTGTCAATTATCCGTCGTGATATACTTACAGACTGTAAGTATATCCGATTGATAATGTTCAGAGTTTTAACGGCCATGATGAAATCAATTCGACGGATGAGAATAAAACAATTATATGTCTGGTATAAAATAATCCAGAAAAGTAATTGATTTTTATTAAGCTATTATATTCCGACGCATGATCAAACTCGATGGATAATGAGCATCCGTCAGGATGTAAATTTTGACTTAGCCAAAATTTCATCTAAAATAGAAAAATCAATTAAGTTTCTGACTGCATTACAACTTTCAAAAATTTATGTAATGATTTAAGAGAAATTAAGCATACCTAACTCACTTACCAACCTGGAAAAGGTGGATTCATTAAATGGCTTGGTAAAGATATCTGCAAGCTGCTTTTCACTTGGAACAAAATGAAGTTCCACATTACCATTCATCACATGTTCCCTAATGAAGTGGTACTTGATGTCTATGTGCTTTGTTCTTGAATGTTGTACTTGATTTTCAGTGATGGCAATTGCACTTGTGTTATCACAGAAAATAGGAATTCTGTCTACTTGTAGACCATAGTCCAATAATTGGATTTTCATCCATAAAATCTGTACACAGCAACTACCAGCAGCAGTATATTCAGCTTCAGCTGTAGAAGTAGAAACTGAATTTTGCTTTTTACTGAACCTGGACACAAGCTTGTTTCCTAAAAATTGACAGGTTCCTGTTGTACTTTTTCTATCAATTTTACAACCTGCATAATCTGTATCTGAATAACCAGTTTGATCAAAACCAGAATCTCTAGGGTACCAAATGCCAAGTTTTGGTGTTCCCTTGAGATATCTGAAAATTCTCTTAATAGCTACTAAATGAGATTCTCTAGGATCAGCCTGAAATCTAGCACAAAGACAGGTAGCAAACATTATATTTGGCCTACTAGCTGTTAAGTACAGAAATGAACCAACCATGCCCCTATAGCTTGAAATATCCACATACTTTTCAGTGGTGTTTAATTCAAGTGTAGTTGCAGTGGCCATGGGAGTTTTTGCAGATGTACAATCCATTAGATCAAACTTCTTTAAAAGATCAAAAATATATTTGGTTTGACTACTGAATATTCCACCACTAACTTGCTTAACTTGTAAACCAAGAAAGTAAGTTAGTTCTCCATCATGCTCATTTCATACTTACTTTGCATCAATTTGGAAAACGTTTTGCAAAGTTTTTCATCTGTAGAACCAAATATAATATCATCTACATAAATTTGAACAAGTATACTAGAGCCATTAACATTTTTAAAGAATAAAGTTTTATCCACAGTACCTCATGTGAAGTGATTTTCCAAAAGAAACTTTGATAACGTGTCATGCCAGGCTCTAGGTGCTTGCTTCAATCCATAAAGTTCTTTCAAAAGATAGTAGACGTATTCTAAAAAATGTGGATCTTCAAAACCAGGAGGCTGACTAACATAGACTTCCTCCTCCAAATCTCCATTGATAAAGGCACTTTTGACATCCATTTGATAGACTTTAAAATTGGCATGGGTTGCATAGGCTAAGAAAATTCTGATGGCTTCAAGTGTTGCAACAGGAGCAAAAGTTTCATCAAAATCTATCCCTTCTTGTTGACAATAGCCCTTAGCAACCAATCTAGCTTATTCCTGTCAACTATGCCATTTTCATCCATCTTATTTCTGAATACCCACTTGGTGTCAATTGGATTCTTTCCTTTAGGCTTGGGTACCAGTTTCCATACCTTGTTCCTTTAAAATTGGTTTAGCTCCTCCTGCATAGCTAAAATCCAATCAGGATCCAACAGAGGTTCTTCTACGTTCTTTGGTTCTTCCTTAGAGAGGAAGCTGCTATACAGACACTCTTCTTGAGTTGCTTTCCTTGTTTGAACTCTAGAAGATGCATCACCAATAACGAGCTTAAAAGGGTGATCTTTAGTCCATTTTCTCTGTTATGGCACATTAACTCTAAATGAAGTGGCCTCATTGTTATCTTGATGTGTGACTGAGTTTTGATTATGAGAAACTTCCCCTGAGTTTGTGAATCTTTGATTTGAGGAAGGGGTACTATATGTAGCTGATCTGTTTTGACTCTCAGCTTCTCTCATTGTTCCGACGGATGATGCACTTTGTATCTTGACGGATGAAGCTGATTGTCTACCGACGGATGAAGCATTCTGTAACTCGACAGATGTTGAATTATGTGCTTCATTAGTTGTAGATTTTTCTTCATTATCCTTAGCCACTGTTTCTTGATCACTCTCATCATCACTGTCATCACTAACCATCTCAACATTATCAAATTTGAGGCTTTCATGGAAATCTCCATCTTATAGTCCTTTAATCTCTTTATCATCAAACACAACATGTACTGATTCCATAACAATGTTGGTTCTTAGATTGAAGACTCTATATGCTTTTCCAATAGCATATCAAACAAAAATTCCTTCATCTACTTTGGCATCAAACTTCCCATGTTGATCAGTTTGATTCCTTAAGATTTAACATTTGCATCCAAAGACATGAAGAAAATTTAGAGTAAGCTTCCTATTCTTGAACAATTGATTAGGAGTCATACATTTGGCTTGATTAACCAAAGAAATATTCTGAGTGTAGCATGCAGTATTCAAAGCTTCAGCCCCAAAATATATTGGTAACTTTGATTCTTCAAGAATTTCCTTGCAGCTTCAATTAAAGATCTGTTTTTCCTTTCCACCACTCCATTTTGTTGAGGAGTTCTAGCTGCAGAAAACTCATGCATAATTTCATTCTCTTCACAAAATGATCTCATCACAGAGTTCTTGAACGTAGTTCCATTGTCACCCCTGATTCTTCTCACTTTGAAGTTAGGATGATTGTTGACTTGCCTTATGTGATTGATGATGATTTCACTAGCTTCATCTTTGGATTTCAGAAAATATGTCTAATAGAACTTTGAGAAATCATCTACAATTACTAGGCAAAATCTTTTTCTTGAGATGGACAACACATTGACTGGTCCAAACAAATCCATGTGCAACAGTTGCAAAGGTTCTTTAATTGTTGAATCAAGCTTCTTTCTGAATGATGCTTTGACCTGCTTTCCTTTCTGGCAGGCATCACATAATCCATCCTTAGTAAACTCCACCTGAGGAATACCTCTAACCAATTCTTTCTTGACAAGCTCATTCATGGTCTTGAAGTTTAGATGGGACAGCTTCGTGTGCCATAGCCAACTTTTATCTTGACTTGCTTTACTGAGAAGACAAGTGACTGATTCTGCATTTGATGAGTTGAAGTCAGCTAGGTACACATTTCCTTTTCTCACTCCAGTGAGAACCACTTTGTTGCTCTTTTTGTTTGTCACAACACAAGCTTCTGAATTGAAGGTAACTGAGTTGCCGTTATCACAAAGCTGGCTGATACTCAATAAATTATTCTTGAGACCATCCACTAAGGCAACCTCTTCAATGATGACATTGTCCTTTGAAATCAAGCCATATCCCATAGTATAACCCTTGCTGTCATCTCTAAAAGTAATACTTGGGCCAGCTCTTTCCTTGAACTCAGTGAGCAGGGTAGAATCTCCAGTAATGTGCCTTGAGCAACCACTATCCAGATACCAGAGACTCTTTCTGTTTCCCTGCACACATCAAAATCAAATCAAGTTGATTTTGGTACCCAAGTTTTCTTGGGTCCTTCCTTGTTAGATTTCTTCTTTGGTTTCTTAGGTTTGATCTTATTTGACTTGAGAATTTCAGATTCATCCTTAGTCATTTGAGTTGAACCTTTGAAACCAGACATTAAAACAGAATTATCATGCATATTTTGGTTTCCATGAAAAGGCATGCTTTTTGCAAACATGTTATTCTAGTAAGGCATGCTAAATGGCATTTGAGGCATCCTAAATGCAGCATAATAAGTTTTAGGTGCAAATGGCATCTTAGCAAATTGTGCATTCATATTCTGAGTAGACATAGCATTTATGGGCATGGTAGGCATTTCAGTCATGTTGGGAAAAGAAGAGGGTGCAGACATGGAAGTAGTCATGGCAAGCTTGCAATTAACAGATAAATGATTAACACTACCACACTTAACATAAATTTTTCTTGGTGCATATTTATCAGGTGTGTAGTTTTTATGGTTGTTAATTCCTACTTTCCCATTTCTATTGTTTTTCTTTTTATCTTCTGTTTTAACCTCAATCTTTTCTAATCTGTCATTCAATTGCTTGATAGACAGATGCCCAACATTAACTTTCTTTTCTATTCTAACTTGACTCGATTCTCCTGGAATTAAGTTTTTAGAAACTGATCCATATTTCTCATTTAACTTAGCTAGCTTTGCTTTGCTAACTGGTTCACTCACAACCGACGGATGTGGCACCTTGTCTCTCGACGGATAATCCTTTTGATTATCCGACGAATGGTTTTCATCATCCGTCGAGTTTACATCTGTCAACAATCCTTCAATCAAATTGGACTCAAGCTTCTCTTTACTCTTCTTCCAGGCTGCATCACAAAAGGACTCAATACCTTGAACTTTAGTGATTTGAGCATGAACATCTCTAGATGATTTCCATGCCTTAATCACTTCATGTTCTCGTTCAAGCTGCTTCTTTAAAATCTCTTCTTTCTTCAAGGACTCAGTTAATTCATCCTTATTAATCTTACACTCAATTCTCAATTTTTCAAATTCAATAAACTAAAATTCTAGCACATTATTCCTATCACTTAAAAAAAGATTGTTTTCTTTAATTTTAGCATTTTCCTTAGTGAGGGACTTAAGTATAACACGCAGATGATACAATTTCATAGACATGTCATTTATTGCATCATTACACTCAGATTTAGATAAATGAGCTAGGTTAGTGGTGATTACCTTATTGCTTGAAGAACTTGTTTCTGTTTCATCAGATTTGGCCATTAGGACTAGATTGACATAGCTTGTTTCTTCATCTTCATCCACTCTATCTGCAGGCCAGTCATTCTCCTGTGTGATGAAAGCCCTTTCCTTTTGTTTGAGTAACTCAAAGTATTTCTATTTATAATCAACAGGCTCAAACTTTTTTTGTTGGAATTAGACTTTCTACATTCACTAGCAAAATGACCTTCCAAGCCATATTTGAAACACTTGAATTTAGATTTATTAACCCTGTTTCTATTTGGCTTGGCTGCTCCGAAATTCTTCTTGAATTTGAGCTTGGCAAATCTTTTGGATAAGAATGCTAAATGCTCATCAATATCATCCATGTCATCTTGGCTCAACTGATCTTCATTCTCAGCTACCAGCCCTTTGCCCTTGCTCTTACAGACCTTTGATGTAGAATCAACAGCTTCTACCTTCATCTCTTTCTCCTTTTCTAGGTCAAGAACCAGTGCTATGGACCCTCCTTTCTTCCTTCCTTTCTCCATCCTTTCATCTTGCTCTATTTCAAGCTCATAGGTTTTCAGGATGCCATACAATCTCTCCAAGGTGAACTCTTTGTAATCTTGTGAATTTTATTAATGAGACTGTCATTTGCTTCCCCTCCGTTGGAAGAGATCTAAGGAACTTGAGGTTAGAGTCTTTTGTTTGATAGACTCTTCCATGCAGCTTTAGAGTAGTTAGTAGCTTTTGAAATCTACTAAATATATCAGTGAGTGACTCACTATCTTCACAGTGGAAATGCTCATATTGCTGAATTAGGAGCTGTATCTTGTTCTCCCTTACTTGCTCAGTACCATCACAAATAATCTGGATTGTGTCCCAAATCTCTTTGGCTGTTTTACAGTTAATGATTTTATCAAACATATCATCATCAACTCTATTGAACAATATGTTCATGGCTTTCTTATCCTTCCGGACTTGCTAAGTATCAGGATCTGACCATTCATGCCTAGGTTTTGGAACATATGGTTCATTACCAGTTGCAGCTCTCATTGGTACATGAGGACCTCTCTCTATGTAGTCCACATAGGCCTCATCTTGAGAAAGAAGATATAGGTGCATCTTCACCTTCCAGTGGTGATAGTTGTCTTTGTCCAGAAATGGAATTTTAACTCCAACATCCTTTTTGTTCATCTTGTTGTTTGTTGTGATCTTTAAACTCTTTATACTTCAAGAGCTTGCTCTGATACCAATTCTTATTCCCTAACAATACAATAAGAATTACAGAAGGGGGATTGAATATAATTCTGGCTTCTTTTATTAATTTTAAAAATGTTTTAACTCAATACATATGACCGTGTTTGATTTGATAAAGTGCGGAATAGAAAGATAATTGAAATCAAAACACTAAAAAATAAAACACAAGGCTGTAAAACTTTTTGGTGAATTTGAATGTATCCACCAAATATATATATATATATATATCAGAATGAGAACTCTGTGATGTTTTGAATAGTTCACAGCTGCTTTACAAGTTGAACAAACAAACTTCAAAGATATTCTTGCAGAATACAGCTTGATATGTTTCTCTGAAAATAAACTTGCTTAGTTAAAATATTCTACTTGCTACTCTTGGTTTATATATCACCAAGTTACATTGTAATAACCCCAATTTTTGGAATTTTTGAAACACGGATGAATAGTAACTTTTGCTGATGATGCTGATGATGCTGATTAAGGAAAATTATCAGACCACGCTATATAGGAGTACTGTTATGAAAATTCTAAGATCGTATTAGTATTACATAAAGTAAATAAGTGTATGTAAAGATCGTCAGAATCCAAATCCGAACACTTTGATTTTTCCCGAAAATCCACCAGATACCGAAAGAATTGAGTATAAGATAACATGATAAAAAGGATTTAAATTCAAAGATTTTTAGAGAGGATCATAAAAGGAATATAAAATATTGAGAAAGGTTTAGGGGAACCTAAGTAATAAGATCCCAGGTATGATCTCTCAAACGATAAACGAAAACAAAAGATAAGCGAACCGTATAACAGATCAGCGGTCATTAGCCAAGTAATTAAGGGATTAATCAAAAAGGTAGTGGATGATAATGTCATCACATGACACAGGCTTGCTTGCATAAGCATGACAAAGGAGTTTTGTTTGTTGGGTGATTTTGGGCCATACAAAATTAACCATGGTAAAAAGGTTAAAACAAATTTCAAGACAAAAAGAAGAATCAAGCAAGCAAATAACATAAATAAAAAAGAGAAGAGTTGACTTTGCAAGAAGAAGCTCTCGGCCAAAATAAACACAGCAACTTCAAACTGCCATATCTCCTTCAATACTCACTCAAATATTGTGTTCTATAGCTCGTTGGAAAGGTATTGAGATGGCCTACAAATCTTGTTCACAAGTCTCGTCCAAATAAGTATGGTAAGATCCTCAATTTTACAGTTCTTTAAATCGGACTTTTAGAAACTTCAAAGCCTAACTTTGTGTTCTTGATTTCTTTGGAAAGATCAAGCTTGTAGGAGGCTTCCTAAGGCTTCCTAGCAACTTAACACCTCCCAAGGAAGGTATAAACATCAAACCCTAGCTTTTACTTTATTTGTTAGTAATTTTAATTGTTGGTTTTGTGAAATGAGAAGCATAGATTGTGATTATTAGTAGTTTGGTTTGATTTGGAAGTGTTTTGGTAATTAAAGCTTGATTATAGTTCACAGGTCTTGATTGTGGTTGTTTGAGTTGAAAAAATTGGAGGTTATGGACTGATGTGATATGGTTTAGGTGAAGTTTTGTTGTATTGATGGTTATGAGTTGGTTGGTGGTTGATTGGAGTAGTTTAAACTTTGGTAATCGCGTAAATATAGCCGTCGTAATGCCCGATTTACCTGAGACTGTTTTTTTTTATTAACTTCAGGACCCGTGAACTCACTGTAAGATTCTTACCATTGTCATTTTTATATAGTTCATGTTACGAGCTTCGTTTTGATATGTGGTTCATTTGAATCCGATGTACGGTTTAGGAGAAACGACGGTTTTAAGTAACGGCGTTTCACGAACGAACCATTACCCCTCGCCTTACTTTGAAACCTTGGTTAAGGACATTAAATGACTAATTGGGATATAAAACAATTATTTTAAGTGTATTAGGCAGTTGGTAAGGTACTCGCGAAAGAATCGCCTTAAAACTCTTAATGGTTAATTTATTAAAAATGGTGGAGCCAAGGGTACTCGAATGACTTAGGTGATTCCTTAAAAGTAGGAGTGACCATAAGCGAACGTTAGGGTTCAATTGGTTAAAGTCTAGTTTCTTAAGCGACCGGGGTTTAATTCCAACTTATGTTATTGTTCATAGGTTATCGGACCCACTCTAAGCTTAAGTCTATCCGGGAGCACTCAGGCAAGTTTTCTACCCGTATAACTGTTGTTGTGATGTATATGTGTATATGCATTATCTTGTGATAGATGCATGATTGTTATTAGCAAATTCTTATGATATATTGGAGCATGTGATATGGTATATATGCATTTCTGTTTCGTAATCTTGATATCTAATTGTTGATTCAATTGCTTATAAGTTGCATAATACATATGCTAGAGATAAGCAGTAGTTGCGTATACCCTTAGTATAGGGGACCCAAAGGTGAACCCTTTTCTAAAACCGGGAGTAGATGTTCCCGAGTATATGATATATATATATTTATATATATATATATATTGATATAGTTTTCAAAACTATTAATCGAATAAGGTTTATTCGATAACTTTATATTATTTAATGAATATTACTTGAATATTCATTCGAGGACTTATGACTCAGTTTATATTATTTAATGAATATTACTTGAATATTCATTCGAGGAATTATGACTCAGTTTATATTATTTAATGAATATTACTTGAATATTCATTCGAGGACTTATGATTCAGTTTATATTATTTAATAAATATTACTTGAATATTCATTCGAGGAATTATGACTCAGTTTATATTATTTAATGAATATTACTTGAATATTCATTCGAGGACTTATGACTCAGTTTATATTATTTAATGAATATTACTTGAATATTTATTCGAGGACTTATGACTCAGTTTATATTATTTAATGAATATTACTTGAATATTCATTCCAGGACTTATGACTCAGTTTATATTATTTAATGAATAGTACTTGAATATTCATTCGAGGACTTATGACTCAGTTTATATTATTTAATGAATATTATTTGAATATTCATTTGAGGACCTATGACTCCGATTATTTACTGAATACTATTCTTTATTTTATTAAAGAATAATTTGTCGATAATCAAACTTACTTTTGATTATTCAAATAAAGATATTACTTTCGTATAAGTATATCTTTGGTTATTTACTATTCATTTCAAGTATAAGTTTACAACTTCTACTTCAATTATTTTTATAAAGATTATTCTTTATGGGAATATTATTTAAATAATAATATTCAGATATTATCTAATATATTGGGACTGATTTACTTTATTAAATCAGCATTACTCCAAACACTCTTTAAAGTGTTTTCGAGTCTTTAAAATGATTTTTAAAAGTTAGAGCGGATCCCAAAACTCAATTTTTTATATATTTAAGATCTTCCTTTTAAAGGGGATTTAAATACTCGCTCAAAACCGGAGGGATCCGTCTCTGTGGTGTATTTTATATTCGCAACAAGGTTGTTGTTTTGGTAAATAAATTGATTACTTACCCAACGTTCGGGAAGTAAGTCCATCTATCGAGTCGGCATAAGTAACACGGGCTCAGTGGGCATCCATGAAAGTGTAAGTGGCTCAGTGGGAGTCCATCAAATGCGTAAGTGGCTGAGTGGCAGTCCAGCATAAGGTCCTATTACGGCCAGGGTGATGACCAGTGGGGAATTCGTCCATCTACTAGTAGAAAAGGTTACTTATTGGTATCTTTGCCTGATCAGCAAGATATCAGGTTTATGCCAAGGTTTTCTCCTTTCCAAATTCATTGGATATTGCAACTCTGTTTATAATTTTCATAACAGAGGTTTTCAAGGAGTGTATGAAATGTATATATATATAAGTGTATATATATCGGGACTTAATGAAGTACCTCGTAACTTCATTATTTATAATGATATTAAAAGATTGAATCTATTCAAATCTTGTCTTGTAGTCTCATCAGTGTGATGAACTTTTAAAACTGATTATAACTTGAACGGTGGTAGTTCAAGTAGTATTTGGAAAAGATATAAGTATATTGGAGTATCTTGTAACTTCATCTTTTAAACTTATATCTGGTTAATGATTATCTTATGCATGACAAAGATTTTCACAAAAACGTTGAGACAAGGTTAGATATATGAGATCACCTTGCAACGATATTTTTATACAGTTATAAACTGGAACTCTGTGTATATTAGGCATGGAAGAGGACTTCCAAGATTTTGAAAAGTATATAAGTATATATACTGAATATTTTGTGACTTCGTCGCATTAAGATATCAAACTTGGTTCATTTCTTCTTGACCAAGACTTTCATGAGTACTATGAGAATGCTCATATATTGTTAATTATTATACATATTATTTCGGTGGGCCTGTTGCTCACCCTTGCTTTCTTCTTCATCACACAACAACAGATAGAAAAGATGAACAGGACCAAGCTCCCGATTCGCAAGCGATTAGAAAATGTTCCGCAGTTTCTTGTAGGCGTTGATGCCGTTATAGCCGAGGTAGGATCTACCAATAGGCTAAGCTTTCAACTTTTGATGTATCAGACTTATGTATATTTATGAATTGTAATAATGGCAAGGAAATGTAAATTTATTCAGAAACCCTTTTAAGGTGTAATGGCATATAATTGTGGAATAAAGTGACTTGTATTATTTTTTGGTATTCATCTCTGAGACTATAACTTATGGTGTGTGTGTATATTGTGGGGTCACAGTATGTAGTAGTTGGTTGTTTATTAAGATTAAGTGTTATTAAGGGAAATGGAACTCGTGACAACCCGGATCCCCGACCCCGGATTTGGGGGTGTTACAGAAATGGTATCAGAGCTAAGCGTTATAAACCTCAGAGATGATGTGACGTTAAGATAATAAGTTCACTAAGATAATAAGAACTCTTGCCAAGTTCATAGTCGGGCTACCTAACGTAGTACTGACAGTTAAAACCCTTATGGGAACCCTTATAAATATCGTGATAGAAGCGTAGTTCGTTATCGTATATGGTAGCGGGACTCCGAACCCTGAGGTTGAGGAGCAACAGCGCGATGATGTTTTATTACTGACTGGGGATCGGATTGTGGATCCAATGGAACACCCTAATGAGGGACCGGATGATATTCATATTGAGGATGTAGCGGTTGAGGATGTTGTCCCAGAAGGGATTGTTGTTGAGAAGGATCTCGTGGAGGATCCTAACAAGACTGAAGAGATGATCGCTGAGGAATTGATAACCATGGTTAGGGAAACTACCAAAGGTAGGATTGGCCGGTCACTACCGGAGGTTCGTTCAAGTTTGTAAAGATAGTAGCCCCTTTAACGCGGCTTACTCGTAAGACGGAGAAGTTTGAATGGACAGAGAAATGCGAGAAAAGCTTTTAAGAACTAAAGCAAAGGTTGGTGACGGCTCCTATGTTGGCATTGCCGGATGGAAAAAAGGAGATTTTGTGAATTGTAATGACGCTTCGCATAAAGAATTAGGGTGCTTCTTATACAGCACAGCAAGGTAATCGCGTACACGTCAAGACAATTAAGGGAATATAAAATTCGATATCCCCACCCAGGAGCTTGGGCTCGTGGCAATAGTTTTGCCCTAAAGATTTGAGGCACTACTTGTATGGAGAGAAGTGCGAGATTCACAAACCATAGGAGCTCTAGTACATTTTTACGTAGAAAGAGCTCAACATACGCCAGAGGAGGCGGTTAGAGCTAATCAAGAATTATGATTGGGAGATTCTTTATCATTCGGGGAAAGCCAATGTGGTGGCTGATGCCCTTAGTAAAAAGGCGAGACTCAAGATGATAATGTCTTTTGGAGAGTTTATAAGAGATTTTGAGAAAATGGAAATAGAAGTGAAGGTAATCGGAGCCGGTACCGAAAAGCTGTTTGAGATTGCAATACAGTTCGAATTATCGGAAAAGAACATATTGTGCCAGAAAAAGTGATGAATGAAGGCAGAGAGCCAACAATTAGATAAAAGATTAATACCGAGAAAGATGATAAGGGAATAATGAGGTATTCCTACAGAATTTGGGTTTCAAATGTTCAAGAGCTTAAAGATGAGATCTTAGATGAAAGCTAGTTTGAGGAATAAGATTTAGAGCAAACCCTGAACGTGATAGTCAGGGAGGTTGACATCAAGATAGAAGAACCCATAACATAATGAAATGGAAAACAAGGATTTAACGTATAAGATAACCCTGATTGTGGGAGAAGGATGAAACATTTCATAATGAGAAAACAGAAGTCGAGCAAGATAGGAAGAACCGGGATGGTACTCCTATGGGGCAATTCATGGACCTTCCTAAACAAAAATTATACTTTTATTCCCAAACACCACCCTGAGGAAACAATGTAGTGGGAAATTCTTTCAGGACCTTTAAGTCACTAAGCTCTCAGAGTTCCAAGGAACAAGTTGACCTAGCCGAGGCAAGAGCCTGGACAAAGGAAATAGAGAAATGATTTTATATTCTAAATGATTGATGAAGCGCAAAAGACTGTTTTTGTCACTTACCCTCCTAAGAGAGAGACCACCCGCTGGTGAAAGACCAAGAAAGGCACGGAGCCAGAGGTTAGAATAAACTGATTAAAGTTTAATCAATTGTTTTCGGGAAAGTAATTCCCAAGGTTATGGAGATAGTGTAAAAGCTTTAGAGCCAGAACAAAGGCGGACGAGTAAGATAAATTATGAAGCTAAGTTGTAAAAGTTGTCAAGATTCGTTCTGATGACAAGAATCCCAGAACGATGTGATGTTTGAAGTCAATGATTAGTGGGTTCATGAAATAATGATAAGAGAAAGGAAAATAAAAAAAACTGAAGTGGAAAGGAATATAAAGGCAATAGAGATTGAGGAATGATAAGGGAGTTGGGTATGAGGAAACCCTAAAGACTCGTAGTAATATAAATAGAAAAGTATATGATCGTCAAGATGAGGATGATTCACCATGAGTTAAAGTTGATAGTTGAAGGCATAAGAGATATATATGTACCCCTTCAAGTTGGAAGGATTCGGGGAAACCTTGAGATAGTTCGAAGGATAAGTAATGAGACACGGATAGACTGCGGAGACAAGAAAGTAAGAAATTAGGAAAATTGGATGAAGGAAGTGACCTTCAAGAAAGTGAAGTGTAAGACCGGGGGCATGATACCCAGAAATGGAGACGCCGGGTATGAAAGATATCCCAACATTGAGATGACTGTTGAGATAAACAACAAAAGAAAATAAGGATTTATTAAGAAGAAGTTCACGTTGAACACGACCAATATCTTCTAGAACATCCCTGTTATCAT
Organism: Apium graveolens; assembly: GCF_009905375.1. Lineage (NCBI taxonomy): Eukaryota > Viridiplantae > Streptophyta > Magnoliopsida > Apiales > Apiaceae > Apium > Apium graveolens. The sequence continues at coordinate 150,884,334 of NC_133652.1, forward strand.
TACTAAATCAGGCAAGAAAAGCGGATAACCGTTGTTATCTTTTGGAGGCCATATTGGTTGACCTCATTTTGAATAAGGATATTATTATGAAATTTGGTATAGACTATCGAGATGGGAATGATTAAATAAGATAATCTATCAAGGATATATGACTTGATTTATCCATGGAAGGATGCATGTACTTTTTCTAAAGGTGGAATTAAGGATAGAACATCGGTAACTTAAAATGAATCCTAGGGGAATGCATAAAGGTTGGAATTTCACCCTTAATAGGGATAGTATGAGTTTGACAGTATGAATTAGAAAGGATTAAGATAACAACAACCTTTAAGGATCAGTGGAGAAATTTTTCAGAAGTATATAGACAATGATTCTGGTATTAGTAAATGGTATTTTGATATGCCCTGTATCTAGGGAATACAGGAGAAACGATTCAAGAATAACCTAAGAGATTTTACAAGGAAAAAAAGTAATATTCAAAGTTCTCAAGAATATAAATTTTGATAAAGGAAATATGACATAATTATAATGATGCCAGGTGGGCACGTGTTGAACCATAAGAAAGTATAGATCGACCCAATGAAGGTCGAGATTGGTGAAAACATGTAGGAACCAAGATAAGAGACGCCCTAAGTATGATCGAGAGTCAGTTGTGACAATGTTAACCTCTAAAAGACCGAGGCAATAACTTATGGAAAAATGATGATATATTTTTTCACCAAAGCGTAAGGAAGAGCATTTTCACGCAAGTAGTGATTGGAAATGAGGTAGAAAAATTTAGTTGAAGATCATTTAAAAGACATTGATTGTAAGGAAATTTTACTATCAGGAAAGGCCAAAGAGGTGGCCGACACTTTAAGTGTAAGAGGACAATTATAGGCGCTCGTGCCAAAGGAATACAGCGATGATGGTTAAAGTCGTGAAGGTTGTATTATGGTATGAAGGATTGACATTCCTTCTGATGATTGTGCGATACTCAACCGTAATAGTAGTTTGGTAAAGATTTAATTTATGCAACCGCCGTAAGAGGGCTATCTATCTTAGAAGGTCATATCTTGAGATAAGCCAGGGCCATATTATGAAAGAACTAAATGAACCCTTGAGTTTCCAGTCTCTTATTGAGGACATATGATTAGGAATGGTATTAACCTGCTATCGTTGCTTTGATTGAAACTCTTCTGCAATTTTATCTGCTTCATGTCATGAAAGTACGTCAGGATCTGGAGTGTTCTTCATGAATTATGAATGATGATTATGTTAACTCCTTAGAAGAATTTGATACGACAGGTATGGAATCCGTATGGTTAGCTATTAAGATCCAAGGAAAATGAATGACTACAGTGGGTCAGCGATGGACCATAGTAATGCAGCAATGATTCTGCGAGTAATGAGTCGATTACAACCGTAAGAGTTGTATTAGAATGGATGTTGAGATTGAGTACCACTAATCGGGTCGTGGTGATGTATAAGTTATCATTAATAGACTAATCAAGTCGATTATCTACCTATTGAATATTTATTCCTTCTTAGGAATAGAGAGTCGTATTATTACGAAGAAGGTTGCGGTGCAAGCATAGAATTCTAGTAACGATGATGTCTAGAATGAAATCCCAGATTCGATTTTCGATGTCAAGGGAGTTTCAAAGGTGATTGTGTATAAGCTCGAGGAAGAGCATGGGTCTTTAGAATGATGGACGGAATATCAAAAATAATTAGGCATGTGAAATACGATGCTATAATGCTTAATATTGATTTATATACATATATGTTTTGTTCTCCTATGATAAACCTCTATAGTTCAGAGGTAGATTTCAAGCCAGATATTTTGTGGCGGTATATATTTTAATATATATACAATTCTCTTCAATTCGTTCTTTTCTCTCCTTTTCATTTCATATAAGCTGAGAAGAACAACCCTTTCAGAAGGGGAGGTATTGCCGAATGACTATCTATCTGTGTGATAGAAGCCTAGTAGGATACCATCTATTGTTTAATTGCTTGTCAAATACTAAAGGCTGGCCACCTTCTGTACTAACTATACGATATAACAAGTTTCATGATCATAGTGATCTCTCAACAAATTCCTTTACTTCTATATGATGGATCAAGCTTTCGAAGATAGAAGCAGCTAGAAAGGAAGTAGTATCAGTACGGTGGTATTATGATTCTAACATGTTCGTGATACTAAGGTTGACGTGATTATTAAAAGGTTATAGCACACTAACAAGCAAAAGTGTAACCAGTATAGTATTATGTACGGAAGATAGTAACGACTATGAACTGGAAAAGAATGGGTATTGAGAAGTAAAAGCTATAATGCTAGAAGCTATGATGAGAGTCGGTGCAATAGACTTGAAAGAATTTGGAATGATCACTTAACGCGGATTAAGTTTTCTCACGATAATCGATCGTATGTCAGTATCGAGGTATCGCCTTATAAGATCCTTGAGGGAAGACAATGTCGATCTCCCTTATGATAGGATGAAGTTGGAGAGTGCAAGATGCTCAGACCAGCAGTGGTCCAAAGGACCAAGGATATAATAGAATTAATCAGAGGACGGCTGGTAGTAGCCCAAGATGGGCACACGAAGTATGTTGATTTGACACAAAAGGACAAAGAATAGGAAGTAGGGGACCTAGTGTTGTTATAGGTATTCCCTTAGAAAGGATGGATAAGGTTCGGAAAGAAAGGAAATCTAAGCCCACGAATTGTTGGACCCTTGGATATATTAAGACGTATTGGGAAATTAGCATATGAGCTAGCCCTACCCCCGAACATGTAGCAAGTTTATAATGTGTTCCACATATCAATGTTAAGGAAGTGTAATTCGGATGCCAGACAAATAGGGGCATATGAGCGCATAGACATGCAACCAGACGTAACCTATATGGAGCAACCAGGAAGGGTTATAGATTGAAAAGGAACAAGTGCTTAGAAGAAGGGTTATCAAACTAGTCAGAGTTTGATGGTAGAACCACAATGTAGGAAAATTTACTTGAGAGTTAGAAAGTGCAATGCTAAGAGAGCATCCCTATTCATTTTCTATCCGATTCCGGGACGGAATCCTTTTAAGGAGGGGAGACTGTAATAACCCCAATTTTTAGAATTTTTGAAACACGGATGAATAGTAACTTTTGCTGATGATGCTGATTAAGGAAAATTATCAGACCACGCTATATAGGAGTACTGTTATGGAAATTCTAAGATCGTATTAGTATTCCATAAAGTAAATAAGTGTATGTAAAGATCGTTAGAATCCAAATCCGAACACTTTGATTTTTCCCGAAAATCCACCAGATACCGAAAGAATTGAGTATAAGGTAACATGATAAAAAGGATTTAAATTCAAGGATTTTTAGAGAGGATCATAAAAGGAATATAAAATATTGACAAAGGTTTAGGGGAACCTAAGTAATAAGATCCCAGGTATGATCCCTCAAACGATAAACGAAAACAAAAGATAAGCGAACCGTATAACAGATCAGCGGTCATTAGCCAAGTAATTAAGGGATTAATCAAAAAGGTAGTGGATGATGATGTCATCACATGACACAGGCTTGCTTGCATAAGCATGACAAAGGAGTTTTGTTTGTTGGGTGATTTTGGGCCATACAAAATTAATCATGGTAAAAAGGTTAAAACAAATTTCAAGACAAAAAGAAGAATCAACCAAGCAAATAACATAAATCAAAAAGAGAAGAGTTGACTTTGCAAGAAGAAGCTCTCGGCCAAAATAAACACAGCAACTTCAAACTGCCATATCTCCTTCAATACTCACTCAAATGTTGTGTTCTATAGCTCGTTGGAAAGGTATTGAGATGGCCTACAAATCTTGTTCACAAGTCTCGTCCAAATAAGTATGGTAAGACCCTCATTTTTACAGTTCTTTAAATAGGACTTTTAGAAACTTCAAAGCCTAACTTTGTGTTCTTGATTTATTTGGAAAGATCAAGCTTGTAGGAGGCTTCCTAAGGCTTCCTAGCAACTTAACACCTCCCAAGGAAGGTATAAACATCAAACCCTAGCCTTTACTTTATTTGTTAGTAAGTTTAATTGTTGGTTTTGTGAAATGAGAAGCATAGATTGTGATTATTAGTAGTTTGGTTTGATTTGAAAGTGTTTTGGTAATTAAAGCTTGATTATAGTTCATAGGTCTTGATTGTGGTTGTTTGAGTTGAAAAAATTGGAGGTTATGGACTGATGTGATATGGTTTAGGTGAAGTTTTGTTGTATTGATGGTTATGAGTTGGTTGGTGGTTGATTGGAGTAGTTTAAACTTTGGTAATCGCGTAAACATTGCTGTCGTAATGCCCGATTTACCTGAGACTGTTTTTTTTATTAACTTCAGGACCGGTGAACTCACTATAAGATTCTTACCATTGTCATGTTTATATATTTCATGTTACAAGCTTCGTTTTGATATGTGGTTCGTTTGAATCCGATGTACGGTTTAGGAGAAACGACCGTTTTAAGTAACGGCGTTTCACGAACGAACCATTACCCCTCGCCTTACTTTGAAACCTTGGTTAAGGACTTTAAATGACTAATTGGGATATGAAACAATTATGTTAAGTGGATTAGGCAGTTGGTAAGGTACTCGCGAAAGAATCGCCTTAAAACTCTTAGTGGTTAATTTATTAAAAATGGTGGAGCCAAGGGTACTCGAACGACTTAGGTGATTCGTTAAGCGTAGGAGTGACCATAAGCGAACGTTAGGGTTCAATTGGTTAAAGTCTAGTTTCTTAAGCGACCGGGGTTTAATTCCAACTTATGTTGTTGTTCATAGGTTATCGGACCCACTCTAAGCTTAAGTCTATCCGGGAGCACTCAGGCAAGTTTTCTACCCGTACAACTGTTGTTGTGATGTATATGTGTATATGCATTATCTTGTGATAGATGCATGATTGTTATTAGCAAATTCTTATGATATATTGGAGCATGTGATATGGTATATATGCATGTCTGTTTCGTAATCTTGATATCTAATTGTTGATTCAATTGCTTATATGTTGCATAATACCTATGCTAGAGATAAAAAAGTAGTTGCGTATACCCTTAGTATAGGGGACCCAAAGGTGAACCCTTTTCTAAAACCGGGAGTAGATGTTCCCGAGTATATGATATATATATATATATATATATATATATATATATTGATATAGTTTTCAAAACTATTAATCGAATAAGGTTTATTCGATAACTTTATATTATTTAATGAATATTACTTGAATATTCATTCGAGGACTTATGACTCAGTTTATATTATTTAATGAATATTACTTGAATATTCATTCGAGGAATTATGACTCAGTTTATATTATTTAATGAATATTACTTGAATATTCATTCGAGGACTTATGACTCAGTTTATATTATTTAATGAATATTACTTGAATATTCATTCGAGGACTTATGACTCAGTTTATATTATTTAATGAATATTACTTGAATATTCATTCGAGGACTTATGACTCAGTTTATATTATTTAATGAATAGTACTTGAATATTCATTCGAGGACTTATGACTCAGTTTATATTATTTAATAAATATTATTTGAATATTCATTTGAGGACCTATGACTCCGATTATTTACTGAATAATATTCTTTATTTTATTAAAGAATAATGTGTCGATAATCAAACTTACTTTTGATTATTCAAATAAAGATATTACTTTCGTATAAGTATATCTTTGGTTATTTACTATTCATTTCAAGTATAAGTTTTACAACTTTTACTTCAATTATTTTTATAAAGATTATTTTTTATGGGAATATTATTTAAATAATAATATTCAGATATTTTCTAATATATTGGGACTGATTTACTTTATTAAATCAGTATTACTCCAAACACTCTTTAAAGTGTTTTCGAGTCTTTAAAATGATTTTTAAAAGTTAGAGCGGATCCCAAAACTCATTTTTTTTATATATTTAAGATCTTCCTTTTAAAGGGGATTTAAATACTCGCTCAAAACCGGAGGGATCCGGCTCTGTGGTGTATTTTATATTCGCAACAAGGTTGCTGTTTTGGTAAATGAATTAATTACTTACCCAACGTTCGGGAAGTAAGTCCATCTATCGAGTCGGCATAAGCAACATGGGCTCAGTGGGCATCCATGAAAGTGTAAGTGGCTCAGTGGGAGTCCATCAAATGCGTAAGTGGCTGAGTGGCAGTCCAGCATAAGGTCCTATTGCGGCAAGGGTGATGACCAGTGGGGAATTCGTCCATCTACTAGTAGAAAAGGCTACTTATTGGTATCTTTGCCTGATCAGCAAGATATTAAGTTTATGCCAAGGTTTTCTCCTTTCCAAATTCATTGGATATTGCAACTCTGTTTATAATTTTCATAACAGAGGTTTTCAAGGAGTGTATGAAATGTATATATATATAAGTGTATATATATATCGAGACTTAATGAAGTACCTCGTAACTTTATTATTTATAATGATATTCAAAGATTGAATCTATTCAAATCTTGTCTTGTAGTCTCATTAGTGTGATGAACTTTTGAAACTGATTATAACTTGAACGGTGGTAGTTCAAGTAGTATTTGGAAAAGATATAAGTATATTGGAGTATCTTGTAACTTCATCTTTTAAACTTATATCTGGTTAATGATTATCTTATGCATGACAAAGATTTTCACAAAAACGTTGAGACAAGGTTAGATATATGAGATCACCTTGCAACGATATTTTTATATAGTTATAAACTGGAACTCTGTGTATATTAGGCATGGAAGAGGACTTCCAAGATTTTAAAAAGTATATAAGTATATATACTGAATATTTTATGACTTCGTCGCATTAAGATATCAAATTTGGTTCATTTCTTCTTGACCAAGACTTTCATGAGTACTATGAGAATGCTCATATATTGTTAATTATTATACATATTATTTCGGTGGGCCTGTTGCTCC